>NC_056457.1:10011038-11478538 GCF_018296145.1 Oncorhynchus tshawytscha | reverse complement strand
TCTTGGGGACCTTCAATGCTGCTGACATTTTTTGGTACCCTTCCCCAGATCTGTGCCTTGACACAATCCTGTCTCAGAGCTCCACGGACAATTCCTTCGACCTCATGGCTTTGTTTTTGCTCTGACGTGCACTGTCATCTGTGTGACCTTCTATAGACAGGTGTGTGTCTTTCCAAATCATGTCCAATCAATTGAATTTACCACTAGTTGACTCCAATCAAGTTGTAGAAACAACTAAAGGATGGTCAATGGAAAGAGGATGCACCTGAGCTCTATTTCGAGTCTCATCTCAAAGGGTATGAATACATGTAAATAAGGAATTTCTATTTTTAATAATTTATACATTTGCAAAAATGTCAAAAAACCTTATTTGTCATGATTGGCTATTGTGTGTAGATTTGTATTTATTTAATACATTAATTTAATACGTTATTTAATACATTTAGAATAAGGTTGTAACGTAACAAAATGTGGAAAAAGTCAAGTGTCTGAACACTTTCCGAAGGCACTGTATATGGTGATGTGTGCTTGTGTGAGACATACAGTTGTTTTTGGTGTCTTTAAAATGTCAGATCTGATGTACTGTATATTACAACAATAATTTCAGTGGAATGTTCCGCCCTGTGAAAGCTCTCTTTCATGCTGAGAATTCCGTCTGATTTAAATGTGAGGTCATGGATTTATTAAACACTGTCTGTCTCTCTCTCTTCCTGCCTGCCCTCTTTTCCTTCCTTCCTTCCTTCCTTCCTTCCTTCCTTCCTTCCTTCCTTCCTTCCTTCCTTCCTTCTTGCCTGTCTGCCTGTCTTGTCTGGTTTCACTAACTGTCTGTCTGTCTGTCTGTCTGTCTGTCTGTCTGTCTGTCTGTCTGTCTGTCTGTCTGTCTGTCTGTCTGATTTCAGTACAAAGATCGAGAAGGAGAAGAGGGAGCATGCCAAGCAGCACGGGATGATTCGTACAGAGATAACAGGCGCTGAGATTGCTGAGGAGATGGAGAAGGAACGGCGTCTCTTCCAACTCCAGATGTGTGAGGTTAGAAGCGGGCACTGGGCACAGACTAGAGGGCACTGATTGGACACTGACGGGGCCCTGCCACCCCAAGCCAAACCTAAGAGGACGACATAAAATCGGCATCCGTGCCAACCTCTTCTCTACGTGATTATGCTATAACCTAGTTACACATATCCCCGAAATGACACGAAAAACAGTATCTCATTGTATTTCTATGCTCCAATCCTCCTATAGAAAAGGCAGAGCAAAATAACAAACTGCTCGAGCGATGCGCTCAGCTGTGCCAACGAGCTGCCTCCCGGCGGATGTAAACGCCTACTCCTCTCTCCCTCTTTATCTGCAGATTATTTCCTCACTTGGCATAACGGTACTGACAATTTCCATATTAACTTAGTGCCTCACTGTGGGATTCTAATTGGAGCAGTCGTGGAGGAGCTCAACCTATCCACCTCTATTTCTGTGTACAGCGGTCGCGGGGTGGTTTGTCCCTCTTGGGTTTTTAGGGTGATCTCATTCACTGTGTTGTTATTGTGGATTGTTTGATATTGCTTCTAGTGGAGTGCTAGAGGGGCCCAGAGTTTATAACTAGGGCCCCAAGTTTTTCCTGCTCAAGTCATATTGACAGGAAAAACTCCTGACCCTATAAGCGTGAGTAAAATGTATGCATGCGTGATTAAAACGCTTTGGATAAGATTATTATTATTATTATATATTGATAACATTGCTAGCATTGTGTGGCACCCTATTCCCTAAACAGTGCACAACTTTGGACCAGGGCCCATAGGCACTATATAAGGTATAGGGTGCCATTTGTTACACCAAATCCATCTTCCATCCCACTTTGCACTGCTACTGCTGCTAGTATGGGAGGGACCAGGTGACGCTCAGCACAGCAGGCTATGTTCTCCATCTGATCTGAGACCAGACATTGCTACTGCAGCGTCCCTCGCCTCCCATTCACACAAAGCCCCATAACACACAGGCACCAACAGGCATTCACAACACACACTAAACCCACCCCACAGCGCAGACACCACAAACAAAAAGTGGATAATCTCTGAGTCGCACACACTCAGACAGACAAAAGCAATATGTGTGTGACTGTGTGTTTGGTTTCAGGGGAGCACGCACATGAGCACACACATACACACACAGAGGATCACATGGTAAGAAATGCAGCACAGAAGCTTTGGGGGACAGGAGTTGCCTTAGAAGGGCATTCTGGAATAGATTAAATGTCCTCTGTGTGCGGAGCTGAAAATGGTGCCTAGCAGTGATTCTTCACAAACTGTTCTAGATTGGTACGCCATGGGATAAACTCAGATTAAGATGATGTTTTATTCATTTGTTCGTCGGACATGAATTTGTCAGAGGAATTTGCTAATTTGGAGGCCGTGGTGGTTTCTGAAAAATAAAGGAAAAACACAATTCTAAGTTATCCATTTAAAAAACAATTTACTCATGATATTTTACAGATGTAAGATCTTAATTTGATCGCGCTTTTGTTGCTGACCATTTTCATGCACACTAGGAAATGCAAACTTGTAGTATATTCGAGGTTTAAAAAGGCATCTATAAAATTTGTAATTTCCACTTTAAAATGTCAGACTTGATTTTCCCTAACGAAGAACGTATCAACCCCTACAAAAAATATCTATGAATTATAATCCACAAATGAAGATCCTACATCTGTATATTACCGTCCTTTTCAGTGACGTTTAGATGTTTAGCCGTTTTTTCGGCTCCCACGGACTCAATGCTATGTTGGCATCGTGGATCACCACTACGTATAAGCATGGCAATACTCCGAATTGCATTTCCAAAATCATGTAACAGAGCGTTCTATTTGATGTCAGTTTTCACAGGCCACCACTTGTTTTCTCTACAGTACCTGATCAAAGTCAACGAGATCAAGACCAAGAAGGGAGTGGACCTTCTCCAGAACCTCATCAAGTATTACCACGCACAATGCAAGTAAGTAAACAGTGCCACATTATCTCCCTCATTTGCCATAGTGTAAGAGTCCCCCAAACACGCGTGGATCATGTCTACTGAGATGTGTCTGATTGGTGGCGAACACGTCATTTCTAAGGGAATTATGTCACTGTATACTCTCAAGACTAGCTCTACAGTGCATTCAGAAAGTATTCAGACCCCTTGACTTTTTTCAAATTTTGTTACGTCACAGCCTTATTCTAAAATGGATTAAATTGTTTTTTTTCCCCCTCATCAATCTACACACAATACCCCATAATTACAAAGCAAAAAAAACGTTTTTTAGAAATGTTTGCAAATGTATAAAAACAAAACACTGACATTTTACATTTCCATAAGTATTCAGACCCTTTACTCAGTACTTTGTTGAAGAACCTTTGGCAGTGATTACAGCCTCGAGTCTTGGGTATGACGCTACAAGCTTGGCACACCTGTATTTGGGGAGTTTCTTTCATTCTTCTCTGCAGATCCTCTCAAGGTCTGTCAGGTTGGATGGGGAGCGTTGCTGCACAGCTATTTTCAGGTCTCTTCAGAGATGTTCAATCGGGTTCAAATCCGGGCTCTGGCTGGGCCACTCAAGGACATTCAGAGACCTTTTCCAAAGCCACTCCTGCGTTATCTTGGCTGTGTGCTTAGGGTCGTTGTCTTATTGGAAGGTGAACCTTCTCCCCAGTCTGAGGTCCAGAGAATCTTGTTTATCATGGTCTGAGAGTCTTTAGGTGCTTTTTAGCAAACTCCAAGCAGGCTGTCATGTGCATTTTACTGAGCAGTGGCTTCCGTCTGGCCACTCTACCATAAAGGCCTGATTGGTGGAGTTCTGCAGAGATGGTTGCCCTTCTGGAAGGTTCTCCCATCGCCACAGAGGAACTCTGAAGCTCTGTCAGATTGACCATCAAGTTCTTGGTCACCTCCCCGACCAAGGCCCTTCTCCCCTGATTGCTCAGTTTAGCAGGGTGGCCAGCTCTAGGAAGAGTCTTGGGGGTTACAAACTTCTTCCAGTTAAGAATGGAGGCCACTGTGTTCTTGGGGACCTTCAATGCTGCAGAAATGTTTTGGTGCCCTTCCACAGATCTGTGCCTCGACACAATCCTTTATCGGAGTTCTACAGACAATTCCTTTGACCTCATGGCTTGGTTTTTATTCTGACATGCACTGTCAACTGTGGGACCTTATATAGACAGGTGTTTGCCTTTCCAAACCATGTCCAATCAATTGAATCTAACACAGGTGGACTCCAATCAAGTTGTAGAAACATCTCAAGGATGATCAATGGAAACAGGATGTACCTGAGCTCAATTTCGAGTCTCATAGCAAAGGGTCTGAATACATGTAAATAAGGTATTTCTGTTTTTTAATTTAAAAATACATTTGCAAACATTTCTAAAAACATGTTTTAATTTTCTCGTTATGGGGTATTTAATCCATTTTAGAATAAGCATGTAACGTAGCAAAATGTGGAAAAAGTCAAGGGGTTTGAATACTTTCCAAAGGCATTGTATATTATTCTCTCTGTGATTGCTCTTTGCTCTCTCTCTCTTTCCCTCTTTCTTTCTTTTTCTCTCCCTCTCTTTTCATCTCTCTCCCTCTCAACCCCCCTCCATCCCGCTCTCTTTAATGGGGTGATGCATGATTTACCGGTCTTGGGTAGGGAGTAATATTTAGCTCTCATAAATATGCATGACCCTTCATGACGATGCGACGTGACAGCCGTGGGGTTTGTGGGTAAATAATGGGTGCCCCCTGTGCCAGGGACTGAGCCCAACGCTGTGTCACGGACAGGCCTGACAGCCTCAATGCTGCTAGGTGGTTGTGTCATAACATTGGGGAAACAAAACAATGCAGTTTTCTGGTTGTCTACTCAACCCAAAACTATGACTATCACAGTGTAGAGACAGGCCTTATAGAGCGATGGGAAAAGAACCTTTCAGTAGAAAACTGAGTTTCAGTAGGATGAGTGGGCCGAGGGAGGTGATGTATCCCTGGAGGGTAGGGGAGAGAGAGGGGGTGGAGAGAGAGAGAGAGGGGGATAGAAGGGTTGTTAGTGGAGACGAGCGGATGCTGCATTCAGGTAGATGCCACTGGCACTGGCAGATCCATAATGGATGACAGGAGGTGCTTAGCATTCCACTCTGGACACAGCCAGAGAGAGACAGGAGAGAGAGAGATCTCTATGCCAAAAGCCAGAGGAGCCAAGCAGTGCTATACATTATACATATCCAACTGCATCAGTCTCATTCTCAGTCACCCCTCTATTCATTTTGACCTTTCTAATGGCCGTATAAGTCTTGGACACTTGACATTTCGAAATGATGTGAAAGATGCTACCCTCCACCAAATGACTGCCCTTCGTCTCACTTTCGTTGGAATTCAAGTGAAAACCTCAGTGGAATTCTAATATCCGCCCTGTAATCTCTTGCAGCTTCTTCCAAGATGGCTTGAAGACGGCGGATAAGCTGAAGCAGTACATTGAGAAGCTGGCTGCTGACCTCTACAATGTAAATACCCACCCACAGGCTTCTCTCCATCTGATTACTGCTACTCTGCAGCCTGACATGTTATCTAGACTGATTCAGTGAGTGAGTGATTGAGTGAGTGAGCGATTGATTGAGTGTGTGTGTGTGTGTGTTCGTTTGTTTTGTCTTATCTCACCCGGTATATGTCCTTCTCAGATAAAGCAGACCCAGGACGAGGAGAAGAAACAGCTGACGGCTCTCAGAGACTTGATCAAGTCATCCCTTCAGCTGGACCAGAAGGAGGTAGGCAGAACCTGAACAATCTAGTCCTAACTGGGCCAAGTGGGCCCAAGCCAGAGTTGACAAATAGGGAAAATAGTGGAAACTCCCTCCAGCCATGTGTGCACCAAAATCAATGTTTGGTGGAAAATCAGACCGCAGCAGTAGACTCCTCAGTCCTCACCCCTAACCTTTCACCCTTAGAGGGTGTAGCTACTAGCTAGTCTCCTGTAGTGCAGAGTGAGTACCCAGTGCTGTACCATGCTGGTAGCCAGTGTTTAGTAGGCCTTGGCTGGTAACCAGTGTTGTGCCTCACTGGCTGCTTAGTGGAGAGCAACTTACTGTCTTAAAAGTCCAGTGGAGTCAAAAATGGGATTTTCCTGTGTTTTATATATATTTCCACATTATGAGCTCGGAATAATACTATGAAATTGTGAAAATGATGATAATGCCCTTTTAGTGTGAGAGCTGTTTGAAAAGACTGCCTGTTTTGGTGGGATGGAGTTTTGGCCTGCCTGGTGATAATTAGTTAATAGTCCAATAAGAAAGAGTGTTTCAAACCTCTCTGCCAATAACGGCTAGTTTTTAGTTTTCCACTCACCACTCAGACCACTCCCAGACAGTCCTAGCAAAATTCTTGATTATGAAATTGCTGTTTTTAAGAAACTAAAAAAAAAAAAAGAGGCTTTATTAGCCCTTTAACTAACCTACCCTAACCTCATTCTAAGCACTCACAGGTCACAACTGCCAAACACATCAATTAGGTTTATCACTCAGTCTCACACTCAATGCTAGCTGCTCGCTGTGTTTTGCATGTTGCTACTGTATAATAGTGAGCAGAGCCTAAGTGAGAGGGACTGGCCCGCCGTGTCCACACAGCTACAACTATCTGTCTGTGTCCCAAAATGGCACCCTATTCCTTACATAGAGCACTCATTTTGACCAGAGCCCCGAGCCCCATGGGTGAAAGTGGTGCACTATATAGGGAACAGGGTGCCATTTGGGACGGAGCCGACGATCCACACTGAACATCCTCTGGTTTATAACGCCCAGACACAAATGTTGTCACTCACTCACGCAATCACTCACTCACTCACTCATCATATCGTACTACACTAACACCTACACTCAATGAGGGCAGGCGCTCTCTCACTCACAACTTCACCTCGGCGGCTTCTTTCACACTCTCTCTCTCTCTATTCCCCTCTACTCGCTGCTCGTCTGGACTCAAGTCTAGAAGAGTAAGTGCTAGCATGCTTCTGACAGATTTTGAAGAGCATGCCCTCCACTGTGTCTCTCCATTAGAAACCTGCTGTGTTTTTCATCTGATAGTGTGTTGGAACATGTGTGCCTCCCAAGTGGCTCCCTATTCTCTATGTAGTGCCCTTCTTTTGACCGGAAAAAGTGGAAAAGTAGCGCACTAAATGGAGAGTTGGGCGCCATTTGGGACGCACACCATGATCCTTTGAACATCAAATGTGACCCAAGAAATAATAACGGCCATGTTGGTCAGACACACACACACACACACACACACACACACACACACACGACCCTGGCCTGCACTCTCTGTAAGAGGCATATTTGGTTGGTTATGTGTGGTGAGATGCTGTGTTTTCTGTGTCTAAACACTGTGTGTGTTACTGCAGGACTCCCAGAGTAAGCAGGGTGGCTATAGTATGCACCAGCTGCAGGGCAACAAAGAGTTTGGCTGTGAGAAGAAAGGCTACCTGATGAAGAAGAGTGATGGGTAGGTCACACACACACACACACAGACACTGAACAGCACTGAACATACACAGACATGAAGAGCCCTTTTCGGATCCTTCGTTGTGACTTGGTGTTGTCTTCCTGCAGGCTGAGAAAGGTGTGGCAGAGGAGGAAGTGTTCAGTGAAGGGTGGCATGCTCACCATCGCTCATGCTACGGTGAGTGGCAAAACACACACACACACGCACAATTTGAGCACCCTTACACACTCCTGTCGAGGCTAGATCAAAAGCAACATCCAGTAGGAAGGAAGCTGTGTAGGCCACTATCAATCTAGCAGTTGGCAGAGAGGAATCGACATGGGTGGGTTGCCAAGGCAACCCCTTAGCCCCCTCCCTCTCCTGTTGCTGTGGTGACTCATCACTGAGTGTGGTGCTGGCTCTACTCTTCCCGGGGTCTGTGGATACTGTGCTGCTAGATAGACAGACACACATGCACACAAGGATGTGTGAGAGAGCACACACACACACAATCTAGCTGGCCCCTGTTTTTATTATTGCAGCTCTACATTGCAGTGAACTCCCCCAAATGTCACTAATCGATTCCTCATTTCCACCCATACTTCCACCATCCTTTCAAGGAAACGCGCAAATGTACTTGTCCCCTTGTTCTTTGTCTGACGGCGTGTTGCCGCTCCTTCTCCATGTTTATTACCCATCAGCCCCTGTGCCAGCCTGGCAAGCCTCACCACAGGGCTCATCACAGTCCGTTGACGTTTTGTTAACACCCCCCCCCCACCATCCCCACTGCCCACATGCCCGGGCACAGTCACAATGCAGTGCCCAGTCTACACACGTGCCAGCTGATCACACTGCTGTTATCATAATATTACAGTGGGTATCGTAACTGAAGCCAAGCCAAAGTGGCGATGCCTGGACCACAGACACAGTACTGAGGGAATACCTGGGATTCTCCCAAGGCTAGCTGCATACACTGTTAAGTCTAGTGGTCAGGCTGTGTCTCAAATCACATGGGGCTCTACAAGGTGTCGAAACGGATTTCTTTATTCAGTCGAGACAAAAGGACATTACCCACAATGCCTAACATCAGCAGATGAATTGACGTATTCCTTTACCAACCCGTCATTTTCCTGACGCTCTGATCCAGAGCAGTGAGTGCAAACATTTTTATGTTTGTTTGTACTGGTCCCCCATGGGAATCGATCCCACAACTATGGCGTTGCAAGTGCCGTGCTCTACCAACTGAGCCACACGGGACCATCCAAAGTCAGATAGGCTTGTAGCGTTAGTTTCATAGCACCAATACTGGGTGATGGACAGATTCCTTTTCAGAATTTCTGTCAAATAGCTAAGTCGTCTGTCTCTGTGTGTTCGTGCAGTCCAACAGGCAGCCTGTGAAACTCAACCTGCTCACCTGCCAGGTCAAGCCCTGTGCCGAGGACAGGAAGTGCTTCGACCTCATTTCCCGTAAGTACCTCTTCCTGTAACCCCCACACCAACACAGTAGTTACCATGGGCGTGAGGTGGGCTGTGAGAAATGGGGCCTAATATTACCTTCTGTAGGAATTCAGAAACAGGAAGCGTCGAATAGACAGTTTTGTACCACGGGTCGCCAGTAAGCTCTTTCACACGCTCCATTTTCCTGGCGTCCTGTTTGAATGGTGCCATGACAACGCCTGAAACACGCTGTGCTTGTGAATTACTCCGCCGTGCATCTCCACAGGGCTATGTCACGTCACGTGATTACACAGTGTCTGCTGGGTTCTCGAGAGATCACGTTCCCGTCTCATCTTCTCTCTGCCAACAGATAACCGGACCTATCACTTCCAGGCTGAGGATGAACAGGAGTTTGTCATGTAAGTGTACCGTGACAGTCCCCCCACATTGTAAACATCCACCTCCTATTAGTATCCAACTCCAGAGGCAGGTACATAGTAAGATAAGACTGTGATGGAATTTGGGGTTACGGTTATTTGTCAGCCACGTGACTCGGTCACCGTTATAATCGCAAAAAAACGTTGCCTAGGCAACCGAAGACGTGTTTGCTCACACTGTTAATGTGTGAGTGTGAAAGACGAGATCGGTGAGGTTTAACAAAGAAAGACACCGTTTTCTTTAACGGAAAAGGTCTAGAGGTTTTGTCTAGTGTCCGTGGTCCATTAACAATGAGGGATTTGATTTTTTTTATCCCTGCGAGAGAGAGAGGACTGCTAAGTGCTAGCAGCGGTAAGGGTATCTTCATGTATCTGTGGGATCTGTTATTCAGGTCACTGTAACCCAGGGATGGGCAACTGGCGTCGGCACGCTGATACATTTCCAGAGATCTATTTCTTTTTTGTTATAATTGTAGAACACACAAGGTGCAATTTTGAAAATGTGGTTGTGCATCAGCAGTTTTTCGATTGTTATGTCAGTCACTGACATTCGCTCAATTAGCACGTCAGCAAAAAAACGTTTTTTTAGATTGGTAAATTAGCGACCTGCTATCTAAACTTGTAGAATTACCGACCGTGGGCCCCCATTGATTTTGTTAGTCACTCTCACTGTGATATATTAAAAACTGCAAACATTTCTCTCCACCCTATGTCAAAATGTGTAGAATTGTAGGAAATAAGCAGTAAAACTGCCTATTTGTCTCTCTGCCCCATGGAAAAATCAGTTGAATTGCTTGAAATTAGTTATACAATTGCTAAATCTTCTCTCTGCCCCATGGCAAAATGTCTAGATTTGCAGCAAACTTGCTTTAAAACTGCAACATGTTCTCTGCGCCCTATGGCAAAATGTGTAGAAATGCAGGAAATTAACTCAAACTTTTTTTCTCTCTGCTGTCAAAGGGTGTGCCGCTAAATGCAAAAATGAAACTTAAGAACCGTAAGCGTAGGAATAGCGCACATAGAACAGATCTAACGCTTCTTAGACTTGCTTTCAATGAGAATGACAGATCTATAACTCACACGTTTATGTGAATTTGGTCAGGTAGCCCAAATAGTTACATATTGCACTTTTAAATATACTGAGACACAACCGGCCTTGCTTTAGGATACATCCCAAATGGCACCATATTCCCTATTTAGTGCACTACACTCTTGGAAAAAAAGGGTTCCAAAACAGTTCTTTGGGGAGGGATAGGGTACTACCAAGAACTGTTTTGATCAGAAGAACCCTTTTTGGGAGACAAGGGTTCTTTGTACGTGAAGTGTTCTACCTAGAACCTTTAAAATCCAAAGAACAGTTTTTGAAAGAAAGGGTTCTTTGATTAATATTTGGAAGGCAAGAAGGATTCTTTGGAATGCAAGAAGGATTCTGCATAGAACCATATATAATATTTCCCATCATGCTCTATTGACTTACGTAATTGTTTGTTTTACTGTAATATCTGTGTTTTTGCATGTACAATGCTTGGTTGATTAATTTTATGTTACACAAAGGTAAATAACATACCGTTTTTGAAACTAATCCCATCTGTAAGAAATGTGATTTATTTCACCCGTTACTGAGATGGTTGTTCCAGTTTAGATGATTGAGGTAGTCTCAATATGCAGTCTTCCCTACCCTGACAGTCATTCTGAATTCAGGTTGTAGGTGATTAACAATTCCACTTGTTGGATATCTTAACTATGGCTGTATTCCAATAGAATTACACATCACTTTGCAAGCCAGCATAATGTGACTTGCAGGCCTGATGTGGCTTGTGAACCAGAACATGCCTACCACCACTGTGTTAGGCTATAATTAGGCCCTCGAAGAAAGGCCTTATGATATATGGAATGCATTGTAACAAATAATAACATTTTAAACGCTAATAAGGCTGGTGGAACCATTCATAGAGGGTTCTAGGAAGAACCCTCCAAGGATAAAAGGGTTCTCTGTAGAACCCTTCACAGACGGTTATAGGAAGAACCTTTAGATGATAAAATGGTTCATGGTTTAACCCTTCATAGAGGCAGAACCCTTCTAGGCAGAACCCTTCATAGAGGGTTCTAGGTAGAACCATTTACAGGGGGTTATTTGAAGAACTCTACATAGAGGGTTTTAGATAGAACCCTCTGCAAGGGGTTCTACCCAGCACCAAAAAGGGTACAAACCGAAGAACCCTGTATGGGGACAAACCGAAGAACCCTGTATGGTTCTACTTAACACCTTTTTTTCTAAGTGTACTTTTCACCAGGGGTCATAGGGTTCTGGTCAAAAGTAGTGCACTTCATAGGGAATAGAGTGCCATTTTGGGACATAGCCACAACTCAACTGCAATTCCAAATGTCAGTAAGTTCATTAAGTATCTGTAACTAGGGAACTCACACACTCATGCACACACCCGCACACACACACATACATACAAATGCTGACTCCACACTCTCAGCTCTATGCTGTCACGCACTTCCAGCTGAGGCAAACCATACAGTGATGAAGTCGCTTCATGCGAGTGTTTGGATTAAAACACTTATCACTTGACAATATCTCAGCATTACGCAATCACATGCTCGCCCACCCATATCTTGTGCACCGCAAGTAAACACGTTCACCCTTAAAGACACAAGAACACCCACATCTCTGCATAACGCGGTCTAATTTCTTGTTATTTTTCACTCATTCACCCGCACACACCTGTGCTGTGTCCTCTGCTGTGTCCTATCCTGTGTCATGTGCTGTGTCCTGTATTGTGACCTCTGCTGTGTCCTGTACTGTGTCCTCTGCTGTGTCCTCTCCTGTGTCATGTACTATGTCCTGTACTGTGTCCTCTGCTGAGTCCTCTGCTGTGTCCTGTCCTGTGTCATGTACTATGTCATGTACTATGTCCTGCGCTGTGTCCTGTCCTGTGTTATGTGCTGTGTCCTGTGCTGTGTCATGTACTATGTCCTGTGTCCTGTACTGTGTCCTCTGCTGAGTCCTCTGCTGTGTCATGTACTATGTCCTGTGCTGTGTCCTGTCCTGTGTCATGTGCTGTGTCCTGTGCTGTGTCATGTGCTGTGTCCTGTAGATGGGTGACGGGGACAGCAGGACTGACATCAGCCCCATTAAGCCTGCATTGTCCAAATGGCACCTTATTCCCTATGTAGTGCACTACTTTTGACCAGGACCCATATAGGGAATATGGTGCCATTTGGGACACAGTCTAGTCTAACAACCAGTCTAATGGCAGAGTGAGTTGTGATGTACTGTACTGTGCTGAACAACAGCAGCCGCCGACTCATGTTTGATTGGCAGTTACTTCCTGCCAATTTCTGTGTGTGTGCGTGGCGATTGTTCAGATGTGTTGGTTTGAATGTCATGAGAGGGTATCTGGGGCTGCTGGCTGGTTGGATAGGGTTGTGTATTGTACACTACAGCATGTGGTTGACACTGTAGGCAAATGTAGGTCCTATGTAGGTTGAATGCAAAGTAGCTGTCAAGATGTAAGGCAGTATACAGTTATATTTAAGCAATACGGCCCAACGGGGTGTGGTATAGGGCCAATATACCACAGCTAAACGCTGTTCTTATACACGACGCAACGCTGAGTGCCTGGACAGAGCCGTTAGCCATGGTACATTGGCCACATTTCACAAACCCCCGAGGTGCCTTATTGCTATTATAAACTGGTTACCAACGTAATTAGAGCTGCTAAAATACATGTTTCAGCCAATCAGCATTCAGGGCTCAAAGCACCCAGTTTCTAATAATACACAGAGTGTAGATATAGATAGCATCAGATGGAATTGGAGTTGTCCCATCTGATTTGATTTGATTTGACCGTTCAAAATACATCAAATGGCAGCAGAAACACATCGGAAAACTGTCAAGGACTTATTTCCACTGTGGTCCTCTCATCTAAAAGCCTCTACCTATGTAACTCAGTGCTTGTACGTGTTGAAAACCCCCGTGCTTTTGTAATAACTTGTTCTCTCTGCTCTTTCGTTTCTCTGTGCCGCGTGTAGCTGGATCTCTGTGCTATCCAACAGTAAGGAGGAAGCTCTAAACATGGCGTTCCGCGGAGAAGAGGACGGAGTAGGAGGAGAGGATGGCCTGGAGGACCTGACCAAAGCCATCATAGAGGAGGTGCTGCGCATGCCTGGCAATGAAGTCTGCTGTGACTGTGGCGCTGCAGGTACGTATAGTACGACATCTATGGGTGCCCGTGTGTTTGGTCCTGGGACATGCACAACCGCTGTGGTTTTCCAAGGGGTTCTCACATTGTAGATTCTCCACTATACCACTACAGAAGACAACGGCACCTTTGCTGCAGCATTTTATCTCGCCCTTGAACACACACCTCCCGGTAGAACTCACACCTCCCTGTAGAACTCACACATCCCTGTAGAACTCACACACCCCTGTAGAACTCACACATCCCTGTAGAACTCACACATTCATGTAGAACTCACACATTCCTGTAGAACTCACACACCCCTGTAGAACTCACACATCCCTGTAGAACTCACACATCCCTATAGAACTCACACATCCATGTAGAACTCACATCCATGTAGAACTCACACATCCATGTAGAACTCACACATCCATGTAGAACTCACACATCCATGTAGAACTCACACATCCCTATAGAACTCACACATCCATGTAGAACTCACACATCCCTATAGAACTCACACATCCATGTAGAACTCACACATTCCTGTAGAACTCACACATCCCTATAGAACTCACACATCCATGTAGAACTCACACATCCCTATAGAACTCACACATCCATGTAGAACTCACACATCCCTATAGAACTCACACATCCATGTAGAACTCACACATCCCTATAGAACTCACACATCCATGTAGAACTCACATCCATGTAGAACTCACACATCCATGTAGAACTCACACATCCATGTAGAACTCACACATCCCTGTAGAACTCACACATCCATGTAGAACTCACACATCCCTATAGAACTCACATATCCATGTAGAACTCACACATCCCTATAGAACTCACACATCCATGTAGAACTCACACATTCCTGTAGAACTCACACATTCCTATAGAACTCACACATTCCTGTAGAACTCACACATCACCATAGAACTCACACATCCTCAACCATCTTCAAGATTGTCCCTCAGAAGTCCCTGCTCAGCCCAACATCGATTCACTCTTCTGCACTGTCATGGCTGCTCCCTATCTCCCTCAGTAGTTAGGCATATGCTATGCAGCTCTCCTGCAAAGTCACCCTTAACCAAACAAGCAGCAAAGCAGCACCAGGAGCCTTTTCTGTATTCAGGATATAACAGTGGTGCTGGTCCTTTCTGGCCCCTGGCCCTCCGACTTGATCCTCCCCTGCTGTAAAAACAGAGGCTCAGCACTCCCCAAGCAGAGACACCCTGGCCCTCTGACTCCCCCCAATACACACACACTGTCAGCATAAACACACAGATCCCACTGAGGAGAGTGCAGGCCACTAGCGAAGAAGAAAAACCCTGCGTTTGTTGCGACAACATCGTTACATCACTACATTACATAATTCATACACACACAGGCAGAGTTTTGCTGATTTCCCCTCTATGGGGTGAGCTTATTTGATAATGCGTTGATAATGCGCTAGTGTACTGCAGGGTTGTTTAGGTTGCTCCTGCGGCCCATCCTGCCTGAAATACAGCTCTCTAGAGGAGTATTAGTGTCAAATGTTTTTTTGCAGCTCTAGAGCTCTCACCCCACCCTGTGCTTCCTGTCATCTCTTCGGTCATCTTTTGCCATCCTGCATGTGACTCATTGGTGTTTGGCCGATTCTGAAACCATTCCACCCGCCTGAGTCCGTCCGGCACAGACCTGTCAAATCCGGACACGCTAGTTAGCCTGACAGCTAACAGCACTCAGCCATCTGTAAAAATAGTGTGTTTACATCTGCATAGCTGCGTAGGGCTCTTAGGCTTGGGTTTAAGCCTCCTTAAGTTGCATCACTCATGCTTGGCTGTGGTGTCAGTCACTGTAGCGGTTTACTGGGAAGAGCCCAAAGCCTCTCTAGCCCTCCACCACATGGCTCTGCTGTCAGAGCATGTACAGGCGTTCTGCTTGACACAGAATGATGCAATGTTTTCTAGTTGCTGGGCTCTGGTAGTCCAGTTGGTATGGTTGGTGGGTCTGAGGCTGCCGAGGCCCTCTAGTGGTATGTGGTGTTCATTGCCGCTGCTCACATTTGATGGTGATGGTGGACCTGGGTTGTATTCATTTGTGCACACCGTAGAAAAAACGTTTTGCAACGGAAAATGAAAACAAAATTGTTTTATACGTTCAGTTTGTCCCTCCCTGCATCAGTCTGTTTTCTTTTGTTTGGGGCTACATGCAAGTGTTCAGATCAAAAATGAAACCCCCTTGTGTTCAGCATTATCGTTCTGGATTTCAACTGTAAATTGTATATTTGTGTTAGTACTTTGAAAAAACATCTATGTTCTTTTTGGAGCCAAAACAGCTGTGCACTAAACTGTAAATTCCAGCCATATTTTTGTGGTTGTGTAGCCAAGATGCCTATCCACAACCCTGTGCTCCACAAAATGGCTGCTCTCTAACTTGAGTACATTGTCATGTTGTCTGTGCCCTTAGATCCAAAATGGCTGTCCACTAACCTGGGCATCCTGACCTGCATCGAGTGCTCTGGAATTCACCGTGAGATGGGAGTTCACATCTCACGCATCCAATCCATGGAGCTAGATAAGCTAGGCACCTCTGAACTCTTGGTGAGTGAAAAAAGAAATACATTTGGTGAACATTATATAATGTTTTTTTTCACAGTAGATCAACATGCAAAATAGATTCAGAAACAGGATAGAAATAAATACATCTGGATTACAACGTGATTGTGATTACGGCAATTCGAGCAAAGTGCTTCTAACGAGCAGCTTGACATTCATAAGTGACTTGATTTTTTTCCCTTCACAGCTGGCTAAGAACGTAGGGAACAGTAGTTTCAATGAAATAATGGAGGAGAACCTTCCTGGTCCCTCACCCAAACCCACACCTTCAAGTGACATGTAAGTACTCAGAGTCCTCAACGACTACATGAACTTCTTCGAAACTAGAAGCTCCATGGAAATGTTACCTCACTTTCACTTGTCACTTGACATCACTGGAAGCATAATCAGGAGTATGTTTGAGCTTATGCAGGTAGATGTGTCTGGCGAGAAAAGCCACAGAAATCAATTGGAACACTAGAATGGCCATTGGCATCTTAGCAACATGGCAACAACAAAAAAATCCATCAATCTTGGTCAGGAAGCCGTTCGTGCTAGAAACTGAATTTAAGAATCCCTACGGGAGAAAATATCCACACAAGCATTCCGTCTCCTTATTCTCCTCCTCTTCCCCGCGTCTCTCTCCCTCCTACAGGACAGTGAGGAAGGAGTTCATCAATGCTAAGTATGTGGACCACAAGTTTGCACGGAAGACCTGTACCTCCTCGGCAGCTAAGACCATCGAGCTGTGTGAGGCGGTCAAGTCCAGGGACCTGCTGTCTCTCATCCAGGTGTACGCTGAGGGGGTGGAGCTAATGGAGCCACTGCCCGAGGGTGGACAGGTGAGTCTGACCTCTGACGTCACAGACCCTGGACTGTATTATGATCTCATCTCACCTGAACAGGACACATATTCTTAAAGCGTCTCATAGGATTGCTGATCTAGGATCAGGTGTCCCCCCCCCACCCCACTCCATGTAATCTTATTCATTATGATCCAAAAGTTAAAACTGATACTAAATCAGCATCTATACTCTGACGCTTTGATGAATATGGGCCCTGATCTGGTATGGGGGGGGTTTGGTTTTACAATATGAGCAGAAGTGTACTGTTTAATAGGGAAATACTAAATTGTACTGAATCTGTAAGGTGGCTGTTCTCTACATGGGCAAAGTAATGAGCAGTCCACTGAGAAAAACAAGAGTTTTTACTCCTGGGCAATGTTGGACAAGACAACAATGCCCAAACGAGAAAAGTGACTCAGTTAAGCTATCACTACTGCCGCCCACTAAACGTTGAACCACGTAGCACTGCGGTGTGCTCTCAGAAGTAGTCCATAGGGAATAGTGGCCAGGGATGAGTCACTGACGCTGTTTGAAAGCAGGCAGAGCTTCTAGCCCAGGCTGACTCACTGATATCTAATACAACCCTGGCTGTCAGTGGATCTGCTCTGAGAGGCTGCATCCCAGGGCTCTGGTCAAAAGTAGTGAATTCTAATATGATCCCCAGCAGACAGCAGATATCAGTACCCAGAGCCGCAGACAGTGAGGGTGTGACAGGAATACATGATAAAGTAGCCTCTCCCTCTTCCTGAACGGATACCCTGCATCTCTGTTTGACTCATAGTCATTGGTATTGCGTGTGTCACTGTGTCCTCACTCTTCCCAAATAAGTCTCCCTTACTGGGGACTCACAGAGATAATCAGTGACGTAGCTACCAGTCATTTTCAATTAGAGGAGACACAAGGAGACGCAACGACACGTGTGCTGTTTGAAGGACAGACCCACCAAGGAAGATCTCAACGACTTGATGGTTGATTATCTCGGCAAGTGTGAGTTCAATCACAGCCAATGAGGTGCTGGTGGCGGTGACCTTTGTTGATATTGGGCAGGAAGGGCTGTAAAACTGAAGCTGGCTTATCGTTTCAGTGTCTTCTACTGACATCGGTACGTCCAAACCTCTCTCTGTTATAGAAATGTTCGCATCACACTCGCAGTCTTCCCTTGAGGGGGAGACGAGCTATTTTTAGGAGCCATTTTGTTGACTGCAACCTCTTTAAATGCTGAGCGAGAGAGAGTGTAGAATGGATGCTGCCTGCTGTTCTCCCCATGTCGAAAGTCTCTCATGTCTTTGCTGTATGTGATCGCCCCCTTCAGGAGGCCGGAGAGACTGCGCTCCACTACTCTGTGCGCACCGCCGACCAGACCTCACTACACCTTGTGGACTTCCTCGTACAAAACAGGTAAAATGACCAAATAAGGCCCCATCAATAAAGTGAAGATAAGCATTTTATACCATACAGGCCACCATAGCATTGGGCTAATGTGAAATTGGATTTTAAAAGCATTGAAAGCACACACTTTCGTAAGCCGTTGTGCCCAAATACTAAGAAACATAACAGAATATTATAAATAAGTAGTATTTCCATCGTTTGGTCATGTAAATTGAGGTGTTAAATGTGAGAATTTCAATGGAATAGCTTCATGGAAAGCAGTAGTGTTCCCTTCCTATCTCTGCACCGCTGCAAGAGGAAGATGAGTAGAGCTCAGCACAGCTTAGATCCCCACAAGGCGAACAGAACTGGGTCAGGCAGACACTTGTTCTCCGCCTTCATTTATTCATCAGTCTTTTCAATTGTTTGCTCCCCCTGCCTCGCTGCACCCCGGGCAGACTGTTACCGGGAAATGGCTCCTCATTAAGGAATCGGTCCACCTTCACGATTTCATGCTTACACTTGGTAATTGGCCTAATTGTTTTCGATTCAGAGATAGGAGGAGATGAAACGGGGACCAAACACTTACCTGTCAACGTGCTAATGTGACTGTGAAGGACACCTTCCTAATATTGAGTTTCACCTCCTTTTGCCCTCAGAACAGCCTCAATTCGTGGGGGCATGAACTCCACAAGGTGTCGAAAGCGTTCCACAGGGATGCTGGCCCATGTTGACTCCAATGCTTCCCACAGTTGTGTCAAGTTGGCTGGATGTCCTTTGGGTGCTGGACCAGTCTTGATACACTCGTGAAACAGTTGAGTGTGAAGAACCCAGCAGCGCTGCAGTTCTCAACACACTTAAACCAGTGCACCTGGCACCTACCACCATAGCCCGTTCAAAGTCACTTAAATCGTGTGTCTTGCCCGTTCACCCTCTGAATGGCGCACGTACACAATCCATGTCTCGATTGTCGGAAGGCTTAATGACCTGGTCAGTCTGTCATGGAAAGAGCAGGCGTTTCTAATGTTTTGCACTCTGTTTATATTTTGTCAGCTGTAGTGACAAATAGGTATTTTAAAGGTCAGTTTGTCTCTTAAAGCAGTATGTATGATCAAAGCGTGAACGACAGTGTGACAACTTTACCTCTGTGCAAAATGGTGTCTGGGGTGTGACCCGTGACATGACCGTGTGCGTGTGTGTGTGTGTGTCACAGTGGGAACCTGGACAAGCAGACAGAGTGGGGAAACACTGCCCTGCACTACTGCTGCATGTACGAGAAACACGAATGCCTCAAACTACTGCTGAGGGGCAAACCAGCCACTGACATCAGTGAGTAACACACATACACACACTCATATTCCAACTTGGTTATGTTAACATGCCTGTTCTGTTTTTGGCGAATCAGAATTGTATTTTATACCACAGGAGGTTGGGGGAGGACAGGCTCGTGGTAACGGCTGTAATGGCACATGGCTTCCATGTGTTTGATGCCATTCCATTCGCCCCGTTCCAGCCATTATCATGAGCCGTCCTCCCCTCGGCAGCCTCCACTGGTTTTATACACGTGGACGGAATGTATGCATCTAGCGTAACCAATATCGTGCCTGTTCTTTTAGCCAATCAGAATGGTGAGACGGCGCTGGATATTGCCAGGCGTATGAAGAACAGTCAGTGTGAGGAGGCAGTAAGTATCCCACTGTGAACACGAGCCACCGTATGTTTGACTGTTGATGACATGACTCGATAGCCGTACTTAGAGATGCAATCGTGTTCTTTGTCGAAGTAGCATCCACGCCTCATCTGATGATGTAGCAGCACAGTAGATAGTATAGCTCGAAGGGACTTGTTGACCGGCACATCTTTGGACACTAGATGGCCGCAGCCAAAGACCTACCCAGGCTTCAGAGAGGAGGCCGTTGCTGATGTACGGTTACTATTTGCACACAGAAAACTTAAGTTGGTGCTTTTACCATCAGTGAAATTATGTCATGTTTTGAACATCACATTTAAGCGGAGGGCAAACAATCAAATGAATGTTGGAGGTATTCATTGTTGGTTATGATAGAGTTCCCTTCGACTGACTTACGGGCTATAATTACATTTAGGTCATTTAACAGACGCTCGGACACTTACAGCAGTGAGTTCATACTGGTCCCCCGTGGGAATCGAACCCGCAGCCCGGGCGTAGCAAGCGCCATGCACTACCAACGGAGCCACACGGGACCACTGTTCACTGTGTGTTCATTTGTATGTCCTCTGTATTTCCTGGTTTCAGCTGGTGCAGGCGGCAGCGGGGAAGTATTACCCACATGTCCACGTGGAGTATGAGTGGAGCCTGAGGCTGGAGGAGCTGGACGAGAGCGATGATGATCTCGATGACAAGGTCAGACTGGGACTGCAGGTTCACACGTCTGGACAGAGCAACTTGAAATCCATGTGCAAATACTCTATATATATATATATATATATATATATATATATATATATATATATATATATATATACAAAAGTATGTGGACAATTTGTGAATTCGGCTATTTCAGCCACACCCGTTGCTGACAGGTGTATAAAATCGAACACGCAGCTATGCATTCACCATAGACTAACATTGGCAGTAGAATGGCCTTATTGAAGAGCTCAGTGACTTTCAACGTGGCACCGTCATAGGATGCCACCTTTCCAACAAGTCAGTTTGTGAAATTTCGGCCCTACTAGAGCTGCCCCGGTCAACTGTAAGTGCTGTTATTGTAAAGTGGAAGCATCTAGAAGCAACAATGGTTCAGCCACAAAGTGAGAGGCCACACAAGCTCACAGAACAGGACCGTCAAGTGCTGAAGCGTGTAGCATGTAAAAATCGTCTGTCCTCGCTTGCAACACTCACCACCGCGTTCCAAAATGCCTCCAAAAGCAACGTCAGCACAACAACCGTTGGGAGCTTCATGAAATCGGTTTCCATGGCAGAGCAGCCGCATACAAGCCTCAGATCACCATGCGCAGTGCCAAGTGTCGGCTGGAGTGGTGTAAAGCTCGCCACCATTGGACTCTTGAGCAGTGGAAACGCGTTCTCTGGCGTGATGAATCACGAATTCACCATTTGGCAGTCTGACGGACAAATCTGGGTTTGGCGGATGCCAGGAGAACGCTTACTCCGCAATGCATAGTTTCAACTGTCAAGTTTGGTGGAGGAGGAATAATGGTCTGGGGCTGTTTTTCTTGGTTTGGTCTAGGCCCCTTAGTTCCATATAAGGGAATTGTTAACACTACATGTTAAAATGACATTCTAGACGATCCAGCGCTTCCAACTTTGTGGCAACAGTTTGGGGAAGGCCCTTTCCTGTTTCAGCATGACAATGCCCTCGTGCCCAAAGCGAGGTCCATACAGAAATTCTTTGTCAAGATCGGTGTGGAAGAACTTGACTGGCCTGCAGAGAGCTCTGATCTCAACCGCATCAAACATCTTTGGGATGAATTGGAACACCGACTGTGAGCCTGGCCTAATCACCCAACATCAGTGCCTGACCTGACTAATGCTCTTGTGGCTGAATTGAAGCAAGTCCCCGCAGCAATGTTCCAACATCTAGTGGAAAGCCTTCCCAGAAGAGTGGAGGCTGTTATAGCAGCAAAGGGAGGACCAACTCCATATTAATGCCCATGATTTTGGAATGAGATGTTCGACGAGCAGGTGTCCACATACTTTTGGTCATGTAGTGTATTTGCACCCATCTGCCATTGACATCAATGCATGATCTAGGCCTACATGAAAGTCAAAGTTCCTAAGTTCACCCTCTTCCAAGTTGACACTTGTCTCTCTCTCCCTCTCTGTCTGTAGCCTAGTCCCATAAAGAAGGACCGTTCCCCGCGGCCCCAGAGTTTCTGCCACTCGTCCAGCCTGTCTCCCCATGACAAGCTGTCTCTGCCGGGCTTCATCAGCCACCGGGACAAACAGCAGCGCATGTCTTACAGCGCCTTCACCAACCAGATGTACTCCGCCTCCACCGACCTCACTTCCTCTTCCCCCGTGGCAGATGCCCCCCCTCTACCCCCCAGGAACCAGGGCAAAGGTGAGACCTGGTTGTGATTGGCCAGGGCCCAGACTTTTATCAGTGTAGGATGAATTTGCTTCTAGACACTGATCTTGGTCCATTTTGTATTTTGCCCACTAATGGTTAAGGTGAGGATTGGGGAGGGGGAAGCTGATCCTAGATCTCTATCTAAGGGAAAATTCTACCTGAAATGTAAATGGCCTAAAGATTATGTGGCCAGTTGTGGAATGTACATAGGATACATAGCAGTGTTGTCTGGTTGGCCAGAATTTACATGTATGGAGGAATTTACATGATCTTTTATCTCTAACACTGGTACTCAGGAAGAACGCAGTAATAACGTTGACTGTTTTTCTCTGTTACAAAACATTGTAATCATAATGCTAGTTAACCAATTTACTGATAGTATTTTCCTCTCTCTCTCTCAACCTTACACACACACACACACCCTTGAGAGGAATTTATCAATAAGTCGATCAGAGGGCGGGTAGCGGCTGTTATAAAGACTGCTTACACAAGGAAGGCACCTCCAGCAAAAGGATGGCTTAAGGCTGCTGGCATGATGGAGTGTAAGAGAGAGTGGAGAGACACACTAAAGTGATAATGCCCGAGAAGCCGGTGTTTGGAGGATATATTGGCACGGGTGTTGTTAGGCCCTAGACACAAATCTAGGGTTGCTACCCAAGCCGGCTGGTCGGTCTTTCTATCGGTTCGGTTGCCAGAGACGCGACGCAGTCGTTCGTTCTAAATGTTCCATTGCCATGCTGGCTGGGAACATTCTTATTCCTTGTTGCTAGCTAGCTGACTTACAGTCACCTCACAAAGTGCAGCCAGAATAACAGCCAGAATAACAGCAAAGTAGCTGCATTTCCATTTGTTTAAGCTGTTTACTAGTGACATTTATTTGGATACATCCATAACAATGAGCTAATGAGGTGCGATTTCGCCTGGCATAGAAAATGTGCTCTCTCATCGGGACACTGTTGTTCAGAGCTAGCCAACAACACAGCTAACACAATCACTTCAAACTGAAGCTGGAAAGACTGCAAACTGGCTGCATTTAGTTTCGTTTTTTCAATTAACATTTCTTTGTATATATCCATGATTTCGACTGGCTGAGAAACGCTGCCTGCCTGTCTGTCTCGTCCCGACTCCAGACACCCGACACATTCATTATTATGGAACAGTTGGAGATTGAATTTGAACATTGAAACAATGTTGAAAATGTAAATCGCTTGGCTGGGCTGAAGAGACAGTGGATTGCGCAGTCTGATGGAACAGAGTAAATAGGCATTTTAACGTCATAGATTTAGCCTGTGGTAACTTGTGGAATAGATACCGGCTGGAATGCGGTTTTAACCAATCAGCATTCAGGATTAGACCCACCCATTGTTTAAAGCAAGATAGAAATACACCAGGCTGATAATGTTAACACTTGGTTATGGAAATCCAGGGCTGTGTCCCAAATGGCACCCAATTCCCTACATAGTGCAATAGTTCGCTATGGGCCCTGGTCAGAAGTAGTACACTATATAGGGGAAAAGGTGCCATTTGGGACTCAGCCAGCGACATTTCCTGATCAGCAACACTATCTGACAGTACAAACACCCTCCAAGGGGCGAGCGGCACGGTCAGCACAATTATAATGAACCATAACATCCCTCCCAAAGACAGGATTTAGAACACAAACACTCACACCCCAGGTTGCTATTCCCTATCCTTGTTACAATACAGTGGGCTACATTGTTGACGCCAATACACTGTTGAGCGGAGTGAAGAGAAACGGCGGTTTCTCTTTACACACAAGAGATGGACAGTTCTCTTTTTCAGTGGGCGTCGGACTGACTCGTTTTCCCCTCAGGCGTTTTGATGTCATTTCTCCTCTTTTTTCTTTGCTTGTCACTAATAAGATTTCATCAGGGGGTTTATAGAGGCTTGCGTCTCAAATGGCGCCCTATTCCCTATATAAGTGCACTACTTTTGATCTGGGACTGCATAGGGCTCTGGTCAAAAGTAGTGCACTACATAGGGAATAGGGTGTTATTTTCAAATGCAACCAGTGTGTGGGAGAAGCTCACATACGTTCTCTCCCACACTCTTCATCTCTCTCTCTCTCTCTCTCTCTCTTCATCCCTCTCTCTCTCTCTTTTTTTTCTCTTTTCTTTCTCTTTCAGCGCCGCACTTGGCATTCCTCGGCTCTCACTCGCACTACGCCACTCTGGCCGGCACTCGACCATACATCAGTGAATATCCTGTTTTTACATTTTGTCCTGCTGTGCCCGCCCGTATACTTTCTGCTGCCCAGTGGCACTGGTAGCGCTTTACTTCCCAGGAAAAATATGGGTGGTGGCGTCTTAAACTTTGAACAATGGCACTGTAAAAGTGTGGTTAATTATCATTTTTCTTACACGCAGCTTTATCACGTTTTGTGACATGTCGCCACCCCTGAGCTGCAAAGTGCTATCGTACCTTATGTAGGCTGTGTGTCCCAAATGACACTCTATTCCCTATATAGTGCCCTATGGGGCCTACAGTAGTGCACTATATACAATATAGGGTGCCATTTTTGGATGCAACCTGACTCTCCTCTCTAACTGGCTGAGTTCTCTATTAGCCACAATCTTCTAGTGTCTGTTTCTAGGCTTACACGCAGCTGGGAATGGGACTAGCTGCTTTGGGGTAACTTTTACTGTTGGTCCAGAAGTCTCAGGAGCGTGTACACCCACTCCAAAATACACAAAAACACACACAAAACAACACCTACACAATACACACACATTGTTCTTTGTCCGTCTTCTCTGTATTCCTATCTGGGGGCATTTCTCTGTTCACCGGGATGTTGTGTTTTACCTGTATTGATGTTGTGTTAACGTATCTCCCCCACGTTGGCCAACAATTGAGTTAAACCCAGTCCCGATGGCAAGAAACCTTCCTCTCATCTACCCTCTCCTCTCAAGCTCCTCCCCTTCCTCTTGGTATCCCAGGTGACAGAATGAATGACGCCTGTCCCTTCACTGCATGTTTGTATGTTGTCACTCCTCCAGCTCCTCCCTCCACCCTCACCCCCGGAGGCAGCTCCACCCTGTCCAAGAAGAGGCCTCCGCCCCCTCCCCCCGGGCACAAACGCACCCTGTCTGACCCACCCAGCCCGCTTTCCCACAGTAGAGGGGGCATTTACGTGGGTGAGTCCTCCCTCGGTAGGCAAGACCCAAGCAGACACATCTAAATACTGCTTGGTCGTCTTTATCAATGAAGGACATGATCCATAATAACATTAAAGTCTCTGGTCCTGGACAGTTGTAGTGTGTGCAGGCTTTTGTTCCAGCCCAGCACTAATAACACATGATTGAACTAAAGTCAATCTTAATGCTTACCCACACTGAGGCCCTACAGGACCAGAGTTACCCATCTCTGGCCTAGTATTGAGTTTGTTTCCAATCAGGTCTTCCCCATGACCATGAGTGTCAGTGCTGTTCATGAATGACTGACACATCCTGGTCCTTTTATGGTGTGATGGCAATGACACAGACACATCCTGGTCATTTTATGGTGTGATGGCAATGACACAGACACATCCTGACCATTTTGGAAGGTGATGGCAATCCTGTGTAAATGTATGTGTTAGTGTTGGATGTCAGATCATTATTTTTGTCATCATTTTGTCTCATCTGTGATGTTTTTTGTATTGTGAGATAATGGCCTCAACAGCATTAGTATGGAAGGAAATGTAGATTATTAGCTGAATAAAGCTACACTGAACAAAAATATAAACGCAACGTGTAAAGTTCTCGTGTTTCATGAGCTGAAATAAAAGATCCCAGAAATGTTCCATATGTACAAAAAGCTTATTTCTCTCAAACTTTGTGCACAAATGTATTTAAATCCTATTTAGTGAGCATTTCTCCTTTGCCAAGATAATTCATCCACCTGACAGGTGTGGCATATCAATAAGCTGATTAAACAGCATGATCATTACACAGGTGAACCTTGTGCTGGAGAACACAATGCCACAGATGCCTCAAGTTTTGAGGGAGCGTGCAATCGGCATGCTGACTGCAGGAATGTCCACCAGAGCTGTTGCCAGAGAATTTAATGTTAATTTCCCGACCATAAGCCGCCTCCAATGTCATTTTAGAGAATTTGTCAGTAAGTCCAACCGGTCTCACATCCGCAAACCAAATGTAACCATGCCAGCCAAAGACCTTCAACTGCGGAATTGTCTGAGACAAGCCATCCGGACAGCTGATGAAACTGTGAGTTTGCACAACCAAAGAATTTCTGCACAAACTGTCAGAAACCGTCTCAGGGAAGTTCATCTGCGTGCTCGTCTTCACCAGGGTCTTGACCTGACTGCAGGTTTCAACTAGGCGAGTGGTTTGCTGATGTCAACGTTTTGAACAGAGTGCCCAATCGTGGCAGTGGGGTATGGGCAGGCATAAGCTACGGGCAACACAAATGCATTTTATCAATGGCAATTTGAACGCACAGAGATACCGTGACGAGATCCTGAGGCCCGTTGTCGTGACATTCATCCACCTCCATCATGTTTCAGCATGATAATGCACGGCCCCATGTCACAAGGATCTGTATACAATTCATGCAAGCTGAAAATGTCCCAGTTCTTCCATGGCCTGCATACTCACCAGACATGTCACCCATTGAGCATGTTTGGGATGCTCTGGATCGACTTGTACGACAGCGTGTTCCAGTTCACTCCAATATCCAGCAACTTCACATAGCCATTGAAGACTGGGACAACATTCCACAGGCCACAATCAACAGCCTAATCAACTCTATGCAAAGGAGATGTGTCGCTCTGCATGAGGCAAATGATAGTCACACCAGATACTGACTAGTTTTCTGATCCATAGCTTTTTTTTAGGGTACACTACATGACCAAAAGTATGTGGACACCTGCTCGTCGAACATCTCATTCCAAAATCATGGGCATTAATTATATGGAGTTGGTCCCCCCTTTCCTGCCCAAACAGCCTCCACTGTTCTGGGAAGGCTTTCCACTACATGTTGGAACATTGCTGCAGGGACTTGCTTCCATTCAGCCACAAGAGCATTTGTGAGGTCGGCCACTGATGTTGGGCGATTAGGCCTGGTTCGCAGTCGATGTTCCAACTCATTCCAAAGATGTTCGATGGGGTTGAGGTCAGGGCCCTGTGCAGGCCAGTCAAGTTCTTCCATAACGATCTCGACAAACCATTTCTGTATGGACCTCGCTTTGCGTACGGAGGCATTTTCATGCTGAAACAGGAAATGGCCTTCACAAAGTTGGAAGCACAGAATCATCTAGAATGCTATTTGTATGCTGTAGCGTTAACATTTCCCTTCACTGGAGCTAATGGGCCTAGCCGGAACCATGAAAAACAGACCCAGAACATTATTCCTCCTCCTCCCAACTTTACAGTTGGTACTATGCATTGGGGCAGGTAGTGTTCTCCTGTCATACGCCAAATCCAGATTCGTCCGTCCACTGCTCCAGGGTCCAATGACGGCGAGCTTAACACCACTCCACCAGACGCTTGGCAATGCGCATGGTGATGTTAGGCTTGTGTGCGGCTGCTCGGCCATGAAAACCCATTTCATGAAGCTACAGATGAACAGTTCTTGTGCTGACATTGCTTCCTGAGCAACGGTCAACGGTCCCTGTGAGCTTGTGTGGCCTACTACTTCGTGGCTGAGACATTGTTGTTCCTAGACGTTTCCACTTCACAATAACAACACTTGACCAGGGCAGCTCTAGCAGGGCAGAAATTTGACGAACTGACTTGTTGGAAAGGTGGTATCTAATGACGGTGCCACGTTGAAAGTCACTGAGCTCTTCAGTAAGGCCAATCTACTGCCAATGTTAGGCTATGGAGATTGCATGTCTGTGTGCTCGATTTTGTACACTTGTCAGCAACGGCTGTGGCTGAAATAGCCGAATCCACTCATTTGAAGGGGTGTCCACATACTTTGTGTATATCTGTAACCAACAGATGCCTTCTGCATTCCCAGTCATGCGAAATCCATAGATTAGGGTCTAATGAATTTATCTCAATTGACAGATTTTCTTATATGAACTGTAACTCAGTAAAACCTTTGAAATTGTTGCATGTTGCGTTTATATTTTTGTTCAGTGTTGATCCCCATCGTACAGCTACCTCCGAGGGTCCATAATAGTAGCTAATGGAAAGCTCAGCCTGACATCTCCTTCCCTTAGACTTTTCTACTATAATGTTTGGGTACAGCAATATATTTGTATACCAGTTACAGTATATGTATAAATGGAATACATAATAATAATAATTAATTATAATAATTTAATCAGGAGAATTAAATCAAAATCAAAGATGTGCCTATTTAGGTGACCATTTTGGGCTGTGGGGTAATATGGGGATGAATATTATATACACTGAGTAGCATGTATCCATATCTCACAAACCATCTCGACATTTCAGGAAGTGACTCCATCCCTCCACCTGCGAACAAGATGTCACCGTTATCCAACAAGTTTGAGGGCATTCCACAGCAGCAAAGGTACATAGGCATCCATTTTGGATGCAGGCATTTAGAATATTTTCCTAAATATTGTTTACGTATGATAGAGTTCTGATCTTTTTATAACTTTTCATTAACTTTCTATAACCATCTGTTTTCAGCACTACTTCTAGCAACACAAAGTCTACACTTGGTCCAAGGGTTCTACCCAAACTACCTCAGAAAGGTACGTTGTATTGGATTAGCAATGCCTATAACTGTAGGTGAGATCACCTTATTTTCCGTATACTGCCCAGCATTAGAGTCAACATGTGTTTAATATAGTACCTGCGTCCTGGTTCTTCTCTTAGTGGCACTGCGTAAAATCGACACCATACACCCATCTATGGACAAACCCGGCCTGCCGCCGGAGGTGCTCCAGAAATCCCCTCCAGGACCTGAATGCCTAACAAAAGCCATTCTACCTGACAAGCCCCAACTAGGGGACCTCCCCCCCAAACCCCAGCCCTCTGAGCTGCCCCCTAAACCTGGAGAACTGCCACCCAAGCCCCAGCTCTCCGACCTCCCCCAAACCGCAGCTAGGGGACCTACCACCTAAACCCCTGCTCAAAGACCTACCCCCCAAACCTCAGCTCTCCCAAGACGGCCATCCGAAACCGGGGGTAGCAGATCTGCCCAGTCCGAGACCACCCCCTGGAGAGCCTGCGCCGAAGCCCCACCCCCCGGAGTCAGCGGCGGCCAATCAGCAGGCAGAGACTGAGAGTCTGTCCTCCCAGGGCAGCGAGGACACCAATGGGAGCCCGGCGTGTGCTCCAGACACACCAGTGCCCTTGCCCAGGAAGAATACGGTAAAGTTCACTTAAGGACACAGCAGAAATCAGAGAGCTTTAATGGTATCATTGAGTAATATCTGGGTAGTTCTGCAAATGGGTCCCACTGGTTGGTTGGGCCAGTTCCTCTTGGGTTGAAGCCACAGACAGGGTTGTAGTGGAATTGTTAATAGCTGGGTCAAAACACAGAAACTTTTGGCAAACAGACCATTCCACATACTATTTACTTGTCCCTGGTGACATTTCTGGTAATGTTCATATGTGTGTTTAGGGGAAGACCAAATCTCGGCGGGTGAAGACCATCTATGACTGCCAGGCCGACAATGATGACGAGCTGACATTTGTGGAGGGAGAGGTGATCATAGTGACGGGAGAGGAGGACGGAGAGTGGTGGGTAAGTAACTTCCCCCTAACAGGCTCACTGATGTTACCCAAACACTATTAGATTAGAGTAGAAGTTTAATAGTCACATGTACAGGGTTGCAGGGTACAGTGAAAATCTTAAACTCCAATCTCCAACAATGCAAGTCAAAGTCAAATAAAAACAATCAACAATCCCCAAATACAGGTGTGCCAAGCTTGTTGCATTATACCCAAGGAGACTCAAGGCTGTAATCGCTGCCAAAGGTGCTTGAACTAGAGTAAATGGTCTGAATACCTATATAAATGTAATATTTCCAGTTTTTTTTTAATACTTTTGCAAAAATGTCGAAAAAACGTTTTTTGCTTTGTCATTATGGGGTATTGTGTGTAGAATGATGAGGGGGAAAAACTATGTAATACATGTTAGAATAAGGCTGTAATGTAACAAAATGTGGAGAAAGTCAAGGGGTCCGAATGCGCTATATATTAGAAGCTATAGAAATGTATTTATTAATGTCTACATTTGTTTTTGCTACGTTTATTCTATTACAAGCACCTTATTGCATATGTTTTTATTATATTATGTACTAAAATAAAGGAAATTTGTATTTTTAAAAATCCGTATATGTATGTGTGTGTGTGTGTGTGTGTGTGTGTGTGTGTGTGTGTATACAGTACCAGTCAAAAGTTTGGACACACCTACTCATTCAAGGGTTTTTCTTTATTTTTACTACTTTCTACATTGTAGAATAATAGTGAAGACATCAAAACTATGAAATAACACATATGAAATCATGTAGTAACCAAAAAATGTTAAACAAATTATAGTTGAGATTTTTGGTTCTTCAAAGTAGCCACCCTTTGCCTTGATTACAGCTTTGAACACTCTTGGCATTCTCTCAACCAGCTTCACCTGGAATGCTTTTCCAACAGTCTTGAAGGAGTTCACACATGCTGAGCACTTGTTGGCTACATTTCCTTCACTCTGCTGTCAAACTCATCCCAAACCATCTCAATTGGGTTGAGGTCGAGTGATTGTAGAGGCCAGGTCATCTGATGCAGCATTCCATCACTCTCCTTGGTCAAATAGCCCTTACACAGTCTGGAGGTGTGTTGGGTCATTGTCATGTCATTGTCCTGTTTCACTAAGCGCAAACCAGATGGGATGGCGTATTGCTGCAGAATTCTGTGGTAGCCGTGCTGATTAAGTGTGCCTTGAATTCTAAATAAAAAACTGACAGTGTCACCAGCAAAGCACCCCCACACCGTCACACCTCCTCATCCATGCTTCACGGTGGGAACCACACATGCGGAGATCATCCGTTCACCTACTCTGCGTCTCACAAAGACATGCCGATTGGAACCAAAAATCTTACTTTTGGACTCATCAGACCAAAGGACAGATTTCCACCAGTCTAGTGTCCATTGTTTGTGTTTCTTCACCCAAGCAAGTCTCTTCTTCTTATAAATATCCTTTAGTAGTAGTTTCTATGCAGCAATTCGACCATGAAGGCCGGATTCACGCAGTCTCCTCAGAACAGTTGATGTTGAGATGTGTCTGTTACTTGAACTCTGTGAAGCATTTACTTGCTGATTTCTGAGGCTGGTAACGCTAATGAACTTATCCTCTGCAGCAGAGCTAACTCTGGGTCTTCCTTTCCTGGGGCGGTCTTCATGAGAGCCAGTTTCATTATAGCGCTTGATGGTTTTTGCAACTGCACTTGAAGAAACTTTCAAAGTTCTTGATATGTTCCGTATTGACTGACCTTTATGTCTTAAAGTATTGATGGACTGTCGTTTCTCTTTGCTTATTTGAGCTGTTCTTGCCGTAATATGGACTTGGTCTTTTTACCAAATAGGGCTATCTTCTGTATACCACCCCTACCTTGTCACAACACAACTGATTTGGCTCAAATGCATTAAGAAGGAAAGAAATTCCACAAATTCACTTTTAACAAGGCACACCTGTTAACTGAAATGCATTCCAGGTGACTACCCCATGAAGCTGGTTGAGAGAATACCAAGCGTGTGCAAAGCTGTCATCAAGGCAAAGGGTGGCTACTTTGAAGTATCTCAAATATAAAATATATTTTGATTTGTTAAACACTTTTTTTGGGTTACTACATGATGTGTTATTTCATAGTGTTGATGTCTTCACTATTATTCTACAATGTAGAAAATAGTAAAAAATAAAAACACTTGAATGAGTAGGTGTGTCAACTTTTGACTGGTACTGCATATATGTGTATATTATTATAAATATATATATATACACACACACACACACATTAAAACACAAAAAAACAGTCATGGGAAGCACAAGTTGAACATCACAAATCACCCAATGGTGGGGAAGTGCCAAGATGGAGGCGCAGTGGCTTGAGAACAGCGTCCCCTGTAAGTCAAGTGTGTATATAAATCATTGGGTGTTACCTTAAACTAGTTTCAACTTTACCGTACTCACACTGCCAAACAGACCTAATAGCTGGCTAAACATTGAAAAAGAACACTTGTGCAGTGCTGTTCTCCTCAACTCACACATTCTCTCTGTTTCCTTTCAGATCGGCCACATTGAAGGGCACCCGGAGAGGAAAGGGGTGTTCCCAATGTCCTTTGTCCACATCCTGAGTGACTGACAGCCAGACGAGGCTTGCACTAACCCCGCCACCCTAACCCCTAGAAGTACCCCTGTACTGTAAATAGCTACTGTAACAACCTGACGTGAAACCAGTGTTCTAAAGAGAAAAAAAAACGCAATGAAGAAACCCAAGTAGGCTCAACTAGCCACTGGATGCTGAGCACATCCATTTTGTAAATACAAATGTGTGTATTTTTCCTCTTACCAGTATTATCTTAATCTTAGAGCACGACCTATGGCTGCCGTAGCCACTCTTACCCTAAAGTGTATGTTTATGCTGTTACTGTGTATATATGTATGTAAATATATTTGTGTGTGTGTGTGTGTGTATATACATGTACAAGCATACATGCGTTCTCTGCTTGCCAGATAATAACCAAGTATCAGGGCAGCCGTGTTTGCATTTTATCTGTAATCATTTTACTAGTCATCCCTGATATCATTGCTTGCATTTCTGGAGAAGGCCAAATATGAAGGAATAGGAAAGAGATCATGTCACTAGTCTCTCACCGTTTCCTCATCCTACACCACCTTAGACTGGAGATTCTCATGTCTCCAACTGAAACCTACCATGAAAACTCAGCTGAGGATTAAATATGTATTCATTCAATGTATTCCTTGTTCTTGCTCGCTTTGTGTGTACATGTATTCGGATTGTTTTACAGTATTGACACTTGCTGCTACTTTATGGTGGGATATCAGAAACCCCCTGTGGAACCGCACAGGTCACCAGTAGTAGACTTAACACCGTTTCACTCTGTCAAGTTATCTTCACGCTGTACTATGTGGAATTGAGCAGAGTGCTATTTAAAATGCCACTCAAATCAGGGTTTGAAGAACCACTTCTGATAGCCACTAACACTCACAAGTACATATGGGAAGGTCAATGTCAGTAAGCAAGAATGTGAAAATTCTGATGGCCTGGAGAGATTTGAACTAATGTCCAATGACATTTCAAACTTAATGTGGCGTCAATGATTTCCAGACGAGAGCTCCACTGTTAAGGATACAAACTAAAATGTAGACAGTTTGTGGATATTTATTAAATCCAGCGAGGCAGTCAAGCAGAAATAGTTTGCCTGTCACAGGGTTTTCCTCAGAACGCTGAGTACTTTTTTGGATGACAGGAAATTGCAAATAGTGAACAGGATATGTACCCTTCACTCCCCATTGACTTCATCTCCTCTGGTTTCAACCCATGTGAAGGAATATCACCTCCAATCATTCCATTGTACTAATAAAAGTGTTGTAATGGATGACGTCTTTGCCTTTATTATACTGAAAAATCAACACATGTAGTGTTGGTCCCATGTTCCATGAGCTGAAATTAAAGATTCCGTTAATGTTCCACATGCATGAAAAGCTTCTCAAATTTTGTTCACATCCCTTAGTGAGCTTTTCTCCTTTGCCTAAATAATCTACCTCACAGTAGCTGACTCAGCACGATCAAAGGTGCACCTTGCATTGGGGAAAGAAGGTCACTATATATATGCAGTGCTCACAGATGTCTCAAGTTGAGACAGCATGCAATTGACATGCTGACTGTAGGAATGTCCACCAGAGCTGGTGCCAGATAATGTAATGTTCATGTCTAAGCCAACAGTCACTCCCCATCCATGTCCAAATCAAATGTTATTGGTCACATGTTATTGCGAGTAGCAAAACGCTTGTAACCCAGCCTCAACCACATGACATTGCACCCCATGGTGGCAGTGGGGGTTATGGGCAGGAATAAGCGAGACAACTGCATTTCTCAACGTCAATATGAATGCACCGTGATAAGCTCCTGAGGCCCATTTGAAATTATGCATATCTATTCCCAGTAATGCAAAACCCATAGATTAGGCCTTAATTTCAATTGACAATCCTCATTTACTGTACTAAATTACAATCTTCCATTTGTTTGGGTTACATTTTGTTCAGTATGCCAATAGAATGTGTGTCAACCATGGTGCCTTAATTTTAACAAGGCTAAAATGTCTAGTAAAAGAAACTTAGGTGGTTGCTGCTAAAGCCAAGGAATAGTCACTAGTTTACACACAGATGAACAGCACTTCAGTGAAACAAAGTAATTGTGAAAGGACTTTTATTCATTAGAAGCTTTTTGCACAACCTTTTACATTTGTCTAAGACAAGCTATTCAATTGTTTAAATTACTCCAGATGGTAGTACAAGCTAAGAGAAGCAGGTTTTTTCTTTCTTCAAAAACAGTGCTTTGTATTGCAACACAAATTATATATACGCAAACAATAGTCAACTTAAAGCTTTATCCTCAAGCTCTTTCATACCAGAACTGCTGGTAAAATAAAAATACATTTATTTTGAGACTTGGCCTTTCTGTGCATGCTTCTTTGATCCATGGTCCTTATCCACCGACTTAATGACTCCCACAGCAACAGTCTGCTTCAAGTCCCTCGCTGCAAACCGACCTGAAGATGGAACACATGGATAACAAATTACTTTTATTGTTAAAACCAAGTCAACCATATTTTAGATAAGGCACATCTGGTGAACAAGCAGTAATTTATCTTAAGACAGACATGATGCAGAATCAACATTTGGATTGGATAGAAAGCTATGAGCTAATAAAACATTACACTAGAAAATGTACCACTTAGTTCCAAAAGTTCCATGCCCACTACCAGTGATGTTGCCTAAAAATATTGAGAGAAGGGTACCTAAAGGAGGGTAGGTGAAGAAACTCTCCACACAGAGGGGTCTGTTGGGGCTCATCTTGACAGTGGCAGCATCACCAGACTGCAGGGTCTGGGGGAAGTCCTCCAGCTTCCTCCCTGTGCGACGGTCAATCTTCTCCCTCAGCTCTGCAAAGCGGCAGGTCACATGAGTGGTGTGGCAGTCCAGTACGGGAGAGTAGCCAGTCTTGATTTTGCCAGGATGGTTCAGGATTATGAGCTGTGGGAAGACGCAAAGACTTCAGTTTAACAGTACTGGGCTACCGAACAGGTAGAGGGATCTGCACTAGTAGGGAACAGATTCACATCCTAAACCAGGGAAGATTTGTTTGACAAACCATCAGTACGTTAGATAATGGGACACTCGCCTTCAATACGGAATTGCCATTTTCAGATAGGTTAATGTCACTGTACCTGTGCCACAAAGCTGTTGACATCAGAGGGAGGGTCATGCTGGGCGTTCCCCGCCACATCACCACGACGGAGGTTCTTTACAGACACGTTCTTGATGTTGAAGCCCACATTGTGGCCAGGCCCAGCCATCTGCAGACCCTCGTGGTGCATCTCAATGGACTTGACCTCAGCAGTCAGCTTGGCGGGAGAGAACATCAGGGTCATGCCGGGCTTCAGGACCCCAGTCTCGATCTTCCCCACTGGAACCGTGCCCACACCTGTAGAACAGGGAAAAAGTTACAATCCAACTACTCACAATTTGTGAAACATGTAGGCCCCATGAGCCAACCCTCACCTCCAATCTTGTATACATCCTGCAGGGGCAGCCTCAGAGGCTTGTTGGCAACACGCACTGGTGGATGGATGGAGTCCAGGACTTCAAGTAGAGTTCCCCCATTTGCATGCCCTTGCCCCCTCTTGACTTTAGAGCCTTTGAACCAGGACATCTACACAGCAGAAGAGGGTTCATGCATCACAGGTGGATAAAAATTATACTTAAATGTGAATGAATGTGATTACAAACTACTCACTTTCTGAGATGGGGCAAGCATGTTCTCACCGGTCCAGCCAGAGATCGGAACAAAAGGCACAGCAGTGGGATCATAACCGATTCTTTTGAGGAAAGTGCTCACGCTTTGGACCACTTCACCAAAGCGCTTCTGGTTGTATGGTGGCTCAGTCACATCCATTTTGTTTACAGCGACAATTATTTGCTTGACACCAAGCGTGTAGGCGAGCAAGGCATGCTCCCTGGTCTGGCCATTCCTGGAGATACCAGCCTCAAACTCCCCTTTGGCCGCAGACACGACCAGGAGGGCAACATCAGCCTGAAATGAATGGTGAACAAAAGCTTAAGAATTGGTTACCACATATTCACATTGGCCTAAAGTGTTAATAGCCCCCAGGCAGATACACTACAATGGGCAACGTCACCTGTGATGTCCCTGTGATCATGTTCTTGATGAAGTCACGATGGCCTGGAGCATCAATTATCGTGATAGTGTATTTGTGGGTGTTGAATTTCAACAATGAAATGTCAATGGTAATTCCCCGCTCCCTCTCAACTTTCAGTTTGTCTAACACCCAGGCATATTTGAAAGAGCTCTTGCCCATCTGTAGGATGAGAGAATTTAAAATTAGCTACAGTTGTAGTTGCTTAATACATATGTTGCGCCAATTAGTTTCTTACCTGGGCTGCAGCCTTCTCAAACTTCTCGATTGTTCTTGGGTCGACACCACCGCATTTGTAGACCAGGTGACCAGTGGTGGTTGACTTTCCGCTGTCAACATGGCCTATGATGACCACGTTTATGTGGGTTCTCTCCTTCACCATTTTCAACTAGCTTCTGCTAACAGATAAACTTCACCCAAAGAATCCTCTAAGAGTATAGTGCTCGAATTTGAATGTAATAACTGTGTGCGTTACCCTAGTCTAAATACTTTCGTACTCGTCGTCGTAAAGGACTGCTATAAAATATAGGTGGCATTTTATAGTCGGGGCTCCTGTAATGTTTTGATTGAAGTCAGGCATGTGCATTCATTAATGCCGCCCATCTGTGCAGCCCATCAATCATCGTTTCCCTTTCCCCCCGGTTCTTGAAGTCATCAGACGTGACTGGACAGGTGAAAGCCAAGAAGCAAAGTTCTTGCTTAACGCTAACACAATCATGTTAGATCAGTATTTCAAAGGGACAAAGAAATTGTATTTTCAAAGTATTTCGAACGGTTTTCATAGTCTACTTTAGTTTTGAATATTATGTTCGTACTTTAATTGTATGAAAATGTAGGTCTAAATTAACATGGAATTGCAATACATACTGGCTAAATGAACGTTTACTTTCCACTTTAGACTATAGCCTATGTATTATTTGCCCAGGTGGTTATTGTTTCACGTTCAACTTGGCCTGATATGTGTTAGCATTTTGTAGGCACACATTGCTGCGGGCTAATTCTTTTTTTTCTTGCGGATTAAGGTACACGTTAATGTAACACGAAATTGCATGACATGTGTCATGTTCACACTGTAAATAACATTTGAACTCGGCAACATAAATACAGTAACACTAATCTGGTAACTGTGGCCGAGACCCGTGGGTCCGTTGTGTTCGATTTGCATTCAATGCAACCTCTCGCGCGTTGTTGAGGTTGTAACCTGTCTGTTGCACAATGACGTTAGACCAACCCGGAAATAGCGGACAACTGAAGCGAATCGTTATTCTTTGAGCTGCTAGCGTGGTAGCTACCAGGTGGAGGACAACTGCCTTTTCTTGCACTTCGAGCATTACGGTAAAACACAATTAAGTAATGTTACTTGTAAATATGGTCTCCAACGTAATATTGCTTTGTTATTATTGATGTTTGGCTAAGTAAGTGTGCTGCTGTGAATAGGAGTAGAGTATTCAACAGGAGGATCATTCATTGGGGTCTGTATACTGTAGGTGCTTTTTTAGCAACGAGGGTGTATTCACTAGCGTCGCTTTCAATTGTATTGGGTTGCACAAAAACAGTCCCTGGGAAGCAAGAAGTTAAATACAATTCCATTTCAATTTAATGGACCGGTGGAAAGGACGGTTGGTCATTATGACGGGGGAATTTGAGACCAAATATCTAAAGGATAGTATTATTAAACAAACTTTCCAAACGTGGGGCTGTTGTAGACATACTTCCTCTCTGCTTGTTTTATGTCAAAATAAAATTCCTGCACGTGCGCCATAATGTGGACAAAAAAATGAATAACTTTTGGGGGTCTTTTATTTTGACATGAGGTAAGCAGAGATGAAGTGTGACTGTTTGGAAAGACTGTTTAATAATATGATATACGAGTTTATGACCTAGGTACCGATACCTGATAAGCATTCATATTGAATATGAAGATTAAGAATAAGCATTCATATTGAATATGAAGATTAAGAATTTGATTAAGATTAAGAATTTCCATCCCCTCTGCTGCAGTGTCTCAAACCCGAACGTGGCATTGAAAATGTTCAGAAAGCTAGTTTTAGCCTTTAAATGTCATGCTTGTAATGTGACTAGGCTATGGTCTATTGACATGATGTTGAGTGCAAAATCTGCTGTACAAATCTCACACGCTTAACCACAATGCTCTGTATGTAGGCTATAGAGTCACATGACTTATGGCCTACTTTTCCAAACCATAATTCAAATCTGAGATGTAACCTACAGAGACCAATAATGGAATAATGGAGTGTTATTACAAGTTACCAGCACAACTCTACAACCATATTCATTTCACTTAGGATTGGCACTGATATGTAGTGTAAAGATGTTTGAAGTGACAGTGCTTAGATTAGGGACATGTGGTTAGCAGTAAGACTTCTCATTGGTTCAAAGAGGTACACTGTGGTCCATCATATGACTGTTACCTCCATGGCTCATCAGAGGGTAAACAGGCTTGGCCAGCATGGTGCTTGTATGGGGATAACACTCCACTACCCGACCTTGTCCACTGTAGGAACAGATGCTGTAAATAAAGTCTATCTTGTTGTGTTATATACCGTATGTGGTTGTCAGCCATGTCGCAAGAGAAATATAGGCTAGCTATAATTTTGCTTTTAATCTTTGGGAAGTTGAATCTAAAGTTACCAATTGGGAGTTTTTTTCCTCCATGTGGGAGCATCAATATCATTACAAGTTAAAATGCCCGATACGGGTCTGATGGTGTTTTTCCTGGCATCTGGCCAGCCATTGCAAACATCTGAGTGGATGTCCACTTACAATACACGTTATGACTGAGGTAGAGGTGGTGAGGGAAGGTGTGAACGTTGTAATGTCCATTGACAGATCTGTAAGACAGGCTACTTATACCAGTAGTTGTTCCTGCTGATTTGCATGCAAACCAAAAGGAGGAAGCAAGGCCTTCAGCTGGGGTGCGCGTTGAGGTGTTTTCTTTAAGAGATGTAGACAGACTTCCTTTGTCACTTCACAAACTACAGATCGCAACAGTACATGTGGTTTGGTGATGACAAGGAGATAAGAATATCAGTATGAATCTGCATTTGATCTGTGAGAACCCTTAGGCTGTTTTATCTGTTTTTATGAGACAAAACATCATTCATTTTTGCTTTCCACTTTTTTCAATGCAGGTACAATAGACTGGTGCATGCCCCAACCATGAGAAATGGGCCATTTTAATTAGTTATTATCACATACCTGTAATTTAATGGGTCATTAACAAGGAGAAATATCATTTTAGATGAATCCCACAAGACCAGTGCAGCCAGGCCAGACAGTTCAGTAACAACTATGAGTATTTCTGCTGCCTGTTCTCACTGCTCAGAGACTGGTTGTGTTTTACTTTCTGTGAAATCACCATGAAAGCCTCTCACTTCAGTGGTAACTCAATTGAGTTGACCCAGTGAAATTCTCTCAAATGAACCTCAATCTACACATCCTGTATAGCACGATGATTCATAAAGGACTGCATTGCTTTTCAGTTTAGTCTTGATCAATTCTGGAGCATCATTTATTTTTTAGAAGATACACATACTCTACATGCTTTGTATTCCCACTATAGGTTCATGCATTCATTCTTTGTTCATCTGACACACAACTGTATTACATTATAATAACACAACAATATACAATATTATGTTATCCTAATAAACATAACATACCAAGACAAATATGTGACCTCTATAGCCTTCCTAACTGAGTGACAGTTCTTTCTGACATTTAGATTTACATGCACATATTTTTATTACTGTAGGCTACTGTTGCCTACTATTGTTCAGTGCATTTTTATTAATAGCTGTAGGCTACTTTGACGTCAGCGTGGATTCGCAGGCTGTAAACCCATTTTTCATCCCACTCCCTTGAACACGCCCAGTATTACGAAGCGGTGGTGGACTCTGTATCCTGGTCGCTCTTGAAAGTCGTTTTCGTCCTGTGATATACCAGTGAGACAAGACCATTCAATGAATTAACAGGAATAACTGTCCGTCGCGATGTGATACACGGACCATTCTGTTCGCCAATCTCTGATCATAGTTGTAAGTATTGACAACGGATTGCATTTATTGTCCTTTACTTTGTATCAGTTTCTTTACAGGATAGCGCTACTGGCGAAGGCTGCGTGGCGGATGGAGGTGATTGTAGTCCATAGTAGCCTACATGTGCTTAGAAATACCGTTCTCATATCTTTCATTGCAACTGAAGTTACGCGAAATTTCACTGTACACATTTTGGAAGGAATAGAAATGACTGCTCGCACGTCTGCGCTCATTGCCGCGCAACAATAGTTACAAAAATAACTGTCCGGTTACTGTGTCAGTGCTCACACACAAACTTTGTAGAGCTGTATTGCAGTTCACATGTTTCGTAAGACAATCATTTTAGTTGATTCGCACGGACTCACTTATAGGGTTCTTTATCCAACCGACGGTGGGACTGCATCCATAGAACTAACCGAGGTTGAATTTCACCTATGAAGTAAACTAGATTATATAATCTACTCGGTTATATACCGCCAAGCAACCTTTGAGCGTTCACTGTATTCATCTCTTCTTCTGATGGATACTCACAATCATCAATTCAAAATCAATAGGCAGTCAGTCTACAAATATGTTGATTTCATGACATTTATGTTGTGTGTTGCATGGCCTGTGGACGCGTTGTATCCACTCACTTCGGTGATTACCTCAGGAAAGGGATATATTTGAATAAAGCTAGTTAAGTGCAGTGGGTCCTCTTACTTTTTGTCAGACACGTTCTGTCTTGTTATTGTTGGCTCTGCTGTCAAACATCCCTAAAACACACAAACGAAATATGCGTTGTTATTTTAAGAATGTGTGCCCAAAAGTCGACTCAAGACTAGTGCATTTCTCTTATACTTGCTTTGTTTTTGTTTGGTCCTGTATGAATGCTCCAAATTCCTGACCCTCGCGTATTGGCCAAGGAAGACGGGAATCTACTGGTGCTTGTCCAGGATTCAGCAGGTCTGTTCTTTGCACAAGGGCAACCTAAAAAGCCCTCCTGGCTGTGCTTAACCGCTGTCTCTCAGCTACAGTGCATGTCTGTGCATGTCTACAAGCACTTTTTGTGAAGACATGACACTTTACTCATGTAGTGGAAAAAGTCAAGGTTCATCTATCTAGCATACCAAAAACAGCAGAAGCAAGGGCAACCTATTTTTTTACGTATGTGCAAGGACAAAGGTATCTCTCGATGGAAACGTAGTAGGCATAGCCTATCTACAGAGACATCCTGTGTTAGGAAATATTGGTGTCACCAACCTTTGCTGTTGCTTCTGGGGCCTTTACACCCTGCCTTGAAAACCAACCTGGACTCGAGTAGACATAACATTAGTAAATGTAAATATATTAGCTAAAATGCTAAGTAGTTACAAACTAGCTATGTAAGTAGTTGTTAAAGTTGCTAAATGCTAATGTTGTCCGTGATGAGATTCGAACACGCATCCTTTGGGTTGCTAGACGTTCGCGTTAACCTTTTTTCTTATATAGCCATACCAAACATAACATATCATACTTATTTGAGTGTTCCGGCTTTACAGTTACAATGTTACATCTAGTCTATGCGACCAAGCTGTGAAAACATATCGGACGGAAGTGCTATAGTGTTAGCTCGGCCTTCTCTGGTTAGCAGATTTAAAACATGCGTTGGAGTGCGCCTTTGTTGTTTGTCTCTTGCTATGTACTGTAAAACATCAAAGAATGGTTATGTTGAAATTGTGTAGGCAGGGCCTATAGTTGTTGTGGGGTGTATATTGTTGGGAGTAGTTAAAAGGGGAATGTGTAGGCCTACGTTTTGTATGCGATTTCTCGGATGTGTCTGTGTATGAGTCAGTGCATGTGCCAGCTCTGGTAGATGCTGACTGGTTCTGTGAAGCATTCCTCTTAACTTTCTCACCTCCCAGTCCCTGTCACGCCACTGATCAGAGAGGGACAGTTAATGTACCCTCATCCTCTCTTGGGTAGGAAGCCTGACTGTCCATATGAACCTCAAATATCCTAACTGAAATGTAACCAATCAGTCTTGGTTTGAGGAGAACATCATCTCTCCTTACATGTCAATGGGTTGTGTGATTGCACTGTATTATAGGAAGGTTATGAACACACTTAACTCTTTCAGCAGATGCTTCATTATTAGCATTCCAGTACCTGATCCAGTTATCAGTCCCTCTCTTCTATGTGGTGTGTATCTTTAGCAGGTACATGCAAAATGGCCTTTGCATTAGACACTCAACATTTGGCTATAAATAACCTGGCCTCTCCTGAAGATAAAGTGTTGAGGACAGAGTATCCTTAGCTTCCTGGTAAACAGGTGTATTCATTAGTGCACACTGTAGGGAAACAACATTTTGCAACGGAAAGTGTTTTACAACAGAAACAAGAGTTTGTTATTGAACAAGTTCAGTTAGTCCCTCCTCGTTTTGGTCAGTTTGCTTCCGTTAGGTTCCAAGTGAATACAAGCCTGCATCATTCACGCACGTGCACACACACCACCACCACCTCCTGACTTCTGAAGGTAAAGATGAATCCCATACATACAGTTGATTTGATTCGATCTCCCTAGTGGCGCAGCAGTCTAAGGCACTGCATCTCAGTGCTAGAGGCTTCATTACAGACCCTGGTTCAATCCTGGGCTGTATCACAACTGGCCGTCATTAGGAGCCCCATAGGGCGGTGTACAATTGTGCCAGCGTCTTCCGGGTTAGGGTTTGGCCGGGGTAGGCAGTCATTGTAAATAAGAATTTGCTCTTAACTGACTTGCCTAGTTAAATAAATGTTCAATAAATAAAATCATGGGCTGTCAAGCCTTCTGTGTCGCCCACGTGTCAGTGGACACCATAGAGTGGGGTTGCTACACCACAGATGGCACATCAGCAGGGGAGAAATTCATCTTTCACACCTCCCTGTTGCCACAGCGCCCCCGCACCAAATCTCCATCCTACAGTACATGATGCTGGAGCCATCCTATAGAAAGTAGAGTTTAGTTGTCAGCCTGAGACGGGCCTAAGTAGTGAATTACCCCTGCATACTTATGCTTGGAGCGTTTTATTCAGAGTTTTCTTTTTTGTGTCAGCTATTAATCCATGAAATTATATGCAGGCTTTGTTATAGGACGTGGAAGAATCACAAAAAGCTATTATCTTCTTGTACCCCTACCTTGACTCATCACATAAAGCTGCTGTTTTCAGAATATCTGACCAGCCAACTTGAGACATTTTTAATTATCCCCCTATCAAAGCCTGAAAGCAGCTGCCTCTCCATTTTGAAGCAATTTGTAATTATGCCCTCTGACTGTGAAATCAAGATGACTCACAGTGTGACTCCACCAGTTGCATTCTCTTCCTTATTTTCAGTCTCTAGGCTACATGACAGTTCAATCGTGTTCTCAACTTCCTTTTTTACTGTGGTAGAGTATAGTGGTAGCCCTCTACATTTTGAAAAGGTAATCAGCTTTGCTTGGGTGGGATCTGTCAGAGATTGTTACATGTTACTAGTGCGTTCAGAAAGTATTCAGACCCCTTGACTTATTCTAAAATGGATTAAATATTTTTTCCCCCTCATCAGTCTACACACAATACCCCACAATGACAAAGCAAAAACAGTTTTGACAGTTTTGCACGTTAATTAAAAATAAAAAACTGATATCACATTTTACATAAGTGTTCAGACCCTTTACTCAGTACTTTGTTGAAGCACCTTTGGCAGCGATTACAGCCTTGAGTCTTCTTGGGTATATATCTACAAGCTTGGCACACCAGTATTTGGGGAGTTCCTCCATTCTTCTCAGCAGATCCTCTCAAGCTCTGTCAGGTTGGATGGGGAGCATCGCTGCACAGTTATTTTCAGTTCTCTCCAGAGATGTTTGATCAGGTTCAAGTCCGGGCTCTGGCTTTGCCACTCAAGGACTTTGAGACTTGTCCCGAAGCCACTCCTACATTGTCTTGGCTGTGTGCTTAGGGTTGTAGTCCTGTTGGAAGGTGAACCTTCACCCCAGTCTGAGGTCCTGAGTGCTCAGGAGCAGGTTTTCATCAAGGATCTCTCTGTACTTTGCTCCGTTCATCATTCCCTCATTCCTGACTAGTCTCCCAGTCCCTGCTGCTGAAAAACATCCCCACATTATGATGCTGCCTCCATGCTTCACTGTAGGGATGGTGCCAGGTTTCCTCCAGACATGATCCTTGGCATTCAGGCCAAAGAGTTCAATCTTGGTTTCATCAGACAAGAGAATATTTTTCTTATGGTCTGAGCGTCCTTTAGGTGCCTTTTGGCAAACTCCAAGCGGGCTGTCATGTGCCTTTTTACAGAGGAGTGTCTTCCTTCTGGCCACTCTAACATAAAAGCCTGATTGGTGGAGTGCTGCAGAGATGAGAGAACCTTCCAGAAGGACAATCATCTCCACAGATAAACTCTGGAGCTTTGTCAGAGTGACCATCAGGTTCTTGGTAATTTTTTTGGTACCCTTCCCCACATCTGTGCCTCGACACAATCCTGTCTCGAGACTCTACAGACAATTAGTTTGACTTCATGGCTTGGTTTTTGCTCTGACATACTCTGTCAACTGTTTGACCTTTTATATAGACAGGTGTGTGTGTGCTTTTTCCAAATCATGTCGAATCAATTGAATTTACCACAGGTGGACTCCAATTAAGTTGCCGAAACATCTCAAGGAGGATCAATTGAAACGATGCAACTGAGCTCTCTTTCGGGTCTCATAGCAAATGGTCTGAACACTTTTATGTAAATAAGGTCTTTTTAACATTTTAAATAAATGTGCTTGCCTAAATGGTAGAGGTCGACCGATTTATGAATTTTCAATTCTGATACCGATTATTGGAGGACAAAAAAAGCCGATACCGACTTTTAAAAAAAAATGTATTTGTAATAATGACAATTAAAACATTGCTGAATGAACACTTATTTTAACTTAATATAATACATCAATAAAATCAATTTAGCCTCAAATAAAAAAAAAGGTTTAAATAATGCAAAAACAAAGTGTTGGAGAAGAAAGTAAAACTGCAATACAGTGGGGCAAAAAAGTATTTAGTCAGCCACCAATTGTGCAAGTTGTCCCACTTAAAAAGATGAGAGGCCTGTAATTTTCAACTATCACAGACATAATGAGAAAAAAAATCCAGAAAATCACATTGTAGGATTTTTAATGAATTTATTTGCAAATTGTGGTGGAAAATAAGTATTTGGTCAATAACAAAAGTTTATCTCAATACTTTGTTATATACCCTTTGTTGGCAATGACAGAGGTCAAACGTTTTCTGTAAGTCTTCACAAGGTTTTCACACACTGTTGCTGGTATTTTGGCCCATTCCTTCATGCAGATCTCCTCTAGAGCAGTGATGTTTTGGGGCTGTTGCTGGGCAACACAGACTTTCAACTCCCTCCAAAGATTTTCTATGGGGTTGAGATCTGGAGACTGGCTAGGCCACTCCAGGACCTTGAAATGCTTCTTACAAAGCCACTCCTTCGTTGCCCGGGCAGTGTGTTTGGGACCATTGTCATGCTGAAAGACCCAGCCACGTTTCATCTTCAATGCCCTTGCTGATGGAAGGAGGTTTTCACTCAATCTCACGATGCATGGCCCCATTCATTCTTTCCTTTACACGGATCAGTCGTCCTGGTCCCTTTGCAGGAAAACAGCCCCAAAGCATGATGTTTCCACCCCCATGCTTCACAGCAGGGGGACATGTCGGGCACTGCAGGATTTGAGTCCCTGGTGGCGTAGTGTGTTACTGATGGTAGGCTTTGTTACTTTGGTCCCAGCTCTCTGCAGGTCATTCACTAGGTCCCCCCGTGTGGTTCTGGGATTTTTGCTCACCGTTCTTGTGATCATTTTGACCCCACGTGGTGAGTTCTTGCGTGGAGCCCCAGATCGAGGGAGATTATCAGTGGTCTTGTATTGTCTTGTATCTTCCATTTCCTAATAATTGCTCCCGCTGTTGTTTTCTTCAAACCAAGCTGCTTACCTTTTGCAGATTCAGTCTTCCCAGCCTGGTGCAGGTCTACAATTTTGTTTCTGGTGTCCTTTGACAGCTCTTTGGTCTTGGCCATAGTGGAGTTTGGAGTGTGACTGTTTGAGGTTGTGGACAGGTGTCTTTTATACTGATAACAAGTTCAAACATGTGCCATTAATACAGGTAACGAGTGGAGGACAGAGGAGCCTCTTAAAGAAGAAGTTACAGGTCTGTGAGAGCCAGAAATCTTGCTTGTTTGTAGGTGACCAAATACTTATTTTCCACCATAATTTGCAAATAAATTAATAAAAAATCCTACAATGTGATTTTCTGGAAATGGTTTCCTCATTTTTTTCTGTCATAGTTGAAGTGTACCGATGATGAAAATGACAGGCCTCTCTCATCTTTTTAAGTGGGAGAACTTGCACAATTGGTGGCTGACTAAATACTTTTTTGCCCCACTGTATGTGCCATGTAAAAAAGCTAACATTTAAGTTCCTTGCTCAGAACATGAGAACATATGAAAGCTGGTGGTTCCTTTTAACATGAGTCTTCAATATTCCCAGGTAAGAGGTTTTTAGGTTGTAGTTATTATAGGACTATTTCCCTCTATACCATTTGTATTTCATTAACCTTTGACTATTGGATGTTCTTATAGGCACTTTAGTATTGCCAGTGTAACAGTATAGCCTCAGTCCCTCTCCTCGCTCCTCCCTGGGCTCGAACCAGAAACACAACGACGACAGTCACCCTCGAAGCAGCGTTACCCATGCAGAGCAAGGGAAACAACCACAGGCTCAGAGCGAGTGATGTTTGAAACGCTATTAGCGCACGCTAACTAGCCAGCTATTTCACTTCGGTTACGCCAGCCTCATCTCGGGAGTTGATAGGCTTGAAGTCATAAACAGCGCAATGCTTGACACAACGAAGAGCTGCTGGCAAAACGCATTAAAGTGCTGTTTGAATTCATGTTTACGCTCCTGCTTCTGCCTACCACTGCTCAGTCAGATACTTAGATGCTTGTATGCTCAGTCAGATTATACGCAACGCAGGACACGCTAGATAATATCTAGTAATATCATCAACTATGTGTAGTTAACTAGTGATTATGATTGATTGTTTTTTATAAGATAAGTTTAATGCTAGCTAGCAACTTACCTTGGCCTACTGCATTCACGTAACAGGCAGACAGTCTCCTTGTGGAGTGCAACAAGAGGCAGGTCGTTATTGCGTTGGACTAGTTAACTGTAGGGTTGCGAGATTGGATCCCCCGAGCTGACAAGGTAAAAATCTGTCGTTCTGCCCCTAAAGGAGGCAGTTAACTCACCGTTCCTAGGCCGTCATTGAAAATAAGAATGTCTTCTTAACTGACTTGCCTAGTTAAATAAAGATTAAATAGAGTTGTATAAATAAACAAAAATCTGCAAAATCGGTGTCCAAAAACACAGATTTCCGATTGTTATGAAAACTTGAAATTGGCCCTAATTAATCGGCCATTCTGATTAATCGGTCAACTTACTAAATGCCAAGCGTCACGTCTGGAGGAAACCCGGCACCATCCCTACGGTGAAGCATGGTGGTGGCATCATCATGCTGTGGGGATGTTTTTCAGGTGCAGGGACTGGGAGACTAGTCAGGATTGAGGGAAAAGTGAACGGAGCAAAGTACAGAGAGATCCTTGATGAAAACCTGCTCAGGACCTTAGACTGGGGCAAAGGTTCATCTTTCAACAGGACAACAACCCTAAGCACACAGCCAAAAAAGCACAGGAGTGGCTCTGGGACAAGTCTCTGAATGTCCTTGAGTGGCCCAGCCAGAGTCTGTACTTGAACCCGATCAAACATCTCTTGAGAGACCTGAAAATACTCTCTCCATCCAACCTGACAGAGCTTGAGAAGATCTGCAGAGAAGAATGGGAGAAACTCCCTAAATGAATTTGTAATCGCTGCCAAAGGTGCTTCAACAAAGCATTGAGTAAAGGGTCTGAATATTTATGTAAATGTGATATTTAAGTTTTTTATTTAATAAATTAGCAAAAATGTCTAACCCTGTTTTTGCTTTGTCATTATGGGATATTGTGTGTAGATTGGGGGGGGGAAACTATTTAATACATTTTAGAATAAGGCTGTAACGTAACAAAATGTGGAAAAAGTCAAGGGGTCTGAATACTTTCCAAAACTACTGTTTGTTCACTGTCATGGAAAGAGTGCATGGTATTTTCAGTAATCAACTTGGGCTAGTCTAGGCTTCCATCAATGCAGGTTTTTATTGCCTGCCTGGTGCTTGTAATGCGACTGGAGATGACTGAGGCTGCCTCAGAGCTACAATTCTCCACAGTGCCTAATTTGTTTTAACATATTTTGTTGGAGTGTCACCTCCACGCATACAGATCTGCCTCAGTTTTTGTCGGGGGGGAAAAAATCGATGCAGAGTTAGACCTTAGTTAAGATGTGTTTTGTTCATTAGGCTTATATAACCGGCTCTGGTTTGAATATGATCATCCACATCCCCTTGAATAAAAAGCGTGAGCCAGTGTTCCTCCTCGGCTCTAAGCCCTATCTCACTCACAGTGAGCAACTGGAAGCTGTTGCCACGGTAACACACGTTTTAATTGAGAATGTATCAAACATGTAAAACAACACCAGCTTATTGAACAAATTGTGTCCCTCGCTTAGTAGTCAGCTAACCATTTTACTACTCTGGCAAACGTCTCACTTTTTTCTCATGAGTGGGTCATTCTTATTCATCACGATACGATGAGGGAGAGGAGAGCTGCGACTGCTTACCCTCTAAAATGCAACGTCGCTTTGTGTCTTCTAATTACTATGTTTTAAATTAGCATTGGGATTAGAGGTCGACCGATTAATTGGAATGGCCGATTAATTAGGGCCGATTTCAAGTTTTCATAACAATCGGAAATCTGTGTTTTTGGGCTCCGTTTTCCGATTTCAAAAAAGAAGAAAAAAAATGTTTATACCTTTTTTATTTAACTTGGCAAGTCTGTTAAGAACACATTCTTATTTTCAATGACTGCCTAGGAACTGTGGGTTAACTGCCTTGTTCAGGGGCAGAACGACAGATTTTCACCTTGTCAGCTCAGGGGTTTCAATATTGCAACCGCACAGTTAACTAGTCCAACGCTCTAACCATTGCACTCCACGAGTAGCCTGCCTGTTACGCGAATGCAGTAGAAGCCAAGGTAAATTGCTAGCTAGCATTAAACTTATCTTATAAAAAACAATCAATCATAATCACTAGTTATAACTACTAATCCAGTTTAGCAGGCAATATTAACCAGGTGAAATTGTGTAATTTCTCTTGTGTTCATTGCACGCAGAGTCAGGGTATATGCAACAGTTTGGGCTCCCTGGCTCATTGCGAACTAATTTGCCAGAATTTTACGTAATTATGACATACATTGAAGGTTTTGCAATGTAACAAGAATATTTAGACTTAGAGATGCCACCCGTTAGATAAAATACCGAACGGTTCCGTATTTCACTGAAATAATAAACGTTTTGTTCATGATAGTTTCCGGATTCGATCATATTAGTGACCAAAGGCTCGTATGTCTGTGTGTTATTATGTTATAATTAAGTCTGATTTGATAGAGCAGTCTGACTGAGCAGCAGCAGGCCCGTAATCATTCATTCAAACAGCACTTTCATGCATTTTGCCAGCAGCTCTTCTCAAGCACAGCGCTGTTTATGACTTCAAGCCTATCAGCCTAATGGCTGGTGTAACCAATGTGAAATGGCTAGCTAGTTAGCTGGGTGTGCGCTAATACTGTTTCAAACGTCACTAACTTTTAGATTTGGAGTAGTTATTCCCCTTGCGCTGCAAGGGCCGTGGCTTTTGTGGAGCGATGGGTAACGATGCTTCGAGTGTGACTGTTGTCGATGTGTTCCTGGTTCGAGCCCAGGTAGGGGCGAGGAGGGGGACGGAGGTTATACTGTTACACTGGCAATACTATAGTGCCTATAAGAACATCCAATAGTCAAAGGTATATGAAATACAAATGGTATAGAGAGAAATAGTCCTATAAATACTATATTAACTAAAACCTCTTACCTTGGAATATTGAAGTCTCATGTTAAAAGGAACCACCAACTTTCATATGTTCTCATGTTCTGAGCAAGGAACTTAAACGTTAGCTTTTTTACATGGCACATATTTGTACATGGCACATATTTTACATGGCACATATTTCTTTCTTCTCCAACACTTTGTTTTTGCATTATTTAAACCAAATTGAACATGTTTCATTATTTTTTTTGAGGCTAAATTGATTTTATTGATGTTTTATATTAAGTTAAAATAAGTGTTAATTCAGTATTGTTGTTATTGTCATTATTACAAATATATTAAAAAATGGCCGATTTAATCGGCAGCGACTTTTTTTGGTCCTCCAATAATCGGTATCGGCGTTGAAAAATCATAATCGGTCGACCTCTAATTGGGATCATCACGCAAACCTAACATTCTTGGAAAGTCATGTTCCCAACTGACCCTGGATCTGCGGACCATGCAAATCATCATGCGTTGACTCCACATCAGCCGCTATTGATTTAAATGATGGCCTGCTTCATAGTGACAGCACATTGTAGTTTCCAACATGTGCTGTCCCACATATTGACCTCTCTGTAAATGAAAACACGTTTGTTGACAGTCCGTTTATTTTTCAAAGACTCAAGGAAGTTCCGTTTCTATGCTACAAAAGTTGCTTTTGTTTCTCTCCACTTATATAGCCTGTGCATTTATGATGCTCATCTGTTTTTCGGGGTACCGTTATTGCGATTTAAAGAAACGTGACATGCAATGGGTCAATCAATGTTTCTTTCGCATGCATCAAGCACTGACCCTAGGGTGTGTCAATGCATGCTCACTCCAGATGCCGTGTAGCTACAACCGGTGTAATATGGGACCTGTTTACCAGGCCATTATCACAATGTCATTTAGAAAATGAAGTCTACTACCGTCCAACAATCAGGGTCTAAATAGAATCTGTATTCAAGTCGTTGTTTGCTTAGTTCTCTCAGGCTTGATTATGCCTATCGTGTTGTTACATATTAAGACGTGTGTGTGTGTGTATAATAGAAATGACAAGTTGACCCAGCAGTCTCTTGAACAGCCTGTATCTTAGAACAGTGAATACAATCTAAACCAAAGCTCTTATTCCACATCACGTTGGTTGGGTTAAAGCGTAGTACCTCTCCAGCGGTGTTGCTCAATGATGCGTAACTTATTCCATGATGCCTTGGCACCGATGTCACTTAATGTCCAAAGTGACAAGCCAAGTCCATTTTTATTTGGTATAGACCTAGAGCCCTTTGCTCTGGCGATACTTCCCCTTTTAAAACCTACAGTGTATCATAAACACATTATTATTACAGTGGTAATAAGGTTCTACAGTGAAACATAAAGGGTGATCTGAAAGGAAGTAGATATTTGATATCCCATTTCCACGAGTATAACTATGAGGGGACTTTGAGCACAAAGTTCTTCAATTTCTAAGTCTTGTGTGGATTTCAGCCAACTCCAAGCCGAGATATCTTTGAAAGTTTCTCTCCAGAGCTCACTCGGAGTGACTGACTCGTTCGGGTGTTGTAGGCCAAAGTCAAAGAACTAGAAGTCCAATCACATTCATGTATGAGCACTGCTAGTTCATTATGGCAGGCCATTTGTTCGCAGCCTATTTGTATGCAGGCTGATGAATCGTGGAGTAGTACAGCGCCCCCGGTCCTAATTGTCTCCGTCTACTGAACCTGCACTCAACCACACTCCGGAAAGGGCCAGAGAACTTGAGAGGTGCGTGCTTGGGGTTCATGTTCAAGTGGCTTTTCAAATCCAAATGGTTTTAAAAGAAAATATCAGGTTGAAGCATATCTTGTCATGAGGGTTCTCGTCACCAGTGATTCTCAAGGGGTGGGTCAGAAGTCTGGACCCAGTGCTGGGACTGGTCGTTCTTGGGTCAGTTAGCTATAAAGCCTTGGTTGTGGTTATCAACATGGTTATGTCTATTTGGTGTGTCACAAAATTCAAAAGGCTTTATGCGGGTGACAATGCAAAAAAAAAAAAAAAAAAAAAGGAGTTTGTTGTGACCAAAGAAATAGAAGCCCCCCCCATCTTGCACCTCAAACCACATTGGCTGATTTTAATTGCAGTGAACACAAGTCTTGGTTGAACACACATTAAGAATATTTTGTCAGGGCCCTATTGTAGCCTAACAGGAGGAAGTGGACTAGGGAGTGCAGTGGAAAATCCGAAGTACACACTGAATGAGAGGAAGTGTTGCACAATAGGAAGTGGTGTGCGTCTGGCTGCTGTGCCTCCCAGTTTCTACAAGACTGCTGCAACGTTGCCCTTCTCAAGAAACCCAGTCTGCATGAGAATCACGAAGGGCTGCACCTGTGAATGACTGTATTCCAATAAATTCTCAACCTCTGGTAACATTGCATTCATGTATCCTGTAATGTTAAGTGTTCAGTAATCTAGGGATAATCAAGGTCCTGGAGGTTGGAAATGTTTGTTGTGGCCAAGTGAAACTTTTGAGCTATTACATGATAATTGGACCAGAGGGATAGACTGAGAGGAATGTCGAATATTGTCCAGGTTAAGTTTTGTCGCAAAACTTGCTGTCAAAAAGAAGGAGCAAGAAAATGAGTTGATAAAGACTGTTCATATCTGTTTTGGGAGGAGTGACTGAATTACTGACTGAATTAGCCTTTGTTTTCAGAACCTGACCTCTGCTGGAGGACTGTGACCTTGGCCACCCGCCAGGCTCGGCCTCCTTCCTCCTGACTGACACCTCCAGAGCTTCTGCTGGTTAGTATTAACACAAAGTTACCCCTATACGCTGATCTTGTGTCAGTTTTGCATTTCCCCTAGTAATGGTAGGTTAGGATTGGGGGGAGGGAAAACGGATCCTAGTTCTGTAACTAGGGGAAGCTTCACCCCGGAGCTATCAACACCCACTGCTGTCATGTCCTGACTCATCTAACTTTAGGGTTCAACCGTAACACCACAGCAGAATATGCTATTCTGCTATAAGGCCTTTCTATTGGATTCTTTATACCTCAAGTGGAACATGACTTTGTGGAACTTCAGCTCTAACTGTGGTCACTCTTAAGCATAGTTATTTTTCTCTTCATTTTAAGTTCCTGTTATTATTTGGCGCTAGAAGAGCGCTGTCGTTTGACTTTTTCCCCATCAGGGTCACAATGTGAACACGGTTTGTGTAATGCTGGTATGGAAACGAAGTGCGTTGTGGGCCGTGGAATCGGTCGGAGTAAACAAGCAAACAAGAGCTTACCCCAGTGGCTTAGGTCTTATCGTTTTTCTAACTGATTAATAGTTCGTTCGGCCGGGTTTCTGTCTGAACATTTGTGATAGTTTGTTTTATTTTGTTATGCTAGTTTAGCCAATGTAAAATGGCTAGCTAGTTAGCTGTGCGTGCTAGTAGTGTTCTATCGGCGACGTCACCTGCTCTGAGAACTTGAATTAGTTGTTTGTGGAGTGACAGATAAGTTGTACGTGTGTTCAGAGGGTTCTTAGTTCGAGCTCAGGTTGAGTCAAGGAAGAGGGACGGAAGCAACACTGTTACACTAGGTCCCTGACTCTCACACATTCACTATTTTGCGTTGTTATATCAAAGGTAAGCTGTTCTTCTGTGGAGGCTAATGTGTCTGTTGTGTCCTAGAGTGGCTGTATACAGATGGAAGCTTTCACTGTGATTTTTCTGGAGCACCTCACCTACACAACAAGCCCTAGCTACAACTAAGCCTAGAATCTTGCACCGCTTCCTTTCAGACACATTGGATCAGTCAGAATTAGAAATAGGTGATAACATCACTACCCTCTATTACAGTTCCTGCTTGTGTGATTTTTGCCTCCCTTGTTTATATTTTCCCTTCAGTCTCCTTGGAGACCGTTACCATGGCGTGGCAGCAGAGCTGTCAATCTTGGGCCTAATCAGAGGTGTCAGAGCACGTTGTTACATTACCTGCCCACCTGTCTCGCACCACAGCTTCCCACCTGTCTGTCTGATACAGCTGGAGACAATCCAAGCCGTCTAGGATTAATAAGCCAATACCATTTAATATGTTCTGTGTGGTATGTTTAGTTAAACATCAGTCCATGAAGGGTTTTACATTAAAACCGTAGCTAACTGAAATATCATGATTATCATGCAATTTGTTAGTTGTTAATGCAATAATGGCTTGGCTAAAGCTACATTGCGAGTCTTAAATCCACCGGTTTAGCGGGAATGCTAATCTATTTTAGCTAGCTCAGACTTCAGTCTGTGACTCTTTGGCCAAGGGACGGGAAGTGGTGAGTTGTAACTAACAGAGTGGAGATGATCGAGTGAATGCGGCATTCCTTTCACTGAACGCTGAGGTAAGATTAGCTTCTGTAAACCAGGGAAGGTGTGTACTGTAGTAAAGTAGCCTGGGGTAAAGCTTTTCACTGTAGCTCTGGTAAAAAATAATAATAATAATGAGGCAGTACTGCCACCAGCTGGTGATGTAAAAATATTTATAAACCGTAGACTATGGTATGATGTCATACAGTGCCTAGAAAAAGTCTTTCAGTCTTCACATTTTACTGCCTTTAAAATTACTTCTAAAAATTGAATAGGTTTTTTTCCTACCGATATACACAACCTACTCAACTTTTCCAAAGTGAAAGACAAATTTATATACCTTTTTCCAAATGGATGCAAAATAAAACATGTATTCACACCCCAGAGTTAATACTTGGTGGAATCATCTTATGCACACATTACAGCTGTGAATCATTTTGAATGAGATTCTACCTTTTCACAACTTACGGAAACATAGATTGTTTTGTCAAAATAAGCAGATTTAGGACCATTATTAACACTTACTGGAAAGCCATTCTGGTGTGTCTTTGACATTAAAAATTGGGAAATTGTTCCGCTGAAAAATAACTCTGTCACGCCCTGGTCTTAGTATTTTGTGTTTTCTATATTTATTTGGTCAGGCCAGGGTGTGACATGGGTTTATTTTGTGTTGTGTTTATATATGGGGGTTTTTCGTAGGTTTTGGGATTGTGGCTTAGTGGGGTGTTCTAGCAAAGTCTATGGTTGCCTGAGGCGGTTCTCAATCAGAGGCAGGTGATTCTCTTCGTCTCTGATTGGGAACCATATTTAGGCAGCCATATTCTTTGAGTGTTTTGTGGGTGATTGTTCCTGTCTCTGTGTTAGTTGTCACCAGACAGGCTGTATAGGTTTTCACATTCCGTTTGTTGTTTTGTATTGTTCGTATTCATCGTCATTAAAGATGTCTCGATTTAACCACGCTGCATTTTGGTCCGACTCTCCTTCGACGGAAGAAAACCGTAACAGAATCACCCACCACACCAGGACCAAGCAGCGTGGTGACAGGCAGCGGCAGCAGGAGCAACCAGGGTTGGAATATACGACTTGGGAGGAAATAGACAAGTGGGCGGTTGACCCAGAGAGAGTGCCGGAGCCCGCCTGGGATTCGCTGGAGCAGTGCGAAGAGGACTATAGGAGAATGGAGTCGAAGAGACAAGCACGGCGGCGCAGAAGGAAGCCCGAGAGTCAGCCCCAAAAATGTCTTGGGGGGGGGGGGCTCAGGGAGAGTGCGGCAGTGTCAAGGTTCAAACCTGAGCCAACTCCCCCTGTTTATCGTGAGGAGCAGCGATCACAGGACTTCTGGACGTGGGAGGAGATATTGGACGGAAAAGGACCTTGGACACAGCCTGGAGAATATCGCCGTCCCAAAGAAGAACTGGAGGCGGCGAAAGCGGAAAGGCGCTGGTATGAAGAAGCAGCAAGGCGACGCGGATGGAAGCCCGAGAGTCAGCCCAAAAAATGTATTGGGGGGGGGCTCAGGGAGAGTGTGGCAGAGTCAGGGTTCAGACCTGAGCCAACTCCCCCTGTTTATCGTGAGGAGCCAAGGAGGAGACCAGAACCAGAGCCAGTGTTGGAGGTGAGTGAAGCAGAGACTGTGAAGGAGTTAATGGGGAAAGTGGAGGAGAGAGTTATGAGGGAGTTGCTAGTTTGGTGCTTTAGGTATGATATTCGTCCGACGGAGCGTGTCGGGGATTTGATGGCACCTGGGTCAGCGCTCCATACTCGTCCTGAGGTGCGTGTTAGTCGGCTGGTGAAGAGTGTGCCAGCCTCACACACTAGGCCTCCTGTGTACCTACCTAGCCTTGCACGTCCTGTGCCAGTCCTGCTCTCAGGCTCTCCAGTACACCTTCACGGTCCGGTCCATCCTGTGCCACCTTCACACACCAGTTCTCCGGTGGCAGCTCCCTGCACCAGGCTTACTGTGCGTGTCCTCGGTCCAGTACCACCAGTGCCAGCACCACGCACCAGGCCTTCAGTGCGCCTCGCCTGTTCAACGCAGCCAGAGCTGCTAATATGCATGGAGAAGCCAGAGCTGTCAGTCTGCATGGAGCAGCCAGAGATGCCAGTCTGCATGGAGCAGCCAGAGCTGCCAGTCTGCATGGAGCAGCCAGAGCTGCCAGTCTGCATGGAGCAGCCAGAGCTGCCAGTCTGCATGGAGCAGCCAGAGCTGCCAGTCTGCATGGAGCAGCCAGAGCTGCCAGTCTGCATGGAGCTGCCAGTCTGCATGGAGCAGCCAGAGCTGCCAGTCTGCATGGAGCAGCCAGAGCTGCCAGTCTGCATGGAGCAGCCAGAGCTGCCAGTCTGCATGGAGCAGCCAGAGCTGCCAGTCTGCATGGAGCAGCCAGAGCTGCCAGTCTGCATGGAGCTGCCAGTCTGCATGGAGCAGCCAGAGCTGCCAGTCTGCATGGAGCAGCCAGAGCTGCCAGTCTGCATGGAGCAGCCAGAGCTGCCAGTCTGCATGGAGCAGCCAGAGAGGCCAGTCTGCATGGAGCAGCCAGAGCTGCCTGTCTGCATGGAGCAGCTAGAGCCGCCAGTCAGTCAGGATCTTCCAGATCTGCCAGTCAGCCAGGATCCGCCAGTCAGCCAGGATCTTCCAGATCCGCCATTCAGCCAGGATCTTCCAGATCCGCCAGTCAGCCAGGATCTTCCAGATCCGCCATTCAGCCAGGATCCACCATTCAGCCAGGATCCGCCAGTCAGCCAGGATCTTCCAGATCCGCCATTCAGCCAGGATCCACCATTCAGCCAGGATCCGCCAGTCAGCCAGGATCTGCCAGAACCACCAGCTAGCCAGGATCTGCCAGAGCCTACTACCTGCCTGAGTTTCCTCTCAATACTGGGCTTCCTCTCGGTACTAGGCATCCTCTCAGTGCTGAGCTACCCCTCAGTCCCGAGCCACCCCTCAGTCCCGAGCCACCCCTCAGTCCCGAGCCACCCCTCAGTCCCGAGCTACCCTTCAGTCCCGAGCTACCCTTCAGTCCCGAGCTTCCCCTGTCCCGAGCTTCCCCTCAGTCCCGAGCTTCTACCTCAGTCCCGAGCTGCCCCTCAGTCCAGTGGGGTCCTTGGTGAGGGTTATTAGGCCAAGGTCGGCGGCGAGGGTCGCCAATCAAAGGACGCGTTACAGGGGGACTAAGACTTGGTTGGAGTGGGGTCCACGTCCCGAGCCGGAGCCGCCACCGTGGACAGACGCCCACCCGGACCCTCCCCTATGGGTTTTAGTGTACGGCCGGGAGTCCGCACCTTGGGGGGGGGTGGGGGTTCTGTCACGCCCTGGTCTTAGTATTTTGTGTTTTCTATATTTATTTGGTCAGGCCAGGGTGTGACATGGGTTTATTTTGTGTTGTGTTTATATATGGGGGTTTTTCGTAGGTTTTGGGATTGTGGCTTAGTGGGGTGTTCTAGCAAAGTCTATGGTTGCCTGAGGCGGTTCTCAATCAGAGGCAGGTGATTCTCGTTGTCTCTGATTGGGAACCATATTTAGGCAGCCATATTCTTTGAGTGTTTCGTGGGTGATTGTTCCTGTCTCTGTGTTAGTTGTCACCAGACAGGCTGTATAGGTTTTCACATTCCGTTTGTTGTTTTGTATTGTTCGTATTCATCGTCATTAAAGATATCTCGATTTAACCACGCTGCATAAAAGTATCAAGAACACTGCATTATCTCCACATTACTGGCCTGGGCCAGAAAGTAAACATAATGAAGCCTTTGTTAAAAACAAATCTACCTCAAATCATCCATTCTGTTTGCAACAAGGGTGTTAAGTAATACTGCAAGACAAGCAAATAAATTAATGTTTTGGCGTAAATTAACAACTACAGGCTTGGGTCAAATCCAATACAACACGGAGTGAAACCCTCTGCAATGGGTATGGTTTTCACTGGAAGGGACTGGGGAGTTTGTCAGAATACAAATAAATATGAATGGAGAAAAGCCAAGGTCAAAATTTGGGAAAACCTGCCTGGCATAGTTTTATTTTTCAGCTTGACAATTACAACATTTTTTAATGCCAAGGACATACCAGAAAGTGTTTCCAAGAAGTGTTGTGTTCATAAGTGGTCCAGTCACAGTCCTGACGTAAATTTGCTTGAAAATCTAAAGGTTTGAATATTGCTGTCCATCAATGACTCCCCACCAAATTTCCTGAGGTTGAGCAATTTTTGACAAAAACAATGGATACATGCTGCCCCAGGAGTTGTGCAAAGTTACTAGAATTTTATTTAAAATGATTCACAGCTGTATTGGCCCCCAAAGGTGCTTCGACCAAGTATTCACTTTGGGGTGTGAAGACTTATGGGTCGTTCCACGAAAGGGTCCCTTTTGATATTTTAAGTAGAAATTGTGCACAAATATTGCATTTTAAAAGCCTGTTACATTAAATGAAGTGCTCTTTTGGGCAATTCAATAAATCCTGATTTTTTTTTTTTTTATATGAATTAAAAACTCACTGAAGTGACAAAAGTCATTGACAAGTCACTTAACCCCAACATTTCTCGAAGGTTTTACCATCATTGTAAAGCCCTGGTTATGTTGCTTCGTCAGTCATTTCTGAAGATGTATTATTTACTTCATGTGATTTAGGGATTCATTTTAAGGAAACAAACAACAACCTGTCCCTCATTTTAAGGTTAACCTTACAGTGAAACTATACCTTTTGGAATTTTTTTCTTTTTCAAAAGAAACGTGGAACATCCAATAGTCAAATCATAGTGTAAAAGCAGGTGAGTTGGTTCTACTCTTTCACACAACAATCTTCCATCCCCCTGTCACAAGGGGATTTATGGCTGATTTTAAAATGTCATCAGCCATGTTACAGCCAACCCTGTTGCTGTTTTTGACTGTTATTAATGGGAACTTACTATAGTATTTTTTTATTTAACCTCTTGAGACGGGGGAATAATTTTTTTATTAAGTTGAATATGTGGTCTTTTATAACAGAATGTAAAAATGAGGTGAAATCAAGTTTTTTCTTTTACCAAGTTACACTTTCTATTTATTTATTCATTTAACCTTTATTTAACTAGGTAAGTCAGTTAAGAACAAATTCTTATTTACAATGACGGCCAAACCCGGGCGACACTGGGCCAATTGTGCGCCACCCTACGGGACTCCCAATCACGGCCGGTTGTGATGCAGCCTGGATTCGAACCAGCCTCAAGCTCTGAGATGCAGTGCCTTAGACCGCTGCGCCACTCGGGAGCCCACCTACTTGGTGCAACGACCCATATGCAATCAAGACATCTTCATTGAGCATCTCTCCCCCCCCCCAAAAAGAAATGATCGGTAGGGGGAAAAATGGAATGTAAGTCCCTTTTTTAGATCACATTTTAAGGCGGCAAAATGTGAAGACTGTGCAGGGGGTGTGTAGACTTTCACTAGCGACTGTATATGATGAGTTGTGCGTTTTGATTAGTTTGTACAAATGTCTTAATGAATATGTTTCTCCTGTGTAGTGTCGTAACTTTGCTTACTGCCTCCTCCATCCATGGTTTATTGACTTACTCTGTGTAGCCAAGTATTCTCTGACCAGTGGGACTCCTTGGCCTTTGGAACTGCGGTGTTTCACGAAATGGCAACTATTCATACAGTACAGAGAGACGCTCATGGATCGTGTGGATGAAGCCGATTTAGGCGACGTATTTCACTTAGAAAATTTCCTGAAGGCATTTTACCATGTCAAATATATCTATGGCTTTCTTTTCGGTGAACATCTGGGAGACTGCAACACACACACAGGCCCCACATCCCCATGAATAGGAAATGAGAGATGATTATCGGTCTGTGGTGGGTGATATGCAGAGTGGCTTGTTGTGTCAGCTAAAGTATCAGCTGACTGCTTGATTATTTGTGTTCCTGTAGGGTTGACATGCTCTTCACCTCAGCAGCCTCCGCTCCCCTGAGCATCACACCAGTTGTTTGCTCTTTCTCTTTGCTCTCTCTCTCTCTCTCTGGGCCCAGCCTTTCTCTGCATGCTCTCTCTCTCTCTCTCTCTCTCTCTCTCTCTCTCTCTCTCTCTCTCTTTGTCTCCTGTTTATCTTGCGTGCGTCTGTCTGTCCTATAAGGCAGGCCATAGGAATTATAGTATTACTGTCTCTAATTATGACAATTGCAAATGCACACTATGTGGACACCCCTTCAAATGAGTGGATTTGGCTATTTCAGCCACACCTGTTGCTGACTGGTGTTTAAAACTGTTAGTCAGGAGCTTCATGAAATGGCTTTCCATGGCCGAGCAGCCACACACAAGCCTAAAATCCCCATGCGGAATGCCAAGTGTCGGCTGGAATGGTGTAAAGCCCGCTGCCATTGGACTCTGGAGCAGTGGAAACGTGTTCTCTGGAATGACGAATCACGCTTCACCATCTAGCAGTCCGACAGACTAATCTAGAGTTGGTGGATGCCAGGAGGACACTACCTGCCACACTGCATAGTGCCAACTGTAAAGTTTGAAAGTCATGTTTCGAGCTAGACCCCTTAGTTCCAGTGAAGGGAAATTTTAACGCTACAGCATACAATTACATTCTAGACGATTCTGTGCTTCCAACTTTTTGGCAACAGTTTGTCGGAGGCCCTTTCCTGTCCATACAGAAATGGTTTGTCAAGGTCCGTGTGGAAGAACATGACTGGCTTGCACAGAGCCCTGCCCTCAACCCCATCGAACACCTTTGGGATGAATTGGAACACCGACTGCGAGCCAGGCTTAATCGCCCAATGTCAGTGCCCGACTTCACTATTGCTGTTGTGGCTGAATGGAAGCAAGTCCCTGCAGCAATGTTCCAACATCTAGTGGAAAGCCTTCCCAGAAGAATAGAGGCTGTTATAGCAGCAAAGGGGGGACCAATTCCATATTAATGCCAATGATTTTGAAATGAGATGTTCGATGAGCAGGTGTCCACATACGTTTGGTCATGTAGTGTATACATGTTACCCTGTAGATTCCGAAATAGACACCGGGTGGCGCTCTAAGCCAATTGTTTGACACTAGCCCATCTTTGCCCTTGATGCAGTGCAAGACAAGATGTTTGCTAATCTGAGGAGTTACTGCAGTGTTTGTGAGCTGAGGCGGTATCCCTATGTCAGAGGATGGGCTGCAGCAAGTAGCCCAGGTTGCACGACAGCATTTTAGAACCCTGACCTCTCCACGGCTTTTGAGATCCAACTCGGTTAGTGGAGCATGGCACTTACAATGCCAGGCTTGTTGGTTCAATTCCCGCCGGGGCCACCCATATGTATATATATAATATATATATATATATATATTTTTTTTTTAATGCGTGCACTACTGTGAGTCGCTTTGGATAAGTGTCTGCATAATGGCATATATTATTAATCCAACAGGTTATGCTAATGAATCCATAGTGGTTTTAGTAAAAAGTGACTTCACATCAATGTCAGGGTTGATGCGTTTGCAATTATGATTTTGGAATGTTTTGATTGGAGATCTGGTTAATTGGGGAAATTAAACCGTAGACCAAACATCTGGGGAAATAAAGAATGTGGTTAAATATCTCAGTGTCCTTCGTCTTTAGTTTTGCGGTGGTGCCTGAAGGATGTGTCGCTGAAGTTGGCATGTGTGTCCCTACCATCGTGGTTCAGAGTTTGGGAGTGGTCGCTCTCCCTCCGCAACGTCTTCTATGTACTGCTGTCCATCACCTCCAGAGGGCGCTCAATGCATTCTGAAAAATATAGACACGTCTGTACCGAGAATCATCATCTCCCCAAACCTCAGCATGCTCCATTGTGCCCCACCCTTAATCCTGTGAGGGTTCTTCTGAAAATACCAAAGCGCGTACCGATCCATGTTACTTACTCTGCTTTTCATCTAAAATGTCATACACTCTCTCTCCGAGATGCTGATGGGCCTACATTCTGCCGCCTATAGTGTGATTTGAAGGGTTCTGTGTGGCGTCCATAACTCCGACACAGTCAAAAGGTCATTTGTGTAATGATGGTTTGGGGCTGTTTGCAGTGACTGGGGCTGGAGTTGGAGAGCTGCCTGGAGGGGGGAGTTGTGACCTATGACATGCAGCCTGTGCCCCACTTCACCCCCACCCCTCACTAACTAACACCCCCACAGGCAGGAGTTGGAGGAGTCTTCAGGGTGGAGGGTTTGGGGCTGTGGGGAAGTGTTTCTCTCTGCCCCATTACACCCCATTTGTAGTCGTCTGCATGGAGGTCACCAGGTCAGCCCTTATCCACCGCACTGCAGTGATCCAGAGGTTGCTCTGTCGAATTTTGAATGAATGGTATAGCCGTTGCGTCTTGAAGAATAGGCCTGTAACTGTTTACCAAAAAAGTGCCGGGGTGACCTTTAGTAGTTGTTTTACCTGTTTTATTACATAAACATTTTATAATGGTTTATTACATGATATCAAGTTGAGTATAAAGTAGTCTACAGTTTTTAGATAATCCTTTGAGACAGTAGCCTAACACAAACAGTGTGCTTGATAAGGAAAAATGGATTGATGAAACTGATGAAAACGTGTTTGTTTCAAAAGCCGTGTGTGTGTGTGTGCGCGTGTGTGTAGCCTAGCCTACTGTAGTTGTTTCCATGGTTTCTGGCTTTGATCAGGTGCAGTCCATAGATGAGGGCTTAGCTGAAGCTCCTGGTTTCATCTCTCTCTCTCTCTCTGTGATTTCTGCTGCTTTGGTTGGTCTCTTTAGATTTCAAAGGTTTATTTTTATCTCCAAATGTGCATTAATTGTAGTTTGGTCTCAATCCATGTTGAATTGTAAAAGTAGTAGGCTACATTGTGATGCAAAGCAGGAGAAAAACATGACTGCAGTTATCCTCAATCAGCAAGGTGCTAGAGATGCAGTAGCATTGTTATGGTCGGCCTAATAATGCATGATGATACTGCAGACTGAGTGGCATTAGCTGTCAGTCATGATATTTATTGTGGTTGTTATGGTTTGGTCTCTGTATTTGACTGGTTTGAAGGTTTGTTTTTATTTTGCAAGTTGAATCTGTTTTGGTGCCCTTTTTTATGGTGTTTACTACAATATAGTACACGGAGGGGCGTGGCCACAGGGTTAATCAAGTTCAAACCATAAACAAACAAACTGCATGTCCCCTGCCCATGCCCCCCCCACCCCCACCACCACCATGTGCCACAGTAAGCTCCCTCCCAACAGAGTCAGCTGGGTGGGGTTGAGTCACTGGGGAGGGTAAGGGGTACAGTAGAGGGGTTGCAGGGGGAAATGCGTGCCAGCCCCATTTGGGAAGTTCTTCCCCCTTTTTTTTCTGCCTGTCCGATCGGGCCAGCATCAGCGAGCTCCGGCGGGTCTGGGCCTGGCTGACTGGGCTAATGCGATGTGGCGTGTCACCCGGAGAATCTAGGTCAAGTTTAAAGCTGCCTCTCTGCTCCCGCCACTGCAGCACTCTGACTGACGCTCCTCTAATTCTCCCCAAAATACACACCCACATGCACATCTTAGAACCACATATTATTGACACACATTATACATCCTTATCTAAATACGCATTTAAATCATTTCTATCAAATATGCACTTATATACATTTTTACGCTTCAAAAACACACAAAAACACACACACAAACCCTCTCCCCCCCCGAAGCCCCAGGCGAGCGCTCAGCCTCTCCACGGCATTGGCCACGTGATCCGGCGGGCTGTCTGAGTCTGTCTGGAGGGAGGGGAGGAGGGAGGGCGTTGTTTTTCCCCGCTGGCTGGGCATCACTGCCGTAGTAAGACTGGGTCGGCACGTGGATCCGCATGCTGCTGCAGAGAGAGAGAGCAGCATAGTAGTAGTGGAATGTCAGCACTCTCCTCCATTACCCTGCAGCCCTGAGCTGTTTTTCTAGGACACCACTGCAGACCCGGAGCCTCCAGCCCAGGATTGTTTTGCTGGGTTTCCACGGTTGGGGTGGTATGGTGTGTTTGTGTGTGTGACTCTGGGAGGATCATCATGGGGTCACCACGTTCAATGGGCGTGGCACTAAATATTGGGATCTTCTTCAGTACTGATGCAGCGGAGGTCTCATCACTCATGTTTTTGTTATTCCTCCACTATGTCTTTATCACAGTCCACTCACATTTTTACCTTGAAATAATCAAAACAATTTAGAATGTATTGCGTGCAGGAATATTGTCAGTATGAGTGTTTTGTGAATGATTCGTAAATTGACACTTCTTTTTTATTTCACAACATGACAGCAATGTGGAAAATTACAAGTCACAATTTGCTTAGTGAAATTTTTCAGTTATTTCTGTGAGCGGGATGGTGCTGGGTGCTGGAAAAAATTCCTTCACTGCCTGTTCACCAGATCCCTTCGCTCCCCTCCCTAATCCTCTATTTTTGTGGCATTACCTCATCTGTATTAATATATTCATGTGCGTTCATGTTCAGGTCTTACTACTGTACCATCTCCTCTCCCAGAGCTTGTGTCTGATTGGCTACCCACTTGTTTTCAATGGTACCAGCTTTTTGGGATTCCATGGATACAGCGCATGGTTGGGCAGAGCGGCTCAGCCAATAGGAGAGTGTCGTTGAGCTGGCAGTTGTGAAGCAGTGCCCCATGGCCCTAGACGAGCCCCCCCTTCCTCTCTGCGAGCACGCGATCGCCCAGTGGGGGGTCCAAAACAAAAACAACCCCGCCCTGTCCTCTGTCCACGGGGTCGGGGCTCCCGCTAACACATCAGAACCTCCACTACCAGGGGATGGGGCACACAACCACCCCCCTCCTGTCTCTTCTCTTGCATTCCTCTACTCCAAACACTTCCAATGCTCCACTCCTCTTCACGCACCCATTATTTAAAGCAATTGATCATTACCACCAACCATTTACCATTTATCACTGGCATATTATAATTTCAACTGTACCAGTAAGTGTTTGAGATACACATGCATATATATATATATGTGTGTGTGTGTGTGTGTGTGTGTGTGTGTGTGTGTGTTGTGCTTGTGCTTTTTTTTTACCATTAATAGGTTTAGCTTTTCATTTGGTTTGAATGCGAACCTGGGGTCTGTAATTCAACGTTCATTTCTGCTGGCGTGGAGAGAAGAAAAACTGCCCTCATTTCAACTCCAACTTTTTCTGTGAACTGGAGGATCCTCTCTTGCACTTTGAAATGTGAAGCCGAAGCCACCGCAAATCCCCAGTCCTTAAAATGACCTCATTGCAGACTGAGCGAGGGAGCTGTGGGCCTTTGGTGCTGGCAGTGTTTGCCCTGGCAGTGTTGCCCGTGTTTAGCTCGCTGTGCCTGATGGTGGCACCACGACCACGCCTCCTCCTGCTCAGCTCAGTCACTCTGCCTCTCTGAAAGGGGGCAGTAGAGGACTAAGGGAAAGGCATAGGTAGCCAGGGCAAGCTCACTCACACTGCATGTAGGCTAGAGTAAGCCTATTCATTCAAAAGCAAGTTGAGGTGACTGCACCCCTCCCCTCCATCTGAGGATAACCAGCGGGGTGATTCCTCCCTTCTCTTCCTCTCATCGGACTGTCCACTATGTGGCTACCACAGGTACCAGGTAGTAGGAAGGCAGCCAGTGAGTTTCCAATGAGGGGCCAGTGTGTAGCAACACCACTCAGGTCTTGTTAGTGGAGAGTGTTAGGACGGGGCCGGGCATGGCAGGAGGCAGGTGGTGCAGTGGGTCACATGGAAACAGGGTCAGCAGGGAGAGGGAGAGATTATTTATGATAGTGGCAGGGAGTACTAGTGTAGACACGGGTAGAGTCAATGGGTCCTGGATGCCTCCTTCAAATGATTTAAACCAACGTCTGGAAAAGGGCTTTAAAAGGAACATTGTATTTATTCATCATTACTAATTCAACCACAAGAAGGGAATATTTTGTTTATTGTTACTAGCCTGTAGCTTTAACTTGCCTCTAGACATCACTTTGTCACTTAGCTTGCTTTCTGCACTCACTCATTCACAATCCCTCGTTTGCAATGACTTTCGACTTGCAACTGAGTCTCACTCGGAGTTTGTTTTAACCTGCCACCGGTAATCAGACTATTCACCCTGTCACCAAGGTTACGTCTCTCAGCCATCTTCAGCCTGTCACAAAGGTGTCGCCTGGCTGTCACCGGTCTACCTCACTCTGTCACAACCTAGCCAGCAGCAGCACTTGAATGTCCAAGACAAAATGAGCCCTCCCTCTACCCCTGATCCAATGCAATTTCCTAGGAGTCTTGACCTTTTGTCTCTCGGCACGGTACAAACCGACCAGGTCTCTGTGCTTTCTACGTAGAGAGATGCACTCCGGCAAGGTGTTGTCTTGACAGGATGTCACTCCTGATGGCATAACACACAGCTCCAGACGGGGAGACATTATGACCTACATCCCGCTGGCTGCCTGGCGTTTGGCTGCCTGGCGTTTGGCTGCCTGGTGTTTGGCTGGCTGTCTCTGCCTACGGCGGAAGAGGAGGTACAGGTGCAACACTGCCTGTAGCATAACCAAGTCATGTAGACTGTAGGAGCGATCATAGACCAGAGGCATAATGCTGTACGACCACTCATAGGCCTGTATTCACATAGCGTCTTAGAGTAAGAGTGCTGACCTCGGATCAGTTTTGCCTTTTGAATAATATAGTGAATAAGCTACTACTTAGCTACCAGCCTGATCCCAGATCAGCCCTGCTACTCTGAGACGCTTTGTGAATACGGGCAACAGACTACAGTCATAGTAGGAGCACTCGTAAACTACAGTCAAAATACTGTAGCAGCAATCAGACTTCGACAGAGTCTGGGCAGCGTGACTGCCCCAGGTTGTCTGATTCTGCAGAACTGTACATGTTTGTGCTCCCTATTTTCCATATTTATACTGTTTCCTCAACATGGCTTTCTAGGGAATGACTCAGTGCTGTGACCGACAGTTTAAATTGTACCTCAGGATTGGAAAGTGTTGTACAGTAGCGCATACAATGTCTAGTCCTGTACCATTCACTGTCCTCGGTATGAGTCATGGGCTAGGAATGAACTTTGACGACACGCTTTGGAATAAGCTCAAACGAATGTGTTCAGCCCTGTCAGTATTAAGAACATTTGTGTGTGTGTGTCTCTCTCTCTCTGCCTGCCTGTCTGTGTGCACATACACAACACGGGAGCCTCTCACCCACAGTGCCGACAGCAGGGGTTCCTTCTCCCACTGTTCCAACTAGATAAGAACTGTACAGCAGTGGTTTCCCTTGGCTCGGTTTGGGGTTGGTTTCACTGTGTTTTCCAGGTACTGGGTGAATCTGTGGCCTTCGTATTGACAGCAGAGAGAGGCTGGGGAAGGATAGGGGGCTTAGTTCTCACACTACTCCTTCTGAGGTGAGATTATCTCCCCTCCCCACACGCCCCTCTGCCCTCCTTTTCCAGGAATCGACTGCCTCGCTTCTGGGAAATCTGACTGGTTGGAAACAACTAGAGATTACAATTCAGTGTTTTTGAAGCAGTGCTTTTTTTTTTTAGAGGTTGGAATGTGTTCGTCTGTTTCCGTTTCCTTGCCAACCCTGTGTGGAATTGTTTTACCAAATTGCCATTTTTTGGCTAATGGTAACATAGAGCTGGCAAGATCGCTGAAACAGACTCAGGCTAGGAAAATGTTCACCATGGGGGTTCATGTAGGATTCACAAACAGTGCAAAGTCCTGAATGTCTCACTTTTGTAGTGGGAATCAGATCATGATAAGACATCCAGGCCATTTTCCTATTGTAGAGATGGTCGGGATTTAAACTCTGAACCCTGTTAGGTTAACATCTGAATTTGTGCATGTACAGGGTGTGTGGCCCTCCCTCCCTAAGGAACATAGAAGCTAATTTAACAGACTAGTTTGCATATAACGGCTGTTAGCAATCGCTAGATGTAAATGCTTATCAGGAGGGAATTGAGGGAAGCGGAGACGTCACACTCGGTTGGACTTCTTCTCCAAGGCAGAGCGATTCCCCTATTTCGGATACTATTTTAGGAGGGGGGGGGTGGGCTTTTTGGGGACATCTGGTGGGCCAAGGCTCGGCACAGGAAAACCACACAGGATCTCGGAGGGCCCATCTGGGGTTCAGGGGCCACTGGAGCAGAGAGGAGGAACAGGAGGGGGCACCAGGGTTGTGTGCCCCCCTCAATACCACCACACTTAGCTACCAACACAATGAAGTTGAATCTTATTGTTGTGTTTTCTCTATTTGTCTCCGCAGGCATCGTAACATGGGGAACCTGCTAAAAGTTCTGACTTGCACAGATCTGGAACAAGAGCCCAATTTTTTCCTCGATTTTGAAAGTGAGTTTCATTACCATCTCGCTCTTCACACTTGAGCTTCCAATCGTACCTGTTTTAGCCGTGGCCCTTCTTACCCCCTCATCTGTCTCTGTTCTGCCCAGAGGCTATAGAACCTCATCTATTTCCCATTTGCATCACCAGCTATTCTCTTAGCTATGGTGTGGCCACTGGGGGGGGTGTCTGGATTGGAATAACAATCAGAATAGAGATGTAGGTCTGCAGACTAGTGCATCTTCACCTCTATTTGTAGACTCCCTCCCAGATGTAGAAAAACCCACTTGACTGCCTTCCTGTGTCCACTAGATGCTCAGCCCACGGATGCAGAACGAGAGGTGTGGGAGCAGGTGGACCTGGTGCTGAAGGACGCTCGGGGAGTCCTGGACGAACTGCAAGCGTACAAGGGAGCGGGTCAGGAGATTAGAGAGGTACAAGACTTTGGGAGAAGGGCCTGTTTCCTCAAAATATCTCAGATTAGCAGAGTGCTGATCTAGGATCAGCCCCCCCTCCTTGTCCAAGTAATCTTATTCATTATGTTCTAAAAACAGAACCTAGATCAGCACTCCTACTCTTTATGAATACGGGCCCACGTCAGGAGATCAAAGATACAAGATCCAAAATAACTCTTAAACATTCATTATAAACTGGGTGGTTTTAGCCCTGAATCCTGATTGGCTGAAAGCCCTGGTATATCATATACCACGGGTATGACATAACATGTATTTTCCCTGCTCTAATTATATTGGTAGCCAGTTTATAATAGCAATAAGGCACCTCAGGGTTTGGTATATGGCCGATATACCATGGCTAAGGGCTGTATCAAATCAAATGTATTTATATAGCCCTTCGTACATCAGCTGATATCTCAAAGTGCTGTACAGAAACCCAGCCTAAAACCCCAAACAGCAAGCAATGCAGGTGTAGAAGCACGGTGGCTAGGAAGAACTCCCTAGAAAGGCCAAAACCTAGGAAGAAACCTAGAGAGGAACCAGGCTATGTGGGGTGGCCAGTCCTCTTCTGGCTGTGCCGGGTGGAGATTATAACAGAACATGGCCAAGATGTTCAAATGTTCATAAATGACCAGCATGGTCGAATAATAATAAGGCAGAACAGTTGAAACTGGAGCAGCAGCACAGTCAGGTGGAAGTTGAAACTGGAGCAGCAGCATGGCCAGGTGGACTGGGGACAGCAAGGAGTCATCATGTCAGGTAGTCCTGGGGCATGGTCCTAGGGCTCAGGTCAGTTGAAACTGGAACAGCAGCATGGCCAGGTGGACTGGGGACAGCAAGGAGTCATCATGTCAGGTAGTCCTGGGGCATGGTCCTAGGGCTCAGGTCCTCCGAGAGAGAGAAAGAAAGAGAGAATTAGAGAACGCACACTATCCAGGTACTCCGCGTTGCGTCATGCATAAGAACAGCCCTAATCCATGGTATAATGGCCATATACCACACCCCCTCGGGCCTTATTGCTTAATTATAGACCAGTGGCTTGATCAGGCTCCAGAAGGTGATTAAACTCTTCAGACTTGATAAAACATCTCGTCTTTTCTATCTGCCAGGCGATCCAGAACCCCAGCGACGAGGCGTTACAGGAGGCGGCATGGGCGGCCGTGGTCCACCTGGTGGGGAAACTCAAGAAGTTCTACCAGTTCTCCCAGAGATTAGGTATGTCCGAGGCCTAATTTTATGATCAGTTTAGCCTATTTAAGACCACAGTGAATAAAGATGACATGGACAGCTGACATGGACCTGATCCTTGATACAGCGCTCCTACTCTGAGACCAGTGATACGGCCCCTGTCCTGTGCTTCAGGTTACATATGTAGCCCTACAATACCACACCCACACCTGACTGAGATTAGTAATGTGCGTCCTTCAGAGCTTTGGTACGCAATGTCGTAATTGCAAAAAGGTCAGATAAACGCCTGTGCCAGAGGTTGACTAGCTTCCAGCTTCTCTAGAGATTGCATGTAAGAGACACACCCCTCTCGTGACCTTCGCCGTCTGCGTGCTCGACCACATCGGCGATATCGACTGCCGAGCTGCAGGAAATGAACACGCATTGCTCCACGCACACACAAACAAATATGCAGCGCAAACCCCCATAGCTTTGCATTCATTAACATGATGCTTGCTTGCGCTGCACTCCGACTAGACCTGATACTCCCCTCCTCCCAGAGGTGAAGACTCCTCATTATCATGGAGAGAGAGAGAGAGAGCGAAGAGGGGGGGATGCTAGCCTACTGCTGCCTGCCTGTGACCCCGCCCCCCTCCTTTCGCCGACCTTAACCCCTTTATCTATTGGAGGCCGGCTGAGACTGCAGTCTCTGGGGTCACGTTAGCTTTCAAGGTCTGCATTATCAAAATGCAGACCCTCCAAAAAAAAAAAAACTGTTTTTAATAGATTTCACCTGCTTTCTAATTAAACAAACCGACATTTAAATACATGGCTCTACTCAAGTGTTCTAGAATGAAGGAAAATACACGTCAGTTCAAGAGGGTGCTATGTGAAAACAACGGTTTTCTTTACCCTATGTTATTATAACCAAATACAAGAATCATTCATCTGAATAGTTTTATAGACAAATATGCTTGTACTCGACAGAGTTGATGAAATACGAAGGCCATACTGTAGGTGTATTGGAAAAATGACACGTTCACAACATGCTTCTGATTGAATTAATTCTGAGTAAGATTTATTTTATTTTATTATTTAATGTTCTCCATTGTAACCAAACTGAACAAATAATCGAACTCCGGTTCGGACTTTAGCAAACAAACTAGTCTGAAATTGGCCGCAGAAACATTCTCTACATGAAATGAGACCACTTAGCCTTATCTTACCACCTCATCTCCCTCCCTCTGTTGCTCTCTATGGTAAAAATGGTGCTGCCCTAGAAAAGTACAAATGTCAGGACACCCGACTTTTAAAAAATTGTAATTGTCGTTAGGCAGTGATCACCGAGAGAAACTATGCGGTAGAATTTCTTCATCAGAATTGAGTTTGCGAGCTGAGCGGGCATTGTGAACACTTAAGCAAATCTTGAATGAGAGTTCCCACCACACACACACCCTCCCCGCAGGCAGGCAGAGAGTGTGGTTTGGAGGATGAATGAGACATTTTGGATAATCGCAGCGAGTCTATTTAATATAGCAAGTTGGAACTTGAAATTGAATTAATTGGTCAAATATACCTGCATTTTCAGAATGCAGCAAAAATAGACAAATGTGAAAGATTCTGGTGTGTGTTATGTAATGAAGTAGGTCATCTCTCCGCTCCACTGCTCTGACTCTGGGGGCCACCTTCTCCGCCGACTGACTCCCCTACAGACAGACAGAGAGGATGACTGCTGGCTGAGAGATGACTTTATCAGACGTCTCTGTGTTATTACTCAATTATCTGGGGGTGTATTTCCCAACATGACATTACCTTTGAAACAACCTTTCACAATATCATAACTGTCACTCATCATTCCTGCCTAATCTTTTTTAGTAGCGCATCACATTTATTCCTCATTTTAAATGTGATGCTTCCACCAATGGACGTCTTCAGGACAGGAGCCCGTTGACCGCAGGGTTGGAGTAAATACCCGCCGCCCTCTGATCCTCCCACCCATTTCCTCTCCCAAAGCGAACCAAGCTCCGCTGCAGCGCCCGCCTAGTCTATGTGCCCGCATTCCACTCGCCTGCTCTGCCGTGACCTAATGGGATCAGACGTCCTTCCCCTCCTCCCCCTCCAGCAGTGCTAGTGCCTCGATTCCGATACTAGGCCTAAACCCATCTCAACTTCTGTTTTGACTGGGGTGGGGAGTGCAATCACCAAGGCCATTTTTAAAATCAGCCCCCTCCTCCTGGCTGCTGCAGCAGAAGCAATACACTGGCCGAAGCAGATGGGGATCATCACAGAATAGCCAACGTGCTCAATTTACTGGACTGCTCTGACTGCACTGCCAGCTTGCATTCCGCCCCTGAAAAACCCTCCCTCTGCGGATCACTGTCTCTGTGTTAAGTGAGCATTGTGGCCAAAGGTCCCCATTTGTTTTCGTCCTGGGTTATGGCGGTGTGCGTATCTGTGTCTACCTTGTGCTGTACTGAAAGTGGTGAGAAAGGAGTTGAGAGTAAATAGATGCTCAGCGTAATGGTTGTGTGCGTCTATGCGGAAGTTAGCGTTATTGTGCAACCAGATTAGTGTGTGTGGTTTGGTTTTTCAGGGTTATGTCATTATTGTAAATCTAGTCATCTTAGTGAGTCTAGACTGAGTTCTTCTTCAGTCTCTGACTGCAACCACATTTTCCCTCATGGACGGTTTTGTCATTGTTTATTCATGGTGAACATCTTAGTGCTTCCGTTGGCTATCTTGAGACATGGAAAATGCAGGCAAATCATTTGTGTATCGATTGCGCTGGGTCGTTGGGAAATGCACAGTTTGCCTGGATACGAGTGGAGATTTAAATAAACTTGTATTTGTCACATGCTTCCTAAACAACAGGTGTGGACTCACAGTGAAATGCTTAGTTATGGGCCCTTCCCACCAGTACAGAGAGAAAGATAATAGATACACAATGAGTAATGATAACTTGGCTGCCAGTACGGAGTCTATGTGCAGGGGTACGAGGTCATTGAGGTAGATATGGACATATAGTTAGGAATAAAGTGACTAGGCAACAGGCTGAATAATAAACACCAGCAGCAGCATTTGTGATGAGTCAAAAAAGGTTCGTGTCAACAGGGTCAATGCAGATAGTCAATGCCGCTTGCTTCATTGTACAGCGTGTATGTTACTACAGAACTGTGTGGTTGTGGTTTACCCAAATAAAGCCACGTGATGTCTTTTTGTTTACCTACTGTCTGAAACAATGGCGGTAAGCCTGGATGAAGAGCCCCCCCTCTCTCATTACAATGAGATAATTAGGCTCATGTCTCATCTCTATCGGATTAGGAGATCTTCCCATCCCCCACCCTCACCCCTAGAGACAGCTCTTCCCTAGACATCTCTCCCCTCCTCAACCCCACATTGTGCCCAGGGCCCTATGCCAATCACCACTCAATCGCATGTCCCTGTTTTGTGCAGCTACCCCCCCCAATCCGGGCAATTGTATTTGGCACACATTTGTGTCATAATGTACATGCCGATTGTTATGTTTATTAGGCAGATATTTACCTTTCATCATTCAATCCACCATTGTACATTTTCTCCCTCTCTCCTCATCTGACACCCTCTCCTTGCCCCTGTCTAACAGGGGCAGGAAGTTTTAGTTGGCATACATTTTGATATCATGATGTTCTTCATGGTTGTTATGTTTATTAGGCAGGTATTTAAACTAATCGTACACGACACACAACCGTCTCTAACCCCCTCTCCTCGTCCGTGCGCTACAGAGGCGGCGCTGCACAGCCTGCTGGGACCCCTGACCAGTGAGACTTATGACGACCCCACTCAGCACCTGGAGCGTGAGCAGGCACTGGCCAAGCAGTTCGCCGAGATCCTACACTTCACACTGCGCTTCGACGAGCTCAAAGTACGTCCCATCACATCCCTGGGCCTCCATTTTTACTCAATTTTGCCCAGAGTCCCCAGCATTCTCATTTAATTCATTGCTTGTTGTTGACCTAAGCTATAGCTGTTGTTGACCTAAGCTATAGCTGTTGTTGACCTAAGCTATAGCTGTTGTTGGTTGTACATGGTTCACCTATTCCTTTTTGGTAGCAAGCTAGCTAGCGCTGCCATTAGCATAACACAGTGTTAATACCCTGTTAATTAGGCGTTAGTGCTGTACAGGATTAAGCCTCAGCCCCTGAACATATAATAAGTATTTAATTGGTGCGTTAGGATCGTTTCCTGGGAGTGCTGTAATTCTATAGTCTTCTACACTGCTGGAATGAATGAATGAACAGTGATGTTGTGGATAGGGATGACTAATAGGATAGTGTAGTTGGCTGGGGCTCTTTGGTAGCATCCCAAATGGCACCCTATGCAGTGCACTATGCAGTGCACACACCCTTTTGACTAGGGTCCATAGGGCTCTGGTCAAAAGTAGTGCACTACTGTATGTAGGGAATGGGGTTCCATTTGGGAAGCACCCCTTATTTGGGCACCAGTCTTCAACACATAGAAACATGGTTTATAGTTGATCCCAGGGGGGGAAAAACCCACAGATTGCTTGTTTGTCTGAGTCGCAGATGATACTACAATACAACTCGCAAGGCCTCTTTAGGCACCCTGTTTCCACACACACTCCTCAAACCAGCATCCTGACACCCCCAGGCAGTCCGCCGAGACGCCCCAATTAGCCAGCCCCCCTGCCCAGTCTCCCCATACCCTGCATAGGGTCTAAAAGCGTGAAGGTAGGGGGGTGCAAGGTGCCATGCCAGGCACCATTCATCAATCTTTCACTCCCCTTACCCCGACCACAGGCACTGACCTAGTTCGAACACTCACCCACCCGCCTACCCGCCTGCCTCCTTTTTTCCCTTCTTTTTTTAAAGCCACTCGTTGGTGAAATGGAGCTGTCTGGCCCTGGCACTAGCCACTAGCACTGACCGTCTAGCTGTAGCTAAGTGGACATAGACTTGGTACCAGTCCATTATGGTGGAATTACCGTACTGCTCGTGCCGGCCAGGCGTTAAGACACTGCAGGGCTAATAATGTGCTGCTAGGGGTAATTAGGGAGGCGTCTTCCTGCATTGGATGAGCAGGAGGTTGATGTGCCGGACAGGGCCTACTGATTGACCAGTGGCTTATTGGAGGTCAGCTATGCTCAAGGCAAGGTTTAATGATCCTCTTTGTGGAAGGAAGGCAGCAGGGCAGAAGGCGGCAAACTTTTTGGCTCGAGGGCCACCTTGGGATTTCTAAATTCAACGGAGGGATGCACAGGTTTTTGGGGGCCGATTTTTGTTTGTCAAAATCTATTTGAGGGCCAGAAAAAGGGCACTTTTCAAGAAAATACGTACCCCTACTTTCTCAAATAAAAAATGGAATCAAATCCGCTAAAGTTATTTGTCACGCTTCTTAAACAACAGGTGTAGACTAACAGTGAAATGCTGACTCACGGGTCCTTTTCCAACAATGCAGAGATGAGAAAAAATATGACATTAAAATAGAAATAGTGACACAAGGAATAAATACACAGTGAATAACTAACGAGTAGTAAGAACATGGCTATATATCTAGTTTTATCTACTGTATACTCTATTTAGTTTTAGATGTTCAAGAGTGGCATGAAGTGTTTTGTTGTTGTTTTTTTGTTGTTTTTTACTCATAAAAATAAGCCATAAATAAGCCAATAACCCATTTTTACTTCATTTGTACATGTTTTTTTTACTCAAACCTCCCACAGGCTGAAATCTGAGCCGTAGTTTGCCCACCCCTGCTTTAACCTGTACTGTCTATCCAGCCTCTCGTCCTCAGTGTTGTTGATGCTTCTGTCACGATGCCAAACACACTGAGCCACTGCTAAAGGGAGCTAACGAGGACTTCATTCATTGACAAGTGAAAATAAATGCATTCTACTTTAAAGGAATGGTGAGGAAGTATCCAGTGGTAGAAAATCCGCTTCAGTAAATACATGGACCATTTTAATCCTATCAATGTCCTTTTCGTTCCGTCTCCGCCCCCAGCTATGTATCTGCCTCGTTTGCTAAAACATCCTGTCATGACGATGGTGCATTTGATCAGGAGAGCTGAATGTCTGCTGCCGCAGGCCGTGTGTTCTACCTTCGGACACACAGGCAGGCGCGCGCGCACACACACATGCGCCAAGCCCTGTTTGTAATGTTCACGTTAATCCTTGTGTTGCAGATGACTAACCCTGCCATCCAGAATGACTTCAGCTATTACAGGAGAACGTTGAGCCGCATGCGGATCAACAATACACCGGTGAGCTGACGTCTATAAACTATGGGGCTGATGGGCTCCAGTTTGGTGGTCTACAGACCCTCTGGGATACACTGGTGTTAAGGGACCCCCCGCCCCCCAGACAGACCCTGTGCCCTACTCCTCTTCCCTTCCTCTTCATCAAGCTCAGCAGGAGGCCAAGTGTTCGTCCTGCTCTACAGGGGGCCATTAACATTACAGGCTATATAGGGGCATTAAGAGCTGTATGATAACTATTTCATCATTAGCTCTCGCACTTAGTTTGTCATAAATACATTTAAAGGCAGTACAAGTTAAGTGTGTTATCTCTAACACCCCCCCACCACCAGTAATTTTATGGGAAAAGGGACATGTATTGGAGAACCTCAGGGCTCAGTATCATGTTTCCTGATATTTGAAACGATTTGGAATGCAGTATTGTTCAGATGAGAATATTCTTGCGATTTAGTATGACAGGTGTCCAAAGGACAATCCAGACTCCTTTCTCCACCCAGCCGTGCTTCAAAAAGACTGACGGTATACCTTTTTCAGTGACACCAGAGAAAAGTCTGAATTTTTCAATAGCTCTTTTAGTGTATAAAATGAACAGAATTCACTCTTGTTCTTGAGACCCACGTCTGTGTCTGGCCTGCAGCAGCTTTATTCCCTGTACGACAAATGCCATTACGCAAATGGCCCTCGGACGGTCCGACTGTTAAGACCTGTCACTGTTAGAGCCCGTCTCCAATGGCACCATTTTCCCTTGATGGGGCACTACCCATAGGGCTTTGGTCCAAAGTAGTGCACTATGTAGGGAATATGATGCTATTTGGGACGCAACCCCACCTCTAGCTAGCCACTGAAAATTCCCTCCAGCTCAGCAGTACAAAGGAGCATTACTTTGCACTCAGCATTCAGGCACTGACTACTGGAATCACTGAGACATTTTATACAAAGACACGAGACGTATCTGTTCTGGCGGAAAATACATTTGTTCTTATTCAAACGTGATCATTTTTTTATGTGACACGTCTTGACGTTCTGGGGGATTATTCATTCCGCATTAGAAAATAAAGACCGTCTTTAAGGCAGGAAAAGCATCTCCTTGCCATTACTGAACATTTTTCTCGACCAGCAACTTCTGGCTCAATAATGTCCACGGTAAACGGTGACTTTTTGTTTTGTTTTTTCAGGCAGAGGGGGAGAATGAAGTCAACAACGAGATGGCCAACCGGATATCTCTGTTCTACGCCGACGCCACGCCTATGTTGAAGACATTAAGCGACAGCACGACAAAGTTTGTCTCAGAGGTGACGGGCTTCACAGCTTCCTTACCTGGCAACCTTGACATTTGACACTTTTCTCATTAGTAATCAAAGTGACCAATACAACAATGCCGTTTACAGAAGAAAAAAACATCCCCTCTTTCTGTTTGCTCAGAATAAGAACTTACCCATCGAGAACACGACGGACTGCCTAAGCACAATGGCGAGCGTGTGCAAAGTCATGTTGGAAACGCCGTAAGTGATCCCTGTCCTCACTAAATCAAGATCATGTCATAAACTGCAGATGATCTGGGCCCATATTCTTAAAGCGTCTCAGAGTAGGAGTGCTGATCTGGGATCAGTTTAGCCTTTTAGATCATAAGGAATATAGTTATATGGGCAGGGCGGACCTGATCTATATCAGCAATCTGTGTCTGTGTTTCCAGGGAGTACCGAAGTCGCTTCACCAGTGAGGAGACGGTCTCATTCTGCCTGCGCGTCATGGTGGGCGTCATCATCCTGTACGACTACGTGCATCCTGTCGGAGCCTTCTCCAAGTCCTCCAAAATCGATGTGAGTGCAGGGAGGAGCTATGTTCCTGCATGCTCCCAGTCCCAGAGGATTGGACACCCGTGCGCACACACACACACTGATTCATCTTACATGGTGTTTTCTGCTTCCTAGATGAAAGGGTGCATCAAGGTCCTCCGAGATCAACCGCCCAACAGCGTAGAAGGCCTTTTAAACGCTCTCAGGTAAGGCCCAGTAATTCTGTAGCATCGACAACTCTTTTCGTTAACAGAAGACGTTTGACTGGATATCATTGCAACCTTTTTCCTCTCACACTTTAACAGACGGCCGCATGCTTTCTGTGAAATAAAATACAGCCATATTTGTCCACTTTTCCTTCATTATTATTTAGTCGGGATTCAAATCGATATGTGTTTTGAGTTAAATGTCGCATCCCACAGTTTCTTAGATTTATAGAAGATCAGAGAGGATTACGTTTCTTTGAGCCCTGGCCCCCTACTCTTTTCTCAAATCTAAGTGGCTGACATGGCCATTTCCGTGGCAACCGCACTCACATCTGCATATCACACCATCAAGGCCTTCGGGCATACTCAGTCACTCTCCTCCAGTCGTGTGAGGTCACTCCAAGGCCTCCAGCCCTCTTTTCTCTCTCTCGCTCTCTTTCTGTTTGTATGGGATTGCACCTCCGTCTATGAGGGGAGAACGCCAGACTAGGAAATCAAATATCAGAGCTAATAACTGTCGACAAGGCTTTCTCACACTCTTGACACCCTTTCCGGCAGAGCAGTCGTGTTACGTTCACAGATCCCCGAACTGATCCCTCTGTCTCTTCATCCGTCTTGTCTGGTCTGTCGATTCATCTGTCCCTTGCAGGTACACAACCAAGCATTTGAATGATGAATCGACCAACAAGACCATCAAGAGCATGCTGCAGCAGCAGTAGGACTGAAACTCTGGTACAACCACTCGCCTCACACCCGGTTCAGGAGACATCGACTCTCTCTCTCTCTCTCTCTCTCTCTCTCTCTCTCTCTCTCTCACCAACGACGTCGGTGCACAGAATGTTTTATTTTCTTCTTGTTTTCTTTTCTTTTAAATGGAGTAAGAGCTGCATCTCCACCCCCTTTTTATAACGCAAAATGCTACTGCCATTATGTACGTCTTTTCTGTGCCAAAAAGATGTTGCTGAGATTTAAATGTTTTCCATAAAGGCCATACAACAAGATGGCAGCTATGGAAGCATTGTGGGTTCAGTTTTTTTTTAATAGTTTTTGTTTCCCTGTGTAAGGGATGGGAGTGCTTTGACTTGAAAATTTAAAAAAGAGATATATAGAGAAATATATTATTTTTGTTTGATTTATTATTTAATATTACATCTTCTGCATGACGAAATTACGTCTTTTTCTTCTATTTAAAAAAAACAAACGTATGGTTCAAGTTTAATTTGTCCGCTTAATTGTATGTTTTAATGTTTTGTTCTCTGAATGGTACTCGGCGGAATTGAGATTATTGAAAAGATAGTACTGTTAATGTTATCTTTTTTTTTAATAGGTTTTGATTTGTTGTATGTCATTTTTCATAGTTGTATTTTTTATTTTAACATTTCAAACTGTGATGTGTGCAAATCAATTTAAAATTGGGAGTCTGTACTGTTGCTAACAGTATGTTGCCGCTGGAAAAAATAAACAGAGAACTTGTTTTCTACAAATGACTCTCTCTACTTGCCTCTGCAACTCTTCTAGAAAACACCATGTAGTCAAACTTAGGTAGAGTGAGAACTTTTCAACAATCAATTTCTAGTTTAGATTGGTAATTAACTCCATTACAGGAGGTTTGACTCACCAAACAGACTTGCTAAAAAGAAACGAATAACATTCATTTGTGAGTCAGTATGGAGTTTCCATTTTAATGGAACTGCAATGAACAACTAAGACAGCAGATGAGTGAGTCATGCTATATCTGCCTTCACCAGTTAAGTATTATCTACACGCTACACATGGGAGGCAGGGCCAGGAGGGATCATCTAAGGCAGGGTTTCCCCAGCCTTGGTCCTACAACCCACCCCTGGGTGCACCTTTAATACACAGCTCATTCAAATAACAAACTCATCAAGCTTTGACTCTTTGAATCAGCTATGTAGTGCTAGGGCAACAAAACATTCCCCCCCCCGGCACGGCGTGCAACTCCATTCCTCAGTGGCTGCAGTGTTTTACTGGATGCCATCCTCTAAATGATTTAGACCAGGGTTTTAAGAGAAAGAATTCTGATTTTGGATCAGTTTTGCCTTTTCGATCACAATGAATAAGAAAACATGAATATGGGGGACCTGATCCTAGATCAGCACTCCTACTTTGAAACGCGTGTGGGGGCGTCTTAACAAAGTTACTGCACAAACATTGCTAATTCTGGTTTGAATTAATCTGGCTCCATGATAAAAGAACAATTTAATATTTCATTAATATTTCATTTTAAAACATCAGCGAAGTAGTGACTTGAGGCTTAAAATGTTAAAATTAGACTTCCCCTTAATGGCACATAGGTCGACATTGACATATCCGATGTAGTGCTGTCTTTTTGTTCGTAATGGGCCACTTCTCTCCTTGAAAAAATGAGCAGGATGTCAAACAAATTCCATGTCTGGCCATTCATTCATTCATAGGAAAGATAATGAGTCACCCTGTTTGACTCATTATCTTTCCCCTTATATAATCTCCTTGTCCAAATGGGTCATTCTAAAAATATCTGGAGAATGATCAGTGTACCTCCCTCTCCCTGTACAGTGCATTCCAAGGACGTTGCTCACTTCTTTCAAGATCCTCTTTCTACATTTAACGTTTTCCCTCTCGTCCTCTCATTGCTAAACCATGTGAAGACCCGAACAGAAGAAACACTGAAATTCTTCCAAACAGGCTTTTCTATGACATTGCCAGAGAGAGAGAGCGCGAGTAAGTGTGCGTGAGAGAGGGGCTAGTCCTTGGGTGTGTACTGCGGTATTATCTGCAGTATGTTCGAGAAACATTCAGGGTCAGAGAGAGCGAGAGAGGAGAAGAGCATGTTGATGGGTGTGTCCCTTAACTCTGCAGCATCACTGCGCTGGCAGAGGGGAGGGGGGAGAAGGGAGGGAGGGAGGTAGAGCAGGCTAGCGTTGGGTGGGGTCTTACATGCTTTGGAAGACCTTGAAGGAAGGACAAATTTGAAAGGAGAGAAAAGGTCTAGGATGTGTAGTGAAAATGGAATGCGTAGCCTTTGCCCGGCCCTGCAGCTGTATCAAAGCACCACAGTTCAGATGCTAAGTGTATGACACGCTCGTTGGGCGTGGAACAATCTCCCTTAGAATAGCAGTCCGTCACCCTGACAACCTCCCAGCGTGTCGCGGCAACTTTCGTCTTCTCCGGCCCCTCTCCCACTGTGACCCACAATGCAGTACCTCTCCGCTCTCCTCTCTCATCAGTTATCACGAGGCTCCCACGGAGCTAAAGGAGGAACACAGCGATATCTGCATGAAAGCACCCTTTCTCAGTGGGAAACTGGTCAGATCGAGATCTAACGGTCTAGTACTGTTGTTTTTTGATTGGTTGCGCATCGGCCATAAACCACGCTTCTTCGAGGATTCCACAATTATAGAATTGACAGGATGTTACATTACAAAATGCTAATTTCCTGTAATTGAGATTATTGTTAGCCCGTACTGTACAATGTTATTCCCTGGTGTTTTCATGGAACAGAAAATAATATTGAAGATTATGACCATCAGGGCCTCCTGCCAAGCTGAGGGAACAGAACAGAACATACTTACAGTGGCAGACACACACGGAGACAGTCATCATAGCCTTCCTTTGGATGAGGGCTCTCTAGAGATATTCTGAATTAGAATGGCAGTCACACCCCACAGCCTTATAGATTTCTTTCACATGACCCCCATCACTCATTGGGGGTTTGGGAGCCTGTCACCATGTGGTTTGCATTGTCACAGCACTCTGAGAAAGGGTTGGGATACAGTTGTTGTGGTGGACTATATTTCAAGGTGACTGATATGGCTTCCTTTGACAGCCAGTGAAAGGGCAGACAGAGGTCAGTCTAGGGTTTGAAACGCCACAATTCTGTCTGATTTTCTGATCATGCATGACGCCTCAAGATAGATGGATGACAGTTTGACCTGGGAACTAGAAGATGGAGAATGTTTTATGGTACCACAGAGTGTATATCATGCCATTGATGGTGGTGGCTTATCCTTTGATCACCTTCTATCACTTTGGTATTGAATCAGGGCAGGTTATGATTATAGTAAATGTCTAGTACTGTTGTTATTACTAATGGCAAACCTGTTGGAAATGCTGACCTTGAGGGTGAAGGTCTCTATAGTCATCAGTTCCTCTGGTGTGCTTAACGGACCACCATCTCTTGCTAGAATAGTGTGTTAAGTACAGTGTATTCTCAGATCAGATGAGGGCCATAATGGTGACACAAAACCCTGGTAAACCACAAGCTGCAACTGTCTGCTACCCACTTTCACAAGATATAGTACCGTGTGACCTTTCAGTGCAGTGTGACCACCAAAAGTAATGTACTATCCAGGGAATAGGGTGCTATTTGGGAGGCAGCCTCTGACACAAATGAGCGTTTGAGAATTAGCTGTAAGTGTGTCCTGTCAAGGTTGTCAAATCGAGTAATGAGAAGTTACAAGACTGTGTTTCTGGTGTGACTAATCAATGGAGAGTTGATTTGGGCCCTCACCAGCCTCCTTAATACCCAAATGACAGGGTTTATTAACAGTCACGCTTTTCAGGCAGGACTTCAGGGTCAACTAACGCTGTCCAGTCCTCTCCTCCCTCGCTATGCTAAACAACGTCAAGACTGTTTCACATGGGATGTGGTTTCGAGGGGCCTCCGTCAGTTATTTCAACAGGGTGTGAGAGATAACATACAATTAATTCCACAAGTGTTTGTAAGCGATGTTTCCTCTATGCTGTGTGCGCGCAGTGGTCCCGAGACTGCAGCGCTGCTCCTTGGACTGTCACGCAGACGAAATATCAACCCGCAGAGAGAAGCACGGGATTGTACTTCACTCAACTGTCTAGAGCAGTGGTCAATCTCCAAGACATTCCTTGTCAATCGCCAAACATTTCTGTAAAAAAACCCACAAAAATAAAGCCTTGTGTTCCTATTTGTTTTTATTTGTCTCGTGCTGTTGGCGGTAGGTGCATTCGATTCAGTGCCCTGCGCGCTGGGTAGGCGAACTGTTGCCATTTTTAATCATTTAATGTGTCTGAAGGTACAAACTCTGCCTTCCCGGCGGGCCCGGAGAGCAAATCAAGTGCACCATAGGCCTACGGCTGGCCAATCGGATGCCTTAGATTACGGTGTCTGCAGTAATGTAGCAGGCAAAATAAATCTACTGCAAAATTGATACTGTGAGATTTCTAAAAGTTTAAAACCATGACTAGAGAGACTGTCAACAGCAAAGAGCTGCTGTTTTTATGAGTGAGTTCATGTTTAAGTTCTTACTCAGCACTGTCAACACTTTGTATTCAACACTTAAGTATTTCCACTCAGCGCTACAGCAAGCACAGCAGCAGTAATGAATGAGGAAAGTGTATCTGTAGGCTTGCGTTGTTGTTACTTTTAGCGGCTTGGGTCTTTTTTAATATCTATTAATATTTCACTTTCTCTGTTCATAGGAGTAACAACATGAACTTGTGCATGAGCCAGAAATAATGCAGTGAGACTTGAGTTTCGACATGAGCTGGAAGACAGTGTCCCTTCTCGGTCAGTGTCAGTGGAGGAAAGGGAGAGCAGAGGGATGTTGATCAGCGGACCCTCATTCGGCTGAGACTGACCAACAGGTACAGACACCATCAGGCCAGTAAAATATATAAATAAAAAGCACATTATTTAAATGTATGCTCACTAAGCTGTGCTTCACAAGTAATACAACAGATCTATTACGCTGTGATCATATACATCTCAGTGCTATAAGCGTCATTACAGACCCTGGTTCGATTCCAGGCTGTATCACAACTGGCCGTGATTGCGAGTCACATAGGGCGGCATCCAATTAGCCCAGCGTCGTCCGGGTTAGGGTTTGGCCGGGGTAGGCTGTCATTGTAAATAAGAATGTGTTCTTAACTGACTTGCCTAGTTATATATATATATATATATATATATATATATATATATATATATATATATATATATATATATATATAACCTTATATAAAAGGTTATATATACAGCCTACCTCAATCTTTTTATGTAATAAAAAAAAACGTCCAGAACAACAAAAGCCAATATGCAGTGATAATGTATTGGGCCTATAGCTTACACCGCACAAAGCTTATTGCTACACTACTGTTTTTAATTGATTAATGTTGCATAGGCTTACATTTTTAAAAAAAAAATCTGAGCGTTAGATCTTGGCTTGCATTTTGACTCAGAAAGTGACGTTTCCCTTTACTGTGGCAATTATGATTGAATCAATGCAATATTAGCCACTTTCAATGGAACATACCGAAAGAAAATGAACTATGCAAGAGATTTTGTTGTAGACAGAATGCATCGGAGTAGGATTCTATTGCATTGGAAGGCATGACTCAGGCACATACTCTACACAGACCAATGCGGCATAACTAATCAGAGCTGCAGTAAGCCTATATGCAAATAGACCATTGCCATATATGGATATGTGCCATTTACATTGAGCTGGACTATGTTTACAGCATGAGCGGTTTTGAGTAGATGCGCTTGTTTTGAAATCAAAGCAAGAGCTGCATGTAGCCACATGTGCACATGTTGTTCATATCCTTTGCTAGTTAGTGAGTTATTAGCCCAGTTATAGATCATTTGTTGTCAGCAATAGGGGAGTAATTGCTTCCTACAAGAGCACAAAACATGTACATTTCTCTACACCTTTGAAAGGCAATGAAGGTAAATCACTTTTTTTGTCTTAAAGGGGCAGTGTTGTATTTTGAGACAGGCTTGTATAAGCTACATAGCCAATAGGCAGAATAAGGCAGAATTTGTCTGATTCTCTGTAATAATGGTATGGGAATAATAATAAGTGGTTTCTTGCATCAAACTATACAACATTGTCAGTCACCACTTGTCTGAAGGACAATCAGGTTAATGTCAAGCCCTACATATTTTTTTCAAAAGTCTCATGGAATGTAGGCCTACATTGAACACCACACATTGGCTGCAACTGTCAGCTGAATTATAGAACAGCTATTTCCATGTTAAAATGTTATGGGATGTATTTTCTCCATTGTTTTTGATGGTAGGTCACTCTGGTAGGCTTACATTAGGATCAAATAGCCACAGTAGCCTACATGGCCACTGTTAAAACTGTAACTTAAAGCAGGTACAGCCTCAGTGTTCACTGTTCACAGTAAACACAAGCTGGAAGTTGCACAGAATTTTCACAGAGTTCAAGTTTGCACTAAAAACATTTTTTTTAGGGAACATTGTTTCTAAGGACACTGAATATTATATTGTTTTGAATTAAAATACTTTCAATTTCTGACTCACATTTCAAGTACTGTACAAGTTCAAATCAAATGAATATTCGGAATAGAAGGGACCTCCCCCTCTGCATTTCATGCAGTGCTTATCAGATTCTATCGTGGTTCCAACGATCACTTCATTTTCCATTGTCTGACACTGACAGTGTGATTTCTACCATAACAATATGTGATAAACTGAAGCATAACTGTCAGTTATTTCTCTGTAGTGTGTATCTTCTTCATTTCAGTGAAAAGCCAGCAGCAAAAAAAATGTTCTCTCCATCCATAAACCACAATCTCCTAACACATTGCTCATCTGTTACTCTAGGGAGATGGGTACACTTTTCTAAGAAAGACAACGGTTAACCTCCAAGACCACTCTGCACTACACACACACACACACATACACACACACACACATACACACACACACACACGCACACACACACGCACACACACATACACACACACACACACACACACACACACACACACACACACACACACACACACACACACACGCACGCATGCACGCAGGCACGTGCACACACACACACACACACACACACACACATATATATATATATATACACATTGAAGAGCACGTCGTATGCCTGCAAAACCATAGATGGTGTAATCGTGGTCCGTCAAAGCAGATAGTGCCACTTGCTTAGGTTCAGACGTCTATGAATTCTCTGGAACTTTAAGCAGAAGGGAAACATTAACACACAGTGTTGAGAGAGGTGGAACGCATTCCACCCGTTTCCCTAAAACAGTTCCGTGAATAACATATTATGATATTGCAATTATTCCTATTTGAATAATAACTGTGTTAATATGAGTAGTATCAGTGCAGTATACTGAGCTGGGTTGACATGAGGTTAGTGTTCAAAGGGGCAGGTTAGCGTTTTTCATCTTGAGTTCTGTTCTGGAGGCAGCTCTGCAGAGTGGTCACTAGTTGGCACAGCCACAAAGTCATGACATCGGATTTTAAACTTAAACTTAACCCTAACCTGAACCACACTGCTAACCCTAATGCCCAACCCTTTTTTCATACATTGTTACAATATAGCCTATTTTGACTTTGCAGCTGGCCTATCTAAGGGGAATCGCCCAGTTCTGCCTCCAGGACAAGAGTCGTGACAATAAACGTCAACCTGCTGTCAAAAGTAGTGGACTATAAAATAATAGGGTGGCAGTTGTGACACAACCACTGTAATGTACCTTTCTCCCAGTAGATTGTGTTGAATTAGTACTCCTGTGACATCGTCCACATGTATTGACATTCAGTAGGAGAATGATATGTGACCTTGCCATGATCAGATAAAATGCAGACTAAATGCACTAAACACAGGAGTCAAATCCCACTGGGCACGTTGGTTCAAAGTCCTATCATTGAAATGATGTGGAAACAACGTTGATTCAACCAGTGTGTGCCAAGTGGGATGTCCTGCAGCTGTGAAAGTACAAAGATTACTGCTGTCGGCAAGAAGAAGTAAGTGATCTGTAATTGATCCACATTTCAACGATGTGTACGAAGCGTTCAGAATATCAGATATGCTACAATCAACATTCATGAAGAATAGCTTGTTGAGGATAGAAAGTGGAGGCCGGTGGAAGGAGCTATAGGAGGATAGGCTCCTTGTAATGGCTGGAATGGTATTAATGGGATGGAGCCTCCACTGATAGAGATCCTATAATTAATTCAATATGTTTTTCTATGATAGAAAGGGTATCCTGGGATTTGGACTGACTTTGTGAGTCCCCTAACAACCTCAGATAACCTCACAGCAGCTGTTCACACTTATGAGAAGGACCAACAACAGTATGTCAGGTTATGTACTGTACAGTAGCTCATATTCTAATAAGGAGTCCAATATTCACCCCTTTGTATTGTCTTTGACACTGCCTATCTATTTGAATTCCATGGTAATGGCTACCTGCTACATGGCCGGTGTCCCAAATGGCACCCTATTCCCTACGTAGTGTACTACTTTTGACCACAGCCCTACGGGCCTTGCTCAGAAAGGGACTGGATGCCATTTGGGACGTACCTACCCCTAATTTAATCACTTGACCAGGGCACCCGGACCCTGAGCCAGAGTAGAATGTGGGCTGCTGGTTTTCTACAATCTGGCCCAGCCAGACGCTTCCCTTCATCAGTGACTGTGCTCTGAATCAGACCAGGGGAGAGCTATCAGTAGCCAGACACTCACTAATGCCCATATATTAGATAATGGCAGACATGCTCAATTTCAAAACCTACACAGTAGTAGATCTTTTTCCAAATCTCCAAAATAGAGGAGATTAATTATTTTCATAATCATAAAGTTTTAGCCAGTTGGGATGTTTTTTTTTCTCTCCAGTTTTCAGTATGCTAGGCTTAATACATAATAGGGTCTTTAGAATCGCTCTCATGCTATCACAGCCCATGCCCTTCCTCTAGCAGTTTTACTGCTATCTACCTTAACTGGGCTCTGGTTAAAAGCAGTGCACTCATTAGGGAATAGGCTGCCATTTGGGACACAGTCCTGGTCTGTTACAGCAGCAAAACCAACTTCCTCAGAGTGTTGTTCAGAAGGAGAGGCGACCGTTTACTGTCAGTCTGGAAAGCATAAATCATAGTGAGACCCCTGATGACTGTGCAACTGTGGTTGAGATCTCCAAAATGGAGGTTAGTCCTCATCTTCCCAGTACTGAGTCATGTCCGATGGAACATCCGAATGAGAAGTCTGGGTGTGTGAAATCTCCCAGGGTGGGCTCTCTCCCAGCCAATGAGATGATTTTTCAGCTTGGCCTTCCGTTTCAGTCGCGGTCCTGGTAGGATCTGTGGTACTGTTACAGTTTTTGTGAAAGATGGCAATAAAACAGGGAAGTCCTAGCTACCACAAAGGGGAAGTGTGAAAATGATATTTTTGCCATTCAAAAAGATGGAGAAAAATATGGTACAATATGCAGTACTGTGCCTTCATCCAGCACATTGTGCCTCCACAAGCAAAGTAAGTAGTACAATTGAAGTCAGAAGTTTACATACACTTAGGTTGGAGTCATTAAAACTTGTTTTTCAACCACTCCACAAATTTCTTGTTAACAAACTATAGTTTTGGCATGTCGGTCAGGACATCTACTTTGTGCATGACACAAGTCATTTTCCCAACAATTGTTTACAGACAGATTATTTCACTTATAATTCACTGTATCAAAATTCCAGTGGGTCAGAAGTTTACATACACTAAGTTGACTGTGCCTTTAAACAGCTTGGAAAATTCCAGAAAATGATGTCATGACTTTAGAAGCTTCTGATAGGCTAATTGACATAATTTGAGTCAATTGGAGGTGTACCTGTGGATGTATTTCAAGGCCTACCTTCAAACTCAGTGCCTCTTTGCTTGACATCATGGGAAAATCAAAAGAAATCAGCCAAGACCTCAGAAAAATAATCCTCGGGAGCAATTTCCAAATGCCTGAAGGTACCTAGTTCATCTGTACAAACAATAGTACGCAAGTATAAACACCACGGGACCACGCAGCCGCCATACCACTTAGGAAGGAGTCGCGTTCTGTCTCCTAGAGATGAACGTACTTGGGTGCGAAAAGTGCAAATCAATCCCAGAACAACAGCAAAGGACCTTGTGAAGAAGCTGGAGGAAACAGGTACAAAAGTATCTATATATCCACAGTAAAACAAGTCCTTTATCGACATAACCTGAAAGGCCACTCAGCAAGCAGGAAGCCACTGCTCCAAAACTGCCATAAAAAAGCCCGACTACGGTTTGCAACTGCATATGGGGACAAAGATTGTACTTTTTGGAGAAATGTCCTTGGTCTGATGAAACAGAAATAGAACTGTTTTGCCATAATGACCATCATTATCTTTGGAGGAGAAAGGGGGAGGCTTGCAAGCCGAAGAACACCATCCCAACCGTGAAGCCCCATCATGTTGTGGGGGTGCTTTGCTGCAGGAGGGACTGGTGCACTTCACCAAATAGATGGCAACATGAGGGAGGAAAATGATGTGGATATATTGAAGCAACATCTCAAGACATCAGTCAGGAAGTTAAAGCTTGGTCACAAATGGGTCTTCCAAATAGACAATGACCCCAAGCAAATATACAAAGTTGTGGCAAAATGGTTTAAGGACAACAATGTCAAGGTATTAGAGTGGCCATCACAAAGCCCTGACCTCAATCCTATAGAAAATTTGTGAGCAGAAAATTTGTGAGCAGAACTGAACATGCGTGCAAGGAGGCCTACAAACCTGACTCAGTTACACTAGCTCTGTCAGGAGGAATGGGCCAAAATTCACCCAACTTATTGTGGGAAGCTTGTGGAAGGCTACCCAAGTTAAACAATTTAAAGGCAATGCTATTTCACATTCTTATAATAAAGTGACCTAAAATAGGGATTATTATTATTTATTTTTTACCCCTTTTTCTCCCCAATTGTTAGTAGCTACTATCTTGCCTCATCGCTTCAACTCCCATACGGGCTCGAGAGAGACAAAGGTTGAAAGTAATACGTCCTCCGCTACACAACCCAACCAAGCCACACTGCTTCTTAACACAGCGCGCATCCAACCTGGAAGCCAGCCGCACCAATGTGTCGGAGGAAACACTGTGCACCTGGCAACCTTGGTTAGCATGCACTGCACCCAGCCAGCCACAGGAGTCACTGGTGCACGATGAGACAAGGATATCCCTACCGGCCAAGCCCTCCCTAACCCGGACAACGCTAGGCCAATTGTGCGTCGCCCCACAGACCTCCCGATCACAGCCGGTTACAACAGAGCCTGGGCACGAACCCAGAGTCTCTGGTGGCACAGCTGGCACTGCAGTACAGTGCCCTTAACCACTGCGCCACCCGGGAGGCCCAAGACAGGGATTTTTTACTAAGATTAAATGTCAGGAAGTGTGTTTAAATGTATTTGGCTAAGGTGTATGTAAACTTACGACTTCAACTGTACTTTGCCTAGCTACAATCTAACATGAAATTATGAGGTGAAAAAGAGAAACGCAATGTAACACATGAAGTCTGTGAATGTATTTTAAGTTAACTGAGTATAGTCTAGAGAATATTGACTTTTATTTAGTTGTTCTATTTAGTCATGCAACATCTGCTATATAGTTTCACATTTCTATAGATGCCATGTAGTGTCATATTTCCAAATTGTATCCAGCACTTGAATCAAAATATGCAACTTTTCAACTACTTACTACTTTTTAGCTACTTTGCGATTACTTAGCATGTTAGCCAACACTCCCCCTAAACCTAACCATAACCCTTTTTTGCTAAACCTTCCCCTCACCCTAACCTTAATCCTTTTAGCTAACCCTTCCCCTAACATTAACCTTTTAACCTAACTCCTCTTTGAAAATTCGTAACACATACTACATTTTTGAAAATTCATAACATATTTAAGATTTTGTATATTCATAACATATAATACGAATTGCAATTCGTAACATATAAAAAATGGGTGATGGACATCCACAAATGAATACATACCAATCGAAAAATAACATACCATACTAATTGGAGTATCTCAGTTTTACATACATAATAATATAAAATCCTCTGAGACCAGGTTGGAGAGAGAGACCTATGAGCTCAGGGCTGGGCAGCACAGCTGTTACTGCCTGATCACATTACTGTAATCAAGCCTCATGGCAGTAGTAATCTAGCCCTGCCCACGCTGTTCAATTTCAGGTCCACCATTGCTCTTTCCCTCATTGACTCATCTTACTTTAGGTTAGAGTGGAGCCCGGTTTAGCTGTGTTCTTATTCCCCCCTCTGCCTATATCTGTATCCCTGGCTGTCACCCTGGCATGTCATTCATCCACTGCCTCTCTGCATTCACTCTCTCTAGGAAATAAGAACCATAACGGTCTCTTAGAAGTGGTTAACTTGTTGTTCTAGTATCTTGTTCTTGCAAAGAGGTAAACAAGTTCAAATCTAGCGAGAACGTCTAGCAACCCAAAGGTTGCGAGTTCAAATCTCATCACAGACAACTTTAGCATTTTAACTAATTAACAACTTGTCAACTACTTACTGCTTTTTAGATACTCTGCAATTACGTAGTATGTTAGCTAACCCTTCCCCTAACCTAACCTTAACCCTTTTAGCTAAACCTTCCCCCAACCTTAACCCTTTAACCTAACTCTTAAAGTTAACCCTAAACTTAACCTTAAGATATTGTATGTTTTGCAAATTTGTAACATATAATACGAATTGCAATTCGTAACATATCATGAAATGGGTAAGGGACATTCACAAATGAACACATACCATACGAAACGTAACATATCATAGTGAATGGAGTGCCTCGGATTTACGTACAGTTCTCTGTTCTTGCAAAGCGGTCAACTAGTGTCTGTTCTTGGCATGATGGCATCTACGCCATAATGATTGCATATCTATCTATTCTTTGCTTGGGTAGTGGCCAGCAGGGTTTGAACTGGCTGTACTTATATGGGAGATCCCTTATGAAAAACAACTCCACACAAGGCCCCCCCTAATGTAATGCTAATTCTAATACTGTAAGTTGATTTAATTGTTTTGGCTACTTGACAAGAAAGGTGAAAGGTGTGATCTTACTGTACCTACCACACCCCCTCTCTCTTTCTGTCTCTCTCTACCCTCTCAAACACACACATACACTCACGCAGGCATATACACACAAATGTACGCAAGTACGCGCACGCACGCACACACACACACACACACACACACACACACACACACACACACACACACACACACACACACACACACACACACACACACACACACACACACACCCCTTTACACTCACTATGCATGTGGCCTGGGCCTGCAGGTGGAGCAGTAGCACCAGCTATCAGTCAGTTGGCCTCACCCAGAATGGAAGAGGTGCTGACTGCAACACATTTCCTCTGGCCTCGCCGCTGCACTACGCTGCATTGGTAAAACACTGATTCAGCTCTTATAAGAAACCCATCTCTAGGGGTTAACGAGGCCAGTCTAACTTCACCACTGCTGAAGACACCATCACCCACTTCCCAACCTGATAAACTGTAACAGCCCACACGTAGCCAACGGCCATGTGAAACATGTTCATATTAATGTGTGTAATGGATATGGTCATGATCCCATTAAGGATATTGATTTTCAGATGCAGGTCATTGAGGGTGGATACATGTACTATGGTCTGGGTAGGAACTGGGATTATTACAATAAGATTATTTACATTTTTGGGGGTTGTCATGACTAAAAAGTGCAAACCCTTTGTAGGAAATTAATTTGAAAAGACTAATATCACTTTTCCCCCAGCAACATGCTTTCACCTTCCACATAGAGCTAGTGGATGATGACAGTAGGTTGTGACTGCGAGTGTTGCAGCTCCCATGCAGTCCGAGTGGCTGGAGTGTAATGTGATGACTGCCCATTCCCTGTTGCTGGGAAGGAAGGAGACCTCTGCACACTACAACCTGGCCACGCCCTTGCGACTCCGCATGCCGCCGCATCAACCTCCCCAAGCCCCCTTATAACCCCCCTCTAGCCCGCTACCACACATGAATAATGCAGTGCTGTGTGCCTCTTCGATCGTTGCCGCCGACATGCCATCACATGTTTTATTCACGGTGTCTGAGTCAGCCGCGGCGCTCTGCTACAGGGATTGCCTCTCAGGCAGCGGGCGTATCAGCTCTGTGCCTGTCTGGACTCCTTTCCTTGACCTGAGCTTTCCTATTAGTGAGAGCAAGCAGACTGGGAAGGGGACTTCAGTAGGAAGAGGACAACCGGTTGCAAATATTTACATTAGTGTGTGAAACCAATGTCAACTTACACAGAAAGGGATCTCCTTGAGATTCAAGTCGAAAGCCCTGGTTTGTTTAGAAAGTGAAAGTCCTGGGGAGATGGGAAAAAAAGCAAGGCAGGGAACGTAGTCATAATGGGCATTCTTAGGGGCTAAAATTCAACTGCTCTGTTTGTAGTGTGAACACGTACAGGTAAGTACAGTATGAGGAACCGCAAGTTCTCTTGTTTCGTGTGTACACAGGTCTCGTGTTGTGTCTCATGCACTCCTGAGTTTGTAAAGGACATGCTTTACTTCCCCTGACAGGCGGTGTGTTGCCATAATAGAGCTACAGCTCCTTATCTCACGACTGTCCAATCCTGCGCCACCTTATCTCACGGCTGTCCAATCATACGGCACCTTATCTCATGACTGTCCAATCATACGCCGCCTTATCTGCCGGTCCAATCATATGCCCCCCCCCATCACCTCATGGCACCTCACAGATGGAATTTTGTCTCATATCACTGCCCCTCTGTAGATCTGTCACAGGTGATGACAGCAACTCAAAGACTCACTAGTTGCCATAGGACGAGTCATACCTTTGTGAATGACTATTATGTATCATTTATCAGATGTTATGGTGTTGAGTATTGTTTTGCATTGTGTCATTTGGCTCATTCATTACACAGCGTTAACAACTGATAGAATGTACTACATGAACTCAACTCAAAGAACTTGAAGGAAGTCAACTGTCAAATTGGACACACCTCATCCATTCTCCAATCCTAAAAGGTCTCAGTTTGTCCTCAGGCCTTAGGGGTAATACCAGATAAGATCCTGTCTTGACCATGTCAGGACCTCCTCCCTAGCACTGAGTCTGTCAGGTGTAATTTTAGACCAAACAGTCATTTTGTCATATCTCATCCACTCGCTGTACCAAAGAAATGGACTGGAAACTGGAATGAAATCCCCAAAGTCCAGATGGCTACTCATGGTAGCTTATCAGGTATGGTAGAAAAGCAGCATGCTTAGCAGGCCTCATTAGAATGATGAAGAGCTATTGTTCTGCTCAGGATACAGCCAAAAGCGTTTTTCTATTTGAGTAGAAAGTGTGCACTCTTATGAAGCAGGGATAAGTAGACCGTTTAAGATTAGACTAAGAGTGATTTCACGTTCATTTGTGAGGTAGAAAATACATTTTAGCAAGCAGACGTTTTTTGTCATGTGGCTGAAATCGGTAAAGGTATTTTACTTTCAAATTGTCCCACTGTTCTGTTGTGTATTGCAACCAAAAATAAAAACTGTACAGTGTGTTTACAGTCAAGTAGAAATACTGAGGGTGCTGTGAATTTCCTCTGATAAAAAAAAAACAAACAAAAAAAAAAACATGTCACAGCAAGTAATGTTTATATTGTTAACCAACAACAACAATAACTGTGTTTATGTTTTCTTAACTGTCAAAAGTGTACAGCTCGTTTTATACATCTACACACAGACACAACCAAACCACTGATTCACAATACGACGTTTCAATGGGCTACATGTCTTCTTATCACATTGTTATTGAGTGCCTGCTCATCAGTTATGTATGTGGCCTCTGCTAACCCATGGGAAGAGAAACATCTGCTACTGTAATGCCAGAATTGACTAAACAGCCTCTGAAACCGAGTGGTCCGGCACAGATATTTATCAGCCGGAAGAGGAGCCAGTGGGAAAGGCCTGACAGGGAGAGGTCTCCGTAATGTAATGTGGTGGGAGACTAGGGGTTGTGTCCCAACTGGCACCCCATTGACCTACTTGGTGCACTACTTTTGACCAGGGCCCTTAGGGTTCCTGGTCAAAAGTAGTGCACTGTGTCGGGGATAGGGTACCATTTGGGACGCAGGCCCTATGTGAGTGTAACGGAACACATCACGGAGCACTCTGCTTGACCCGCGGTGAGTTATTGGCTCGAGGTGGGGAGGCTAGGTAGGCCAGGGAAACCTTACACTCCGACCACTAACCTACTGTATAATACACAGAACATCAGAACTTAGCCGCGAGAGAGACAGACACTTCCTGTCGGATAATAATAGAGTGTTTGTAATTGATATAGTGTTGTGATTGTCAAAACACATGTTTCATATATGTTTCACCAGAGAGAGAACTGAGAATTAAATCCATTTTTCACGCTCTCGCCCAACCCCTTTCCACATTCCTTAACGGCCATATATTAAACGTCCTGTGTGTACTTCTGCTATACGTTGAACTCTTGCCTACCCCTCGGCTCTTATGAGTGGTCCCCATCATTCACTCCGAGCTAACATAACTCCAATGTACCTGAGATGAAAGCTTGAGCGTTCAAGCATCTCCTCCATTCTTTGATGGCCGAGCATGAAGTGTGTCTCAGTGCTTTTAGAATGAAAAGAGTCCTAAGGGGTCTCCCTCTTAACAAACACAGGAGAGCAAAAGGTCCTCATTATATATTGTTTGTCTCATTCGGAATCGATTGTTTGTCTCATTCGGTTGTTCACAAAGTCCTGTGCAAACTCACATCCTGTATCTCCTCATCTCATATATCTACATAGATTACACAGTCTTCTCATGGTAACCTGGTATAGATAGATATCAGGGCCCATGATTTAGGATCAGGTCCGCCTGTCCATGTAATCTTATTCATTGTGATCTACAAGGTTAAGACCCGATCCTAGATCAGCGCTCCTACTCCGAGACACTTTATGAATATGGACTCAGAACGACACGATAGTACTTCAGTACCACAGGAGGTTGGTGGCACCTTAATTGGGGAGGATGGGCTCGTGGTAATGGCTGGAGCGGAATAGGTGGATTGGTATGAAATACATCAAACACGTGTTTGATGTCATTCCATGTGCTTCGTTCCAGACATCATTATGAGCCGTCCTCCCCTCAGCAGCCTCCTGTGATCTGTACCAAAGACCACAAGCACCAGGATAGATATAGATAGAAGACGACACAGTATAGGTCATTCAACTTATGATCTGAACCAGCCACCTGTTAACCAGCATTCAATGCTACTGTATAGGGTTAGGGTTAGTACGCTGCAATGCTATACTAGACAGTGTATGTCTACTCTTGGGAGCTGGACACTGGCTTTGGACTTGGATCCTGGCTTCCACTCAGCCTGGAACAGCGCCAAGTCAGACTGCAAATCACAAGAGGTTTCCCCTCAAAGCTAAACACCAGGCAAAAAGACAGAGCTCCACCAGTCCCCGTCCCCCAACCACAACCACACATTGCTCGCTATCAGCTGTTACCACCCTGGAGAACACCAGGCCTGGTCAGCTGTTAGTTCCTGTCAAGGAGTGTTCTCCTTCTGCTCTCACAAAATATGGATACATTTCCTAATCCTCCACATCCCCCCCCCGTCCTCTGTGAACTCAACTGTCTCCCGGTGTCGTCCCCCGATTATAAGATGCTCCTTCATAACCTACAAAGCTTTCAACCACCTGGCCCCCCTCTTAAGCTTCTTCTCCCCTACCAACCTACACAGTCGCTGTGTTCTACCACAGCAGGCCGTCTGCTCGTCCCCAGGTCCAAGCTTACACACTATTCCCTTTCCTTGAGCCCTACTCCACACTCTTTGTTTCTCGTTCTTTCTGGTTAGTCTGGTTGGCATTGTTTTTCATTTTTCGTTTCGTGTTTTTCTTTTATACAATTGTAAAATGTGACTTTGATCCTTGAAAGGTACTTTATAAAAACGATGTATTATTATTATTATATTATTATTTTTATTATCCTCCTGTAGAATGGGTGGCATCTGTCATGGTCCGTCATTTGACTGGCTTTAATGTTTGTTTGACTTTAGAGAGGGTCGCCTGGTAGGATTGTAAACATTGTTTTACCATTAAGCTTCCCACACTTTATTGGTATTGACTAGGGCCAGGCCCATTACCAATACAGTTTGACACGATCTGAACAGGAAAATCTTGAGCAATGACACATTATTACCAAAATGTGATTAGCTTCACTTTTGCAAGACCAAAAGTAATTCCCACTCTAAATTAATTTAAAACCAACCTTAGACACCAATTGTTTTTATATATTGTTTTTTATTCCACCTTTATTTAACCAGGTAGGCCAGTTGAGAACAAGTTCTCATTTACAACTGCGACCTGGCCAAGATAAAGCAAAGCAGTTCGACACATACAACAACACAGAGTTACACATGGAATAAACAAACATACAATCAATAATACAGTAGAAAAATCTACATACAGCATGTGCAAATGAGGTAGGATAAGAGAGGTAAGGAAGTAAATAGGCCATAGTGGCGAAGTAATTACAGTAAAGCAATTAAACACTTGAATAGTAGGATGTGCAGAAGATGAATGTGCAAGTCAAGATACTGGGGTGCAAAGGAGCAAGATAAATACATAAATACAGTATGGGGATGAGGTAGATTGGATGGGCTATTTACAGATGAGCTATGTACAGGTGCAATACTAAACCCTAGTGGCGCTGCGGTCTAAGGCACTGCATCGCAGTGCTAGAGGCGTCACTACAGACCCTGATTCGATCCCGGGCTGTATCACAACCGCCTGTGATTGGGAGTCCCATAGGGCGGAGAACAATTAGCCCAGCGTCGTCCGCGTTAGGGGAGGGTTTGGCCGGGGTAGGCCGTCCTTGTGAATAAGAGTTTGTTCTTATCTGACTTGCCTAGCTAAAAAAAATATTTTAAAAATAGACACCAATAGAAACCAACCTTAGATACCCATACAAACCAACCTTAGACACCCATACAAACCAACCTTAGACACCCATACAAACCAACCTTAGACACCCATACAAACCAACCTTAGATACCAATACAACCCAACCTTGGACACCCATACAAACCAAACTTAGACACCAATATAAACCAACCTTAGACAGCAATACAAACCAACCTTAGACACCAATATAAACCAACCTTAGACACCCACATAGACTGATCAAATCAAATGTATTGGTCACATACACATATTTAGAGGGTGTAGCGAAATGATTGTATATATATGCATGTCACTCTGGTTCTTACAGGCCTATGCTTTTCAGGGAATTTAAAGACCAGTCAACAGAGCAGAGAAGTGCCAGAGGGGCTTGGCTCAACATAAAGAGTGTGAAAGCTTTATGATGCCAGCAGCAGATAGGATCACACCGTTTATCAAAGAGAGATACCCCCCTCCACCAGGAGCCTCCTGAGCTGGGGTGGATTTAAGAGTTCCCTCAACCGCTCAAACGATGCAATTCTCATAATTACCCCCTTCTCATTCACAAGGAGGGAAAGCATTTATAGAGAAAAGATTGGTCGCGTCTCACGCCTAGTCGCCTTCATTCATGAGTCAAGGGCCTAATCTCAACTGGAAGGGAAAGAGAAGAGGGGCCAATGTTCTTGTTTTGGTATGAATATTGTTATTAAGGATTTTCCCCGCAAAAAAAGTCTGGACCTGAGAAAATACAAGGACAATGTCCTAGAAAGGCACAAGAATCGTTAAATGGACAATAACAAAATAAAATAAAAATAATAATAACATATAACCAAACAACAATAACACCCCAGAAACAACAACATAGAGAAAAAGGAGAAAGAAAAAGTATAATATTATTCGCAGTTACACCACATTAGGAAAGGAGTATGCTAAAAGAACCGAGATGGGATGTGCTCAATATCTTAGACTAATACTGTATGTACATGGCTTCCCAAATCTTCTTTAAAGACGTCTATTTAATATCTATTTAATATCCTAATATGTTTTCCTAATCCTTTATCTTCCTTTGATTCTTTTTTTTTTTTAAACGTGCACACAACAAAATCAAAACAACATCTGAGAAAAACAACTGCTGGGATAATCTCATATCGCCGAGTGTGTGGTTGCGCAACAGAACAGTGATGCCAGGATTATGCCAGGGGTGGTCTGCCTGTGAGGAACCTGGCCTCGCCCGGCCTTAGCCCAGTGACCCAATGAACTGCCCGTCACCAGGAAGAACACCGCTGGCTGCCTGGCATCTAGCGCTGCCTCTCTGCTCTCTCTATCTCTCGCTCTTTCTCTACTGGCTGGCATCTAGTGCTCTTCCTCTCTCTCTCCCCCTCTTTATTTCTTTGTCTCTTTGTTTCCCTCGTTCTCTCTCTCTTTCTCGCTCTCTGTCTCTTTCTCTCTCTCCTCCCTCTACACTAGCTCGCTCTCTCTCTTTCTAGCTCTCTGTCTCTGTTGCTACCAGCTCAACTACCCACCAGAGTCAGTCGCCTTCTCCCCCAAACAACCAAACACAGCCAGAGGAGAATCTGGTAAATAACATCGTCCCTTCTAACTGGTGGGCTTTCGCTCTACTGGTGCTGTTGCTAGGAGACAGGTCCAGGCTTCAAATCTGGCCAGATGCACAGCACCTGCGTTCTGGTCTCCAGCGCAAACAGTGCTATTTTTAGCCACTAGAAATGAATCTGCTTATTGTACAGTAGGTTGTAGTTTTTTTTTCTATTCTACACAGTTTTTTCCACACAGAAAACATTGACATCTCATTGTGTAGTGATGACAGGTAATTATTTGGGTACAGCAGGGTTCTGTATAGCAGAAAGCACGAGTGCAGGTGTTGGGGCCGCTGAAGCCCATGCTGCTTGGCATAAAGTAGCACGGCACAACGGGTAGTGTGCCCTTCCGTTGTCATTTACGTCTGAGCGAACACAGCATGAACTCGGAGTCAGCGAAGACAAAGGACTTTAAAAATGTGCAACTTTTGTGACATTGCTGCTAACCTCAGAATTCTTTCAAGGGTATGCCAACTGTGAAGCATTGTGCTGTTTGCACTTGACCTAAGTTTATGCTAACGACAAGGTAAAAGATGAACACATTATAAGTGATATATCTAGCAATTGACAATTTAATGGGGAAAAAAACACAGCAAAAAAAACAAACAGACAAGGCTGCTCAGGATATCAAGGTTTTCTAATGGAAATACATCTGATGGACCATGAAGTGATAATGTGGGAGAAATGAAAACAAACAAAGCATTTGTGATTATATAACTGTGGATTTGTAGGACATTAGGATAATCTCCCTGGCTTTAGTGTTTATTATTCAGCTGAGATCCAACAGCTGCCTCCTGATGTGACCCAATGAGCTTTAAGAACACACACACAGGCACACAGGCACACAGGCACGCGCACATACGACAGGGAGGAAATGCATCCTGTAGATTACACACACACACACACATTCACACACACACAGTCTTATGCAGCTAACCTTGTGGGGACACACAATTCAGTCCCATTCAAAATACTATTTTCCCTAACCCTAACCCATACTCTTACCCTAACCTTAACCCATACTCTTACCCTAACCTTAACCCATACTCTTACCCTAACCTTAACCCATACTCTTACCCTAACCTTAACCCAAAAACCTAACCCTAAATGTAATTCTAACACTAACCTTAACCCTAAACCCCCTGGAAATAGCATTTGACCTTGTGGTGACTAACAAAATGTCTCCAGTTGGTCAACTTTTTTATATATATATAAATGTATCTCTCTCTCTCTCTCTCTCTCTCTCCTCTCTCTCTCTCTCTCTCTCTGTCTCTCTCTCTCTCTCTCTCTCTCTCTCTCTCTCTCTCTCTCTCTCTCTCTCTCTCTCTCTCTGTCTCTCTCTCACACACACACACACACACCAACAACAAAAAAACTTGGAGGAAATACATCCTGTAGATTACACTCTGCATGATCCTAGCTAACCCACATGTCTTCATGTTTAAAGCATGGTAGTGTCCCAAACACAACCCATCTTTACAGTACAAGCATCGCTACCTACTCATGGCCTGCTAGAAAGGAAAGGTTGCTGGTTTGAAACCTCGTGCTGACTAGGTAAAAAATCTGTCTATGTGCCCTTGAACAAAGCAACTTCAACCCTAGTTGCACTGGATAGGAGTGTCTGCCAAAATGTAAAAGTAGTGCCCCATATAGGGTGCTGTTTGGGAGGAAGCCTGTGTTTTTGAGGGTACTGGTGAAGGTGCTAGACTAAACCAGCTCTGAGCTCCCATATGTAGAGAAGAGGGTCAGCTGGGCATGGGTGGGTGTCTACTGTGAGGGGAGATAGAATGCCAACAGCCAATAAACACCCCCATGCTACTGAGTGTTAATTGTGGCGTCTGTCGTTAGGCGGAGCAGCATGGGCACATTTTAGACAGGGCCAATAGGATAGCTCCATGGGTTGTCTCAAATGGCATCCTATTCCCTATATAGTGCACTTAGGGTTCTATTTGGGACACAGACATGCTAAGGTTGGATGGCATGGTGCTGTCAGTCTTTATTGGGGTGTTATGACAGAAGTGACATGCTATAATTACCACTTGTCTCTGTGTTAATGGCAATGAAGTCGTGTTCCCAGACCATTCATGGTAATGGGCACACGAGGTAATGTACGTTGTATGTTTACCACATAACATTACTGATCAGTCTGTCTGTCACCAATTCATTTAACATAGTCAAATGGGCCTCCCGGGTGGCGCAGTGGTCTCGGGCACTGCATCGCAGCGCTAGCTGTGCCACCAGAGACTCTGGGTTTGCGCCCAGGCTCTGTCGCATCCGGCAGAGACCGGGAGGTCCGTGGGGTGACGCACGATTGGCCTAGCTTCGTAAGGGAGGGTTTGGCCGGTAGGGATATCCTTGTCCCATAGTTATTTTGCATACACCCCTTCCCATAACTTTCTGGGAATGTTGCAGTATTGTTGCTTGGCTTTGGAACATTCTCAGCACATATGAGGAACTGTAATTTCAATTTTAGTAATGTTCTAGGAACGTTATCCAACTTGTTTGACATTGGGAATGTTCTCAAATAGTTTCCGAGAAATTTAAGAAACAACGTTATTTTGTGGGAATTTCAGTACTTCAGTTCCCTAAAGGTTTCCTCTTGGTTCTTTTTAAAGTCATGTTCTCAAATTGTTCCAACGACGTTAAGAAACAACATTCTTCTGTGGGAATTTCAGTACTTCAGCATAACGTTTTCTGCAAGTTTTCTCATGGTTCTATTAATAATCATGTTCTTAGAACGTTCAGAGAACTTTAAGAAACCACATTCCTCTGTGTGAATTTCAGTACTTCAGCATTACATTTTCTTCAGGTTTTCTCATGATTCTATTTAAAGTTAAGTTCTCAGAACATTAAGAAAACTTTCCATAAAACCAACATGAAAACGTTAACGTTGAGAGAACATTTTAAGAATGTTATTTAAAAACAAACATACACTAACAGTCAAAAGTTTGGACACAGCTACTCATTCAAGGGTTTTTCTTTATTTGGACTTTTTTCTACATTGTAGAATAATAGTGAAGACATCAACACTATGAAATAACACATCTGTAGTAACCAAAAAAATCACACAGTACCTGTATATATAATTTATATGTCCAAAAATTGATGTAGCAACTACAGATTGCCCCTTTAAATCTATGAAAAGAGTGCAGGTTTGAGCATGTGTCTATTAGGCCTATGTTTTTTTATCAGCATGAATTAGACCCACTTTTATTCCATAGGCTGGGATCCGCACTATGCAGCTGTTGCAAGAGTCCATTTTTCACTGGCTGTTCACTGGTCTCAAAATATATATACATTTTTTATTATTATTATTATTTGTCAAATTTAACCTTTATTTAACTAGGCAAGTCAGTTAGGAACAAATACTTATTTACAATGACGGCCTACACCGGCCAAACCTGGAAAAAGCTGGGCCAATTGCGCGCCGCCCTATGGGACTCCCAATCACGGACGCTTGTGATACACCCAACAATGATTGATTGGCAGCTTAAAATTCTTGAATTCAACCATTATTGGGTTCAAATACACATTTAGATTTGTGAGCAGCCATCCACCACAACCACAATCCGTAAGGCACAAATAGCTAAATGAGAGAGCAGCAGTGTGATTCACATCAATGCGCTATGTAGATATCAATAATAAGTGATATCTGTATCGCTGTAGACGACACCACTGCTGTCATCCTTACCTCCAAGCCTTTATTCAAGTTGGATCATCTTTGGCCAACAGCAGTCGCACCATTGGAAGACATTGGACTGTAGCCTACAAAAGCCTATTCCTGCTCTTTTCCCGCGATCCATCAAACCCATTTGGTGTGTCATCATAGTGGTCTTTGACTTGTGGTCAGACTCTCTCAGGTGGAACAAACTTGAACTTGCGCCTTTTTTCAATGCTGATTTGAATGTCATTGGGAAAACAGAGATGGTAATCCTCAAAGTAATCATCTAGTTTTTCAGAAGTAGCTGTAATCTGATTACAATATTTTTGCTGGTAATGTAACGGATTACAGTTATCGTTTTTTTGTAATCCGTTACTCCCCAACCCTGACAGTACCTTAACTTCACGCAGTTCAGTGGTAGAGTCAAAGTGGATCAATGAGGCAGATGTGCAGCTAAAGTACAGTAAAATACTTCAGGGAATGTTGAAATCATCCATTCTAGCTGTTTGATGTGTCCGGGGCAAGGATCTTGCCAATAAAAGTAGATGAATTATATGGATGGCATTTCCGCAGCTGGCATTTTATGTTAGGTCGACCTATTTAAAGGCCTGGTGCTCCATCTTTGGGTACCCTTTCCTATATACCCCAAGCTGTGTGTTGTTTTACCGGTCATGTGCTACATGGCTCTAAGAGGGTAGATTACACTGTAAGTACAGCAAGGATGTGAATGCCCTGTCTCACTCTCCTCAAAGCTTTTCTCATTCAATATATATACCTCTCCGGGGCATTGCACTTTGATATAATGGGCTTTTTGAGAGGGTGGGTTGAGTGGAGGGCATGTTGTGTCTGGGCTACATTGTAATCTAGATGGCGTGATGCATACTGTAGGGCTGGCTACTGTATGGCTACAGGGGCTCATACAGCACTGTACTGTTATTGGCTTCATATGGAGCTCTTGTGCATTCAATTGTTTTGTTATTTCCCTTCCATGGTGGTTTCTTTGTTTGTTCACACCAACATTAATCGATGGATAAGTATTTTCGAAATTTCAAAACGTACACCTCCACATCATTTCAGCAGCAGCACATAATCTGAATGTCGACAAATGTGAAATGGGTGAAATATAAGCGACTCCCTGCAAATCCTGATTGACAGCTTACTTTCACAACAGGTATGTGTGTGAACCACTAAGGTAAATGCAGAGTATAAGGATGGATGAGAATCGGGAGAAACGGAAGTGGCATGTCTCTTCGCAGTCACTTCACGTGCCATCACCATGGCATTGAAGTGGACACAAACCTTCACCTCTTAATCCCCAGTTCCTACTTCCTGAATCTTTGTTCTCCCTCGGAGACACCAGGCTTTTAACCTTGATGTGCTCCTCTGCTACTCACTAAACAGTATTTCCATTAGAGAGCATTCAGGACTCCGGTAGTTTGCACTGATGTCACTCTCAATCTCCTGCTACAGGGCACTGGGGACTGAGAGCATGGTGAAATACAGACAGATCAATGAGAGAACAGCTACCCTCAGATCTCATCAGCACACTGGGCGGCATTAATGAAAACCTCCCTACCTTCGACATCCTTACATTTATGCCTCAGCTCTCCTCTCTCTGCTCTGCCGTAGCACTAGTTCAGGGCTTGCTTAAATAGTGTCTAGAAGTGCTGGTGTAGGATCAGGTGCTCCTTCTCCTTATAATCACATTCATTAATCTAAAAGGGTAAACTGATGCGAGATCAGCACTCCGAATGATAAGACTCTTTTTGAATACAGGACCAGATCATCAGGAAGATTATCTGCCACGCCTAGCCAGCTTCTGTCCCCATGTACAAGATCCCTCCTCGATTACGCTCCGAGCCTCAGATAGGTGATATACGACGGGCACGTTTGGTTTGGGATTACACTCTCCTTTCAGCTAACGTTACGGTTGTACACATTCCACTGTGACCTTTGGTATTACTGCTGTTGAACTGTTAGGCGGTGTGCCAGGGTGGTGTGCCTGGCATTCCTGGTAGGGCCCCCTCATACCCAGGACTCATATACAGTATATCGTATATCCCTCCACCTCCTCTTCCACCCTCACCTGCCACACCATGGCTGCGTTTAGACAGGCACCCCAATTCAGATTTTTTTCCCCCTTAAATTGGTCTTTTGACCAATGACATTAGATCTTTTCACATAACTCAGGGATAGATGTCTCAACATAAAATTCTAGTTCCACAGAGGTCAGTCCCTGGATCCAGTGATGGTCTCCGGTCACTAGATCAACAATAAGGACCAGGTTTAACGTCTCTGTGAGGCCAGAATACCACAGCCCCAATATGTGTGAAAAGGGACCAGCGCTGAAAGGTCTTACTTCAGGGCATACTTGTAGTATATATCATACAGTGGTTTGCAAAAGTATTCACCCCCCTTTACATTTTTAAAATTTTGATGCCTTACAACCTGGAATTAAAATAGATTTTTGGGGGGTTTGTAAATTGTTTGATTTGAAGATGCAAAATATTTTTTATTGTGAAACAAACAAGAAACAAGACAAAAAAAACAGAAAGCTTGAGCGTGCATACCTATTCACCCAGTCACTAGTCAATACTTTGTAGAGCCACCTTTTGCAGCAATTACAGCTGCAAGTCTCTTGGGGTCTGTCTCTATAAGCATGGCACATCTAGCCACAGGGATTTTTGCCCATTCTTCAAGGCAAAACTGCTCCAGCTCCTTCAAGTTGGATGTGTTCCGCTGGTGTACAGCAATATTTAAGTCATACCACAAATTCTTAATTGGATTAAGGTCTGGGCTTTGACAAGGCCATTCCAAGACATTTAAATGTTTCCCCTCAAACCACTCGAGTGTTGCTTTAGCAGTATGCTTAGGGTCATTGTCTTGCTGGAAGGTGAACCTCTCAAATCTCTGGAAGACTGAAACAGGTTTCCCTCAAGAATTTCCCCATCCATCATTCCTTCAATTCTGACCAATTTCCCAGTCCCTGCTGAAGAAACATCCCCACAGCATGATGTTGCCACCACCATGCTTCACTGTGGGGATAGTGTTCTCGGGGTGATGCGAGGTGTCGGGTTTGCGCATTTTCCTTGATGGCTAAAAAGCAAAACATTTTTTGGTTGAATTTTATCCCCAATTTCATCCAATTGTTAGTAGCTATCTTGTCTCATCGCTACAACTCCCATATGGGCTCAGGAGAGACGAAGGTTGAAAGTGCATCCTCCAATACACAACCCAACCAAGCCACACTGCTTCTTAACACAGCGCGCATCCAACCCGGAAGCCAGCCACACCAATGTGTTGGAGGAAACACCATACACCTGGCGACCTGGTTAGCAGGCACTGTGCCCAGCCCGCCACAGGAGTTGCTGGTGTGCAATGAGACAAGGATATCCCTACCGGCCAAACCCTCCCTAACCCAGATGACGCTATGCCAAATTGTGTGTCGCCCCACAGACCTCCCGGTCGCAGCCAGTTACGACAGAGACTAGGCACGAACCCAGAGTCTCTGGTGGCACAGCAGGTGCTGCAGTACAGCGCCCTTAACCACTGCGCCACCCGGGAGGCCTTAAAAAAAGCAACATTTTTGTCTCATCTGACCAGAATACCTTCTTCCATATGTTTGGGGAGTCTCCCACATGCCTTTTGGCGAACTTAAACGTGTTTGCTTATTTTTTGTCGTTAAGCAATGGCTTTTTTTCTGGCCTCTCTTCCGTAAAGCCCAGACCGTGGAGTGTACGGCTTAAAGTGGTCCTATGGACAGATACACCAATCTCTGCTGTGGAGCTTTGCAGCTCCTTCAGGGTTTATCTTTGGTTTCTTTGTTGCCTCTCTGATTAATGCCCTCCTTGCCTGGTCCGTGAGTTTTGATGGCGGCCCTCTCTTGGCAGATTTGTTGTGGTCCCATATTCTTTCCATTTTTTAATAATGGATTTAATGATGCTCTGTGGGATGTTCAAAGTTTCGGATATTTTTGTATAAGAATACAGGCTGTTCTGGAGGCAAAGGGGGTCGTACCCAGTTACTAGATGGGTGTAACTAATAAACTACTTTACACACTATCAGGTTGGAATACCCATTTGTGTAAAAAAGAAACTTCTGAAAGGTCAGTTAATCAAATCAAATAAAGCTGCGACTGGTCCATCCGGCGCCGCCACAACTTCAGCAGCTACAACTGACCCGTCCAACGCCACCACAACCGGTCCGTCCGACGCCACTGCTACTGGTCCGTCCGACACCGCCGCATCTACGGCAGTGGCAACTGGCCCGGCTGCCGCCGCCGGAACTTCGGCAGCTGCATCGGGTCCTGATCGACCCCCACCGCGTTCCTGTGATCGCCCTCGAGGCCGGTATCGTTGCGCTGCTAGGGTACTGTCACGGATCTCTCTGGAACTTTCATTGCGCACACCTGGCCCCTATTCCCACTGATTGTATTTGTATAAGTGTGCCCTTTGGTTTCCATTGAGCTGTCGATTATTGTTCCCATGTTCGTTGGTGGTGTTAGTACCTATGTGTTGGTGCAGCTGTTATGCTGCGTGCTATATATATTGTGTATTACAGGTATCGTCCTGTGTCAGTCAACGAGGTTTACCCTCGCCCTTTTGTTTGGGTACAGCCCAGTGTTTTTGTATACGTGTTTGTTTTGGGTGTATTAAAAACCCCTATAGTGTATTCCTACGCCTGTCTCCAAAATCCTTTATACCAGCGTGACAGGAGCAACAATAAAATAACAGTAGCGAGGCTTTATACAGGTGGTACCGGTACAGAGTCAATGTGCGGGGGCACAGGTTAGTCGAGGTAATATGTACATGTAGGTAGAGGTAAAGTGACTATGCATGGATTAAAAACAGAGAGTAGCAGCAGCAGCGTAAATGCAAATAGACCGGGCAGCCATTTGATTAGCTGTTCAGGAGTCTTATGGTGTGGGGGTAGAAGCTGTTAAGAAGCCCTTTAAACCTAGACTTGGCACTCCAGCACCGCTTGCCAGGCGGTAGCAGAGAGAACAGTCTATGACTAGGGTGGCTGGAGTCTTTGGCAATTTTTAGGGCCTTCCTCTGACACCTCCTGGTACAGAGGTCCTGGATTGCAGGAAGCTTAGTCCTAGTGATGTACTGGGCCGTACGCACTACCCTCTGTAGTGCCTTGCAGTCGGAAGCCGAGCAGTTGCCATACCAGCCGGTGATGCAACCAGTCAGGATGCTCTCAATGGTTCAGCTGTAGAACGTTTTGAGGATCTGAGGACCCATGCCAAATCTTTTCAGTCTCCTGAGGGGGAATAGGCATTGCCGTGCCCTCTTCACAACTGTCTTGGTGTGTTTGGACCATGATAGTTTGTTAGTGATGTGGACACCAAGGAACTTGAAGCTCTCAACCTGGTCCACTACAGCCCCATTGATGAGAATTAGAGCATGCTCTGTCCTCCTTTTCCTGTAGTCCACAATCATCTCCTTTATCTTGATTACATTGAGGGAGAGGTTTTTCATTTTGCATGGGTAGAGTTTTGGCCCGCCTGGTGATGTCACTATAAGTTTAATAGACCAATAACTAAGAGAGTTTCACACCTCTCTGCCAATAACAAATAGTTTTCAGGTTACATGCTCCTCCAATTAGGTCCCTCACTCAGACCTCTACTAGATAGTCCTAGCAAAATTCCTGCTTGAGAAATAGCTTTTTAGTAAGAAGATATTTTGGTTTCTTTTTGACCATTTTAATTGAAAACAGTCACAGGAAGGTACTTAATTGTTACCCAGAAATGATTTGATATTGAGATCAAAACGGCTTAATTGGACATTTAAATATATCCCAAGACTGTGTGGGTACCTTTTCAGGGGGAACTGTGAATGTCTTCAAATGATACCTCTTGGCTAATACAATTACTATTTATTTTAACACTAGAGTGGCCAATTTCTTCTTGGCTGGATTGTTAAATACAGTGTGGCAAAAAAGTATTTAGTCAGCCACCAATTGTGCAAGTTCTCCCACTAAAAAGATGAGAGAGGCCCGTAATTTTCATCATAGGTACACTTCAACTATGACAGACAAAATGAGAAAAAAAATCCAGAAAATCATATTGTAGGATTTTTTATGAATTTATTTGCAAATTATGGTGGAAAAAAAGTATTTGGTCAATAACAAAAGTTTATCTCAATACTTTGTAGGTAGTTATTGTGATCATTTTGACCCCACGGGGTGAGATCTTGCGCGGAGCCCCAGATCGAGGGAGATTATCAGTGGCCTTGTATGTCTTCCATTTCCTAATAATTGCTCCCACAGTTGATTTCTTCAAACCAAGCTGCTTACCTATTGCAGATTCAGTCTTCCCAGCCTGGTGCAGGTCTACAATTTTGTTTCTGGTGTCCTTTGACAGCTCTTTGGTCTTGGCCATAGTGGAGTTTGGAGTGTGACTGTTTGAGGTTGTGGACAGGTGTCTTTTATACTGATAACAAGTTCAAACAGGTGCCATTAATACAGGTAACGAGTGGAGGACAGAGGAGCCTCTTAAAGAAGAAGTTACAGGTCTGTGAGAGCCAGAAATCTTGCTTGTTTGTCGGTGACCAAATACTTATTTTCCACCATAATTTGCTAATTAAATTCATAAAAAATCCTAAAATGTGATTTTCTAGATTTTTTTCCTCATTTTGTCTGTCATAGTTGAAGTGTACCTATGATGAAAATTACAGGCCTCTCTCATCTTTTTAAGTGGGAGAACTTGCACAATTGGTGGCTGACTAAATACTTTTTTGCCCCACTGTACATGGTATTTTACTACAAGTGTAGGTTTTGTTGATTTCCATAGGCAGCCTTTAAACAAAAGGGAGCAAGATATCCAGCCACTTGAAAGACAATGGAAGTAGATTTAAGATCTTTATTATTTAAACAATGGTGTTTCACCATGATGCATGCCTTTATTAGGGCCATTATGGGTTTTCCTTCAGCCATTGGAACAAAGGAAAGATTTAGATATAGGCCACCATGCTACTGCTGGTGGAATCAATCGCTGGTGCTCTGGCTAATCATCCCCAGTGTACGAAGTGATTACTTCCAGTGATAAGGGTAATGTAGCGTGATGCTTGTTACCAGCTCACCATGACCCCTGACCTCTGCAATGATCACTTTAGCGTCCTCTGATGAGCCGTTGTAATTCAACGTAATTAAAGGGTGTTTTCCAACCAGGTCGCCTAAGAAAACACGGTTTAAAAATCAAACATTTTCAATAAAACAGGGATTACCGATTTGCAATGATTTATAGATTTATTGAGTACATGTGTGAGATGCATGTGAAATGCTTTCATGAAGTTGTTGTTGACTCGATATCCGTATCGTCTGGATTGAAGTGAGTTGTTCATGAAACGGGAGTCAATCTGCTTTAAAGAAAATGTGTTCTATCTTTCAGCATCAAGTCAGAAGTGAAGGCAGGGTTGCCGATATGCTCTGTGGCTGATTCTTTTTAGGCCGTCTCTAAATAATGGCCAAACTAGCCAGCCACAAGCAGCCCTTTCACAGTCATTCTGATAACAGGAGTTAATAGGCAAGACAGCATCATTCATTTCCTCAACGGGGATGACGACCAATCACGTCTCAATGAAGCCAAGGGAGGGGGGGGTCCAATAAGAACAAAGAAGTCTAGAGGCAGCGGGGGAAGTAGACCGGAGTAGGAGACTGACTGATGCTCTCGGACTGATACACTCACCCACATCTAACGACAACACACACGTAGACAGACAATACAGAACATGTGCTACACGAAGGACAATATTCATACCTTTTGTATTTATGTTAACCCTTTTCGTAGGCTAGATTAATAGGTGATACAGCTTGGTATGTGCATTGCTCTCCAAGGCTGTCAAGGTGCTGTTGATTTCCCTTCATGTCCACATATGGCAAACATATTAATGTTCACATCACAGCAGCTGCTGAAGAGGAATTTCCACCGTCCCAGATCTTCACTGGTAGGTCATTTGTTGTATGCCTTGAGCTAAAGGGGTCCCCACAGTTGCTGCTATGACGATGCTATAGTAGCCTGCTTGACAATATGTATTGGCATCCCTAATGATGATGTGAGGCCACATTTTGTATTGTAACAGCATCATCCTCATGCCTAATGTTCTGTATACGGTCTGTCAGAAAGAGTCAAGATGATAGATTCTGGTAAAGGCTGGCCACGTTCCTGACCTGTAGATGTTCTCTGTATCCACTGCCCCAGGATATGGTTAACAATGTGCCATTTCATGTTGGGAACAAAAGATCCTTCCTTCCTCATGATTTACTGTGTGGGAATTTCAGCCCCCATAACCTGCCTATTAAACTCCCTTCTGGAAAACCACGATTTCACCTGTAAAATCATGTGAATCACGTTAAAAAAACGTGGTTTTGGAACACTACACATGTAAATACAAGAATGTGGCATTATGATACACACTGTGCTTTCAGCATACACACATGACTGCATCGTGTATGTTTCATTGTGTCCTCGCTTGGGGTTTGAACTTACAACCTATTGGTTCACAGCATGCCATATTTTTCTCCTACGCCACCACGCCTGCATTAATAACTGATTTCATCTGTATTCTTACACTTTGAACTTCAAAGTGAATCTTAGCTTTAAAAAATAAAAAAAATTAAGAAAAACTATTATATCATAGTGATTCAGGATTAACAATGTAACAGAATAATCCCACCAACATTATAAAACTACACAGAAAACATTCAAATTGCTGAAATAAGTCAATTAAATTGATGATGAGAGAATAGGAACTGAAATAGCATAGCTATATTATAGGTAATGAACCTGTAGGGGAATGCTGTATGTGCACCTCAAATCCAGAGGTTGTGAGCTCAAATCCCAGGTGAAGTGTTCCAAAAGCCATGTGATTTCATGTTGAAAATCATGATTTCTCATGTGAGGTGTTCCTAAAACATGATTTCATATGTGAAATTGTTATTTTCTAAGTGAAATCATGTGGTTTCCTGCTACGCCACCAGGTCAGAGATTGGCCACAGATATATTGCAATAATACATTTCTGCATTTCTGCACCGCTAAAGGTTGCCCAGAATCAAGTCAATAGTGGTCCAATTATCTTACAACACCAACAAAAAAGTAGCAGTGCTCAGGGACACTTGACATTAAGGTTCTCAGGATTTTAACTCACAACCTTTTGGTCTGAAGTACATTAAAGTCTCAGCAGTGCCACCAGATACTTATTAGTTACCAATAACAGTACCAGTCAAATGTTTGGACACACCTAATCATTCAAGGGTTTTTGTTTATTTTGACTATTTTCTACATTGTAGAATAATAGTGAAGACATCAAAACCATGAAATAACACATATGGAATCATGTAGTAACCAAGAAAGTGTTAAACAAATCAAAATATATATTCTTCAAAGTAGCCACCCTTTGCCTTGATGACAGCTTTGCACACTCTTGGCATTCTCTCAACCAGCTTCACATGGAATGCTTTACCAACAGTCTTGAAGAAGTTGTCACATATGCTGAGCACTTGTTGACTGCTTTTCCTTCACTTTGCGGTCCAACTCATCCCAAACCATCTCAACTGGGTTGAGGTCAGGTGATTGTGGAGGCCAGGTCATCTGATGCAGTACTCCATCACTCTCCTTCTTGGTCAAATAGCCCTTACACAGCCTGGAGGTGTGTTGGGTCATTGTCCTGCTGAAAAACAAATGATAGTCCCACTAAGCGCAAACCAGATGGGATGGCATATCGCTGCAGAATGCTGTGGTAGCCATGCTGGTTAAATGTGCCTTTAATTCTAAATAAATCACCAATAGTGTCACCATTAAAGCACCCCACACCATCACACCTCCTCCTCCATGCTTCACGGTTGGAACCACACATGCGGAGATCATCCGTTCACAGTGGTGTAAAGTAGTTAAGTAAAAAATACTTTAAAGTACTACTTAAGTAGTATCTGTACTTTACTTAACTATTTACATTTTTTGGAAACTTTTACTTCACTACCTTCCTCAAGAAAGTAATGTACGTTTTACTCTATACATTTTCCCTGACACCCAAAAGTACTCATTAGATTTGGACAGGAAAATGGTCCAATTCACACACTTATCAAGAGAACATCCCTACTGGCTCTGAACTGGTGGAATCACTAAACACAAATGCTTTGTTTGTAAATTATGTCTGAGTGTTGTAGAGTGCCGCTGGCTATCCGTCAATAAAAATTTTTTTTAAATTGTGCAGTCTGGTTTGCTTAATATAAGGACTTTGAAATTATTTTTACTTTCACTTTGGATACTTAAGTACATTTTAGCAATTCCATTTTCTTTTGATACTTAAGTATATTTAAAAACCAAATACTTTTAGACTTTCACTCAAGTAGTATTTTACTGGGTGACTTTCACTTTTACTTGAGTCATTTTCTATTACGGTATCTTTACTTTTACTCAAGTATGCCAATTTGATTACTTTTCCCACCACTGTCCATTTACCTACTCTGCGTCTCACAAAGACACGGCGGTTGGAACCAAAGATCTCAAATTTGGAATCATCAGACCAAAGGACAGATTTCCACCGGTCTGTTTTCTTGGCCCAAAACAAGTCTTTTCTTATTATTGGTGTCCTTTAGTAGTGGTTTCTTTTCAGCAATTCGACCATGAAGGCCTGATTCACGCAGTCTCCTCTGAACAGTTGATGATGACATGTGTCTGTTACTTGAACTCTGTGAAGAATTTATTTGGGCTGCAATTTCTAAGGCAGGTAAGTCTAATGAACTTATCTTCTGCAGCAGAGGTAACTCTGGGTCTTCCTTTCCTGTGGCGGCCAATTTCATCATAGCGCTTGATGGTTTTCGCGACTGCATTTGAAGAAACCTTCAAAGTTCTTGACATTTTTTGCATTGACTGACCTTCATGTCTTAAAGTAATGATGGACTGTCATTTTTCTTTGCTTATTTGAGCTGTTCTTGCCATAATATGGACTTGGTCTTTTACCAAATAGAACTATCTTCTGTATACCACCCCAACCCTGTCACAACACAACTGATTGGCTCAAACGCATTAAGAAGGAAAGAAATTCCACAAATTAACTTTTAAGAAGGCACACCAGTTAATTGAAATGCATTCCAGGTGACTTCCTCATAAAGCTGGTTGAGAGAATGCCAAGAGTATGCAAAGCTGTCATCAAGGCAAAAGGTGGCTACTTTGAAGAATTCACATGGTCCATTTTCTACACAATATATTCAATATAAGGTACAATCATTACAGCACTGAAATGTGGGTGGTAGAAATGTGCTGGCCCGGGCACATTAGCATATTTGAGGGCACTGTGTAAAATATGTTGTATTTGTGCCAACTGTCAGTTGAAATGTTATACAAGTTTAAGTGGTTTATCGTTGATAGAGGTTGAGCACCTCTTTTGACACTGCCAGTTCTGCAATCGTTGTAAAAACTTGCGACAATCAAGAACTGCACTATTAAGAGGTTACTGTGCATTTTCCAGTCGATAGCTAAAGCTAATGTTTCATTTTTAATAACTTACTGTCAACTAGCTGCAAGTTAGTTACATAACATTTAAATAAATGCTGGAAACCTTACAGTGTTCAAGCTTAGTGTTTGTGAACACAATACAACGGAACACAATAACTGGGATGACATTCCCTTTCATGGCAGACCAAAAAAGAGATGGCTGAAAGCCACGCATTCAATAAGCCACACTTGCAATTTTGTCATAGGCTGCCGCTGCTACAGTAGGCTCCCAATTAGCAAGTTATGTTGCATATTGTCAACAGAAGAGTCCGTGAAGGTACAGTAGGTTACTGGCATGTAATGCTAGGGGCAGCCAGTTGCATCCCCCATGTTGTCACATTAAATTCACATGAGATCATGTTTTCACGTCTGCTCACATGTCACATGTTATCACATCAACTTCAACATAAAATCACGTGATCACATGTGAAATTCATGTGTTTTCTCAGGAAGGGCTAACCCAGTAATGAAACACAAGCCTTACCTTGGCTTAGGGATAGTCCCCCAATAAAAGGGCCATGCTCTGTGTGTGTGTGTGTGTGTGTGTGTGTGTCTGTGTGTCTGTGTGTGTGTGCGTGCGCGTGCATGCATGCTTTAAGTGTGTGTGCATAATTGAGTCATATGACTGCATTCTCTGTAGTGTAGTGTGTTATGTGAAGAGTGGTTGTCATGGCCATGGGGAATACGTAGCTTTCTTGTCCTGGATGTCAGTCTGTTTGTCTGGTGATCCTGTTCCCAACCACTGTGCAGTACAGAGCCTCGCATCTAGATGATTTACAGGCTTCTCTGAGCAGCATACAAACCTAAACCTCATGTGAGAGCGGCCCCCACTTTCTCCTCCGGGTTACTACTTTCCGGCCTCCCATGCCCCTTATAGAAATATGCAGAGGGCATTGGGGTCAGCAAATTCATTGCACTGAAGGTGCTAAGCGAGCACGACCTGTTTGATCTCAGTGTGGCGCTTGTCTCTAATAAATTAACCAGCAATCAAGGCTATTTACTTTGGTTTGGGGCTATTTGAGCAGGCATCATTAAATGGCCCAAATTCAAGTATTTATGGGAAAACGTGGGCTTTGTCCTCATTTAGGGGGATTGGAGCTCTTTGTAAAGACTGAAAGTGCAACGCAGGGGTTCTGGTTAGGATTGCTCTTACTCAAGCCTCTGGATGATGAACTTTGAGTAGAAAACCATATTACTTTTTATGATTGCATTGTGGAGCTAGTGTTCATTCACATCAAAGCCATCGGTTCCAATATAAACAAGAAAGTCCAGGTCCTTATTGCAAACAGAAGTCTAAGCGTTATGGCCTCTCAATAAATCCGTCATATTGCAGTCATTAAGGTGTTTCAGTTCAGCTACTATGTCACCATTCAGTCCAGATGCTTGAAGAAATCTTGGAAAGCAGAGCATTAAACACTCCCGATTACCATGGAGGCTGTTATTGTGAAGTATGGGAATACCTGTGGGGGAAACAAAAATGGCTATGGTTAAGTAAGGTATAATAGTTTTATTTTATGACTTGTAGGACATAGTATAATACTGGACTATAGGTCAAGTCTTAAAGAAATTGCAAAGGAATTAGGGACGTTTACCTTCAAATGTCCTCAAAGGTTCCATGTCCCTTAAGGTTAAAGCCTCCTACGGAGGTTGTCCTTGGATGTTTCTATGGCTTTAAATGAGTCAGATTGCCCCAAACTATAATATGGATACAGTATACAGTAATACCAATACAGTAGTACCACTACTACCACCAGTTTCCTGACTAGATGCTTCCTGCTTCCCAGTTCAGCTGGTTCCTCTGATGGTTCTGAGCCGTTGTACTCTAACCATAAGCCCAGGATCAGAGGCCCTGACACACTACTTTTATCGCCTGCTTGCAGGAAGTGAACTGCTTTCATTTGCAGCCAAATCAGCATTGCTGTGGTTTACCGTCAATGGATTTCAGATGGGCTCCTTTCAAAGATGCAGTGAAGCCATCTGTCAACACTCCATTACAGGTGGTCGGGGCGTCTCACAACCCACGTCACACAGCAGCAGCAACATGCAGCCTGGTTCTATGTGTACTGTAATAGTCACTCGATATGAGCAGGCTTGATCTGTATTGGTGCTCAGGGACTCTTGAGAATCCAGTCCCCATACAGAAAAGCAACAGCTCTGATGTCTCATCATCTGGGCCTGGAGTCTGGCAGAGCTCTCATTTCCTGTCTCTTACGAGAGATCATGGTTGCATCCCAAATGGCACCCTATTGCCTATATAGTGTACTACTTCTGACCAGAGCCCTGTGGGCCCTGGTCAAAAGTAGTGCGGAATATATAGGGAATAGGATGCCATTTGTTACGTATCCACGTCTCGGAAAGGATCTGACTCAGGAGCACAGAAAATGACTCATTTGGCTTCCATGTTAAATCAGGATCCTCCTATCCATTCACCTTTGACCTGGTTTTTAATTGGAGTAATGAGCTACTCGATAAGTGGATAACAAGTCCTACTACAAGCATGCTTAGTAGAGGTAACTACACTAGAGTGCAGTAAGTCAGTATTTGTACTAGAACCAGTATAAGTCTGTTTTGTTCTGTTTGCATAATGATAAACCATATAGAAAGTCAACTGAGCAGGGGACACTAATTATGACCTTATACACTACTAACTAACTGCATTTTGACTGTACTGATTATGACTGTAGGGGAGAGTTGGGTAAGTTGAGCCAAAGGGGTCGGTTGAGCCACCCTTGTTTCTAGGAAACCTTGAGGCTGATATGTAAAGCTTAAGAAAGAACAGTGACACTAGCAAGAGCAATGTGCAGGTTTCTCTTTTCTCTTAGGAAACCATACACAAAATGTATAATTTGACCAAATATTTAGGAAGAGGTCATTGATTCATGGAGTCTGTGAAGTAATAACCCCCACGGAAAATGAGGTAAGCAAGTTAGATTTTCACCAAGTCAAATGAATTTATTCTAGAGGTTTCATGATGTTTTTATCTAAACTAAAGTAGATAATTTAAAGTTATTGTTCTATACATCAGTTGGGTTCTATATAACCTTCAATATGAGGTCCCAAACCTAGCATGAAAGTGCATCCTTGTAGCTGTGTGGGCTAATAAATTCACAATGTTCGCCTTGGGGTAAGTTGATCCAATGGTTGAACCAATGGCAAGTTTAGCAAATTGAAGTGTTTTCGTCCCAGGCATAATGCAAGGCATTATCGCTGGGATATAGGGTAACAACAGGGCCTGGCCTATGTTAAAAGTGTTTAAAAAAGTACAAAGTGTTTGTTAGATGTTAAGCAAGTGTTAGAAGATGCTGACAATTATAACAATTTCTCCAAAGCTGATTTCTGATTGTGTTGAATTGTGTTTGGGAAATAAAGATAGACATGGTTTGAAAAAAGTAGTGGTAACATTTCATTCAGTACAGAAATGTGTAGGCGGCTGAACTTACCCTGTCCTCCGGCTCAACTTAACCCATACCCAGGGTAAGTTGTGCAAAGAGACCACTTTTTTTTTTTTGGACAAGCTATGTTTTCATAACTGTAAGGTTTACATGAATTTAGATTATTTCCAGGGATACCAAAAATCCTGAAATATATGTAGATATCTTTGTTAGAATGAATACTGTATTTCCATTGACAGAGTGATGCTGAATGTAAATAATAGTAATGGCTCAACTTACCCCACTCTCCCCTACTAAATAACTCCAGTAGTTCCCATTAACCTAATATTTACCGCTAATATGTACCCATAATTGGTGTGTATGCAGTACACGATAAATTGATTGCCAATTAGCTGGTAACCCGATTAACAACACAGCTAACATGAAACATATCCCAACCCCTGAGGCATATAAGAGCACTATATTTTACCGCAGTTAGGTGCCAATGCAATGTATGATACAGAATTGAACTGCCATAGTATGTAGTCTACAGAGCGGGTATGTTTAGCTTTCACAACACCTAAAACCCCATATAACCCTGTCCTGGTGAGGCTTCAGGCTGCTGCAGCATTGTGGTCTCCAGGATGATATGAATCAGGGCTGTCTGAGGGGTCATCTGTCCAGGAAGAGGCCCTCTGAAGAGACAGCCCTGGTCACTCACAACACAAGGCCCGCAGGCCCTGGGTACCCTTTTCTTTCACCCGCCAGGACACATATTTGCACAGCAATGCACTGTAAAAAAAAGTGAGATGGCTCTGTTGTTCATCTGAACTGCTTTTACTGGTTGGGATGATCGAAAACTATCTTTGGTGCGTTCACCTTATTCTATTCAATTGGTCTGAAGTCAAATCACAAATTTGTCAAGTCAATGTCATTTTTCTAATTGAATGAACGCTTCTACACTGAGCAAAAATAAAACGCAACATGTAAAGTGTTGGTCCCATGTTTCATGAGCTGAAATAAAAGTTCCCGGAAATGTTCCATACGCACAAAAACCTTATTTCTCTCAAATTAGCTCCACAAATGTGTTTACATCCCTGTTGGTGAGCATTTCTCCTTTGCCTAGATAATCCATCCACCTGAAAGGTGTGGCATATCAAGAAGCTGACTAAACAGCACGATCATTACAATGGCCACTCTGGAATGTTTTGAGGGAGCTTGCAATTGGCATGCTGACTGCAGGAAGGTTCACCAGAGCTGTTGCCAGATAATTGAATGTTAATTTCTCTACCATAAAAGCCTTTTCCAACGTTGTTTTAGAGAATTTGGCAGTACGTCCACCTGGCCTCACAACCGCAGATCATGTGTATAGCGTCGTGTGGGCGAGTAGTTTGCTGGTCTCAACGTTGTGAACAGAGTGCCCCATGATTGAGGTGGGGTTATGGTATGGGCAGGCATAAGCTATGGAAAACGAACACCATTGCATTTTATCAATGGCAATTTGAATGCACAAAAATACCGTGACGAGATCCTGAGAGCCATTGTGAGGCCAAATTTTCTTATCGGTGAACAGCAGATGCATATCTGTACTCGCAGTCATATGAAATCTATAGATTAGGGCTTAATGAAGTTATTTCAATTGACTGATTTCCTCATAATGAACTGTAACTCAGTAAAATCCATGAAATTGTTGCATGTTGCGTTTATATTTTTGTTCAGTATCAATTGCTTTCAACACCTCATGTGCATTGAATAGCAGTGGGGGCAATGTAGTGGCAGCAGTCTATTAGAAGACTTGGAGGCGTGGTTGTTGGGGACGTGGTTTCTGTAATTCTTTTCTCCCACCCGTGAGAGTGAATGTCATTCCAGTTAATGTGGTCTATTGTGTTTGTCATTTGATCTTAAGTTTGTACAGTGCTAGCATTTGCAATCATAAGTTAATGTAATATTAAAGGGCCTATTAAGGTTTCTTTGTTAAAATTCTGTGAGAATTGACCTACAGTGTCTTCAGAAAGCATTCAAACCCTTTGACATTTTGTTACGTTACAGCCTTATGCTAAAATGGATTAAATTGTTTTTTTCCCTCATCAATGGTTTTTGCTCTGAAATGTACTGTCAACTGTCGGACCTTATATAGACAGGTCTGTGCATTTCCAAATCATGTCCAATCAATTAAATTACCACAGGTTGACTCCAATCAAGTTGTAGAAACATCTCAAGTATAATCAACAGAAACATGATGCACCTGAGCGCAATTTCAAGTCTTATAGCAAAGGGTCTGAATACTATTGTAAAGAAGGTATTGATGTTTTTTGCATTTTTAATACATTTGCAAAACATTTCTTAAAACCTGTTTTTGCCTTGTCATTATGGGTTATTGTGTGTAGATTGATGAGGAAAACATTTAATTGAATCAATTTTAGAATTTGGCTGTAACGTAACAAAATGTGGAAAAGGGGAAGGGGTCTGAATACTTTCTGAATGCACTGTATATGGATAGGGCTAAATTGAAATGTTTCTTGGAGAATAAATATGAAAGCATATGTATAACCATGTTATAAATCAAAAGGAAACAGTTTGGGGATCAGGAGAAAATGATTAAAGGGGAGGACAAAACAGTTGTTCTGACACAAGACGGAATCCCAAACATTGTTGATTTTATTTGCATTTCACATTACCTGTACTTTTCACCGCATTTGTTGGTAACGAAATCTGAAAATACTCTGGATACATTCAGTAACACGATAACAAAATACTCATGGGAAATTTGGGGTAAGTGCAATATAAAACAAACAAAAAAATGACAAGGGTTTGAGTGAGAGGGCAACTATAAGGTGCTATTTGGAGCACTCCTAGCTGTGTCGTTGACGAACTAGAGCAAGCAGACTTGTAGTTGTTTTCTCTGGAACACATCCCTGCCATCCCCGCCATCGCACAATTACTGTTGTTATTTAAGCATTCCAAAAACAGTCCATTATTAATTGTAATCTGGTCAGGTGTGCCACATTTGTGAAAGCGTGTTCTATTGCCAACATGGCTGGCTAAGTTACAAAATGCATTGTTACATTGGTAGGCTTTCACAAAGCAATTCAGAGAAGCAGATCACCATTTTGGTGATCACATAGAATAGTCACGAGTGCATTCAGATGTGTACCCCAACAAAATTCCTCACAATACCACAAACATAGGCTCATTCTGTTCAGAACAACCCAGTGTAATGACGCCATGTCATCCTGTAACTGTACATCAAACATAGTGATCATTAACGTTAACACTGTATATTACAGTGGCAAGAAAAAGTATGTGAACCTTTTGGAGTTACTTGGATTTCTGACATTGTGTGCTTGTCTATATTGAATACATCATTTCAACATTCAAGAATGTTAGTGTCACGTGTGCTCCTTCTCCGGCCTCTAGGTCACCAGGCTGCTCTTTATGGCGCACACCTGTCACCAGAGTTACGCGCATCTGCGCATAATGACACTCACCTGGACTCCATCACGTCCTTGATTACCTGCCTTTTATATGTCACTCCCTTTGGTTTCTTCCCCAGGAGTCATTGTTTCTGTATCTGTGTCATGTTGGTGCGCTGTTCGTGTTTCTTGTTGTGTTCGTTTATTAAATGTGTTCATTCCCTGAATTTTCTTCCCGACTCTCAGCGTACATCGTTATAGTTAGGCTATCTGTCTGCCAATTGAAGATCAACAGCAGTTGGGTGATGCAACAGGACAACGACCCAAAACACAGAAGTAAATCCACAACAGAATGGCTTCAACAGAAGAAAATACACCTTCTGGAGTGGCCCAGTCAGAGTCCTGACCTAAACCTGATTGAGATGCTGTGGCGTGACCTCAGGAGAGCAGTTCACACCAGACATCCCAAGAATATTCCTGAACTGAAACAGTTTTGTAAAGAGGAATGGTCGAAAATTCCTCCTGACCGTTGTGGAGGTCTGATCCGCAACTACAGAAAACGTTTGGTTGAGGTTATTGCTGCCAAAGGAGGGTCAACCAGTTATTAAATCCAAGGGTTCACATACTTCTCCCACCCTGCACTGTGAATGTTTACACGGTGTGTTCAATAAAGACATGAAAACATATAACTGTTTGTGTGTTATGGGTTTAAGCAGACTGTGTTTGTCTATATTGTTGTGACCTAGATGAAGATCAGACCAATAAATGTATGACCCCTTTATGCAGAAATCCAGTTATTTCCAAAGGGTTCACATACTTTTTCTTGCCACCGTACATGAGTTTTACGATATGGAAATGTGAAGTGCACATTTGGACTAACAGGTGTTTGGCTTGCTTGTATGATATCAAAGCAGTATTTATTATAATCCTCAACGTCTCATCTTTCAAAATACTTAGAGTCCTCTTTATTTACAGCATTGTCCTAACTCAGACATCAATATTTTTTACTGTACAGCCACTGCAAACTTAATTTCTTAATTTAAAGGGAATTTATTGAATTGCGTGTAACCCAATTGAATAAATGTGAAAAGTAGGTTGAGTGTTGAAATAAATAGGAAGCAACTTGAAATATAGGTTTGTTAGTTATCAAATATAGCAAATGTAGCATTGATACAAATGTATACAAATGTTTGTTTTTTTCAATTGAGGAAACTTAACTCATTCATTTGTAACCAGTTGAAGTAATTTATTTTTAGGTTGATCCAAATAGTCATTTTTACGTTTTTTTTGTGTCTCTCTCTCTCTCTCCCCCCTCTCCCCCGCTCCTGGGAGCTGCTGTTTGTCTGTTGTTGTGGTTGTGCTCTGGGACAAAGTGCGGTTAATCGGGTCAGACAAATGATTTACAGAAGTCATGAAGGACTCTGCTTTAAACAGAACACCACAGGGGCTGGAACGTGAGAAAGAGGAATGTGTATCTACCAGGTGGTAATGTAGTGTGTATGTGTGTGCGGGTGTGTGTGTGCTAGCGTGCGTGTGTGTGTGCATTTGTATGCTTGTGATTGTGCAAGAGAGAGCGCAAGTTTATATTTTGTTATGCTGGTGATGTCTTAATATACCACTAGGCAGGGTAGCCTAGTGGTTAGAGCGTTGGACTAGTAACCGGAAGGCTGCAAGTTCAAACCCTCGAGCTGACAAGGTACAAATCTGTCGTTCTGCCCCTGAACAGGCAGTTAACCCACTGTTCCTAGGCCGTCATTGAAAATAAGAATTTGTTCTTAACTGACTTGCCTGGTTAAATAAAGGTAAAATAAAAAAATTAAAAACATGTTATGCCCATTAATGTCTTTGCGTGTGCATGCAACTGTATCTAAAAGAGAGTGGTGGTGATATGTCTATGTCAGAAGGTTCAAGGGGATCACTTCCTAAAAATAAGGAAAAGACAGGGACACAGGGCTTCTTGCATTTGCTTGATAACTCGGGACACATCTGTCCGAGTTCACACACATGGAGATTTATGAAGCTGTTGGGAATGTTGAGCTCGCCCGACATTAAACTCACAGTGACAAAGTTTGCTGCTGTGTTAAAGAAATTATTTGAGCACTGTGATTTTAATGATGTTCTAAAGGACACCGTTAGAGACAGTTAACCCTGTGTTGTCCAGCTGATCAGTATCCGCTAACACACGTCAACAACCTTTTAGCTGGGGGTCAAAAGTTCAGGAAACCGATCACTGCCAAGCCTCCTTGCAGATGCACATGGATGAAAAGTCAAAGCAGCCGCTGACCGTCATGACACACAAGGGGCACTTCGGGTACTGTTGTCTACCGTTGGAATCATAAGTGCACCAGCCTGTTCCAGATGACGATGGACCAGATCTTGGGTGCATTGCCAGGAGTACAATGCTATCTGGATGACATCCTCATTATTGGGAAAGACAAAGAGGACCATCTCCAGAACTTGGATGAGACCTTACAGAGATTGAAGGACTACGGACTGTGAGTTCTTAAGGACAAATGTGCATTCTTCCAATCATCTGTTGAATACCTTGGACACGTCATCGACACTATGGGCTTCCACAAGGCTCCGTCTAAGGTCAAGGCTATATTGGAAGCCTCAGCTCCTCAGAATGTGAGCCAACTTCTTTCTTTCCTGGGGTTACTGAATTACTAAAGACACTTTATCCCGGGCTGAAGCCGAAGCTGAAGCCGCTGCATCAGTTGCTTTGTCAAGATAAAACATAGAAATGGACAGAACAATGATGAAGCATTCGGGAAAATCAAACACTCCTGAAATCTGAGGCACTGACACACTTCGAAGTTATTGCCCCATCCAACTAGCTTGTGATGCTAGTCCATATGGTGTGGGAGCAGTCGTGTCCCCTATCATGTCTTCCGGTGAAGAGAAGCCGATCGCATCCGCATCGAGGACATTGAACAACACAGAAAGTAACCATGCACAGATAGAACGAGAAGCCCTAGGCATAGTTTTTGGAGTACGTAAGTTTCACCAGTATCTGCACAGCAGGAAGTTCATCCTTCTTACAGATCATTGTCCGTTGACGAGCATCTTTGGACCGCACACTGAGATTCAGTCACTTGCTGCAAGCAGAATGCAAAGGTGGGCCTTGTTGTTGTCAGCACGCACCTATGCGATCCAATACCGCAAGTCAGAACTACACTGCAACGCAGATGGACTTTCCAGGTTACCACTACCTGTGGTCAAGCCGGGGGTCACGCCAATTGACATCTTCTACTTCAGACAGGTGGAAAACGCACCAGTCACTTCAACATAAGTGTGGAGAAACACCAGAAACGTGTTATCTGAAGTGTGATGGACATCATCAAATGTAGAGCCGCAGGAGATGCTCCGGGAACTGAAATCGAAATCAGAAGAACTGAGCTGAGTACAGTCCGGGTGTCTGCTGTGTGGGAGGAGAGTTATTATTCTGCCTTTGCTGAGGAAACCAGTGTTGTAACAGCAACACTCAGGTCATTGTGGAATGGTTTGTGTGAAGGAAATCGCACAAAGCTACTTCTGGTGGCCTGGATTTGATAGAAACATTGAGGAGAAAGCAAACACATGTTCCTCATGTCAGAAGGTTCGCAACGTACCTCAACTTGCACCTCTTCATTCATGGGATTGGCCGGAAGAGGCGTGGCAACGCATTCACGTCGACTTCGCTGGTTCAATCGAAGCCAGAATGTTTCTCATGGTTGTTCATAGCAAGTGGCCAAAGGTTGCTATCATGCCATCTACTACAGCAGAGAAGACCAACGAGAAGCTTGGAGAACTGTTTAATTGATTCGGATCACCGCTCCAACTCGTTAGCGACAACGGACCACAGCTGCTGTCCCAACAATGGCGATGTTCCTACAGGTGAATGGCATACAGCACATCAAGTCTGAACCGTATACTCCATCAACCAACGGGTTGGCGGAGAGCTTCGTTCAGACCATGGAACATGCCTTAGAAGCGTCTCAGGGTCAAGGGACACTGCACCAACATTTTAACAGATTCCTGCTATCCTACAGGAATATGCCTCACTCAATCACCAAGGCTTCCTCGGCATCATCGCTACTCATGAAGAGAGAGCTACGCAAAATCTTGGACCTACTCAAACTTCCGAATGCAAAGGAGAGCCAAGTCAAACGTCGTGAACTGAGAGCAAAGGACAGAGCTTTTAATCCTGGAGAAACTGTCTTAGCTAGGAACTAAAGTGGGTTCCATTGCTCAGATTGGCCATGTGTCCTACACTGTCCAGACTAGAGAGGATGTCATCTGAAAAAGGCACACATATCTCTTACTGTTGAGTAAAGCCACACTGAGAGAACTGTTACCGGGTGACACTGACCCAGCAGTTGTCACCTAGGGGCTCACAGTCACCTTCTCAGGACATCGACTCAGCCGCACCCACACAAGTACATGACTGTGGCACAAGCTACTCACATGCCTACACCTGTGTCATCGCCAGTGTAGAGACATTGTTGTTGAGAGTCAGGTTGTCCACCGTTACCCTACGAGAGAAAGGTGGGCACCAAGACTCTTGGACTTGTAAGGTTGTTCATAATTGTTGTTCATAATTTGGGACAATTCAAGTAAGTGGGGAGGGGATGTGGTGTTTAGAGCTCGGCAGCTTGTAGTCCTTAAAAGCATAAATGAGTGACCTCTGGTTCGTTCAGACATTCCTATGGGGGAAATGAATGGAGAAAGACTGGGGTTTTGGGATAAACACAGAAAATTAAGTCTGAGGTTAACATAGGCTTAGGAGATATTATACGTTTTTTTATATTAGATAATATCAGTCAGTTAACATGACCTTTATGGATTATGAAGACTATGTGCTTTATGTGCTCCAAAATTCACAAAAAGTGACGTTAGCTGAAGAGGTTCTCATAGAATAAAACATATAAGATCTCCTAAGCCTGTGTTTACCACACACCTTATTTTCTACTTTCATCCCAAAACCCCCATTCATTTCCCCAAAGGCTTTGGCCAATGAGCCATGGCGGAGTTAGTGCCTACAAAAAGATGCCATTACTATTGCTCTCTATTGGGGTTGTCCCGCAGAGCATCATGGAAGTTGTACATTGAGATGCGGACGTTCTGTATACGGTGCTTTCGAAAGTATTCAGACCCCTTGACATTTTCCACATTTTGTTTCATTATAGCCCTAATCTAAAACGTTGTTTTTTTTAAATCCTCAGCAATCTACACAAAATACCCCAAAATGACAAAGTGAAAACAGGTTTTTAGAACTTTTTGCTAACTGATTAAAAATAAAAACAGAAATACCTTATTTACATAAGTATTCAGACCCTTTGCTATGATACTCAAAATTGAGTTCAGGTGCATCCTGTTTCCATTGATCATCCTTGAGATGTTTCTTCAACTTGATTGGAGTCCACCTGTGGTAAATTCAATTGATTGGAAATGATTTGGAAAAGCCACACACCTGTCTATATAAGGTTCCACAGTTGACAGTGCATGTCAGAGCAAAAATCAAGCCATGAAGTCAAAGGAATTGTCCGTAGAGCTCTGAGACAGGATTGTGTTGAGGAACAGATCTGAGGAAGGGTGACAAAAAATTCTGCAGCATTGAAGGTCACCAAGAACACAGTGGCCTCCATCATTCTTTAATGGAAGAAGTTTGAAACCACCAAGACTTTTCCTAGAGCTAGACGCCCGGCCAAACTGAGCAATCGGGGGAGAAGGGCCTTTGTCAGGGAGGTGACCAAGAACCTGATGGTCACTCTGACAGAGTTCCTCTGTGGGAATGGGAAAACTTTCCAGAAGGACAACCATCTCTGCAGCACTCCACCAATCAGGCATTTCAGGGAGAGTGGCCAGATGGAAGCCACTCCTCAGTAAAAGGCCTATGACAGCCCACTTGTTATTTGCCGAAAGGCTCCTAAAGACTCTCAGACCATGAGAAACAAGATTCTTTGGTCTGATGAAACCAAGATTGAGCTCTTTGGCCTGAATGCCAAGTGTCAATTCTGGAGGACACCTGGAACCATGCCTAGGGTGAAGCATGGTGGTGGCAGCATCATGGTGTGGGGATGTTTTTCAGCGGCAGGGACTGAGAGACTAGTCAGGATCGAGGCAAAGATGAATGGAGCAAAGTACAGAGAGATCCTTGATGAAAACCTTCTCCAGAGCTCAGACTGGACACCCAACAGGACAACAACCTTAAGCACACAGCCAAGACAACACAGGTGTGGCTTCTGGACAAGTCTCTGAATGTCCTTGAGTGGCCCAGCCAGAGCCTGGACTTGAACCCGATCGGACATCACTGGAGAGACCTGAAAATAGCTGTGCAGCAATGCTCCCCATCCAACCTGACAGAGCTTGAGAGTATCTGCAGAGAAAAATGGGGGAAACTCCCCAAAATACAGATGTACCAAGCTTGTAGCGTCATACCCAAGAAGACTCAAGGCTATATTCTCTCCCAAAGGTGCTTCAAGAAAGTACTGAGTAAAGGTTCTGAGTACTTATGTAAATGTGATATTTCTGTTTGTATTATTTATAAATTAGCAAACATTTCTAAAATCCTGTTTTTCCGTGGGTCATTATGGGGTATTGTGTGTAGATTTTGATGAGGGAAAGAAACAATTGAATCCATTTTAGTGTAAGGCTGTAACCTAACAAAATGTGGAAAAAGTCAAGGGGTCTGAATACTTTCCGAAGGCACTGCAAATGGTTGAACTGATTCCCGCCTCATCATTATTGAATTGTTATAAAGACGTGGTTATGAAACCCACGTGACATAACACTATCCACATGTAACTCCACATGTAACACCACTCACATTGCATGCTGATGAAAGTCAAATGAATAGCTACTGTACTGTTATGAACTTATTCTTTTATAATAATACACTTATAATAATACGCTGCACCTGAGGAGGGGTGAGGTCGATCATATCCACGTTGATGGTTCACCAAGCCAGCCAAGTGTGGAATTAAATGTGGATGGACAGCCAATTGTGTTGAAATTGAAAAACACACTTCTATGTTAAATATAGGACTTCAACATGGTTAGCAAGGCAGCTGCAGTTTCATGGCACTGATGATAATCTAATATGAGCAGAAGTTATGCCAGTGTCACGCCATACTAAAAACATTCTGACATCCATAGATCATTGTATGGCTTTCAATGGCTATAGATAGATTTAGCCTGATTGACTCCTTCAAAACAGTTAGAATGTATGGCGTGGCTCCTCAATTCAGCTTTCAGACTTGAACTTGAGGCTCTTCATGTGGCCTTTTGAAGCATAGGAGAAGAAGAGAGAGACTGGGGGTTTATAGAAGGGCCTGCTGGGCCCCTGTGCAAGGTCACAGTGTGTCCCTCCCGTCCTGCCTCATGTTGAGGGGTCCCGCGCAGGGTGCTGACGGGGGAATGACATCACCAGGGGGGCCTTTTGTCCCTTTTTTTTTGGACTGTTGGAATTTGCACACAAAGGCTGTGTGATGCTCTATCTCCACATCTGAGTGGACACAGCACTTTTGAAAAGCTCTAACAAGATTAAACCAACGGGCAATCAGCTGTCAGTCCACACACACAGTACTGAGAACTAGCTACTGAGAATCCCATAGAAACTAAAGCCTACTGCCCAAACCACCTCCCAAAGCCACCTCCCATCTCCCACACCCACACGCAACACCCGATCTATGGATGTGTACACACTAATTCTGGTGACTCTTCCACTTCAGGACATGTTGTTATTGATTGTCATTGGTAATAGACATGTTCCTTTCTGTTGGGTTGGAAGAGCACTTCTCCTCTAGTGTGATTTGTCTGTGTCTTACTGTGTTTCCATCCCTGTCTGTGTTCTACTGTCTTAATATCCTGTAATATGCGTGTGCTTGTGTTCCCCTCTCTGCTAAGGGTATGGTTTCCTGTAGCACCCCTAGGTGCATAGCTATCCCATTGCATCACTGGCAAGCAGCCCAGTCTCTGAGCATGCTGCTGTGGGGACACAAATCAAGGTCATGCTAGAGGAATCAACCAATCCTCTTTAATTTCAAAGAATCTCTCTCCTGTCCTGTCCTGTCCTGTCCCAGTACACTTGACCTTTGTAGACGTCATTATAAATAGATGGCTGGTAGGTGGTTTGGTAGAAGGTTGGCCCGTGTTGCTCAACTCAAAAAGTTGACCTTTCTCTGCAATCCAGCATGCCACCGAGAAAGAAAATAGTTTTCAAATGATGTCGCTCAAGTTCACTTTCTCTGAATTTAAACTTTCAGAAAGGCTGTACATGAGCTTCATGTTCTTAGAAAAACACGCTGATGTGTTAACCCTCGTTTCATGTGTAGGTTGTGCAACTTCTGTCTTGCAACGCCACTAAGAATACCCAGAGGAAAATCATTGAAGTTACTCCTGGAATGAAGCTTTTGCATATCCAGAAGAGTCCCAGGTTCTCTCTTTTGGCCTCAACTACAGCGACACCCCCGTGATCATTGTGATCCTCACTTCATGAGTATTACCACAAAATAATGTTTATTGGGGGAACACTGTACTGTATGCTTACACAGATTTGCACAACATCTGATAAGAATGACAGTATCTGTTGTCTGAAACGGTATTTCACAATGGGTGACATGGAGTGAATGTTCCTATGCTGTTTGAAGTATAATGCATTTGAGATACACGACATGACCAAAAGTATGTGGACACTGGCTCGTCGAACATCTCATTCCAAAATCATGGGCATTTATATGGAGTTTGTCCCCCTTTGCTGCCCAAACAGCCTCCACTCTTCTGGGAAGGCTTTCCACCAGATGTTAGAACATTGCTGTGGGGACTTGCTTCCATTCAGCCACAAGAGCATTAGTGAGGTCGGGCACATCACTCCAGAGAACGTGTTTCCACTGCTCCACAGTCCAATGGCAGCAAGCTTTACATCACATGATATTGCACATGGTGATCTTAGGCTTGTATGCGGCTGCTCGGCCATGGAAACCAATTTCATGAAGCACCTGACGAACAGTTCTTGTGCTGACGTTCCTTCCAGAGGCAGTTTGGAACTTGATAATGAGTGTTGCAACTGAGGACAGACCATTGTTACGCACTACACACTTCAGCACTCTGCGATCCCGTTCTGTGAGCTTGTGTGGCCTATCACTTCACGGCTGAGCCGTTGTTGCTCCTAGACATTTCCACTATACAATAACAGCACATACAGTTGACCGGGGCAGCTGAAGCAGGGCAGAAATGTGACAAACAGACTTGTTGGAAAGGTAGCATCCTATGACGATGCCACGTTGAAAGTCACTGAGCTCTTCAGTAAGGCCATTCTAATGCCAATGTTTGTCTATGGAGATTACATTGCTGTACACAAGATCTGATAAGAATGGCAGTTTCTGTTTTCTGAAACTATATTTCACAATGGGTGACATGTAGGGAATTTTCCAATGCTGTTTGCCGTGTAATGAATTTGAGATACACTACATGACAAAAGTATGTGGACACCTGCCCGTCGAACATCTCATTCCAAACTCATGGGCGTTAATATGGAATTAGTCCCTCCTTTGCTGCCCAAACAGGCTTTCCACCAGATATTAGAACATTGCTGTGGGGACTTGCTTCCATTCAGCCACAAGAGCATTAGTGAGGTCGGGCACTGATGTTGGGCAGTTAGGCCTGGCTTGCAGACGGCTTTCCAATTCATCTTAAAGGTGTTCGATAGGGTTGAGGTCAGGGCTCTGTGCAGGCCAGTCAGGTTCTTCCACACCGATCTCTACAAACCATTTCTGTATGGACAGGAAAGGGCCTTCCCCAAACTGTTGCCACAAAGTGGGGCGGCAGGGTAGCCTAGTGGTTAGAGTGTTGGACTAGTAACCGAAAGGTTGCAAGCTGACAAGGTACAAATCTGTTGTTCTGCCCCTGAACAGGCAGTTAACCCACTGTTCCTAGGCCGTCATTGAAAATAAGAATTTGTTCTTAACTGACTTGCCTAGTTAAATAAAGGTAAACTAAAAAATAAAAAGTTGGAAGCACAGAATTGTCTAGAATGTCATTGTGTGCTGCAGCGTTAAGATTTCCCTTTACTGGAACTACGGTGCCTAACCCGAACCATGAAAAACAGCCCAAGACCATTATTCCTCCTCCACCAAACTTTACAGTTGGCACTATGCATTGGAGCAGTTAGCGTTCCTCTGGCATCTGTCTAATTCAGATTCGCCCATCGGACTGCCAGATAGCGAAGCGTGATTCATCACTCCAGAGAACGTGTTTTCACTGCTCCACAGTCCAATGGCGGCAAGCTTTACATCACATGATATTGTGATTACATTGCTGTACACAAGATCTGATAAGAATGACCGTTTCTGAAACTATATTTCACAATGGGTGACATGTAGGTAATTGTCCTATGCTGTTTGAAGTATAATAAATTGGAGATACAATTTGAGATGTATTTGTATTTATTTATAGAGGCCCTGATCATGTAACATCTTTGTGTTTTAATTTGTATGTCTAGAACAGTTGGGGGGGGCAAAACCCTCTAAAAGGGAACCCAGGTTTTTAGCCATAAGTGTGTTTGAGTTCTCTTAATGATATGAGTCTGAATGAGCAGGATGTCGTCACAGCTATTCAACATTAATTTGCTTCCAGACGACCTGCTCTGTACGACCTGCATCGTGTGTGTGCGGTGACCGTAAACATCTCCAGATCTGACATGTGGATGTGTTTACATGTGTACTCAATAGACTGAAAGATCATCTTCAATGAAACATTAAAAGAAGGACAATACAATTAGAATGACTCCGGCTTTTCTCATCTTCAAATACTGATATGATGTCTTTTAAGGATCTTTCAAGAAGATGCATTTGATACGAATCTTAATACGAATCTGATCACCACTGGATGAAGTTTTGAAGTGACTTGAATCATGTTATGTCTCCAGTGAACTAGGCTATAGGGAATCATTTATACGGTCATTTGTACAGTGAATTTTTATCTTGGCAGATGACAGATTGTTTTTGTTTCAGTACAATGACATTTTATTTAATGATACACTATTTCCCAATGTCTGGATTTTTGGGGGGGCAATTTGCAATATAACATATTGCTATACTTTGCAAACGTCTGTATTATTGGATTGGGTAATTTACTAAGTTTTCATTACAATCCATTAAGACCTCTAGTGAGTGGGGATATGAAGTCAACTCTGACAGGACTTGACATGCAATATTTTGGGCAGTACCTCTTCCCTTCATTGAGACCTGTGTCATCATATTAAACAGAGAATCTGATGTGAAGCCTTTAATGAGACGGGGCAAACAATAGGGGACTAAATAAGTCAGATCATTTCCTTAATGGCCATCAAGCCCTTCATTCATAAGACAAGGGAGTTATAGTGCTTTCAATAAGGGCTGCATTAGACAGCTACCGACATCCTTCATATTTTGCTCTAATGTGGGGTTGTACTCAATTGACTGACCACCATCACTTGCTCCTGTATATGTATTTCTCGACTGTGCGTTTATTGGTTTAATAAGCATATTCTTTTTTTTTCTACTCGCTGAGTAGGCTGTATTTCAAATAGTGCCGATCATTTCTGATCTTCAATGGCACATACGTCACTTAAAGAAGTTGAACTCCAGATGATCTCATGAGCACATGTCTGCGTAAGATTTGCTTAGAGAAGACAAAGGGGGGTCCGGAATGATCGGATCCTTTGATAAAGATGAGGGGAAAAAAAGAGCAAATAAATAATACAAGTACTTTGCTATATTGTACGCTTGAATTGAAGAGGGAAGTCCATATACACAGATTACGCATATCAAGGGTCTGGAAAGATCCTGCATGGAGGAATGGTTTACAATCCTTGCCAACGTGTTCTCCAATCTCATAAAACATCTGAGAAAAAGGCTCACTGTCCTCGTAAAGGGGAGGGTGGAGGAGTATTAAAACAGGGGATCCAATAATTCTGACCCCTATCTTTTGTTTTGAATTTGTTTTTGTGTTACCTGTTAAACAAAAAACCTCTTACTCTGAGCAATCGTATTAGTATAAAATAATATCAGATATATTTTTTTAAATGTAGCATACAATATAGCTCAGCATTTGTATTATTTATTTTATAACAGTCTTTTTTTGCTCATCTTTATCAAGGGATCCAATAATTCCAGACTCCACTGTATATCAAAGTATGTGTGAATCCTCTGCCCCCTTCTCCTACCCCAATAAAACCCCATGCGCCCTGGTTAGGGTGTGTCATGGCCCCTGGTTCAGAGGTGAGGAGAGGATCAGCAGCAGCCTTGTAAATTAGACCACACTAATTGTTCTTCAGTCCACCTCAATTACAGGCATTCCAGGCCAAGCCCTGATCATCCCCAGCAGGGGTGTAGGCTTGGCCCTAATTGATGTGCTCTGTCCAGGCGCATGGCAAATGGCTCAACAAAACACAATGCCCAAGGACAGTCAGCCCTTCAGGGGCCAAAATGTGGTGTGTGGTGCCTGGACACCAACCTCTCCCTCAATGTGAGCAAGACAAAAGAGCTGATCTTTTATTACAGGAAAAGGTGGCCAAACAGGTCCCCTGTAGTGGAGTGGGTCGAGAGTTTCAAGTGTCAAGTTCCTTGGTGTTCACATCACCAACGAACTCTCATGGTCCAAACACTCCAAGACAGTTGTGAAGAGGGTACGACTGAAAAGATTTGGCATGGGTCCCCAGATCCTCAGAAAGTTCTACAGCTGCACCATCGAGAGCATGACTGATTGCACTGATTGCATCACCTGACTGATTGCATCACCGCCTGGTATGCCAACTGCTCGGCATCTGACCATTTGGCACTACAGAGGGTCGTGCGTACGGCCCAGTACATCACTGGGGCCAAGCCTCCTGCCATCCAGGACCTATATACTAGGCGGTATCAGAGGAAAATCCCAAAAATTGTCAAAGACCCTAGTCACCCAAGTCATAGACTGTTCTCTCTGCTACCGCAAGGCAATTGGTACCGGAGCGCCAAGTCTAGAACCAAAAGGCTCCTTAATAGCTTCTACCCCCAAGCCATAAGTCTGCTGATCAATTAATCAAATGGCCACTGGACTATTTACATTGACAGCCCCCCACATTACTTTTTTACACTGCTGCTACGCTGTTTATGATCTAAATTATATTTTATTATCACTTCAGCCCTACCTACATGTAAAAATTACCTTAACTAACCTGTACCCCCGCATGTTGACTCAGGTCCCCCTGTATACAGCCTCGTTATTGTTATTTCATTGTCTTACTTTTTATACATTTTAACTTTAGTTTATTTGGTAAATATTTTCTTAACTCTTTCTTGAACTGCGCTGTTGGTTAAGGGTTAAGGGCTTGTAAGTAAACATTTCACAGTGATACACATGTTGTATTCGGCACGTGACAAAGTTTGATTTTAAAATGCATCTCTTTCCATAGTGTCCAGAGGACTGACTATCGAATGTGTAATAGAGAAATACTATATTACCCATGTTTGGTATCTATCTGAGACGTCTTCCCTGAACTCTAAATTATTCACATTGGTGTCACCCCCCCCCCCACAAGCCTTTAGATGCCGTGACACCCTGTGGAGATTGGGCCTGGGTGATCGGGTTACTGTAAACTTGATATAGTTTGATTGGTGGTTGGTTTTAGTTGGGAAGACTTACACCTTCACATATTATAAATGGAATGAAACCCCTTTGTTCTGTCTCCTGCATCCGGTGCATGGAGAATGGTTGATATTTTCTCCTGTCCCAGGCTTCTAAGCCTCTGGCCCAGTAGGCACCTATTTTTTCATTCTTTAGCTTAAGATTTGTATGCCTAGCCTGTGTATGCTGTGTTAACGTCAGTATTGCCTTGTAACTTAAGCTTTATGCCTCGTATATATGAATCCAATTCTTTTACAAAGTTATTAAATAATACTTGCTTTGATATTCGCTTTTCATGACCATTTCTTGATCTTAGTCAGCTAAACGCATAATACTTGATCAAACGTGGCTTTACTATAATATCAGATAGTCAGGTTTATCAAATGTGGATTGTTTCATATTATTTATCACTACAGGGGTGTGACACCAGCCGCGGAGGGGGGCCGCCTGGGTTATAAAAGGAAAATTCAATTATGTATGCTACGGCGCGCTGAACACAAAAGACACTTTGTGATTTAATTAACAAACAAGGCTCATAAAGGGCGGTGCATGTACGGTAGGGTTAGAACGGAGGCAAGTCTTAAGTCTTTTTGACAGACTTCCTGTTTACTCGTAGTTTACAGTGTACACAATCCAACCCAGATCTGGCATAGATTGTGTGATTGGTATTTTTTTTGGGGTGGGGGGGGCAATTTAGGACACGTGGGCTTTCAAATGTTCACTTTGGGTTAGATCCTATCAGATATGTGCGAGCCTACACCCGCATAGCGGTTATTTTCACGTGTCAAATCCACAAACGTCTCCTTCCGTTAGTTTATCGCGGACACTGGATGGAGCGAAACCATTGGATGCAGCGAAACCACCCAAATTTATAATCGGACAAGTTCATGCAGCCCCATTACAAATTTCAAACACTGGAACGCTTGATGTTCTATTGCCTACGCCTCGACTAAACTGGTAGGCTATACATTCCCCCATCCAAATTAACGTGAAAGCATGCATTATCCTACACCTTCTATCACCGTTTTGAACTTCTAATGTGGTACGGCTAATAAGGAAGAGTGGTTGGTGACACAAGAGCAACCGCTCACCTATTGGTCAGCTCATACCTCCAACACTGCCAAAACATCCACTTTGTGGCGGATGTCTGCCAATGCGGCTTAATGTTCGATCGAGCCCCCAGGTCATTCAATAGTGGCTAAAGATGGAGACAGGGCAACAATGGTCCCTCAGAGAGAGGTGTCTTTGTCTCAGTTGGCACCAAGATCTGTATACAGTGTATAGTACCTGCGCATTACATTGAATCAGTAGACAAAATGTCTACATGGATGATGACATGCTTTCATCACTCTATGTAAGTGTAACAGATTCATGCTGCTTACTTAGTGAGCAGCACATCCTACTGATTCGGCTCATACCGACGCTCAAACTCAGGACCTCTGCTTTGCAAACACACATGACCGCCCTCCTGAAGTGTATTACCAGTCACGCCACGGAAAAGCCAGCTATTCGGCAGCGCAGGTGGGGACACTTCAGACTGAGGGGTGAGTTTCACACTTCCCCATGTGCTGCATCAGGGCCTCCATAGTTCAGAGACACTTTGGATTGGTTCTGAGGAAACTCTCAACTTTGATTGGCTGTCTGGCGGCCTGCTTTGCATCATTAATCGCTGAACCTCCAGATTCATTATTCTTTCAAAACCTTAATCAATAGGGATTTGCATCAGTGAAGCTACTCCACTATGGAGCTTTGATGCTTCCAGAGGTGGAACGAGCCTCAGGTTATAGTGCTATCTATTGGCTGGGTGCTAAAGCCCTTCTGTTTCACCCGGGACAAGGTGATTAGCATGCTTATTGCTGGTTTACAGGTCAGGAGATACTCCACATCTTCTCGCCGATGCTGCCTGTTGGGTTTAGCCGCTAGCAGCAGGCTGATTGGTCGACAGAGTGTGTGTATCGCCTGGAGATGAGTTTCAATGGAGACGCTTCGATCAGATAAATCCTAATGCCAATGTGTTGAAGCTGCGGACTTACGTTTCTCTTTCTCTCTCATGCCGAGAGCAAAGGCCATTGGAGTAACAAGACTCACATTACGAGACATCAGACGCACGCAAGGATTACAGCTTGCGGTGCATCATTACATTTTCAAGTCACGTTTTCCATGCCGAGAAGTGACAACAATCTATCTCACACTTAGCCGTTATGTCAGAGGTGCTCCCTGTGGCCGCATTTTTTTTCTCCCTTTAAGTGGATGAGACTGAATACCAGTCCAGTGGATGTGAGTGTCATCCCCATGGACAGAGGCTCAAACACACTGTAGATGCTTTGTTGACCCTGGGCCATGTAGAGATGCAGTCAGGAAGCAGTCTGGCCACAGAAGTGCTCTGACTTTGGAGTAATACACATCCAGTCAGCTGCATTCCTCGTCCCTGGCCTGTCCACACTCTGTGAATAAAGAGAGTTATAGAATATCCGCCAGCAAGCACGTCCCTGCAGTGTGGAATGCCTATTTTTGGTTGGACGGACGCATTTTCCCGGGTGAAAAAAAAGAAGAAACTCAGGAGAGAGTCACAAGACAGCTGTGGAGCGTAGCTTTAAAGGGCTCTGAAACATGTGGCCGCCTCCTTTGGCGCGCAATAAAACAGGCTATTTGGGTCGACGTAATTACAGTCTAGACATGCTTCTGCTACTGCACACCAAGAGTCTGTGGAACACCATCCGAATCCCAAAAAAAGAAGACCGCACACAACCGCGTTTGGACAGCGACAATATGAACTCCGACTCCGTGAGACTCGTCACTGAGTCTTTCACTGTGCTTATGGGAAAGAACCGTCAACTCCTTAAATGGTAGAACCTCAAAAAACATTTAGAAATCCCCTCTCTCTCCTTTTTTGATATGCAGCATGCCGCGTTCTGTGGCTGTCAGTGGTATGTCTGTATACAGATGAAGAGGCTCCAGCTGTGACCATATTTCATGTGAAGGTCATAAATCTTCAGAACTAGCAAACCCATTTGCCTTTTGTGGTATTGTGGCGCGGGGAAGTCAGATATAGGCCAAACTTGTACTCTTACTCATACCCTTAAAGGTCTTCTACGGGAAAATCAAGCTTGTGGAAATGAAATGTGTCGAGGAATTGTACTTCCTCATGAAGAGACTTTTTGAAGTTGCCTTCAATCTTGGTCAAATTTCACATGAGAGGGTTTGAAACATTGAAGAGCTCCAGCAGCATCACTCAAATGTTCAGCACTGATATAGCGATGATATCCACCTCTGCAATAGCTTCACATATATTCTGATGTCTAGGCATCAGTCAAGCATTTTACTTCATCATATAACAGAGGCAATAATGTCCACTGAAAATATCATGCCTAAACGAATCCTGTATCGAATAGCTGAAAACGGCATATGAAGTTTAACATGGTTATATGATTATCAGCTCAATCAAAAATAATATTCCAACAATGACACAGCCATCCACAAGGAACTATTAAGAGTTGGCAGGTCTAAATGAGTCTCTGTTAAGTTTCAGTGGCAAATGGTGGTAATATAATCTTAGTGCAGACACTCAAGTAAATCTGCTTAAACACCGTCCTCATTTCCACAGATGGCAGAGCAACCAGAGGTACTGTACAGTGTGGTATGAATATGTCAGCTCAGAGCTGCATTTATAAAACATCTCAGATTAGGAGCGCTGATCTAAGATCAGTTTTCCATTTTAGATCATAATGAATAAGATTGTATGGACAGGGGGGGACCTGATCCTAGATCAGCACTCGTATACTCTGAGACGCTTTATTAATAAAGGCCCTGATAACTTCAAGTCCATGGAGTTGTTCAGTGGATCTCTAATAGATAAAGCCTAGTACCTCTGTGGAATGACATCCAACATTAACGGCTTGATTCAATCTGTAGCGCTGAAGAGCTAGGCTACAGCGTGATAGAAATGCAATGTTTCCGTGTTAGCGGAGATTGCATTCACGGTAAATGCTGCATATGTCGGCTCAATCAGAAGTTACGTTTAAATTGCAATCGTGCTTTAGCGCTGAACTTCAAAAACGCAGATTGAATTGAGCCCTTATTCAACCACTGTAATTCTGTAAACATGGGACTAAGCCTCACTATGAATTCTAGGACTTTTCATAACACTAGCATGACACAATCATAGCTCTCTCCCTTTGTCTCACAAGCCTTCAAAAATGTGTCTTTTGTCAACATTCATCATATTAACATTCATCACTGGAAGAAGGTTCAATAGCGAACATCAATTAAAAGTGTATCTATTATGGTTTGTGAATGGCCCTTCATCATCTTGGGAGATCAGATGGGCCTTAGCTATATGTGTGAAGCAACGGCATCCTGTTGGACAGCCATTTATAAAAGACAATGTCCATCAATCAAAGTGTCCCCGAGGGGAGATCTGAAAGGCTTGACATTTGGCAAAACAGTAATCTGACTCGTCCCTATCTCGGAGAGGCCACATCGTCCCCTGTGCGTCTCTTCTCAGCGGGAGGCTTTAGATTGTGACCATGGATTCCTACGTCAAAGTGGGATTGTGTACAGAGCTACGGAATAGTCCCCTCACTGAAGGACCCTGAAGGAAGAGGCCTAATGGGGAAAATGTCCCACCTCATCACCACCTCCCGTGCTGCCATAATGGAGTGTCCACGGCCCTTAATGGAGCCAACCTCCCACCTCAACAGTCCCTATTCACTCACTGTCATCATTCACGGCCATCACTTCCTCAGAATGTAATGGTTTCAGAGGCTCCCTTTTATCCCATTGTCTCCAGGCCTCTATGTCTCCTTCCCATTCGGAACCCCAAAATGGAAAAATAGCCCTGTTAGCGGGGCTCGGGGCCTGACCTCTGAGCCCCTCCAGAGGAGTCTCCTTCAGCTTTGTTTTGGGGCTCTGTCCCCCACCGTCCCCCTTGCCAAGGCGAATCAGACCCCGGTCAGCTCACGGAAAGAGAGAGCCATTGGGGGTCTCATTGTTTTCCCATACATTATATAGACAAGTGGGCCCAAAGTGGACACTTACGCTCCTCATAGCCATACACTCCAGGGACAATGTCCACACAAAGTGACAGCTCCTATTGGGAGAGGAATGCATTTGAATTGAGAGAGGGGTTCAAAGAAGCACACCAGTAAACCAACAACGACATGGGAATATTCGTCAGGAGAAGGCCGCCAGTGTGTTGTCCATCCGTAGTATTATGAAACATTTAGGGGCCACACATCAAATGCAATAGTATTAGTTCATGCAATAACACCTTAAAAGTGGTTATCAAAAGTGATGTGAAATGTGCTACAACTTTGACTGTGTTCCCTGCGTCACGTGACAAAGATGCACCTTGAGTGAATCCTCACAAAGTCAGTATCTTCCCGTCCACACACTCCCCAGTCCCCAAAAATTTGACACAGGCAGATGAAGTGATCCTTTAGGGCTCAAACACATAAATAGCGTTTGCCTGCCAAGAGCACTTACGAACAATTGTGTACGAACCAATTTTACATGTAGAATCGCCCAAAAATGAGGCCAGTCAGACGTCAACAGCACGCCGAACGATCGGTAGACTAACGGGAGATCCACATTCGGTCTGACGTGTGCGACCCTCTTTGTAGGGCAGGCTGATGTTCAAGGCACGGAAGCCAGCCACACTCAGTCTGTGGGACTCTGGTTCTGGCTCTGTGCTTTAGGTGGCAGAAGAGAGCCAGGGGAAGAGGGCTTAGTTAGTTAGACCTCACAAGCAGGGTCTAGCAGTAGGGGCGGAGGGCTACGAGAAGAGGGCTGGGGAGTGATTAGGAGGCAGCTGAGAGGCCACACGGGACATGAACCTGCTCCACTACACACAACCCTGTTCCCGCCATGGCCCAGCACCAAGGACTAACACAGTGGCTTGTGGCTTGGCAAAGATGGTCCAAATCCTCTCATGTACACACGACCTGCTCAGTGATTATATGTTCATTGAAATTCATTCAAATTAGTGTGTAAAGACTAATTCAGAAGATAGTAAGAAAGGGTTGTTCCTCACTCACTTCATTTCCAATTAGCTCCTCTCAGCCATTATACACTGTTTCTAAGTTCCATAGCCTATAGGAGGTTTAGACCTACGAAAGTATCATCAGCTCTTCAAAGGCACAGAACGAGACCAGACTGTAGAATTGTACCAATACTAATGAAGGTTCTTATAATCCCTAACAGATGGTCTTTTAATAAACTAAACAACATTTAGAGTTGTAAATGACCATCAATATGTTCAGATTTGAACATGTTTTTTTTAACCTGGTCTGAACCTAGCCGCGTGGAGCAGACGGTTTTATTGGTACTTACAGCCACGTATACATAGATTTTACGTACGGGTAGTCCCAGGAATCAAATCCACTACTCTGGAGTTGCAAGCACCATGCACTACCAATTGAACTACAGAGGTATATTGCCTCCAATTGTATTGTACAATGGAACTCTTGAAGATTCATGTTTTGCTTTAACCTTTTTCGTGCAGGGGGCTAAATCAGGGTCACATAGACTGTTTCTTGTTGGTCCTAAATAGATCTACTTTGAAACAAAAGTATACACCTCACACACATAGTTATGGGCTTTAAAAAAAGAAGACACTTGTACCATGTCAGATATGCTGTAGAGTTAATATGTATTCAATTTTGAGTTTCCATCCCAATATTACACTTTATGTACATCACAGAAGACTGAAATATAACAAAACTGTTTGACAGAGAAACACCAGATTTTCGGCATAAAAAAAAGGCATGTTTATTAATAACGGAAATCGAAAAAATATGTATAACATTCCACCCGTGAGGCCACTAGGTCATTTGACTGCAGGAAAGGGCTACTCCTAAAATGAAGACTAGAATAGAGCATTTACACTGTAGCTCTATGGACTACAGTCCACTACCTAGAAGAGCTAGAATTCACAGGTCCATTCTCCTCCTGGCAAGCAGCATGAGAAGGTGAACTCTTCTGAGAGATGGCGCTCAATCAGAATCCCTGGTTGCGTCCCGAATGTCACTATGCCCTATGCCCTATGTAGTGCACTACTTTTGGCCAGAGCCCTATGGTCCCTGGTCAAATGTGTTGCACTGTATGGGGAATACGGTACCATTTGGGACTCAAGAGTGTTTTAGTAATAGCCAGTTGGAGGTACCCTCAGTCCAAAGCTAATAAGAGCTTCATACCAGGAAACTATAAATCTCTTGTCTGAATTCTGGCAAAGTAGGAATTAGTAGCTTTCGAGTATGTTTCTCCCCTAGAGGTTTTCCAGATAAAACAGCTGGAGGCGTAATAACGGACAAAGGATTTCCTTCCTTTGAAAAACCCTGTCAGTGGACAGATACTGGGCAGCTCATGCATCTGGTCAGGTTAGTGGGGTTCATTCATAATGTGCCATTTTACTACTCACAGTGTGACTATACTGGGGTATGACTTGATCATGACCTGGGAAAACGCCATGTTTCATTTAGGCCAACTAGACCCAGTTAGAGCTCTAATGAGCCAACACAGGTCTGACCTGTGAGAAGAATGCAATAAAGACAATCAGGTTACTTCTGCTATCACAGACAGCAATGCATTCACACGGTAACCTAATGTAGCAGGCGTAGAAAGACCCCTGAGCTGAGTCCACACTTTCATTTTTCAAGGAAAACAGAAGGTAGGTTGAAAATACTGTATCCCTGAAAACCGGATGTTAGCATTTTCTGGTGACTCTGCATAGGCTACAGGGAGGGCAATCTAAACAGCCATTTTACGAGGTTCTGCCGCCTGCCCTCCCCTCTTTACAATAATCTAACATTACAGAGCGAACCCTTGACATATTGTGAACAGTAGCGGTCATATGTCGATGCTGTGGTCTCACACAAGGTATTAGGAGCTCTTTGATCACTACATGGGGCCAGAAACTTCAATCTAAGCTGCTTCTGTAAACAAAACTCTTACTTCAAGAGTAAAGTTTTTGGGCTGCTGGGAAGAAAGAGTGTTTGAACTGGGGAATTAATGAGAGCAATACAATGCTCTGTGGTGTGAAAATGTTTTCTCCCAAAGAGGACTAAACATGCTGACCACAGCAATCGCGTCGCATGCTCAAGCGTTGCAAAATAAATGTAAACATACATGTTATTCAATCATTGCAAGCGTTAAAATAGAAGTCAGTTCTATTTGTGACGCTGAACGTGGTGCACCCACGTGGGCGATTGAAAGATGAACTGAGTTCAGTCGGTCATCGTGGCCACTATGAATGTGAGACGCCAATCGCCATATAAAGTCCAAAGAAGAAAAAGCCTGGAAAGAGGAGAGATAACTAGAAACGATTCGGTTGACCGTTTTATGTGTGGATTAATTGTCGGAGTAGAGGACGTTTATATCCCAGGACAAATTAGCTAGCAACAGCAAACTAGCTAAATAGGACAAATTAGCTAGCAACCGCAAGCTAGCTAGCTAAATTGCCATAAATGTTTAATGCTTTTTTCCCTGTACACAAATTAATATAATTGGTTCAAAGTTTGTTTTGATATTTCAACCTAGGTGTCGTGATTGCGTTTGGTGAGGGGGGGACAAAATCAATTTGCGCACGATGGCACACGTGCGTGACCGGTTTGGAAACCGTGTAAGAGAAAGCTTAGGTAAATCTCTTCATGTGGGCCACATACAATCTGGTTTAAACACTGTGGCCTCTCTGCTGTGACACAGGGTGCTTAGCTATGACTGTGAGAAAGACATTAGGTTTAAGTGGAAACAGATTGGTTTAAATACAGGTCCTAATGATGGATTCCACTCAGGACTCAAGTAATGAGGCTGTTACCATGTTGCCACTGGACCTGGCTGCAAGGTCATTGGACGGTAAGTTTTCCTGCTATGAGCACTTTGATTTCATTGAGTAGAGCGATCATTTACTTAGAGATCATTTGCCAAGCTTTTCTTATCAATGTTTCAGTTTTGAGAATCTGGAGCGAAGGTGGTCTTGACTGATACTTGCAATGCATACATGCTGTTACTGTACGCCTCCCTCTAAACACACCCCCTACCTCCTGCCTCTCGCAGTTGGCGTCTACCGTCATGGAATTTATTATGTCATCGACAACACACACAGAGTACACATTCTCACCTGGTTTCCAGGGCAACCCAACCACAGTAGTGGTTTGCCGTTTCCTTCCTGCTTACGTTACATGATTTACTCAGTAAAAAACTTGAATGCATGTTTTTCAAGTTGGAAAGCAGTAACCAGGCGCAAATCACTGTATATCTAAATTTGTATTAAAAGCAGTAGTTTTTCTTACAGGGAGGAAATAATGCCCACAACTGTCCAAACAATGAAAGGATATCAAGCATAATGTAGCTAACCTAGCTAGAAGTTCTGAGAGTATTTGCTTTTTTTTACTGAGAATATAGCCTACCTACCAGCAGTGTTAGGATATGTGGTAAAAGCTGGGCATATTTTGTAATAAACAGAGGACACTTTGTATCAGGATTTTAGGAACAGCAGAATATGGAACAGTGAACACAAAAACACAGATCCCCCCACACACACACACATACTACTAAACCACTTGTAAGAACTGGCTCTGACTTCCAAACAGTTGGTAATGGCAGTTCATCAAGTCTTTACTTGGCTCAATGCTCAAACCTTTTATTTCTCTGGCTCGTGACAGCAAACCATGGCTTGACTTTCCTCTCTTCAATAACATACACACACGCACAAGCACACACACACACACACACACACACACACACACACACACACACACACACACACACACACACTCTTGGCACTTGGCCAGGCCTTATGTGTGACTGGCATGACTGGGTATCTCCATGGCAACAGGAATGCTGGCAGGCAGTGTCATGGGAGCAGCTGGTAGGTAGTGGCAGATTAGTCCCCAAACAGATTTACTGGTAGTCAAGTATTATACTGTGCACTCTGAATAGTTGAAGAAGAGATAAAAGAAGAAAAGGATCTATTAAACGTGAAGGAAAACAATAAAAGATTTGTAATAGCCCCACTGAGTAAAAACAATCTGTCAATCTGTCTAACTGGTCAATCTGTCATTCCGCTCAGCAGGAGATTAGTTGAGGGTAAGAAAATGGTGTATACATATTAACAGAGATTTGATGAAAGATTTCAACTGCCTCTAATAGTTTTGAGAGCACTCTGGTGGATGTGGAATCTTCAGACAGGACTTACTAATCGGCCCCCTAAATTAAATCTCTGGAGCAACTGCATTTTATATGCAGCGCTAGTGTAATTTGCACGGGCTCCCGCGCTAATTGAGGATGAGCCAGCCACATTAAATAGATGTCATGTCGTTTAAAAAAATAAAAAATATTCATCTCCTCAGGTAGATATATTGCCATGTCCAGACAATTGTCCAGGGCACTGTGAAGCAAGCAAAAAATTATTTGACAATTTAAGATATAAGTGAGGGCTTAGTTGACTGGAGAGATGGTGTAAGTTTAGATGTGCTGTACCAGCTTTATGCACTTACAGCATGCAAATCTTGCAGTGTGTGACATGTTCCAGTTTTTTTTATGTCTGTATTTCAGTACAGGACCTTTACAATTGCTACAGTATTCCTGAACAAATACACACTGACTGCAAACACAACCCAGTGGGCACATTACATCATTTCAACATGGGCAATTGGGTAATGTTTGGTTGAGACCTTGAGAACAGCTGACGTTTTAGCAACAGTGCTATTTTGTTCGTTTTTTTGCGTTGTTTGTAACTTATTTTGTACATGGTGTTGCTGCTACCGCCGCTTATGACCGAAAATAACTTATGGACATCAGAACAGCGATTGCTCACCTCGAACTGGAAGAATAATTATTCTTTTTTTTCTTTAAGTGAGTTGAATTTCCAACGTGTTATCACTGTGCTTTCAACCGTCTAAAAGCACAACCACATTCCAATGGAAAAACCATGTCTGATTGTTGGTTTAGTCGTCACCCAAATGCCTATCATTGCGCTTTTAATCATTTAAAAGCACAGCAAAGTTCAAATGGGAATACAATGTCAGATATTTTGTTTATTTATACAACAGATTCATGTGTTATCATTGTTTTTAATCTAATAGCAGAACCAAATGACCTGGATTGCAGATTTGTTAACATTAAGTAGTCCCGTGTGGCTCAGTTGGTAGACCATCTCAACCAAAAATCTAAATTAAAGAATTAGGACTAAATCAAATCAAACTTTAAATGCAATTAAAATAAAGTCTGTTTTGATTTAGTCCTATTCTTTAACTTTGATTTTTGGTTGAGATGGAGACATGAATCCAACATATCAATTATTAATTTGTAGACAAACTGGAATTAAAGCCAGACTAAGTCTATGGCACAGATGGAACTATCCAAGCAGAAGATACATGTCCTTCAACTGTAGATGTTTGGTTACGTTGACAAACAAACACAATTCAACGTCACTAAATATCATTACATTTGAACTCAACCAGAGCTTGAAACCCAAGGCCTATTTTATTGTTTATTTTTTGTTTAATTCGCAGTTGAATTGAAACAATAACTGTTGAGGACTTTGTTCACATTTCATTTGCTCTGTGAAACCTACCCGTTGGAATGACTTGGAAAGCAATAATGAATGTATTTTGTTTTTAAGAGGAGATCTCTCAATACTAATGTAATTATCACGATAGCACATTGGTGCTACATTGGTAGCACAATAGTCAGTGGCAAATATCATAGCTTAAAACCTTGGATGGGAGACCAAAGGGTAGCTGTAGATAGATCAGTTATCTTTTTCTGATCGTGGATATAATGTTGAAAATCTGACGTTGTTTTAAAGGTACAAATTCAACATATTTTATACAAGATGTTATACATGTTGAAACTTGGTTACCATGATGACATAATCCTGTGATAGAAATGTCACCCTGAAAACAACATTTTACATTGATGACTTTAAAAAAAAATCAAATGTATTTTCCACATAAATGTAGATTACACATCAGAATACGTTGACAAATTACGGTGAAACAACGTTGATTCAACCAGTTTGTGCCCAGTAGGAAGCCAATGAAAACTTGACCTCTGAATTTCCACAAAGCTACAGGATAACAAAGGCCAATACACACTGACCATGATCTGCAAACACATTTCTCATATGAGTATAAGACTATAAGATCTTTGAAGAAATATGGCTGTGAGACGCCATTCAAGCCGGAGTCTAAATGAAACAGCTCCTGCCTGTGCTGAGTAATAGTCTCAGATGAGACACCCTGTTTCAAATTCAGACAGAGTGAGACTGTTTCAGAAGGCTTGCTATCCATTAGAGCATTTTATGTCTGCCATTGCTGTGATTTATGGACTTTTACTGCATCCTCACAAAAAAAAAAGCATTAGAGAAGTATGCTGTACAGCTGGCGTAATGGCCAGGCTCGCTGCTACACAAGTTAATGAAATCCTTAAATATGCTGATAGACAGCATAAAGGCCTTTGTGCGATGATGTGGCCAAGGCTTGCGTAACAGAGACAGCCTCCATCCCAAATACCTACATTTTCCCTTAATAGTGCACTACTTTTGTCCAGGGCTCATAGGGCTCTGGTCAAAAGTAGTGCACCACAAAGGGAATAGAGTGCCGTTTAGGATGACACCATAATAGACAGGTAGGCCTTTGAAGGTACTGATAGGATCAGAGTTAAATTGTCCATATTTTCTGAAGTCTTTGTTTCATCAGATGAAGTATTCAGTGCACTAAGTCATCTGATGTATTTACGCTCCAAGGCAGTAATATTTTTCTTAAACCAGTCTGGTTTTAGACCCCATCATAGTACTGAGACTGCACTTGTGAAGGTGGTAAATTACCTTTTAATAGCGTCAGACCGAGGCTCTGCATCTGTCCTCATGCTCCTAGACCTTAGTGCTGCTTATGATATCATCGATCACCACACGGACAAGTTCTGGCCTGGTTTAGATCTTATCTGTCGGAAAGATATCAGTTTTTCTCTGTGAATGGTTTGTCCTCTGACAAATCAACTGTACATTTCGGTGTTCCTCAAGGTTCCATTTTAGGACCACTATTGTTTTCACTGTATATTTTACCTCTTGGGGATGTCATTCGAAAACATAATGTTAACTTTCACTGCTATGTGGATGACACACAGCTGTACATTTCAATGAAACACGGTGAAGCCGCTTAACTGCCCTCGCTAGAAGCCTGTGTTTCAGACATAAGGAAGTGGATGGCTGCAAACTTTCTATTTTTAAACTTGGGCAAAACAGAGATGCTTGTTCTAGGTCCCAAGAAACAAAGAGATCTTCTGTTGAATCTGACAATTAATCTTGATGTTTGTACAGTTGTCTCAAATAAAACTGTGAAGGACCTCGGCTTTACTCTGGACCCTGATCTCTCTTTTGACGAACATATCAAGACTGTTTCAAGGACAGCTTTTTTCCATCTACGTAACATTGCAAAAATCAGAAACTTTCTGTCCAAAAATGATACAGAAAAATTAACCCATGCTTTAGTTTCTTCTAGGTTAGATTACTGCAATGCTCTACTTTCCAGCTACCCGGATAAAGCACTAAATAAACTTCATGGCGGAGATCTTTTGTGGGCTATACTCGGCCTTGTCTCAGGATGGTAAGTTGGTGGTTGAAGATATCGCTCTAGTGGTGTGGGGGCTGTGCTTTGGCAAAGTGGGTGGGGTTATATCCTGCCTGTTTGGTCCTGTCTGGGGGTATCATCGGATGGGGCCACAGTGTGTCCTGACCCCTCCTGTCTCAGCCTCCAGTATTTATGTTGCAGTAGTTTGCGTCGGGGGGCTAGGGTCAATCTGTTATATCTGGAGTACTTCTCCTGTCTTATCCGGTGTCTTGTGTGAATTTAAGTATGCTCTCTCTAATTCTCTCTTTCTTTCTTTCTCTCTCTTGAAGGACCTGAGCCCTAGGACCATGCCTCAGGACTACCTGGCATGATGACTCCTTGCTGTCCCCAGTCCACCTGGCCGTGCTGCTGCTCCAGTTTCAACTGTTCTCCCTGCGGCTATGGAACCCTGACCTGTTCACCGGACGTGCTACCTGTCCCAGACCTGCTGCTTTTAACTCTCTAGAGACAGCAGGAGCGGTATAGATACTCATAATGATCGGCTACGAAAAGCCAACTGACATTTACTCCTGAGGTGCTGACTTGAGGTGCTGCACCCTCGACAACTACTGTGATTATTATTATTTGACCATGCTGGTCATTTATGAACATTTGAACATCTTGGCCATGTTCTGTTATAATCTCCACCTGGCACAGCCAGAAGAGGACTGGCCACCCCTCACAGCCTGGTTCCTCTCTAGGGTCCTTCCTAGGTTTTGGCCTTTCTAGGGAGTTTTTCCTAGCCACCGTGCTTCTACACCTGCATTGCTTGCTGTTTGGTGTTTTAGGCTGGGTTTCTGTACAGCACTTTGAGATATCAGCTGATGTAAGAAGGGCTATATACATACATTTGATTTGATATTTTCTTGACAGGATCACGTACTGTACCACTTTTAATTTACTGTCATTCACTTCTCACTTCCCTATCGAGACTGAGGACTCTCTCCATGATGCATGAGATTGTGATTATTCTGATAACTTTCCAAAAATTCCCAGCACCTGGTTGGAGGTTTCCTGAAAACAGAAGCAGGAAATCTGAAATTCTTCAATCAGGATCTTTGGAAAATCTGTGAATTTGGGGAAAGTTACCAGAGTTTTGCAACCCTACTTGCAGGCCTGATGTAGCCTGAGGTATAAACTGGGGTATAATTATGCATGTCTAAAGGTACAAAGGAAAACTTTACAGGGTACCTCTACAGTGACAAGTGTTTTTACCCCTTTAAGAACAAATCTAAACCTGTTTTTCTGAGAGTGTAATACAATGGCCCAAAACTTAGGCCACATCAGGCTTTCAAGTCACATTATGCTGGCTTGAGAGATGACGTGTACTTCCTATTGGAATCTTGTCAGAATGGGGATATCAAACTTTTGGAACTTTTAACCATCCACAAACTGTATTCAGAATGACCGCCAGGGTTGGGAAGACTGACCTATGAGATGACCTAAACCATCTAAACTCGAACAATAATTTCAGTAATATCTGCAGTAACATGTTGGATTAGTTTAGAAAAGGTTCCGTCATTTATATTTGAGTACGATTAATTAATCAATCAATCAATGTACATGCACAAACATAGATATTGAAACAAACAATTCTTAATGAGCATTCTGGGAAATGTGATAATATTGGGTGTGATTTTGATTCAAAGCCATGTGTATGAGTTTCAGGGACCTGTATTAGGGTAAAACTAGGCCCTAAAAATAAGACCTTATGAAATACGTATGGTATTGTGTTAAATAAAAATGCATTTGAATGATTACACATTCACTTAGGATCTCACTTGGTGATGTCCATAGGACTGAAACTGGATGAATGCAACAACCACTTTCAGTGTTGATTTTACACTCACAGTGTTCATTTAAAAAAAAGTAACTGTAAATAATTTGCTGTGTACTCCCTTTCTTATACTGTGTACGAAGCAGTGGAATCACCTCAACAAATGTAGCACTCATCCAGCCCCTTTCTCCTGAAGTTGATATGTTCATTGTTGGTCAATATTGTAACACACTGTTTGGAGGGTTTGGATAGTGGAACATCAACAATAAGGAAAATGAATACTAGACAGAGCCTGCATACAGGAATCAAATCAAATCAAAACCAATGTTATTTGTCACGTGCGGCGAATACAACAGGTGGAGTAGACCTTACCGTGAAATGCTTACTTACAAGCCCTTAACCAACAATGCAGTTCAAAAAATAGAGTTAAGAAAATATTTACTAAATAAAATAAAGTTTTTAAAAAATGATAAAAAAATAAAGTAAAAAAAATGGATAAAAAAGTAAAACAAGAAAATGACATAACAATAACAAGGCTATATACAGGGGGTACCGGTACTGAGTCACTGTGCGGGGGTACAGGTTAGTCAAGGTCATTTGTAAAGTGACAATGCATAGATAATAAACAGTGAGTAGGTGGGGTCAATAGTCCGGGTGGACATTTGATTAATTGTTCAGCAGTCTTATGGCTTGGGGTTAGAAGCTGTTAAGGAGCGTTTTGGTCCTAGATTGGCACTCCAGTACCACTTGCCATGCAGTAGCAGAGAGAACAGTCTATGACTTGGATGACTGGAGTCTTTGAGAATTTTTTTGTTTGTTGGTGATGTGGACACCAAGTTACTTGAAACTCTCGACCTGCTCCACTTCAGCCCCGTCGATGTTAGTGTGGGTGTCGTTGCGTTGACTATCGTTAAATGTGAAGACTGTATATTGTCAAATCAATTCTCTATGTGTAATTATTCCGTAATTCAACAAATCATGGAATAGTAATGAACTTGGAAGCCGGGGCACCACGGAAAAATTTTGCTTATAGAGTGTCAATTTCTCGAATATAACTCTTCAGATATTTTCATATCTTATCGATTACAGTCACTTGTGAATGTATTCCGGCGCCGACAGAGATGGCCGCCTCGCTTCGCGTTCCTAGGAAACTATGCAGTTTTTTGTTTTTTTACGTGTTATTTCTTACACTAGTACCCCAGGTCATCTTAGGTTTCTTTACATACAGCCGACAAGAACTACTGAATATAAGATCAGCGTCAACTCACCATCAGTACGACCAAGAATATGTTTTTCGCGATGCGGATCCTGAGTTCTGCCTTACAACCAGTGTAACCGAGTGGATCACATGCAGCGACCAAAAAAAAAAAACGACTCAGAAAAAGAGGGAAACGAAGCGGTCTTCTGGTCAGACTCCGGAGACGGGCACATCGTGCACCACTCCCCAGCATTCTTCTTGCCAATGTCCAGTCTCTTGACAACAAGGTTGATGAAATCCGAGCAAGGGTAGCATTCCAGAGGGACATCAGAGACTGTAACGTTCTCTGCTTCACGGAAACATGGCTCACTGGAGAGACGCAATCCGAAGCGGTGCAGCCAGCGGGTTTCTCCACGCATCGCGCCGACAGAAACAAACATCTCTCTGGTAAGAAGACGGGCGGGGGCGTATGCCTTATGGCCAACGTGACATGGTGTGATGAAGGAAACATACAGGAACTCAAATCCTTCTGTTCACCTGATTTAGAATTCCTCACAATCAAATGTAGACCGCATTATCTACCAAGAGAATTCTCTTCGATTATAATCACAGCCGTATATATCCCCCCAAGCAGACACATCGATGGCTCTGAACGAACTTTATTTAACTCTCTGCAAACTGGAAACGATTTATCCGGAGGCTGCATTCATTGTAGCTGGGGATTTTAACAAGGCTAATCTGAAAACAAGACTCCCTAAATTTTATCAGCATATTGATTGCGCAACCAGGGGTGGAAAGACCCTGGATCATTGTTACTCTAACTTCCGCGACGCATATAAGGCCCTGCCCCGCCCCCTTTCGGAAAAGCTGACCACGACTCCATTTTGTTGATCCCTGCCTACAGACAGAAACTAAAACAAGAAGCTCCCACGCTGAGGTCTGTCCAACGCTGGTCCGACCAAGCTGACTCCACACTCCAAGACTGCTTCCATCACGTGGACTGGGAGATGTTTCGTATTGCGTCAGACAACAACATTGACGAATACGCTGATACGGTGTGCGAGTTCATTAGAACGTGCGTTGAAGATGTCGTTCCCATAGCAACGATTAAAACATTCCCTAACCAGAAACCGTGGATTGATGGCAGCATTCGTGTGAAACTGAAGGCACGAACCACTGCTTTTAATCAGGGCAAGGTGTCTGGTAACATGACTGAATACAAACAGTGCAGCTATTCCAGGCTATCAAACAAGCAGGCTATCAAATTGCAGGCTATCAAACAAGCTAAGCGCCAGTACAGAGACAAAGTAGAATCTCAATTCAACGGCTCAGACACAAGAGGTATGTGGCAGGGTCTACAATCAATCACGGACTACAGGAAGAAACCCAGCCCAGTCACGGACCAGGATGTCTTGCTCCCAGGCAGACTAAATAACTTTTTTGCCCGCTTTGAGGACAATACAGTGCCACTGACACGGCCTGCAACGGAATCATGCGGTCTCTCCTTCACTGCAGCCGAAGTGAGTAAGACATTTAAACGTGTTAACCCTCGCAAGGCTGCAGGCCCAGACGGCATCCCCAGCCGCGCCCTCAGAGCATGCGCAGACCAGCTGGCCGGTGTGTTTACGGACATATTCAACCAATCCCTATACCAGTCTGCTGTTCCCACATGCTTCAAGAGGGCCACCATTGTTCCTGTTCCCAAGAAAGCTAAGGTAACTGAGCTAAACGACTACCGCCCCGTAGCACTCACATCCGTCATCATGAAGTGCTTTGAGAGACTAGTCAAGGACCATATCACCTCCACCCTACCTGACACCCTTGACCCACTCCAATTTGCTTACCGCCCAAATAGGTCCACAGACGATGCAATCTCAACCACACTGCACACTGCCCTAACCCATCTGGACAAGAGGAATACCTATGTGAGAATGCTGTTCATCGACTACAGCTCGGCATTCAACACCATAGTACCCTCCAAGCTCGTCATCAAGCTCGAGACCCTGGGTCTCGACCCCGCCCTGTGCAACTGGGTACTGGACTTCCTGACGGGCCGCCCCCAGGTGGTGAGGGTAGGCAACAACATCTCCTCCCCGCTGATCCTCAACACTGGGGCCCCACAAGGGTGCGTTCTGAGCCCCCTCCTGTACTCCCTGTTCACCCACGACTGCGTGGCCATGCACGCCTCCAACTCAATCATCAAGTTTGCGGACGACACAACAGTGGTAGGCTTGATTACCAACAACGACGAGACGGCCTACAGGGAGGAGGTGAGGGCCCTCGGAGTGTGGTGTCAGGAAAATAACCTCACACTCAACGTCAACAAAACTAAGGAGATGATTGTGGACTTCAGGAAACAGCAGAGGGAACACCCCCATCCACATCGATGGAACAGTAGTGGAGAGGGTAGCAAGTTTTAAGTTCCTCGGCATACACATCACAGACAAACTGAATTGGTCCACTCACACAGACAGCATCGTGAGGAAGGCGCAGCAGCGCCTCTTCAACCTCAGGAGGCTGAAGAAATTCGGCTTGTCACCAAAAGCACTCACAAACTTCTACAGATGCACAATCGAGAGCATCCTGGCGGGCTGTATCACCGCCTGGTATGGCAACTGCACCGCCCTCAACCGTAAGGCTCTCCAGAGGGTAGTGAGGTCTGCACAACGCATCACCGGGGGCAAACTACCTGCCCTCCAGGACACCTACACCACCCGATGCTACAGGAAGGCCATAAAGATCATCAAGGACATCAACCACCCGAGCCACTGCCTGTTCACCCCGCTGTCATCCAGAAGGCGAGGTCAGTACAGGTGCATCAAAGCTGGGACCGAGAGACTGAAAAACAGCTTCTATCTCAAGGCCATCAGACTGTTAAACAGCCACCACTAACATTGAGTGGCTACTGCCAACACACTGTCAATGACACTGACTCTACTCCAGCCACTTTAATCACGGGAATTGATGGGAAATTATGTAAATATATCACTAGCCACTTTAAACAATGCTACCTTATATAATGTTACTTACCCTACATTGTTCATCTCATATGCATACGTTGATACTGTACTCTATATCATCGACTGCATCCTTATGTAATACATGTATCACTAGCCACTTTAACTATGCCACTTGGTTTACATACTTATCTCATATGTATATACTGTACTCGATATCATCTACTGTATCTTGCCTATGCTGCTCTGTACCATCACTCATTCATATATCCTTATGTACATATTCTTTATCCCCTTACACTGTGTATAAGACAGTAGTTTTTTTTTGGAATTGTTAGTTAGATTACTTGCTCGTTATTACTGCATTGTCGGAACTAGAAGCACAAGCATTTCGCTACACTCGCATTAACATCTGCTAACCATGTGTATGTGACAAATAAAATTTGATTTGTATTATTACCTCATCAGTCATATTCTGAATGTCGCAAACCCTTGGATATCTGCATGAACCCTAGCCCAGATCATGAATAAGCGATATACAAATTGGCTTAATTATTTATTTACTAACTAACTTAATCAATCACAGAATTACATAAAAACACACACAAATAGGTCATATATTGGTTACTGACATGATAGAAAAGTCCCTAGTGGGCTAAGCCGATATAACGGCTTGGTAGACAAAGGAAAGGGGTGGGGACAGTTCAAGAGTGGGAAACTCAGATAGGATTCACTGTAATACAGTTGATAACTACACTTGTGAAATAAACTTTTACTTTATCAACTGCTCATTCGAAACGAAATTGCAATTTACATATTTACAAGTGTATGGCTTTGTTGTCCCTCTCTGCTATCGCCGGTCCGTCTGCTGGATAATAGTCCATCAGAGAGTCTCTGGTTGTATTCCCCAGAAGTCCCAAATTCTTTCGTGGTTGTAGTTCTTATAATGGTAAACTTCAGAGTACCATTCGTATTTAAACAGCTGCAGCCTGAATAATGTACTTTAGTTTGTAGATTTCTTAACCATTTGAGATGTCCGGCTTACCGTGGGTCTCTTTGGCAGAGTTGCCAACCATTTCGACATGTGACTATCGCTTCATGTTTTCTGATCTAATGTACATTTTTGTTGGAAGTGGCTTTTATACTAGAGTAGAAAAAGTGGCGTTCCATGACGCTGATGTAAATGTCTGTACTCACGGGGTGTGGTCACTGACTGGTTAAAACTTCATATGAAAACCCATACTGTCATTTAGAAGGCTAACATCACATTTCATCTTTTCAAAAGTATTATTTTACTCAATAATTTATTTTATACAACACTCAGATGCAAACCCCATAATTGAGAAGTGTATACAACCAAATAAACAGTCATCTCCTGTCCTTCATGAGATCACCAAATAAAAGTGTCCTTAAGTGTTCACAGACCATTTCAACTGCTTGGAATACAGAAATACTGTTGAATTATTCAAACTTTTGATGTCCATTTTTCTCTCTGTGTTCCACTGTTTACATTCCAATCTCGAACACTACAGAGCATAGAGGCAGCGTATTTTACGAGCGCCATAAAGCGGCCCCCTCTGGACCCACTGCAACCTGACCCTTCAGATCTTCACAGGAGAGTTTTGACAGGGGCCTGTTCGGCCCTCATTTTGGTATAGCCCACGATCAGCTCCTTTGTCTTGCTCACATTGTCCAGGCACCACACTGCCAGGTATCTGACCTCCTCCCTATATGCTGTTTCATCATTGTCGGTGATCAGGCCTACCACTGTTGTGTTGTCAGCTAACTCAATGATGGTGTTGGAGTTGTGCTTGGCCACGCAGTCGTGGGTGAACAGGGAGAACAGCAAGGGACTAACCACGCACCCCTGAGGGGCCCCAGTCTTGAGGATCAGCGTGGCAGATGTGTTGTTGTCTACCCTTACCACCTGGGGGCTTCTCGTCAGGAAGTCCAGGATCCAGTTGAAGAGAGAGATGTTTAGTCCCAGGGTCCTTAGCTTAGAGATGAGCTTTATGGGCACTATGGTGTTGAATGCTGAGCTGTAGTCAATGAACAGCATTCTCACATAGGTGTTCCTTTTGTCCAGGTGGGAAAGGGCAGTGTGGAGTGCGATTGAGATTGCGTCATCTGTGAATCTGTTGGGGCGGTATGCGAATTGGAGTGGGTCTAGGGTTTCCGGCATGATGGTGTTGTGAGCCATGACCAGCCTTTCAAAGCACTTCATGGCTACCGATGTTAGTGCAACGGGGCGGGAATCATTTAGGCAGGTTACCTTTGCTTTCTTAGGCACAGGGACTATGGTGGTCTGTTTGAAACACGTAGGTATTACGGACTCGGTCAGGGAGAGGCTGTCAGTGAAGACACTTGCCAGTTGGTCCGCGCATGCTTTGAGTACACGTCCTGGTAATCCAAGGTCTTGCTCACAATGGCTATGGAGAGCTTCATCACACAGTCGTCCGGAACAGCTGGTGCTCTCATGCATGCTTCAGTGTTGCTTGCCTCGATGTGAACATAAAAAGCATTTAGCTCATCTGGTATGCTCGCGTCACTGGGCAGCTCTCAACTGGGTTTCTCTTTGTAGTCCGTAATATTTTTCAAGCCCTCTACACCCGACGAGCATCAGAGCATGTGTAGTAGGAATCAATCTTAGTCCTGTATTGACGCTTTGCCTGTTTGGTGGTTCGTCTGAGGGCATAGCAGGATTTATTATAAGCATCCGGATTAGTGTCTCGCTCCATGAAAGCGGCAACTCTAGCCATTAGCTTGGTGCGGATATTGCCTGTAATCCATGGCTTCTGGTTTTGAAATGTACGTACGGTGACTGTGGTGACGACATCGTCGATACACTTATTAATAAAACTGGTGACTGAGGTGGTATACTCCTCAGTCCCATTGGATGAATCCCGGAACATATTCCAGTCTGTGCTAGCAAAACAGTCGTGTAGCGTAGTATCCACGTAATCTGAACACTTACGTATTGAGTGAGTCACTGGTACTTCCTGCTTTAGCACAGATTTAACACAGATTTACACATGGGATAAACAAACGTACAGTCAATATCACAATAGAAAAGTCTACATACAGTGTGTGCAAATGTAGTAAGATTAGGGAGGTAAGGCAATAAATAGGCCATAGTGGCAAAATAATTACAATTTAGCAATTAAACACTGGAGTGATAGATGTGCAGAAGATGAAAGTGCAGATATGCTGGGGTGCAGTAGAGATGCTGGTGTGCAAAGGAACAAAACAATAAATAACAGTATGGGAGTGAGGTAGTTGTGTGGGCTATTTACAGATGAGCTATGTACAGGTGCAATGATCGGTAAGCTGCTCTGACAGCTGATGCTTAATGTTAGTGAGGGAGATATAAGTCTCCAATTCAGTGATTTTTGCAATTCGTTCCAGTCATTGGCAGCAGAGAACTGGAAGGAAAGGCGGCCAAAGGAGGAGTTGGCTTTGGGGGTGACCAGTGAAATATACCTGCTGGAGCGTGTGCTACAGGTGGGTGCTGCTATGGTGACCAGTGAGATGAGATAAGGCAGGGCTTTACCTAGCAAAGACTTATAGATGACCTGGAGCCAGTGTGTTTGGCGACGAATATGAAGCGAGGGCCAGCCAACGAGAGCATACAGGTCTTAGTGGTGGGTAGTATATGGGGCTTTGATGACATCGCCAAAGTCAAGGATCGGTAGGATAGTCAGTTTTACGAGGGTATGTTTGGCAGCATGAGTGATGGATGCTTTGTTGCAAAATAGTAAGCTGATTATAGATTTAATTTTGGATTGGAGATTCTTAATGTGAGTCTGGAAGGAGTGTTTATAGTCTAGCCAGACACCTAGGTATTTGTAGTTGTCCCCATATTCTAAGTCAGAACCGCCCAGAGTAGTGATGCTGGACGGGCGGGCGGGTGCGGGCTGCGATCGGTTGAAGAGCATGCATTTAGTTTCACTTGCATTCAAGAGCAGTTGGAGGCCACGGGAGGAGTGTTGTATGGCATTGAAGCTCATTTGGAGGTTAGTTAACACAATGTCCAAAGAAGGCCCAGAAGTATACAGAAGGGTGTCGTCTGCGTAGAGGTGGATCAGGGAATCACCAGGAGCAAGAGCGACATCATTGATATATACAGAGAAAAGAGTCGGCCCGAGAATTGAACCCTGTGGCACCCCCATAGAAACTGCAAGAGGTCCGGAAAACAGGCCCTCCGATTTGACACACTGAACTCTATCTAAGAAGTAGTTGGTGAACCAGGTGAGGCATTCATTTGAGAAACCAAGGCTGTTGAGTCTGCCGAAAAGAATACGGTGATTGACAGAGTCGAAAGCCTTGGCCAGGTCGATGAATACGGCTGAGCAGTATTGTCTTTTATTGATGGCGGTTATGATATCATTTAGGACCTTGAGCGTGGCTGAGGTGTACCCATGACCAGCTCGGAAACCAGATTGCATAGCGGAGAAGGTACCGTGAGATTCGAAATGGTCTGTGATCTGATTTTAGTTTGCCTGCATTAAAGTCCCCGGCCACTAGGAGAGTTGCTTCTAGATGAGCATTTTCTTGTTTGCTTATGACCTTATACAGCTCATTGAGTGCGGTCTTAGTGCCAGCATCGGTTTGTGGTGGTAAATAAACAGCTATGAATAATATAGATGAGAACTCTCTTGGTAGATAGTGTGGTCTACAGCTTATCGTGAGGTATTCTACCTCAGGCGAGCAATACCTCAAAACTTCTTGCATATTACACATCGCGCACCAGCAGTTATGGACAAATAGACACACACCCCCTCCCCTCATCTTACCAGACGTAGCTGCTCTGTCCTGCCGATGCACGGAGAAGCCAGCCAGCTCTATATTATCCGTGTCGTCGTTCAGCCACATCTCGGTGAAACACAAGATATTACAGTTTTTAATGTCCCATTGGTAGGATAGTCTTACCTACACGTCGAGTAATTCTTACAAGGCACCCCACTCTCCTCCCCCCTTTTCTCTGTCTTTTCTTCACGCTGATGACAGGGATTTGGACTTTGTCTTGACAAAGCAGTATATTCTTCACGTTGAACTCATTAAATAAAATGTGTTGTCGAGGCGATTAATCGCTGTTCTGATGTCCAGAAGCTCTTTTCGGTCGTAAGAGACGGTTGCAGCAACATTATGTACAAAAGGAGTTACGAGCAATGTGAAAAAAAATAAAAATAGCACAAAACGGCAGCCATCCCCTCCGGCGCCATTGTTATTAAGACTTTATTCTTTAGAAGCAACCACCATCTCAATCTGTTCACACGAAAGGCAGGAATTTATAAACACCAGTCATGCATCACTAATCAATGATCATCAACTTCAATTTCCACATTTACAGATGTTGCATCACCAGGCCAACCATATACAGTAGCACTAAATTGCTCTGGCTTAATGAATAATTTACTGTTTATATTAAACCATGTGAAACTTCCACATGTGAAATCATGTGAAAGCATGTGGTTTTGGATCACTTCACATGTGAGGCTATTTCACATGAAGTTTCACATGAGATTTTTCACGAGTCGCTAGGATGTCCCCGGAACACCCCACAGTCGCTGTCACGACTCCTACCGAACGTGGCTCCCCTTCCTGTTCAGGTGGCGCTCGGAGGTCGTGGTCACCGGCCTACTAGCTGTCACTGATCCTTTTCCCCCTTTCTGTTTATTGGTTTAACCTGTTTTGTGTTTAGGCTGATTAGTCGGGCTATGTTTACCAGCAGGCCCGCCTACTCTTTGTGCGGGATTGTTTGTGTGACTAGGGTGCACGTTTGAGGTTTACATGTTCCCATTTCGTGTTTTTTTTTTGCTGGACTGTTTAAGTCCCCGTGTTTGGGGCATTTGTTTTGTGTGCGCCCTGTGTTTCGTGGGGTGGCTTATGTTCGCCGTTTGTGCCTTATTAAATAGCACTACCCTGAACTCTCTGCTTCCTACACCCAGAATGTTACAGTCACAGTGTTTTCAACTTACATTATTTACATCCCTTTACTTTTTCCACATTTTGTTGTGTTATAGCATGAATTTAAAATGTATCACATTGAGATTTTGTATCACTGATCTACATACAATAACCCATAATGTCAAAATGGAATATTGTTTGTCCAAAAAAAATGTATTCATCAAAAATGAAAAGCTGAAATATCTTGAGGCAATAAGCATTCAACCCCTTTGTTGTGTCAAGCCTAAATAACAATGTGCTTAACAAATCACATAATAAGTTGCATGGACTCATTATGTGTTCATTAATAGTGTTTAACATGATTTTTGAATGAATACACCATCTCTGTACTCCACACATACATTTATTTGTAAGGTTCCTCAATCGAGTAGTGAACTTCAATGCCTCGCAAAGGGCACCAATTGGTAGAAGTGTAAAAATGAAAAACGCAGATACTGAATATCCCTTTGAGCATAATGAATTTATTGATTAGGCTTTGGATGGTGTATCAGTACACCCAGTCACTACAAAGATGCAAGCGTCTTTCCTAACTCCTCTCCTAGTTGCCGGAGAGGAAGGAAATTGCTCAGGGTTTTCACCATGAGGGCAATGGTGATTTTTAAAATGTTACAGAGAGTTCCAAACCTCTCTGCCAACAGCTAATTTTCAGTGTCACCTTTCCCACTCAGACCACTCTCACACAGTCCTGGCACCATTCTTGCTTGAGAAATGTCCCTTTGCTAAGAAGCTATTTTTGTTTATTTTTGACCATTGTAATTGAAAACAATCACAGTAAGGTACTTAATTTTTACCCAGAAATGATTTGATATTGAGATAAAAACGTCTTCATTGGACCTTTAACAAAACTCCCCAGATTGAAGATGAATAGAAGCTAGAGTTAGGTCTATGAATAGGTTGTGCCAGCCCCACAAAGCAAAAAAAAAAGTAGGCAGTTAATTTCACCACTGCAGCCATTTGATCTCAATTTGATGTGTCGATCCTTCCCTGAGTGATTGGAGTTCGCCTGTCACTTTTACTGTTGTAGATTCAATGATGAACTGATCGATCATTGAACCATCCATCAAATCCACTACTTCTTGTTCTTCCTCAAACAATTCTCCGCTGTGCAATCTGGTTTCCGAGCCGGTCACGGGTGCACCTCAGCCACGCTAAAAGTACTAAACGATATTTTAACCTCAATCGATAAAAGACAGTACTGTGCAGCAGTCTTCATCGACCTGGCCAAGGCTTTTGACTCTGTCAATCACCATATTCTTATCGGCAGACTCAGTAGCCTCGGTTTTTCTAATGACTGCCTTGCCTGGTTCTCCAACTACTTTGCAGACAGAGATCAGTGTGTCAAATCAGAGGGCATGTTGTCCGGTCCTCTGGCAGTCTCTATGGGGGTGCCACAGGGTTCAATTCTCAGGCCGACTATTTTCTCTGTATATATCAATGATGTTGCTCTTGCTGCTGGCAATTCCCTGATCCACCTCTACGCAGACGACACCATTCTGTATACTTCTGGCCCTTCCTTGGACACTGTGCTATCTAACCTCCAAACGAGCTTCAATGCCATACAACACTCCTTTCGTGGCCTCCAACTGCTCTTAAATGCTAGTAAAACCAAATGCATGCTTTTCAACCGTTCGCTCCCTGCACCCGCACACCCGACTAGCATCACCACCCTGGATGGTTCCGACCTAGAATATATGGACATCTATAAGTACCTAGGTGTCTGGCTAAACTCTCCTTCCAGACTCATTTCAAACATCTCCAATCCAAAATCAAATCAAGAGTCGGCTTTCTATTTCGCAACAAAGTCTCTTTCACTCACGCCGCCAAACTTACCCTAGTAAAACGGACTATCCTACAGATCCTCGACTTCGGCGATGTCATCTACAAAATGGCTTCCAATACTCTACTCAGCAAACTGGATGCAATTTATCACAGTGCCATCCGCTTTGTTACTAAAGCACCTTATACCACCCACCACTGCGACCTGTATGCTCAAGTCGGCTGGCCCTCGCTACATATTCGTCGCCAGACTCACTGGCTCCAGGTCATCTACAAGTCCATGCTAGGTACAGCTCCGCCTTATCTCAGTTCACTGGTCACGAGGGCAACACCCATCCGTAGCACGCGCTCCAGCAGGTGTATCTCACTGATCATCCCTAAAGCCAACACCTCATTTGGCCGCCTTTCCTTCCAGTTCTCTGCTGCCTGTGACTTGAACGAATTGCAAAAATCGTTGAAGTTGGAGACTTTTATCTCCCTCACCAACTTTAAACATCAGCTATCTGAGCAGCTAACCGATCGCTGCAGCTGTACATAGTCCATTGGTAAATAGCCCACCCAATTTACCTACCTCATTCCCATACTGTTTTTATTTATTTACTTTTCTGCTCTTTTGCACACCAGTATCTCTACCTGCACATGACCATCTGATAATTTATCACTCCAGTGTTAATCTGCTAAATTGTCATTATTACGCCTACCTCCTCATGCCTTTTGCACGCAATGTATATAGACTATTTTTTTCTTTCTTTTTTCTACTGTGTTATTGACTTGTTTATTGTTTACTCCATGTGTAACTCTGTGTTGCTGTCTGTTCACACTGCTATGCTTTATCTTGGCCTGGTCGCAGTTGTAAATGATAACTCGTTCTCAACTAGCCTACCTGGTTAAATAAAGGTGAATTAAAAAAAAAAAAAAAATACCAACATCTGACCAATCAGAATACACCAGATTCATTGTTTGGTAAATCATTCATTGACATGACAGTTCACAACAACTGGTTCTCCACATTTATACACAGCAGTGATTTTGTCACGCCCTGGTCAAAGTATTTTGTGTTTATCTTTATGTATTTGGTCAGGCCAGGGTGTGGCATGGGGTTTTTGTAATTGTGGTGTGTTTGTCTTGGGGTTTTGGTGGTGGTATTGGGATTGTAGCTTAGTGGGTTGTCTAGCAAGGTCTATGGCTGTCTGGAGTGGTTCTCAATCAGAGGCAGGTGCTTATCGTTGTCTCTGATTGGGAACCATATTTAGGCAGCCATATTCTTTGAGTTTGTCGTGGGTGATTGTCCTTAGTGTTCTATGTGTACTCGTTGTTAGTTTGCACCAGATAGGCTGTTTCGGTTTCGTTTATTGTTTTTTGTAAGTTCGTGTTTCTTTGTTATATTAAACATGGATCGCAATCGACAAGCTGCAGTTTGGTCCGACTCTCCTTCATCACCACTAGAAAACCGTTACAGATTTAGAAAATAATATCATAAAATATACCTACACTGTGATGCAGTGCTACTACTTTCTGTGTCTGTCATGGGACAACAGCATGTAATAAATGTCTGGCTTCTTTGAAGTTCAAAATCAATGACATCATCAGGTCTGCCTCCCCCAACCTTTTAGCAGGTAACAATGCCTGAATCATAGTTTTTTTGCTGAGTAGGTACAGTCACATCTGAGCTCAAATGGCTGTCAACCAACCAATTTACAGTTGAGTTTTCCAGATGAAGAAGGGAAGGAGTGGCACAATGGAAAACACTTGTGAGAAAGATGTACAAACAGACATGGATATTGGGCAGGACTAAGTCTCCCTACAGTGCAAATGATGTGGACATGTCTGGGCATGTTCCTGTGAGGCCTCTGCTACCGACCAATGGGTAATGTACATGTAGAAACTAACTGACTTTGTGGAGAGGGCCTTGGGGACTTGTCTGAGGACCAGCAGCTGCCCTTTGCTTGGAGCGACATGACACAGCAGCTGTCTCTGTATTGGCTGGAGGAGCCATGTTAGATGAAGCAGAATTGGGAGAATAAAAAAAACACAAAAGAGTGGGGGATGACTAAATGGGAGCTGTGCCACCTGCTGTGATGGGGTAAGAGGGCTTACTAGCCAGATTGATCTGAAAGGGACGACAAGTCTATTTGACCAGGAAGGAAATTGCATGCCCCTCTCAAAAAATGTAGAACTAGGAATAGATATAGTCCTTGGTTCACTCCAGACCTGTCTGCCCTTGACCAGCACAAAAATATCCTGTGGCGTTCTGCATTAGCATCGAATAGCCCCCGTGATATGCAACTTTTCAGGGAAGTTAGGAACAAATATACACAGGCAGTTAGAAAAGCTAAGGCAAGCTTTTTCAAACAGAAATTTGCATCCTGTAGTACTAACTCAGTGTTCTGGGACACTGTAAAGTCCATGGAGAATAAGAGCACCTCCTCCCAGCTGCCCACTGCTCTGAGGCTAGGAAACACTGTCACCACCGATAAATCCACTGTAATTGAGAATTTCAATAAGCATTTCTCTACGGCTGGCCATGCTTTCCACATGGCTACCCCTACTCCGGTCAACTGCCTGGCACCCTCCTCAGCAACCCGCCAAAGCCCCCACCATTTCTCCTTCACCCAAATCCAGATAGCTGATGTTCTGAAAGAGCTACAAAATCTGGACCCTACAAATCAGCCGGGCTAGACAATTTGGACCCTCTCTTTCTAAAATTATCTGCCAAAATTGTTGCAACCCCTATTACTAGCCTGTTCAACCTCTCTTTCGTATCGTCTGAGATTCCCAAAGATTGGAAAGCTGTCGCGGTCATCCCCCTCTTCAAATGGGGTGACACTCTAGACCCAAACTGCTACAGACCTATATCTATCCTACCTTGTCTTTCTAAGGTCTTCGATAGCCAAGTTAACAAACAGATTACTGACCATTTCGAATCCCACCATACCTTCTCGGCTATGCAATCTGGTTTCAGAGCTGGTCATGGGTGCACCTCAGCCATGCTCAAGGTTCTAAACGACATCATAACCGCCATCGATAAGAGACATTACTGTGCAGCCGTATTCATCGACCTGGCCAAGGCTTTCGACTCTGTCAATCACAACATTCTTATTGGCAGACTCGACAGCCTTGGTTTCTCAAATGATTGCCTCACTTGGTTTACCAACTACTTCTCTGATGGAGTTCAGTGTGTAAAATCGGAGGGCCTGTTGTCCGGACTTCTAACAGTCTCTATGGTTGTGCCACAGGGTTCAATTCTCGGGCCGACTCTCTTTTCTGTATACATCAATGATGTTGCTCTTGCTGCTGGTGATTCTCTGATCCACCTCTACGCAGACGACACCATTCTGTATACTTCTGGCCACTCTTTGGACACTGTGTTAACTAACCTCCAGAGGAGCTTCAATGCCATACAACTCTCCTTCCGTGGCCTCCAACTGCTCTTAAAGGCAAGTAAAATTAAATGCATGCTATTCAATCGATCACTGCCCGCTCCTGCTCGCCCGTCCAGCATCACTACTCTGGACGGCTCTGACTTAGAATACGTGGACAACTACAAATACCTGGGTGTCTGGTTAGACTGCAAACTCTCCTTCCAGACTCACATTAAGCATCTCCAATCCAAAATTAAATCTAGAATCGGCTTCCTATATCGCAACAAAGCATCCTTCACTCATGCTGCCAAACATACCCTTGTAAAACTGATCATCCTACCGATCCTCGACTTCGGTGATGACATCTATAAAATAGCCTCCAACACTCAGCAGTCTATCACAGTGCCATCCGTTTTGTCACCAAAGCCCCATACACTACCCACCATTGCGACCTGTACGCTCTCGTTGGTTGGCCCTCGCTTCATACTCGTCGCCAAACCCACTGGCTACAGGTTATCTACAAGTCTCTGCTAGGTAAAGCCCCGCCTTATCTCAGCTCACTGGTCACCATAGCAGCACCCACTCGTAGCACGCACTCCAGCAATTATATCTCACTGGTCACGCCCAAAGCCAATTCCTCCTTTGGTCGTCTTTCCTTCCAGTTCTCTGCTGCCCATGACTGGAACGAATTGCAAAAATCTCTAAAGCTGGAGACTCACATCTCCCTCACTAGCTTTAAGCACCAGCTGTCAGAGCAGCTCACAGATCACTGCACCTGTACATAGCCCATCTGTAAACAGCCCATCTATCTACCTACCTCATCCCCATACTGGTATTTATTTATTTATTTAGCTCCTTTGCACCCCAGTATCTCTACTTGCACATTCATCTTCTGCCGAGCTACCATTCCAGTGTTTAATTGCTATATTGTAATTACTTCGCCACCATATATCGACTTTTTGTTTTCTTTTGTTCTACTGTATTATTGACTGTATGTTTTGTTTATTCCTTGTGTAACTATGTTGTTGTATGAGTCGAATTGCTACGCTTTATCTTGGCCAGGTCGCAGTTGCAAATGAGAACTTGTTCTCAACTAGCCTACCTGGTTAAATAAAGGTCAAATTAAAATTAAATAAAAAAAATAAAATTTTTAGATGCTGCAAATCAAATCAAAGTTTATTTGTCACGTGCGTCAAATACAACAGGTGTAGGTAGACCTTACAGTGAAATGATTACTTACAGGCTCTAACCAATAGTGTGAAAAAAAGGCTATATACAGACACCGGTTAGTCAGGCTTATTGAGGTAGTATGTACATGTAGGTATGGTTAAAGTGATTATGCATATATGATGAACAGAGAGTAGCAGTAGCGTAAAAGGAGGGGTTGGCGGGAGGTGGGACACAATGCAGATAGCCCAGTTCGCCAATGTGTGGTAGCACTGGTTGGTCGGGCCAATTGAGGTAGTATGTACATGGATGTATGGTTAAAGTGACTATGCATATAAGATAAACAGAGAGTAGCAGCAGCGTAAAGGAGGGGTTGGGGGGAGGGCACACAATGGTTCCCTGTTCAGAAGTCTTATGGCTTGGGGGTAAAAACATTTTTGTCCTAGACTTGGCACTCCGGTACCACTTGCCATGCGGTAGTAGAGAGAACAGTCTATGACAGGGGTGGCTGGGGTCTTTGACCATTTTTAGGACCTTCCTCTGACACCGCCTGGTGTAGAGGTCCTGGATGGCAGGCAGCTTTGCCCCAGTGATGTATTGGGCTGTACGCACTACCCTCTGAAGTACCCTCTGAATTGCCGTATCAGGCAATGATGCAACCGGTCAGGATGCTCTCGATGTTGCAGCTGTAGAACCTTTTGAGGATCTCAGGACCCATGCCAAATCTTATTAGTTTCCTGAGGGGAATAGGCTTTGTCGTGCCCTCTTCACGACTGTCTTGGTGTGTTTGGACCAATCTAGTTTGTTGTTGATGTGGACACCAAGGAATTTGAAGCTCTCAACCTGCTCCACTACAGCCCCGTCGATGAGAATGGGGACGTGCTCGGTGCTCTTTTTCCTGTAGTCCACAATCATCTCCTTAGTCTTGGCTACGTTGAGGGATAGGTTGTTATTCTGGCACCACCCGGCCTGGTCTCTGGGGGCGACCCGTCAGGAAGTCCAGGATCCAGTTGCAGAGGTGTTTAGTCCCAGGTTCCTTAGCTTAGTGATGAGCTTTGAGGGTACTATGATGTTGAATGCTGAGCTGTAGTCAATGAATAGCATTCTCACATAGGTGTTCCTTTTGTCCAAGTGGGAAAGGGCAGTGTGGAGTGCAATAGAGATTGCATCATCTGTGGATCTGTTTGGGCGGTATGAAAATTAGAGTGGGTCTAGGGTTTCTGGGATAATGGTGTTGATGTGAGCCATTACCAGCCTTTCAAAGCACTTCATGGCTACAGACGTGAGTGCTACGGGTCTGTAGTCATTTAGGCAGGTTGCCTTTGTGTTCTTGGGCACACGGACTATGGTTGTCTGCTTTAAGCATGTTGGTATTACACACTCAATCAGGGACATGTTGAAAATGTCAGTGAAGACACCTGCCCGGAGCACACGCCCTGGTAATCCATCTGGCCCCGCAGCCTTGTGTATGTTGACCTGTTTAAACATCTTATGCACGTTGGCCTCAGTATTGCTTGCCTCGATGCGAGCATAGAAGTGATTTAGCTCGTCTGGTAGGCTCGTGTCACTGGGCAGCTCGCGGCTGTGCTTCCCTTTGTAGTCTGTAATAGTTTGCAAGCCCTGCCACATCCGACGAGCGTTGGAGCCGGTGTAGTATGATTCAATCTTAGCCCTGTATTGACGCTTTGCCTGTTTGATGGTTCGTCGCAGGGCATAGCGTGATTTCTTGTAAGCTTCCGGGTTAGAGTCCCGCACCTTGAAAGCGGCAGCTCTACCCTTTAGTTCAGTGCGAATGTTGCCTGTAATCCATGGCTTCTGGTTGGGGTATGTACGTACAGTCACTGTGGAGACGACGTCCTCAATGCACTTATTGATAAAGCCAGTGACTGATGTGGTGTATTCCTCAATGTCATCAGAAGTATCCCGGAACATGTTCCAGTCTGTGATAGCAAAACTGTCCTGTAGTTTAGCATCTGCTTCATCTGACCATTTTTTTATAGACCGAGTCTCTGGTGCTTCCTGCTTTAATTTTTGCTTGTAAGCAGGAATCAGGAGGATAGAGTTGTGGTCGGATTTACCAAATGAAGGGCGAGGGAGAGCTTTGTACACGTCTCTGTGTGTGGAGTACAGTTGATCTAGATTTTTTCCCCCTCTGGTTGCACATTTAACATGTTGATAGAGATTTGGTAGAACTGATTTAAGTTTCCCTGCATTAAAGTCTCCGGCCACTAGGAGCGCCGCCTCTGGGTGAGTGGTTTCCTGTTTGCTTGTTTGCTTGTTTCCTTATACAGCTGACTGAGTGCGGTCTTAGTTCCCACATCTGATTGTGGTGGTAAATAAACAGCCACAAAAAGTATATGCAATTATGTAATTTAGAATAGAGCATTGGTTTCCAAACCTTTTCACTCGGGCCCCCTTCCATCATTGGGGAGCATCCAGCACAATCTTTCAGATTTAAAGCTTATTTCCTACAATTCTATACAATTTGTCATGGAGTGGAGTGGAGTGTTTCTTTTTTGCCATTTTAAAGAAAATGTCCTGCTATTCTACACATTTTGCCATGTCTTATGTGTGTTCATGTGATATCTGAGTGGCTCAAACATTACAACAAAATCAATGGGCTGAAGAACCTAGCTAAAATAACACTAGCTGACATGGGCTAGTTGATCTGGACATTTCTAACAAGTTATAAATAGCTCTCTAAGGTCTGCAATGACTAACATGACAAGAGAAAAACTGTTGATGCACTACCCAATTTAGAAATGACATCTTGTGAATTCTAGTATTACAACTTTCAAGTTCCTAAAAAAAAACTATTTGCACCCCCAGTAGGCCGCGACCCACCGTTTGGGAACCACTGGACTAGAGCATTATACTGTTATTCCCCTAAATGTGAATCAATCATAAAGCTTCGTTCCCTTTATTCCTTAGAAACACACATAAAAATGTCTAGTGACCAGGATACTTTTTCCAAAACCTTCTCATGTAACCTCATAGCCTGTAAGTTGATTCCTCGCTAGGCCTCAAATCCACTAATGAAAAGCCTTACAGAGTGGTTTGGCTATCAGAATAAAGTTTTTATTCCACACAACATATTCCTTTACTTCTCTTAAACACCGGGGGAACAGTAGAGGTAACTTTCACTTTACACCCATTCATACTGGTGATATTAATAGGGAATAAAGGAGGTGTTTCTATAACAGTAAACCCATGCTATTTCTGGACGCTGGCCTATGACTGGTAGTGGTAGTGTATACCAGGGCCAAAAGGTCTTGTCTGGCTGCCAGTCAAATATGTAGTCAGGATGGAAATGGTTTCTAGAGCTGTGCACGTCCAATTCAGCTCAGATACTTGGAGTGCTGTTTCATTTTTCTCAAGTCATGTGGAACAGAGAAGACACGTGCCTACTTCTAAAAGTTTAATTCACCCCCACAAAAAAACGCAGGTTTAAAAAACAATTTCGGGTAACATTGTCAGACATTTCCAAAACATAGCATAATGAGGTAGCATAGCCACAAGAAAATGCATGATCTTGGAAAGAAACCCAGACATTGATCGTTGGTCTTCAGGAGGATTGTTACTCTTTCCATTTGACAGAACCTCCTTCCTCTGGCGTGTTATTACTTCTAGAACTACAGTACAGTAAAGTGAGTCATTCACTTTCTTTTCATGTTCGGGATGGGGTAAAAAGTCAGAATATAGTGTTCTTTTCTTTTTATAGCTCTTTGCCTGAGGTTTGGGTTTTTCTTCTGACTTCACAGCTAGTACATAGTGTCCTGAAAACCATATGTTTCTTAGAGCTTGGTGAGAGCATGACTCTCGCTGGTGATAGTTCTTTTCTTGGTATTTCATTACTTTAGCAGAATTTTTTTTTTTTTTACAGCGAGCACTTAGATATATGTTCATTTTCACGTTTTCATAAATTCATAGAATGCTTGGGAATGACGTATAGTAAGGCATGTGAAAATTGGAGAGCAATATAGAGTGGGAAAGCGGCCGTGCGTTTAATAGACACCGCAGTAAATAAAAATAAATAAAAAACATCAGTCTTTTCCAGGACTGGAGTCTAGGCAGACCGGTGTGCCATACCCAATTAGAGCTACAGTAGCCCTACAGTATATGCAAATAAGCCATTTGCCACAAGGGCCTGCTATCGTTCACTATGAACTGAACTGTGGATTACAGGGATTAGCAACAGCGCAACTTCAGATCATTAGAAGGAATAAGCCAAAAGCCACAAAATACACTTGAGTGGATTTCTGCAAATATGAAAATACCAAGAGAGTCCTCTTACAATTAGGAACTTCACAGTCCTATTGATCAAACAACCATGAAAAGGTAGCCCTCTCCCTCAGTTTCTTATGCACATCAACAACAACAAGATCAAGAACTAATGCTATCCTGAGCGAAATGAGCTAAAATCTAAAGAGGGAACATCAGATAAACCCTCTCAAACTTTTTCTGCTAGTTGGCCATCAAAATTGCACTGTTAAATGATGGGTGATAGTAACCTGCTCGTCCTTCTGCAGCTTTCCTGCCAATGTATGCTTTCCTGCCAACTTAGGTTTTGACAACTGAATGGGAACTTGCCTACCTGTCCATTTGATCGACGCTAAATAGATTTGATTGACATCTAAGAGATACACTAACTGTGGATAACAGTTATTCAAATTCAGCATAGCTAGCTAGCTAGCCATCATAACAATTCACATTTCTTGCTAGTGTAACGGATGTGAAACGGCTAGCTTAGTTAGCGGTGGTGCGCGATAAATAGTTTTTCAATCGGTGACGTCACTTGCTCTGAGACCTTGAAGTAGTGGTTCCCCTTGCTCTGCAAGGGCCGCAGCTTTTGTGGAGCGATGGGTAGCTATGCTTCGTGGGTGACTGTTGTTGATGTGTGCAGAGGGTCCCTGGTTTGCGCCTGGGTATGGGCGAGGGGACGGTCTAAAGTTATACTGTTACACTAGCTAACCAAATGACATCTGAATCTTTAGCTGTAGCCACAGAAAAAAAACGATATGAGGGGAAAAAGTCAGTCACTCACCCACTCCTCCAATGACATGACATCCTCCCAGCAGCTAGCTAGCTATCTACTGTAGCTAATGTTAGGCTCCGTGTTTTCAGCTTGCTAAATACATAGCTAGCTACATAAATAGATGCGCTAGCCCAGGGGTGTTAAACTCAATCAGCACACAGGCCATATAGAAAAACACAATGAATTTGCAGGCCATTGTTTTATTAGAAAAAATGATGTCCTTTTATAATGTTCACTTATGTACATGTTAAAACAAAATAGATAAATAATATGTGCATAATATGCTGCGACCCTAATAAGAAAGTATTCAATAGCTCCAAATAACAAAAGTGTAGCTATAGATTGTTGTAACATTTATAACTATGTATTTTTTTTGCACTGCATGGATCACCGTTGTGGTTAAATGTAGAATTGCTGCATGGTGCACTAAACATGTATTGTAGTTGAGTAGGCAGCCTAGGCTACTGCTCAAATGTTGTTGTAATAAGCTTACAAGCTTGATGCCCTCAATCTCACACAAATGATCAATGAACCTACCAGGTACAACCCCAAACCTCATATATATCATCCTAACCAACCTGCCCTCCAAATACACCTCTGCTGTCTTCAACCAGGATCTCAGAGATCACTGCCTCATTGTCTGTAATGGGTCTGGGTCATCACTGTCAAACGCTCCCTAAAACACTTCAGCGAGCAGGCCTTTCTAAATCAACCTTGCCCGGGTATCCTGGAAGGATATTGACCTCATTCTGTCAGTAGAGGATGCCTGGTTATTCTTTAAAAATTGCTTTCCTCACCATCTTAAATAAGCATGCCCTGTTCAAAGAATATAGAACCAGAAACAGATATAGCCCTTGGTTCACTCCAGACCTGACTACCCTGGACCAGCACAAAAACATCCTGTGGCGTACTGCATTAACATCGAATAGCCCCCGCAATATGCAACTTTTCAGGGAAGTTAGGAACCAATATACAGAGGCAGTTAGGAAAGCCAGGGCTTGCTTTTTCAAACAGAAATTTCCATCCTGTAGCACAAACTCCAAAAAGTTCTGGAACACTGTAAAGTCCATGGAGAATAAGAGCACCTCCTCCCAGCTGCCCACTGCATTGAGGCTAGGAAACACTGTCACCACCAAGAAATCTACCTGGGGGTGCAGAGCTGTTGACCGGGGTAGGGGTTACCCCCACAGCAACTTGCCTAAGCCTCCCCCATTTCTCCTTCACCCAAATCCAGATAGCTGATGTTCTGAAAGAGCTACAAAATCTGGGACCCTACAAATCAGCCGGGCTAGAAAATCTGGATAATCTCTTTCTAAAATTATCCGTTGAAATTGTTGCATCCCCTATTACTAGCCTCTTCGACATCTCTTTCGTATCGTCTGAGCTCCCCAAAGATTGGAAAGCTGCCACGGTCATCCCCCTCTTCAAGGTGGGAGACACTCTAGACCCAAGCTGTTACAGACATATACAGTGCCTTGCGAAAGTATTCGGCCCCCTTGAACTTTGCGACCTTTTGCCACATTTCAGGCTTCAAACATAAAGATATAAAACTGTATTTTTTTGTGAAGAATCAACAACAAGTGGGAGACAATCATGAAGTGGAACGACATTTATTGGATAATTCAAACTTTTTTAACAAATCAAAAACTGAAAAATTGGGCGTGCAAAATTATTCAGCCCCTTTACTTTCAGTGCAGCAAACTCTCTCCAGAAGTTCAGTGAGGATCTCTGAATGATCCAATGTTGACCTAAATGACTAATGATGATAAATACAATCCACCTGTGTGTAATCAAGTCTCCGTATAAATGCACCTGCACTGTGATAGTCTCAGAGGTCCGTTAAAAGCGCAGAGAGCATCATGAAGAACAAGGAACACACCAGGCAGGTCCAAGATACTGTTGTGAAGAAGTTTAAAGCCGGATTTGGATACAAAAAGATTTCCCAAGCTTTAAACATCCCAAGGAGCACTGTGCAAGCGATAATATTGAAATGGAAGGAGTATCAGACCACTGCAAATCTACCAAGACCTGGCCGTCCCTCTAAACTTTCAGCTCATATAAGGAGAAGACTGATCAGAGATGCAGCCAAGAGGCCCATGATCACTCTGGATGAACTGCAGAGATCTACAGCTGAGGTGGGAGACTCTGTCCATAGGACAACAATCAGTCGTATATTGCACAAATCTGGCCTTTATGGAAGAGTGGCAAGAAGAAAGCCATTTCTTAAAGATATCCATAAAAAGTGTCGTTTAAAGTTTGCCACAAGTCACCTGGGAGTCACACCAAACATGTGGAAGAAGGTGCTCTGGTCAGATGAAACCAAAATTGAACTTTTTGGCAACAATGCAAAACGTTATGTTTGGCGTAAAAGCAACACAGCCCATCACCCTGAATACACCATCCCCACTGTCAAACATGGTGGTGGCAGCATCATGGTTTGGGCCTGCTTTTCTTCAGCAGGGACAGGGAAGATGGTTAAAATTGATGGGAAGATGGATGGAGCCAAATACAGGACCATTCTGGAAGAAAACCTGATGGAGTCTGCAAAAGACCTGAGACTGGGACGGAGATTTGTCTTCCAACAAGACAATGATCCAAAACATAAAGCAAAATCTACAATGGAATGGTTCAAAAATAAACATATCCAGGTGTTAGAATGGCCAAGTCAAAGTCCAGACCTGAATCCAATCGAGAATCTGTGGAAAGAACTGAAAACTGCTGTTCACAAATGCTCTCCATCCAACCTCACTGAGCTCGAGCTGTTTTGCAAGGAGGAATGGGAAAAAATTTCAGTCTCTCAATGTGCAAAACTGATAGAGACATACCCCAAGCGACTTACAGCTGTAATCGCAGCAAAAGGTGGCGCTACAAAGTATTAACTTAAGGGGGCTGAATAATTTTGCACGCCCAATTTTTCAGTTTTTGATTTGTTAAAAAAGTTTGAAATATCCAATAAATGTCGTTCCACTTCATGATTGTGTCCCACTTGTTGTTGATTCTTCACAAAAAAATACAGTTTTATATCTTTATGTTTGAAGCCTGAAATGTGGCAAAAGGTCGCAAAGTTCAAGGGGGCCGAATACTTTCGCAAGGCACTGTATCTATCCTACCCTGCCTTTCTAAGGTCTTCGAAAGCCAAGCAAACAGATCACCGACCATTTCGAATCCCACCGTACCTTCTGCACTATGCAATCTGGTTTCTGAGCTGGTCATGGGTGCACATCAGCCATGCTCAAGATCCTAAACGATATCATAACCGCCATCGATAAGAGACAATACGGTGCAGCTGTATTCATCGAGCTGTATTCATCGACCTGGCCAAGGCTTTTGACTCTGTCAATCACCACATTCTTATCGGCAGACTCAACAGCCCTGGTTTCTCAATTGACTGGTTCACCTGGTTCACCAACTACTTCTTAGATAGAGTTCAGTGTGTCAAATATTTGAGGGCCTGTTGTCCGGACCTCCGTCTCTATGGGGGTGCCACAGGGTTCAATTCTCGGGCCGACTCTTTTCTCTGTATACATCAATGATGTCACTCTTGCTGCTGGTGATTCTCTGATCCACCTCTACACAGATGACACCATTTTGTATACTTCTGGCCCTTCTTTGGACACTGTGTTAACTAACCTCCAGACGAGTTACAATGCCATACAACTCTCCTTCCGTGGCCTTCAACTGCTCTTAAATGCAAGTAAATGTCACGATCGTTGGAAGCATACTCGGACCAACGTGCAGCGTGATCTGGGTACCACATCTTTATTTAGTGAAACGCACAAAACAATAAAGAAAGAACGAAACGTGCACAAACACAAAACAATATCCCACAAAACACAGGTGGAAAAAAGCTACCTAAATATGATCCCAATTAGAGACAACGATTACCAGCTGCCTCTAATTGGGAATCATATAAAATCACCAACATAGAAAAACAAAACTAGATCCCCACATAGAAATAATAAACTAGACTAACCCCCAGTCACACCCTGACCTACTCTACCATAGAAAATAAGGGCTCTCTATGGTCAGGACGTGACAGTAAAACTAAATGCATGCTCTTCAACCAATCGCTGCCCACACCTGCCCGCCCATCCAGCATCACTACTCTGGACGGTTCTGGCTTAGAATACGTGGACAACTACAAATACCTAGGTGTCTGGCTAGACTGTAAACTATCCTTCCAGACTTACATTAAGCATCTCCAATCCTAAATGTAATCTAGAATTGGCTTCCTATTTCGTAACAAAGCATCCTTCACTCATGCTGCCAAACATACCCTCGTAAAACTGACTATCCTACTGATCCTTGACTTCGGCGATATAATTTACAAAATAGCCTCCAACACTCTACTCAACAAATTGGATGCAGTCTATCACAGTGCTATCCGTTTTGTCACCAAAGCCCCATATACTACACACCATTGCGACCTGTATGCTCTCGTTGGCTTGCCCTTGCTTCATATTCATCACCAAACCCACTGGCTCCAGGTCATCTATAAGTCTCTGCTAGGTAAAGCCCCGCCTTATCTCAGCTCACTGGTCACCATGGCCGCACCCACCCGTAGCACGCGCTCCAGCAGGTATATGTCACTGGTCACCCCCAAAGCCAATTCCTGCTTTGGCTGCCTTTCCTTCCAGTTCTCTGCTGCCAATGACTGGAGCGAACTGCAAAAATCACTGAAGCTGGAGACTCATATCTCCCTTACTAACTTTAAGCACCAGCTGTCAGATCAGCTCACAGATCAGCTCACAGATGCACCTGTACATAGCTCATCTGTAAATAGCCCATCCAACTACCTCATCCCCATACTGTAATTTTTTATTTTTATTTTATTCCTTTGCACCCCAGTATCTCTACTTGCACACTCATCTTCTGCACATCTATCACTCCAGTGTTTAATTGCTAAATTGTAATTATTTTGCCACTATGGCCTGTTTATTGTCTTACCTCCCTTATCCTACCTCATTTGCACACAGTGTATATAGACTTTTTCTATTGTATTACTGACTGTATGTTTGTTTATTCCATGTGTAACTCTGTGTTGTTGTTTATGTCGCACTGCTTTGCTTTCTCTTGGCCAGGTCACAGTTGTAAATGAGAACTTGTTCTCAACTAGCCTACCTGGTTAAATAAAGGTGAAATATATATATGTTTTAAACAGGACACACAAAAGCAGCGCATTTGAAGTTGAATTCATCGATACGAGCACATCAGGCTGTAATTACTAGATGACTCACTTGTTGACTCATTTATACTCGCCTGTCTGACCTATTCGGCCCGCGGGCCTTATGTTTGACACATCTGCGCTAACCTATTAGCCACGTTTTGACTGACTTGCGATCATTGCCCTTGCTAGCTTGATCGTAGTGATACTACCAGCCTTAGTTAGTTACAGTCGTGCGTCTTTGTAAAAAAGATTGAGTTACTGAAACTGAAACAATACATTCCGAATGGATGGAGGCAGCAAACAAAGTACCAGGCCAGCTGTGATTTTCAACTTGATAGCAATATTCTTTGACTACCAAGAACTGCGTCCATCTATTCTGTCAACAATGCCGTACTGTACGTCATGTAACTTTGACAACCTATTATAAAGTTGGTTTTGAAGTATAAACTGGGAATTTCATATTTTGATTGTCTGTTTGTTTCGTATTTGCAAATTAGGTAACGCTGTCAGTTCCACTTTAAAGTCATGTTCTCAAATTGTTCTGAGAACGTTAAGAAAACGTTCCATAAAATAAAAACACAAGAAAAATGTTGTAATGTTCAGAGAACGTTTTAAGAATGTCAAACATATATAATCCATTCTCAGCGTCAATAAAATGCTCTCTATCCACTATCTTGTTAAGTGTGTTGGCCACGCCCACTAATAGGCCAAACCTGACCTTAATGAGTGCTTGTTTCCTTTGAAATGGGGTCTGTTTGAATAGACTAAAATTAACAGCTTTGTATGAGTAAAAAAAACATGGCATGATAGCTCCATCCTGGTGGCGCAGTGGATAGCAAAATGAAGATCATAGGTTCGAATCTCACTGACATTGTGCCACAATAAAAAATAAATGTGTTTGATGGATTATTGCATAAGCAAATTCATTTACATGTGTCCTATCTGTGCTTGGAGTTCAAAACAGTTAACCCAAACTACGCTAGCCATGTTATTTAAAGCCTTATTCAAACATGTTCTCAGAATGTTATTTAATTGCCTTCAAATTACCTATAATTTTAATTCTCAGAACATTAATAAAACCTCACAGGAAAATTTTCAGTGAAACCTAATAAAACATTCTCAGAACCTCTCTGGAACGTAAAAATGAACATTCCCAGAACAGGTGAAGTTTTCACTTCCGTTCTCAGAATGTTGAAAAAACGTTCTGTTTTACCGGTCAGGCAACATTTGGCTTCGTTCCCAGAACCAATAGGAAACCAAAAACGTACATTCCCACAACTTCCAAGGAACCAAATGTGTTAGCTGTGTAGGCCTTGGTCAAAAGTAGTGCACTAAATAGGGAATAGGGTGCCATTTGGGAAGCTGGCCTAGTCAACCCGGCCCAGCCTGGCTCAGCTCCAGTCCAAACAGAACACACTTTGTCCTCGGCTGAGTTTTTGGCAGCAGCTGTTCATGCAGTACACTCCAGCAGCAGCTGACTCCTTTGTTTTACTTAGTGGTTGTTTTTTTTCGAAAACTCCTTTTTCTGATGTGTTTAGGGGCCCGGTTTCTCCCTCTCTTTCTTTTTTCCCTCCACATTTCTGTTGACATTTTTTCTGCTCTTTCCCCCTCCTCACCATACCCCATGGCCCTCCACTCCTCTGGCCGAGCGGCTGCAGTAAGAGGCTGTTAGGACTGTGATGTATGGGGGCAGCTGACGCCCACCTGCCGCCCAGCAGTCCCCCTGGAGGGGGTTCCAAAGCTGAGCCATTGGTGCTCGGTCTGCTCCCTCCCTCTGCTCCCTGGATGAATCAATGGCACTAACTGTCACACCTGTTCTGACTCCATAAACACTGACGACACTCATTGCACTTCCATGTAGCTTGATGAAGATATAGATATTTTTTTGTTATTGTTTATTTATGTGGCATGAAGATGCATTATTGGAAATATTCTTGAAATTAATGACTGCATCAAAATAACTGTAATTTACAGCTTACAAATTATGAAATTGTGGTTAATTGGCACTAGAATAGCTCTTAATTAGTGAATGTGAATGATTTGGAAAAGGTCCTCCTGTAATGGGTGTAGCTGATTCACTATCTTGTTGTTGGCAGGATGAATGGCATTCCTCATTGTGCCCACTGTTATCTCAGAATGGCACAAGGTAACATGACAGCTGGTGACCTTTTCCACACCACAGTGAATCACTCTCTGGCATCGTGGTACTGACTGGCCCAGAGGGCACAGATGGCTCATCATCATCATCGTATTCACCGAGTGGACAAAACATTAGGAACACATTCCTATTGTTGAGTTGCACCCCCTTTTGCCCTCAGAACAGCCTTAATTCATCCAGGCGTGGACTTTACAACGTGTCGAAAACATTCCACAGGGATGCTGGCCCATGCTGACTCCAATGCTTCCCGCAGTTGTGTCAAGTTGGCTGGATGTCCTTTGGGTGGTGGACCATTCTTGATATACATGGGAAACTGTTGAGCGTGAAAAACTCAGCAGCGTTGCAGTTCTTGACACACACAAACCGGTGCGCCCGGCACCTACTACCATACCCCGTTAGAAGGCACTTCAATCTTTTGTCTCGCCCGTTCCCCCTCTGAATGGCAGACATACACAATCCTTGTCTCAAATTGTGTCATGGCTTCAAAATCCTCCTTTAACCCTCCTCTCCTGCATCCACACTGACTGAAGTGGATTTAGCAGGTGACATCAGTTAGGGATCATAGCTTTCACCTGGATTCACCTGGTCAGTCGATGTCGTGGAAAATGTTTTGTCCGCTCAGTGTATACTAAGCCCACTAGTTTAAAATTCTACTAAATATACTATTGTTCAGGGGCAGAGCAAATGCCACTACCTCTCTTTCTACTGTGACATTTTACAGTGAACCTCATCTTGCTCTACTGAGAGGGAAGTGTAGTTAGACAAAAAGGAATCACTTATGGTTGCTGTTAGCAACAACACTTCAGGCACTCAGGAGCAACGTAGCAATTAGACACCGCTTTTTAATGTGGCTGTTAAGAAGCCACCACTACTGATGGCCAGGCTGTCTCACTCTCTCTCCCAGGGTGGATAACATCAGACTGGGGGTGAGTTGCAACTGGCACCCTATTCCCTACATCATGCACTCCTTTTGACCAGAGCCCTATCAAAAGTAGTGCACGATGTAGGGAATAGGGTAGCATTTGTGATGCAAGTCCAGGGGATGGCGAGTGGTAGAGTGGCAGTAGTGATTCATGTAAAGGGCAGAGGCTACATCCTTGATGGTTTAATGATTTTCTTCTACACCTCTCATCGCTTTTTGCACAATAGACCACATGGAAATTGACTTGCTGTTCTGTCCGACAGTGTCTCAGTGCTGTGTGCTTCCACAAATGGGTTTGACAGTTTTATAAGGGTATGAGGAAACATTTCAATTTCTCAATGTCAATTCCAATTATTCAATGTCGGTATTGAAATACCAGTATTTCAATCATAATGGTTATTAAGTATCGGTTATTGACATTAAGTTTTTTATTTTATTATTTGTTTCCATGGCTCTAATTGCTTTGAGGACTTGTGTCACATTCAATGGAGTTTCATGCAACAGCTGAACTGCTACTTGAGTTACATAACACATTTTGTTATGGGTTCTAATGTTTCAGTTGCATATGGAAACCCTGTTGCCGGTCTACTCCAGTGGTGGATACATGTCAATCATCAATCAGCAGGCACTCCAACCACTCCAACCAATTATGTTGAAAAGGCACCATAAACACCAATGCCCTGGAAACACAGTTATCCCCAAGACAAGCCACTAATGGCTGCCTACCTCGCTCACATCATCTATTTGAGCGATTTACCATTCAACCCTCCCACCCATGTTTCAGTCAGTCAGTACTACTTAAGCGCAGGCCGTGGAGGAAATGGCTCTTTCCTAATATACCTGACAGTGGAGAGAGAAGGAAGAGGATGTATTCTGGGGGAAAGCATCCCCAGTCAACAGCCTGCCTGGTGGGAGCTGTGTAGCTATGTGCTTGTGCTGTGTAATTACAGAATGTGCTGATTAATGGGGAGATCCATCCCAGTCAGTCTCTCTCTTGCTCTCTTTATCTCTTTCTCTCTCTCTCTCTTCTCTCAGCAGTCCCTCTCATTAACGTTCCGTCTGACCTGAAGCTCCGTGTTCATTAGGCTTTCAAACAGATGGTTAAAATAGAGCTGGTGTGTGGTAGCCTCATTAAAGACAACAGTGAATTATGATAAGTCAACAAAGGCTCAGTTCTTTGCTGTTCTAGACTGCTGTGATTCAGCCAAAGGACAGACAGAGAGCCCTCCTCCAATGCTGATGGGTCTGGATCAGACAAACAGGCCCGCTGTCCCTTTCATCTTGTTTGTTTCAGCGGCATTTCAACTGTATTTTGCAAATAAAGAGAATAGAGAGAATGGTTTGGATCTGAGTGCATCAACGATGAAAGAGATGGGAGCGATCCAAAAGTATGTTGAAGGAGAGACTGTGGCCATCCCAAAATCTCAATATCCATCAGGCAACAACAGCAACATGATGTTCTTACTTTGATAAATGAACTGAATTCATACTTTTATCACTCTGTGTATCAATTCATATAATTTGAGGCTCAGTCGGCCTGCGCTCTTCTATTTATTTTCTCAGTGGCATTTAATTGAAGTCTAAGTGTGTGTACTATTGCTAGCATCTCCAGATAAGACTGGATGACAATTGGTTTTGGCAATAATTGTATCAGCATACAGCAAACGCATTTCCTATGAAAAATGGAGAGAGTTATTTGAGACGGCCTAGTCTAGACTCTTCGGAAAAAAAGGGTTCCAAAAGGGTTATTCGGCTGTTACCATAGCAGAACCCTTTTTGGCTCCAGCTAGCACCTTTTTTGGTTCCAGGTAGAACTCTTTTAGGTTCCATGTAGAACCCCCTGTGTAAAGAGTTCTACATGAAACTCAAAAGGGTTCTACCTGGGACCAAAAAGGGTTCTACAAAGGGTTTTCCTATGGGGACAGCAAAGAAACATTTGAGGTAGTTTTGGAACAAAAACTGAAGGAGTAGGATTGGCCCTTTGTCAGGGTTTAATGTGGATGTCTGTGTGATGGTCAGTCGAAACCGGATGGTGATGGGAGAGGTGATGGTCTGGTCTGACAGTGTTGGGTGTTTGTGAACTGTCCAAGTCTATTGCTAACTGTCCCTTTCAATGTCCATCCACACCACCGGTGCCACATCGCTCACATCTAATTAATGCTCTTGCGCCATGAAGCCACTGTCCGACCTGAGGATCCATTGCCGTGGAAACTGAGTCTCCTGTGCCGCAGTGCCGGACAGTGGAAGGGAAGAAAGAGTGACTCATCACCCTCAATAAAACAAAGAGCAAACAGTGAGTGCGTCAGGCAACACGCTCCGGCTATAAATGTCAAAGCATCATTTCCCAAGGAGTCAGCCAGCCAAGAACACAACAGAACAGCCAGAGTAGTCATAGCATCGTGGCTAAAAGATATGACAGCAGGATGGCTTATTTTTTAAATTCTGTACCCGAAATGCCTAATTCCACACAGTGACGTGTCTGTACAACAGAGAGGAGGGGAATGGAGAGATCCTGTTTAAAGGAGATCAGTAGGAGGTGTAGTAGGCTAGCAACCTTGATGCAGATAATCCAACAGAGGAGGCTTGGGTTTTATCCCAAATGGCACTATATTCCCCATGTAGTGCACTACATTTTACCAGGGCCAATAGAGCTATGGTCAAAAGTAGTGCACTATATAGAGAATAGGACATCATTTGGGACGTATCCTGAATCTCCCTGTGGGCAGTAGTCCCGCACAAATGTTGGGGATCAATGTCATTTCAATGTCTGATTTTCCTAATATTTTGCCTTGGCAAATAAGGGATGTAACAATTACATTTCCCCTGATGTTTTTCTTTGAGGAGAATAGTTGGAAGTGTCCTCAAAGGTCATTTGAATATCTTCTCATATCCAGACTAAAACATATTACCTTTCCTTTACTGTCCAAGGATGGGAGGTATTAAACACAGAACAGGCCTCTGCAGAGCACCACAAAACAGCAGATAATTTGACTATTCCACAAAGACATAGAGGCTTCTGTCCTACTCAGATGGCGTCCCAAATGGCATCCTAATCCTTATTTAGTGCACTACTTTTGACCAGGGCCCACTTTTGACCAGGGCCGAAAGGACACTTTTCAAAAGTAGTACACTATGTTGGGAATAGGGTGCCATTTGGGACGCACAACATTCAAATATGAATTCAGCCCAGTTCAGCTCTGACCCTCAACATCAGCGGTGGTAGCATTAGTACAGCAGCGTGTTGCATCCATTTTTCTATTGGTTTTGGTAGATAGAGGGAGCTGCACTCCCATCGTTAGGCGGGTCATTGTGAATGAGTGTCTCTGACTGTGATGAGTTTGGTGATGACGGCTGGTTGTTCATGTCATAGTTTTTTGTGTATTTTATTCATGATTGGTCCCCTTGGGTCCAATCACAATTACGCAATTACATACAATAAAACAGTACATAACACAACACATTATTACACACTACTCTACCAAAATATATCTACAATGCAAAATCAATAATACAGAAAAATAGCAATATTAAAACGTATGGGGTGTAGAGTGCCTGTGTGTGTGTGTGTGTGTGTCTCTTCACAGACTGTGTTGTTCCATAAGGTGCAAATATGATTTTACTGCTTGACTGAGTTACATGATGTGGAATAGAGTTCCATGTAGTCATGGCTCTATGTAGTACTATGAGTTTCAAATCAAATCAAATTTTATTTGTCACATGCGCCGACTACAACAGGTGTAGTAGACCTTAGAGTGAAATGCTTACTCACAAGCCCTTGTAGGGTGCCGTCTCTTGGATGGGATGTTAAACGGGTGTCCTGACTCTCTGTGGTCATTAAAGATCCAATGGCACTTATCGTAAGAGTAGGGGTGTTAACCCCAGTGTCCTGGCTAAATTCCCAATCTGGCTCTCATACCATCATGGTCACCTAATCATCCCCAGTTTACAATTGGCTCATTCATCCCCCTCCTCTCCCCTGTAACTATTCCCCAGGTCATTGCTGTAAATGAGAATGTGTTCTTAGTCAACTTCCCTGTTAAAATAAGTGTACTTTTTTTATATAAAGAAATAAAAACAACAATGGAGTTTTAATATAAAATACCTAAACATCTTTTTTCTAAATGAAAGGAACAAATAATTAAAGAGCAGCAGTGAAATAACGATAGCGGGGCTATATGTCAGGGGTACCGGTACAGAGTCAATGTGCAGGGTCAATGAATAGCATTCTCACATAGGTGTTCCTTTTGTCCAGGTGTGAAAGGACAGTGTGGAGTGCAAAAGAGATTGCATCATTTGTGGATCTGTTGGGGTGGTATGAAAATTGGAGTGGGTCTAAGGTTTCTGGAATAATGGTGTTGATGTGAGCCATGACCAGCCTTTCAAAGCACTTCATGGCTACAGATGTGAGTGCTGCAGGTCTGTAGACATTTAGGCAGGTTACCTTAGTGTTTTTGGGCACAGTTGAACATGTCAGTGAAGCCACTTGCCAGTTGGTCAGCGCATGCTCGGAGTATACATCCTGGTAAATGTTGACCTGTATAAAGGTCTTACTCACATTGGCTACGGAGAACGTGATCACACAGTCGTCCGGAACAGCTGATGCTCTCATGCATGCTTCAGTGTTACTTGCCTCGAAGCGACCATAGTAGTTTAGCTCGTCTGGTAGGCTCATGTCACTGGGCAGCTCCCGTAGTCTGTTCTGGACTTGGGGACTGTGAAGAGACCTCTGGTGGTATATCTTGTGGGGTATGTATGGGTGTCTTAGCTGTCTGCTAGTCGCTTAAACAGACAGCTTGGTGATTTCAACATGTCAATACCTCTCACGAAGACAAGCAGTGATGCAGTCAATCTCTCCTCTACTTTGAGCCAGAAGAGATTGACATGCATATTATTAATGTTGTCTCTCCGTGTACATTTAAGGGCCAGCCGTACTGCTCTGTTCTTCGCCAATTGTAATTTGCCTTGTTCTTCTTTGTGGCACTAGACCATATGACTGGGCAGTAGTCCAGTTGCTACAAAACTAGGGCCTGTAGGACTTGTTTTGTTGATAGCGATGTCAAGAAAGCAGAGCAGTGGTTTATTATGGACAGACCTCTTCCCATTTTAGCTAACGTAGCATCAATATGTTTTGACCATGACAGTTTACAATCCAGGGTTACACCAAGCAGTTTAGTCTCCTCAACTTGTTAAATGTTCACATTATTCATTACAATATGTAGTTGAGGTTTAGGGTTTAGTGAATGATTTGTCTTAAATACAATGCTTTTCGTTTTTGAAATATTTAGAACTATCCTATTTCTTGCCACCCATTCTGAAGCTGACTGCAGCTCTTTGTTAAGTGTTGCAGTGATTTCACTTGCTGTGGTAGCTGAAATCTATAGTGTTGAGTCATCAGCATACATAGACCTAGGTTTTACTCAGTGCCAGTGGTAGGTCATTAGTAAAGATTTTGTATGGGGCCTAGTATGGGGCCTAGACAGCTTCCCTGGGGAATGCCTGACTCTACCTGGATTAAGTTGGAGGGGCTTCCATTAAAGAACACTCTCCGGGTTCTGTTAGACAGGTACATACATACGTTTTTCCAGCAGCAGATTAAGATTGATAATGTCAAATGTGGCACTGAAGTCTAACAAAACATCTCCCACAATCTTCATATTATCAATTTCTCATGGTATTTTGTGCCACACATGTTGAGTGCCCTTCCCTATAAGCGTGCTGAAAGTCTGTTGTTAATTTGATTACTGTGAAATAGCATTGTATCTGGTCAACAAAAAAAAAAATTCCAAAAGTTTACTACGGGGTGCTTTGCTATTCTTAGCGGAATGACTTTTGCCTACCCTCAAGGCCTGAGGGAACACACTTTCCTGTAGGCTTAGATTGAAGAGATGGCAAATAGGAGTGGACATATAGTCCGCTATCATCCTCAGTAATTTTCCATCCAAGTTGTCAGATCCAGGTGGCTTGCCATTGTTGATAGACAACAACAAAACTATTCACCTCTTCCATACTCACTATACAGAATTCATAACTGTGATGCTTTCCGCTTATAATTTGGTCAGTTATGTATGGATGTGTAGGTTCAGAATTTGTTGTTGGCATGTCATGCCCAAGTTTGCTAATCTTGCCAATGAAAAAAATCATTAAAGTAGTTGGCAATATCAGTGGGTTTTGTGATGAATGAGCCATCTGATTCAACAAATGATGGAGCCGAGTTTGCCTTTTTGCCCAACATTTCATTTAAGGTGCTCCAAAGCTGTTTACTATAATTGTTCATATAATTTATCTTTGTTTCATAGTACAGTTTCTTCTTTTTGTTAAGTTTATTCACATGATTTCTCAATTTACAGTACGCCAATCAGTTGTGCAGCCAGATTTATTTGCCATTCCTTTTGCCTCATCCCTCTCAACCATAAAATGTTTCAATTACTCATCAATCCAAGTCATTTTCTTAATTTTCTAATTAGTAACTGGAATGTGCCATTTCATAAATGCGTCAAATTCAGCGTCTGGTTGTTCCTCATTACACACCACAGACCAGCAAATATTCTTTACATCTTCAACATAAGATTCACTGAAAAACCCCTCATATGACCTCTTATACACACTATATTAGGCCCAGGAACTTTTCCTTGATATGGCTACTATTTTATGATCACTAAATCAGATGGATTTGGGTACTGCCTTAGTGAAGGTGTCATCAATACTGTGCTGTTCCTGTGCTGTTTGTGAATACCCTGGTAGGTTGACTGATAGATAACCTGAACCAGGTGGCAGGCACTGGTCACAGTTTGAAGTTTCTTCTTGACTGGTTATCTTCATGAAGGCCAGTCAATATTTAGATGAATGTAGTGTTACAATCAAGGTGCCACGCATCCTTCACTGCTCCCTGCATTGGGCATATGAGGAAATAATAATAATTAAAAAATAAAATAAACTGCCAGTCTGGTTCAACTGTTCTCTTATAGAACATTACAGTAACATGCTATATGTTATTTAATCTGCATCATGCATTTGACATAACTCAGTAAATGTTTACCCTTAAGGGAGGGGAATTGGATAGGTCATGCATTATTTCATATGCGCCATCATGCTAAATAGACACGTGTTTGCACCACTTATTGTAAATACATACCACTGCAATATTATCACAAGAGCTTGGCTGACATTCATTTACATTTGACAATGACACAGATTGGCATTTGGTTTGTTTGACTATAGGTTTAATCAAATATATCTAGTTTACTTCCCATCAATGCCCCGTCTGGCCTGACCTTGTCTCATTGGCCATAAAACAGTTGCCATCAGTGAAAAGGTCTTGGATAAATATTTGCTGGTCTTTAACCCTGTGTGGTTTGGTGCTGTGTTCTCTGTTTGCGTTGCCCTGACCCCAGTCAGTGTCAGAACGATGGCACGTGTGTCCCTGACGAGCGGTACCTTGATAAGAAGAGAAGAGAGAAAAGAGAGAGGCGGTGAGGCCTTGTGGGATAAGAGGAGGAAAGAGGTGAAGGATGGGGTAAACATAGACAGACTGCTCGTTCACACACTCCTCCCACTACGCACATCAACATCAATCCCCCCTTCAGACATTACACACCTAGCTGACCAAGTGCTCTGCTTCCCTTACTCATATTCTGAGGTCAATTTTTTCCTGTGCTGTGTTCCTTGGCTTCAACAGCTCATGTTAGTTACATGTTGCTGGATGGTTGAGAGTCAAGAGAATGAATGTTTATTATTCATTGCTTTATTATCTAATCTGCAGCTTGGATATTAGGAGAGCCTCCCACTATGCTCCTCTTGAGTTTAGGAAAGCTCCCCCAAATCCCCTGTCCGCTTAATTATCCTTCATGCAAATCAGAGATCAATGCGCTTGTAAATATTTGATGTGTGTGTGTGTGTGTGCATGCCTTTGTGTGTGCACGAGAGTGTGCATGTGTGTGTATGAGAGCGTGTGTATGCTGTATGTCTAAGAGAGAGAGAGTGTGTTTGCAGCACTTTTTGAATACGCTGTAAGTGGAGATATGGAATTAGCTGAGGAGGACGGGATTTTGTGGATTAGGCCGAGAGATTTGACTTAATGCGGGCCCAACTCCTGGACTTGGGCTATGTGTAATTCACTTTGGCGTCCTTGAAATCGCTACTGTGAGAAATGCAGCAGCTGCAACAGAGTACTGAGCGTCTCCAGATATGCTGGATTCAGTGTGCACAATCTCCACTTTCTCTGAAACAAGATTGCATGGGGGGGCCGGGGGATGTGTGTGTAATAGCTGGGGGGGGGGACATTATTGAGCCTAAGAATATTCAGATGGTGAAAGACAGCAGAATGGGATGTTTCATCCATTGCCCTGTCCTGACAGTCCTTAATCCCATATGAGTGTGTCAGAGAGGGGGTTGTTGGACTCCTGCCTGCCTCTCCTTTCTGTTCATGGATTTGGGCTGAATTTGTGGTCCATCTAGAGACAGGAGCATGAGGAGGATTGACTGCTTTACACTGCATCATAAAAACTAAAGCCCATAGGAGATGTTCGGTTGAACGTCAGCAGCTGCCTTAAGTAATTGTAATTTTTTATTAAAAGAGAGGCTAAGGCCACAGAAAAGAGATCTCTGTATGGTTGCAAATGATGCTTGTACATATGTGTAGGTTAGATCTGTGATACATAAACTCAGCAAAAAAATAAACGTCCTCTCGCTGTCAACTGCATTTATTTTCAGCAAACTTACCATGTGTAAATATTTGTATGGACATAACAATATTCAACAACTGAGACATAAACTGAACAAATTCCACAGACATGACTAACAGAAGTGGAATAATGTGTCCCTGAACAAAGGGGGGGAGGGGGGGGTCAAAATCAAAAGTAACAATTGGTATTTGGTGTGGCCATCAGCTGCATTAAGTACTGCAGTGCATCTCCTCCTCATGGACTGCACCAGATTTGCCCGTTCTTGCTGTGAGATGTTACCCCACTCTTCCATCAAAGCACCTGCAAGTTCCTGGACATTTCGGGGGGGAATGGCCCTAGCCCTCACCCTCCAATCCAAGAGGTCCCAGACGTGGTCAATGGGATTGAGATCCGGGCTCTTTGCTGGCCATGGCAGAACACTGACCATTCCTGTCTTGCAGGAAATCACGCACAGAAGGAGCAGTATGACTGGTTTCATTGTCATTCTGGAAGGTCATGTCCGGATGAGCCTGCAGAAAGGGTACCACATGAGGGAGGAGGATGTTTTCCCTGTAACGTACTGCGTTGAGATTGCCTGCAATGACAACAAGCTCAGTCCGATGATGCTGTGACACACTGCCCCAGACCATGATGGACCCTCCAAATTCGATCCCGCTCCAGAGTACAGGCCTCTGTGTAACGCTCATTCCTTCGATGATAAACGTGAATCTGACCATCACCTCTGGTGAGACAAAACCGCGACTCGTCAGTGAAGAGCAGTTTTTGCCAGTCCTGTCTGGTCCAGCGATGGTGGGTTTGTGCCTATAGGCGACTTTGTTGCCGGTAATGTCTGGTGAGGACCTGCCTTACAGCAGGCCTACAAGCCCCCAGTCCAGCCTCTCTCAGCCTACAGTCTGAGCACTGATGGAGGGATTGTGCGTTCCTGGTGTAACTCGGGCAGTTGTTGTTGCCATCCTGTACCTGTCCCGCAGGTGTGAAGTTCGGATGTACTGATCCTGTGCAGGTGTTGTTACACATGATCTGCCACTGTGAGGATTACTAGCTGTCCGTCCTGTCTCCCTGTAGCGCTGTCTTACGTGTCTCACAGTACGGATATTGCAAAGTATTGCCCTGGCCACATCTGCAGTCCTCATGCCTCCTTGCAGCATGCCTAAGGCACGTTCACGCAGATGAGCAGGGACCCTGGGCATCTTTCTTTTGGTGTTTTTCAGAGTCAGTAGAAAGGCCTCTTTAGTGTCCTATGTTTTCATAACTGTGACCTTAATTGCCTACCGTCTGTAAGCTGTTAGTGTCTTAACCACCGTTCCACAGGTGCATGTTCATTAATTGTTTATGGTTCATTGAACAAGCACGGGAAACAGTGTCTAAACCATTTACAATGAAGATCTGTTAAGTGAGTTTATTAGGGTCTCCGATCAAAAACACATCTTATGGACGATGGATAAAATAAAATGTTAATTGTGTAGATAATCCTCTAAGAAAGCAATGGTCCAAACCTTATGTCACTATCATAATCCATTCAAAGTCAGCCTAATTTTGTAAAATGGCCAAAATTAGGCTGACTAAATTCATTAAATCTGTAAAATTGCCTAGCGTTAGCTAGGAATTAAGGCTACTGGCTACCTGACAGGTTGAACTTATCATCTTTCTTCTCGAATCCGCAGGACATAAAACAATATAGAGGTAAGATGGATATCAATTTTGAGAGATGACATAGTATTTTCATATTTTAGTATACACTTTTCATATTAATTTGAAATTCCTGTTCTTACAAGCGCATCTCTGAAGCCTTTTCGATTTAATTCAGCTCGTGTCGTACTAATTTTGCCTTTTGCAACCTGTGGAAACAACTTTGAAGACAACAACCAAAAAATCCTCAAAAGTTTTTGCGAGAAACCTGCACCGCTACGTCAACAGAGCTCGGTGCTTATTATCGGATGTATTAGTTTACGAAATCCGACTTATTTGATATCATGTTAATTATATGTTCGAAAAAAAGACCCCACTGAACGATTCAGAACATGAGTAATCATATTTGTCTTGGTAAAATGTATTTTAGAACATAAGGAAGCGAAATGTCATCACCAAAGTGCATTTTCACCAACTCTGGGCAGAGTGGACGGACACCCTATACATATTAATAACACTTTCACACAGTGAAAACTATCACTTGCTGTGTAAAATATACTGTCTTAATATACAGTCACTCACTGATGCTGCCATAACAGACTAGTGTTCCAGTGATCCTCCTCTGGCTTCTGCCAACATCAGGCATCAGTCTGGGCCCCACACAGTCCGCAGCGAATACATCTCCTTCATGCAGTCAAATGACCAAATCGCCCTTTAGTGGCCTCATGGGTGGAATTCTATTAATATTTTTCATCATTTCATCATTAATAAACATTGTTTCAAAAAACCTGCAGAAAATCTGGTGTTTCTATGTCAAACGGTTTTGTTATATTTCAGTCTTCTGTGATGTATAAAAAGTGTAATATTGGGATGCAAACTCAAAATTTCAATCCTATATATGACATGGTACAGGTTTCTTCTTTTTTTAAGCCCCTAACCATGTGTGTGAGGTGTATACTTTTGTTTCAAAGGAGATTTGTTTAAGACTACCAAGAAACACTCTGTGTGACCTTGACTTAGCCCCCTGCACAAAGGGATGGAGTGGAACGATATTGCACTCGGTATAACTCAACGCCAGCATGACTTCTACCGGCACACAGGTCTAGGGGATCATAAAATACACAGCTGTTCCCATTCATTCAACAAAGACATACTGTAAAAAGGTGAGCAAAGTGCCAGAGTTACGTGCCACTGTATAAAATGGACTCTGCTGTTCTCTGCTACCGCCTGTCTCTATCCCTCCATCCATCCACAGCATGGTGGTGGTGCACTGAGGGAGGGGTTAGGTGTGTTATTACTACAGAGAGAGAGGTCACCTGCCTGGCTGGCTGGCAGAGCACACTGTATACGGTAAGAGGATTAACTGGAGCAGATCCTCTGATGTCACTGTCTAGCCACAGTCTCACCCCCGCCGTTACCCTCTCTTGCACTAAATAGTGGAGAGGGGGTGGTTGCTAGGGGGGTGAAGGTGATCATTTCAGGGGCACAATTCCATTCCACCCCACTGAACCCAATGGTGACACATGAGATGCTTGTGGTACGCGTTAAGATGCCCCCCCCCTTCCCCCCACTGTACAGAATGACAGCCTACCAGCCTACTGACGGACACACTGTCCGCCGCAGGAAACAAAGGACCATATGGAACCGGCCAATGTGGCACATTAAGGCATTAGACCATTTGTCCTTCGAGAGAGAGTGACAGACAGAGGAGGCCACTGGCCTGGCTGTAAAATAGTGCCTTGTTAATGGGCATCAGATTGATGCGTTCACACCTCAGTCATCATCTTGGCATGGTCAGCAAAGCCAGAAAGTCGAAATGTTTCAATGGCTTAAGGGTGGACACAACTTTAGGGACTTGAACTGTTGCCATGTTGATGAGTTTACCATTGTCCACTGTCTAAACAGAGTCTTGAAAACAAATGGGACTCTCATTGGATCGCCTTGCTCTGACAAAGAACACCCAATCATATGACATTATATCGTCTACACCAGCTATTCCCGCCCCAGGGGTACGTGCAATGCCGTCGGGGGTCTGCCAAATAAAAATGTGATTCACATTTTTTTTAAATATAAAAATTCTTCACATTTTCAAACAGTACATTAATATTTTCCAACGGGGCTATACATTTGGGTGAGGTTTTGTTCTGGTCTGAGTTGCCTCGTTTCACTGCCAAAAATAAAATTAAATCATCAGCGAAATAGCAACACAATGTCAAATACAGGTAGCCTAGACAAATAATTAACATCCAATCACATTAACTGTTACTCTCTCGTGGGAAACCTTCCCTCTTGCGCAGACATTTAGAAACTAAACATAACAATTTGAAAAATAAGCCACGGGAGTTTTTTTAACGAGAATAAAGACGACTTTCAAGTAGTAAAACATGTACAGTGGGGAGAACAAGTATTTGATACTGTCGATTTTGCAAAAATCCAGAAAATCACATTGTATGATTTTTAAGTAATTAATTTGCATTTTATTGCATGACATACGGTGGGGCAAAATTACAGGCCTCTCTCATCTTTTTAAGTGGGAGAACTTGCACAATTGGTGGCTGACTAAATACTTTTTTGCCCCACTGTAAGTATTTGATAAGCAGGACTTAATATTTGGTCCAGAAACCTTTGTTTGCAATTACAGAGATCATACATTTCCTGTAGTTCTTCACCAGGTTTGCACATACTGCAGCAGGGATTTTGGCCCACTCCTCCATACAGACCTTCTCCAGATCCTTCAGGTTTCGGGGCTGTCGCTGGGCAATACGGACTTTCAGCTCCCTCCAAAGCTTTTCTATTGGGTTCAGGTCTGTAGACTGGCTAGGCCACTCCAGGACCTTCTTACGAAGCCACTCCTTAGTTGCCCTGGCTGTGTGTTTCGGGTCGTTGTCATGCTGGAAGACCCAGGCATGACCTATCTTTAATGCTCTTACTGAGGGAAGGAGGTTGTTGGCCAAGATCTCGCGATACATGGCCCCATCCATCCTCCCCTCAATATGGTTCAGTCGTCCTGTCCCCTTTGCAAGAAAAACATCTTCAAAGAATGATATTTCCACCTCCATGCTTCACGGTTGGGATGGTGTTCTTGGGGTTGTACTCATCCTTCTTCTTCCTCCAAACACGGCGAGTGGAGTTTAGACCAAAAGCTCTATTTTTGTCTCATCAGACCACAAGACCTTCTCCCATTCCTCCTCTGGATCATCCAGATGGTCATTGGCAACCTTCAGACGGGCCTGGACATGCGCTGGCTTGAGCAGGGGGACCTTGCGTGCGCTGCAGGATTTTAATCCATGACGGCATAGTGTGTTACTAATGGTTTTCTTTGAGACTGTGGTCCCAGCTCACCTCTCTCCTGATGTGTAGTTCTGGGCTGATCCCTCACCTTCCTCATGACCATTGATGCCCCACGAGGTGAGATCTTGCATGGAGCCCCAGACCGAGGGTGATTGACCGTCATCTTGAACTTCTTCCATTTTTTTATAATTGCGCCAACAGTTGTTGCCTTCTCACAAAGCTGCTTGCCTATTGTCATGTAGCCCATCCCAGCCTTGTGCAGGTCTACAATTGTATCCCTGATATCCTTACACAGCTCTCTGGTCTTGGCCATTGTGGAGAGGTTGGAGTCTGTTTGATTGAGTGTGTGGACAGGTGTCTTTTATACAGGTAACGAGTTCAAATAGGTGTAGTTAATACAGGTAATAAGTGGAGAACAGGAGGGCTTCTTAAAGAAAAACTAACAGGTCTGTGAGAGCCGGAATTCTTACTGGTTGGTAGGTGATCAAATACTTATGTCATGCTAATGCTAATGCTAATTAATTACTTAAAATTCATACAATGTGATTTTATGGATTTTTGTTTTAGATTCCGTCTCTCACAGTTGAAGTGTACCTATGATACAAATTACAGACCTCTACATGCTTTGTAAGTAGGAAAACCTGCAAAATCGGCAGTGTATCAAATACTTGTTCTCCCCACTGTATAAAAGCAACAGATACCATTAATAAGTATGGGCTAGAAGTGTCTTATGGTGAGCTATCGAGTGGCTAGGACAGGCAAGCCCCATACTATTGTGGAGGACTTAATTCTTCCTGTTGCTGCAGATATGGCTGGGACAATGCTGGGGGAAAAGGCCAAAAAAACTATAGACAATGCCTTCATCAAACAACACTGTTTCACGACGCATCAGTGACATGGTATGCCCTCGCATACAAGCCAATGAATTATATGCGTTACAGCTAGATGAGTCAACAGACGTGGCAGGCCTGCCACAGCTCCTGGTATATGTCTGTTACGTTTATGGGGGGTCAATTAAGGAATACATCCTCTTCCGCAAACCAGGACAACAGGAGAGGATATTTTTAAATTACTGGACAGCATTGTGACGTGGACTTTGGTGGTCAAGATGTGTTGGTATCTGTACTGATGGCTCAAAAGCCATGACAGGGAGACATAGTGGAGTGGTAACGCGCGTGCAAGCAGTTGCTCCCGACGCCACTTGGGTACACTGCAGCATCCCCCGAGAGGCTCTTGCTGCCAGGGGAATCCCTGACAGCTTGAAAGACGTTTTGGACACTACAGTGAAAATGATTAACTTTGTTAAAGCAAGACCCCTGAACTCTTGTGTATTTTCTGCACTATACAATGATATAGGCAGCGACCATGTAATGTTTTTACAACATACAGAAGTATCAAGGGGCAAAGTATTGATGTGTTTTTTGGAATTGAGAGATGATCTTAAAGTTTTCTTTACTGACCATAATTTTCACTTGTCTGACCGCTTGCATGATGACGAGTTTCTCACACAACTGGCCTATCTGGATGATGTTTTTTCTCACCTGTATGATCTGAATCTAGGATTACAGGGACTCTCCGCAACTATATTCAATGTATGGGACAAAATTGAAGCTATGATTAAGAAGTTGGAGCTCTTTTCTGTCTGCATTAATAAGGACAACACACAGGTCTTTCCATGTTTGTATGATTTCTTTGTGTGCAAATTAACTCAAGCTTACGGACAATGTCAAATGTGATATAGCGAAGCACCTGAGTGAGCTGGGTGCACAATTACACAGGTACTTTCCCGAAACGGACGACACAAACACCTGGATTTGTTTTCCCTTTCATGCCCTGCCTCCAATCTACTTACCAATATCGGAACAAGAGAGACTCATCGAAATTGCAACAAGCGGTTTCTGTGAAAATCAGAAGCTATTGCCAGATTTTCTGGTTTGGGCTGTGCTCAGTTTCTTGCCTTGGCAAATCTCGCTGTTAAGACACTGATGCCCTTTGCAACCACATACCTATGTGAGAGTGGATTCTCGGGCCTCGCTAGCATGAAAACTAAATACAGGCACAGACTGTGTGTGGAAAATGATTTAAGACTGAGACTCTCTCCAATATAACCCAACCCAACAGTGCAGAGTTATGTGCATCCTTTCAAGCACACCCTTCTCATTAACCTGTGGTGAGTTATTCACATTTTTTGATGAACAAATACGTTTTTATGTAAGAAGGCTAAATAAAGAGCAAAATGATTGATTATTATTATTTGCTCCCTGGTCCTATAAGAGCTCTTTATCTCTTCCCACGAGCCGGGTTGCGACAAAACTAACACTCATTCTTAAGTTTAATAAATGTATCGTATAGCGTGTGTGCGGCAGGCAGGCTTACAACGATGGCAAAGAACAACATTTGAGAGTGCGCTGACCCTGGTGCTAGAGGGGGTACGCAGCTGTATGTTTGACGGGGTACGGGACTATAAAAAGTTTGGGAACGACTAGTCTACACTATATTTCTATACCCTCTAAGTCTAATTATGGCGTTTTTTACGACGCCGCGTTGTGAACACCACACGGATGTTACTTAAAGAATACCCGGACAGGGTTTTCTCATTGCCATTTCAGCATTTTTCAGTAGTAAGTTTAACTGAAGGCTGTTCATTGTACACTCTGGTCCTTCCAGGGTCTGGCTAAAAGACACTCACCTGGGATTATCCCTAGCCCCATTAGTTAATAACCTTCGCACAAAACCGCTCTTAAACCTACTGCTCCCACCATGGAACATGGTTGCCTCCCAAATGGCACTCTTATTCCCTATATAGTGCACTACTATATAGGGCATAGCGCACAATATAGGGAATAGGGTGCCATTTGGGACGAGCACCACATTCCTCTACTGCAATCAATCAGCATTTAGTGCTCAGAGAGATGACGTTGGTGGCTGGTTGATCAGGCGTGTGTGTAATAAATTGGTCCTGTATACTGTAACATCTGCTCCATCTAATCGCAACAATCAGGATGATGTGAATGCAGATGGTAAGCGTTTTCGGTAAATAAAATAACATATTTCCCTTTAGGTTTAAAGCGTTGATCGCTTAAATCTCATTTAAAACCATTGCGTTTGTTCTATGATTAGGATATGGCTCGAATTCAATAGAACCTACCATGGAAATGCTTACAGTGTCTTGGTTTACAAACTGTTTCCTGTGTGAAATAGTGTCTCAGGGGGTGTTGCACTCTAGGCAATGCTGGGTTGTTTGGTTGACACAACTGCTGGGTTGCAGGCGTTGTGTCACTTAGTTGGTTTGTTTTCTTTGCAAACTGCTGGGTTATTGATGCTGGGTGCTGGGTTATTGGTGCTGGAAGTGTAGTTTAGTAGGGGTTTGGCTTTCATATAGTTTGTTTCAGCCACCCATGAGAGTAAATGTCATTCCTGTTAATCTGTTCTGTTGTATAGTTATCACATGGTCGAACATTTATTTTTTTGTAGCTTCAATGGTGTATGAGTTCCCTAAAAGTCTGAATGTAAATCCCATTATTGGGATACAATAAGGTGGTATACCTTATTAGGCAATAAAGGGGTATACCTCATTATAATATTTATAAATAACTTAATACTGTAGAAGAATGTGTAAAGAAAATAAGGCAAATTTGAATTTGCAGTATGTACAGTACGAGTACGTGTGAAATAGGACCCACTTAATGATTATTGTTATTATTATTAAGGCCCATAGGGATCTAGTCAAAAGTAGTACACTACATAGAGAAGAGGGTACCATTTGGGACATATCCTAGGTCTCTCAGGAGCCCGGGAGAGAGGGGAAACCTCTACACTCCTCCTATTGAGGTAGGCATATATTCAGTGTGAATGGAGATCATGGAGAGAATTCTGGTTTGGGGATGGAGGACAACCAGATTTTTTTTTTTTTAAAGAAGAAAAAAAAAAAAAAGAAATCGGACATCTCTCAGTAAGGTCCTCAAATTCATCAACGTCCCATTCTACTCTCTATCCTGACAGTTCTTCACAGTGCTTTCCAAAGTGAGAGAAAAAAAAGAGTGTGAGAGAGTGTTAACTGTCTTCTGTAGAGCCATTCATAGCTCTAGCCCCTGGAAATGCTTCTGTGGAATTGTTGGAATGTGACTTCTCTGCGGAGATCAAAAGGGTTGAACATTAACGGTGCTGAACTCAGGCCCTGAGCTCTGCTCCCAGGGAATGCGTTTTAAGTTGAATGGTCCCGCAGGAGCCTGTGAAGATACCATGTCAATAGCAGGTAAGTCACATTGAGCAGTTACACCTGAGGCCCTGAAGCCATCGTATATCTGGTCCCACTTAAAACGAAGTACAACCTGTAAAGGATTTATATAACATACATAAGGCTACATAAGCACTACATAAATGCTTCAAAAATCATTTATACGCGTATGTAATACTCTAGAAATGGTGCATAAACATAAATAGTGTGTTATGTAACATTTTGTCATTCACCCTGTATGCAACATTCACAAGGGTGAGTTGTGAAGGTTTTATGTAGCGCTTATGAAGCCTTTATGTATGCTATATAAAGCAAAGGAAAGATTCACCCATTTGAATGCTATTTTTTTTTTGCACATCTCTGAGCATTGTTCTATTGATTCACAGGGATATTTCATGTTTCTATGTGTATCTGAGCTATTGCCGTAAAAGCCGGCAGAAACTCAGCCGGTATGACATAGCATGACGTAGCGTTGCGAATAAAGCAGCTGTCAATACACTGGAACTTAGCAGGGATACAACTTTTAGATCGCGAAAACGTCTATCATACATGTCAGATTTCAATACTGGCCGATGTCATAACGTGGGAGGTTGTCTCCTCTTGAATTAGCCATTGGTCATATTTTTGCAATATTCCTCCCTCGAGAAATGTGTAATTTAACAGAGTATCTAGCACATTTCTCCTATTTGTCTGCCTTTTCAGTCCAAGGTGCATTGCATGGTGCCGTTGCATGGCCATTGCGAATGTCAGACTCCACTCTGTGAGGCACATCGATCTGCAGGCTGAACATGGTGTAATTGTAGACTCCTAAATTGATAGTGCAGTTTGTTTAAGTGATTTTACAGCTAATTAGCTACACATGCTGATATTGACTTTGGTATTATTGTGTGTGGCTACCTAGCTAGCTAGCGAGCCCATAGAGAGTGCATTGCATTGTGGTTTTTGTAGTCGACTTTTCACAAGTTGCTACCAACCTTATTATAACGACAAAATAAAAACGTTTGTTCACAAAAAATTATTGTTCCCACATATGTGTTATTTAACACTGTAAATGACAGGAATCAGGGGTTTTGGGTGGATTTATCCTTTAATAAGTTGCCATTTGTTTTAAGTGGTACCCTATATCCCATAACCCACACAGAAAGAGACACACACACACACAGACAGAAAGAGACACACACATGCACACACAATTAGATGAAAGAGCAAACTTTTCAGAGACTCAGACTGGCAGCTTTGCAAAAGTAAGAGAGCTGTCCATGTGTTTTGTAAGAGCTCTGGGCGTATGCTGAGGTGAAGACTGTTCTTCAGATGACACTGACGAGAACCGTCTGACACCTGCAGTGGTTGGGCCCTCCAGGGACAGAGTTGAGAAACAGTACCTGATTGTTCCCATGGGTTAAACTTAAGTAACATATGTTGTATCCCAAATGGCAGTCTATTCCTTATATAGTGCACTACTTTGGACCAGAGCCTGTCAAAAGTAGTGCACTAGGGAAGGGTTTACAATAGGGTTTAATTTGGGATGCAACCTGGTGGATGCCCCCGATATCTGAGAGAAGGCTGCAAATGAGTAAAGATACAGCATGTAGACTAACCAAGGGAAAGAACGTAAATCAGTTGATCTTTGGGCAGATGTTCTTCAGATCTATTCATTGGTCCACCTGCCCCAGACTCAGAAAGAGAACTGTCATATCAACGTCATCCAGTCAGTGAACGAACCAACTGAACATCATTATGTTGGGTGAGAATAGGAACCTGCTGAGCCCAATAAGAACCCAATGAATGAAACACACAGGGGTGCCACATCCAGTGAGCGGTAGTTATGGAGTAGTGCCAGTGCTATGAAACTATTGTACCTCCAGGAGTATCTCTATACTGGTGCATTGGCAGCCATCCCAGGTAGAGAGAGAACTAATGAGCAGGCCTTTGGATGGGGGCCATGTTTTGACAGTGAGGGATGGGGACCGCCATGCAGCAGCTGTGGGTTTCTGTCACAGGATGGATAAGTGGGGGGGGGTTCAACGGGGCCACAGAGCCTTGTCAGAGGGTGAACGGCTTCCTGCTGGTGGGCTAGCGGGGAGATTTCCAACCATGTACTGAGAAGTAGAAGCCTATAGGCAGGATGTCCTGAGGTACCGGAAGCATGGATGTCTATGTGTGTGTTTCATTCACACTTAATCTAGTGGTAGCATGTAGCCCCACAAAGAGTATTGTTTTACATAGAAAAACATGAAATAGTTCAAAGAGAGGACTGAAGGTCTACATAAAACAAATGCCCTTTAAAAAGGCTAAATTGCCACTCAAAAAAGCTAAAACTGTCAAATCTTCTCCTGACTGATAAAGTCCTTGGCCTCATATGTTCTTTGACCAACCTCCCCATGCAACCTCTCTTGGGATGTGTCTCTCAGTGAGTCAGCGTACCCTGTACTGTCCACTTCCCCGTCTACGTCTGAGACCCCAGAGGGTCAGCTCTCGGGGCAAGGAGGACAGGAGGGCGGGCAGCGTGGCAGCTGTGGTGGTCCCAGGCCCAGAGCCATGGAGTTATTTCGGGGCAGCCAGGGCCCCGTAATGAGATACATACTTGTGTGTACTGCCGGAACACAGAGAGGCCCTTCTTGTACCCTGTGGCTCTGCAGGCTCTTCAGCCCTCCCCTCACCATGGGCTAACAAAACCAACCATTCACAGCCATAGAGCCCAGTATTCACTGTCACACTGCAGCACATGATCCACACCCACACGCCGACTGCCTAAACAGCCCCTATTTACGTATGTGGTGACACATAAAACAGACATTCAATCTCAGAGGGCCTTCAGGAATAAACAATGTCTATCAACTTTTTATTCAATTTGTATCATAACCTTTTCATGAGTGAGTTTCAAATATCTCTAACGGTCGCCCCAGAGCAAGTTTTTTTAATGCGCGTGATGTCAGAATGCACTTACTGTTCCAAAATGTGTTACGCAGCAGGACAGTTAACCCACGCTGCCCTCGAACCAAGGCACGCTGCTTGCGAATTATCTATAGGCTATGTTTCAACTTGTCAATTTAAAATGATTTTCTAACAAGTTTTCTTTTCTAACAATAGTTTGAATTCATGTGTGTTCCCACCTCCTCATTAATTCACATAGAAGTAGCCCATTTCACTGTTGCGGACAATTTATGTTTGAGGCATTACTGAGCCGAACAAACTTCTCTCTTTGATGAGAGCCTAAGCACAAACTTTTTCCTATCTGGCACATGTTCTGTCTGGCGCCCACATTTCCTTCATTACTAATGATAACTTTGGACATGTGTGTGTTCCTATCAAAGGAAGTGCCTTATTAGGTTATCATTATCATTTCTGGATATCGTTTTTGTCGGCTCTACTGTATGTACAGTATGTATGGACTACCAGGTTGCAGTTGTAAATGAGAACATGTTCTCGACTAGCCTACCTGGTTAAATAAAAGGTGAAATAACATTTCAAAACAAAACGGAGCATAATGCACTTACTGTTTTATTGACGTTTTCAAGTCCTTGTGACAAATCGTGCATGATGTGTTTAAAATGCTTTTTTGAAGGTTGTACTGGTTGTGATGAGCTAATGCTAAGCTAATTGCCAGCTATGTGTGGCGCCATGTTTGTTGACATTATGTTTCTGTGAGAAAACAGTGTGACCATCTCAAACGCTGATTGTGGCGCCAGTCGTAACTGGACGTTCTAAATAAGTGTTCTAATCACACCGGTTTGAGAGTACGCTACACAGACCACTGTAGAACGATCACACCCATGTGTTTGTCGTGTCAAAGGGATAAAAAGCTTTCCTGAGCTTTCCCCAGAGTCATTCGACAGGAAGTGACTCATCAGATGTTTAATTATCCAATTATCTGATTGGGTAGACAAAGACAGAATATGAGGTCCCATTTTACACCTCCCTTTAAGATCTGAACATCCCACACTTTTTCTGAACAGAAAGGATGCACCCGGTAAACCTTGTTGTTGTGTGTGTCCAATTTGTTTGAGTGCAGCGGCTCCTCTTTGAATAAACCTATCATTTGTGGATGCACATGATTCTACACTGCTTCTCCAATCAAAAGGCAGCATATTAAATGAGAGACGGCGCAACACGCTCCAAATTATAAACCTTTACCCGATTTGTGGTTTCTCTGAGAAAGAAAGAGGTTGAGGATTCAGTTGTTCGTGGGCTAAAGTAACAAGGCATTCTGTTTCTCAGATCGCTCTCTCTCTCTCTCTCTCTCTATGTCAGAAACACGCAGGAAAGAATCGGAGGTAGGACTGAGCTCTGCACACACTGGTCGGCTCCACTGTGTCTCAGACTTCCAAAGTCTAATTACAACTATCCCTAAGACATCTCAATTCACAATGGATAAGTGAATCAACAATTTTGGAATGACGGCAGCCATTATTAGATCAAAAGTGCTGCGTCATCTAGCAAAAAGTTGGTATGGCGAATCTGTCCACGTGTCAACACATAAAACAAAAGAACCAAAATGCTGTATATTGTTGACATATTTAATGGTTTTAACAATTGTGTCACTGCTGCCCTACATTTGAAATCAAATCACCATACCGTAAATAGAGCAGACGCTTGGTGTCAATCATCGGTTTCGAAATACATTTAACATTGTATATCATTGATGTTACATTAATATAAACTGCAAAGTTATGTCCAGGAAGAACCAAATCACTGTGTCCTTACTAATGGTTGCATTTTGGGTACTGTAGATCAGGGCATTCCTTTTTATCACCCGATACTCATTACAAAGTTAAGGTAGTTGAGCATGCTGAGCATCGGTGCCAACTGCAAAGACCAAAATGGACCGAGTTGTTTTTTACAAGTTCACCAATGTGCTTTCCAGCCTGCCATAACACGCTGAAAGCTAAACGGTTTTATGTTCATTTGCGGAGTAAACGCCTCCGATGGATAAACCTCAAACAGTTTGATCATTAATAATTCTGATTATCAACTCGCTCCGCTTTCCATTTGCAATTCAAATGAACCATGTACAAAGGGAGTGAGCACAAAAGGAGGGTGGAGAAGGTGGAGCTGGAGAGGGGGCACAGAGAGAGGGATCCTCCACCACCCCTTCCCAATTAATATCCAAAATGCTGACACCCCTCCAGAGATCTCCAAGCACCCAGTCCACATGGGAGCCGAGATCAGCCCAGAATCAGCACAAATGGCTCCCAAATACTCTCATTGTGCATAACAGATCACGTGTGGTGTTGTTGTGTTCATTTGTGCACATTTTGTACACATATATATATTTTCATCAGAAAAAGGAAAACATGACTTTATAGGCACTAACCCCCACCTCACCCCACCCACCCACCCAGTGTGCATTAGCATGTCTATATGGGCTATTGCCAAAACTATAGTTGGTGTTATCAAGAATGAAGCTGACAATTTGCTTTAAAAAACTATCCATGTAATCTTTCTCAGAATAAGAGATAAGTCAAGTCTGAAGTAGAACACTAATATATCAACCAGTTTGAGATCAACTCTCTATCCTATCACACATTCCACATAAGTACGCTCAAATACTGGTGTTTTTTCTATGGTTGAACATATTGCTCTTTGAAGGCTTGACTGAAGGCTCAAGAGGAAGCCGTCTCTCTATTTTAAGAGCAGGTAGCTGCATTCTGCGAAAGCGTATGTGATGTGATGACAACATTATAACTAGAAATGCCAGTGTGGCGATAACCCCTGAAGATGTCAACGCATACATATCCACAACTTCATGTCTCTCTACCAGTCAAAACTGAGCGAATTTTACATGAAGGCTCTATGTAGCAAAGCTTAACCACAATAGAAGCAGATGGTCTTTGTAGTCATCATGACATTTTGTGAAATGTTTGCTCCTTCCAAGTATTGCAACACAAGGCTATAATTTGCAATTCAAAATGTGGTTCTTTGAAGGCACCCTTTTCCTTGCATTCCGATATTATTAACAACATAACTGAACCTTCAAAAGAAGACAGAAAGTCTGTCTTTTACTGACTCCAGAATTCAACGGTTACGTTTGAACGCCAACTTGAGTGATGTTGGTTTGCTTAACTAACATTCACACGTCCTGGATGACTTGTCTCTGCAGACATCCGCGTTGCCTCCCACAATGTTTAAAATGCTCCGGCTTTACAGCATCTGTAGGTAGTAGAATGTCCGTTTGGCATAGAGGAACTACATCACTTCCTACAGCACTACTGTGCCCACTTGAATAAAACATATTGAACAAAAATATAAACGACACATGCACCAATTTCAAAGAATTGACTGAGTTACGGTTCATATATGGAAATCAGTCAGTTTAAATCAATTAAATGGGTGACATGTCTGGTGAGTACGCAGGCCATTGAAAAACTGGGACATGCATTATCATGCGGCAACGTGAGATGATGGCGGCGGATGAATGACCTTACAATGGCGTTCAGGATCTCGTCACAATATCTCTGTGTATTCAAATTGCCATTGATAAAATGCAATTGTGTTCGCTGTCCGTAGTTTACGCCTGCCCATACCACAACCCCACCACACCATGGGGCACTCTGTTCACAACGTTGACATCAGCAAACCGCTCGCCCACAAGACACCATACACGTGGTCTGCAGTTGTGAGGCCAGTTGGACATCCTGACAAATTCTCAAAAACAATGTTGGATTATGGTAGCGAAATTAACATGAAATTCTCTGGCAACAGCTCTGATGGACATTCCTGCAGTCAGCATGCCAATTGCACGCTCCCTCAAAACAAACGTTTTGTGTGACAGATCTGCCCATTTTAGAGTGGCCTTTTATTGTCCCCAGCACAAGGTGCACCGGTGTAATGATCATGCTGTTTAATCAGCTTCTTGATATGGCACACCTGTCAGGGGGATGGATTATCTTGGCAAAAGAGAAATGCTCACTAACAGGGATGTAAACAAGGACATTGGCGGCTGTGCTAGCTAGTAGCTAGCATGGTTTGACACATGTTTCTTGACACTGTCATCTTTTATTACAGAAACTCATCAAATGGAAACTGACATGAGGGGGAAAAAAATAGTTGGCTTAAGTGTTGATGCATATCAGAGCTGTCAGTAGATCTGACAGGGTGAATGACCAGGTGGAATCCCTGGGACCAGGGGGAATCCCTGGGTCGGTAGCTCATGGCCCTTAATATACATACACAGTGGATGAACTCCCCCTAACAATGAGTCAACCTCCACAAATGCCACTTTTTTATTTTTATAGAGAACAACATATTTATATTTAATATATAATAAACAGAACATTTCCATCATTCTCCCCCCTGTGTATTGTGATTAATAGCGAGTCTTGCGCTTTCTTTGAAATTAAAAATGCCTTTGTTTGTATCAGTTTTGTTTCACACATTTCCACCGGCAAGGTCTTTTCTTTTCACTCCAGATTATAACAACATTGGTGTTCAGATCCTTTGGTGACACGGAAACAACCAGGCAGACTGATTTTGAAAACAAGGATTTATGGTCACTTCCACCTCACCTGGGTGGTTTTTTGACGTGTATTTTTCATTAACCCATTCACCACCAGCCCTTTTTGGAGGGCATATCTTTTTTGTTTTTACAGATTTTCTGCTACATATACATACATTTTACATACACATTTTATGTACAAGTTACTTTTATATACTGCAATCACAATAAAACATTAGCGAACCCATCCCACATCCCACATATCACCATAGACCACTCTCGTTTGGTTTTCATGTGCCATATATTTTTCTATTGTGCAGTGATGTTTCACATACATTTTGAACCTTTCTATTAGTGTAGTATCCACAGATTGTGAGCTACAGATTAAAACCTTTCCTACGAGTATTATTATATTATTGATTGATTGACTATGGCTTTCCAAATCGCCCATCACTGCTATTTGTAAGGCTCATTTTAAGTGAACGTTGGGATGTTTGAACCATTCCTGTACATTTGGCCAGAAAGAAGCTACCTAGGGGCAATACCAGAATAAATGATCGGGTGATTCTGTCTCTTCGCAGCAAAATGAGATTATTGTATGCCCCATATATATAGTATTCTGTTTGTATAATCATTTCAAGTGAAAAACTCTTTGTATGTTCATATACCATGTGCCATGGAATCAGTACATTGAAAATCACTTCCCATTTGTTTTACAACCTGTTTGGCGCAGCAGTCAACATGTTTGTCGTCAAAGGAAACTGGTATATTTCTCTATTTATGCCAATCCTTTTCAGCCAATTTGTATCTTTAATATTTGGCAGACAATATTTTTCCCTACCTTCTCCCTCTTCCCCTTGACTCCTCCATTATTGTGATAATGCTGCAGTTAGTTGTAAGTTTGGATCTTTTCTGGGGGATAAATCTGAAATTGTAACCAGCTTTGTATGGCTTGTTTAATTAAGAAAGGCCGATACTTTAAACAAAATTACATTTTCAATTAGTCGGAAAGGAGAAGTTGTAATCTGAATAAATGCACAACTAAAAATGTTGAACAAAGAATGGACCTTTCTTAATAATCTACTGGAGAACCATTTTAGGTTTAAGTATAACTTATGTACGAGTGAAGCTTTTAGTGAGATGTTTAATGCTTTAATATTTAACAATAATACCTGGGTGTTAAACATCCTGAAACATGCCAAATTCACCCCATTATCAGTTTACAGGAAAACCTTTGATTGGTGACATTGACAGGCCAACTGATAAAACCACAGATCTGAAAAAGCCATGGAAAGGTCAAGGGTCCATTAGAAGTCTAAAATAGAGGGCTGTGTAGTAAAATAGAGAGCTGTGTTGATCAAACCATACTGTCATTTGGACTTTCTCACTTGAGTAGGAAATGGCAACAGTTCAAGAGGCAACGCTAGTCAGTTGATAAAAAGTGACTCACTGAAAGCACAGTGACGTGCTGGAAGTGGGGAGGTATACAGTTCTGAATGCCTCCTGCCTGTATAGTGTGTGTGAACAGTATAGTGTGTGTGAACAATGCTAACATTTCTTAGCTCAGTTATCGTAGCCTTGTGAGCCTCGAAGCCAAGAAGACCAAATGTCTGATTAAAGACCACCGTTTGAATTCACATTGGAACTTTTATTATGTTTTACCATTGCACGTGTTATTCTAAGAAACCTTCCTAACCCAAACAAAGTGGTGGGTTTAAATGAAATAAAAAGAGCCAGGCTGAGTATGGAGGCCAGTGATGCATGCTTCCTGGAGAGTGAGTTCCCACATGTGGGCGGATCAGCGAGGTCGGAGGGAGCAAGTATCAGCCTGCATTAGGGTTTGAATCGGGAGCGGGCATACTTGGAGCACATGCTCCTGCCAAGTATATGCACTGGACGACCTCACACACACACACGCACACGCACACACACACACACACACACACACACACACACACACACACACACACACACACACACACGACAGCTAAAACATGCAAAGGCTGCACGATTTACACATAAAATTGGAATAGGTTGCATGGCATTGCATACACACATTGATATTAATAGTGTATCATGCAAACAGCAGCCAAGCCAGCTACAACCTGATCCATAAAATAAAGAGATTAAATGAGGGGCGTTCTGAGAGGCCAATTTAATTGAGGATTAGCTGGTAAGGACACAAAATGCTTAATAGGTATGTTCTATTTATATCACTGTACAGGGTCCTCACTATCCTCACTGCAAGGTGAAGACTCATCTATCTATTGTTGGTGAGGAATCAGTGATGGTAGAGACTGGCACAGCCTGATTTGTACCTTCTGTAAGTACACAATGCAAGAACGCATTTCGCTAAGCAACATGACAACCCTGCCAAGTAGTGTCAGGTTACAAATTGTGTTGCTGCACACATATGCTACATTTTGTTTAGCGTAGTGCATACTTGCATTGCGTATGTGCGTAAGGTATAAATTAGGCTTAAGACAATTTGATTAAGTGAGCCATAAGTATTGTGATTAATTATACACTACTGTACTATTTATCACACGTTTACTACACTTAGTGGATAAAACATGAGGAACACCTTCCTAATATTGAGTTGCACCCCTTTTGATCTCAGAACAGCCTCAATTGGGCATGGACATGATCTCAGAACAGCCTCATCAGGGCATGGACATGATCTCAGAACAGCCTCATCAGGGTATGGACATGATCTCAGAACAGCCTCATCAGGGCATGGACATGATCTCAGAACAGCCTCAATTGGGCATGGACATGATCTCAGAACAGCCTCATCTGGGCATGGACATGATCTCAGAACAGCCTCATCAGGGTATGGACATGATCTCAGAACAGCCTCATCTGGGCATGGACATGATCTCAGAACAGCCTCATCTGGGAATGGACATGATCTCAGAACAGCCTCATCTGGGCATGGACTCTACAAGGTGTCGAAATCGTTTCACAGGGATGCTGGGCCATGTTGTCTCCTATGTTTCCCACAGTTGTGTCAAGTTAGCTGGATGTCCTTTGGATGGTGGACCATTCTTGATACACACAGGAAACTAGTGAGCATGAAAAACCCAGGAGCATTGCAGTTGCAACACTCAAACCGACGCCTGGCACCTACTACCATACCCCGTTCAAAGGCACTTAAATCTTTTGTCTTGCCCATTCACCCTCTGAATGGCACACATACACAATCCATGTCTCAATTGTCTCAAGGCTTAAAAACTACTTCATACTTCTTGAACCTGTCTCCTCCCCTTCATCAACACTGATTTGAAGTGGTATTCACAAGTGACATCAATAAGGGATCATTCTTTTCACCTGGATTCACCTGGTCAGTCAGTCTATGTCATGGCAGCACTACCTGTCTCTCCCATCAAGAATTACCCCATGGATCTTAACTAATGCACATGGTTACATCGAGAAGAGGAAAAATGGGAGGCTTTTAATGTCCCTTTAACAATGTTTAATGATCATAATTCTCTTCCACTAATGCAATTGTACATTGTCGGTTTTCTGCCAGACCAAGGCCAATACCTTGACATTACCCACAGTGTTTTAACCACTCTGCTCTCACTGGGTAAACATCAGTTTGTTTAGATTCAAATGACTAAGATGCTGCAAGAAAAAAAATTCTGCTCCCAGAAAGTTAGGGCACCTTAACTGTAAACCCGATAACCGTGGCTTAGAGTTAAACGCTTGTGAAACTACAAAGGGATGAGTAATGTGGTTTCACAGAAGGGTAATTGGTACAACGTGTCAACATAGAATCATTGTGAAGACACTGTCCACTCAGTGATTTCTCAAAAATTCATAAGCCAACTGTTGATAGAAGAAAAAAGTCCAATTGTATGCGTTAGCAATGAAAGAGAGCATACATTAAAACAACCTACACTACATGGTGCTCGTCGAACATCTCATTCCAAAATCAAGGGCATTAATATGGAGTTGGTCCCCCTTTTGCTCCTATAACAGCCTCCACTCTTCTGGGAAGGCTTTCCACTAGATGTTGGAACATTTCTGTGGGGACTTGCTTCCCTTCAGCCACAAGAGCATTAGTGAGGTTGGGCACTGATGTTGGGCGATTAGGCCTGGCTCGCAGTCAGCATTCCAGTTCATTCCAAAGGTGTTCAACGGAGTTGAGGTTGGGGCTCTGTGCAGGCCAGTCAAGTTGTTACACACCGGTCTCGACCAACCATTTCTATATGGACCTCGCTTTGTGCACAGAGGCATTGTCAGGCTGAAACAGGAAAGGGCCTTCCCCAAACTGTTGCCACAAAGTTGAAAGCATAGAATCGTCCAGAATGACATTGTATGCTGTAGCCTTAAGATTTCCCTTCACTGCAACTAAGGTGCCTAGCCCGAACCATGAAAAACAGCCCCAGACCATTATTCCTCCTCCACCAAACCTTACAGTTGACACTACGCATTGGGGCAGGGAGTGTTCTCCTGGCATCCGCCAAACCCAGATTTGTCTGTCGGACTGCTAGATGGTAAAGCGTGATTCATCACTCCAGAGAACACGTTTCCACTGGCGGCGAGCTTTACATAACTCCAGCTGACGCTTGGCATTACGCATGTTGATCTTAGGCTTGTGTGCAGCTGCTCCGCCAATGAAAGCCATTTCATGAAGCTCCCGACAAACAGTTATTGTGCCGACGTTGCTTCCAGAGGCAGTTCGAATCTCGGTAGTGAGTGTTGAAACCGAGGACAAATTACTTTTATGCGCTACGTGCTTCAGCAATCAGCGGCCCCGTTCTGAGAGATTGTGTGGCCTACCACTTTGCAGCTGAGCTGTTGTTGATCCTAGACTTTCCACTTCACAATAACAGCACTTACAGTTGACTCAGGCAGCTCTAGCAGGGCAGACATTTTACGAACTGACGTGTTGGGAAGGTGGCATCCTATGACGGTGCCACATTGAGCTCTTCAATCACTGAGCTCTTCAGTACGGCCATTCTACTGCCAATGTACAGTATGTCTATGGAGATTTCATGGCTGTGTGCTCAAATGTATACACCTGTCAGCAATGGGTGTGGCTGAAATAGCCAAATCAACTAATTTGAAGGGGTATCCACATACTTGTGTATCTATTTCCCACTCTTTGTTTTCTAATTGTTATTGTACAGAGAAACCATGTTAACAGTTATATCAAGGCATTTTAACAGTTATATCAAGGCACAAGGCGAGACCCAGATGCAGACACAGGAGGCAGATGGTTGGAGTCTTACAGTGTTTATTCATCCAAAGGGGTAGGCAAGAGAATGGTCGTAGACAGGCAAAAAGGTCAAAACCAGATCAGAGTCCAATAGGTACCGAAGGGCAGGCAGAATCGAGGTCAGGGCAGGCAGGATGATCAGGCAGGCAGGAAAGTAGTCCAGAGTCAGGCAGGGGTCAGAACCGGGAGGACTATAAAAAGAGAATAAAAAAAAGTGTACGGGAATACACGCTGGTTGACTTGACTAACATACGAGACAAACTGGCACAGAGAGACAGGAAACACAGGAATAAATACACTGGGGAAAATAAGCGACACCTGGAGGGGGTGGAGACAATCACAGGAACAGGTGAAACAGATCAGGGCGTGAGAAGTTATGCACGTTGTCATTACAAAAGTGCCATTATAAGCCCAATTAAACAAATCCCAGGCTGTTGGCAAGCACTGCAGCTCTTCTCCATGTTCTATGTCATGGTCTGACCAAGTGCAATTTGTGAATGAAACTCTCTTCCATTTATGGTGTGTAAGTTCTAGTCTTCAGGCTATGAGGAACTGAACTCAGAGCTTTTGGTTTCCGCTTTAGGAAGTGTTTTAGCTTAGCAAATGTCTCAGATGGTGGTGAAGGACGAGTAGTGTAACTTCTCTTATCAATACAAAATACTGTATACAGTGTGCTGCTCAATGAATTTCAATGGAATATCAACAATAATATATGTATATTTCTTTTTTTTCGGGGGGTTGAAATCTCAGATAAATATTTGGTCTTTAATTACAAGGTTGCCATTCAGTCTGGGATCCATATCACTTGTAGTGAATGCTTTGGATTGTTGCCTGAGACATTGACTAGTACTTATACTGTACTCAAAGTTTAGCAGTCTCTCACAACCCTGAACTTCAATAGACAGATAATGTAAGAATTAGGCTGAGAAAATTGTTTTGATGTTTCGGACACATAAATGCAGTTTCTCTCCATACAACACATGAAATACAGAGGCTAGCTCTGTCTCTATTTTGGGAAAATGTGGAGCTTTTTTGAGGAAGCCAACATTTATTACAGAAGCAGTTTAGTAGATTCTACCGATTGATAGTGAAACTAGTCACAAAGTGAGAAGCTATGCTGTCGATGAAGCATTCTCATTGCAGACCCACATTTGAATTCGACTGAAAGAAGTGCCGAATGTGAAATAACTCATGCTGAGACTGAGGATGTCCTAATATGGGCACCTCACCTTTCGGAGTGGCTTCACAACAGAATACTGGGTCACGGTAAAAGAGGTATTACGATCAGTGGTTGAAGTGTCTGACCTCAGGTGTGGACTGGGCAGCGGAGCCGACGAAAAGAAAAAAAAGGACTGGCGCTGGGGAGGTGTGAATGAGACTGCATGTTTCACACCTCCCAGTGTAAAGGCAAACAATGCTGCTGCTGCCCAGCGAGGAGAAAGGGATTTAGCCAGTGGCAGATTGCTCAATGGGAGCGCAGACCACTGGCGCTGGTGAACAAACAGAGGGCCACATCAAAAGGCAGTGAGCGTGATCAGAGAGAGAGGCAGACAGCCCAGCCTTTTCCTGCCTGAGCGATAAAGCTTTATTTCATGCATAATGTCACTATTGCTGATAAAGAGCTGCATTTAAAACACTACATGGTCATACATTGTGAGATTGATTGTTGGCAAGAAAGTTTTGTTCTTTCATCCTCGGCGAAAGAGGTATTGACCTAACATCAAAGAGTGGACTATCACTTAGCTGGATTCAAACTCCTCACAACTCTTATGTGACTTCTAATTGGTGGGGGTTTTTTTGTGAAGAGAGGGGTTACACTGTATAAAATCTACTTTTACAGTACATTCTGTCATTTATTTTGCCATTGTTAACCACCATTATTATTAACATTTACATTGTTGTACATATAATCACAACTTAATGCATACATATTAACCTTCTGGTCTGAATACCAATGCTTTACATAAAGTTCCCTTGCGTACCTGTTCTCTAACACAGTTCTATCGTTGTCGTAACATGCTGTTACACAGTTATTAAGTGATTCAAATCAAAATGACCATTGAAATGAACAGCAGGATATCTTGCGGTTTGGGGCATTTTACGTTCCTTCTCACCTGCTGCACTCAATTTCCCCACTGTGAGGGAAACCATAGGGGAGTTCTCATAGGCCACCAACCCCAAAAATGTACATGTTGCTTTTGTGTGCATTTCACACTACCTCTGCATTATCACTGAATTGTAAGGGTCATATGAATGTCCTGCTTAATATAATGTTTGTGTCGACATCATAAATCAACTGCATTATACTTTCAAAAAATACTTCAACTTCATCCAGTAAAATGGCTCTTTGGCTAGCTTTGCCACAGCCTATGTCAATAATAGCTATTTTGTCACCATTGCAACCCAAAATTTTTTTTGTTTTCTTAGTAGTAACTAAGTAAATCTAGCCTATGTTGAACTGGCCAGATGGTGAAGGGCAGTTGTTTTTCCCCACGGTGGCTGTTGTACTTGTTTATGACATTCTGAGTATGTTCATGTGCCATGTGCCATAAAAACCTTTTCCTTTAACGTTGTGTTGCCGGGGTGAGTAACAGACATGACCCTGATTTGACCCCTTGTAACTCAAATAGTGACAATGACCCTGCCCTGTATAAGGCCTTGATTTAATGGCTGAAATCAAGATAACATAGACATTATCACATGTATTGAAATTCAGTCCGCTTCCACGACGGCTAAGTTACAGATAATGTAGGAATATACTCTACATGTATTTGTGAATAGCGTGAACACGTGTTTATGCTTCACAGTGTGAAACTGTTGTTATCAAATGTATGGAAATTCAGTCACATACCACTGCAGATCATGGACAGATAATGTAGAGTAATGTATGAGTATAGCAACAGTGTTAACACAAATATGCCTTTCAGTGTGAGAGCTGATCCCCCTCTCCTCCTTTGCTGTCATAATTAGCTAACTGCACTGCACGTGTATGTTAAGCCAACCCATTGAAACAGGTTAGGCAACAATAGAACATGATTCCATTCACAGAGATTGGGAAGGAAATGTGAGAACTGTAAAGCTAGATCTCCTATTAGGCCTTGGTTTGTACCACAAACATGTAGACACAGATAAAATGTTATTGGCAAAATGTACTTATATCTTCACTCTCAGTTGACATAAAGATCCTTCCAGTAAGAGCTCAAATAGGGAGCTCAATGGGGATTTCTCAATCACTAATCGTCAGAATCTCACCTCAGTGAGTCCTAAACTCATCAAATAGACTGTGTGGGTAGACTGTCTTCAGCTGCTATACAGTACAGGTTACAGGAACACCTTAATAAGACCAAGAGCAGCTGCTGGGGGGAAAGAAACCGGTCACCCACGGCAATGCTGCAACACAGCATGCACAAACCATCTTGCGGCATGTGCACTATGGTGTGTGGATAAGTTGTGTACGCAGTATGTCGGTGTAGGTTTGAGTCCTGTGTGTGGCAAGGCATCTGCCTGTGTGGAATGTGAGAATGTGTGTGTGTGTGTGTGTGTGTGTGTGTGTGTGTGTGTGTGTGTGTGTGTGTGTGTGTGTGTGTGTGTGTGTGTGTGTGTGTGTGTGTGTGTGTGTGTGTGTGTGTGTGTGTGTGTGTGTGTGTGTGTGTGTGTGTGTGTGTGTTCAATCGGCTGTAGCCACCTCCGATGATACGGGACTTTGGTGGGAAAGTCAGTCATCCTTTTCCATACTTGGTGTCAGGTTGTCCAGGGTCCCATCGTCAAGTGTGTGGGCATCCCAGTTCATTCATTACCTAGATCCTGTACCTCTAGATGCTATCACCACACCAGCACAGTGTTTCTGAGTGGGAGGAAATGGATGACAGGACATTCCAGTCCCCCTGTGGAGGGAAGGAGTGGGAGGATGGAGTTGACAGCGGTGTCTTTTAATGAGATCTCTGTTTGTTTAACTCTCTCACTTTCTTTCGGATCCAATTGAACTTAAAAGTTAAGCGAGTGAGCGAGGGAGAGCACAATGAAACAAAATGAGGTGTCTAATCTAGACATCTTCTGTGGTTCTGTGGCTTCCTGTACAAAGGCAACATCTATTGTTGGGGAATTTACAGTACCTTAGTGAAAGTTATATAATGGAGATTAAGGAGTGGGTGGGGTGGAATTAAAATAATCCATTTTGTGAGTCATTTTTGCGTCATGTTTGAACAAGCGTGTGTCTGCAATGTAATCTGTAAATGACTGGTATAAAAATCCCTGTAACTGTAGAGAAAGATGTTGTTTAACTCTCGTGATTTAAAATAATGTGCACAGGTGAGGGTATGGTTTGTATGTGTTGTATGTTACTGTGACACTTTTGTAAGTGCATGTGGTCTATCAAGTCTCTCTACACTCTTAGAAAAAAGGGTTCCAAAAGTGTTCTTCGGGTGTCCCAATAGGAGAACACTTTCTGGTTCCAGGTAGACTCCTCTCTGAAAAGAGTTCTCATTGGAACCAAAAAATTATTATTCAAAGGGTTATCCTATGGGGACATCCGAAGAACCCTTTTAGGTTCTAGATAGCACCTTTTTTTCTAAGAGTGTAGAAGGTAGTCACACAGAAAATCCAGGTTCAGTGTAAAGAATGAACGCTGACTGCCTGTAAGAAACAAACAGTCAAATTAACTTCTGCCAAAGTGAGAGATTTATTCAGACTCAGGCATTCTGCTCCAGTCTCTTTCTGATTGACAAAGACTGATTAGTACAGATGGATGGAACGTGACAGCTACTGACACCGACCAGTCACAGGAGTACAAAGCATTCAGGACACAGGCAATAAAAAGTGAAAATACAGGCAATAAAAAGTGGAAAATACGGGCAGCAGGAGCATGGCCTCAACATATTTCAGCCTAGACCAGGGTTTCCCAAACTCAGTCCTCTGGACACCAAGGGGTGCACGTTTTGTTTTTTACACTGGCACTGCACAGCTGATTCAAATAATCAACTAATCATCAAGCTTTGAATCAGCTGTGTAGTGTTGGGGGGGACATGCAAGAAGGCTGAGCTTGGGAAACGCTGAACTATACTGTACCATTGTCAGTCAAACACAGACAAACAGATACACAGAGATACATACACAGACATGCAGGCACACACACAGAGACAGAGATGCGTGCACGCGCGCACACACACACACACACACACACACACACACGTACGTACATGTACATACATGGGAATGACCTCAGTCCCCATAAAACAATACATTGCAAAACTTATCATATCCTCTTTTATATACCAGTGTTCCGTTCCACTGAGAACGGACTTTTGTTCAATTATCTTAAGCGTAATAGATGTGAATATGACATCATTGAATAGACCCCATGGGTTTTGCAGGCCTGCCTGTTAGGGAATTATGAGGATAAATACATTTTTCATGTAGTAGTGCATGGTCTATTGCTTACCCTTTCCCCAAGACTATGATAATGAAGCACTTTCTGTATAGTACACACATAAGCACACACGCACACCACCATTTGCTTCGGTAGGTGAGACTTTGTATATGGACTGTCCCTTTCACTATAATAAGGTTGTGGTAAGTGGATTTGGTAGTACATGATATTTGTGACATTAGGTACTTCCCGGTCACAGCACAGTTCACAGTGTACCGTTTCAGGGTGGGTCTTCAACATCAGCATGACTCTGAGAAAAGAGGAAGTGAGCAGCGTGCAACAACACAAAGCTACTTATTTCTTTCCTTTTTATTCATTTCTTTTATTTCAATTCGGACCCTCATAAAACCCCCGGGCCTGCATTCATAAAGTGTCTCTGTGTGGAAGTGCTGATCTAGGATCAGGTCCCCCTTGTCCATGTGATCGTATTCATTATGATCTAAAAGGAAAAACGGATCTTAGATCAGCAATCAGGTGATGACCACTGTTTAAATATTCCCTAGTGATGTCCCTCAAACCCTGTCTAGACCTGGGGTCAGGTTCCTGACGAGGTGTGAAGTGAAATCACTTCTGATGATGTGTTACTGAGGGGATTTGTGGTACGTATGTGAGAGTGTGTCTGTATTAATGTCTGAGTTCTTTTAGTTGACTTTATTCATAGGTACACTCTCTAGGGCTGGTTTCCTATCATACAGCAGACTATTGACATAATATAAGGGACAGACATGACAACATAAAATCACATATTGACCATAAACAAATCCCTTGTGCTTTTTAATCACCTTTTCATAACTTCCATCCAGGTGTCTTGATTTTCATTATAAATCTGCTGATCCTCGTTGATTGACAGCTGAGTAGAGCAGAGCAGTCTCAACAGTCTTCCTGCAAACACAGAGAAAAATGAACTCATCAAAGGCAATAAAGCAAGAGTGAAAGTATTACCCTCCTTACTTATATGAGTGTGTATGCTAAAGCTGCTCTCAATCTAAGGTTAACCGTTTACCAGAAGAACTGTCTGGGTCTTTCACACTTGGCCCTAGTTTCATATTGATTTATGAATCACTCCTCGGCTGCGTTTAGGATGCGTTTACACGGGCAGCCCATATCTGATATTTTTGACAAATCAAATCAGATATTTTCACATCAGATCTTTTTCAGATCTAAATGGTCAAAAGACCAATTAGTGAAAAAATATCAGACTTGGGCAGCCTGTCTAAACCAACAGTGCTTGACTTGGGCACGAGTTCCAGCACATACATTTTAGGTGCAGGACTACCGGCACCTAAAATGTTCTCTGCTTGACCTCCTGTTCTTCTTATAGAACATTATCAAAAGTATTGTGGAGCTGTTGCACCTAAATATAAACAGTACTGGCTTCCAAAATGAGTACCGACACCTATTTCATTCCAAGTCAAGCACTGTAAACCAATGACTGTATATATGAATGGACAAAGCCATCAACCATGTGACACCATTCATTCCTATGTCACTAGCGCATTGAAGCCAAATTAGGTCGGTTCAGATGGGGTCTCATGAAGACATATCATGCACAGTTTGAGCTACTCCAGGAAGTGACGTTGCAGGCTAGCTCAGTGCTGCCCCTTCTCATTAGGTAACTCAGGTTGAAGGCCAACCGTGGTACTGCAGGCTGCATTAGCAACTTAATTATCCTTATAACTTAATCTGTGGGCGATTTTTTTTAAATAATCGGTTCAAGGACATACATCTGGTGTATAATAAATTATTGGTACTATGATTGTCTTCAAAAAAATGTTTTGCTTACACAAAAATTTACCATGAAGATTGTCATTTTTTCATTCAGTATAATGGGGATCCTGTTTTCTGCTAATAATGCCTACAGTACCGTGGTCATTCTTGAACTTTCATGGCTTCAATGAGAGTGGGCAGATTTTATCCCCTGGTCTAAAAGCAGCCCTCTTAAAGCAGAACTGTGGTTGCATTAACACAGGCAGCCACATTCTGATCTTTTTCCCACTAATTGGTCTTTTGACCAATCACAGGTGCCAGTACTTTTTCAAAAGACCGATGACTGATATAGATCAGTCTAAACCCAGCCTTAGTGACTTAAAGGCCAAAGGGTGTACACACTTTTAGGATGCGTCCCAAATGGCACCCTATGTCCTTTATAGTGCACTACTTTCGATCCCTGCAACAGTTCAAACATATTAGCCTTTGACAGGTCTGCACAGTAAAATGCAAAACGAATAGCCAGAGCAGCTCGTTCTACAGCTCTGGGTGGTCATAAACTCAGAATGTGCTGATGTCCTCCAATGACAAGCGTGTTCTTGCATACATGGGGTCAGGAGAGTTGAGACAAATCAAGGCATTGAGGAGACAAAAAGAAAATACAATGTCACGAGCTTTCTGTTCTTTTAAATTGCTTAATTTACGCTACACCTAATGTTGCCTAGCTGAAGGGAACATCACTTTTGGAATGCCTATGAGGAACATGTCATGTCTTGACAGCGGTGAGACTCACACCGTTGTTGAGGAACATGTCATATCTTGACAATGGTGGTTCACTATTGTTTGTTCGGGTATTGGGAAACACGTTTCTCTAAGAAATAGAACAATGTTCTTGGTTATTGTTTGCCCTCTCAATCATATTTTTCAAGGAATAGGCCAACTCTTTGCAGAATGGAATCCATATCACACATTTTCTGTGGGTGACATCATCAGTCTCAAGGACATCTCTTTATTACCCCATGCTATAAATCTTCTTTTTTTTGTTGGAATTATGACACAATATTCCATGAATGAACTTAAAAAGTACATATGAACATTTAATATCAGGATTCAGTATCCACTTAGTTGTTAGGAACATTTTGCTCATGTTGAGCGCAATATAACAGCACGTCTTTGGTTTCTAGTGGTGGATGTTAATGTGGCTCGATGGTACACACTGTGTCTCCCCAGGGTTACGATATACAGTAGTCAAATCAAGTAGGCTCAACGAACCCTTCACTCACAGCAAGATTCCCCCACAAATCGTATTTTCACTCATATTCATTGACTCCATTATTGTCCTGCATGTAGGGCACTTTACGCCTCCCCTCAGGGGAGTGACTGCTTGGGCAGCTGTCTGATTGTAAAAATATGGCGGCTACACCTCAGTGTGAGTGTATTTCAGGAGGGTGACAAAGTATTGAAAGGAATGTGTGTGAGTAAGGGGAGTGGTCGTCGTTTTAAAACTGGACCAAACTGGTATTGTGCCCTGTCCCCACTCACGTGATGATTGCACCCTATTTCCGTCAGGGTGGTATCTATGAGTGACCTGGCTAAACTAGCACAGAGGTGAAGTCTCCAGTCACATGTAGATGCAGCCACGAAGCATACGTATTAAGCACACAACAGGGAAGCGACTGTGCACCCACATACCCTCGCACACAATGTAGTCTGTAGTGTGTTACTTATCAGCTACACTGTAGATACTGTACGCACACAGACTGCACACAGGAAGTATAAAATGTTAAAGAATAACTACACGGAAACTGCTTAATTAATGTTTAAAGCATCAAAGGAGCTTTCCCGCCAAGGTGACAGAGTGCCTTTCCTTTACTATGCCATGCTTCAGTGGGAACGGGGAATCCGATTTTGACTTGGTGGTGTTGATTCATGCAGGTCACCTGATAACAATGGTGTTAAAAGGCTGCCCTGAGGAGGAAGGCTTTGGCTGCAGCCCACACACTTTTTTTTACGGAGCAGAACAGTGAAGTCAAAGGGGCATTTCTACCTCTTCTAGCAGAACACATACTTATTTTTTACAGCCCACCTATTGGGAAATCTGCTTCTTGCTGTACAGATTCATTCTTCACTGATTCAGATAAGCATGACATGAAGCAGGGCATTGAATCATAAAACCTTCTCACAATTCCAATACTGAGTGACAAATGGCCCTGTATCGGAGAGAAAATACATTTCCTGGTCCCACTCTAGTTGTCTCCTCTCAGAGAGTGGGGCGGCCGGGAGGGGATTCACGGTGATCTGCTTTCAACTAGTTCCCTGAAAGCCATGTCAGCCCCCTCGAGTGATCAGTTACTGAACGCGTCCAACTCCAGCCAGGTGCTTCATATCTCAGCTGTAACATGACACCAACGGAATGTGCAACCGTATCTATGTCCCCGCCCGTCCAGCAGCGCCACACCATCCATCCGTGATCTGGTGCCCGTCAGTCATCGACAACAAGCTCTTTACTCATAAGAGGAGATTAACACCCTGGGGAGGGAGCCCTTCAACTCCCCTCCTCCCTCCCCCTACAGCGGAAATTATCTTCAGGTTATGACTTGGTTGATGACAGCTTAGAGGACCTCACTGACTGAGTAACCGCTTTGGTCAACCTGTTAAACCACTATAAAGCAGTTAACATGGAACGACTAAATCAGTGCACAGCACACAGGAAGACACTACATTTTATGTTCACATTTTAGTAATTTAGTAGACACTATTATCCAGTGCAATTTACAGTTAGTGCATTCATCTAACAATAGCTAGGTGGGACAACCACATATTTAAGTTATAGTAAGCACATTTTTACTTAAAAAAGTAGCAATCAGCAAAGTCAGTTCTAGTAGGGGGTAAAAAAAAAGTGTGCGTGTTAGATTACAGGAGAAGGGGGTGCGGATGCTGCGGGATTATTTAAGATACTATTTGAAGAGTTAAGGTTTCAGACGTTTTAGGAAAATGGGCAGGGACTCTGCTGTCCTAGCTTCAGGGGGAAGCTGGTTCCACCATTGGGGTGCCAGGACAGAGAAAAGCTTCGACTTGGCTGAGCGGGAGCTGCCCTCCGGTAGGGGTGGGATGGACAAGAAACCAAAGGTGGCAGAAAGGAGTACTCAGGTTGGGGTTTAGGGTTTGAGCATAGCCTGAAGGTAGGGAGGGGCAGTTCCTCTTGCTGCTCCGTAGGCAAGTACCATTGTCTTGTAATGGACGCGAGCTTCATCTAGAAGCCAGTGGAGGAGCGGGGTGCCATGGGAGAATTTAGGAAGGTTGAACACCAGGCGGGCTGTGGCGCTCAGGATAAGTTGCAGGGATTAGATGGCACAAGCAGGGAGCCCAGCCAACAGCGAGTTGAAGTAATCCAGATGGGAGACAACAACTACCTGGATTAGGGCCTGCACCGCTTCCTGTGCAATGTTGAGGCTTTACGGATGTTGTAGAGCACGAACCTGCGGGAGCGAGTCACTGCTTTGATGTTTGTAGGGAACAACGGTGTTATCCAGGGTAACGCAAGGTTCTTTGCACTCTGGGAGTGGGACACTGGAGTTGTCAACCATGATTGAGAGGTCTTGGAGCGGGCAGTCCTTCCCTGGGAGGAAGAGCAGTTCTGACTTGAGGTGGTGGGCCGACATTCAAGCTGAGATATCTGACAGGCACGCAGGGATGCGTGTCACCACCTGGGTGTTAGAAGGGGGGGAAGGAGAAAAGTAGTTGTGTGTCATCTGCATAGCAATGATAGGAGAGATCATGTGAGGATAAGATGGAGCCGAGTGACAGTATAGAGAGAAGAGGGCCTAGAACCGAGCCCTCTGGAAAACCAGTTGTGAGAGTACGTGGTGCAGACACAGAAAGAAAATGGTGTAAAGAAATGAATCGAAGGCAGGCATCGGAAGGTTGATGTCACCCAGTACAATGTGCGGTGAGCCATCGTCAGTAAATGTGCTTATGAAGGTGTCAAGCGCATTGAGGAACTCTCTAAGGGCATCTGGTAGGCGATAGATGACAATGCTGAGCTTGAGTGGACAAGTGACAGCATGGAATTGAAATGAGGAAATGGACAGGTGAATGAGGGAGAAAAGAGAAAATCCCCTTTAGGAGAAATGAGTAGCCCTGTGCCACCACGCGACATCCTAATGCTCTCAGACTATGAGAGGACAACTAGTCAGATGAAGAGATAGCCGCTGGAGTAGCAGTGTTATCTGGGGTGATCCATGTCTCCGTCAGGGCCAAAAAGTCTAGACTGAAGGACAGCATAGGCTGAGATGAAGTCGACCTTCTTGACTGCAGAGCGGCAGTTCCAAACGCTGCAGGAGACCAGGAATTCCACGTTGTGCGTGGAGGGTACATTAAATTAGAAGGGTTGCAGCCAAGGGGTGGGGAACGTCTGTAAAGCCTACAGGGAGAGGAGTGAACAGGTTTAGAAAACACACATACACTACATGACCAAAGGTCGAACATCTCAATCCAAAATCATGGGCATTAATATGGAGTTGGTCCCCCCTTTGCTGCTATAACAGCCTCCACTCTTCTGGGAAGGCTTTCCACTAGATGTTGTTGGAACATTGCTGCGGGGACTTGCTTCCAGGCTCTGTGCAGGCCAGTCAAGTTCTTCCACACCGAGCTCAACAAACCATTTCTGTATGGACCACGTTTTGTGTCATGCTGGAAAGGGCCGTTCCAAAACTGTTGCCACAAAGTTGGAATCACAGAATCATGTAGAATGTCATTGTATGCTGTAGCGTTAAGATTTCCCTTCAATGGAACTAAGGGGCCTAGCCTGAACCATGAAAAACAACCCCAGACTTTACAGTTGGCACTATGCATTGGGGCAGTTAGCGTTCTCCTGGAATCCCCCAAACCCAGATTCGTCCCTTGGACTGCCAGATGGTGAAGCGTGATTCATCACTCCAGAGAACGCATTTCCACTGCTCCAGTCCAATGGTGGCGAGCTTTACACCACTCCAGCTGACGCTTGGCATTGCGTATTTGACGATCTTAGGTTTGTGTGCAGCTGCTCGGCCACGGAAATCCATTTCATGAAGCTCCTGACAAACAGTTGTGCTGACGTTGCTTCCAGAGGCAGATTGGAACTTGGTAGTGAGTGTTGCAACCGAGGACATACGATTTTCAGCACTTGGTTGTCCCGCTCTGTGAGTTTGTATGGCCTACCACTTCACAGCTGAGCTTCTAGACGTTTCCACTTCACAATAACAGCGCTTACAGTTGACCAGGGTAGCTCTAGCAGGGCAGAAATTTGACAAACTGGCTTGTTGGAAAGGTGACATTTAACCTATGACAGGGCCACGTTGAAAGTCACTGAGCCTTTCAGTATGGGCTAGTCTACTGCCAATGTTTGTCTATGGAGATTGCATGGCTGTGTGGTCGAATTTATACACCTGTCAGCAACGGGTGCAGCTGAAATAGCCGAATCCACTAATTTGAAGGGGTGTCCACGTACTTCTGTCTATATAGTGCAGTTGACAATGCTACAAAAGAGCAAAATGAGACCATCAGAAAATAACCAGCTATAATACTCAAGTGAGAGGGTGGTGTGGCACCTTCCTCTCTTTCCTTCCTCGAATATCTCGACTGAACGGTCTTAGTTTTGCAGACGAGACCACCAATGACAGGGGAGACTGAAGTACTAACACTAATTGCTAATTGCCTAGCAGAGGTGAAGAGCACACCTCCCTGTACTAATTGCTGATTGCCTAGGAGAGGAGAAACCACATCACCTCCAATACAGCCACGGATTACCAAAACTAGACCACATACGAGCAATAATATCAGTCAACTTGAGCAAAAGATTGAACAGAATATCCATGTTTTTTATGGATGTGATCTGACGTCATATTGACCCCCTGTCCCCCCGGATACCCCAGGAGACCCCGGAGGCAGCAGGGGAACCTCATCACTTAATGGGCTGTGTGATGTGGCTTTTCCTCTGGAGAGTTGAGGGCCAGGTCTTCCTGAAGAGCTCAGGCCTCATTAGTAGTCTCTATTCTAGGGATTACCCACTGACATGCTGGCCAACAGCTGCTCCAGTACAGCCTGGGGAGGGAGAGAGAGAGGGCCAGGATAGAGAGCTGGAAGGGGTGAAGGGAGTCGCAAGACCCCCTTATGTGGATTTCCTAAAACCATAAGACAACCAGCCAGGACTGTTTCCCTGCATTTGCTGCCAATAATACCGGGAATAAATTGGTCCAATGTGTTCAGGCCACTCTGTGTAATGAGTCAGCGTGGCTAATGTTGTCCCTCACAGCTGCTTGCCTCGTAAAAGCATGAGTCCTTCTTCTGATGCCAAAGCCCACACAGCTACAGCAGAGACAGAGGTAGCACGGTAGTCTCTTAGCATGTGATTTACATGATTACGTTGCACAAATGGGCGTATATCTGCATGTGGCTTTGTTTACGCTGGGCAACCCAACTGTGTTCAGTCAGTGTTGTATCTTAAACTATAGCTAGCGGAAAGAGAGTTACAACCTGTCTATGATTGGATACATGTATGCAGCTTTTCTTCTTTCACAACCAGTTGCCCTAGAAGACTATAACAAGACACTGAGGTTGCATTTACACAGGCAGCCCAAATCTGATCTTTTGCCCAATTATCAGCAAAATATCTGATTAGTCAAAAGACCAATTAGTGGCATAAGATCAGAATTTAGCTGCCTGTGTAAACGCAGCCTAAGACAATGAAATACAGCAGTCACCAATGGGTGGTAAACTAAAGCTCCACAACAATTAACATCCAAGGAAAACTATATCCATGTTATATTCCTAATTTGTGATGGTCTAAACACCAACAGAACTAGATAAGAACCTCACTAACAGCTGATGGGGGAGCCATATCAAATTAGAGCATTATCAACTTTCAGGGCCTGAGTCGTTTTCATCAATGTCTTTTACATGAGGAGCCAGCGAGGACATCCCAGGCAGCTGCTGTGGCCATCCTATAGAAGACAGAGTTTAAGGTTGTCTCTCTACAGCTGAGGGCGATAAATTCAGGACGTAAAACATGAAGGACAGACAGCCACCCTACTCAACAGCTGCAGATCTAGAATGAATGGAGAAGGGTTTTTCTTCTAAAGAGATACAAAGATACAGAGAAGAGGAAGAAAGGAGCATTTAGTGTATAGAAACGTTCTGATGCTCAATCAGGCTCGTTGTTGGTGCACAATGTATGTCTGTGTATGTTCCATTGACACATTTACGTACCATGATTCTACGGTTAATACGATTTCCAAAGTATATTTTAGGGCTTACCTCTTCTCCTCTATTGGGTCGTGAAAATGAAATAATGGTAGACAAGACGGAATATTCTAGGGTCCGGTAACTCTTTACTGTTATGTGGATTATTCATGCCATTTTATAAGTCTATGGCGCTGAAGATGTCACAGAGAATCAACGACAAGAGGTATATATATTAGAATCTGATAGACACTACACATGTGAAGTGTCTATTTCATTCGAGTCATATAGAGAGCTAATAATACTGTAATACAGAGTTCACGGTGTACCCATAGAGTAGATTACATCACAACCCTTATCGTCTATACAAGACCAAATTGTTCTGCAGTTCGGCCCAAAGGCTATATTCTATATTCTCTGCATCTCTCTGTGATTAGGCTATGCTTCTTTCATCCACTTCCAGTCTTTAAGCATGTGTCCCCACGCAAATTAAATAAATGGACAGCCAGCCTTACATTAGCATTCTACAAGAGACCGCTTCCTTCCTGACAAATGAATAACCCTATTGTCATTCTGGAGGAATCCGGGTCTTTCCGTTTCTCTCCTCCTAATGTGTACTTCCTCTGGAATGAGAGATTGTTAGTCAGAAGCACAACTGTCACTGAGGCACAAGGGATGACATAATTCCCGGCACTGCACTGATATCATCCACTTAAACTCACTGACATACTGTATGCTGCGTCCACTTCATGGAAAACTTCAATGAAACATCTCGGTTTCCTTTTTAACAGCATAGGCTAGGAAAATACCCCTCAGGTGGTCCACGTTCCAAACCACAAGCATTTCCAAGAATGCTTTTATGGAAAATGTAGGGAATATTTCTGTGAGAAACTGCATTTAAGCCTGGCACGATTAAGCGTATAATCACGTAACGAAAGGTTATGGATGAAGACCGTCATGAAAATACCGTAACTGTCACAGCAAACATCTAAATAAATATATGTATACAGTACCAGTTCAAAGTTCAGCTACTCATTTCTTTATTTGTACAAATTTCTACATTGTAGAATAATAGTGAAGACATCAAGACTATGAAATTCCACAAATTAACTTTTAACAAGGCACACCTGTTAATTGAAATGCATTCCAGGTGACTACCTCATGAAGCTGGTTGAGAGAATGCCAACAGTGTGCAAAGCTGTCATAAAGACAAAGGGTGGCTACTTTGAAGAATTGAAAATATAAAATATATTTTGATTAGTTTTACAATTTTTTGGTTATTACATGATTCCATATGTGTTATTTCATAGTTTTGATGTCTTCACTTTTATTCTACAATGTAGAAAATAGGATACACATATATATATATATATATATATATATATATATACAGTTCAAGTCAGAAGTTTACATACACCATAGGCAAATACATATAAATATTGGATCTTCACAATTCCTGACATTTAATCCTAGGAACAATTCAGTCTTAGGTCAGTTAGGATCACCACTTTATTTTAAGAATGTGAAATGTCAGAATAATAGTAGAGAGGATTTATTTTATTTTTTATTTTACCTTTATTTATTAACTAGGCAAGTCAGAATGATTTATTTCAGCTTTTATTTCTTTCATCACATTCCCAGTGTGTCAAAAGTTTACATACACTCAATTAGTATTTCATTGGCATTGCCTTTAAATGATTTAACTTGGGTCAAAAGTTTCGGGTTGCCTTCCACAAGCTTCCCACAATAAGTTGGGTGAATTTTGGCCCATTCCTCCTGACAGAGCTGGTGTAACTGAGTCAGGTTGTAGGCCTCCTTGCTCGCAAACACTTTTTCAGTTCTGCCCACAATTTTTCTATTGGATTGAGGTCAGGGCTTCGTGATGGCTACTCCAATACCTTGAATTTGTTGTCCTTAAGCCATTTTGCCACAACTTTGGAAGTATGCTTGGGGTTATTGTCCATTTGGAAGACCCATTTGCGACCAAGCTTTAACTTCCTGACTGATGTCTTCAGATGTTGCTTCAATATATTCACATCATTTCTCTCCTCATGATGCCATCTATTTTGTGAAGTGCACCAGTCCCTCCTGCAGCAAAGCACCCCCACAACATGATGCTGCCACCCTATGCTTCACTGTTGGTATGGTGTTATTCAGCTTGCAAGCCTCCCCCTTTTTCCTCCAAACATAACGATGGTCATTATGACCAAATTTTTTTATTTTTGTTTCATCAGACCAGAGGACATTTCTCCAAAAAGTACTTTGTCCCCATGTGCAGTTGCAAACCGTAGTCTAGCTTTTTTATGGCGGTTTTGGAGCCGTGGCTTCTTCCTTGCTGAGCGGCCTTTCAGGTTATGTCGATATAGGACTCATTTTACTGTGGATATAGATACTTTTGTACCTGTTTCCTCCAGCATCTTCACAAGGTCCTTTGCTGTTGTTCTGGGATTGATTGGTGCTTTTCGCACCAAAGTACGTTAATCTCTAGGACACAGAACGCGTCTCCTTCCTGAGCGATATGACGACTGCGTGGTCCCATGGTGTTTATACTTGCGTACTATTGTTTGTACAGATGAACGTGGTACCTTCAGGCGTTTGGAAATTGCTCCCAAGGATGAACCAGACTTGTGAAGGTCTACAATTTTTTTAATGAGTTCTTGGTTGATTTCTTTTGATTTTCCCATAATGTCAAGAAAAGAGGCACTGAGTTTGAAGATAGGACTTGAAATACATGCACATGTGTACCTCCAATTGACTCAAATAAAGTCAATTAGCCTATAAGAAGCTTCTAAACCATGACATCATTTTCTGGAATTTTCTAAGCTGTTTAAAGGCACAGTCAAAATAGTGTATGTAAAATTCTTACCTGCTGGAATTGTGATACAGTGAATTATAACACAACACTGCTTCCGTGGCCTCCAACTGCTCTTAAACGCTAGTAAAACCAAATGCATGCTTTTCAACCGTTCGCTGCCTGCACCCGCACGCCTGACCAGCATCACCACCCTGGATGGTTCCGACCTTGAATATGTGGACATCTATAAGTACCTAGGTGTCTGGCTAGACTGTAAACTCTCCTTCCAGACTCATATCAAACATCTCCAATCGAAAATCAAATCAAGAGTCGGCTTTCTATTCCGCAACAAAGCCTCCTTCACTCACGCCGCCAAACTTACCCTAGTAAAACTGACTATCCTACCGATCCTCGACTTCGGCGATGTCATCTACAAAATAGCTTCCAATACTCTACTCAGCAAACTGGATGCAGTTTATCACAGTGCCATCCGTTTTGTCACTAAAGCACCTTATACCACCCACCACTGCGACTTGTATGCTCTAGTCGGCTGGCCCTCGCTACATATTCGTCGCCAGACCCACTGGCTCCAGGTCATCTACAAGTCCATGCTAGGTAAAGCTCCGCCTTATCTCAGTTCACTGGTCACGATGGCAACACCCATCCGTAGCACGCGCTCCAGCAGGTGTATCTCACTGATCATCCCTAAAGCCAACACCTCATTTGGCCGCCTTTCGTTCCAGTTCTCTGCTGCCTGTGACTGGAACGAATTGCAAAATCGCTGAAGTTGGAGACTTTTATCTCCCTCACCAACTTCAAACATCTGCTATCTGAGCAGCTAACCGATCGCTGCAGCTGTACATAGTCTATCGGTAAATAGCCCACCCATTTTTACCTACCTCATCCCCATACTGTTTTTATTTATTTACTTTTCTGCTCTTTTGCACACCAATATCTCTACCTGTACATGACCATCTGATCATTTATCACTCCAATGTTAATCTGCAAAATTGTAATCATTCGCCTACCTCCTAATGCCTTTTGCATACAATGTATATAGACTCTCTTTTTTTTCTACTGTGTTATTGACTTGTTAATTGTTTACTCCATGTGTTGTCTGTTCACACTGCTATGCTTTATCTTGGCCAGGTCGCAGTTGCAAATGAGAACTTGTTCTCAACTAGCCTACCTGGTTAAATAAAGGTGAAATACATTTTTTTTTTAAAGATAACCTGTAAACAATTGTTGGAATCATTACTTGTGTCATGCACAAAGTAGATGTCCTAACCGACTTGCCAAAACTATAGTTTGTAAACAAGAAATTTGTGGAGTGGTTGAAAAATGAGTTTTAATGACTCCAACCTAAGTGTATGTAAACTTCCGACACACCTACTCATTAAAGGGATTTTCTTTATTTTTACTATTTATATATACAGTGCATTCGGAAAGTATTCAGACCTCTTGACCTTTTCCAAATTTTGTTACGTTACATCCTTATTATAAAATGGATTAAATAACACATTTTCCTCATCAATCTACACACAATACACCATAATGACTGTGGCGAAAACAGGCTTTTAGAAATCTTTGTAAATTTAAAACAAAAATTAGAAATGCCCTATTTACATAAGTATTCAGACCCTTTGCTACGAGACTCGAAATTGAACTTAGGTGCATCCTGTTTCCATTGATCATCCGTGAGATGTTTCTAAAACTTGATTGGAGTCCACCTGTGGTAAATTCAATTTATTGGACATGATTTGGAAAGGCACAAACCTGCCTATATAAGGTCCCACAGATGAGAATTGAAGGTCCCCAAGAACCCAGTGGCCTCCATCATTCTTAAATGGAAGAAGTTCGGAACCACCAAGACTCTTCCTAGAGCTGGTTGCCCAACAAAACTGAGCAATCGGGGGAGAAGGGCCTTGGTCAGGGAGGTGACCAAGAACCCGATGATCACTCTGACAGAGCTCTAGAGTTCCTCTGTGGAGATGGGAGAACCGTCCAAAAGGACAACCATCTCTGCAGCACTCCACGAATCAGGCCTTTATGGTAGAGTGGCTAGATGGAAGCCACTCCACAGTAAAAGGCACATGACAGCCTGCTTGGAGTTTGCCAAAAGACACATAAAGACTCTCAGGCCATGAGAAACAAGACTCTCTGGTCTGTGAAACCAAGATTGAACTCTTTGGCCTGAATGCCAAGTGTCACATCTGGAGGAAACCTGGCACCATCCATACGGTGAAGCATGGTGGTGGCAACATCATGCTGTGGGGATGTTTTCCAGCGGCAGGGACTGGGAGACAAGTCGGGATTGAGGCAAAGATGAGCGGAGCAAAGTACAGAGAGATCCTTGATGAAAACCTGCTCCAGAGCGCTCGGGACCTCAGACTGTGGTGAAGGTTCACCTTCCAACAGGACAACGACCTAAGCACACAGCCAAGACAACACAGGAGTGGCTTCGGGACAAGTCTCTGAATGTCCTTGAGTAACCCAGCCTGAGCCTGGACTAGAATCCGATTGAACATCTCCGAAGAGACCTGAAAATATCTGTGCAGCGACGCTCCCCATCCAACCTGACAGAGCTTCTGAAGAGAAGAATGGGAGAAACTCCCCAAATACAGGTGTGAGAAGCTTGTAGCGTCATAACCACGAAGACTTGAGGCTGTAACCGCTGCCAAAGGTGCTTTAACAAAGAATTGAGTAAAGAGTCTGAATACACTTCTTATGACTGGCAGCATGGTGCAAGCAGCGGTGTTAGAACTCTGAGATTAGGCTGAAAATATGTTAGCATTGTCAGAAATGCTACAAAAAGGTAGCACATAGTTGGTTCTGGGGCGGCAGGTAGCCTGGCAGGTGGGCGCGTTGGGCCAGAAACCGAAAGGTTGCTGGATCGAATCCCCGAGCTGAGAAGGTAAAAAAACTGTTGTTCTGCCCCTGAGCAAGGCAGTTAACCCACTGTTCCACAGGCGCTGATGACGTAGATGTCAATTAAGGCAACCCACCACACCTCTTTGATTCAGAGAGGTTTGGTTAAATGCGGAAGATGCATTCAATTGTACATCTGACTAGGTATCCCCATTACCCTTTCTAAAGCGATAAATGTAATAAACACTATTGCCCCTAGAAGCGTATGCAGTTCAAAAGGTTGCAAGTCTAATGGTCACTTTATAGACTCTTTACTCTCGTTCTTATCCAACCCTAGATATTGAGCTAGTTCTGGGTCCAAAAATTTGAAAAATGTGGTTCTCGGTAACAGACAGATGGCTCATGACGAGAGATTGGTGTCACATTGGCTTAGATATGATGGTAGGGAGATTTGAATTGAACACTGAGCTTCAACCAATACTGCGCTATAAAAAAATACAAAAAAATGGGTAACGAACAGCTGACTGAAGACAGGACGGCCGGGCATCTGTGCAGTTGAGTACATTTCTGTGGTAACATGGACTCTGAACAACAAGATTAAACTTTGTTGCACCTTGCTGAAACAAGCAACACCCCCCCCAATGCAGCAGCAGCACACATAGAAATAGATTGAATAGAATGGGCTTGGAACCTCTAACCCTGGCAATTTGACTGGTAAACTCATGGGTACACTTGCAATGGCTGCCTGGTATAGTGATGCAATCATTTTCATGGTAATGTAGACTGTTCATTCAAATGATGTTAACTGATGTGGCTCATGTGGCAATGGAATGTCATTTTTGTAACGTCAGTTGAGTTGAATCAACAAAGTACAGTACATATTGAAGGCTACACTTCCTGCTTTTACTTCCTGCTTTGCTCACATGTTTTCACAGGCAATGCCCACCAGTCCACCCATTATGCCATCATTTACTTGAATGGGGATACTTGTTCTATTCATTCTATTCCTAGGGCAACGTCAATCTTTGCTTTTCGAATGGTTATTATGGAGGCCGCGGTCATACGCCTGACCATTTACCGTCATCGAAAATTCCATGACCGTCACAGCCTTACTTGCATTGTCTTTGAAGTTGATTAGATATGCATAGCTGTTCCAGACAGCTGTGACATTTCCCACCGTTCATTTGTTATGATTAACGGGCGGTCGGTTCAATGATCCTTCTGCTGTTGTAGATAATCGAGATGTTTTTCTGATGCTATCATCTTTACTCCTCTTGTGATTCCAAAACAGATTCTCAGGCCATGCTACTCTGGTACATCATGATAAATGTTGCATGATATAAATGATATCGTCTCAGGGTAGGAGCTGATATTCGGTGTGCTGGCCAGGGAATGACAAGTCAGTGAAATAGAAGTGGCTTAGCATAATACAAGTTTGATTGATCTAATGTGAGTCGTCTGCTACTTGGATTTGCATTTGAACCTTCAGGTTGCCTAACTAATAAACCATTCAAAAATGTACCACAGATCATATAAATTATTGAAATGGTCCAGACAGGCCTATCGGCATCAAATGTCTATGATGATTAATTCAAATATCCTACACTTTAAACTTGGGATCAATATAGCTCTCTAACCCCAACTGAGGCTGGTGCCCAAAATGTATCACGCATGTTGAGTGAGGACTAACGCATTCATTTCAGTCAGTTCAGTTCGCACAGTCCTCCTAATGAGCCCTCCCCAGCTAGCTAGCTTATGCTTGTGGCTAGAAACTTCAGCGAAGTTGGGACTTGGGAGTGTTCAGAATCATTGTTTCTAACGGACTAGAAAAGCAACAAATGTGCATTAGCTGCCTGTCACCCTGGCTTGATATTAGCTACACTATCTATCTACTTCCCTCTATGTTACTGTAGGACAGCAGTGCCCTGTGTTGTTGTGTTGCCGGCTTGCATCGCAAACTCTCCCCATTGAGCAGCAGTTGACTGTATCACGTGAGATCCAGATGGTTATCAATATTACAAGTTATTTCTCGTATAGGTTGATATCTTACTATAAATATAATACAGTGGGAAGCACCTCAATACAACACCGTTGCAATGGTCATTTAGACCGGCTTGACGTTACCCTTAGCTAATTGGCATGTCACGTGACATCCATCGGCCATCGAGATAATCAACACTTTCTTTTACAAGTTTCAACTAGCGCATGCTGTTGCTGTTGCCAGCTAGCCAGCATAAACTAGCTAGTTGGAAAGGGCTCATCAGGGCGACTGACTGAACTAAATCCATTCGTCTCCACTCGACTCTCAGCTGCACGACATACGTCATCAATTTGGGCACCAGGCATGTCCGTATAGCCTCTCCCCAACTGATTAACGTCAGGAAGTTCTTAGGTTCAACAGGGGTCATGTGACCTGAAAGTTCAGCTGGACATCTGGACAGTGGACACCCAACAGTATCTGAAGGCTACGACTCGTGTCTAAATGCGCACCGGAACAGGACTTTTCAATGTCACGTCAAGGCACATTCCACGACATCAAGCTGTGTAATGCTTCCTACAGGTGTGATTTTAGTCCTTCTAAAGGTTGACATCAACACAACAAACCTATCCCTTTTGGGACCCTTGATCTGGTAGATTGGAGTTTAAACTATAGCGAGAGCTCTGTGGTTGGTCCTGTGTGTGTCCTCTATTCAACATGCAACACAAAAGGCATGTGCTTGTGATTAATTACTGCCTCTGCCATAATGAGGCCATCGCCAGTTAGGGAGCAAATTACTTCTCCAGTTTACAGAGCCCTGGAATTTGCTTTGTTCTCCTATTAACACTCAGATGTGGCCATTCATTTCAGACTCCGTTATCTGAGCTTAGATATAATGCAGTGTTTATTGGGAAGCCGGAGAATGTCTTCCATTCACTTGTACATGCCACCTTTGAACTCGCTTAAACATGTAAGGCTAAATATTTACACGTGGGACCCTGCTTGTTTAACATTGCAGACACACTTGCGCCGTAGAGTAAATTAATGAAAAAGGTTTAGACAAAACACCTTCAGGCATGTGATGGCTGCCAGGCCACTTTGTGGAGCTGGCCTCCCCAGGTTCAACCTCCTTTTGAGGGCATGTGGACTTGGGAACCAGGGGGCTAGCAGGGGGTTCGCTGGAGGGCCAGAACACTGCTGACTTTGCTGTCTCTCTCTCTGTCTCTCCATAGAGAAGAGATCAACGCATTTAGAGTTGGCTCGGGCTCTATGAGATTACGCAGAGGTGTAGAGCATCATGTGAGGGCATTACGAACAAAGAACCATTACCATCTAATCAGTACCCAGCATTTTGCTGCTTGAATGAGACTGACAAAAGCGCAGAGTATTGCGGTGTGTCGCTACAGTATAGGGTGAGATGGACAGATTGCAGCTGTAGTCGGATGGTGGTAGGGTTTCATGTCATATCCGCATATGCTTTCATTGCTCCCTAAAGTGACACTCTGTCTCACTTATTCTCCCTGAGTTCAGGGTAAAAGTGCTCTCTCTAAGCCTTGCTGTCAACACGTCATGCAAATGTTCTCATAGTCAGTTTATTGTAGAATCTCATTTCTTCACACGTAGTATTCTTAATGGGCTGGAACATCGTAGAACCATGACTTTACTGTTGCCATTTCAATAAGGTTTGGAGAGAGAGAGAGAGTAGTGTAGGGCTATTTGGCCCTACACAGAGAGTACACAGCGGCAGAATACCTGACCACTGTGACTGACCCAAAATTAAGGAAAGCTTTGACTATGTACAGACTCAGTGAGCATAGCCTTGCTATTGAGAAAGGCCATCGTAGGCAGACATGGTTCTCAAGAGAAGACAGGCTATGTGCTCACTGCCCACAAAATGAGGTGGAAACTGAGCTGCACTTCCTAACCCCCTGCCCAATGTATGACCATATTAGAGAGACATATTTCCCTCAGATTACACAGATCCACAAAGAATTCGAAAACAAATCCAATTTTGAAAAACTCCCATATCTACTAGGTGAAATTCCACAGTGTGCCATCACAGCAGCAAGATTTGTGACCTGTTGCCACAAGAAAAGGGCAACCAGTGAAGAACACACACCATTGTAAATACAACCCATATCTATGCTTATTTATTTGATCTTGTGTCCTTTACCATTTGTACATTGTTAAAACACTGTATATATATATATATAATATGACATTTGTAATGTCTTTATTGTTTTGAAACTTCTGTATGTGTAATGTTTACAGTTAATTTTTATTGTTTATTTCACTCACTTTATATATTCACTTTATATATTATCTACCTCACTTGCTTTGGCAATGTTAACACATGTTTCCCATGCCAATAAAGCCCTTGAATTGAATTGAATTGAATTGAGGGAGAGCGAGAGAGAGAGAGAGAGAGAGAGAGAGAGAGAGAGAGAGATTGCAGCCAGAGCCTTCTATTTACTCTCCCTCTTAATCCTTAATCATTTTACATGTGTTTGCAAATCTGGCTTATTCTCTCCCTCCAAGCGTCTGACTGTCTCTCATTCACAACTAATACAGATAAGAGCCTGTTTGAGTTGCTTCAGTATATGAGTCAGAGAGAGTTCATTTTACTAATGTAGGCCTATAGGTGAGTCAAAACTGTAACTCGGCTACTGTCTTTTTGGCAAGCAACTCCAGCGTAGATTTGGCCTTCTGTTTTAAGTTTAAGAACCAGATTTTCCTTTAGGATTTTGTCTGTGCTTAGCTCCATTCAGTTTCTTTTTAATCCTGAAAAACACCCCAGTTCTTAACGATTAGGCCTACAAGCATACCCATAACATGATGCAGCCACCACTATACTTGAAAATATGGAGAGTGCCACTCAGTAATGTGTATTGGATTTGGCCCAAACAGAAATGTTTTTATTCAGGAGAAAAAGTCAATTACTTTGCAACATTTTTTGCAGTATTACTTTAGTTCCTTGTTGCAAACTGGATGTATGTTCTAGAATATTTTTATTCTGTACAAGCTTCCTTCTTTTCACCCTGTCATTTAGGTTAGTACTGTGGAGTAACTACAATGCTGTTAGTCCATCTTCAATTTTCTCCTATCATAGCCATTAATTAAACTGTATTCACTTTTTAAACCATTGGCATGATGGTGAAATACCTGAGCGGTTTCCTTCCTCTCCAGCAACTGAGTTAGGAAATAAAATAAAATTTGATTTGATTTGGAAGGACACCTGAATCTTTGTAGTGACTAGGTGTATTGATACACCATCCGAAGTGGAATAAATAACTTCCCCAAGCTCAAAGGGATATTGAATGGTGTCCTTCTTTGCGAGGCATTGGAAAACCTCCCTGGTCTTTGTGATTGAAGCTGTGTTTGAAATTCACTGTTCGACTGAGGGACCTTACAATTATCTGTATGTGTGGGGTACATCGATAAGGTAGTATTTACTATCACTACACTCTTATTGCAAACAGAATGAGTTTTCATTTTTTATTAATTTGTAAAAGATTCAAAAAACACAAATCCACTTTGACATTATGAGGTATTGTGAGCGGATTTGAGCAGTTGGAAATCCCGCTCGTTGCCCATGGAGCAGAGCAGAGCTCGGTGCTCCACGTCCTTTCAACCGCTCCGCTAAAAACGCTCCGTGCTCATTGGAAAGAAAACTGCTGCTTCAAATTCGCTCCATTCATTAAAATCTCAATTTAACCAGCACGCATCTATTTTTTTCTGACAACCTGGACCTACCACTTGGTTTTAAAGTATTAAAACCAAACCATATGACTTGAATGAAAAGTATTTGAATAAACACGAAAAGGTCAATGTAAGAAGCTTTCATCATTTCAAATAGGCTACATGTCATATTAAACAGCATATAAACACTCTAAATAGATCAGACAGGGAGACTAAGAAGCGAAATTAATTATTTAGGCTATAGTATTTCAATTATTTCAAGGCTATAGCCTACAAACAAACACAAAAAAATTCTATACACACAAAAAGCTTATTTCTATAAAATGTGCAAAATTTGTGTTCATCCCTGTTAGTAAGCATTTCTCCTTTGCCAAAACAATCCGTCCACCTGACAGATGTGGCATATCAAGAAGCTGATTAAACAGCATGATCATTACACAGATGGACCTTGTGCTGGGGACATTAAAAGGCCACTCTAAAATGTGCAGTTTTGACACACAACACAATGCCACATGTCTCAAGTTGAGGGAGTGTGCAACTGGCAGGCCGACTGCAGGAATGTCCACCAGAGCTGTTACTAGAGAATTTAATGTTAATTTCTCCTCCCAACGTCATTTTGGAGAATTTGGCAGTACGTCCAACTGGTCTCACAACCCCAGAACAGGTGCAACCACACCATCCCAAGACCCCCACATCCTGCTTCTTCACCTGCGGGATTGTCTGAGACCAGCCACCCGGGCAGCTGATGAAACTGTGGGTTTGCACAACCAAAGAATTTCTGACCAAACTGTCAAAAACCGCCTCAGGGAAGCTGATCTGCGTGCTCGTCGTCCTCACCAGGGTCTTGACCTGACTGCCGTTTGGCGTCGTAACCGACTTCAGTGGACAAATGTTCACCTTCGATGGCCACTGGCACGCTGGAAAAGTGTGCTCTTCACGGATGAATCACGGTTTCAATTGTAGATGGCAGGCAGTGTGTATGGCGTCGTGTGGGCGATTGGTTTGCTGATGTCAATGTTGTGAACAGAGTGCTCCATGGTGGCTGTGGGGTTATGGTATGGGCAGGTTCAAGTTACTGACAACGAACCCAATTGCATTTTATCGATCTGCCGCCATCACCTCATGTTTCAGCATTATAATGCACAGCCCCATATCGCAAGGATCTGTACACAATTCCTGAAAGCTGAAAATGTCCCAGTTCTTCCATGGCCTGCATACTCACCAGACATGTCACCCATTGAGCATGTTTGGGATGCCCTGGATCAACGTGTTCCAGCTCCTGCCAATATCCAGAACATTACACAGGCCACAATCAACAGCCTGATTAACTCTATGCAACGGAGATGTGTTGCGCTGCATGAGGAAAATGGTGGTCATACCAGATACTGACTCATAATCCACGCCCCTACCTTTTTTTAAGGTACAGTATCTGTGACCAACAGATGCATATCTGTATTCCCAGTCATGTGAAATCCATAGATTAGGGCCTGATACATTTATTTCAATTGACTGATTTCCTTATATGAACTGTAACTCAGTCAAATCTTTGAAATTGTTGCATGTTGCGTTTATATTTTTGTTTAGTATAGAGTTAAATACAAATGAAACGAACATGCCTTATTAGTGCCATTGAATACATTTTTATAATACATTTTTTTTCGAAACACGAGTTTGGCCAGTCTGTGACATCTGGTTTATGCGATGGTGCCTGGAGAGCAGGCCAGCAGCGGAGGATATACTATTTACGCTTGCTGAGCCACTGGGGATGCTAAACACCCTTTTGGCCACTCTTGCCAGGCTGGGAAGAGATGTAGAGTTGTTGTAAAAATTATATCGGTAGGCTAACATTTTTTAGGCTAAATAATTATTATTTAGTTGTGGACACCACACTCCCTCTCTTGCTCTTGGTACTCTTTGTAAGTCACCTTGATTTTGCACCTGTGTGTTTTATCAGTTTTTTAATGAAAATATTTAGCAAAACTCCATGGCAGTAGCTAAAGCAAAGGGCTATAGCAGCAGTGCACACAAGTAGACTACAAATGCATGCTGGGTCGGGCATGCCCTGAGCTCGTGAAGTGAGTGCTACTGGAGCGCTACTGGATTGAACTCAGCGATTTTGGAAATAAAGCAAGCAGTAGAAATAAAGCGCCATTGTCTTTCAGCCACAAAAGGTTTGTTTAAGTCGTTGTCATAATCAGTTTTTCTGGAAGAGCACTCTGTAATCTGTGGGTGGCAGGTATTGTTTTCAGAGTGAATCAGCAGCAACTGAAAACTGCTCCGTTCCTGCTGCTGACTGATAGATTAGAGTACAACGACCAACCAATGGCTAGTCTCCAACAGGAAACACATTAGCTACAGTGTGTCCATTCAATGAGTTCAGCAGAAAACAGCTGACCACGCGCAAGTACAACAATATTTGCTATACAAGAATTAGGCACTCCTGAAATCGGTTAGAATGGCCAAAATAATTGATTTCACCAATGTCCTTGTCGAGGAGCTATTTGCCTTGACAAGGCAGCAGACATAGGCTACACGCTACAGTATGTGGATAAATGAAACAAATGCTTTTTAAACCGTCTTGTTGAGCAGAGTTTGCCACCAAAATCTCAGACACACAATGACTATCTGTGCGGGCAATGAACAGCTCCTGACCGACACTGGCACTTGGATGGCTAAAGAATGGAGGGGCTTTACAGTAAATCTGTCAGAGGCTGAAGAGCATTATGTCCAGTTATTAGATTTAATGCAGCACAGTTCTAGTATGTTCAGGACGTGTGGGTATAATACATCTGTCTGCTAGACCCATGAAACTCATACAATGACAAAGGTTGACTGATTTGTGATTGATTCGTTAGTAATGGTTCATATAGTAGAAACCCTTACGTTCGAAGCACTACTTTCTCTGGAATTGAAAATATGAACACAGATAAACTTTCCTTTATGAAGGACCACTATGAAGGACCTTGGATGAAGCCGTGGCCCTGGTTAGCCCCTTCTTTGTGACCTCTGACCTCAAATATGTTTCCTTATATGAACGGAGAGAGATCAGTTAGGGACTCCAATGCTAGTTAATAAATGCATTCTAAAACTGTATAAAGTTTTAGAAGCTTGATGGCTGAAATTTTAGGAGCAATCATTTCTGCTCAGAGACTGATGGGACATAATGTCCTAGATATGTCCACATATTGCCCTGTAGAGGGGGCCTGTAATCAGGGTATGTGGGTTTACTACATGATATATGGTAGTAGAGCTGAGAGTCGATGGGAGAGCCTCTTGAATGAGGCATATTTGAATGCCTCAGCAGTAGCACATCTACAAATACCCATGGGGTGACACCACCACCAGATCTCAGTCTCACTCCCAGAGCACATTGCAGTGAGTACAATGGAGAAATACAAAGTTGTAACAATGTTTGCCGGAGAATAATGAATAGTGTGCCTAGTAACTTGGGACTGGTAGTTAAGCCACAGAGGTGACCTATGGGACAGGCTGTTATACAGGGAAACCAGTGGGGCTCAGGAAGATTGAGGATGCTCAGCTGCCAAGAGGTGCAAACGACCCAGGGCCCCAGGGGGCCCATCTGTTGTGGGAAAATAAACGGTCAATGGGTGAAAAAAAAGTTGGGTCAATGGTTGAGAAAAAGGCCTGCTCCTGTGCTCCTCTCCCCCTCAGGGAACATAGTAGACAGCTCCATAAATCACCTCCAGGATGAGCCTCCTGCCCCCAGGGTGACATGACAGTCAAGAGTGCTTCACGCTTTCCTTTCCTCCCCCATTGCAAGTCCATTACAGGGCAGAGGTGTGAGCTCACTGCTGTACTAACTGCCGTTGTTGTTCTGTTGTTCCTGGTGTTGTCACCTGTGTTTTCACAAATGCACCCCCCAACAAAATGCAAAACCAAAAGGTGAGACAGATGTGAAGAAGTGATTTGTAGACTGTGATTGATCACACCCATTAAAGGGATAATCCACTTCCAGAAAAAAAATCATGAAACTCCTGTCAATTTGGTGAAAGCCTATGTTCTGTCAGTGGGTAAAATAAAAATGTTCCCTATGAATTCACTTCTGAATGGTCTTTCTGTGAAATCAGGAAATTGTGTAGGAACGAGTCATACAGTTGAAGTCCGAAGTTTACATACGCCTTAGCCAAATACATTTAAACTCAGTTTTTCACAATTCCTGACATTTAATCCTAGTAAAAATGCCCTGTCTTCGGTCAGTTAGGATCACCACTTTATTTTAAGAATGTGAAATGTCAGAATAATAGTAGAGAGAATGATTTATTTCAGCTTTTATTTCTTACATCACATTCCCAGTGGGTCAGAAGTTTACATACAGTCAATTAGTATTTGGTAGCATTGCCTTTAAATTGTTTAACTTGAGTCAAACATTTTGGGTAGCCTTCCACAAGCTTCCCACAATAAGTTGGGTGAATTTTGGCCCATTCCCCCTGACAGAGCTGGTGTAACTGAGTCAGATTTGTTGGCCTCCTTGCTCACACACGCATTTTCAGTTCTGCCTACAAATAATCTATTGGATTGAATTCAGGGCTTTGTGTTGGTCACTCCAATACCTTGACTTTGTTGTCCTTAAGCCACTTTGCCTCAACTTTGGAAGTGTGCTTGGGGTCATTGTCCATTTGGAAGACCCATTTGCGACCAAACTTTAACTTCCTGACTGATGTCTTCAGATGTTGCTTCAATATATCCACATCATTTTCTCTCCTCATGATGCCATCACCAGACCCTCCTGCAGCAAAGCACCCCCACAACATGATGCTGCACCCCCCCACTTCACAGTTGGAATCGTGTTATTCGGCTTGAAGCCTCCCCTTTCTCCTCCAAACATAACGATGGCCATTATGGCCAAACAGTTCTATTTTTGTTTCATCAGACCAGAGGATATTTCTCCAAAAAGTACAATCTTTGTCCCCATGTGCAGTTGTAAACCGTAGTCTGGCTTTTTTATGGCGGTTTTGGAGCAGTGGCTTCTTCCTTGCTCAGCGGTCTTTCAGGTTATGTCGATATAGGACTTGTCTTACTGTGGATATAGATATGTTTGTACCTGTTTCCTCCAGCATCTTCACAAGGTCCTTTGCCGTTCTGGGATTGATATGCACTTTTCGCACCAAAGCACGTTCATCTCTAGGAGACAGAACGCGTCTCCTTTGATTTTCCCATGATGTCAAGCAGAGGCACTGAGTTTGAAGGTAGGGCTTGAAATACATCCACAGGTACACCTCCAATTGACTCAAAGTATGTCAATTAGCCTATCAGAAGCTTCTAAAGCCATGACATCATTTTCTGGAATTTTCAAAGCTGTTTAAAGGCACAGTCAATTTAGTGTATGTAAACTTCTGACCCACTGGAATTGTGATACAGTGAATTATAAGTGAAATAATCTGTCTGTAAACAATTGTTGGAAAAATTACTGGTGTCATGTACAAAGTAGATGTCCTAACTGACTTGCCAAAACTATAGTTTGTTAACAAGAAATTTGTGGAGTTTTAATGACTCCAACCTATGTGTATGTAAACTTCCAACTTCAACTGTAGCTACATGGTTCTCCTCACAGGTAATGTGCAGTAACTGCAGTCAACTGTGGTATTTGGATGCAGTAATTGCAGAATAACTGCAATGTACTACAGTTGAACTGCAGTTATACTGCACTCTAACTGCAGTTATACTGGCGAAAAAAGTGTTATTTTGGACACAGTATTTGCAGCATACTGCAGTTATATTGCACTCTAACTGCAGTTATACTTCAGTGTACTGCAGCTACTGCACTGACTGCAAGGGATGGTATGGGCATACTTGTCTAGAACACATCCATCTGTTTATATCGTCATGACAAAGTATATATTTCGCTTAGATCTAAACAGTGTACTAAATTATTAAACTCAGTTTCTCCTTCAAGTACCATATCGCAATGCGCCCTGTGTGTCTGTGGGAAACGTGGGAAAGGAAGGTTGTTGTTGCCATAGCAACGTACTCTGCATTCACTCTGGGTAGAAGCGAACTGCAAGATGAACTCTGTGAGATAGATAGAGCAGTTTGTTTAGGTGATTTTACAGCTAGTTACCTACTTCACATGCTGATATTGACTCCGGTATTATTGTGTGTAGCTATGTTTGCTAGCTAGCTACCTAGCTACCCAGCTAATAATTCTAGGGAGAAGGTTTTTGCAACGTTACCCGTACTGTTCCCCTAATGTTTGAGAGTCCGGTTTTCCATTAGTTTTGGGAACATTTTGTTAGCAAAAACGTTGAGAACCTTTCTAGCATGTTTTGGTGTTAAAGGTGGGAGAACATTCCCTTAATGTCAAAAAATATATATATATCTATAACATGGTTACAATGTTCTCAGACGATACAATATTGATGTTCCCGACAGTTTCATCAGACGTTGCAAGAACATTAATTTGTCAGTTTTCTGATGGTTAGAAGAATATTTCATCAACATCCCACCAAACATACACAGAACATGGTTGCCATGTTCTCAGAATGTAAGATATTAATGTTCTTGACACGTTTCAGGGGAACATTGCAAGAATATTTCTGTGTATCATTTCTCAGGATGTCGCCTGATGGTCCCAAAGAAACATTCTCCAAAAGATGTTTGTTTCATTACACAACACACCTTCTTACTGTTGCCAAGACAAATCAAGGCCCTGATTGGTGAACCACTGATCAATTCAGAACTCTTTTTGTCTGTTGGCAAGGTTAGGAACACTCACAAACTGTGCTTTTAACATAGTGTTTTCAACTTACATATTTGACAAACATGATTACATTGAGCATGTTCATTTCTACAGTAATTATTATGCAACATGTCCTCACCTGGGATTTGAACTCGCAACATCTTGGTTCACTGTACTCCTATCTCCCTGCTACACCATCATGTCCTTGTCAAGTATCAGTTAATTTGACAATTCTCTCATCATTTATTTGATTTACAATTTAAGGGCTTTCTGTATCGTCTAATGTTGGTGGGGCATATTAACCTGTTTAATAACGACACTCCTGACTCATTATGATCAATAAAAGTATTTCTTGAGTGAACTTTTAAAAGACCTGAGATTTGTGTCAAAGTGCATTCACCCTATTGCTAACACCTATCAAGTGCCTACAGTAGGTAGGAGGGGTTAGGTATTCTTCTGGACAGGGCGTAACTATACTGACCCAATAAGCACATGCCCTAGAGATATCCCAAATTAGTACAGTGGTTAGGGTGTTCATTATTGGTGCGAGTGTCCTAGGTTTGAGGCCTGCTATGGGAGTCACCCTACTCTCACATTCTTAACAACATACAGTACCAGTCAAAAGTTTGGACACACCTACTCTTTATTTGACTATTTTCTACATTGTAGAATAAAAGTGAAGACATCAAAACTATGAAATAACACATATGGAATCATGTAGTAACCAAAAAAGTGTTAAACAAATCCAAATATATTTTATATTTGAGATTCTTCAAAGTAGCCACCCTTTGCCTTGATGACAGCTTTGCACACTCTTAGCATTATCTCAACCAGCTTCATGAGGTAGTCACCTGGAATGCATTTCAATTTCAATGTGCCTTGTTAAAAGTTAATCTCTGGAATTTATTTCCTTCTTAATGCATTTGAGCCAATCAGCTGTGTTGTGACAAGGTAGGGGTGGTATACAGAAGAGAGCCCCATTTGGTAAAAGACCAAGTCCATATTATGGCAAGAACAGCTCAAATGAGCAAAGAGAAACGACAGTCCATCATTACTTTAAGACATGAAGGTCAGTTAATTTCAAGAACTTTAAAGGTTTCATCAAGTGCACGGGCAAAAACCATCAAGAGCTATGATGAAACTGGCTCTCATGAGGACCGCCAAAGGAAAGTTACCTCTGCTGCAGAGGATAAGTTCATTAGAGTTAACTGCACCTCAGATTTCAGCCCAAATAAATGCTTCATAGAGTTCAAGTAACTGACACATCTCAACATCAACTGTTCAGAGGAGACTGCATGAATCAGGACTTCATGGTCAAATTTCTGCAAAGAAACCACTACTAAATAACACCAATAAGAATAAAATACTTGCTTTGGCCAAGAAACACAAGCAATGGACATTAGACCGGTGGAAATCTGTCTTTTGTTCTGATGAGTCCAAATTTGAGATTTTTGGTTCCAACCGCCATGTCTTTGTGAGATGCAGAGTAGTTGAACGGATGATCTCTGCATGTGTGGTTCCCACTGTGAAGCATGGAAGAGGAGTTGTGATGGTGTGGGGGTGCTTTTCTGGTGACACTCTCTGTGATTTATTTATAATTCAAGGCACACTTAACCAGCATGTCTACCACAGCATTCTGCAGCGATATGTAATCCCATCTGGTTTGCATTTAGTGGGACTATCATTTGATTTTCAACAGCACAATGACCCAAAACACACCTTGAGGCTGTGTAAGGGCTATTTGACCAAGAAGGAGACAAATGGAGTGCTGCATTCAGATGACCTGGCCTGCACAATCACCCGACCTCAACCCAATTGAGATGATTTGGGATTTGTTGGCCCACAGAGTAAGAAAAATCAGCCAACAAGTGCTCAGCATATGTGGGAACTCCTTCAAGACTGTTGGATAAGCATTCCTCGTGAAACGGGTTGAGAGAATTTCAAGAGTGTGCAAATCTGTCATCAAGGCAAAGGGTGGCTACTTTGAAGAATCTAAAATGAGTTTCTCATTGAAAGATGGGAACCGGTAGAATTATAGATAGTTGAGCATCTCAAAGAGAACTCTCTGTCGTCTCTTTGAAATCCATACCACAAAGGCAGTGTCTTTGAGGAATCACATTAGCTTTCGTCAATGCATTTCTATCTGTAACATTCCTAGTTCAAATAAACATGGCATCTGAGTTGATACCCCGCTTAACCGTTTCCTTGTGGAAATGCTCCCATTATTTTGAGTTAATCGAGGAGAAAGGGAACAACATTTTATTAAAATGCAAACTGCAAAGGCACCATTGTTCTATTCATCCAGAAACACCACATCAAACCTGGAAAAGCATCGGGAAGTTGTGCACAAAGGCACAAAACTGGTAGCCAAAGTTTCAGAAATGCGTGAAAGAAATCTCTACACATTATGAGAGTAAACAAAGATGCAGAAATAGTATTTCCAAGTGTTCTAAAGAAATTTCCACATAAACAATTAAAATGACCGATAAATTCAAAACGGCAATAATGAGTAACATATTTTGCTTAAGAATGTGAGAGAAGCGTAACTGTGCAAATCCAGCCCACAGCCTTTGTGACATACTATCTTTCGCAGAGTCTCTCCAATCTCCAATAAAATGAAATCTTAATTTGATATTTTACATTTGTACTGTTAAAAATGTGATGGGAAACAAGTCTATTTTGCACTCTACACATCCTCTACATAACACATATTGTACCAACCTCTCCACCACTTTCAACAAGACGGTCTAAAGGTTTTCTGTGCAGATAGGCCCCGAAGCGTGACACAACTACCACATTAAGATAAGTTACATCCCTCTAGCCCAGTAAACGCACTATCTTCTCTGGGAGGGAGATGGGGGCAGTGGGGCACAGGAGAGGCATGAGGGAGACAGATAGGAATAGGGACCAATTTAATAGTATGATTCAGCAGACAGAGGTATCACTTCCCACAGATGGCAGGCTATCTCCTATTGCTTTACATAGAGGTACGTACAGTATGGGGGAGTACAAAAGCAATCAATCCCTCCCTAGGGATGGTCGGTCAGTGCTTCAGAGAGGAACAAGATCAGTGTGTCCCCAGCTAACCATCAAAGCCAACAGGAGAGGGGGCTGAAGGGGGCTTAGATCCATGAAGCACCATAAAAGTCTAACAACCGGAACAAGAGGGCAGATTGATACACTGTACCATGCATGCTTTCCCAGGGAACTTGTCATGGATTTCGGCAACACAGGTTATTCTCCATGGCTCCATGCTCCAAATCCAACACTGAACACTCTGTCTGATGTGGTTCAAAGCCTGAGGGCTCAAAATACATCTACTCCTCTCCTTCTAGAGCGGAAATATTACTCATATTACTGAGAATAGGATCTGTCTAAAAACAGACCTCCAACCACTGGGATGACGAGTCGATGAGGACCTGCGGTTAGTGGGGTACATTCCCTGCTGTTAAAATTATGCTCTAAGGTGTAATGTTTTGATGGGGCATCTGTGGAAGAAATGTGCCAGGAGAAGTTGATCACCCAGGGGTCATACCTCAGCTGAGTTCCCCTCTGCTCAGCAAGCCTGCATCCATCCACGCAGGCAGCTGGGGGTTTGAGTGACAGGTCAAGGCTCCATACACAGGCTACATTTAGAGTGGTTGACGTGCGAGGGGACACGCTCTGACACCTGGCGACGCTGCGCTAGTGTATATTCTGACAGCAACTGACACTGTACTGCTCCTCGGAGCCAACTGCTGTCCCACTTGCCCTGCAACCCCTAAAATAACGCCGTAGCCCAACTGTGCCAGGCAGTGAGAACAGAGGAACTACAGAAAGATATTTCCACCTGGCTGGCTGAATGGAAACTCTAACTCCAAGTTTTACATGAAACATGCATTGATATCAAAGAGAGATTTGAGTGACAATTCAAGATACACTCCCGTATCTAAAATTAGATTCCTCCCTGTATGAATTCTATTCATCCACTGAGTAGACCACTACAGCATGACAATCTCTAAGGAGATCTGAAGATGGCTAGGTTAGGGTTTGGGATTAAGATTTGTTTTTATTTATTTTATTTATTTATTTAACCTTTATTTAACTACGCAAGTCAGCTAAGAACAAATTCTTATTTACAATGACGGCCTACCCAAAGGCAAAATGCCTCCTGCGTGGACGGGTGCTGGGTTAAAAATAAATATATATATATAAATATAGGACAAAACACAAATCACGACAAGAGAGACAACACTACATAAAGAGAGACCTAAGACAACAACATAGCAAGGCAGCAACACATTACAACACAGAATGGTAGCAACACAACATGACAACGACATGGTAGCAACACAAAAAAATGGTACAAACATACAACAGCACAAAGGGCGAGAAGGTAGAGACAACAATACATCACGCAAAGCAGCCACAACTGTCAGTAAGAGTGTCCATGATTAAGTCTTTTAATGAAGAGATTGAGATAAAAATATCCAGTTTGAGTGTTTGTTGCAGCTCGTTCCAGTTGCTAGCTGCAGCGAACTGAAAAGAGGAGCGACCCAGGGATGTGTGTGCTTTGGGGACCTTTAACAGAATGTGACTGGCAGAACTTGTGTTGCATGTGGAGGATGAGGGCTGCAGTAGATCTCTCAGATAGGGGGGCTTTTAAAAATAAGCATCAAGCAGTGGGTCTTGCGACGGTTACACAGAGATGACCAGTTTACAGAGGAGTATAGAGTGTAGTGATGTGTCCTATAAGGAGCATTGGTGGCAAATCTGATGGCCAAATGGTAAAGAACATCTATCTGCACGAGAGCACCCTTACCTGCCAATCTATAAATGATGTCTCTGTAATCTAGCATGGGTAGGATGGTCATCTGAATCATGGTTAGTTTGGCAGCTGGTGTGAAAGAGGAGTGATTACGATAGAGAAAACCAAGTCTAGATTTAACTTTAGCCTGCAGCTTTGATATTTGCTGAGCGAAGGACAGTGTACTATCTAGCCATATTCCCAAGTACTTGTATGATGTGACTACCTCAAGCTCTACACCCTCAGATGTAGTAATCACACCTTTGGGGAGAGGGGCATTCTTCTTACCAAACCACATGACCTTTGTTTTGGAGGTGTTCAGAACAAGGTTAAGGGTAGAGAAAACTTGTTGGACACTAAGAAAGCTTTGTTATTGAGCATTTAACACAAAATTCGGGGAGGGGCCAGCTGAGTATAAGACTGTATCATCTGCATATAAATGGATGAGAGAGCTTCCTACTGCCTGAGCTATGTTGTTGATGTAAATTGAGAAGAGCGTGGGGCCTAGGATCGAGCCTTGGGGTACTCTCTTGGTGACAGGCAGTGGCTGAGACAGCAGATTTTCTGACTTTATACACTGCACTCTTTGAGAGAGGTAGTTAGCAAACCAGGCCAAAGACCCCTCAGTCTACCGTATCAAAAGCTTTGGCCAATTCAATAAAAATAAAAGCACAACATTACTCAAGGGCAATGGTGACATCATTGAGGACCTTTAAGGTTGCAGTGACACATCCATAACCTGAGAGGCAACCGGATTGCATACCAGAGAGAATACTATAGACATCAAGAAAGACAGTCAGTTGATTATTGACAAGTAATTCCAACACTTATGATAAACAGGGCAAAATAGAAATAGGCCTATAACAGTTAGGATTTTTATTTTGAGGAATCTTGGAGTGTTATCATTCAAACGAACTGAGGAGCTGTTTCTGCAAGGACAGGACGTACTTCTGGACGGGTAAGTGCTAATGCCGTTTTATGAAATATAAAAATATATATATATTATATATAAAAAATAAAAAATAAAACAATTTTTGCAATGAAATGTGTAGTTTGTGTGTGTGTGTGTGTGTGTGTGTGTGTGTGTGTGTTGGTTTGTTTGGGTGTATATATATGTATATATATATATACATATATATATATATATACACATACATATATATACATATATATATATACATATATATTGGAAAAGTGTTGGAATTACATATATGTATACACATACATACACATACACATCTGTTTATTTTATGTGATGATAAAAGGCTCATACAATACATTCTTTCACAGTGATAGCGACTCTGACTGGGAGGCCCCGGTGCCCATCCCCCACTGAAGCGGGTTCATCCAGCCAGACTGCTGCTGTCTCCGGCTCCACACCTACCCCGGCCCGGCCATCTAGAGGTGTGAAGACAGGAACAAAGAAGCGGAGGAAGGGAAGTGAGGAATGACTGTACCTCAGGGCCAAAAGGGCAAAGCATGGAGGCGTCGTTGTGTTCTTTGTCACATGAAGTCCCCCATCACCTGCACCAGTTGTTCAGTTTGCCTCTGCTTTACAGCAGAAAGAGACTGCTATGGGACATGGCACATGTAGAGGGCTTCTGAACGGTCTACCCCTGTTTTTTTTAAATATATTTTTTAAAATATTTTTAAAAACATTTTTATATATTTTTTTGTGTGTTAGAATTGCTTTTTGATAAGTTGTATATAGTTATTTGCAATGTTGTATATAGTTATAGGTCATTTCACCAATTCGGCCACTTGGGTACATTTGGGCAACTTGTGTGGGACACCTGGGTGACTTCATGCTAAATGTCATGTAGCTCACCCATTCCTGGAGTTATCAGTCTGAAACTTTGCACACCTACAGTTGCCCTCTTGTGTTATCCATCAAAATTATCTCCAGCATCCAATCTGACTGTGTGGCTATTCTAGTACATGTGAAAGATGATACTACAACAATAAAAAACAGAAAACGTATGCTCTTTCTTTCTCTTTTCTTCCACCAGATCTACTGTGTTATATTCTCCTACATTCAATTAACATTTCCACAAACTTCAGAATTCTTGCATTCAAATGATACCAATAATATGCATATCCTTGCCTCTGGGGCTGAGCTACAGGCAGTTAGATTTGGGTATGTCTTCAGGCGGAAATTGAGAACAAAAGGTTGCAGCCATAACAGGATAAGGGGCTAGGAGAGAGCTTAGGGCAGGTAGGGTACAGGCCGGTGCTGATTGGGGACAATAGCACCCATCAACAGTCAACAAAGAGCTATTTCAAAGTGTAATGCTTAAAACCAGCAAATCAAATTGTTTGGGGACAGACTTGGTGGAGACAAACGAGCACTGAAGGTGATCCTTGGTAAAGATTGCCTCTACCCCACCTTTGGAAGATCTGTCTTACCGAAAAAAGTTATAACCAGAAATGTTAACATCAGTGTTCAAAACACTCTTCTTTATCCACGTCTCAGTAATGACCAACACATCTGGATTGGAGCTGTGAACCCACACTTTCAATTAATCCATTTAGGTAATAAGCTGCTAGTGTTAACGTGCAGAAAAGAGGAGAAATCAGTGAAGCAGATATCAGAGACCCAGTCAGAATTGGGGCTAGCAACAATAGGTATATGGGCCAGGGTGTACATGCACATTTCCAGATATCAACAATAGTAATACAATCAAGGCACGGCATAGGACAGGGAGGGCTCTGCAGTGTTGATTTATGACATCTGAATGTGCATTAGATGGCAACAAGATCATATTGTACAGAAATTTTATCATGTAACACGAATACAAAGCTGGCGAGAGGTGGTTAGAATAGTACGGGAGGCCAAAAGGTTGTGTAATCAATAGAGAGTCAGATTCCCGAATGTGGGAACAAACATAGTCTGTCCCACGGTTGGGTAAAGAAAGTTCGTAGTCAACAAAGCATGCAGGAGTCATGAGGCAAAACGCACAAGAAAAAAAATATATATATATTGACTTGGGGCTAGCAATTGTAAGTTCAGAGTCACTCGCCCCAACAGTGCGTGTGTGCTGGAGGCGAGCGATAGCTCAGCAGAGAGGAGTGAGTGTGGTGGAGGTACCTGTACCAGACAATTGGAGACAGGCAAGGGCAGATGGTGAACAGAACAGGGTTAGGGGTTAGGGAAAGTAAGATTTTGAATGGGAGTACATTTTTTGGTCCAGACAAAGATCGTAAAACAAACGTGTGTGTGTGTGAGAGTGAGTGAGTGTCTGTGTGTGTGCATTTACCTTCTGTGTGTGCAATAACCTACTGCAATGTCTGTCAATCAGGCTAATTAATCCTGTGAGACAGACCGACAGCAGACTGACCCAAGACCCCTGATGAGCACGTGATGGAGAGAGTTGGCGCAGATCCGGAAAGGTAGTCATTAATATTTCATTCATGTTGTTTAAACTCTTATTAAAATGCACAGTGAACAGGCTCCACATGGAGTAAGGCGAAAGTTGCCCCTAGATGCTGATCTTGGGTAAGTTTAGCATTTTCCCCACAAATGGTTAAGGTTAGGATTGGCGAGGGGAAGCTGATCCTAGATCTGTACCTAGGGATAGTGCGGCCCTCACTAGGCAGCACACGTGATCCCTAGGCTGTCAGACTGTCTTGCTGATAGGTTTGGTTTTCATTTCCAACAGCATGTGTTAGATGGAAAAGGCTGTTAAAATAACAGCCATTAGCACTAAATGGTTCATAATTAGTTAATGACACATTTTTTAAAGTCTATTACATTTATTAATCACCTCTTAGGTAAATTAAGATAAAGTTCCCAGCTAACAACAAACATTCCCATAACTTTAGAGAACATTCTATTAGGAGTCGTATTCGGTCATTATCTAAGGTTTTCATAGGAATGTTCCAGTGACATGCAAGGACAAATTCCAAGAGACCATTCCCTTAATGTCCAATAGAACTTACCAGAACGTGGTTACCATGTTCTCAAGATATTAATGTTCTAGACACATTTCATGGGAACGTTGCAAGAACATTTCTGTGTATCAGTTGTTAGGACGTCAACTGACAGTCCCAAAGAAACATTATTACACATCATGACTTGTTACTGTTGTCAAGCCAATTAACTTACATATTTGACACACTTTGACATACAGTACATGATTACATTGTGCATGTATATAGTAATTATTGTTCAACATGTCCTCACCTGGGATTTGAACTCACAACCTCTTGGTTCATGGTAGTCTGATCTTCACGGTAGTCCAATCTATGCCACCATGTCCATGTCAAATATCAGTTAACCTGATTATGCTCTCATCATTGATTTGATGTTCTTATTTCAGCAATTTAAGGTCTTTCTGTATAGATGTCTAATGTTGGTGGGGAATATTAACCTATTTTAATGATTCTCCTGAATCACTATGATCAATAAAAGTTTTTCTTGAGTGTTCTTTTCAAAGAGCTGAGATTTACTTCAAAGTGCATTTACACCTTTCAAGTTGTTTCAGATTGACACAAGTGCCTAGGGAGGAGCAGTTAGGTATTCTTCTGGACAGTGGAGATATCCCTTATATTCTGAGAAAATGGCAACCATTTTTTTCAGTGTACATATTCGGTGGGACGTTGATGGAATATTCTACTAACCCTCAGAAAACTGGACACAATGTTCGTGCAACGTCCCATGAAACGTGTCTAGAACATAATATCTTATTCTGAGAACATGGCAACCATGCTCTGTGTATGTTTGGTGTAATGTTAACCCTTTGACGCGTACAATCACGTATTTGTGATCATTGTTGAGTGGTCCCTGCAGTGTACAATCTCAAATACGTAATTGGAACAGTAGCAACAGAGCGTATGACGCAACAAACGTGTCTAAACATCATTGTTGTCTAAAAAGCATCTAAATATTTTTTGGTACTAATGGAAAATGAAGATCTTAAACTTTATTCCTCAATTTGACCTTCTTTTGTAAAAGATAAATGCGAACTTCATCATCCAAGCATCACACGGAACACATCCACAGCCAAACTCATTCCATAAACCAGTCTAAATAACAGGTTGCGCTGACAAAAAACTAAGCAAAACATAAGTTAGCGACCTAACAGCTAGACTAGTTTACAATGTACCACATCTCTGGTGAGCACAAGAGACTAATGTAATGTTGTTTAGAAAATAAATGTGTGTCAGCTAAGCTAACAGCAGCTACATTCTTTATAATGGCAGCAATGTTTGTTTACGTTTGACAAGCGAAATCTCCCAAATCCAGAATGCCATCATAAGACAGAAATAAACAAAGTCAATGATGGCTGCGCTCATTGCCTGAAAAATATGGGGGAAGGTATGGTGGGGGGATATGATGCAGGAAATACTACTATAATGGGGGATTTAACAATAAATGGGGGCAAACACAAGAGAAGGTTATACGTTAAAAACAAATAAACCCCCTGGAAAGGGGCGTCTGAGCTGGAAACCCTGAGGTACCAAAGTTACAATCTGATGCCACGTTCAAGACAACTGGGAATTCGGGAGAAGCGATTTTAACGGTCATCCAACTCTGAATTCCAACTCGGGAACTCAGGCCTCTTTCTAGCGCTCCAACTTTCAGACCTGAAGATCACTGACATCATGATTTTAAGCAGTGGTTGTCAGAGTTCACAGTTGTCTTGAAAGCATCATAAGTTAGTCGAGTGAACTATCCCTTGTTATAACATATTTGGTCTGACAAATGCTTACGTGACAAACAGAATGCATTGTATGATGTCAACAAACGTGGTGCCACACATAGCCGGCAAATAGCTTAGCATTAGCTGATCATAATCAGTGTCCATATCAATCTATGCAAGAATCGGAATGCATCATTTGTCACCAGTACTTGAAAACATGACACGACAGAACAATATACAGAAAATAAGCCACTTACTTTGATAGGAATGCACACATGTCCAAAGTCCAATTTGTAAGACAAACAACAATGAAGGCAATGCGGGCGCCAGCCAGAAACAGGCCTGTTCTGACTAGAGATGCTCAATGTCTTCATACTTGATCTGGGAAAACACTAGGGAAGTGCTTGGGCTCACTTGAAGAGAGAAGTTTGTCCGCTCAGTAAAACCTCAAACATAAATTGTCCGCAAGAGTGAAATGGGCTACTTCGTATGCGAATTAACGAGGAGGTGGAACACACCTCAATTCAAACTGTTGTTTGAAAATAAAACTTGTTGGAAAATAATTTGAAATTGACAAGTTGAAACATGGACTATTGATAATTAGCAGGCAGCGTGCCTTGGTTTGAGGGCAGCGTGGGTAACTATCCTGTTGCTTAACAATCACATTTTGAAACAGTGAAAAAACAGGGGCGACAGTTAGAGATATTTGGAACTCACGCGTGAAAAGGTTAATGGAATATTCTACTAACCCTCAGAAAACCGGACCCATGAATGTTCTTGTAGCGTCCCATGAAACGTGTCTAGAACCTTAATATCGGATATTCTGAGAACATGGTAATCACGTTCTGGGTTAGTTCTGTTTGACATTGAGGTAATGTTCTCCTAACTCTAATGCCAAAACATGCTAAATACATTCTCAGGAGGTTTTTGCTAACATACATAGAATGTTCCCCTGAATAATGGAAAACTGGACATTCAAACATCAAGGGAACATTACGTGTAACATTACAAAAACGTTCTCTCTCCCTAGAATTGTTAGCTGGGTTGAAGCTGGAAATGGTGGGATACATTTCTCTCTTATGTTAGAAAGATTTCTCTCATCTTATTTTTTGGCAAATAAAATAGACCTATGCTTTGTGTTAACCCTTCCAAGTCCTGCATCGGTGCAAACGTCATTGATTGTGTTTAAACGTTGCTGGTTGTGTTTTAACATCATTGGTTGTACTGCAATTCATTAGAGCTGGAGAACTATATTTATTTTCCTGGATCAGCTCCTTAGTCTAATAGTGGCAGCAGCAGCACATGTATTGCTGTATGTGGGTCAGTCAAACAGTGTGAATCACTGTGCTGCTTTCTCTTGTAGCTGGAGGTAAAACTGACAGCAAAATCAAACACATTGTTTAGAACGTGACTCATCACGTCTGCAGAACCTGGGAAGTAGAGCAAAGATCACGCTTCTGATGTTAGCCGCTTTTCTCTGCTTGCCTGCCAGCTAAGGTCCTTGCTTTCTCTCTGTAATTCCATGTTTGTTTCGTGTGTGTGTGTGTGTGTGCGTGTGCGTGTGCGTGACTCCCTGGGGACATACGAAAACAGAGAGGAAGTTGTGATCTCGCAACTTTGTTGGCGTGAGAGGCAGGGGGAGGAGCTTGGTGTGTGTGTAAACCATAGAGGAAGAGGCGAAGAAAGTGGTTTCACTGCTAAAATCTGTCTAAAATAAGGCCAATGCGTTTCTATGGGCTTATTTTGGACCTAAGCTTGTCACCTGCCCCCCGCCTTCGGGACAACGACTCCCATTGTTAGGGCGGAGACGTGCATCTTGTCATTATATACAGATCTCTGGTGTAAATGGGAAGGTGCACACAGAGGAGCGAAGGAGATGAGACCAAAAATACAACATGATAACAATATGGGACACTGTGCTGAATGCAGTTGTAGTTTTTATTATTCAAATATTCAACCTAGTTCAGTGCAGAAACGTGGTAATTAACTACAATGACCATAATCCTGTTCTTTTCCAGCTCTGACAGAGATGGATCCACTTTTACGCCTGCTACGTTAGGTTGGATACACACAGACTGCATACGCCGCCACATGAGAGAGGAATGTACACAACACAACAACGAGAGAGCGGACAGAGACAGTTCGTGAAAGTATCTACTTTGAAAACTCGTAAAATGATTGTCAGACAGCTCTGCAGAATACTTAGGCAGACTAGCCTAGCTAAATAGGAGGACTAAAGACAGTACGGTATGGAGAGAACAGAGATAACGTTAGATGGTGGTCTGGCTGGCACTGCCTGAGCAGGGATGAGATGATGACTTTATGGAGTGAAATATTACAAATTCAAAGTAATACACACAACTGAAACAATTGAATATTTTAAATGTTTTGGCAATTGAATGTTCACAATTGTTGTCTTGGGAATATCCATTAAAAAGCTCTAATAATTTTAATGTAAATATTTCAGAATGCATTTAATGTTGAAAAAAATGATCAAAACTGAAATCGAAAAACCGTGATATCTTTTTAAATAATCAAACCGACCTCAAAAATCAATAATCGCTCAGCACTACCACTGACATTCTTCTCACTCACTATCTCCCTCCCTCCTCTCCTGGCCCTGTCTATCCCTTTAAACTCAACACAGTGCTCTTTTGACTCACAAACCCCAGCACAAATAAGGCTGTGCGCAATATGCATCTATGGCAGAGAGGAAAATCTCAGAGGAGAATTAGTTCTAATCCAGCCAACACAGCATGATAGGCATCATTGGAATAAAACACATGACAATGCTCTCTCCATTCTGCTCTCTCTGCATTGACACCCAGCACATCCAAATACAAAAAGGTTCTACAGATTCCCAGCCATTCAGCAGCTTTTTTATCTGCTTTCCATCTGAACATGGATTGACCGACGGGGGCCTGAAACGTCAGGGTGTGACAAAAGGCTTTTCAGGCTGACTTTCTATGAGGTCACTGTGGCCCTTTTTCTGAATCCAACCACTCCGCGAGCGAGGCGACAGAAAAGTTGTCTGGTACCTCCGTGTTTCCATACTGTAGGCAGCATTCTGCTTCAACTATATAAATGCTAGGCTATAGCGTCTTACTAAATCTTGCATATAAAGAGAAAAAGACATTTCACTTCCTGTATTGTCATAGTTAAGCCTATAAGTATGGTGATTTACTTAGTTGAATGCATCGACTGTGAGTTGCTCTGGATAAGAGTGTGCTAATATATAATCCTAATAGTCTACTAGCTAAATGATTCAAAAGTAAATGTAAAATGTGATCTCATCTCCAAGGTTGTGCTGTAGCACACCATTCTGTATGGAAATGTTTTTGTGGGGCCAGTGTATCACATTCATGTTGTATCACTTCTGCATTTCCAACTTCTCTTTCTCCCTCCCCTATTCAGTTAAATACAGAGAGATCCTATCTCATTCCTAATTCTATGGTTAAATATTCCTTCAACGTGCCTGAAGCTAGCCAGTGACTTCATTCAGTAAGGTGAGTAGCATTACATAACAGACAGACAGGCCTGTGACCACCCCACAGCTCTGCTCTATGTTTTTAATCATTCCAAGGAACTCAGGGAACTCTCTGGAGGCGTTTTACTATGAAAAACTCCCTCGTTTGAGCCTAAGAAAACACGGAAATTCAACCAATTATAGGCCAAGTCACAGTGAACCAAAACCTCTTCGACGTGAGTGTGTGTTTTTCATTTGATTTCAAACTGCAAATAGGATTGAATTATATTGTAGATGGCATCTGCCATGGTCACATTACCTGTGATTGAAGAGATTGACCTCGATCTCATAAAAACGGTCCCCCAAATAAACAAATGCAATACATTAATAACATTCACACAGTACATTTTGTGGTGAAAACAATATGCTGAATAATCACAACATTAATTTCTGATTAGCTGTTTACTGGAGGATGGCAGGGTGGAGATTTAGGGAAACCCCTTATCAGACGGTAACCACATCCATATCACTTCTAAAGTTTGGTGCTTTCTGCTTTACATGTTGTGCTGAATACTGAACAGGGCAACTAAGTACCCTTTTTGGGTTCCACAACTTTATTTCTTACTGTGCCTCTCATAACCCATCTCTCACACTGAAAACATTGTGCAGGGAAGCACTTGGCAGGCAGACCCAGGTCCCGGCTGCCAAAGAAAACACAGACAGGCTGCCGTCTAATGGATAGAGAGAATGAGAGCGCAAGGGAGGGAGGGGTTGAGAGAGGGAGAACGAGTGAGAGAGAGAGAGAGACAGAGAGTGAATGAGAGAGAGAGAGACAGAGAGAGAGAGTGAATGAGAGAGAGAGAGACAGAGAGAGAGAGCGAGAGAGAGCTACACATAAGTGGACCCGAGTAGAAAAGTGATGATGTCATCAGAAAGTGACGTTATTGTAAAGCGGGGCATAGGGTTGGCTGCTCTTCACATAGCCAGCCCACTGTAGGGGAGGACTAGCTGTGTGCTTAATCTACTCCAGCTCCTCTCTGCTGAAAAAACACATTCTTACAGGCTGAATTACATAACGTCAGATAGTCCCCCATGTAGTCCTGCCTCCCAACATGTGCTGTCTGCTTGCACATAGTGAGGTAGTGCATTGGCTTCACACCAGACTCTTTCATAACAACTCATCCTGTGCTGTGCAATCTACTCTTACCTATATCTTTACCTATCATATTCGAAGGCCGTGCTCCCCTATTTCATATATGGCACTACTTTTGACCAGGGCTATAGGGCCCTGGTCAAAAGTAGTTGACTTGTATAGGGAATAGGGTGCCTTATGGGATGCAAACTAAAACAAAAACATGATGCACTGATTACATGTAAAAGTTGTTTAATTGGCTCTGAGGGTTTAAAGGGGACCAATGCGTTATATTTTCCTGTCATCCCCTATAATGAACATGTGTATCAGAGGGAGTGAACCTGCTGATCTGTGCGCAAGAGGAAAGCAGAAGTAACAGGCTATTTTCAAGAGGAATAAGAACACCATAATCCTCTAATAATTGATATCCCTCAGTGTGTCTATAGCTCAGTATACCTATTGGCTCATTCCCAGAGAAAGCCACAAGGATTTCTGTCTTCAGTCATATTACCGGGAGGCAAGGCCCTCATCGTAAGTGACAGGCTATCACAGACTAAAAGCCAAATGAACACCGCTACCTGGATGATTCTGGATCTGTTTTCCAGAAAGGGACAGTGTGTTATCTTGTTACCATGCAAACCAGCACAAACATACCATAAAGTGACAACAAACGTACTGACCATTGACTCGTATGGGTGCCAATATCCCAGAAGTATGACACTCCAGTGTCTTTGCGCCTATGAAACCTGACCACGGGGGGGGACAATGACCTTGTATTCTGTAAACTAGTGTACACACACACACGCACACACACACACACACACACACACGTGCCAACGGAGCCATGTGCGCCTATCACAAAGTGCTAAAAGGAAGGTGTGTGCATCTGAATCATCAACGATCATATCGACGTCCTTGTTAAATGTGCAGCCAGGGCTGGATGAATATCAGCAATAATGCTCAGGAAAATGGGATATGGTGTATAATTACGTCAATCTAGAATCGAAACGCTGCACATGTCCTTGATGGCCTAGTACTATAATAGGACTATAAACGGCTCCACCATTAAATCTAAACCCTTGACATCTTTTCATTTAAAAAATGATGTGCTGAATATAATATATTGCATGTACATACATACATATTGCCAGGTCGTAATTGTAAATTAGAACTTGTTCTCAACTTGCCTACCTGGTTAAATAAAGGTGAAATAAATAAAAAATATATTGCTATAATAGGACATAGTCCCCCTTTGTTTATTTCTCTGTTGATATCAGAGACAGACAATGGATTGCTCGTATAGGCTACTGTATAAAGTATCACATCCAATATGGCTGCCTACCCTCTGGAATTTGTTGTTTTGCAACATAAAAAGGACACAACTAGAAGTGAAACAATGCAACTGAGTGCATCATCATTCACAAATATGACAAACATGGTATATAGCAAAAGGAAATTAGTTCAATGTATTCATGCATTAATGAATGTTGGGCTGGTGGAGGAGGTTTTTGATGTTAGGAAATGATTATAAAACAAATAGAATATAGTAAATATTAAACATAATAACATTATCATCAATAACAACATTGCAAAAAAATCCAGTGTATCTTACAATGCATTTATAGTAGGTTATTTGCAAGAAAAGCTTTCAACAGTAGAGTATTTGCAAGAAAATCTTCCAACAAAATACTATATTTATAAATGGGATCAAATGAGATGAAACAGTTCTGTGGACAACAATATTATATAGATGAGCCATTTGATATTGGACGAAATAAACATCCAGCCCATGATAAGTGATACAAAAATGTGGTAACATGTTGAAAAAAAACATTAAATTATCATCTGGAAGCTCACCAAATAAAAAATAACTTTTAACATGAAAAAAATATATTACAGGTTCCATTTGAATAAAAACATTACCGCAGTTAGATTACATTATTAGAATGCTATGCACTGAAAGGATTTTGATGGAACATTAACACATACATCGACATAAAGCGATGTATACCCGATATGGATAGTATAGAGAGAGCTCTTACCCGTTCTCTGATTCTATTTCTATTTTGCGCATTATTATTTATATTCCATTTCGGATGAATAGGTGCGTGTCTTTCAAGCACAAATCTCGACCTCCTTTCCATGTGCTCGCAGCCACGCGCTCCATGAAGGGCTGCATACAGTCAGATACAGTGGGTGACGTCACGATAAGTCAGCTCGAGCCACATAGGAGCTGCAAAGTCTAGAGATGATGATAATATCACGTCCACATCGGCGTATCGACGTGCAGCACGCATGATTTATTGGGCTCGTGCTATAAATAAGGCAGATGCTGTCGGTGTAATTCATATTTCTGCAAATGCATGCAATAATAAATAGCCACCACATACTGCCAATACTTGCAGCTTGATGGTAATGTGGATGTACCATTCAGCACTTGTCATGTGTCTTGTCTATTTATTAAAATGAGTATTATTTGGAGTGGCAGGTGGGCTTCTCCATTACAACCTGATGAAAAGGCAACAGTTTTATGCAACAGCCTGCACTGCAGTATAGGGCACTCAACCCATACAGGGAAGGTATAGCTCAGGGATCATCAACTAGATTTAGCCACAGGCCAGGGCATAATTACAAATAATTTGTAGACTGCAAATTGTCCGCAAGAAGCCCACACAGATATAATATTTGGCTAAAACATCATTATTCCAAACCTTTCTTAGATTTGTATTCAATCACGTGTCTCTCTATTATGCGTGGGAATAGGTGGAAAAATATTTCCAAATTAAAACCACTTGGAGCTCAATTTCTGGTGTTTTTAACAGTCTTTTATGTCCAACAATGAAAATGCTTAGAAAACTTGAGGGGTCAAATAAAACCACCCGCGGGCCAAATTCGTCCCACGGGCTGCCAGTTGGGGAACCCTGATATATTTTATGATATAGGGTTGGCATCGTTGTAAAACAGTCCCTTTGCAAATAGCTACTGATGCAACAGGTTACTAGACAGACAGATATAGGACATGTGAAAGTGTCCTGTCAAGGTCTCATGTACACTCCCCTTGACTTATTCCACATGTTGTTGTGTTACAGCCTGAATTCAAAATGGATTCAATATATTTTTTCCCTCATCCATCTACACACAATACCCCATAATGACAAAGTGAAAACATGTTTTTAGAAATATTTGCACATTTATTGAAATTTAAATACAGAAATATATCTAATTTACATAATTATTCACACCCCTGAGTCAAAACATGTTAGAATTACCTTTGGCAGCGATTACAACTGTGCGTCTTTCTGGGTTAGTGTCTAAGAGCTTTTGCACACCTGGATTGTACAATATTTTCACATTATCCATTTTTTTTTAAAATTCTTCAAGCTCTGTCAAGTTGGTTGTTGATCATTGCTAGACAGCCATTTTCATGTCTTGCCATAGATTTTCAAGCCGATGCAAGTCAAAACTGTAATTAAGCCACTCAGGAACATTCAATGTCGTCTTGGTATGTAACTCCAGTGTATATTTGGCCTTGTGATTATTATTGTCCTGCTGAAAGGTGAATTGGCCTATTGGAAAGCAGACTGAACCAGCTTTTCCTCTAGGATTTTGCCTGTGCTTAGCTCTATTCCGTTTCTTTTTATCCCCAAAAAACTCCCTAGTTCTTGCCGATTAAAAGCATACCCATAACATGATGCAGTTCCACCATGCTAGAAAATATGAAGAGTGGTACTCAGTGATGTGTTATTGGATTTGCCCCGAACATAACGCTTTGTATTTAGGACATAAAGTTCATTTCTTTGCCACATTTCTTTGCAGTTTTACTTTAGTGCCTTGTTGCAAAAAGGATGCATGTTTAGGTATATTTTTATTCTGTGCAGGCTTCCTTCTTGTTCACTCTGTCAATTAGGTTAGTATTGTGGAGTAACTACAAGGTTGTTGATCCATCGTCAGTTTTCTCCAATATCAGCCATTAAACTCTGTAACTGTTTTAAAGTCCCCACTGTCCTCATGGTGAAATCCCTGTGTGGTTTCCTTCCTCTCCGGCAACTTAGTTAGGAAGGACACCTGTATCTTTGTAGTGACTGGGTGTATTGATACAGCATCCAAAGTGTAATTAACAACTTCATGCTGAAATTAATATTCAATGCTTTTTAAAATGTTGAGCCATCTACCAATAGGTGCCCTTCTTTGCAAGGCATTGGAAAACCTCCCTGGTCTTTGTGGTTGAATCTGTATTTGAAATTCATTTCTCGACTGAGGGACCTTACAGATAATTGTGTGTGGGGTAGCAGAGATGAAGTACAGTACCAGTCAAAAGTTTGGACACACCTACTCATTCAAGGGTTTTTCTTAATTTGACTATTTTCTCAATTGTAGAATAATAGTAAAGACATCAAAAACTATGAAATAACACATATGGAATCATGTAACCAAAAAAGTGTTAAACAAATCTAAATCTATTTTATATTTGAGATTCTTCAAAGTAGCCACCCTTTGCCTTGATGCACACAATGCACACTCTTGGCATTCTCTCAACCAGCTTCATGAGGTAGTCACATTAAATGCATTTCAATTAACAGGTGTGCATTGTTAAAGTTAATTTGTGGAATTTCTTTCCTTCTTAATGTGTTTGCGCCTATCAGTTGTGTTGTGTCAAGGTAGGTGTGGTATACAGAAGATAGCCCTATTTTGTAAAAGACAAAGTCCATATTATGGCAAGAACAGCTCAAATAAGCAAAGAGAAATGACAGTCCATCATTACTTCAAGACATGAAGGCCAGTCAATATGGAAAATTTCAAGTGCAGTCGCAAAAACCATCAAGTGCTATGGTGAAACTGGCTCTCATGAGGACCGCCACAGGAAAGGAAGACCCAGAGTTACCTCTGCTGCAGAGGATAAGTTCATTATAGCTACAAGCCTCAGAAATTGCAGCCCAAATAAATGCTTCATAGAGTTCAAGTAACAGATACATCTCAACATCAACTGTTCAGAGGAGACTGTGTGAATCAGGCCTTCATGGTCGAATTGCTGCAAAGAAACCACTACTAAAGAACACCAATAAGAAGAAGAGACTTGCTTGGGCCAAGAAACAAGAGCAATGGACATTAGACCGGTAGAAATCTGTCCTTTGGTCTGATGAGTCCAAATGTGATATTTCTGGTTCCAACCGCCATGTCTTTGTGAGATGCAGAGTAGGTGAACTGATGATCTCTGCATGTGTGGTTCCCACCTTGAAGCATGGAGGAGGTGTGATTGTGCTTTGCTAGTGACACTGTCTGTGATCAATTTGGAATTCAATGCACCCTTAACCAGCATGGGTACCACAGCATTCTGCAGCGATACGCCATCCCATCTGGTTTGCGCTTAGTGGGACTATCATTCGTTTTTTCAACAGCACAATGACCCAAAACACACCTTGAGGCTGTGTAAGGGCTATTTGACCAAGAAGGAGGTTTGGGATGAGTTGGTCAGCAGAGTGCAGGAAAGGAGCAAACAAGTGCTCAGCATATGTGGGAATTCCTTCCAGACTGTTTGAAAACCATTCCTCATGAAACTGGTTGAGAGAATGCCAAAAGTGTGCAAAGCTGTCATCAAGGAAAAGGGTGTCTACTTTGAAGAATCTAAAATATAACACATATTTTGATTTGTTTAACACTTTTTTTGTTACTAGATGATTCCATATGTGTTATTTCATAGTTTTTGATGTCTTCGCTATTATTCTACAATGTAGAAAATAGTAAAAATAAAGAAAAACCCTAGAATGAGTAGGTGTGTCCAAACTTTTGACTGGTACTGCAGTCATTCAAAAATCATGTTAAACACTATTATTACACACAGACTGAGTTCAAGCAACTTATGTTAATTAAGCACATTTTTACTCCTGATCTTTTTTAGGCTTGCCATAACAAAGGGTTTGAAAACTTACCGACTCAAGACATTTCAGCTTGTCATTTTCAATTCATTTGTAAACAATTCTAAAAACGTAATTCCACTTTGACTTTATGGGGTATTGTGTGTAGGCCAGTGACACAAAACCTCAATTAAATACATTTTAAATGCAGGTGTGTACATATGTTACACAGGGCCAGTGGAGTGGAATGGATATAGGCATGACAACTCATATTATGGTCATTGGTGATGAAAGAACTAAGGATAATAAAGACAAATTCCTGCAAGAATTAAGAGAACGCTGTGGATGGCACTAAAAGTCAATGTATGCTTAATCCAAAAATGTGGATGGAATCTCCATATGGAGGGTGTGATGCAATTGCGACGGCTCCAAAGGTAAGCAAGAGGCCAAACTGGGCTCCGTACAGCATCTCGGTTCACCTCCCAAATTTTGAAACAATGCGTAGGGCTCCGTATAGCTCAGCATAGACATGATTGGTCAACGGTAGGTAAGGGCGGGAGGTCCTGCATCCCATGACCATGAGCAGGGAGTGACTGCAAGAAAAATGGTGTGGGGAAGATTATTTTGGCAACCCAGAACAGAATCTCACGTAACATATGTTCGGTCACAAGAGACTAGTCGAAGATGATTTCAGACTTATCTTGTAAAGTTCAGAGGTCAGCAGGTTCAAGGCTTTAGTTAATGAAGAGGGTTGTATCCAAATTCTGCACAACTTCTTGCATGGAATTAACAAATGGGTGAAAAGTCCCTCCAGCCAATGCTTACAACATTCCTATGCTTTTGAATCCATAACAGGAAGTGTGCAAGTGCACAATTCTAAAAGGGTGGAGAATCATGACAGTCCAGGTCCTTGTTCAACTTACCTTGGTTTTCTTCCATCTGGACCATGCAGGTTAAAACATCACTAATTCTTGCGAGACCTACACTGATCTAATATAGAAATGAGTCAAAACACCAAACCTTCAATAAGAAATTGATTCACCCGAAATATATTTTACCCGTGACCCTTAAAATGTCAGTTGGTTTTGCTAGTCACCGCCAGATAGAAATAGTTTGTCAAATTCCTGACACGTGTAGGCGAATAAAAGGTGATTCCAATTCCATCGGTCTTTTATAACTTAAGACGTCAAAGAGAATACATTGGTGTAACCTGTGTCCCTTTTAACAGTTTTTGGACAACCTTTCCCATGAGTGAAATATATCTGTGAACTGTTACCATCAGCACCTTTTATGTTCATCTATTTTAGAGAAGTGTATTTATATTGTCAAGTGTTAATGCAAACAGAGCTCATGCAAGTGTCTCCATAAGTAAAACAGACCGAGGCATGATCAAAAAGAAATGCATTTATATTTCAAATGAACATAATATGGAAAAACCATACAGTGAAAACAAGTGTCAGAACTTCCAGACAATTGAGATCCAAAAATACATTTCAAGAAATAGTCAGTAATTATATACAAAACATAAAATCCATATTTTAGATCGGGCATGCAACATGTGTAGCCCTATTTTTTTTATATTTTATTAATAAAAATAAACTTTAAATATTTTACTGCCCATAACTTCAATTGAGTCAGTTTAACATTGAAATCAGACAGCACCCCCCCAAAAAAACATACTTTCGCATTTCAATATCAACTATACACACCAAGTCTTAACTTGCATAAAAATGCAGAGCCCAATAAGTCAATGGCGCTTTGAGCTCAAACATGAGTTCTGCAGTTGTGCCAGCTTCTGTTTCAAATGTTCACTTTTCCTCCTTAGTTGCTCTTTGAGGTTGACTAGTCTCTGCTCATCTGTCTGCATGCTGTAAATGCACTCTGTAGCCTTCTTTAGGATGACCACTTTGGCTGCCTTCTCATTGTTGGCCACATCCGGTATCTCATCCCGTAGAGCGAAAAAGCTCAGTTTGAGCTCGTTCCTCCGCTGGCGCTCCAGTACATTATGAGTCCTTCTTTTGTCGTAGTCCTCCGTGTCCGATGTCCGGGGACTTGAGCATTTGCGGTTGCTGCTGATCTGCTTGAGGACCCGGCTGCTGTTCTCCAGCCTCAGCCTTTTGACAGCTGGCTGCTCGTGCCGTGTGGAGGGGTGGGCGGCGTAGTTGTGCTGGTGGGTGGAGACATGGCACCTCTTCAGCACAAGGGGACTGTGATGTCTGGTCTCTGACGTGCTGGGGTCGCACCGCTTCACCGCTTGCCTCTTCTCCACAGTAACGACATCTATCTCCTCCTCGTCCTCATCATCTTCCTCCTCCTCATCTTCTGCAATGATATTGAATAAAACTAGTCAGCATTTACATTATTTTTGAGGAGAAACAGCATCCACAAATCAGCCACATACAACACATCATGCCCTAGTCAGAAAAATCACTGCATTCCACCCCACCCCCTTTTCCACATCAGCTGATTTCTCAACATTTGCAGCCTGAAACCCTCCCCCTCAGACTAGTCTGTAGGCATATTCGACAGCGTCATAAATCAGCGTTAACATATGCAAAGAGAGAATGCATTTTGCTCAAATAAAAACCGCCATTACACAAAACGGTCAAGTCAAATCCTAAATAGCAAGAAATTATAACACTGCTATTCAGCTTACCGGAGTCACTACCACTGCTGCTGCTGCTACCACTGTTGGGTGGGGTGTCCAATGCCAAATCCGTGGGTGGTGCCACCTTACTTGGTTTGGGAGTCTCAGTTATTGGGTAGGGGAAGACCACTGAGGGATCAATGCATTCTGACGCGGAAGTATTCGGATCCTGCAAGTAGTTTGCGTTCAACCGAGTAGGACACTCTACGTGGTCGCCAACGGCTGAATCTTTCCTAGCAGCCTGGAGCGATGCGAGTCTTTCAGACACCACTTTCTCCAACTTGGCCGTAGCAGAGAAGCCGCTCCACATACAGTCCTGAATGATGATTGACTTGAGGAAGGTTTGGGAGTAGTCGGCATCGCAGATGAAACTCTGGTTTACAACGTCGTCCCCGAGAAACTCGGTCACCATTTCCAGTTGGTCAGCAGTCGACGGGAAAATACTAGACAGTGATGGTCGGCTCGGGGAGAGAGGAGGAGTGGGGAGCAACTCAAATTTCTTCCAGATGTCCTCGCTTGGAGCCGGTGGCTGAAGCTGTCCTGGCTGCTGGTGATAGAAATCCTCATCTTCGTTGTCAACATAAAAATATGGCTGGATAGAATCATAGTCGTAGTCGTAGTTTTTACTCGCCAAACTTGAATTCAGCGGCATGGTGGCTCTTTTCTGAGTGAAAAAGATGGTTGAGGTAAATTAGTTGGTTAAAAAAAAAATCGAATGCATCAACTTGCATGCAAACTGATATTGGTGCATGCACATAAAATGCCACAGTTCATAAAAGCCCTGTCAAACAGCTAGCAAGCATGCAAAACCAAACAGCAGCAGCTGATACAAGTACTAAGTAGTTAGTCGGTGTGTGGCGCCCAGGACATTTAAACCGAGTAGACATCGCAAGAATAGAGGCTAGTAAAAGTGCATTTATTATATAAGACATATGCAAACATATCTTACAAGTTCACAAAATCTTTACCAGATAGATACCAAGCAAGTCTACTTAGCCAACGGTCAACTACACGGAGAATGCAATGTCATCAACACCTTCCTTACCTTAATTTTGAAAACAAAGTGGAGAGTACTTCACTCCGAGATGTCGAAGTCGAAAACGCGAAAAATGGAGCTTGTAAAATGTATTCCAACAAGACAGTTACGTTAATCCCTGCCAGCGTGTGCGGCAGTGAGATGATGTTTTCCTAGTAAAATGATTGCTGGCTGAGAAGCATTCATAAAGCGCTCAGGCTTGGTCCGCGATGTAGAAAGATGCGTTGCCTATCAATTGCTGCATGAGAATCACAGCTGAGTATTCCGCGGGGTTCAATAAAAAGGTTGTTGTGCTCTACATTTGACGTATCCCTCCGCCACAATTTTCCCGCCAAACACTCATTGCATTTTTAAGTAAATAATGAAGAGTCCCGTGTTGTCTATCGATGATAATTATCGTTACAATCTTCAATATATGTTCGAATTCACATAATTCAGTCATCGGAATTTATTTCAGGAGATCCTCATTCAACTGGAACTATTTGTTGCGGAAGGAGAATTAAGTGGGAGGAGTTTCAAAAGTGCATTATTCCACAGTGCATTATACACAAAATCAGAAGTAGATGAGAAGTAAAAGAGTGCTTATTGGAAATTGCATACTTGCATAAAAGTAGAGATTGTACTGCCCACTGCTGACCTAAAATTTGGCATTTACAATTTTATGAAGTTATTTAGCATACTTAACTTGCCAAAGTTGAGTTAAATCTGATGCGAGAATGAGAAGATGCACGACCAGTTCACGTGCACAACACTTCAAAGCCTGTCATCAAATACATCAAAATAAATGTTTCAAACAGGGTTTTCAGTAGGCCTACATGTTTCCCCCTGTTAATTCCCTAAAGTAAGGGTGACTATAGAGGGGATGAAATACTTTGCCTGGGGTGTATTCATGACCTTTTGCAACAAACCCGTTTACCGTTTAAGAAGCAAACGGAAGGAAATGAAAGGGGCCTACCGGAATTTGTCAAATATGAACTATGTTTTGTTGCAAAACGTTTGGTCTTGGAAACCGTTTTGCAACATAATCGGCATAATGGATACACCCTTAACTGACAAGACATGCAACATACAGCAAGAAGACATGCTTGTTTAGGTAGGCTACTGCTGCAGGTGAACCCAGTTGATAATTCCTGATATGTGTTGGGTATGAGCTTTGCCTTTGGCCACACCAAGGTTAATATAATCAGTAGTGAGGAGATAAGATGTTGGCTTCTAACAGGCCAGTTATAAATGTACTGCTAAATTTCGTTTAAAAAAATGAGCACACTGAAGGAGAAGAACGACATTGGAATGTCCTCAATGAAAACAGGCGGTTGTTCGATTGACATGGCACTGTAGCCTACCTCTTATCCATGCAGCTTTGCTACTGCCATGCTGCGGTCAAACAGACATGTGGTAGTGATGCGCTAGATATGAGAATGGTTCCGTTAAATTGATAGAACGTACCAATGGTGCATACTGTGATAAATAAATTGTACGGTTGTAGAGCACCCCCTGGCATCTAAAATTCGACAGTGCAACATCAGAACAGGTGGTGTTTTAGATTTTATTTTATGAATATAGAGACAAATGGTCTTAAAACACGATTTAAAAAAAAATGTTTATGATGAAAATTGATAAACAATTGCATGGAAGATAGCCCCTATCTAATAAATGCAGGTGGAGTCAGGGCCAGTTGATGCTACTGGATTTGGATTCCTTTAAATTCCGATTTAATAAAATGTAACAATGTATACAATAAGTCATGTCCATAGATAATGCAGGTGGTATACAATATATTTGACAGAATATTTTTCAATATTCATAAATTAATGTACTTTTATTTTTATTAAATCAAAATACTATACTAATATTACAGAGCAAGCCGTGCTTTGTAGCACCTACTGATACAACATTATGGACTCTTAAAGGAAGCCCGGGTAAGGCCAAAATGTAATAAATATGGCAACTATTATTAATTACTTCTCAATTATGCCAAATAAATGTCAACAATCCTTGCTCCAAAGGACCATTAAATTACTTTATTTTTGTGAGAAAAAAAATGTTTTGTCCTGGTTTCATATGGAATCACTCATATCATTTAGCTTGAGACCTAGTCCTTGCAGAAGTAAACTTAGCTCGTTACATAGGTTCCAACTACCCAGGGGCCCACTCACTGCCACTGATTCAACAGTTGTTTAGGGCCATTTCACAACTCAGTGGCCTTGTGGTTAGTGTTCATCCCAAGATTAGAATGCTTGGGACTGCCCTTACTGAGTTCTTGTCCTTGGCATACAATGTTGTAAGTTTACAAGTATATTATTGCACCAATTTCCTATTTAGGTTCCTGACATTCATTTTGCTGCTTTTTTCAACCCTTTTTACTGCACAACCCCCATAAAAAGTTGTGGTGGAGGATCTGGAGGATACTGTCAAAATATTTTATGTAGGCTAGTAGTGTGTTTTAAAATTTATTCAGCTGACTAACTTTATCCCCCTGAGACTGAGCAACAACAAAAAAGGGTTTTGGACTATGATTAAACATGTTTTTACATCATAAGTGTTGGGGTGAAATATTTATTGATTTTTTTTATTGAATGTGCACTGAATTTGCCATTAGGACTTGGTTGAGGGTACATATGAAAAATCTAACATTACAGTAAATGGGGACAATAGAAAAAAACATATCCTTATGTCCACTACAGAGGACATTTATTAACAAGCCCTTATTTAAAGTTTTACAAAATATTACACTGCTCTGCAAACTCAGCAAACTATTCCTGAGATATTTACCTATTAGAAACAATTTGAATATCAAACTCACAAAAATTATTATACACAATTACACACAATTACCATAAAATGTGCTAATTATGATGGTAATTGTAATGGTAGCCATTTTGAAGAACCAGAAAAAAACATTGGGTACGTTCGAGTGGATCACTTGTCAAGTCAGTGACCATCATTGGTCACATCTTTCAATGTATGTTGCATTATGAAGTTACAAATTGTCCGACTTACACCTACATGTCGAATGAACATGACAAAAAATCCTGTGATCAAATTCATGAAGTTTTGACTGCAAGTTTCTGCAATTGCTCTTCACCAACTTCATCCTGCAGCCAGAAAAACTTTAAAAAACAAATGGCAACACTGCCATGTTGATCTGAGCCTTGCTGTTGGAGAACCACATTAGCGTCCGACTTTCGACACGCAGGTTGAAATATCAAAACTAACTCTGAACCAACTATATTAATTTGGGGACAGCCTGAAAAGCATTAAACATGTAATGGCAATTTAGCTATCTAGCTTGCTGTTGCTAGCTAATTTGTCCTGGGATATAAACATTGGGTTGTTATTTTACCTGAAATGCACAAGGTCCTCTACTCCGACAATTAATCCACAGTTAAAAGGGTAAACTGAGTTTGTTTCTAGTAATCTCTCCTCCTTCAGGCTGCTTCTTCTTCTGACTTTATATGGCGGTTGGAAACCAACTTTAAGGTACATTAACACTACTAACTGGACTGGAGTGTGGACCTCTTTCAATCACCCACATGGGTATTTGCTCCTAAAAACAATTAGGTGATGGGAGAAGCAGGACTTGCAGTGAGTCAAGCATCACAAATAGAACAGAGTTCTATTTTTATGCTGACCAGACCGGACGTGTCAGAAAATAAATGTACACGTACATGTTATTTAATCATTGCACCCAAACTGCTTGCGCGTTAGTTTTGATATTTCAACCTGCGTGTCGAAAGTTGGACGCTAATGTGGTTCTCCAACAGCAAGGCTCAGATCAACATGGCAGTGTTGCCATTTGTTTTTTAAAGTTTTTCTGGCGTGTCAGCGAGTGTCTGCGTGGCCGGGCGCTAAAATAGAACTTGATTATTTTTGTGATGCTTGACGCCCTGCAAGTCCTGCCTCTCCAATCTCCTCATTGGTTTTAGGAGCATATACTCACGTGGGGGATTGAAAAATAAACTGAGGTCCACACAGGTCGATTGTGACATTTCATGTAAAATAACCTCCAAATGTTTATATACCAGGACAAATTATCTAGCAACAGCAAGTTAGCTAGCTAAATTTGCCATAAAATGTTTGTTTTTCAACCTGTCCCCAAATTAATATAATTGGTTCAGAGTTTGTTTTGATATTTCAACCTGGGTGTCCTGATCGTGTCTGGTGTTGGGGGACAAAAATCAACCTACGCATATTTCCGGTTTGGTCAGCATGTTATATGCTGACCAGACCACATCTGCGTGCATGTTGATTTTGTTCACCCACACCAGAAGCAATCTGTCAGGCCTGCTCCTGCTCCTCCTCTTTGGCACTCAAGGGCGCCAGGCTGCCCATTATTACACACACCTGCCACCATCATTACGTGCATCAGCGCTCGCTGGACTCCCATTACCTTGTTGATTGCCCCTCCTATATCTGTCTGTTCCTTGGTTAGATCCCAGTGTCAGCATTATTGTCGTTTTTGTTTTCCCCTGTCCGTATTCTGTTCCTGTCCGTGTTTCATTAAAATGTTTGCTCCCTGTACTTGCTTCTCGTCTCCAGCGTCTGTCCTCACACGATCAGGACATGCAGGTTGAAATATCAAAACAAACTCTGAACCAATTATATTAATTTGGGGACAAGTCAAAAAACATTAAACATTTAAGGCAGGTTAGCTAGCTAGCTTGCGGTCGCTAGATAATTTGTCCTGTATATAAACATTGGGTTATTTTACATGAAATGCACAAGGTCTACTCCAACAATTAATCCACAGATATTTGGTTTACCGGTTTTAGTTTCTTGTCATGTCTCCTCCTTCCTTCAGGCTTCTTTTTCTTCTTTGGACTTCATATAGACAGCATTACAACTGACCGGAGTGTGGACCTAAGTTAATCTTTCAATCACCGAAGTGGGTATATGCTCCTAAAACCAATGAGGAGTTGGGAGAGGCCGGACTTGCAGTGTGTTGAGCTCACAAATAGAAACAATTTCTATTTTAGCGCCTGGCCACGCAGATGCTTGCTGCGCGCAAGCAGTGTGGGTGCAATGATTGAATAACATGTAGGTGTACATTTATTTTGAGACACTGGCGCACGCGACGCCAACGGTGTGGTCAGCAGGTTACGTTCAAACGCGCTCATTATCAAGGTGACACCCTCACACATGTAGAATCATTGAAAAGCCGAGAATGTTCTGTCCTCTCAAACTGACAACATGACGAAAGACAGTGGCATGAATGGCCTTGGCGATATGGACCAAAAAGTCCATTAGAGACGACAACAATTAATTGCTGGAGGATATAGTTTTTACTTTTCCTCCTGAGGAAAAGTCGTATACATAGACCTACAAACTCTGCCTACCCAAGAATAGAATGAATGACGTCAGAATTCGGCAGAGGGAGGGGGCTTTAATGTGCCGACCCACGTGTGGCGCGATTTGGTTGTGTGTGTCGTGAACAACATTAGCGTGAGCAACAATAGTGGAATTGGCGGTTCGCCTTCAAAATAAAAGTCCCCTATTGAGCCTGCCGCAAATTTATAACAATTGTGGAATTATGCCAGAATTGGATTAGATCATGCTAAACAAGTTTGGAATGTTGTTATATAAATTAAACAAAAGACAATAATGAATTAAGTTGACAAAAAAATAACAATAATCTGTTGAAATTAAACTTCAGAATTGCATTGGGGTTATCCTTTTATGCAATGTTTTGGCCACTAAGAAAATTCAGTGCAACTTCCAGCGTTTACTGTGAACACTGAAGCTGTACCCACTTTAAGTTGCAATTTTAACAGTGGCCATTTGATCATAATGTAGGCCTACCAGAGTGGCTTACCATCAAAAACAATGGAGAAAATGCATCCCATAACCTTTTAACATGGAAGTAGCTGTTCTATCATTCAACCTATAGTAGCAGCCAATGTGTGGTGTTCATTGTAGGCCTACATCCCATTACGGATTACACTTTTGAGAAAAAAATAACGTGCAGGGCATGCATTAACCTGAGATAGAATAGGAGGTGACTGAAAATGTTGTTGTGATGTTTGATGCAAGAAACCACTTTACAAAATAAAATGCATTATTATTCCCATACCATTATTAGAGAGATTCAGACAAATTATGCTACCCTCTGCCTATTGGCGACTTATCTTATTCAAACCTGTCTCAAATTACAACACTGCCCCTTTAAGACATAAAAAAGCTCTTCAGCTGACTCAATTTTCACAGATGTACATGTTTTGTGCTCTTGTAGGAAGCAATCACTCCCCTGTTGCTTACTACAAATGATATATAACTGGGCTAATAACTCACTAACTAGGAAAGGATATGAACTAAATGTGCACACATGGCTACATGCAGCTCTCGCTTTGATTTCAAAACAAGTGCATCTCCTCACGACCACTCATGCTGTAAACACAGTGCAGTTCAAAGTAAATGGCATAGATCCATATATGGCAATTGTCTATTTGCATATAGCCCTAGTGCATCTCTGATTGTTTATGCCACACTGATCTGTGTAAAGTTTGGGCTGAGTAGTATTTGTATTTATTATGGATCCCCATTAGCTGCTGAACTCTTCCTGGGGTCTGGCAAAATTAAGGCAGTTATACAATTTTAAAAACATTACAATACATTCATAACAGATTTCACAACTCAGTAAGTGTGTGCCATCAGGCCCCTACTCCACATATCTACAACACAAGATCCATGTGTACGTGTGTATAGTGCATATGTTGTCATGTGTGTGTATGCGTGCCTATGTTTTTGTTGCTTCAAAATCCCCGCTGTTCCATAAAGGGTATTTTTATCTGTTTTTTCAATCTGAACGTACTGCTTGCATCAGTTACCTGATGTGGAATAGAGTTCCATGTAGCCATGGCCTATGTAGTACTGTGCGCCTCCCATAGTCTGTTCTGGATTTGGGGACTGTGAAGAGACCTCTGGTGGCATGTCTTGTGGGGTATGCATGGGTGTCTGAGCTGTGTGCTAGTTGCTTAAACAGACAGCTCTGTGCTTTCAACATGTCAGTACCTCTCACAAACACAAGTAGTGATGAAGTCAAGCTCTCCTCCCCTTTGAGCCAGGAGAGATTGACATGCATATTATTAATATTTGCTCTCTGTTTACATCCAAGGGCCAGCCGTGCTGCCCTGTTTTGAGCCAATTGCAATTTTCCAAAGTCCCACTTTGTGGTACCTGACCACACGACTAAACAGTAGTCCAGGTGCGACAAAACTAGAGCCTGTAGGACCTGCCTTGTTGATAGTGCTGTTAAGAAGGTAGAGCAGTGCTTTATTATGGATAGACTTCTCCCCATCTTAGCTACTGTTGTATAAATATGTTTTGACCATGGCAGTTTACAATCCAGGGTTACTCCAAGCAGTTTAGTCACCTCAACTTGCTCAATTTCCACCTTATTTCTTACAAGATTTAGTTGAGGTTTAGGGTTTAGTGAATGGTTTGTCCCAACTACAATGCTTTTAGAAATATTTAGGACTAACTTATTCCTTGCCACCCATTCTGAAAACTAACTGCAGCTCTTTGTTAAGTGTTGCAGTCATTTCAGTTGCTGTAGTAGCTGACGTGTATAGTGTTGAGTCATCCATATACATAGACATACTATCTTTCCTCAAAGCCAGTGGCATGTTGTTAGTAAAGATTGAAAAAAGTAATGTGCCTAGACAGCTGCCCTGGGGAATTCCTGATTCTACCCGGATTATGTTAGAAAGGCTTCCATTAAAGAACACCCTCTGTGTTCTGTTAGACAGGTAACTCTTTATCCACAATATAGCAGGGGATGTAAAGCCATAACACATGTTTTTTCAGCAGCAGACTATGATCGATAATGACAAAAGCCGCACTGAATTATAACAAAACAGACCACAATCTTTTTATTTTAAATTGCTCTCAGCCAATGATCAGTCATTTGTGTAAGTGCTGTGCTTTTTGAATGTCCTTCCCTATAACTGCGTGTCAATGCAACAGAATCCTACTCTGGTGCGTTCTGCCTACAACAAACTCTTTTGCATAGTTCGTTTTGTTTTGGGTTGTTGCATTGAAAGTGGCTAATATTGCATTGATTCGATCACAATTGCAACAGTAAAGGGAAATGTTGATAGTGTTAAAAGGGAAAACCACTAGAACAGTGGTCACCAACCATTTCTGAGTCTGAGATCTACTGCTCAGATTTTTTTTCTAATATGACTTAGAAAACATAAGCCTATGCAACACTAACCAATTAAAAACAGTACTGTAGCAGTGAAGTTTGTGCAGTAAGCTACAGGCCCAATACATTATCACCACATATTGTCTTTACTTGAATTGCCCTGCCAATGCATTGTTGTTTGGGCAATTTAAAAACAATTATATTTCCAAATTTGAGGTAGGCTATATGATCACATCAGTAATTGATCCGTTATTTTGTTACTTGCGAAGCACATCTGAGAGAGCATACATTTAAATAATTAGCTTTTTTATTTTACTGGGATGATGGTGCCTGAATCTGATGCTCAGTCTCAGTGGAGGGCGAGAGCAGCAACATCCCCCCACTCTCCCTTTCCTCCACTGACACTGACCAAAACGGGACACCGTCTTCCAGCTGATGGCGAAACTAGAGTCGCATCCCATTATTTCTGCCTCGTGCACAAATTCATGTTGTTACTCCTATGAACAGAGAAAGTGAAATATTCCTCAATATTAAAAAGACCCAAGCCGCTAATAATAACAACAATGCACGCCTAAAGATACACTTGCCTACTCATTCATTAGTGCCGCTTTTCTTATTATAGCGCTGAGTGGAAATAGGAAGAATGCGCATTTTATGGCTTATAAGAATTTGTTCAATACAAAGTGTTGACAGTGCTGAGTAAGAATTTAAACATGAATTCACTCATAAAAACAGCATCGCTTTGTTGTATTGGTTGACAGTCTCTCTCTAGTCATGGTTTAAAACGTTTGAAATCTCACAGTATCATCTTTTCTGGAGCTTTCTTTCATGCCTGCCACTTCACTACAGACAAGTTCATCTGAGCCAACCGATTGGCCAGCGTCAGACCTATAGTGCACTTGATTTGCTCACTGGGCCCGCCGGGAAGGCAGAGTTTGTACAACAACCAACTTGACAGAGCATGAATCATTTTTTAAATAATAATGTGTAAATATTGTACAATCCAGGTGTGCAAAATTCTTAGACACTTACCCTGAAAGAGACCGTAGTCATCGCTACGAAAGGTGATTCTAAAATGTATTGACTCGGGGGTATGAATTCTTATGCAAATGAGATATTTCTGTATTTCATTTTCAATAGATTTGCTAAAATTTCTAAAAACGTGTTCACTATCGTGTGTAGATGGGTGAAAAAATAAATACAAAAATATTACATTTTGAATTCACGGCTCACGACTTCATTTTGATATCTGATTTTTTTTTTTTTTTTTTGGGGTGGTTATGGCAGTCAATTGAAAAACATTAAAACAGTATTTCTGATTCTCAACTCACCATCACATACTTTCAACGTGGTGATATGCCAGTCAATTGCAAATTAGTCTGACATAATCTTATCTCACCACTACTACTAATGAGATGGCTGTTTTTGATAAATGTTGCGCCAGAGCTTCTCAAATTAAGGGGGCGTGGTCGACAGTGCACACCTCATCTCTGCTGTCACATCCAACCTGGATCGATATTTGGTTATAATGCAGACGAGAGCACTGAATCCAGCTTCACACATATATGAGCTGGCAAAGGGTAGGCTACCATGAGTTTTATGGTGCTTTCAAGACAACTAAGAACTCAGAAAAATACGATGTCAAATCATGACGTCAGTGAACTTTAATTCGAAAAGTTGGAGCTCTAGAAAGAGGCCCGAGTTCCCGAGTTGGGATTGCTAGTTAGATGACCTTTCAAAACGATTTTCCCCAGCCAAAACTAGTTTTTTTCAGAGTTCCCAGTTGTTTTGAACACGGCATTAATGCTCAGTGGGAGACGTCAGGATATTGATTCATTTTGAGTCAGGAACCAAAACTCCTCAGTAGTGACCCATGAATGCGTTGTCTGCCGCATTCGGTCACATGACAGCTCGATCAGCTGTTCGATTTGACTTACCGGCATGTCAACTGAGCCAGGATCAGTCAAACGGATCGCGAAGTAGGTCCCAAAGTGCTCTTCCAAGCGTTGGAGGGGAGTAGTCATCACTTGTGTGGGACACTTACTGATGCTGTTTTCTGTTAAAAACACGCACAGCCGAGGGAAGGGGGCATGGTTCGCTTTTGAAAGAGCCTATCCAATAAGAAGTCTTTCCTCTGAATCGGTAACTCATCTGTAGAATGTTTTTGTATTTCCCCTGCATGCTTGCGCTCAGTTCTTTCAGTTTCCCAAATATGTCTGTTTATTTGTATTGATTAAGGATCCCCATTAGCTGGTTCCAGGGCAGCAGTTACTCTTCCGGGGGTCCAGCAACATAGGCAAGGAGACACGTTTTATTTTAATTACACAGAAAGTCAACTGAGTCTTTATTTTATTACATCCATTGTGCGTGACAACACACCTCTCAATGCGAAAAATCATTCCAACACTCCCCATCGATAACCACCAAGCCTCGGTGTGAAATAGAACATTGTCATGCGCCAATCCCATATCTCCACATAGTTTTGCGAACAGGCGTGCGCACGGTGGATGTGTTTTTTCGGTATTTTATTAAGATCCCCATTAGCTGTTGCAAAAGAAGCAGCTACTCTTCCTGGTGTTCACACGATTAAAAAAAATGTATTTAAACTTTATTTATCTAGGCAAGTCAGTGAATAACACATTGTTATTTACAACGAGAGCCTACCCCGGCCAAAAACCGGATCACGGCCAGTTGTGATACAGCCTGGAATCAAACCAGGGTCTGTAGTGACGCCTCTAGCACTGAGAGTCAGTGCCTTAGACCGCTGTGCCGCCCGGGAACCATGAAACATGACCTAATACATAACATTAATAGACAAGAACAGCTCAAGGATAGAACTACATCAATAATTTAAAAAAGGCATATGTAGCCTACATAACAATATACATATTCACAAACTATCTAGGTCAAATAGGGGAGAGGGATTGTGCCTTGAGGTGTTGCTTTATCTGTTTTATAATTTGAGCAATATGAGATGGAACGGAGTTCCCTGCAATAATGGCTCTATATAATACAGTACGCTTTCTTGATTTTGTTCTGGATTTGGGGTCTGTGGGGTCCTAGCTAACATCCATTTGGAGAGCATAAGCTGTGGAGTTTTTGAGCCGTTCAGTCAGAGTTTCCTCATTCCTCCCTTGTCGTGTTTGGAGGACAAAGAATGCTGAGTTGCATCCAAAGAACACCATACCTACTGTGAAGCATGGGGGTGGAAACATCATGCTTTGGGGCTGTTTTTTTACATGGACTGATCCATGTAAAGGAAAGAATGAATGGGGCCATGTATCGTGAGATATTGAGTGAAAACCTCCTTCCATCAGCAAGGGCATTGAAGATGAAACGTGGCTGGGTCTTTCAGCATGACAATGATCCCTAACACACCGCCCGGGCAACGAAGGAGTGGCTTCATAAGAAGCATTTCAAGGTCCTGGAGTGGCCTAGCCAGTCTCCAGATATCAACCCCATAGAAAATCTTTGGAGGGAGTTGAAAGTCAGTGTTGCCCAGTAACAGCCCCAAAACATCACTGCTCTAGAGGAGATCTGCATGGAGGAATGGGCCAAAATACCAGCAACAGTGTGTGAAAACCTTGTGAAGACTTGCAGAAAATGTTTGACCTCTGTCATTGCCAACAAAGGGTATATAACAAAGTATTGAGAAACTTTTGTAGGTGACCAAATACTTATTTTCCATCATCATTTGCAAATATATTAATTAAAAATCCTACAATGTGATTTTCTGGATTTTGTTTTCTAATTTTGTCTGTCATAGTTGAAGTGTACCTATGATGAAAATTACAGGCCTCTCTCATCTTTTAAGTGGAAGAACTTGCACAATTGGTGGCTGACTAAATACTTTTTTGCCCCACTGTATATATTCAGTACCAGTCAAGAGTTTGGACACACCTACTCATTCAAAGGTTTTTCTACATTGTAGAATAATAGTGAAGACAACAAAACTATGAAATAACATATGGAATCATTTTGTAACTAAAAAAGTGTTAAATTAATCAAAATATATTTTAGATATGAGATTCTTCAAAGTAGCCACCCTTTGCCTTGATGTCAGCTTTGTACACTCTTGGCATTCTCTCAACCATCTTCACAAGGAATGTTTTTCCAACAGTCTTGAAGGAGTTCCCACATATTGTTGGCTTCTTTTCCCACACTTGTTGGCTTCTTTTCCTTCACTCTGCGGTCCAACTCATCCCAAACCATCTCAATTGGGTTGAGGTCGGGTGATTATGGAGACCAGGTCTGTGGAGACCAGGTTACACAGCCTGGGGTGTGTTGGGTCATTGTCCTGCAGAATGCTGTGGTAGCCATGCAGGTTAAGTGTGCCTTGAACTATTATTTTTGTGTGTATTTTACCCCCTTTTTCTCCCCAATTTCGTTCTTGTCTCATTGCTGTAACTCCCCAAGGGACTCGGGAGAGGCGAAGGTCGAGTCATGTGTCCTCAGAAACATGACCTGCCAAACCACGCTTCTTAACACCCGCCATCTGCCTGCTGCACTAATGTGTCTGCGTAAATACTGTTCAACTGAAGATCAAAGTCAGCCTGCAGGCCCGCCACAAGGAGTCACTAGAGCGCGATGAGTCAAGTAAAGCCACCCCGGCCCAACCCTCCCCTAATCCGGACGACACTGGGCCAATTGCGTGCCGCCCTATGAGACTCCTGGTCACAGCCGGTTGTGACACAGCCTTGGATTAAACCCGGGTCTGTAGTGACACCTCAAGCACTGCGATGCAGTGCCATAGACCACCGTGCCATTCGGGAGGTCCAGGAATTACTCTTCTTTAATGTTGGAGTTGCCAATACTGCTTGGCATATTGTTTATAGTATGTAGCATTGTGCCCGTTGCCATAGATGCCATTGTTTTATTGGTAAACATAGTTTTCATATGAGCATGATACTGTAGAGCTTTCCATAGTGGCCTTCCTTAAAGTGATTGTTGCGCTGCCATGGGCGACCTTCTAGAACCCTCCCAGACGGGTCTTGGAGCTCACGCCTGCGCAGAGTAATATATGACCCTGTGGTGCTGGGGCAGATCAAATAAGACCTCAGCACGGCAGGCTCTCGCACTAGGCCAGAGAGCGAGATGGTGCCATAAATCTTTATCTTGTCAGTCTCAGTAATTGGTTTCTCTCTCTCCGACAAGAGGTTCATCTCATCTTTTGGTTAATGTTCATGCTGTTAAGTTTATAGCCCTGTTTATAGCTGTGTTGTAATAGTGTACTATTATGCTTATTCATCTATATTGCATAATTATGACACTTTACTGTTATGTTGTGCATGTTTTTGCCTTATAGAACCACAATTCATTCAGAGTAACTCAAGTACTATTCCACCAAGATTCACTCCCAGTCAAGATTCATGTTATATGACCAAATGTGTGTGTGTGTGCTTAATGTGTGTTGGTTACGAGGAAAAGGCAATAAAAACCTTGAAAAGAGAAGCATCAGCATTGTTCTTATAGAACATCCTGTGGAGGGTCAAATCACAGTCAGCATAATTGTACTATCGTATGATAAATACGATATACAAAACCAGCTGGTAATCTCTTAGAAAGAAAAAAAACTACTGTAACCAAGACTTAAAAAGAACTGATATTGGCATCTGTATGCTTAATCCATTTTAAACTAATGTATAGAATTTATTACACAAGAGACAAAATTCAAGAATTCTACAGCACAATGGCTGAGTCATGTCTTAAGTGTAAAACTAACAATGCCTCAATAATAGATACCTTGGGTTTCCTAATAAGATCTAAGATGTTAATATTTCTGTACACTTTAGTATTGTAATCTGCGGCTGTCACTGAGCAGGCTCCATTTCATGGACCCAAGATCCAGAGGTAAGACTGTCCCCAATGCAATTCTAAAGTCTAACACATCTACAGTGCGATTTCAACAGATTTTTTTGTGTGTCAAATTAAGTCATTATTGTCTTTTGTTGAATTTATATAACAACATTCCAACCTTGTTTAGCATTATCTAGTCCAATTGGGACATGTTCCACTATTTTTATCCGTTTGCATCAGTTTCAATGGGGGACCTTTACTTTGAAGGCGAACGGTCGATTCCACTATTGTTGCTCATGCTAATGTTGTTCACGACACACACGTGGTTTGACGCCAGTCAAGGCGGGATGGCAGGCTGTCGAACGCTCAGAATATTACACTACAAGAGCTGTCTCTGGAATTCCCGATTATTGTTATGATTCAAGTTGAGACCTTATCGCTGGATTTTCTGTCTAATTTTCATGCAGCTAGCTGTCATTTTCTCCTTCACCGATGTCGAGCAATGGAGAAGCGCCCATCTGCAATTGCTGATGACCTTCTCCTCTGCACACCGAAGCATATTTCTTGGAAACTGCGAAGCGGGGAGCGTTCTGACTTGTAACGTACATTATCATCAATTGAATTGACATTTATTTCACGAGAAGTGAAGTGCCTACAATCTATTCTACCAACACATTTTTTTAAATAGTCAAGACAGAGGCAGATGCCCCTCGTTCTGTCACCCCGGCTACACTATGGTGGAATTTCCATCTCTCATTCCTTATTGGCCTCTCATCCGCTTTCTGGTGCCTTTGGCTATTACCAATGTAGCAATCGACCTCGGCGAACAGGTAGGTTTGCGACATCAAATTGACATGATACAACCTAGTTTGCGTAGGATATGTGTCGGTAGCCAACATTGGGGGTGAGGCAAGGCGATGAACGTCAAGCAGCTAACTAGCTATCTGGCACGGTCAAAACACTGTCGCGCTAACTAAACCTTGCTTGCTTGATTTGACTACTATGTTGACTTGAGCTAAGCTTTCAACATGGTACAGAATGTTTTTATCTATCCACCAGACCACCTCCACTACTAGTAGTAGTGGCCCACAGTTACATCATTTGACCATTCTAAGCTTAGAGATTACAAAACAGACGCGTGCATAAATTTATGTTTGTGTAAATGAGTGCGACTAGATATTTTGATGTTTGTAAACAGTAAACAAATTCTGCTACAGACAAATTATCTAGCTAGCAGCTGATGTAACCCATATTTAGACAATGGCTGCTCTTCTGTGTTTATATCAGTGGAGGCTCATCAGAGGAAGGGGAAGATCATCATCCTCAGTGAATTTCATAAATAAAAACCTTTTTTAGATAAAACTATGCTAAATATATTCACATGTCACCAAATAATGGAGTAAAACACACTATATGCAATGAAGCTCTACAGTATCCTAAGCAGCACTCTAGTGTAGCACCATGGTGTAGCTGGAGGACAGCTAGCTTCTGTCTTCCTCTGGGTACATTGACTTCAATACAAAACCTACGAGGCTCATGGTTCTCACCCCTTCCATAGACTCACACGGTAATGACAACTTCCGGAGGACGTCCTCCAACCTATCAGAGCTCTTGCAGCATGAACTGACATGTTGCCCACCCAATCAAAGGATCAGAGAATGAATCTAGTACTGAAAGCACAAGTTACAGCTAGCTAGCACTTGAAGTGTATAAAATGTGGTGAGTAGTTGACTCAGAGAAAGAAAATAGTTGAACAGTTTTGAACAAATTGATTTCTCCCAAAATTAAGGAGAAGCGAGAGAGAAAGCTAGCCATATTTCGTAGTATAAATTTTTTCACTTTCACTGTCTTAGCTAGCATTAAATGCGGCTAGCTAGCTTAGCCTACTCAAACACCCAGCTCAAACAGAGAGGGAGGCTATATTAGCTAGCTGGATATGGCTATCCAACACAGGAACTCTTCCAAGTCAAGGTAAGCTTTTGGTTTTATAAATTTATTGCCACTAAAGGGTTGCGGTGTATTTGCTAAACTGCTTGCTGCTGACTACACTGTACTGCATGATTGTAGCAGGTTTACTAACATGTTAGTTATAGTAGCTATGGTGATTGACTATAATGTGACAATGATGTAGGCTGTGTGTAGCAGTTAGCAGTCATGAAATGAAGGTTTGGCTTGGAACATTTTTTTCACCTGGTCACAGATAGATGTGTTGTGCACTGAAGTCCACAAGCTAAGAAAAAAGGTGAGCGGAGTGCTCGTAGATAGTTGCGAGAAGGAATTACAATATATAAATAAATAAACAAATAACAATCTGTTTGTATGTGACTGCTATGAAAGTGAACTGTGGTTAAGTGTGATCAGGGGTGTATTCATTCCGCCGATTCTGTTGAAAAACTTTTCTTAAACGGAAGCAAACAAAACGGTGATAAACACCTGAATTTGTCCAATAGAAACTTGTTTGTAACTTTTGGACTAATGATTACACCCTGGATTTTATGAATGACAGTCATCCACTATGCTGTAATAGAAATTTGAGAACTTGTTCTCAACTTGCTTACCTGGTTACATAAAGGTAAAAAAATAAAATAAGGCCATGCTCATGAAAGAATAAAAAAAGAATAATAATCCTCCCTCATCTTAAACGTCACCAACCACCACTGGTTTATACGATGTAGCCTAGCCTTCATTGGTGGTTAGGTGGGATTGGGCTATATATGCATCAGTGATATCTAGCGCAGTGAATGTAAACTAAAAAGCCCTTGAATTGTTATAGGGATCTAGGGCATTGATCAAAGTGAGGTCCACTAGATATAACTGGGAAATAAGAGTAGATTTTGGTTTAATAAACACTGTCACTGATTTAATCATTAGTAGATGTACTGATACTTGGCCATCTTTGTGGCTTGTGAAAATGCCATAATGCATGCAGAACTAAAGCACAGTTCAGTGGAGATGTTATGATTGTCCTTCCCCTGCCATAGCCCCACACCAGTGACCCACAGCTCCCATTCAGGCTCAGTCATATGACAGATGACAGGCCTAGCATCCTAGCTGGTATTCTTTCCTTGTGGACAGTGGGAGTCCAAGCGGCACAGTGTGTCTCGGAAGAGGTTAGGATTATGCTTATGTAATGGCCACGTGAGCAGATATAAATAGCACCCGGCTCCCTTCTATGGAAAGAGGCAGCTGTGGATGCTCTCTGGAGGCAAAGCTAAATGGAAGTGTTATTTAGTTGAATGACTAGTTCAGTGGTTCAGGATCACGACAGCGTATAACGGAGAACAGTGTTTTTGCATCCTGGCTGCCCTAGCAGATCATATTTCCAAACATCCATTATGTTAAAGGTCCAATGCAGTCATTTTATCTCGATATTAAATCATTTCTGAGTAACAATTAAGTACTTTACTGTGATTGTTTTCAATTAAAATGTTCCACACAAAAAAACTTAGCGAAGAGCAATTTCTCAAGCAAGAATTTTGCGAGGACTGCCTGGGAGTGGTGTGAGTGGAAAGGGGAAAACTGAAAATGAGCGGTAATTGGCAGAGAAGTTTGGAACTCTCTTTCTCATTGGCCTATTAACTAATTTACTGCATGGTGATGTCACCATGGAAGGCCAAAACTCCATCTCATCAAAACACGGTAACATTTCAGGCAGCCTTTTCAAACAGCTCTTAGACTAAAAGGGCATTAACATAATTTTAACAATTTCACAGTATTATTCCAAACCTCATATTGTGGAAATATTTATAAAGCACAGAAAAATCAAGTTTTTGACTGCACCAGGACTTGAATGGCAATTCTGTGGCTGAGACTCAGATTTTTCACTTTAAAATGTATGCAAAATAAAAAACATTGATTTCAAAGTTTAACAAATCATACAACTCTATGCACGAGGACTACTTTGAACAATTTACACAAATGTTCACAAAAACACATTTTACTGGAAGAACTGTGCAGATGCAAAGCTTGGTAACAGAATTATGGTAAAATTTCCCTCAGTTTTTATGCGACCAGGTTTTCCAAAAGCTCTGTTAAATATCTGCTACGAATTAATATTTAAATATGTGTAGAAAGAAGGGTGTGTCAGCTATGACATGACACCTTGAGTTTGAAAAAAAATCTGTTTTGGTGATTGAAGTACAGTAAGCGAAGTAGAATTACATCATGGGTCCCTGATCTGTACTACATTGATATTCATATCCATAATTATGCATTTCTTTCTATTTCATGGTGATGTATCCTGTTTAGGTACACAAAAGGTAGAAATATGCAATTGCGTCCTTTGTATATATGAGTATTATTCTACACTCTGGCTATTATTCAAATGAGCTCCGACCGCAAACAAAACCAAGTTTGGTTGGTCCAGACCAGAGTAAATCTGAACCAATCGTAGACATCTGTCTCACAACTGCGCCATATGATATTTTGGCCATGTCGCCCAGCCCTAGCTTAGATCCTTCTTTTACACCATCTAAGGTGTTTGTGTAATGCCCGCCATCGGCTGAGACATAGCATGCTCTTGAATATAGGGTGGGTGTCATGTTTTAGCGGATAAATGTACTAAAATGGGAATAACATGGACATTTAATCTTTCAAAATGGTACCACAAAGAGATCCACGCATCAGAGAATGTTGACTTGAATGGGAATATCAGTTGTTTTTAAATGACTGTTTATCTTCCATAGGAAACCTATTGAAATCAGAAGAAATATAGATGACAGAATAGACATTCCCATTTAAGTTGACATTTGACGGTGGGTGGATGGACCGGCGGCCATATTTGTGGTACTTATTGCAAGTTAACATTTCAATTTCAATGGTGTACAAGCGAATGCCCATTCTATTAATTTTATTTCTATGATTAAATTGACACCCACCCTGTATTCAAGAGTATGCTGTGTCTCAACCGACGGCAGGCACAACACATACACCTCAGATTGTCAATTAGGGACTAAAACTCTGTGTTTTAAGATATTTGACATTAAAGGTTAAAATTACTTTTTTTTTAATAACACTTTTTTTCAAGAAATTATTAAGTAGTTTGACAACCTTGTTTGTAAGCTTTTAAATTATGTCAAAATCAACCGTTAATCTTTTCCAGTGATTTAAGACATGGATGTCTTATGGTATAGCGGGATATGCAAAATGGGTGAACTTTGAGTACCTCTATCATCTGAATGTTTTGGCATTCCGGTCCAAAATGTCACTTTCTGACCACTTCTACCGACCAGCAAGAATAGTTTCATTCAAATCAAAAGGGGTGCAGTAAAAAAGTTATTGAAATCAAATGAAACAACAAAAAACAGTTAGAAGCTTAACATAACAGTATGCCAGTGGAAGGGAGGACAGTAAGTAGGTAACCCAACTGTGGTAAGTGACTACTATAATTTCCCATTGTAGCCAATTCAGTTGCAGTAATTCCGTTAAAGATTTTTCAGTAGTTCTGTTTCCGATTTGTTAGTTAGCATTGGCTGGCGAAACTACCTCAAACTTCCTTCATACTGAGCACAGAGACATAAAAATGGTATCCACAAGTTCATTTGACTCTGGGGAAGTAGATACAGTTCTTAATTGCCAAAATCCTGATATGTCAATTTTTGTTAACGGAATTACAAGGGATTGTTTCTTAAATTTATAGAAGGCAAATCCTTTCTCCAAAACCAAATAAGTGTTGATAATAGTTGGCAGGGGTCTTTACTTCAACATTATTATGTTGTCATGTATTTCTAATACCTTTTGTTACATGGTTTTCTAAATTCCCTTTTCCATCCGTTTCACCAGAAATCAAAGCCAATTCTTAGGCCTAATTTTTATTTTTAGATGGAAAATGATTGAAAATGCATCTAAACTCTTAGCTTTCATTTGACACCCATTTTGATATGTTCCCAATGAGCGTCACGTCAGTGCTCATGGGTCCCTTTTTTTATTTTTTATTATTTTTTTAACATGGGAATGACCTTTACAAAGTATGTCACTGCTATCTTTTCACTGTATACAGTGTAAACCTGCCATTTGCTTACTAGTAAATCGCAGTACTAGCCTGGTCCCAGATTTCTTTATGCTATCATGTCAGCTAACATGTTTGGCATGACAATTAGTGACAAGGATTCGACATGATAGCACAAACAGATTTGGGACCAGCCTAGCGCGGCACTGGTATGAATGATGATGGTATGATGATGAGCCTAGTGGAGCTAATAAATTCTCACTCTTTCCAATCCATTCCCTTGCCCTTCTGGTCGTTGGCAGGCTCTTAACCGGGGTTTAGCAGGTTTTAAAGAGGATGCAGTTGAGATGCTAGCCAGCTACGGGCTGGCTTATTCGCTAATGAAGTTCTTCACTGGGCCCATGAGTGACTTCAAGAACGTGGGCCTGGTGTTTGTCAACAGCAAGAGGGACAGGGCCAAGGCTGTGCTTTGCATGGCGGTAGCAGGCACAATAGCATTCATCCTTCATGTTCTCATAGGTGAGGCTTTATGGGTGGTTTTGTCCCAAATTTTAATAGCAACTAACTACCCATATTTCTTATTAATTCCAAGTTATTATTTTACAATCCAATGATATGTGTCGGTTGTAAACCGCTTTTGGGTGAGCTCTTATTTTTTGGGATAATTAAGAGGCAAACCTACGACTGTTTTTCTTATATCATGTTCAACTTTTCTAATCGTTTTAGTTGTGTCATCTCCTCAGTTCTCATAGTATCCTGACTGTCTTCCCCGTCTCCAGCCCATACAGACTTAGGCTACTACATCATCAATAAGCTCCACCATGTGGACGACTCCGTGGGCAACAAGACCAGGAGGGCTTTCCTCTACCTGGCCGCTTTCCCTCTGCTGGACGCCATGGTGAGCGCTGAGTAGAGTATACGGCTTGATTTCAAGGCTGCGTCCCAAATTTGCATGCTACTCCCTATAGGGCCCATTAGGGCTTTGGTCAAACAGTGCACTATGTAGGGAATAGGGTGCCATTTGGGATGCAGGCCAGCTCTTCTATGACCCAAAGTATGGCCAGTCAGAGAGCCATAATCATGGCAGAGGGAAGCTTAATAACACCTGACCTAGAAAAATGATTTGTAATCCTCTGCTCATCATGCTGGGTCTTAAAATGGACAGGCGCCTGTCCCTGTATTTCAACGACTGCATATCTTCTCTTTGCTTGGTCGAAATCAGATTTCAATGTGGGCCTTTGGCTTGCTGTTTTTAAACAAGCCAGATAAGAACAATGGGTACTTGGTGTTCTGAAATTCTTGGGTGGAGAAGCATCAATTGTCTCTTTGTTTATTGTTTTGTAGGCTTGGATCCATGCTGGAATTCTCCTTAAGCACAAATACAGCGTCATCGTAGGCTCTGCCTCCATCTCTGATGTTATCGCTCAGGTACTCCGCAGTTTGCTTCCTTGTTTTTCACTAATCTCCATTACAGTGAAGATTGGTCCTTGTTGCCAAGACTAATGCAATTGACCTTAAAAGTGGTCTTGGCAGTATGCCCTGCTCTGATAGGTTGTGACAGGGATGTGGTCGTAAGGGAGTGTCTCTAAGTTTTAATGTCACATGAAATGCCTTTCTTGCAAGCTCTAAACCCAACAATGCTGTAATCAATATCAATGTAGTACTACAAATAACATAAGGTAGAACAAAAATACTTGAGGAATAAAATACGAAATAAGAAGAGAACGAAAAGTAGGTAAGCTACAGTTGAAGTCGGAAGTTTAGATACACCTTAGCCAAATACATTCAAACTCAGTTTTTCACAATTCCTGACATTTAACCCTAGTAAAAATTCCCTGTCTTAGGTCAGTTAGGATCACCAGTTTATTTTAAGAATGTGAAATGTCAGAATAATAGTAGGGAATGATTTTTCAGCTTTTATTTCTTTCATCACATTCCCAGTGGGTCAGAAGTTGACATACAGTCAATTAGTATTTGGTAGCATTGCCTTTAAATTGTTTAACTTGGGTCAAATGTTTCGGGTAGCCTTCCACAAGCTTCCCACAATAAGTTGGGTGAATTGTGGCCCATTGGTGCATTGGGCCCTGTGGTGTAACTGAGTCAGGTTTGTAGGCCTCCTTGCTCGCGCACTATTTTTCAGTTATGCCCACAAATTTGATATAGGATTGAGGTCAGGGCTTTGTGATGGCCACTCCAATACCTTGACTTTGTTGTCCTTAAGCCATTTTGCCACAACTTTGGAAGTATGCTTGGCGTCATTGTCCATTTGGTAGACCCATTTGCGACCAAGCTTTAACTTCCTGGCTGATGTTGCTTCAATATAGCCACATAATTTTTTCTCCTCATGATGCCATCTATTTTGTGAAGTGCACCAGACCCTCCTGCAGCAAAGTGTGCAGTTGCAAACCGTAGTCTGACTTTTTTTATGGAGGTTTTGGAGCAATGGCTTCTTCCTGGATGAGCAGCCTTTCAGGTTATGTCAATATAGGACTCGTTTTACTGTGGATATAGATACTTTTGTACCTGTTTCCTCCAGCATCTTCACAAGGGGAGTGGTCTGGTCCTTTGCTGTTGTTCTGGATTAAATTGGAACTTTACGCATCAAAGTACGTTAATTTCTAGGAGACGGAACGTATCTCCTTCCTGAGAGGTATGATGGCTGTGTAGTCCTATGGTGTTTATATTTGCGTACTATTATTTGTACAGATGAACGTGGTACCTTCAGGCATTTGGAAATTGCTCCCAAGGATGAACCAGACTTGCGGAGGTCCACATTTTTTTTCTGGGGTCTTGGCTGACTTCTTTAGATTGTCCCATGATGTCAAGCAAAGAGGCACTGAGTTTGAAGGTAGGCCTTGAAATACATTCACAGGTACACCTCCAGTTGACTCAAATTATGTCAATTAGCCTATCAGAAAGCCATGACATAATTTTCTGGAATTTTCCATGCTGTTTAAAGGCACATTCAACTTAGTGTATGTAAACTTCTGACCCACTGGAATTGTGATACAGTGAATTATAAGTGAAATAATCTGTCTGTAAACAATTGTTGGAAAAATTACTTGTGTCATGCACAAAGTAGATGTCCTAACCGACTTGCCAAAACTGTAGTATGTTAACAATAAATTTGTGGAGTGGTTGAAAAACAAATTTTAATGACTCCAACCTAAGTGTATGTAACCTTCCGACTTCAACTGTATATACAGGGTCAGTTCCAGTACCATATTTACAATGTGGAGGGATACTGGAGTGCTGGAAGTAGATATGTGTAGTGGTAAGGTGACAATGCTAAACAGAGTAGCATCAGCGTTTATGATGATTGTATCTAAGTGCGTGGGTATAGTCAGTATAAATGTGTGTGCGAGAAAATTCAGTGAGTTGGGAGTGTGTAGAGATCTGACTGTGGTCTCCCTCCTCTCTGTGGCAGATTGTGTTTGTGTCCATCCTGCTGCACAGTAACCTGCCGTGTGTGGAGCCCCTGCTCATCCCCATCCTCTCCCTGTACATGGGAGCCCTGGTACGCTTCACCATCGTGGGCCTAGGCTACTACTACAACATCCACGACAAGATCCCCGAATCCAGTGGACTTGACGTGGGGGTACGCCGTTTCCTTAGTCGCCCTACTGGGACCTTTTTTTAAATGACAGATGGAGTTCAACATGTAGTGTGTCTTTTCTGGGGCATCAATTCATCTTGGTCTTCTAAAACTGTCTTTGTTGCAGTTGCAGACTACCTGTGTAATAGTAGCTTATGTCCCAAAAGGAACCAGGACAATTAGGTCAATGGCCCCTATTTTATCTAGTAATCAATACTACTGCCCTCACATGAGGAGCTAGCTCTACAACTACAAAGCACCCAGATTGAACATACCCTTGTTTCCCGCTCTCGTTCCTGTTCACTTTGCAGGGAGATGCCACCATCAGGAAGATGTTGAGTTTCTGGTGGCCTCTGGCCCTCATCCTGGCTACCCAGCGGATCAGCAGGCCCATTGTCAACCTCTTTGTGTCCCGGGACCTCAAGGGGAGCAGCGAAGCTACTGAGGTGAGTTTGTAGACTACTCGGTCCACTCCCCAATAATACCCCATTTAGCTCAGTCCCACTCACTGTTATTCGGCAGCTGCCAAACACAATGTCCTTTACCAGAAGTGGTCTGGATTCTAATCTAATGTTTTGTTGTCTGAGGAGACAGGCTGCTGGCTCATGGGAGGAGGAATTTCTAATGTCAACTGTGTGGGTGGGGGGGGGACCTTTTGACTGCTAGTGTTCATTACCATGCTAAAGTAACTTCATACAGCCAAACTCTTAGCATCAGTTTGGCCTGTAGTACAGGCTTTGCATTTATCCACTCGCTAGGTTGATTCCCTTCTCATGATATCACAGCTGAAATGCCCAAATTAATTTGAACAATCTGTCTGGACCTCTCGTGCATTCAGAGACCTAACCAGAGGCAAAACAATAAGCTGTTTACCAGAATGAACTGGAAATAATCAAAAGCACATTGGCTGCCAGTGGTGTTTACGTGATTCAACCTGAAACTCAGAGGGTGACCTCACACTTACAGTGACTGAAAACATTCCTAAACATCTCTACTGTGTGTGCAAAGACTGTCACTGCCTGTTTTTATTGGTTACACACAATGCTGACAAGCCCGAGGCACTTGCCCTGGTATGAACATGGGAAAATCCTAATGCGATTACAAACTAAGCTAATTGTCTTTGCTGACAGGTTTTGGCTAGTCAGTCATGTTTTAACATCTTGGCTACATTGCTGTAAGCTGTCCAAAAAGGAAATTAAATGTCATGTGAATCCTAATGACTCTTTTTGCTTGGCCAGGCAGTGGCTGTGCTCACTGCCACCTACCCTGTGGGTCACATGCCCTATGGCTGGCTGACTGAACTGAGAGCTGTCTATCCCGCTTTCGACAAGGTAAACCAAGGCCAGTCTAACAATAGCCTCTTGTTGCAGATCATAACATATTATATATATTTGGGTACTGAGTCCAGGTGGCATGCATTTTATTTCCCACTAATGATAATGTTCTCTTCTTCAATAGACCAATCCCAGCAATAAGCTCATATCCGGCACACCGGTCACAAAGACGCATATCAAAAAGTTTACAGCCTGTTGTTTGGTGCTATCGCTCACGGTAAGAAGGATGTATGGCTCTTTTTGTTTTTATTCCAATATTGGAATAAATATTCGAATACTATTGGGAAGTATACTAACTCTATAGAGAGAAAAAATGAGAATCCAGAGTGTAGAATTCAGAGCCAAAACCAAGACGATCTTAGCTCTTGTGTTCTGTTTGTCAGTTTTGGCACAAAGCGTGCCACAGATCAGAGAAAAACAGTTTTGAGACTCACGCAAGCAGAGCGGAACATCCTTTCAGTGTTCTATGTGGGCATTCTTGGCGTTTGTTCATGTCAATGCTTCTTACATAATGATGTAGTCAGACGGGTATCCTACTTAATAATTTTCTGAACTATAGCCTATTTTTTTTTTTTTTAACTACTCCTCGTGTGAAAAGGAAGAAGTAAGGCGAAGATGACACTGGATGGATAAACACTATGCCATAGATAAATATATACTTATGCTCTGGATAAGCCCTGGGGCTTCAAGCGCTAAGCCACCAAACAAGCAGGTATAGAACCAGCTATGCGGAATAAGTGGTTTCAATACCTGTATGTTTGGACAGAATGTACAGTATTTATATAGCAGTGTTTTTTTTGTTCTATATCTGACTTCAGGAGTCAGGTTGCAGTGTGTGAGTGTGTCAGAGTGAGAGGGAGAGGCACACCAGGTTGGTGTACTGTCGTTTCCCTGAACACTTCTTCTCCTGGTTTAAAGGGCATAATACAATTGTGGCATTTCCATAAACACATGTGTTTCACATAACATATCCGTTTCCATATGCATGTGAATTTCAGAGCAAAGTAATGGAAGCTGACTTCTATTTTCCATCCAGCTCTATTGATAATAGAACAGAGCACAACAAGTTGGCCTTGTAAAAGCACTGTTGAGAAAGGTATAGTTCCGCCTTGTCATAAATCGTCTGGTTTTTTTCACGGTTTCGGTATTGGGATATGTGGTAAATACAGGGTAGAAATGGGAACAGAAAAAAAACCCCGAGACTGATTTGATGGGGAGGAAATAATGTGTCCCTAATGACTTGGGATGTGAAAAACAGGAAGTTGGTGGAAAAGCGAAGGCCTTGGAGCCACAGAGAGTGGCGGTAGCATGCCAACCAGATGTGGAATTCCACTGTTATAAACAAGTGGGTGTGGGCTCAAGCCTGGCAACCAGGGTTCTGTGGTTGCCATGGTGCCGTAAGGCAGCCTAAACAGAGACATCTAAAATATGTACAGAATTTAGAGAGATCAGCTTTTTTTGTTTTTGATAAGTCATTGACTTGTTGATTTGATATATCTGGTTGTTTTAACCCACATAGTTGCAGGACTGATTGCAGGTTGACTTGATTAACGTTAATGTTTGCATTTTAAAGATCCATCGCAGCGCCGGCCTCTTTTTGATCAATGAGACCTGACTGCATTATGGAAATGGAAGAGGGCTCGCAGTGAGGATGACTACTGGTCTGGTTTGGACTGATGTTTAGTGGGATGTTTTGCGCTGTAGCAGCCGCATCAACCAAGTGGGTGCTACACAGTTGTGGAGGAGTACGAAATCCATACTACAGAGTGGCTGAGAGTCGACTCCAAAATAATCGATTTCTCGACTCCTTGCCCGTCGATTCCCGGTGTCAAGCTTCGATTATGCTAAGAATAAACTCCTCGACTCCTAAGATTCAGTAGTTTTGCAACGGAGGAGACTAGTTGCCGTAGGCTACTTCTGAGAACAAACTCTCGCATCTTTCACAGTAAAGAAAGAAAAGAAAGAGCAAGCTGGGGGGAGGGGCACATCCAGGCAGGTCAAATACCAGGCATACAGTCAGAACCATGTATCGCTAATCAAAAGCTGTATCTCACAATTTCTTGGCTTGCAATGTCTCGCAAGTTCACTAAAGTAAGGGCTATTTAATTATTTGGAAAATCTATTCAAAGTATTCAACGGCTTTGTTATGGCACAAGCCTAAATAATTTCAGGAGTAAAAATGTGCTTAACAAGTCACATGGACTCACTCTGTGTGCAATAATAGTGCTTAACATGATTTTTGAATGACGACCTCATCTCAGTACCCAAGACATACAATTATCTGCAAGGTCCCTCAGTTGAGCAGTGAATTTCAAACACAGATTTCACCACCTGGGAAGTTTTCCAATGCCTCGCAAAGAAGGGCACCTAAACTCAGCAAAAAAGAAAAGTTCCTTTTTTCAAGACCCTGTCTTTCAAAGATAATTTGTTAAAATCCATATAACTTCACAGATGTAGATTGTAAAGGGTTTAAACACTGTTACCCATGCTTGTTTAATGAACCATAAACAATGAATTAACTTACACCTGTGGAACGGTCGTTAAGACACTGACAGCTTACAGACAGTAGATAATTAAGGTCACAGTTATGAAAACTTAGGACACCAAATAGGCATTTTTACAGACTCTGTTAAACACCAAAAGAAAGATGCCCAGGGTCCCTGCTCATCTGCACGAATGTGCCTTAGGCATGCTGCAAGGAGGCATGAGGACTGCAGATGTGGCCAGGGCAATAAATTGCAATGTCCGTACTGTGAGACGCGCTACAGGGAGACAGGACGGACAGCTGATCGTCCTCGCAGTGGCAGACCATGTGTAACAACACCTGCACAGGATCGGTACATCCGAACATCACACCTGCAGGACAGGTACAGGATGGCAACAACAACTGCCCGAGTTACACCAAGAACGCACAATCCCTCCATCAGTGCTCAGACTGTCCGCAATAGGCTGAGAGAGACTGGACTGAGGGCTTGTAGGCCTGTTGTAAGGCAGGTCCTCACCAGACATCACCGGCAACAACGTTGCCTATGGGCACAAACCCACCGTCGCTGGACCAGACAGGACTGGCAAAAAGTGTTCTTCACTGACGAGTTGCGGTTTTGTCTCACCAGGGGTGATGGTCGGATTTGCGTTTATTGTCAAAGGAATGAGCGTTACACCGAGGCCTGTACTCTGGAGCGGGATCGATTTGGAGGTGGAGGGTCCGTCATGGTCTGGGGCGGTGTGTCGCAGCATCATCGGACTGAGTTTGTTGTCATTGCAGGCAATCTCAACACTGTGCGTTATAGGTATGCCAGCAGCCATACTGCTCGTTCTGTGTGTGATTTCCTGCAAGACAGGAATGTCAGTGTTCTGCCATGGCTAGCGAAGAGCCCGGATCTCAATCCCATTGAGCACGTCTGGGACCTGTTGGGTCGGAGTGTGAGGGCTAGGGCCATTCCCCCCAGAAATGACCGGGAACATGCAGGTGCCTTGGTGGAAGAGTGGGGTAACATCTCACAGCAAGAACTGGCAAATCTGGTGCAGTCCATGAGGAGATGCACTGCAGTACTTAATGCAGCTGGTGGCCACACCAGATACTGAATGTTAATTTTGATTTTGACCCCCCTTGTTCAGGGACACATTATTCCATTTCTGTTAGTCACATGTCTCTGGAACTTGTTCAGTTTATATCTGTTGTTGAATCTTATGTTCATACAAATATTTACACGTTAAGTTATGACAGTGAGAGGACGTTTCTCTTTTTGCTGAGTTTATTGGTATATGGGTTAAAACAAAAAATGGAATATCCCTTTTGAGCATGATGAAGTTATTAATTACACTGGATGGTGTGTCAATACAGCCATTCACTACCAAGATACAGGTGTCCTTCCTAACTAAATTGCTGGAGAGGAAGGAAACCACTCAGGGATTTCACCATGAGGCCAATGGTGACTTTAAAACAGAGTTTAATGGTAGTGATAGGAGACAACTGAGGATGGCTCAACAACATTGTAGTTACTCCACAATACTAACCCAATTGACAGAGTGAAAAGAAGGAAGCCTGTACCGAATAACAAGGCACTAAAGTAATACTGCAAAAAATGTGGGTAAGCAATTAACTTTTTGTCCTGAATATAAAGTGTTGTTTGGGGCAAATCCAATACAACACATTACTGAGTAGCACTCTATATTTTCAAGCATAGTGGTGGCTGCATCATGTTAAGGACTGGGGACTTTTTCAGGACCAAAAAGAAAGGCAAAATCCTAGTGGAACATCTGGTTCAGTCTGCTTTCCACCAGACACTGGGAGATTAATTCACCTTTCAGCAGGACAATAACCTAAAACACAAGGCCAAATTATACACTGGAGTTGCTTACCAAGGAGACAGTGAATCTGCCTGAGTGGCCGAATTATTATTATTATTATTATTATTATTATTTAAAAAATTAAATCTACTTGAAAATCTGTGGCAAGACCTGCAAATAGTTGTCAAGCATGATCAACAACCAATTTGACAGAGCTTGAATAATTTTGAAAGTAATAATTGTGAAATGTTGCACAATCCATGTGTGGAAATCTCTTAGACTTACCCAGAAAGTAATTGCTGTCAAATGTGTTTCTACAAAGTATTGACTCAGGGGTGTGAATACTTATTTAAATTACAAAAAATATATATTTTTCATTTGACCTTTTATTTAACTATGCAAGTCAGTTAAGAACAAATTCTTATTTTCAATGAAGGACTAGGAACAGTGGGTTAATTGCCTTGTTCAGGGGCAGAACGACAGATTTTTTTTACCTTGTCAGCTTTCACTTTGTCATTCTGGGGTATTGTGTGTAGATGGGTGAGAAAAAATTTATCTATTTAATCCATTTTGAATTCAGGCTGTAACACAACAAAATGTGGAATAAGTCAGGGGATATGAATACTTTCTGAAGGCACTGTATGTTGGTGTTTCCTTTACTTTGGCAGTTACATGTATATAGCATACTGCACATTGGGCCAGATAGCCATGGCCTACGGGCTTGATGGAAACACAGGCTCAGCCTCTGACAGCCCACATGCCAAGACTTGCTCTGATTGCGTCTGACTCTGTGGGAAAGTGAACAGTGCAGAGAGAAGACAGACAAGTGTACAATAAACACCACAAAGGAAATGTTTCACTGCCAGTTTAGACTGTAAACAGAGCAAATGGGTTTTAAATTATTTTCTTTATAAACATCAAATTGACTTTAGATGGCTTTTAGAGATTTAGACAGTGAGGAAGTCTAGTGAAAAAACAGGAAAACCACGACTCAGCATGACCTGTCTATTTGTATACAGTATTGTGACTGACTAAACATAGACATTCAGCAAAACATCCGAGAGTCATCGGCACGACTGCACTGCTACATTTTCTTTGGCAATTCAAATATTTCTAACCAGAACCAGAGGAACACATCATATACACTGAACAAAAATATAAACGCAACAATTTCAAATATTTTACATAAGGAAATCAATCAATTGAAATAAATGTATTAGGCCCTAATCTATGGATTTCACATCTGTTGGTCACGGATAAAAACAAGTAGGGGCATGGATCAGAAAGTCATTCAGTATCTGGTGTAACCACCATTTGCCTCATGCAACGCGACACATCTCCTTCGCATACAGTCGATCAGGCTGTTGATTATCGCCTGTGGAATGTTGTCCCACTCATCTTCAATGACTGTGAGGTTGCTGGATATTGGCGGGAACTAGAACACAATGTCGTACACGTTGATCCAGAGCATCCCAAACATGCTCAATGGGTGACATGTCTGGTGAATATGGAGACCATTTCAGAACTGGGACAATTTCAGCTTCCCGGAATTGTGTATAGATCCTTGCGACATGGGGCTGTGCATTATCATGATGAAACATGAGGTAATGGCGTCAGATGAATGGCACAACAATGGGCCTCAGGATCTCGTCACGGTATCTCTGTGCATTCAAATTGCCATCGATTTAAAATGCAATTGTGTTCATTGTCCGTAGCTTATGCTTGCCCATACCATAACCCTACCACCACCGTGAGGCACTCTGTTAACAATGTTGACATCAGAAAGCGTGTATGGCATCATGGCCGAGGGGTTGTCTGCCATCTGCAGGGTACAGTTGAAACTGGGATTCATCCGTGAAGAGCACATTTCTCGGGGAGCATGCCAGTGGCCATCGAAGGTGAGTATTTGCCCACTGAAGTCGGTTACGACACCAAACTGCAGTCAGGTCAAGACCCTGGTGAGGATGACGAGCACGCAGATGAGCTTCCCTGAGATGGTTTGTGCAGAAATGATTTGGCTCTGTAAACCCACAGTTTCATCAGCTGTCCGGGTGGCTGGTCTCAGATGGTCCTGCACATGAAGAAGCCGGGTGTGAAGGCCCTGGGCTGGCGTGGTTACACGTGGTCTGCGGTTGTGAGGCACGGTTAGACGTACTGCCCAATTCTCTAAAATGACGGAGGCGGCTTATGGTAGAGAAATTAACATTCAATTCTCTGGCAACAGCTCTGGTGGACATCCCTGCAGTCAGCATGCCAATTGCGTGCTTCCTCAAAACTTGAGACATCTGTGGCATTGTTGTGTGACACAGCACTTTTTAGTGGCCTTTTATTATGCCCAGCACAAGGTGCACGATCATGCTGTTTAATCAGCTTCTTGATATGCCACACCTGTCAGGTGGATGCATTATCTTGGCAAAGGAGAAATGCAATCAAATTTGTGCACAGCATATTTGAGAAATAAGGTTTTTGTGCGTATGGAACATTTCTGGATAAATAAAAAAATTCAGCTCATGAAACATGGGACATGCGTTTATTTTTGTTCTGTGTAGTTTATAAGTTGTCTTTTACCTCAGTGATTTAGTTGCAATATTGTGTTATGTACGGTATTGTACATTGTTACTGCAATTAGACTTAATTATATTTGGGTTACAAGCCTGGCTTGTGTTAACTTCAAAAGGGACTAAGGTGAACCTAAACTCAGTCGCCTTAATGATCTAGTAAATTCCAACAAGGAATGTTTTGGCAAGGTTATGTAACTGAGTTAAATAACTTTGTTTTTGTTTGCCCGGCTACATGTGGTGTATAACACCCCTGGTTTGTTTTTGTGCGGCCAGCTCTGCTTTGTGGTGTTCTGGACCCCTCACATCTCTGAGAAGATTCTAGTGAATGTGATTGGTGTGGACCTTGCCTTCGCTGAGCTCTGTGTGGTTCCACTAAGGATTTTCTCCTTCTTCCCTCTGCCAGGTAAGGAGTGCACAAAGTGCGTAATATCTGTTGGTTGCAGCCCTAGAGTTGTGAGTTTGATTCCCCATGACCCACACATACTTGCCATATATAACAGGAAGTGTTACAGGAAATGTCTGCTGGAAATGTCTGACTATTTAGGATTAGTCACCCAAATGAGCCTCCTAGTATGTAGTGTCCTATCTTGAGTACGAGGGTTTTCTATGTGTTAACACAATGCTGTACCGCTGAGCCCAGAGTCATGGACTGTGGTCCAAATGGCACCCTTATTCCTTATATAGTGCACTACTTTGGACCAAAACTCCATTGGCTCTGGTCAAAAGTAGTGCACTATAAAGGTTATAGGGTGCCAGTAGGGCACTACAAAGGGAATAGGGGGCCATTTGGGACGCTACCATGGTCTGCTGAGACAGCAGTCTGATTTGACGTTTCCACGGACTCTGTCCCCTGTGTGTGTAGTGACAGTCCGGGCCCACCTGACTGGCTGGCTCATGACCCTGAAGAAGACCTTTGTGCTGGCCCCCAGCTCTGTGCTCCGCATCATCGTCCTCATCACAAGCCTGGTCGTGCTGCCTTATATGGGGTAGGTGGACACCTCACTGAAATGGCACCCTATTCACTACTTTTGACTGGGTGCACTGTAAAGGGAATAGAGTTCCATTTAGTACACACGGTCTGTTTCCTTCAGCTAACATATATGAGTTCCTGATTCACCAGTCTCATAATAATGTAAGCTATGATGTGGCCTGAGAGATTTGATATTGTAACGAGCCTGTATGGCCACCAAAACTCTCACGTAGTTTGTTAACTAGCATAAACAGCCCATGATGATAATTTCCCATGAAATAATCAAGTTGTCGTTTATTTGGTTCAACATAGGTCGGTGCGCGCTGACGCACATAAGCGCCTCTAGACCCAGCATGCCCCAGCGTCATCAACTACAACAACTCATTTGCATAACATTGTGTGATATGCTGAGAGTGACGAAATCAGCTTCTATCTCCAGGCTATCAGACTGTTAAACAGTCACCACTAGCCGGCCTCCGCCCAGTGCCCTGCACCTTAGAGAATGCTGCCCTATGTACATAGTCATTGAACACTGGTCAGTTTAATACTGTTTTACCCAGTGTATACATACATACACACAATTTATATTCTGGTCTCTGACATTGATATTTCTTAATTTACATTTTTATGGATTGTGTGTAATGTTTATTTTTGTGTTTTACTGCACTGTTGGAGCTAGAAACAAGCGTTTCGCTGCACCTACGACAACATCCTCAAATCGTTGTGTCGACCAAAAAACTTTGATTTGACACATTACAATATGAATTATGTTTTATTCTAAAACGGGATACCTAAAGATGGTTTATTTGAATTCAGCAAACTTTGTTTATTGCTTAGTGTGACATTTTGATTGGACTCCAATCTGACACGGAGTTGAGGAGCTGCTCTCTGTTTCATGATAAGCAAACATGAATAGAAATGTATTCAGATAAGATTTTAAATCAGAAATATGTAAATTGTCACCGTTCACCACATCTACCATCAAATGCAGACTTTGCAAATTCAGTGTGAGGGTATGCGGTTTTGTATTTAGCCAATAGCCTCATTAAATCTTTAGACCGGTTCTTTGTGCAAGGTTTTCAATTAAACATAAGGTAGCATAATATACAGTACCAGTGAAAAGTTTGGACACCTACTCATTTCAGGGTTTCTTTATTTTTACTCTTTTCTACATTGTAGAATAATAGTGAAGACAAACTATGGAATTATGTAGTAACCAAAAAATGTGAGATTCTTCAAAGTAGCAACCCGTTGCCTTGAAGACAGCTTTGCACACTCTTGGCATTCTCACAACCAGCTTCATCAGGAATGCTTTTCCAACCGTCTTGAATGAGTTCCCACATGCTGAGCACTTGTTGGCTGCTTTTCCTTCACTCTGCGGTCCAACACATCCCAAACCATCTCAATTGGGTTGAGGTCAGGTGATTGTGGAGGCCAGGTCATCTGATGCAGCACTCCATCACGCTCCTTGTTCAAATAGCCCTCACACAGACTGGAGGTGTGTTTGGGGGGGTCATTGTCCTGTTGAAAAACAAATGATAGTCCCACTAAGTGCAAACCAGATGGGTTGGCGTATTGCTGCAGAATGCTTTCGTAGCCATGCTGGTTAAATGTGCCACCAGCAAAGCACCCCCACACAATCACACCTCCATGCTTCATGGTGGGAACCACACATGCAGAGATCATCCGTTCACCTACTCTGCATCTCACAAAGACACAGTGGTTGAAACCTTGGTAGGCTGTCATTTTAAATAAGAATTTGTTTTTGTCTGACTTGCCTAGTTAAATATTAAAAACAAAATCTCATTTGGACTCAACAAACCAAAGGACAGATTTCCACCTGTCTAATGTCCATTCTTCTTATTGGTGTCCTTCAGTAATGGTTTCTTTGCAGCAATTCGACCATCAAGGCCCGATTCACTCTGTCTCCTCTGAACAGTTGATGTTGATGTCTGTTACCTGAACTCTGTGAAGCATTTATTTGGGCTGCAATCTGAGGTGCAGTTAACTCCAATGAACTTATCCTCTGCAGTAGAGGTAACTCTGGGTCTTCCTTTCCTGTGTCGGTCCTCATGAGAGACAGTTTCATCATAGCCCTTGATGGGTTTTGCTCGTGCACTTGAAGAAACTTTCAAAGTTCTTAATTTTCCGGATTGACTGACCTTCATGTCTTACAGTAATAGACTGTCGTTAATCTTTGCTTTTTTGAGCTGTTCTTGCCGTAATATGGACTTGGTCTTTTACCAAATAGTGTTATCTTCTGTATACCACCCCTACTGTTTCACAGCACAACCGATTGGCTCAGACGTATTAAGAAGGAAAGAAATTCCACAAATCAACTCAACAAAATGTGATTGGCAGCTTCATTAAATAGGACCCGCAAAACACCATTCTCAACGTCAACAGTGAAGAGGTGACTCTGGGATGCTGGCCTTCTAGGCAGAGTTCCTCTGTCCAGTGTCTGTGTTGTTTTGCCCATCTTAATCTTTTATTTTTATTAGCCAGTCTGAGATATGACTTTTTCTTTGCAACTCTGCCTGGAAGGCCAGCATCCTGGAGTCACCTCTTCACTTGTTTTTTTATATTGTATTTTTTACCTTTATTTAACAAGGCAAGTCAGTTAAGAACAAATTCTTATTTTCTATGACGGCCTAGGAACAGTGGGTTAACTGCCTGTTCAGGGGCAGATCGACAGATTTGTACCTTGTCAGCTTAGGGATTTGAACTTTCGGTTACTAGTCCAACGCTCTAACCACTAGGCTACCCCAGGGTTATCTTCAGTATACCACCCCTAACTTGTCACAACTGTTTTGGCTCAAACACATTAAGAAATTCCACAAATTAACTTAACAAGGCACACCTGTTAATTGAAAGGCATTTCAGGTGACTACCTCATGAAGCTGGTTGAGAGAATGCCAAAGCTGTCAAGGCAAAGGGTGACTATTTTGAAGAATCTCATAACATATTTTGATTTGTTTAACACTTGTTACTACATGATTCCACATGTGTTCTTTCATAGTTTGTCTTCACTATTATTCCACAATGTAGAAATAAAAATAAAGAAAAACCCTTGAATGAGTAGAAGTGCCCAAACTTTTGGACTGGTACCGAGTTAATAAAGCATGCATCTATCTATGTGCTATGCTCAAAGTGAGTGTTTTTGCTGCACAAGAATTGGACCCATCGACAATCCTAGCTGCCCTTTTACCCTACCTTATCTGTAAATACAAGTGAATGTGTCACTGCCATTTCTGTCTGAACCATATGCGACAAAGCGGTGTGACTTCAAGATGGTCATTTCACTGTGGGCAAACGGTATCTGAGCATAAATCACTATAAAAGACTGACCATAATAGAGAGGACTTTTCTTCCATTGCTTAGCAACGCCTCTCATCCGGACTGACAAGCCAAAGCCAGTATATCAGACCTGCTGCTATACTTTCTTTACCCCGGGAAAAAAACATCCGTGTTTGCTAGACGCCAGGCTATTTCACAGCAAGACATCTAGGATGACATTTTTCACTTGCCACACACTGTAGGCCTACAACTAAATGGCTATTTTGCTTTAGTTTCTTTGGAGGAAGTGTGAAATGGGCCTATTTTAGTCTATACGGCCCCCCAAAATGTATTCCAATAGGGTAAGCCTGTACCACATAGGCCTACGGTATATCCTGTATTCTGAGCTCTACTGGTCAGTTGTTCCAGTGTTAATGAAAGCTGGGGTTTGTGTTTCAGTGTCCACGGGGCCACACTGGGGGTTGGGTCTCTGTTGGCTGGTTTCATAGGGGAGTCTACCATGGTGGCCATTGCGGCCTGCTATGTCTATCGAAAACAGGTGAGAGAACCCCTACATAAAGGAAGAGTAAGAAACGGTATAGCAGGGTTCCCCAACTGGCGGCCCATGGGTGATTTCATTTGGCCCCCCCACGTTGAGCAATTTATTGTTTTACATACGACTGTAAAAACACCAGCAAATAAGCTCCAAGTTTTTACTTTGGAACAGATTTCCTAAATTATTCCCACACGAGAGATATGTAACCCTATACAAATGCAAGCATGATTGTTGTAGTCATATGTTTGTGCTTCTTGCGGTCAATTTGTCGTCATGTTCCAGCCCCCTGACCATCCCCTCGAGAAAATATTGTCCCGTGCCTGAATCTAGTTGATGAGCCCTGCTGTATAGTCATACAGTGAAGTACAAAATAACTATAAATTGCTCTTCATTCCTTTCAGCTCTTTCTTATATTCCTTTTCTTTCATTCTCTCCTTTCCCACAGAAAAACAATGAGATGGCCAGCGAGCTGGTGGTGGAGGGAGAGGACTCGGCTCCTATGAGCGAGGTGTGTTCCAGAACTCAGATGGATGCCATTGAGGAGCTCCAGGAGGAGGAGCTTCAGGAGTAGAGGCACATGGAGAGAGAGAGAGACAGGAGAAATTGGAGCTGAGCTCCATTAGAAAAAAGGGAATTCCAGCGGAAGAGGACCATGGGTAGGCCCCAATACCGGACCTGAGAGAAGAACACAGATCGCTTAATAGGCTCCTTGAGTGGATGATCAGCCATGATGAGGAACACGCACTGTACAGACAAGCCATGCACTGAAATCCATGTAAATACCTTCCAATCCTCTGGACAATTAATGTATTCATGAACTGCAGAAATAGGATAAGTATTAATCACTTTCATCATCGTGTTACTGCTAATTGAGCATGGGAAATAACTGATGTAGGAAAACCGGTCCTCAGCTAAGGGAAATGTGTTGTGGAGAAATTGAAACATTATTTTACTTGGATAATCAAGTAAAAGAAGCACAGCTTTATTTTATTTTAATGCTGGAACATTTGAAAAAGGACCTGTTGAGTTGGGCAAGTGTATTTTACATTGAATGGTGTTCAAGAACTAGAGTTCTGTTTTATATAGGCGACGGGAATTTGCAAAGTGTATATTAACTTGCAGAAAGGGGTCGGGAATCCCTCAGTATCTTAGTGGGTGTGTGTGACTGTGTTTGCATCATTATGCTCGTCCACTTTATGCAGTCTGGGAATGTTTCATTTTATTTTGACAAGTATAGCTATTTTCTTAATAGCACATTCTGACTGTTCGATGTACATATTGTAAAGGCATTATATTATTTGGCAAATAAATTGTTATTTAAAGAGCCCATCTGACTATTGAAACATTGACACGTAGTGAGAATTTATTTTGAAAATATTGATTTTATTTCCTTTAAAACTCTGCAATCATACTGCACAAAAGTGTTTACCCAAGTGGTATAATCAGTGTTAGCTTTTTTACATTTTATTTTTTTACCAAAATGGTCTCCAGGCAGCAACCAATGTTCACCCATATTGTGCATAAATGACTTAAGGCAACATGGAGGACCAGGCCAGGCTTCATATGTAGAACCTAACTCAGAGGCTGCTGGTTTGACAATGAACCAGGAAACTGTTGCCAGTATCTGGATTTTGCAACAACATTGGCACAATGCATTTTCTCCAAGAGCACCTTGGTTAAAGGCAGCATGTTACATTTTGAAATAATACCACAGCTTTACTCGAGCGTATGGCAGCAAGCAGAGACCTGGCATGCCACTGACGCAGGGACAAATTATCAAACAAACTTCCTGTACTCCAGTTAACCCATCTAAAATTGCAGTTACTGCTAACCTTACAATAAAATTGTGTATTTCATGAGTTACATAAAAAATAAACTTCTAAATTTAAGTACCAATAACTAACTGGTAGCTAAAATTGATTCAAGGTCATGGTTTCAGTGTCAAACAAGGCTAAAATGTGCTGTGAAGAATTGACCTCTGCCTACTCTGCTCTCACCTTTTATGGGTGTGTTAGTACCCATTTACACCTGCTGTTAAAAAAAAATGTGATCTGATATCTATTTAATCATCAGTTCTAGTCAGATTCCAAAAGCTCTTTTTCTAACAGGTGTAAATGGGGCCATAATGTCAATAGGCAGGAATATGTTCAGTGTTCACTCAGTCAACATGAGTGCTTTCTGTTCTGCCTGCCATGAGCAGCTTCTTCAGTGGCAAATCAGGGACTTTGAGTCCAATCAGCTTGCATTGAGGTCTTCTGGGACCTGGAGTCCATTGGGCTGGCCCACTGGGACATTGTAGTGCCGGTCATCCTCTGTGACCAGACATACACAGGGCCAGTCTTCCTTATGGTCGTCGGGAAAATAGGTGATAAACTCCTCTGTGTGTGCCATGTACAGCCTGTAGACTTGGATGGTGCACTGCAAGGCATACCCCAGCAGAAACATCTCCACCTACACTCAGGAACCAATGAGATAGGGAGTTGACGCTTTATATTTAGAACATCATTATGGTTTTAGAAAATTGGGTATTGAGAGTTAGTGGGTGTATTGGATCCATTGTTTAAGGTCTTTGAAAATGAACTTATCTGTAGAAGCCTCTTAAAAGTTCCAGGGCTCGAATATTAGTTTATTCGGATCAGTTGAACGCTATAGCGCGAGTTAAATCAAAGTCATTTCCGATTGAGCCGACATATTGCAGTCTCCGAACGCGGGAACCTTGCCTTATTCTATTGCGCTATAGCTCGGAATTGAATCGAGCCCATACTATGTTATACATTCTTCCCTGAGATACTGCTCTGTCATTGATGCTAAGCTTCAAATCCAAACTCAAATGTTAATCTCTGGCCTGCTCTGACCTTCCCAAGAGTCACTGAACAATCCAGAAAGACCCTGAGGCTTAGGCTGAACTGCTGTTGAGGACAGAAGAACAGATGGTACAGTGCAAGTGTGTGCATGTTAGACTTCAAGGTTTGGTTTGTGGGAAAGCAAAAACACACCCATCCTATTGTATCCTCTTGTTTTGCTCAGCACTGATTATGACTACCGGTTAAATGGTACCTCTACTATGGGTTTGGATGGGAAAAGTCCAGCTAAAAGATCCTGGTTTACCACTGTTTAACTGCCAGGAAAGCCTGCAGTGTTGGGGAAAATATTTTCCCACGCTACCAATTACTTCACACTGGAAGAAGTTAAGCTACACAAAAGATACCCGTAAAAAGGAAAATTCCACCCCAAAGCTATTTGTTTCATTAGTCCATTGTTGATAGTCCCAAAATGTTTTGCTTGTCAGCAGTCAAAGTTTCAAGATATGCAACTTTCAAAATACAGAAATCTGATCCGTATGATGATGCAAAACGCAGCATCATACGGGTCAGATCTCTGTATTTTGAAAGTTGCATATCTTGAAACTTTGACTGCTGACAAGCAAAACATTTTGGGACTATCAACAATGGACTAATGAAACAAATACAATTTCTCTATGAATTTGGTCAGGTCGCCCAAAAAGGTACATATTGCAGCTTTAAAAAAAAATATATATATAGCTTACTTAACTACAGTTACTTTGAAAAAGTAGTTCACAACATCCAAAGTACTTTGAAAAATTGTAGTATGAAAATCTGAAATGTCAGAGTACAAATTGCGAGAACAGAATTCTCAGATTAGTCTATTAAACAAAGACTGTTTTAAGAGAATTGGGCAGGTCTGATGATGAAAAAGAACAAATGTCAACTTCATCCATAGTTTTTCTTTTTGCAAAAAAAGTGTGTAGTTCCAGTAGTTAGCTTACACCTCTACATGGCAAGAAAGTCCTTAACTACTGAAAAAACTAAACATTTTATTTAGGTCAACTACCACCAAGCTACTGCAAAATGTAGTTAAATGACAAGTTGAACTACATTTAGTTCCCTACTCCAACACTGAAAGATATTTAATTGATGCCTATGAAAACCCTATTAGAGAAAGTGTTTGGGCTTATGTATATCTAGAAGTATTAATGCATGTTCATTTGAACAGGGGACGGGACCATGTTTGTGTGTTACGTCACCACAGCAACCTGCTGCTCACCTGCTCCAGCCCCCCGCTGAATCCCACTTGGCTCAGGTGGTTGGACAGGAAGCTGCGTGGGCAGTCGGAAGAGTCGCGTGCGTAGAGAAGCCAGCAGAAGACGGGCACGTCTCCTCCCTCTTGCATGGTGGTGTGGAGCTCCACGGCCCGGCCAAGCATGAGGAGCTTCAGGGCTTCCAGCAGGCCCAGCTCCTCCTCCCCTCCCTGGAACACACGCTCACACAGACACAGTCTCTCCTCCGCACTGGAGCAGCCCACCGCCGCCTGCCACTGGGCACAGCAACACACACACGCCACATACAGTCATCACCACCATGGCTGGAAATCATATACATTGAATTATTGCTCTTTTCTCAACCGCAATTCACACACAGTCAACATTTTATGGCTGGATGTCATACTGCTCTTCTCTTGCAATTCATGACTTCAGTGTCAGTCAGTTGTCACCATAATATGAAGGTGACAGTATACACCATTTTCCCATTAGTTGGTGGTATTAGGGTACAGCTACCAACCATCTAACGACAGAGGGAGAAGTCTTTGAAGTCTAATCAAGAACAGAGTTCCTCCAGAGGTGGAATAGGCTGTTTGTTGCCAGCCAGAGGTCTCACGTTGCGATACAGTCTACTTTCCACAGATAGGTATTAAACTGTTTCCTGAAGACTGACGATCAATCTATCCTGTCTCCTGTTTAATATCAGGCTGCTTCAATAAAACACTGCAATCCGCAAGGGAGGGTACAGTCAGCGCAGTACACCACAAACTACTCTAAAACTGCCATTAAAAACGCCCTCCCATGTGGCCATAATTACAACCATAAGGTTTGGGAATCAGCTACGTCTCCATTCAAAGTCTGGGAAAAGACATTGGTGTTTCCGTCTTAAATACAGTACAACGTGTACAGTACATAGGGCTGGGTAAGGAAGGCACGGGCGGTACCCTGTTCTGGAGGAGTTCCATGTAGCGTTTGAGCTGTTGGGCGGCATCTTCGCTTCCCTCCCTCTGTCTGCACTCTGAGGGGAACATCCACTGGCCAATCAGGCATTCCAGCTCCTCCAGCCACTGTGGAGAAGAAACAGGGTTGTATTCATTATGCACCAAACAGATAGAAATGGATTAAAATGGAGAGGGACATCTTTGAACTTGTCTAATAAGAAATGCACATTTTTGTTTTCCATTGCAAAATGTTTAGCTACGGTGTGCACTAATGAATGTGACCAAGACACATTAGATTATAACGGCAAGCCATACTGACCATCAGGCAGCTAATGTCCATGGTACTGGGGTCGTAGGTATAGACCGTATGAGGGCTAATGACTTATATACAAGTTTTAGAGCATACACAGCGTTAGTTATGCAAGCATGGTGTACCGTAGAAATGTGTTCGTCCTGCAGCCAGACAGGCAGCTGGGTGCTGGTGGAGAGCACCTGGAACAGAGTGGCTCGGAGGGCACAGTAGTTATCTCCTCTCACCCGTCTCAGGCTCCCAAACCTCTGAGACAGCTCAGTGTAACCCTGGGACCAGACAGGAAGAGCAAACTAGTATGAATCATCTTGTAAGAATGTCCTAAATATTCATCTTAAAATGGGACAATCTGGTATTTGAAAAACAACAACGCAGTCGCTCCTCTGCTCCGCAACAACAGCAGCAGTGGTGGTCAGTGGTGCCGTTTCACCCTACTCCGGATTCCATCTTTAAAAAGGTCCATAAATGAAGCAACCAATCCCATATTTCCTTTTTAAAATATAAGATCATAGTAACTGGCTAATCAACTGACCTTTCTAATAAGGGTACTTTTGGCAGTGTTTCCCTTCCACTCTCTCTCACTGTAGGACATAATATCCACCATTGGCTCCAGACTGCATCGGTCCTCAACCTTTGGAACTGAGATAGGGAGAGAAGAGAAAAAATGAGAAAGAGAATACTAAATATTGAATCAAAACATTTGTGGGTATACCATTAAAGGAGACACTGGTGTTCTGGTAAAAAGGAAATGATCTGAAATTAACTGACGTGTGATTTCAAACAGTGGCTCCGGGCCTGCATGTTTAACTGGCCCCTGGGGGAGCTCTTCAGCTCCTCGATACAGGTCTTCCTCGCTAAAAAAGTGGATGACAGTTAATGATGTTATTATTAACATGTCAAATAATAGAAGATCATTTTGGTTCAATTATGTGACACTGATCTGCAGTCAGTTCTAAGGTACAAAGAGAGACATTGACAAACCTAACTCCCAGATCGTCCCCAGCAGGACCATCTTCTTCCCTCACTTGTAACACCTCCAAATCAGCAGAGGTGCTGGGCCCCTGATGGGCCTCTCCTTTTAGGGCCTCCTCCCCTCCCGTCTCATCCCCTGTCATGGCCCCTGCAGTAGCACTCTCCATCTCCTCATCCTCCTGTTCCTTTGTTTCTGGCACTTCTTCCTCCGCTCCTTCATCTAAGAGGTCTTCCAAAGATGGGACTTCAACCAATCCACCCTGGGTACCTTCCTTCGCTTGTTCACAGGAGTTTTGACTGGAGAGAGAAGTCGAGAAAGCCATTCTGTGAATTGCATACGTTTGCACTTCACGTCACAAGAAGAGCATCTCTACTGTCATGGTCTTATGTTCTTACACCACATTCCTCTCGTACAGTCAGGCCTCAGGCGAGCCACAATGTTAGTACCATTCTAATGTTCAACTGTAGAAGACGACACTTTGATCTACCTTGTGAGGAATCATCTAAACTCAGCCACAAAAAGAAACGGCCCTTTTTCAGGACCCCGTCTTTCAAAGATCATTCGTAAAAATCCAAATAACTTCACAGATATTCATTGTAAAGGGTTTAAACACTGTTTCCCCATGCTTGTTCAATGAACCATAAACAATTAAATGAACATGCACCTGTGCACCTGACAATAACAGCTTACAGACGGTAGGCAATTAAGGTCACAGTTATGAAAACTTAGGCCTCTTTAGTGTCCTTTCTACTGACTCTAGAAAAACACCAAAATAAAGACGCCCAGGGTCCCTGCTCATCTGTATGAACGTGCCTTAGGCATGCTGCAAGGAGGCATGAGGACTACAGATGTGGCCAGGGCAATAAATTGCGATGTCCGTACTGTGAGGCGCCTAAGACAGGGCTTCAGGGAGACAGGACAGACAGCTGATCGTCCTCGCAGTGACAGACCACGTGTAACAAACACCTGCACAGGATCGGTACATCCGAACTTCACACCTGCGGGACAGGTACAGGATGGCAACAACAACTGCCCGAATTATACCAGGAATGCACAATCCCTCCATCAGTGCTCAGAATGTCCGCAATAGGCTGAGGGAGGGTGGACTGAGGGCTTGTAGGCCTGGGGCAAGGCAGGTCCTCACCAGACATCACCGACAACAATGCCGCCTATGTGTACAAATCCACAGTCACTGGACCAGACAGGACAGGCAAAAAGTGCTCTTCACTGACGAGTCGCGATTTTGTCTCACCAGGGGTGATGGACGGATTCGCGTTTATCGTCGAAGACATGAGCATTACGTTGAGGCCTGTACTCTGGAGCGGGATCGATTTGGAGGTGGAGGGTCCGTCATGGTCTGGGGAGGTGTCACAGCATCATCGGACTGAGCTTGTTTTCATTGCAGGCAATCTCAACGCTGTGCGTTACAGGGAAGACATCCTCCTCCCTCATGTGGTACCCTTCCTGCAGGCTCATCCTGACATTACCCTCCAGCATGACAATGCCACCAGCCATACTGCTCGTTCTGTGCGTGATTTCATGCAAGACAGGGATGTCAGTGTTCTGCCATGGCCAGCGAAGAGCCCGGATCTCAATCCCATTGAGCACATCTGGGACTTGTTGGATCGGAGGATGAGGGCTAGGGCCATTCCCCCCAGAAATGTCCGGGAACTTGCAGGTGCCTTGATGGAAGAGTGGGGTAACAAATCACAGCAAGAACTGGCAAATCTGGTGCAGTCCATGAGGAAGAGATACACTGCAGTACTTAATGCAGCTGATGGCCACACCAGATACTGACTGTTAATTTTGATTTTGACCCCCCTTTGTTCAGGGACACATTATTCCATTTGTTAGTCACATGTCTGTGGAACTTGTTCAGTTTATGTCTCAGTTGTTGTATCTTGTTATGTTCATACAAATATTTACACATGTTAAGTTTGCTGAAAATAAACACAGTTGAGAGTGAGAGGACGTTTCTTTTTTTGCTGAGTTTATGTTCACAGCAGGAAACAGTATGGAACATAGATCAAATTACACTCAAAATAACGCTGAGATGCCAAAGGTGTAGAGGAGAACAGTAATGTGGACCACTCAAGAGTAATTAATTCCTATCCCTCAAACTCATTTCACTATTAATCATGGTCATTTTTTGCTTAACTTTTAGGAAATGAAGGACTGCATTCTTTTCATATTACATCACAGAGATAGATGGTTGAAAGCACGCCTGCACAATTCCGTTGTGTGATATTATTTTTATGATCTTTGGATGCCCCCTAATGGTGGCAAAGGAAATTACAACCCCAAATATATTTTTTTTACAGTTGAAATCATTCAGTTTATTTCAACAAGTTGTGATAACGAACATTTCCATTGTAAATATTAGTCTACTCACCTCTTGTTGGTCGCAGAGGGACTCATTCTCACTGGTTCCTTCACCAGTCCAGTGAGGTTTTGGGGAACCAGACCATTCTGTGTGGGCTCCGTAGCTCCTGATAAAGCTGGAGAAGCCTCAGGATCCTGTGGACTGTCATTCAGGGGCACTACAGAGCTCCTATTCTCTTTACCATCCACCCCCTTTATCACAGTGCTATACACGAGGGGACAGGGAGGAAAGATGTATGTAATGCACACTGTGAATACACAAAGAGTCACCCAGAAATCCCAATGGTTTGAACTGAAGCTACAGCCATTATAGCCATAGACGTTTGACTTACATAGTGGGAGATGGAGATGAGGGCAGGTGAGGGACACTGTCGGTAGATGCTGCCTTCTCACAGGCCTCTGGTGGGGTGAGCTGGGAGTCTGGGAGAGATGTCTTGGCACTGTGGTGGTCACAACACTTCTCTGGCTCTGACAGTACATCCACCGCATTGTGGAGGGGTATTGTTGAATCTTCATCCACAGTTTCAGAGGTAATGGATTCTACTGGTATCTCAGCTTTGGGAGCAAAGGCTTCAGGGCATTTGTCCTTAGCATCAGGTGTAACTGTTATATTATCTGAGTGTTCATTCTGGACCACAGTGGAGGTCTGCTCAGCAAGTACAGCTACATCTATCTCAGCCAGGACCTTCTCTGCATCTCCTCCTCCTTGCACCTCTTCCTTAAGGGGACCCTGGGGAGGATCTGAAGTGCATATCTGAGCTTCTACATTTGTGCTCTCTGTGGCTGTATCCTCAATGCTTTTGTCCAGTGCTGTAAGGATGGAGTTTGCTATGAGTCCAGTGCCTGTGTTGGGAGACGGCTCCTCAGCCTGTCTGTCTTCTGTCTGGAGGAGTCCATTCTTCTCTATAGTCTGGGGCTGGGCAATGTCTTCCTTTCCATTGGTTTTGGGAGGGACACTACAGCACACCTGCACAGTCACAACAGCCACCTCTTTGTCTTTATTGTCCTCTGCATTGTCTCCTCCCGTTTTCCTGCGACAAATCATCCATGGAAACAAAACTAACATGTTTCAAAATACATGTACTACAAGGCAAAAGTATGGAAGATTACAAGTGCTTCATGTGTTTGCCAATGGTTTGACTTGCTAATTCAAGTGGTGTGTTCCCACTGGGCACAGACGTCAGTTCAACGTCCAGTTTTGATTTACATTTGGTTGAGTTGTCAACTAACTATTTAGGTTCAAAGTTGAATGAAATAAAAATACAAAATGTCCTCATGTTGATGATTTTTTGCAAATCCAATCAGTTTTCCACATTGATTCAATGTCATCACATTGTTTATGGGGGTTGAAATTACCTGGAAACGATGTTGATTCAACCAGTTTTTGCACAGTGGGTTTTGATTGCAGTCCAATCAATGACTGATTTAATTAGGTAACCAATGGCAGTGTTGAGTCATAATCTTACCTCACTTCAGAATCTTCCTCGGAACCATTGTGGAATCCAGCGACCTCTCCACATTCTGATGAGGATGCTGGAATCTCGACACCCCCATGAAGTAACCCACTTATTTCCTCCACATTGTCACAGGGACTAGCAGCAGGACAACACCAGTTTCCCATTCCCACTTAGACAATGCACACCCTCTGCCTCTCGAAAGTAGGTCTTGGGTAAAATGTTGTAACGTTACTCTGAAATCCACAGAGTCTTGGTTCCTACCCTGGTGAATTGGAGGAGCTTATTCAGAAATAGAGATTTTAGGTCCATTACAAACTGTTCAGAGCATTTGTAAAAACCTGACCTAAAAATCTATAGGACAGAGAGAGGATACCAATTCCATGCTGTGAGAGCCCAGGCCATACTGTAGCGTCAGGATGTATTGTTGGTCCTATGAGCAAAAGAGAACATACAGCAGAGGCTGGTGGGATGGGCTATAGGAGGACGGGCTCACTAAAATGACTGGAATGGAATATATGGAACGGTATTGAACACATCAAACATATGGAAACCACATGTTTTACTCTGCTCCATTAACACTATTTCAGCCCTGACAACGAGGCCGTCCTCCTTTAGCTCCTCCCACCAGCCTCCACTGACATGCAGTGAAATTCAACATTAGATTTCCTATTTATTTTACCCTTGTCTGAAGTAGCCTATATCTTTATACTGACTGGAATATATGTATACTGACTAAAATTACATGAGGAGCAATGGCATGCAAATCACTTTTTTACAAGGGGGAAAAAATATATATATATATACAAAAAAAGGCGCATGCGCTATTAGGACTCGTCTCCGCAGGCGGCTGTGGGAGAGAAGATAAACGGTCGGTGCAAACACTGGATCCTTGGGAGGTCCATACCATTTTAAACTTCCACTTCAATTGAGTAGGGCCGTCCCAAGGATCCCGTAAAGCAAACACCGAAGAGCAATAGCAGCACCTCACCTTGATGTTGCTTGTTTACCACAATCCGGTGCTGCGATTACCCTTCGGTTTCGATACATTTTCAGAAAAGACACAACATACTGTATCATTCACGGCTAGGCTGTCATAGACGCTCCTCGAAACGTGAGAATGTTGTTTAGCCAATTCAACTGACTGGCGTGATCAACGCTTGTGCCACCCCGTCCGATGCACGGAAGTACAATAAATAAATGTGGAGGGTGTGTCTTCCAACAGCAAGAAATGTGTAGTGTAGCGAGCCATCAGATTTGATGACAAATGTTGTGACGTAAATTTCTTGGAAAACGTTACATATAATTTGTTGTGAGAACGCCAGGATAAGGGTTATCTGTTATTCCTTCCAACATTGTAGCACAGCTAAGCTTGCAGACTAATAATAACAGTTTGCTACAATGTTACAAGCAGCATGCGCTCGAGACAAAATAGCTGCATACGCAGGAAGTTTAGCGCACGACAGTTTCATATTTTGGTCTGAAACTCCTGACAGCTCAGGGCTGAAAAATGTGATTCTTGGCCAACATACACACAGCATAATGCTAAGGATATATACATTAACGACGTACATTCGACACTCACATGTCTACTTACTTTCAACGCTGACTGCTGCTGTACACGGTTTCAAAATATAGTTTTACAGTTGTCCCACTTGTTGTGAAATACAGCAACCAGTTGATAAACGTCGTTCTGCTGGAATGGGGGGGTGTTTGACAGTTCAACATATACAACAAAGATGTTTGATATATGAAGATGTCATACTCAGCATTTTACCATTGAAAAAAAGGTCACAGTTCCGGTCTGCTTAAGGTGAAATATGCAGAAATCGCTCCGCCTTTTCCTGATTGCTAAAATTCTAACAGTTTGCCTAATTTCATGTGACAAAAAAAAGCAGTCATTGCGTAGAGAATCGTTGTACCATTTAAACCGCTGTGAAGTATATTATCCATAATGCAAAATATTGTATTTTTAGTGGTTTGAAGCTGGCGTACAAAACCGAAAGTAAAAGCAAAAACTACACTTTTCTTCAACCTTTATTTACCTAGGCAAGTCGGTTAAGAACAAATTCTTATTTATATTGACGGCCTACACCGGCCAAACCCGGACAACGCTGGGCCAATTGAGTGTCGCCCTATGGGACTCCCAATCACAACCGGTTGTGATACAGCCTGGAATCGAACCAGGGTGTCTGTAGTGACGCCTCTAGCACTGAGATGCAGTGCCTTAGACTACTCCACTCGGGAGCCCAACTTCAGAAGGGGGCGCATAGAAATAGCTCACATAGAACCTCTACCTCTTCTTAGACTTGCTTTCAATGAGAATGACAGATGTATAATTGTATGTAAATTTGGTTGGGTCTAACATTAATTTGACAAAAGCTGGACCCCTTCTAGCCATGACCCTTGTTAATAAATGACTGTATGAGTGGAGGCTGGTGGTAGGAGCTATAGGAGGATGGGCTCATTGTAATTGCTGAAATGGAATAAATGGAACGTTATCAAACACAAGATCATTTTCTCATGATCACGACATGATCACGACATAACACAAGTTGTTTTGTCGAGATCACGAAATAATAAAAAGTGCATCATTAATTAATTTGTTCAAATGCATGATAAAGCACCACTTCTCCCAGCTCTTTATCTCAAGGCAAGGGACCTTGATTTATCTTGCTAACGTTCTAATATATAAACTGGTAATGAGCTCCAAACACACATTTATTTTACTTGGCAAATCAGTTAAGAACAAATTCTTATTTTCAATGACAGCCTAGGAACAGTGGGTTAACTGCCTTGTTCATGGCCATAACAACAGATTTGAACTTGCAACCTTTTGGTTACTAGTCCAACGGACAGATTTGAACACTTTTGGATACTAGTCCAACGCTCTAACCACTAGGCTATGCTGCCACCCCACAAAGAGTCAGCGCGTTATGTTAGTATGAAACGTAGCAAACAATAAAAATGTAGGCGCTAATCCATCGCTGCCACCTCAGCCGTACTGTCAATCTATCATCAATACGTCCACTCTTATTTATAGAGTTTATCTAGTGATCTTGACAAAACAACTTTTGTTGTCTTTTAAGGAAGTCTCTAGGTTTTGCTCACCTGAGGTAGAGTATCTCATGATAAGCTGTAGACCACACTATTTACCAAGAGAGTTTATCTATATTCTTCATAGCTGTCTATTTACCACCACAAACCGATGCTGGCACTAAGACCGTACTCAATAACTATATATGGCCATAAGCAAACAGAAAAACGCTCATCCAGAGTCGGCGCTCCTAGTGGCCGGGGACTTTAATGCAGGGAAACTTAAATCCGTTTGACCTCATTTCTACCAGCATGTTAAATGTGCAACCAGGAGGACACATCTCTAGACCACCTTTAACTCCACATACAGAGACACTTACAAGCCAAAACTAAACCAGGAAGCACAAGTGACTCAGTCAATAAAAAAGTGGTCAGATGAAGCAGATGCTGAGCTACAGGAATGTTTTGCGAGCACAGACTGGAATATGTTCCGTGATTCTTCTGATGGCATTGAGGAAGACACCACATCAGTCACTGGCTTCATTAATATGTTCATCAATGATGTCATCCCCACAGTGACCGTATGTACATACCCCAACCAAAAGCCATGGATTACAGGCAACATCCGCACTGAGCTAAAGGGTAGAGTTGCCGCACAGAGTTACACATGGAAAAAACAAGCGTACAGTCAATAACACAATAGAAAAAAAGAAAGTCTATATACAGTGTGTGCAAATGGCGTGAGGAGGTAAGGCAATAAATAGGCCATAGTAGCTAAGTAATTACAATTTAGCACATTAACACTGGAGTGACAGATGAGCAGATGATGATGTGCAAGTAGGGATACTGGTGTGCAAAAGAGCAGAAAAGTAAATAAAAACAATATGGGGATGAGGTAGGTAGATTGGGTGGGCTATTTACAGATGGACTATATACAGCTGCAGCGATTGGTTAGCTGCTCAGATAGCTGATGTTTAAAGTTAGTGAGGGAAATGTAAGTCTCCAGCTTCAGCGATTTTTGCAATTTGTTCCAGTCACAGGCAGCAGAGAACTGGAAGGAAAGGCGGCCAAAGGAGGTACTGGCTTTGGGGATGACCAGTGAGATATACCTGCTGGAGCGCGTGCTACGGGTGGGTGTTGTTATCGTGACCAGTGAGCTGAGGTAAGGCGGAGCTTTACCTAGCATAGACTTATAGATGACCTGGAGCCAGTGGGTATGGCAACGAATATGTAGCGAGGGCCAGCCGACTAGAGCATACAGGTCGCAGTGGTGGATGGTATAAGGGGCTTTGGTAACAAAACGGATGGCACTGTGATAGACTGGATCCAGTTTGCTGGGTAGAGCATTGGAAGCTATTTTGTAGATGACATCGCCAAAGTCGAGGATCGGTAGGATAGTCAGTTTTACTAGGGTAAGTTTGGTGTCGTGAGTGAAGGAGATTTTGTTGCGAAATAGCAGATTTCTAGATTTGATTTTGAATTGGAGATGTTTGATATGAGTCTGGAAGGAGAGTTTACAGTCTAGCCAGACACCTAGGTATTTGTAGTTGTACACATATTCTAGATCAGAACCGTCCAGAGTAGTGATGCTGGTCGGGCGGGTGGGTGCGGGCAGTGAACGGTTTAAAAGCATGCATTCTGTTTTACTACTGTTTAAGAGCAGTGGGAGGCAATGGAAGGAGTGTTGTATGACATTGAAACTCGTTTGGAGGTTAGTTAAGTCAGTGTCCAAAGAAGGGCCAGATGTACACAGAATGGTGTCGTCTGTGTAGAGGTGGATCAGGGAATCACCCGCAGCAAGAGCGACATCGTTGATATATACAGAGAAAATAGTCGGCCCGAGAATTGAACCCTGGGGTACCCCCATAGAGACTGCCAGAGGTCCGGACAATAGGCCCTCCGATTTGACACACTGAACTCTGTCTGCGAAGTAGTTGGTGAACCAGGCGAGGCAGTCATTCGAGAAACCAAGGCTATTGAGTCTGCCGATAAGAATACGGTGATTGACAGAGTCGAAAGCCTTGTCCAGGTCGATGAAGACGGCTGCACAGTGCTGTCTTTTATCGATGGTGGTTATGATATCGTTTAGTACCTTGAGTGTGGCTCAGGTGCACCCATGACCAGCTCGGAAACCAGATTGCACAGACGAGAAGGTACGTTGGGATTCAAAATGGTCAGTGATCTGTTGATTAAATTGGCTTTCAAAGACTTTAGAAAGGCAGGGCAGGATGGATATAGGTCTATAACAGTTTGGGGCTAGATTGTCACCCCCTTTGAAGAGGGGGATGACTGCAGCAGCTTTCCAATCTTTAGGGATCTCGGGCGACACAAAAGAGAGGTTGAACAGACTGGTAATAGGGGTTGCAACAATGGCGGCGGATAGTTTTAGAAAGAGAGGGTCCAGATTGTCTAGCCCAGCTGATTTGTACATGTCCAGGTTTTGCAGCTCTGCTATCTGGATTTGGGTTAAGGAGAAGCTGCGGAGGCTCGGGAAAGTAGCTTCGGGGGTGCAGAGCTGTTGGCCGGGGTTGGCGTAACCAGGAGGAAAGCATGGCCAGCCGTAAAGAAATTCTTATTGAAATTGAAATTTAGGTAACCTGCCTAAATGACTACCGACCCGTAGCACTCACGTCTGTAGCCATGAAGTGCTTTGAAAAGGCTGGTCATGGCTCACATCAACACCATTATCCCAAAAACCCTAGACCCACTCCAATTTGCATTTTGCCCCAACAGATCCACAGATGACTCAACACTGCCCTTTCCCACCTGGAAAAAAGGAACACCTATGTGAGAATGGTATTCACTGACTACAGCTCAGCATTCAGCACCATAGTGCCCTCAAAGCTCATCACTAAGCTAAGGAACTTGGGACTAAACACCTCCCTCTGCAACTGGATCCTGGACCCTGACAGGCCGCCGTCCAGGTGGTAAGGGTAGGTAACAACACATCCGCCATGCTGATCCTCAACACTGGGGCCCCTCAGGGGTGTGTGCTCAGTCCTCTCCTGTACTCCCTGTTCAGTCATGACTGCATGGCCAGGCACAACTCCAACACCATCATCAAGTTTGCCGATGACACAATAGTTGTGGGCCTGATCACAGACAATGATGAGACAGCCTATAGGGAGAAGGTCAGAGACCTGGCCGTGTGGTGCCAGGACAACAACCTCTCCCTCAATGTGATCAAGACAAAGGAGATGATTGTGGACTACAGGAAAAGGAGGACCGAGCACGCCCCCATTGTCATCGACTGGGCTGTAGTGGAACAGGTTGAGTGCTTCAAGTTCCTTGGTGTCCACATCGCCAACCAACTATCATGGTCCAAACACAATAATAAAGTTGTGAAGAGAGCATGACAAAGCCTATTCCCCCTCAGGAAACTGAAAAGATTTGGCATGGATCCTCAGATCCTCAAAAGGTTCTACAGCTGTACCATTGATAGCATCCTGACTGGTTGCATCACTGCCTGGTATGGAAACGGCTCGGCCTCTGACCACAAGGCACTACAGAGGGTAATGCCTATGGCCCAGTACATCACTGGGGCCAAGCTTCCTGCCATCCAGGACCTCTATACCAGGTGTTGTCAGAAGAAGACCCTAAAAATGGTCAAAGATTCCAGCCACCCTGGGCATGGACTGTTCTCTACCGCACGGCAAGTGGTACCGGAGCACCAAGTCTAGGTCCAAAATGCTTCTTAACTGCTTCTACACACAAAGCCATAAGACTCCTGAACATCTACTCAAAGGGCTACCCAGACCCCTCTTTTACGCTGCTGCTGCTCTCTGTTTATTATATACATGTATGCATAGTCACTTTAACTCTACCTACACGTACATATTAGCTCAATTACCTTGACTAACCGGTATCCCGTCGCTATTGTTGTTTTACTGCTTCTGTTTAATTTTTTGTTACTTTTATATTCTATTTTTTACTTATCTATTTATTACTTAACACTTTTTTAAAAACTTCTTAATGCATTGTTGGTTAGGGGCTTGTAAGTAAGCATTTCACTGTAAGGTCTACTTACACCTGTTGTATTCAGCGCATGTGACAAATAAAATTTGATTTGATTTGTGATCACCAGAAAATGATCTTGTGATCTCAACCAAACAACTTTTTCATGTCGTGATAATGAGATAAATAAGTTGTGATCTCGACATAACTAGGGAATGCTTGTTTATTCATTCATTCATTTGTTCTCTCTGGACTTCCATACCTATCGACTTCTTGAAGCAGAGATCTCTTTGTCGGAATTTACCCAGAATGCCCCGCTGACAACGTACAGGCAATGTACACTGTCAGCGCTAATAAGATTCCAATGGAGTTTCCCATCTCCTCAAAAGTACAGTATCTCTGTGGTTACTCTCCCATAAACGGGTTGGCTGACAACTTTATGAAAATGATGCATGTGCATGGATGAGGCAGAATGCTGGTCAGATAGCTAGCAACAATGACAAGAAGCTGGCATGCGAGGAATCATAGGTGGCTCGTTTCAGCTCAGTGTATCTTGTGTAATTGATACCATGTCTTGTTTTGACTCATGTCATGTCTATGCTAATATGTATAACATACGCTAGCTAGTTAACCAACGACTGTAATGACTAACAATGTTTTAACAAGTGCTCATTGTGCAAATGTGTTTATGATTTTACTAAACATTTGGAGAATAAATAGTTTAGATGTTGTTCGCAATCTAAGCCTACCCTACCTGTTTTGCACCATACTTGCGCACACGTCGGTTTTGTTGCTATTGACAAAATGCGATAGCAGCCGGGCCTGGTCTGTTAATTTATAAAGAGTAATAGTAATGACGTTTTTTTGTTGGCACTAACTCCTCTATGGCTCGTTGGCCAAAGCCTACATTTAAAAAAATATTTTAAGCATATATGTTATTAAAAAAAAAGCACATAAAGACTTCAGAATTGATAAAGGTCATATTTACTGACTGATGTTATCTCATAGAACAAAATGTAGGCTAAACCTGTGTTAACCTCAAACCGTATTCTCTGTGGTTATCCCAAAACATTATTCTTTCCCCATGTATTTTCCCCATAGGAATGGCTGAACAAACTAATTTCCATTTTTTAGTACTATATGCTGGCGAACTCTATTAGACTCTATATGAACCAGAAAAAATTAGGGAGTGGGATGTCTTGCTTCCTCTTGCGTTTCTGTGTCACGTCCTGACCATAGAGAGCCTTTATTTTATATGGTGGAGTAGGTCAGGGCGTGACTGGGGGGGTGTTCTAGGTTATTATTTCTATGTGGGGTTCTAGGTTTATTTTCTATGTTGGGGATTTGTATGATTCCCAATTAGAGGCAGCTGGTAATCATTGTCTCTAATTGGGGATCATATTTAAGTAGTGTTTGTTCCCACCTATGTTTATGGGATATTGTTTTGCACGTAGCATCTCTCTGGTCACGGTTTGTTGTTTCGTTTGTTTGTTTATTGTTTGTTTTGCTAAGTTTCACTATTAAATAATTATGTGGAACTCAACCTCCAGTGCGCCTCCCCAGCCCGGTACGTCCTGTGCCGGCTCACAGCTACAGGCCTCCTGTGCGTCTCCCCAGCCTGGTACGCCATGTGCCAGCTCCACGCACCAGGCCTCCAGCGACGGTCTGCAGTCCAGAGATTCCGGCGACAGTTCCCAGTCCAGAGCTTCCGGCGACAGTTCCCAGTCCAGAGCTTCCAGCGACTGTTCCCAGTCCAGAGCTTCCGGCGAAGGTCCACAGTCCGGAACCTCCAACGACGGTCCACGGTCCGGAACCTCCAACGACGGTCCACGGTCTGGAACCTCCAACGACGGTCCACGGTCCGGAACCTCCAACGACGGTCCACGGTCCGGAACCTCCTGAGACGGTCCACGGTCCGGAACCTCCTGAGACCGTCAATGGTGTGAAACCTCCAGATTTATGGCCGGAGCCTTCCCTGCGCCGATGCCCAGTCTAAGCACGGCGTCCAGTTCAGCTCCAAGACCAGTGTCTTCTTCTGCTTTGGTGCACAGTCCAGGCACAGCATCCAGTCCCGCTCCATGGTGGGAGCTTTTCTCTGCGCCGATGCCCGGTCCGAGCATGGCGTCAGTCCAGCTCCATGGCAGGAGTCCTCCTCTGCGCCGATGCCCAGGCCAGGGTCGGCATCCAGTCCTGCTCCATGGAAGGAGCCTTCCTCGGCATCTAGGTCCAGTCCAGGCACAGTGTTCAGCCTGGGTCCATGGCTGGATCCGCAGGATGAGCGGGTTCTTCGGCCCCCACCAGAGCCGCCAACAAAGAGGGTGGATCCTCGAGCTTAGCGGGTTCTTCGTCCCGCACCAGAGCCGCCTCCGATGCTGGCGGATCCGTGGGATGAGTGGGTTCTTCGTCCTGCACCAGAGCCGCCACCGACAATAGACACCCCCTCTAACCCTCCCTTTTGGTTTCAGGTTTTGCGGCCGGAGTCCGCACCTTTGGGGGGTACTGTCACGTCCTGACCATAGAAAGCCTTTATTTTCTATGGTGAAGTAGGTCAGGGCGTGACTGGGGGGGTGTTCTAGTTTTATTATTTCTATGTGGGGTTCTAGGTTTCTTTTCTATGTTGGTGATTTGTATGATTCCCAATTAGAGGCAGCTGGTAATCGTTGTCTCTAATTTACAGTCTAGCCAGACACCTAGGTATTTGTAGTTGTACACATATTCTAGATCAGAACCGTCCAGAGTAGTGATGCTGGTCGGGCGGGTGGGTGCGGGCAGTGAACGGTTTAAAAGCATGCATTCTGTTTTACTACTGTTTAAGAGCAGTGGGAGGCAATGGAAGGAGTGTTGTATGACATTGAAACTCGTTTGGAGGTTAGTTAAGTCAGTGTCCAAAGAAGGGCCAGATGTACACAGAATGGTGTCGTCTGTGTAGAGGTGGATCAGGGAATCACCCGCAGCAAGAGCGACATCGTTGATATATACAGAGAAAATAGTCGGCCCGAGAATTGAACCCTGGGGTACCCCCATAGAGACTGCCAGAGGTCCGGACAATAGGCCCTCCGATTTGACACACTGAACTCTGTCTGCGAAGTAGTTGGTGAACCAGGCGAGGCAGTCATTCGAGAAACCAAGGCTAATTGAGTCTGCCGATAAGAATACGGTGATTGACAAGAGTCGAAAGCCTTGTCCAGGTCGATGAAGACGGCTGCACAGTGCTGTCTTTTATCGATGGTGGTTATGATATCCTTTAGTACCTTGAGTGTGGCTCAGGTGCACCCATGACCAGCTCGGAAACCGGATTGCACAGACGAGAAGGTACGGGGGGGTACTGTCACGTCCTGACCATAGAGAGCCTTTATTTTCTATGGTGAAGTAGGTCAGGGCGTGACTGGGGGGGTGTTCTAGTTTTATTATTTCTATGTGGGGTTCTAGGTTTCTTTTCTATGTTGGTGATTTGTATGATTCCCAATTAGAGGCAGCTGGTAATCGTTGTCTCTAATTGCGGATCATATTTAAGTAGTGTTTGTTCCCACCTGTGTTTATGGGATATTGTTTTGAGTTATTGCACGTAGCATCTCTGTAGTCACGGTTTGTTTCATTTGTTTGTTTACTGTTTGTTTTGCTAAGTTTAACTATTAAATAATTATGTGGAACTCAACATTGGTCCGTCTATACAAACGAGCATGACACTGTTATAAAATCTTTTCTGTTATACAGCTATGACCGGAAGTTACTTTTCGTGGCAGGTTAGGATAATTAACGTTGCAGGTTAGGAGAATTAGGTTAAAGTTAGGAAAAGGGTTTGGGTTAGTTAAAATGTTCTCCTAATCTGCTATGAAAAGTCACTTACGGTCGTAGCAGTACTCCATCTAGTCACAACCAAAGATTAGCTCTTATATTGACAAGATATTTGAGGGACCGCTCTAACAATGGAAATAAATGTCCTCAACGAGGGAAGGCAGACGAGATCAGGTGGGACCATTCTAGCCAATGAGAGGGCAGATACGCATGCGAACGACAGGCACAACTAGGAAGTTTTTCTCAAAGTTGCCGGTGTGGTGATACTGATGGTCGAGATTGACTTTAGCTAAGCCTAACCCAGCTATGGACAGAAGTGACTATACGTAGCAGGTTAGAACTAACACAGCAGGCTAGGATAATTAACAAACAGGTTAGGAGTATGAGGTTAAGGTTAGGAAAAGGGTTACACCAAAATGACACTAATTTCCAGTGAAGCGCTGTGTTTGCCTTGCAGCATTGCTTGCAGATGCAGTTGCACTGCGTTCGGTGTGGTGCATACATTGGATTTATCGAACGTATGCGTCAAACTGTATGCATAGACCACTTGACAGAAATGGTAGCAGAAGGTGAATGTTGAATTTTTGTTGCATACATATCCAGATGATGCTGCATACTATTTTGCGCAATGACGCTGTCGGTGGGATCGAAGCGTTACGGTTAGGTTTAGCTAAAGCATTACAGTTGTCAATAACTGTTATCCAAATCAAATTTTATTGGTCACACACACATGGTAAGCAGATGTTATTGCGAGTGTAGCGAAATGCTTGTGCTTCTAGTTATGACAGTGCAGCAATATCAACAAGTAATCTAAGAATTCTACAACAACTACCTAATACACACAAATTTAAGTAAAGGGATGGAATAAGAATATGTACATATAAATATATGGATGAGCAATGACCGAGCGGCATAGGCAAGATTCAAAAGATAGTATAAAATACAGTATATACATATGGGATGAGTAATGCAAGATATGTAAACATCATTATCAAAGTGGCATTAATAAAGTGACTAGTGATCCATTTGTTAGAGTGGCCAATGATTTAGAGTGGCCTATAATGTGGATTAAGAGTTACTTGTCTAACAAAACACAGAGGGTGTTCTTTAATGGAAGTCTATCAAATATAATCCAGTTAGAATCAGGAATTCCCCAGGGTAGCTGTTTAGGCCCATTTGTTTTTTTTCAATTTTTACTAAGGACATGCCACTGACTTTGAGTAAAGCCAGAGTTTCTATGTATGTGGATGACTCAACATTATACACGTCAGCTACTACAGCAACTGAAATGACTGCAACACTCAACAAAGAGCTGCAGTTAGTTTCAGAGTGGGTGGAAAGGAACAAGTTAGCCCTAAATATTTCTAAAACTAAATTCATTGTGTTTGGAACGAAAGACTCACTAAACCCTAAACTTCAACTAAATCTTGTAAAAAATAATGTGGAAATTGAATAAGTACAGATGATGACTAAACTGCTTGGAGTAACACTAGACTGTAAACTGTCATGGTCAAAACATATTGATGCAGTAGTAGCTAAGATGGGGAGAAGACTCTCTATAATAAAGCAATGCTCTGCCTTCTTAACAACACTATCAACAAGGCAGGTCCTACAGGCCCTAGTTTTGACGCACCTTGACTACTGTTCAGTCGTGTGGTCAGGTGCCACAAAAAGGACTTAGGAAAATTGCAATTGGCTCAGAACAGGGCAGCCCGGCTGGCCCTTGGAACTCTATTCCACATCAAGTAACTGACGTAAAATGATTTACAAAACAGATTTTTAAAAAAACTTATGGACAGTGGGTACTGTGAAGCAACACAAACATAGGCACAGACACACACACACACACACACACACACACACACACACACACACACACACACACACACACACACACACACACACACAACACACACACACACACACACAATAACATACACACTGTGCATACACATGGATTTAGTATTGTAGATATGTGGTAGTGGTGGAGTAGGGGCCTGAGGGCACACAGTGTGTTGTGAAATCTGTGAATGTATTGTAATGTTTTAAAATTGTATAAACTGCCTTAATTTTGCTGGACCCCAGGAAGTGTAGCTGCTGTGTTGGCAGCTAATGGGGATCCATAATACATATAAATACAAATACAAATTATTTCAAGTCTGTATGTAGGCAGCAGCCTCTCTGTGTTAGTGATGGCTGTTTAACAGTCTGATAGCCTTGAGATAGAAGCTATTTTTCAGTCTCTTGGTCACAGCTTTGATGCACCTGTACTGACCTTGCCTTCTGGATGGTAGTGGGGTGAGCAGGCAGTGGCTTGGGTGGTTGTTGTCCTTGATGATCTTTTTGGCCTTCCTGTAACATCGGGTGCTGTAGGTGTCCTGGAGGGCATGTAGTTTGCCCCCCAGTGATGCATTGTGCAGACCGCACCACCCTCTGGAGGGCTCTGCGGTTGTGGGTGGTGCAGTTGCCGTACCATGCGGTGATACAGCCTGATAGGATGCTCTCGATTGTGCATCTGTAAAAGTTTGTGAGGGTTTTAGGTGACAAGACAAATTTCCTCAGCCTTCTGAGGCTGAAGAGGCGCTGTTGCTCCTTCTTCGCTACGCTGTCTGTGTGGGTTGACCATTTCAGTTGGTCTATGATGTGCACGCAGATGAACTTAAAACGTTCCACCTCCTCCACTGCTGTCCCGTCGATGTGGATGGGGGAGTGCTCCCTCTGCTGTTTCCTGAAGTCCATGATCATCTCCTTTGTTTTGTTGACGTTGAGTGAGAGATTGTATTCCTGACACCACACTCCGAGTGCCCGCACCTCCTCCCTATAGGCTGTCTCGTCGTTGTTGGTGATCAAGCCTACCACTGTAGTATCATCTGCAAACTTGATGATCGAGTTGGAGGCGTGCACGGCCACGCAGTCATGGGTGAAGAGGGAGTACAGGAGGGGCTGAGCACGCACCCCTGTGAGGCCCCAGTGTTGAGGATCAGTGAAGTAGAGATGCTGTTTTCTACCTTCACCACCTGGGGGCCGCCCGTCAGGAAGTCCAGGACCCAATCGCACAGGCGGGGTTGAGACCCAGGGCCTCAAGCTTAATGATGAGCTATGGTGGAGGGTACTATGGTGTTAAATGCTGAGCTGTAGTCAATAAACTACATTCTTACGTAGGTATTCCTCTTGTCCAGATGGGATGGGGCAGTGAGCAGTGTGATGGTGATTGCATCGTCTGTGGACCTATTGGGGTGGTATGCAAATTGCAGTGGGTCTAGGGTGACAGGTAAGGTGGAGGTGATATGATCCTTGACTAGTCTCTCAAAGCACCTCATGATGACAGAAGTGAGTGCTACGGGCCGATAGTCATTCAATTCAGTTACCTTTGGCTTCTTGGGTACAGAAACAATGGTAGCCATCTTGAAGCATGTGGGGACAGTAGACTGGGATAGGGAGAGATTGAATATGTCCGTAATGGCCTCCCGGGTGGCGCAGTGCTTAAGGGCGCTGTACTGCAGACCTCCAGGCCGTGTGGCGACACACAATTGGCATAGCGTCATCCAGGTTAGGGAGGGCTTGGTAGGGATATCCTTGTCTCATCACGCACCAGCGACTCCTGTGGTGGGCCGGGCGCAGTGCACGGTAACCAAGGTTGCCAGGTGTACGGTGTTTCCTCCGACACATTGGTGCTGCTGGCTTCCGGGTTGGATGCGCGCTGTGTTAAGAAGCAGTGAGGCTTGGTTCTTAACACAGCGCGCATCCAACCCGGAAGCCAGCAGCACCAATGTGTCGGAGGAAACACCGTACACCTGGCAACCTTGGTTACCGTGCACTGCGCCCGGCCCACCACAGGAGTCGCTGGTGCGTGATGAGACAAGGATATCCCTACCAAGCTTGGTTGGGTTGTGTATCGGAGGACGCATGACTTTCAACCTTCGTCTCTCCCGAGCCCGTACGGGAGTTGTAGCGATGAGACAACATAGTAGCTACTAACAATTGGATACCACTAAATTGGGGAGAAAAAGGGGTAAAAAAAAAAAAAAAAGAATATGTCCGTAATGCGACCGAGGACACGGCTAGGAATGCTGTCTGGGCAGACAGCCTTGAGAGGGTTAACACGTTTAAAAAAATAATTCACATCGGCAACGGAGAAGGAGAGCCCACAGTCCTTGGTAGCGGGCTGCGTCGGTGGCACCGTGTTATCCTCGAAGCGGGCAAAGGTGTTTAGTTTGTCTGGAAGCAAGACGTCGGTGTCCGTGACATGGCTGATTTTCTTTTTGTAGTCCGTGATTGTCTGTAGTCCCTGCCACATACGTCTCGTGTCTGAACCGTTGAATTGCGACTCCACTTTGTCCCTATACTGACATTTCGCTTGATTGCCTTGTGGAGGGAATAACTACTCTGTCTGTATTCGGCCATATTCCCGGTCATCTTTCCATGGTTAAATGCGGTGATTTGCGCTTTTAGTTTGCACAACTTCCGCCCTCTATCCACGGTTTCTGGTTAGGGTAGGTTTTAATAGTCACAGTTGGTAGAACATCTCCTATGCACTTCCTTATGAACTCACTCACCGAATCAATAAATCTATATTATTCTCTGAGGCTACCCGCGTAATGAAAATAATCTTGAAGCGTGTATTCCGATTGGTCAATTTTAAAGCGTGGATTCCCCAGCCACAAACGTACAAACCATCAATCTCGACAAACCATCAGTACCATCACACCGGAATGACACATGCATCCACTTATATCAGTACATTTGAAACAGCCTAAACATTACTTAACTTCGACCTCTGTCACAACCAACGATTTATATATACACTAGATGACTGACAGGTGGCACTGTTTTGAAGCCACCATGCCTCCATATTGGCACTCCCCCACCATTGTAAATCATATTTAAGAAGCTATAGAAATTAATTAATTAATGTCTACATTTTGCCACGTTTATTCTATTACAGACACCTTACATCATACTTTTAAATTATATTATGTGAGCTAAACATGTCAATTAAAAAATATATAAAAACATTTCCCTTAAAATATATAAAAACATTTCCCTTAAAGTCAATTTTTTGACAGTTCTATTGTTACTATCCCCGAAAAATACTTAAATACATGTAATTTTGTCCTTGGAAATGTTTATTGAAATACTGTAGAATTCCATTCCTTCATATGGAGGACTGCTTCTTCTGGGGAGTGCTAATACAGGGTTCGTACAGACAGTGGCTATTCAAATTCAAGGACTTTTAAGTACTTTTTCAAGCAATCCAATTTATTTTCAAGGACCATCAATTTGTAGTAGTTCATATTATGCATTTGTTTCTAGTCACCACCAGATGGCAGTATTATCACCACAACCTCATGGAAAAAATAACTTAGTATTCATCACTACACTTTACAAGTTGTACTCAATAATATGTTGTTGATTTTGTATTTTGTATTTTGAGTAGTAAAGAGCAGAGTTTTGGGACATGCCCACTGGTGAATACACATTTCCTATTCGCATTACTACACAATTCCAGCTAAATGACTGTGTTTTTATTGTGCTTCAGCGCAGGATGCAGCATTGTGTCTTTCCCCCTTCATGTGGCTCTTCACGGCCAATTCACCCATGCTCGCAATGTCAAAGTGTGACGCATTCTTTGCACCTTACATGGTGTGGGTTGGATGCATTGGTCCAGTGATGTCGTGGTAAAAAAAAAATGGATAAACTTTACTGAACATAAATATAATACACAACAAGTAAAATGTTTCATGAGGGATCCCAGAAGGCCAGATTGAATCTACATTTGCCCGGTATTTTAGCTATCGATGTGATGCCTAATCAATCAGTTCTGTACCTGCCTGGCTGAGTGGCAGTGTGGGTGGAATAGGCGAGCATGCTTGGCAACCAGAGAGAGAAAACACGTGGAGAAATAAAACTCAGCAGTCTGCCTGAAAATTAATTTGCAAGACCAATACATTTTTCCAAAAAATGTAATAAGCATATTTGATCATTATCTGTTCTCCTTTCATTTGAATTCAAGTGGGAATTCCTCTGACATCGCCTGATATACAGGTCCTGGATGGCAGGAAGCTTGGCCCCAGTGATGTACTGGGCCGTACGCACTATCCTCTGTAGCGCCTTGCTCTCGGAGGCCGAGCAGTTGCTATACCAGGTGGTGATGCAACCAGTCAGGATGCTCTCGATGGTCCAGCTGTATAGCTTTTTGAGGATCTGAGGACCCATGCCAATTTTTTCAGTCTCCTGAGGGGGAATAGGCGTTGTCGTGCCCTCTTCACGACTGTCTTGATGTGTTTGGACCACGGTAGTTTGTTGGTGATGTGGACACCAAGGAACTTGAAGCTCTCCACTTGCTCCACTACAGCTCTGTCGATGAGAATGGGGGCGTGCTCGGCCCTCCTTTTCATCTCCTTTATCTTTATCACGTTGAGGGACAGGTTGTTGTCCTGGCACCACACTTCCAGGTCTCTGACCTCCTTCCTATAGACTGTCTCATCATTGTCGGTGATCAGGCCTACCACCGCTATTTCGTCGGAACATTTAATGATGGTGTTGGAGTTGTGCTTGGCCACGCAGTCATGGTGAACAGGGATTACAGGAGGGGACTAAGCATGCATCCCTGAGGGGCCCCCGTGTTTAGGATCAGCGTGGCAGATGTGTTGTTGCCTACGCTTACCACCTGGGGGCGGCCCTTCAGGAAGTCCAGGATCCAGTTGCAGAGGGAGGTGTTTATTCTCAGGGTCCTTATCTTAGTGATGAGCGTTGAGGGCACTGGTGTTGAAAGCTGAACTGTTGTCAATGAATAGCATTCTCACATAGTTGTTCCTTTTGTCCAGGTGGGAAATGGCGGTGTTGAGTGCAATTGAGATTGCATCATCCGTGGATCTGTTTGGGCTGTATTCAAATTGGAGTGGGTCAAGGGTTTCTGGGATGATGGTGTTGATGTGAGCCATGACCAGTCTTTCAAAGCACTTCATGGCTACAGACGTCGGTAGTCATTTAGGCAGGTTACCTTGGTGTTCTTGGGACTATGGTTGTCTGCTTGAAACATGTACAGTATTGTGCAAAAGTTTTAGGCTGGTGTGAAAAAATGCTGTAAAGTAAGAATGCTTTCAGAAATAGACATGTTAATAGATTATATTTATCAATTAACTAAATGCAATGTGAGTGAACAGAATAATTTTTTTTGTGAGCACCCTTTGCCTTCAAACAGCACAAATACTTCTAGGTACACTTGCAGAAAGTCAGGGATTTTGTAGGCATATAGTCAGGTGTATGATTAAACAATTATTACCAAACAGGTGCCAATGATCATCAATTAAATATGTAGGTTGAAACACAATCATTAACTGAAACAGAAACAGCTGTGTAGGAGGAATACAACTGGGTGAGGAACAGCCAAACTCAGCAAAAAAGGTGAGGTTGCTGAAGACAGTATACTGTCAGAAGTCATACACCATGGCAAGACTGAGCACAGCAACAAGACACAAGGTAGTTATGCTGCATCAACATGGTGTCTCCCAGGAAGAAATTTCAAGGCAAACGGGTTTCCAGATGTGCTGTCCAAGCTCTTTTGAAGAAGCACAAAAAAACGGGCAACGTTGAGGACCGTAGACGCAGTGGTCGGCCAAGGAAACTTACTGCAGCAGATGAAAGACACATCATGCTTACTTCCCCTCGCAATCTGAAGATGTCCAGCAGTGCCATCAGCTCAGAATTGGCAGGAAACAGTTGGACCCTGGTACACCCATCTACTGTCCTGAGAAGTCTGGTCGGAAGTGGCCTTCATGGAAGACTTGCAGCCAAAAAGCCATACCTCCGACGTGGAAACATGGCCAAGCGACTCAACTATGCACGAAAAAACACAGGAACTGGGGTGCAGAAAAATGGCAGCAGGTGCTCTGAACTGATGAGTCAAAATGTGAAATATTTGGCTGTTCGCCAAAGGGCTGGAGAGCGGTACACAAATGACTGTCTGCAGGCAACAGTGAAGCATGGTGAAGGTTCCTTGCAAGTTTGGGGCTGCATTTCTGCAAATGGAGTTGGGGATTTTGTCAGAATGAATGGTCTCCTCAATGCTGAGAAGTACAGGCAGATACTAATCCACCATGCAATACCATCAAGGAGGCATCCGGTTGGCTCCAAATTTATTCTGCATCATGACAACGACCCCAAACATACAGCGAAATTCATTAAGAACTATCTTCAGCGTAAAGAAGAACAAGGAGTACTGGAAGGGATGGTATGGCCCCCACAGAGCCTTGATCTCAACATCATCAAGTATGTCTGGGATTACATGAAGAGAGAGAAGAACCTGAGGCTGCCTTAATCCACAGAAGATCTGTGGTTAGTTCTCCATGATGTTTGGGCCAACCTACCTGCCGAGTTCCTTCAAAAACTGTGTGCAAGTGTACCTAGAAGAATTGATGCTGTTTTGAATGCAAAGGGTGGTCACACCAAACACTTTGCATTTTGTTAATTGATAAATATAAACATTTAACATGTCTATTTTTGAAAGCATTCTTACTTTACAGCACTTGCCAGTTGGTCAGTGCATGCTCAGAGTACACGTCCTGGTAATCCTTTAGGCCCTGCGGCCTTGTGAATGTTGACCTGTTTAAAGGTCTTACTTACATCGGCTACGGCGGGCGTGATCACACAGTATTCCAGAACAGCTGGTGCTCTCATGCATGCTTCAGTGTTGCATGCCTCGAAGTGCTCATAAACGTCACTTAGGCTTGTCACTGGGCAGCTCATGGCTGGGCTTCCCTTTGTGTTCTGTAATAGTTTGCATGCCCTGCCACATCCGACGAGCATCAATGGTTCATCTGAGGGCAAAGCGGGATTTCTTATAAGCGTCTGGGTTAGAGTCCCGCTCCTTGAATGCGGCAGCTCTACCCTTTAGCTCAGTGCAGATGTTGCCTGTAATCCATGGCTTCTGGTTGGGGTATGTACGTACGGTCACTGTGGGTACAACGTCATCGATGCACTTATTGATAAAGCCAGAGACTGATGTGGTATACTCCCCAATGCCATCGGATGAGTCCCAGAACCGATTCCAGGATCTGCTAGCAAAACAGTCCTGTAGCTTAGCAACTGCATCATCTGACCTTGAATCATTATCATGAATTAAGTCAACCTTATAATGGCAAATCCTTTTCAATCCTTGCCATATGAAGAGAAATTATAGATAAAAACTTATCGGTGCTCATCGGCCATTAAACATAAACATTACACAACAAGTTGGAAATCGCAAATTTAACAATGAGTGGTTTGAAAGGAATCAGTGGGTAATTGCAAGCATTACAAAGCAATCTCTAGCCTGCTATTCAGTGGAGTGGGTATGTGGTCCAAGTCTGGGTTTAAGGGTATTTTTTCCAAGCTTAAAATGATACACATTCACATCAACACCATGGGCCAGAAAAGCTTGAATAAAGCACGAGTTAATGAGTTGTTTACATCTTTGTTAATTTACCGTAAAACTGGTTTCATTCGGTGTGGAAGGGCTCCCTGTTTGAAAGGGGAGACTCTTTGGATGCACCACCGGTGAGCACCACAGTTATTAAGTCAGCTCAAGGACAGGGAATAAGACAGCTAGCCATTTCTACGCCAGGGAAAAATGCAGAACAGTTGAGGTCAGCACTGCGAATGGGGTTGATTTGGATCAAATTGTTCGGTAAAAGAGGTGAATTTGGGTTTTGCATATTGCAGTGTATTTTCTAGTGTCAAAGGCTCAACAATATAGGCTAAGATAATGTTGGTGCAAGCATGTAATGATAATAACGGAGCTATAACGGTTCATTTAGGGTATTATTAGTCTTAAAGATTGAATACCATGGCCTTGCTGTCAATCCAGCATGACTTCTGCCGCATTCAAAACAACTGGAAACTCTGAACTGGGAAATCTTCGATTTCAGTGAGTTAAAGACAACTGGGAACTCTGAAAAAAAAACAAGCTCTGACTGGGAAAATACGTTATGAACGGTCATCCAACTCAGATTAGCAAATTGGGAACTCAGGCCTCTTTCTTGAGCTCCAGCCTGAAGATCACTGACGTCATGATTCAACCTTGTTTTTTTTGGAGATCCCAGTTGTCTTGAAAGTACCATAAATCCAGAGAATGTCAGACTTTGATGACAAAATTTGCCCACAAGGACCGCCGCACCACCTTCCTGTTCAAGTGAGCACAGCACAAGTGGAGTCCAAAAATGCCTTGTATGCTGCTGCATAAATGGTGTAATATGCCAGGGAGATACGTATACTGTAGCTAAGAAAGTAATACGAAGTGTATATTGTGTAGTAAGCTGTAAGTAGCCCATGTGCCTCACCCTAATAATTTGGTTCCTTTCCCCCTCATAAGTTAGCCTACTGTTCTGACTTGGTGGTGCACATGTAACCTGTTTTAGAGAAATGTAGTCATAGAATATTGTAAGAGCTTTCATTGTCTGCTTATATGCACCCTTTATCCTACAGTTCTGACTTTGTGTACAGCGAGAATACCGTAAGAACGGCCTATGTTCTGAATTATTTTGCTGCACATTTCAAAAGTGCTGAACAAATAATTATGGACTATGTCCGTCCTAGCTCACTAATTGTCTTAATCAAAATTACAGATTGCCTCTCACCTCATCGTCCCATTATGCCATAGTTTGTACATTTGAATTGTCAGTAGAAACCACATTTGTTTCAGCAAGTCAGCCATATATTGTTTTTAAGGCAGTAAATGAGGGGGAATGAACTGTTTCACTGACAGACAAGGCTCCGCTGATAGCCAGGTGTAGCGGTGGTAAGATTTCCCTCCTTGGTGCTGAAAAGAAAGCTCTGTTGTTGGGACAGCTTTATGTAGGTCCTAACAGTTTGTGGGCACCGCTTGTCACCGTTATAGTGCAATGCATGTATCGTTTAGTATTGTGGCTTTGCTGGCATGCACCTAAACATTTTTGAGAGAGTTTGCCCCAAGATTTACATGCTAAAACTGCCACTGAGCCTACTTGAATTTCAGAGTGCCAAGTTCAAGTACTTAAGCACCTCAGCATGGCCAACCAGTAGCTTCAAAGCCTCTGACTAGCCAATAAATAGCATGAGCAATTCAGGGTTTATATATGTACACATCATTGTTTACAACCCCAAAAATCTTTCGGTGTTAAGATTACATCCGGGAAGTTGAGTCGTTCATAACTTTAATCGAATGACCTTTTTCAGAGCTGAATGATTGAACAACATAGGGTGCACTAGAGACAGAATAGATTTTTCATTACTATCCATGGTCCTGATCCTCCGAATCTGCTGCAGGATCAGTTTTAGGGATGTGAAGGAAACCATAGAGATCCTATTAAATTACATATGAAGTATTCTAATTCCTAATTCTGTGAAGGAAACTCAACAAAAAAATATTGTACCAGCCTAGATAACCCAGGAGCAGTACCAGTAGTAGGCTATTTCTTCATCAAGTGGGGAACAAAAGACAGCTAATTGTCAGAATGGTATAGCCTATATTTCATTACATCTGTACAGGAATGCATTGTAAATACATTTGACATCTAGCTCATTGTTTGCATAGTAAGATGACAAAATCGTTTAAAAAAAATGAAGACAACATATCATGTGCAGACGACAAGTCTATCTTTTTAATATTTAGCATAAAGGCACTATAGTATAAGGATTCAACTTATACTGTAGCATATATGCAATTGGATAAGAAAATAATGTATAGTAAATAATGTATTAAATACAGTATCATATTACAAATTCAATTAAAAATTCAGACCCGTTCAGTCTTCCGTGGCATTAGTTTTGCATCTGAGCTAACATTCACTCCTTTGCACTCTTCAGCTGCTGTAGATGCTGAATCAGTTCCTGGGGCAGACCCAGTTCAGACACTATGTCCATGCAACACTGTAGAAGTTGCTCAAGACTTTCCCCTGTAATGGCAAAGGGGTCTGTGGGCAGTGTGAAGCTCAAACGGGGCTTTTGTGGCAAGATGGGACCAATGTCCATATCACTGTCTTTCCTACAGCCGTCTGAGCCCTTGCTGCATCCCCCGCCTGCACAGCAGCCCGACTCAACCTCTCCAACTCCCAGATCCTCCATGTTCTCCGAAACGTCACTGACGCTGGGTACGGGGTTCTCCAAAGCCGCCTTCATTGCCTCCATGAGAGAGTCCTCATGCTTTACAACCCGCTGTAGGAGGTCAGTCACTGAGGCAGGGGTGTGGGTGTCTGGTCTCTGGAGCTGGCACCAGCACTGTATAGCACTGTGTAGAGAGATACAAAGGGCCAACAGAATCAGAGACAATGGGAGAGAGAACAGAGTGGGACAGGCATGGGTCATGCACAACAAAGAGGACAGCAATAATGTAGCCAGCACAAAGAGTCATATGGTCACATCATGGAAAGAAAGCTACCTTATTATTCCTTTCAGCTGCCCAATGGCCATGGTGCTTGCAGCTCCTTCCCTGTATCCCATGTTGAAACCAAGCTGGAGTGACGCTTCTTTTCCATGGTCGATGCCATCAACATAGCCGTCCTGACAGAGAACCACAGAACAGCATAACGTTCGTCACATTGTTTCTAGAGAGGGTGCTGTGGGTTACAATGCAGCCAGTTGTATTTACATTAGCTGCCTACAATGCCCACATTGTGTGCTGGGTGACGCTAGAAGCAGGGCGAAACACTTCGAGTTTTTGTTTCAACCTGGTAATTAATGGCATTCTCCTGGTTTCCCATGTCTGAATTAGCCTTATTAGAAGGAGAGGACCATGAAAACGAGAAATGTTTCGCCCCTACAGGTCTGACATTGAACAGCCCTGTGCTACAGAGAAGTGAACATTCTAGCTATAACTGGCTGATAAACCAAATAATTGTGAACAAGTCCAAAAAACCAACGCAATATGTAAAATATTAGGGAAAAAAATACGAAAAATGACAGCTAGCTAGGTGGAAAAATGATTGATAAACATTATCCATGCATTTACCTTCACACGTTTCTTCATATTGTACTTCCATTCTTTGTCCTGTAAATTAATATCATCCGCATCCTCGTCAAATACGTCCTCGCCACTGTACTGTACAGACTTAACCCAAGACATCGTGGACTTTAGAAATGAATTTTTGCCCCTACAAGCTTGAACGTTTAGTAACATAGTTTGACTGCAAGTCACGTGGGCCAGAAAAGTTAACGACGTCATCACAATGCGCGTTGTTTTTTTTTTCTTCTTTTGATGGATGGCAAAGAGACGAGTGCATACATTCTGCCATCTACTGCGGTGAAGTAAAATTACACACTCGTCTCCAGATTAGGTTTTATTTAGACTGTAGATGGCGCTAAACCCATACAGGTCTACAGAGCTGCTAAAAAATATGAAGGCCTACTGTACCACAGTTTGTCATCTACATTTGTTTAATCTATCCCACATTTTTTTAACAAGTAAAACGAATTATATGAAAATATTAATGAGGATGTAGTTCATAAACATCCAAGGAGTAGGTCTATTTCAAAGGCAAGATAGCCTACACAGAAATGCAAATGGGCTTTACTGTAGCCTACATCAAAATTAATTGCACCACAGATAGTATTTTATGCATTTTAATGATTGGTATTATCAATAACCTTTCCATCTACTACCCATCCCAAATAAAATGCTCCCTATTCATATCTGGGAAATAAATATCTGATAACCTTGTTCTAGTCACTAGTGAAAATAGAAATACAGAGTATTCTCTTTAAAGCCTCTGTGGACACTGACAGTCTCTTATTCCTTCCTCTAGCACTTCAGCCCATCTCTTTGGGATCTTTGCCTGACTGCGGACAGTCCTAATTCATTAAAGCTCCTTGAAACTGAGAGAGGGATGTTAATATTTAATCATTGAATTACTGGCACAATGGAGGAACGCCAGAACAAAAATAATGGCAATACCTTACACTTTCCGACTACTTTGTGTGCAAGAAATGTTTCTGTCTATTTACAGAGTTTTGGAGCCCAGATATTTATCCATTAAGAGAGTTGCAAAATGTCCTTTGGGAGCTGGTGTACACGCAGAGTAAACATATTTTGAAAATGGACTACTCTCTCCCATAGCATTTCATTCATGATGCCGGAAATGTTGATACTTTTACTTTGGCAGCTTCAGTACCTAACCCACATCCTTGATCGTTCTAGCAAAATGAGTTTTAGGAATTATGATTGATTGCTTTGTGTAACTGAGTAGTGACCAAATTAACGTTTATTTTCAATAAGTCTTCACATTTTGTTCAAGTAAATGTCACAGGGCTGAGATTGAACATCAAATGTAGGCCGTCTTGTTGTGGTATTAGAGGTCTGTACCGTATGATCTATTTACACAATACACCCGCAAACAACTTTTGTCCAGCTTGACTGCATCTGTCGTTGATGTCACTGCTCAGACGCTCTTTGCTATCTCCTGTTGAAGTTTCAAAGAGGAAAATATGTTATTTGTGACGACAAACACATTACTTGCTCATCAATATTGCATTTCCCCCCTTCTTGCTGTTGAAGGAAGAAAAAAGTCCCTGCTTTATTTTAAGATTTCCCATTCTTCATGCCATGCTTTATGGAAAACACAGGAGAGATAGAATGTGGTGGACAAATGCATTTCACCTAGGTAAGAATGCATTTGCAGGAGCTGGACAACAATGGCCTTGAGAATACTCAGAGGCCACGGTGGGTTTGTCTTTGCTTTGGAAATAGAGTCAGTCCGTGGGCCTCATTCACAGCAGCAGCCACACCTTCAGTCCCTCTACACAGAAAGCAGAACAACCAGCCAGGGCAATCGCCTGACACATTTCCATCCAATTTCCACTGCAGAATGTGTTCATTTTCGGCCTAATGGCATGTCATTCTGCTGGAGCCTTTGGTCAAGAATTAATCCTGGAATCAAAACAGATTTTCCGGAGAGCAATCTTCCATCAAGTATTGATTTTTTTACACTCACGGAGCCTGTACTCCCTAATTTAACCTGACAGCCGGCAGCACAATGGACTGGGAGCACCTTGGCATCTCACAGAGGGAACTCTCCACCTCCTCCTCTCTCTCGTTCTCACTCTCTTTCTCTCTCTCTCCCTCCTTCTTTATCTCCATCTCCCTCTTTCAAAAAGTGAAAGAAAGGTGGGGAAAACAGAATCAGGGGATGTAAAGCTTCCTTCTCCCCGGTTTTACCTCTAATTATGTTTTCAAGTATAGTGCAACTCTGCAAGGTATGAGGCTGAGAGAGAAAAGGGGAGAGAGTCTTCTGGGGCGGCTATCAGGTATCATTATGGGCCTGTTGACATCTCTCTGTTTTTGAGTGATTCTCAGCTGTGATTTCCCCCCAGCCATTTTCCTGAGATGTGCGTGGAGGGTCTCATCATGGCCCCATAAAGAAGGCCAAAGTGTCCTCACTGGGCCCCCACTAATAAGAGCAAAGATGCAGCCAACCATACCACTCACTCCTCTATCCATATCTCCTCTCTCACACTCACTGCCTTTTGCTTTGTGCTCTCTGTCTCTTTGTCTCAAAGTACACTATAGGTGGTTCAGGGAGAGAGTGAGAGGCGGATGAAGAGGTGGATGTTGTCCATACAAACATCTCATCAGAGGAACAGTTATCTTCCAGACTACCAAACATCCGAAAGAAGGGATCTCTGACCCTTCAAGACTCCTGTGATCCATGTACAAAAATATACAGCACTCTCTCAGATGGCACCACTCCACTTAGAATAAAACCCAGTCGTCTTGTTTTGACCTTTTTTGGATTATATAAATCTGAAGGAAATGGACAGCACAACGATTTTCCACAATGATCAGGATAGCTATGCTGTCTGTATAATGAAATATAGCAGTGACTATGGCTAGAGATCCGGTTTGGGTCCATTCATTTCAACTCATAAATTGAAAGTCAACCCATGGGCAATCCTCCTATTTATAAAGCCAATTCCTTATTGCGTTAACTTGAGGTGGAATTGACCCTGGAAGAGATAATCAGACCTATAGATTTTCACCCTGACAACAATAATTAGGTAAAGCAGATGGTGTTTGCCATTTGATTTTTTTTACATAATGTTCTGAACATTACAGCAATGTAAATATCTCTGTTGAATTCATTCAAAATGATTGAATTTATCATTTCCACAACACGCAAGAATGACAGAGAAAAAAACTGAAGTCAAATCAACTCCCTTGGAGAAGTGGGACACATGAAACACTGGGCGTAACCCTGAGTCCTGATGGAAAACAGAAGGCATCACAAAGTGAGAAGATGCATTCACACAGTCAGTGTAGACAAGACAGTGTGGAAAGTTTAATGGGCTGTGGGCAATGCAATCTGCTGCTCCAGTCAGGGTGCCAGCCATCTCCATAAAAACCTTGGCTATTAACTCTTCAACCTTCAAATGCCTCAAATTGTGTCATGGCTAATAATGGTGGGAAAACCTCCAGAACAACACCAAAAGCAACAAGGGATCATATGCATGGACAACTTGGATCGCATGAGGATTGGTAATTGTACCCCCAGAGGCATCCTGGTGTGCAGAGCAGAGCAGCATAGTGGGAGACTCCTCAGCGGCTTGGGGGCTGAGCAGTGAGAGGAGCAACATCTCAACCTTGAGGAGGAAGTGAAAACAAGGAAGCAGAGGGCTGCCGGTAGTGAGGGATACACCGACAGTTCGTTTACTGAGAACATCAGCCCAGTGCACATTGTCGGAAAGATAAGGAAAGTGAATGCCTCATGCCTGATGGAAAACAAAGGGGGCAATTTAAAACCATCTGCATCCAACACATGCACCCTCCTCCTCCACCTTTATCTTTCTGTGTCCTGACTGATATTGAAACATAATCCATTTGGACTGCCGACATGTCATAATATTTTCTTCTAACCCTCTTCTCACAATTTCAGTTGGCGTCTTGTTGAACAGGAATGTGCTATAAGTCAGTCGGTTGACTTTTGCAGAGAGATTATTTTTTTTCTATTCAGACTGTCATAGATCAACCCAGAGAGATTCTCTTGTTTGAAAGACTATATATACGTTCTGTAGCCAAAATCCAAATAGAATTGTCTAATTTGCCAACAGCACATAAAGAAGTGACAAATGTCCCCCTCTAATTTAATTGAGAAAGGGCACTTGTTCTTGTCTATAACTGTTCTGTACTTTGTCATGCATTTGTACGTTTTATATGGAACCCAGCAAGAGTATCTGCTGCATGTTCAGAAGCTAATGGTGATCTTAATCAACTAAACTAAAGTAAACTGCAAAGAACACTGACATGTTTATGATTATTATTAGGGGTCATGGATATTGTCACACCCTGACCTTAGTATTCTTTGTTTTCCTTGTTATTTTGGTTAGGTCAGGGTGTGACATGGGTGATGTTTGTGTTTTTGTCTTGTCTAGGGGTTTTGTATGTTTAAGGATGTTTCTAGGTAAATTGTATGTCTATGGTTGCCTAGATTGGTTCTCAATTAGAGGCAGCTATCTATCGTTGTCTCTGATTGGGAACCATATTTAGGCAGCCATATTCTGTGGGTACTTTGTGGGTGATTATCTATGTCTGGTGCTTGTTAGCACAGTTCTTATAGCGGCACGGTCGTTTTGTGTTCAGTGCTTTCTTTAATTAAAATATCATCATGAACACATGCGCTTTGGTCTACTCCATACGACGATCATGACAGATATTGTTTAAAATCCAGGGTCAAACAGCTTCCGTATTGATTAAAGATACTTTACTAGCAACCTTATCCCACCCATATACATACAATTAATAGAACAGAATATTCTATACTGAACAAAAATATAAATGCAACATTTAAAGTGTTAGCCCATGTTTCATGAGCTGAAATAAAAGGTCCCAGAAATGTTCCATAAGCACAAAAATATTATTTCTCTCTTATGCACAAATTTCTTTACATCCCTGTTAGTGAGCATTTCTCCTTTGCCAAGATAATTCATCCACCTGACAGGTGTTGCATGTCAAGAAGCTGATTAAACAGCATGACCATTACAAAGGTGGTGGGGACAGTAAAAGGCCCCTCTCTAAAATGTGCAGTTTTGTGACACAGCACGATGGCACAGATGTCTCAAGTTTTGAGGGAGCGTGCAATTTGCATGCTGACTGCAGGAATGTCCACCAGAGCTGTTGCCAGAGAATTGAACGTTCATTTCTCTACCATAAGCCGAGGCTTTAGAGAAATTGGCAGTACGTCCAACCAGCCTCACACCCACAGACCATGTGTAACCTGGCCAGGTCAGGATCTCCACATCCGGCTTCACCTGTGGGATCGTCTGAGGAGATGGGTGCTGCTGAGGAGTATTTATGTCTGTAATAAAGCACTTTTGTCTGGAAAAACTCATTGGCTGGGCCTGGCTCCTCGATGGGTGGGCCTGGCTCCCCATTGGCTGGGCCTGGCTCCCCAATGGGTGGGCCTGGCTTCCCATTGGCTGGGCCTGGCTCCTCGATGGGTGGGCCTGGCTCCCATATGTCTGATGAATTTATTTCAATTGACTGATTTCCTTCTATGAACTGTAACTCAGTCAAATCTTTTAAGTTGTTGCGTGTTTACGTCTATATTTTTGTTGATTATAATTCTAAACAATGTCCCATGATATGTGGACCAAAATATCAGCATATCAGCTGTACCATTTTGAACATTTGAGTGGGATTCCGTATCAGTATGGCATTGTGTGAAAAAAATGTGGACTTTAAGAATGTTCGTCTATTCTATTCCATTTCTATGATTCCACCTCACGTATCAGGTTACACCTCTCCTTACAAGGGTAGTGCGTTGTTTATATGTTGAGAGTGAGATCTGTTGATTTTGTGCCCTGGTCACTCACTTATTGACACTAACTTTTGGAGTTGAAGTTTACTTTTCCATCAACAAACTATAAACATTTTAAGATATTGAAAAAAGATGAGTCGGAATAGCTGTCTCTGCACAATGATATTGTACATAGAAAAATAAAGAAACTGGAATAAATACAAAACAAAAGAATATCAAATAGCCCAAGTTATACCTCAACCATCGCCACTTAAAAATATATCTAGTATTTCGAAACGAAGAGGGGAAAAAACTGAAAGGATGACAAAAAACATCTTCAACATCAGTTTTCAGCCTAATGTTAATAATTTATGTTGTCTGTGCTTTTTTTTATTATTATTATTTATTTACTACTTTCTATTCACCAGACAGTCAGTTTTCAAAGGCTTCATGGACAAGAAAGCTATTTCAAACTTTGGAGTTTAGTTTCAAAAGGCTTTCACCCAAGAATGTGTTTTCCCCCTCATACACTTGTCTCGGTATTGTTTTCTGCTAAGGCAAAGAAATGAAACATTGATGTGAAATAACCCTGACATGTATTCCTTTCTATTGACCCTATGGAAATCTAAATGAATTGCTACTGACCCCAGAGGTTTGCAGCCTGTCCGTTTGCTTTTAGGTGCAAACTCTCTGTATTGAAAGGTGGTTCATTGGTGGAAAAGCCTTTGTGGACACATCTCTCTCAATCATGGCACACTGGAAGTGCAAGAAAAAAACCTCTAAACTGATAGCCAAGGGGGTGGGCTGGGGGGATACGGAGCAGAACACATAAGTCTGAGCTAACTTTATGCTCCAACTATACATGTACACTGTGTCTGGGTTTTAATGGAATTGAGATGCACTTGCGCTGACAGCAAAGTATGCATTGGTAAAATAGGATAGGAAAATATGTCAAAATCATGTGAGACTGGAGAAGAGTGAATTCAAAAAAGCAGATTTTCTGCAATCCGTCCCTTATTACTCCAACTGCAGTGTTTACAATGTCTGTCGGTAAACTCTTAGAACCCCGAGGAACCCTTTTTTTCTAAGAGTCTATGTTGTTAGGAATGTGGTGCATTAGTGCTTTCTTCATCATCATATGCAGCTCTTACCAGAGACGTTCTCTAAAATGTCCCTAAACATATATTTTAGATTCGGATGATTTATTCTACATTTCATAAGAAACAAGACAGTCCATTCATGTCAAACAATTGTTTATTATTAATTATGGTACAAATAAATGTGACAGACTTGAAGAATTGTAGAAATACACAAAGTGCTGCATAACTGACCAAACAGATATTGCTCTATAGATTAAGTTCAGTCTATAAAATTTAAAGCAACCTTTGCAGATTCATCAGCTTTGGTTTCAAGGTCGTTCTTGAGTTCTAACAACATTTCAAAACCAGTTGGTGTGTGAGTCTGTGTGGATATCGTTTGAAAACATTTATTTAAATTATTATTATTATTATTTTTAAACATAATTGGGTGCAATTATAAAGCCTTCTTTGCCCCTTATGAAATAGGACACACCTTGAAGACTGTAACTGAGCAGTGCATGTAACAAAGTCACAGAGAGAGAAAAAACACACAAAAAAAAACAAGTGACAACAAAGTTTAGAAAGTCCTGTACATGTTACCCTGGAAACCACTTGACTAAAATAAAACACATGGCATACAGAATCTCAGTTCAGACACAACCCCCCCCCCATGAGAAGTGAACACTACTTACAAACATTTTACAGGAGCCATTCTTCTGTATTTTCTTCTGTCATGGCGTTTGCGTGGCATTGCTCAGTGTGCGAGGACAGTGCTGAGGTAAAATGTCAATGAACTACAACTTATCTAATCATCGACTCTCTTCGTATTTCAAGATTGTCAGCGACATGAACCCATTTCTCTGTACAATGTGCATATAACTATAGAGCTTTGGTCCAGCATCGAAAGTTTGAGCGAAGGTATAAATCCGTTCCTTGTCTTTGTTTTTGGTTACAGCTTCATTGTTGAGCCTCAGTACTACATGCCCATACTGTACATCAGCCGCAGCATCATCACTTCTCTTACATGTTGGGATGAGGTGGGGTGAGACAGGGAGGGAACACACAAAAAAATCTTTGGATTGATTTAAATCACATATGACTTAAAGTATATTATGATTGACCACTATTTAGTAATACTGCCTTTAAATATCTAAAAAGGTGTAGTATGACACTGTTTAACACTACTTCCTGTAAAGGTATATGATAACTAATAAATGGAATGAACTCGTCAGGGAGCTTTTATGTATAGTACCTCTTAAACCTCAGCCTACTGGAACATACAGTCCAGACTACAATATCAATGAATGTCTATTTCCTTATGCGTTTGTAAGTGTTATCAAGTGCACTTTACGTTGCTAGGCAACACCAGTGCACAGGGGGACTAACAGACATTGAACAAAACACACCAATACGAAAACACCGCAGAAAATCTAAGTTCACTGAGCCTGTCATGTAACACTCGCCATTCTCCCCTCACCTTATTTAAGTGTTTTATACGAGTCAAATAAGAACATTTCACATCAATGTGAAATCTTAAGAGTTCTGAGAAGTGGTTTTACACATATGTACTAGTTTGCAAATATTCAGTGGAGAGGTTCAACACATTGGCAGTATAGCTTATTGACACATCAACGGGGTAGCAATATTGATTCCTTGAATCCTCCATGTGGGTCCTGGTTATATTGAAGTACACCTATGGGGGAGGAGGGGGGGGTGAGCTCGACGTTATGATGAGACTCTGTTTAGATCTGTATATTAACAGCTACGCAGCAACAACACCCTATGATTTGTTAGTTGAAATGAATATGGATTATGTCTTGCGGACGGGCTATTGGGTTGTCTTGCGTTTCACACAACTTTTTCCAATACACTTTTTTAATTAGGCTATACTGTCTGTCAAGGCTTCGCTGTAGAATCACTCAAAGCAGAAGACAATGAAAACAAACAAAACAACAGCATGACATTTTGCAAACAGCGTTTGACCCCTGAAGACAACGATTCAGAGATGAGAAAACCTTCCGATTGATTCGATTAGAATGAGTCGCTGAATGCTTAAAGAAAGTAATCCATATTTTGCTCTAAGGGCAGAAAAATGTGAGATAATTGCTAAATCCTCTACATGTGTCATTTGTTCTCCGTGACAGTGTACTCTGAAGAATGTACTTAATGATTTGAAGCTCGGGCTACCTTTTGTGGTTTTTGTGGTCTTGTTTTCAGATTCCTGTAACCCAAACCTTGTTATCGGAAAACATGTGGGAGCAATTTGGTTATGCTATGCTACGGCAAATAGAACAAACTAGACACACACTTCAGAAAGGGACGGGCAGAAAAGTCCTCACAGTCCAACACATTTTCTATATTGCAATATAAAGAGGGTTGTCAATTAACAAAGAGTTCTCTTTTGAAAGTAAACATTTTATTTGGCATACCGTTGGCCTTTGTGTAAAGTAGTTGAACTCAGTGTATGAAAGAAACCCCGCAGGGGGAAAAAAGAACAAAAGGGAACGTATAAAGCACATCAAAATAACTAAAACTTTTAATTGGCCAAGGTAAAAAAAATAAAAAATCTCCCCAAGTCCTTGAGCTGAAGCAATGTGTTCTTTGGCTATCAGGCTTTGGCAACAGAATGACTTACAACAGCACTTGACACAGTATAACACTGAGGGAAGTTCTCCCTGACACAACACTAGGCCTGAAATAACAGAATTGATGGCATGTTTCTGTATGTATATATATTAAAAAAAAAGTCACAGTTGTCTCAAAAGGAAAATAAGGTTGAAAAGACATTGTCTTCCGTCGTGGATGACATATATATTTTGGTGAACAGAGACAGAACCTTTATGGTTAAGGTACTGAGTATACCCACACTGTTTGGACAGCCTTAAGTTTTATTGTCCTTCATCAACAAAACATAAGACAATCTCATAAAATCATTGATAAATACCTGTAAAAGTTGTTACCTGTAAAAACACCGTGACTTAAAATAGCTGCAGATGAGAAGGAATCTGAGACAAACAACAATGTCATTGTTTCACAGCAAAAAATGCATTGACACGACAAATCTTTCAAAGAGAACTTTGACATTGTGATTTCAATCTGAAGACGGTATTTAGTAGATATTTACATATCAGCCCAGGAAATAAAATTAAGTGAAACAAAGATAAAATGTACACCCAACCTCACACATATATCGTAGATTTTTTTGCCAGTACAAATGTAAAAATTTAGAACACATTTACACTTAAAAAATTATTCTTAGTATTCTGATGCCACAGACTTTGGTAAGTAGTTAGTGTTTTTGTCTTTGATTTTGGTATGATCTCTTTACTAAAATCTCCCTAATGGGAACCCAAATTTGGACAATGTTCTGGTCTATGAGGCCAGAATTCGATTGCTTTGAAACAGCACACTGTAGGTTTGTAATGTTTTCTCTCAAATGTGAACATATTTTTTCCCTTATATTTGGTTTTTGCCAAAATATTTAAATAACTGTGGTAATCACACTGACAACACTTATTTTTGTTTGCAAATGTTCATAACTGTCCTTTCAGTTGCCTTTATAAAGGGAGAGGAATGTTCTTTCAGTCTTCATCCTACTTTGGGTCATGAGCCACCGTGTTGTTTGAACTTTCCTCTTTACCTCTAGTTTCGGTCGTTCATTTAGGGAGCTCTTCCAGAGAATCAGAGAGAGGGTCCATGGGCGCGGTCGGGCCGAGGTCCAGGTCCAGATCCCCGGGCTGTTTCAACCGCTTTATTGTGTTTTTCAACGCTTGCCTCTTGTTGCAGAACCAGACGCGGACCACCTCGCGGTCATAGTTCAGTTTCTCGGCTATCTCGGTCATTTCCTGTCCAGAGGGGTGCGTGTTCTTCTCAAAGTGGCTGTTGAGGATCTCCAGCGCTTGTGGGGTGAAAGAGGTCCTCCGCTTGCGTTTTTTGGAGGGCTCACTGCCGATAAACTCGGTCAGGTTCTGCATGCCGGACCGGTGGCGGGCCTCGGCCTCGGCCATCCAGCGTTCCAGAACCGGCTTAATCTTCTGGGCGCTTTTTGGGGTGATGTCCAACTTCTCAAACCTGGCAGGATATAAAAGGCCAGGGTTCAGTTTGCCTGTCAGACTGCTACCTATAGGGTTTTCTTGGGCTTCCTGTGGTAGGAAAAAGTGGCTTCTCAGGATGGTGTGTCTGGGGAGAATTGAGAGAGAAGAATCTTACTTAGGTGCCCTGCTGGGCCAAGGGATAACCTGCCTGCCTCAGTGAACTGGGCCTCCTCTCCCAAGCAGCTGCCACTGGGACAGAGACACCCACCAGCCTTGGTTACATCCATGGCAGTTTGTAGCCAAAGTTAAAGCAGCTGAAAGTGAACGTTGCATGTGGTGCCATTTTGTTTTCGCTTTGTTCACTTTACTTTTGTCTGGTTGGCTGTGGCTGTAGTTCTCTGTCCCAGTTAGGCAGCGTTGGGGTGAGGAGACCCTGCCAATGGCTAGAAAAATACTTCAGGTGGACCAATAAAACTGCCCGAGCACCAGACTATAATGATCAAACACTGAGCTCTAGCTATGGAGACTACACTAGTATGCATTGATACACAATACCATCTACCCATCATATCATCAATCAGAAAAAGGTAAAAAGGGGTTAACCAAACAATGCCATTTTTCCCAATACCTTCCCTTCAAGTGATAAAAGTCAAGGTTTTTATTTCATATGGTCAGACAGGCAGCAGTGCAAGCACTTAAGCACAGAACTATCATTTACAAAAGCAGTTTGAATTATTCATCAAAATGCACATTTTAATACATTTTTCTAACTTTTCTCCCCCAGGCACTCATTGTATATTTAAAAAGAATACATTTCCACTTTTCAGACTTGAATATACTTGCAAGTTTATGAATGCATGAAGCACAAGTAAATATTTGAATGTAGTGTATTGTGTACTTTAGTGCCTTTGAAATGAACCCTCAATAGCTCAAAACAATAGTTCCAAAGTTTTGAAAGAGTTCCTAAGTCATGAACAGTAGCTAAATTAAGGCTTGCTGAATCAGTATGATCTCACCAAATAGTGGATATATACTACTGTACTACTAGATCATTGTAAGGGGTATCTGTACTGTAACTCAGTGTATTTTGACCCTGTTAGCTGCAGTGTTCTGTGAGACAAGCACAGAGACGGCGTTTGGCTTGGACGTGCTGAAGGATGATGGAACTGGGCTAAAGTTGCTGGGTTTCTCACATGCCGTGTAATAATGGAATCAGTGTCAGAGTGCGGTTTAAGCTGCCTGCCCTCTAATGAGAGTCCAGGCATCTGTCTAGGTGTTCAGGGGCGAGCGGCTGAGAGAAAAAGTGATACGCCTTTAAAACAACAGCGGAACACGCCTAGGCCTCTTCTATGACCTCGACCTATCACAGATGCCTTTAATATAATCTTCCCGGAAGGCAGGTGAGGAGATGCCTCAGAGCTGGGAGAAAGGACCCCTCTCACAGGACCAAAATGAAAGACATTTCTTAGTGGAGAGTCAACTTGTCATACAGAACGATAGCGAATAATGCCCTGTCTGTTTTTCCGCTTTCCAACTCTGTTTTTACATTTCTGATTGTCGACGGGCAGTATTATTTATAAGCCACTCTTAAACAGTGGAAAGATGACGGTTCCATCCTGCAAGGAATACATTAGCCAGTAAATATATGGAGTGGGCAGAAACAGGACATTTCATGGATCAACAGGGACCAAATGCACTCAAATGAGTGGAGAGCTGCTCGGCTGGCTCCTCAGTGAGGAGCCACTCCTACTAGTTGAGAACCACCAGTGGGAAATGAATACATACTGTATATCTACCTCTTTTACTCCCCTACCTCTCTCTCTCTCTCTCAACAGTCTTAAAAGTACCTTTTTCAGGCCATGCATAAACATTTGCTAAGTGCTAATGCTTACAGTGCTGTTTGCGTTTAACCCTTTAACAATATCGTGAGGCCATGTGTAAGAATGGGTATTTGACTAAGTGGAAGGTCCATTACTTACAGAATACAGGGGACAGATCCGATGTATTAAATCAGTATCCGAGCTTTCAGATATGAATCCAACATGCCAGGTACAGGTGGAGAAAGAAGTGGATGCGATGCAATATAAACAGGGTGGGTGTGAAGGCACATTTCTGCTTAATTTGATGTGTAAGTCTGAGTGTAAATGAATGTTGTAAATGCATGCAGCTTAAACATGGAAACATAATTCCCCTTCAGGAATTACACCAGAAACGAGTAGTTAAGACAACATTGTGCACCGATGCATTCTGAGCGGTGGTCACATTAACAGCACTGTGAATCTTTGGATGCGTAGTTGCATTGAGGAGGAGGTGGATTTAAACTTAATGCCGATTTTTTTCTGCAAGAAAAAGTGTCCTCCATTTGGGAAAGCATGCCATCAATCATAATTTGCAACGTTATCTAAAAAAGCATTTTGGCAATATCATTATTTTAGTTTAACCCTAGATGACAGATTGCATTTGCTGCTTTGTACAAAGCACTCTATGAGAAGACAATATTCCAACCCATTGGTCTGATGATGTCCTTATGGGATGTCTGTGGCCCTGTGATAAGCTAATAAAGCCTTTTTAACAAAGTGAGCAATGGAATCCGACAAGATGGAACTCCGTGTCACTGTCTGTTCCAGTGACATATGACAACAGCAAGCCCCTTAGCTAGCATGCGGTCCCCTCGTCTCCTCCAACTTCCATGTCTCTGTTGATGTTAACTAAACTAAAGTATGTGAAGACTATCTACTTAAAACGTCATACCAACAACAAAACGACGGTCTTACCGACATAGATAAACTCACAAGGACACATTACCTGTTCCTTTTTTCCCCTTATTTTTTTGAAGCTAATGGCTTTTAATGTACGTTCTAAATGTCTGAATTATGCACGCGTGTAAATATTTCATGGGTGTTTTTTTAAAAGACTTGAAACATTAGTTTGAAAGGGTTGTTGCTCATAAGAACCCTGCTCCCCCAGTTTCAGATTATACCGGCCGTTTGATGTTGATGCGATGAACATGGTAGCACTGGGTCACATACTGTAGGCAGGACAGGTCATCAGCAGAGCACATGCAGTTCAGAAGCGCATTACAAATGAATACAGGAATAAGAAGGGGCACAGTGATGATAACTGTTGACAGTGATGCATGCTACTGCAGTAAAGCACAATACTATGGGTGGGTAGGGTACAAAGAAAAGGCTAAATGACATTAGCCACAAGGCCAAATGTCAGAACTTAATTAGATGTGATTACGATATTTCAACTATTGATTTCGTACACTTGGTGAGAAAAATAAAATAGAACAGAGACAGTTGTACTTTTAGATCGTGTGAAACTTAAGAATGAAGGGAGTTTGAATGCTGGGATGTAATATAATGGCGAGAGATGTGCACTTCTAAGGGGTTTAGTTAATTGGTGCTGAAGTTAAAGGAGGAAAGGCTTAAAAAGAACGAGACATTACCTGGTAACACTAAATGTCCGATTATCTAATGAATAGATAATGCGGCGTTTAAAACGCACGTCCTTACGGTACTGTGGAACATGACAATCTTATTAACAGACTGGTTCTTGTCAGGTTCTCTTAAGCCCAATGTAGAGTGAACAGCAATAGGCCTTAGTAATTATTAAATGCTTTAAGTGCTTCGTGTAATACTCTAGGTGATGTATTTTGCATAAGTAAGTCATGTCAGAGGAGAGGGGGGGGGGAGAAGAGAGGAGGACAGGGAATTGACATGAGACCTTCATTTGACTGGATGGTCTTCAATTATGTATTCATTTTAATATCTTAATGATGTCTGCTTAAATATGAGATGAAATATGGATGTGAGTCGTCATGGACACCAGAAAACGATGTGCAGTCTCAAAGACAGCACTCCTGAGCACCTTTTGTCTACTGTGGCGACTACTACACCGACAGGAGAGCGCAGCAAGGGGATCCGTTGATCTACAGGGGCGTGACCGGACATCATTCAGATATAAAACGGTTTCAGATGTTCTACACGAGGTTCTACATATTTATTTGAATAAAACTGGTAAGATATTGCATTCATTTGCCCTTTTAGTACCACAATGAGTGAGTCAACTTTAACTTCTGCACTGCAGTCGAGAAAAAAAACGTTTATCACTTGATGGGAAGGATAGGAATATCCCAGGAGACACCGAAATCAACAGATCTATGCCAGACAATACCATTGCTTTGCTGTAAATCTTTCGGCACCCCAAGTTCTCCTTACCTGCAGATGGCAGACTGACTATAGGCCGGGCCCTCGGCCGCGCTGAGTGCCTGACCCACCTGCGTCTGGGTCAGCCCCAGGGACAAGCGGCGGATTTTGAACGCTTTGGCGAACTCCCGAATCTCCTCCAGGTTGACCCCATCCACTTCGCTGGCGGCCGTCTGGGGGTCTACAATGCAACACAGATAGAGGGGGGTCAAAAAACGAGAAGGACCAAGGCACTCTTCGTATAGTTAAAAGGCCTTTAAAAAAAAACCTATTTGTCAGGGAGTAGAGATGGAGGCAGAGGGAGGGGCGCTAGCACCATTAAACACACCGAATACAAAGAATATAGCTAATTCACACACATTCCACTATAACGTGACATTTCTGGTCTCTGTTGACGAACAACAGGAGTAGCTTTAGAAATATATTATGAATTGAGTTAGCAGTGATTGCCATTCTGGTGCTTCTCTGCCCTCTAGATGATAATAGCGGTCTCTGTACAATATGTACTGTAATGGCATCGAGAGTGAAAGGCGGGCTTTGCGTTTAACGCTACATTGAAAATGCTCCTCATTTAATCTTCAACGTGAAAGCTCATAGACACATAATGGACACAGCAGCACAGAGACGTGTCCATTCAATAGGTTAGTCCACTGTGGTGCCAGTGCCGTTCTCAGCATTCCTCCTGTTTCATTATGAACAATAAGCAGACTGAAAGCCAACAGTTTTATAGCCCAAACTCTGCGCTTTCATCATGGAAAAAGAAGCCTGTGGAATGTTTATTAAGAGGATAATTCCAATCATCTGTCCCTCCTTTGGGGAAGTCAGTTGACACCTCCGCAGAAAGACTGTGCTGCTGTGTGTGCTGCACTACTCAGTTGTTCAACGATGGCATTCGACTCTACTCTAAAGAAGACATTTTATTGTTTAATTGTTGTTTGTAAATTGCTGCTTTTGCGGACCCACATCTAAGTGACTTTGGGGACCTATTTTCCCTGAAGCATTATGAAGAATTTCATAGCTAATAAAAAGTGATTTCACATTGTACATCAATGTCAGGTGCCCTGGCATCCTGCTTACTAAAGCAAAGTTTGTGCCAGTGAATTATTCATCTTGGTCATTATCAATGAATTATTAAAGGAATTTTCCAAGCGTATTGAAGAAAAAAAATCTATCGGGCTGCCATCTTGCCGTGAGGCCTCATAAGAGACGCAGCGATTCTGAGCTTCTCCGGCGGCAGAGCTCTAGACGTGCGAACGTTTGGAGACATGGGACCAAGTCGTCCCAAATGGCACCCTATTCCCAATGTAGTGCACTACTTTGACCAGGACCTATAGTTCTTTTTTATTTTTGACTGAATGGAGGGTTCGCCTCGTCAAATGTAGGGCACTATATACGGAATAAGCTGCCATTTGGGATGCAGGCCCTGAATATCTTAAAAGGATGGGAGGATGGGCACTAGCTGCATCCTCAGTCCTCATCACTTCCACCTTGATGAGCATCTGATTATCCCCAATGGAGAGCCATTGAAGTGTGTTTCTCTATGAAATGATTCGTCCTCTCTGTAAGTGGTGCCCACAACTGTCTGTCCACTGTGATCCATCACTGGTCTCCTTCCTATATGACTGTCTTCAAGGCTTTACAAATAATACCTATTCCATATGATGGCGTTGGATTTCATTTACATTGGGTTTGAAATTCCTATGTACCCTGTGTAGGCATTTGTGATCTAAAAAGACATCGAATGTTTGAAAAAAAAAACATCCGCTCGTTTAGAATAAAAATCTTGGTCATACTTTATTATAGTATGGATACTATCTGTTGATAAGCAACTGCTTGCTAAGGTTACGGTTAGGGTTAGAGTAAGGGTTCAGGTTAGGGTTAGAGTAAGGGTTAGGGTTAAGTTTAGGGTTAAGATAAGGGTTACGGTTAGGGTTAGAGTAAGGGTAAGGGTTCAGGTTAGGGTTAGAGTAAGGGTTAGGGTTAAGTTTAGGGTTAAGATAAGGGTTACGGTTAGGGTTAGAGTAAGGGTAAGGGTTCAGGTTAGGGTTAGAGTAAGGGTTAGGGTTAAGTTTAGGGTTAAGATAAGGGTTACGGTTAGGGTTAGAGTAAGGGTAAGGGTTCAGGTTAGGGTTAGGGTTAAGTTTAGGGTTAGGATAAGGGTTACGGTTAGGGTTAGTAGATAGTTAGGCTAAACGTTAATGATGGTTTGTGGATAGTCTGTAGAGCATCTACAGATGGACTATCCAAATAAAGTGTTACCCTTGGACCTTGCAAAGACAATGAGCTGGACCAGGGCAGTATATTGGCAAGAGGAATGTAGAATTTAAAAAAACGATATTACGTATGAATTCGACACAGAAATAATGCTCCATGTCCACGTACGGGATATTCACCTAAAGGGGCTATGCATTCCTGAACGACGTGGAAGGTGTGCTCCACGATGCATTGACGGAGAACCCCGACTTGATGTTCCCTCTCATACCATGGTGACAATTTGACGGTAGAAATGTGTTCAACATCCACTGAAGTAGCTAGAACGTTTACTAGGTAGCTACGGCCGTTGCCTTGGTAACCAAACAAACAGACTTGCTAGTTTAGCTAACCAAGCCATCAGTCCTAGCTTGCTATTATGAAAATTTAATTCAACGATGACAATAATGTTTTCAGTTCGACTGTTGCTTTCAAAAGCAGCTGAAACATAGAACATGTAAGAATGAACTATAGCCATTGAATTTTACCGTGATGATATACCATGCGTTACAGGGAAATAATGCACGCTCTAGAATGGCCTTCAAGCCAATCAGAAACGAGTATTATCAACAACGCCATGGTGTAATTAAGCAATACGGCCAGAGGAGGTGTGGTATATGGCCAATATACCATGGCTAAGGGCTGTTCTTGGGCACAACCCTTACCCGAGGAGCCTTATTGCTATTTTAAATTGGTTACCAATGTAATTAGAGCAGTAAAACAAAATGTTTTGTCATACCCGTGGTAGACGGTCTGATATACCATGGCTTTCAGTCAATCAGAATTCAGGGCTCAAACCACCAAAGTACATAAAACAAGTTGATCAATGGCAACTTCTTTATATTGAATGCAGAACTCAGTCGCAGATGCCTTCAAAATGAGGGAATGTAGGTGAGTAGCCTGTGACAAATTAAATGTATTTATATTTATCTGACGAAAACAGAGTTTTTAAGGCAACGGTTTGCCTGCTGACAGCCTTAGGGTCTATGATTTATTAAGGGTCCACAGAGGGCTAAGCATTTGGAAACTGAGGCTGGTGTTCATTACACACAGTGTTTTTGATAGTCTAATAAACAGAATATTAAATAAATCCTTTAAGAAGAGGAAGGAGAAAAATCTAAAGTTTCTGGACAAACAGAAATCCAGTGCTCTTGAAATATAAGGTTCACCATACCAAAGACTGTGGTCAATGACAACATGTAATTCTCTGACAACGTAGGTTTATCTGTAGGCTTGAATGCTCTCTTAATATGTGTGTGTGTGTGTGTGTGTGCGCGCGCGTGTGCGAGTGTGTGTGCGTGTGAGTGTGTCACCGGGTACTCACTGCTGACCAGCTGACCCACGCTGAGGGCAGAGGAGGAAGATGAGGACGAGGAGGAGGAAGAGGCCTGGCGGAGAGGACTCTGGCTGTGGGGCATGTGGAGCAGGTTGGGCTGAGACGACAATGGGCCTGTCTGAACATGCTGAGCCTGAGGCAGCTGAGGACACACAGAAATGAAATATTGACTTAAAACAACAACACAGCCCCTATAACGTTGCACCAATAGCACTATAAGCGATCTTCATAACCAACCACAGCAGTTATGGTGACTCTCCAGCACCTGTACATTGCTGTGACACTGCAGCAATTATATTTGACATTAACAGCTGAACATAATAAGATTAGGTTTGTGTAAAGAGGTTATATGATCATTACAGTGTATGCTAACAACTATTCAGAATGATAACACACAATGCACTATCAATAGTCGGGTCAATAGAGTAAACTAGTCAGGGCTAGATTTCTATTGAAACAGACAGTGTTACATTTGTATAGAGACAGACAGTGGGGTTTGATAGGTGATGACTGGTGTTTCTGCTGTTTGTATTTCTCTCTCTCTCTCTCTCTCTCTCCTCCCTCCTCACTCTCTCCTCCATCCTCTCTCTCCACCATCCTCTCTCTCCTCCATCCCTCTCCCTCTCTCTCTCTTTCTCCCTCTGCCATACAGGAGTGTAGAGAACACTATGACAATAGTGTTTTCTCCAGTCGTCAGACACAAGGGAATTGCTAATGAAGGCAGGTCGGTGCAGGAAAAGACACGTGGACACCGCCGCTCCTGTAGCAAACATCATTTAGGATTTACAGGCAATGTGCTTCGGCTCTAAGAAAACGATGCATTTTCATGTTTGAGAGCAAATGAATTGCTCTTACAAGATCAAGCTGATATGTCTTCACTCTAAAGTGAAGGCCGTCTCCTCCGTAAACTAGGTTGGCTTTCCCACTCCTCTCTCTTGCTATTAGTTATTTTCCCCTCGGTATGTGTTTGTTTGGGAAGTGTGGTGGATGTCAACAGAGATGCACATACTGTCAAGACAGTTGACAGGCAGAGAGAATTATCTAGCTTCACTGGAAATATTCCGCACTGCCGGCGCTGACAACCGTAAATTACACCTGTGGAACTGTCGGTGTCGTGTGTCTTTGAAGTGAGGACAAAAACCATAAACATTATTACAAATGCATTCATTCGATCACGAGTGTGATCCGGTGTTCCGTGAAGTCACATTTAAGACCATCTTCTGAGTTAATCCACCCTATCAGGATTGAACTATTGTCCTTGCCATTTACATATCATGTTTCACTTTCTTAACCTGCTTTTTTTTATGGCTGAAAGTCTGGTCATTTATTTGGTTTCTTTGGTATGTGTGCGTCTGACACCTACCATGTATGTACAAGTCCAAAAGAAGGAAGCTATTTACTTTGTACATAAAACTTTTGCACTAGGTGGGATTTAAGCTCACTCATACAAATAGCACTAAAGAACTCGTGTTCTTCTGAGCACAAGAGAGCCTTCTGTCCCTTTTAGAGGTTCAGTCTGGTCTTGTATTGTTTTGCTAGCTAGAGACACATGATTATCCCTTTAAATGTTTGATTTTTAAGGAGAATTACAACATGGTCAGGTCACAGAGGTCAAATAGGTGTAGGGGGGAGTATTTTAGTTTTAGGTGGGATGATGAAAAGCATTGCTTTTTGTTTGGCTCTGCAGGGACTCTGCATACTTCTTGAGAGGGAGTCTAAGAGGATGCCTGACAGGTGCTTTACACACACACACGCACACACACACACACACACACACACACACACACACACACACACACACACACACACACACACACACACTACTGCTCGACAGATTTGATTTCTTTCTGTAGTATTTCTATAATCTTTACTGCCCTAGTCAAAAGAGTCAATTTGAATGGTTTTATCGAAAGCAACGTCTTCCAAACACTGGGACCAATGAAATGTTACAGTTGGGAGTTATGTTTTTGTGAAGGGAAACCTTTTCAAGTTGTGTTTAGACAGAAGATGAGACGACTTGATAGCTGAAAAAAACATCAGACTTGACTCGTTTTGTAAGGGTTACTTTTCTCAAGAGTAAACACAAAAAAAGTTCAATCTACACAGATAAAGATTTTTCTCCTCATCCATTTTTATAGTGTGTATCTATGTGCTCCTGTAACCAGGTTCCCATCCAACCTTTTTATGCCTAAAAAATGTCACGACAGGCCTGATGGAAAGAGCAAATCTGTCAGCAAACTTTCCAAATGTCGACAAAAAACATACGCTAGACAAGGTGGGATCTTTTTGTGATGGTAAAGTTAATTATGCGATAAATGGCGGTGGAAAAGCTTTAATGGGCAAATATGGATACATTTTTTTATTTGACATTTATTTAACTAGGCAGGTCAGTTAAGAAAAAAATATGATTTACAATGACGGCCTAGGAACAGTGGTTTAACTGTTTTTACCTTGTCACCTCGGGGATTCGGCCAATTCTCTAACCACTAGGCTACCTGCCGCTCTAACTATCATGCGATGACATGTCGTGTGGTCCTCCCACTACGGCTCGGGAAAGCATGCAGTTTATTAGGCTACAGATGAAATACGTTATGGTGAACCTCACAGGGGGGGTGAAAGTGCACGGTGATGAGTTTGATGCTCCTTTCCTAATAAATATAGAGGGTCTTCTTCTGGTGACATGACGTTCGATGCTTGGTTGACGTTTGACAAATGTAAATAATCGACGTTTGACAAATGTAAATAATCGACGTTTGACAAATGTAAATAATCGACGTTTGACAAATGTAAATAATCGACGTTTGACAAATGTAAATAATCGACGTTTGACAAATGTAAATAATCGACGTTTGACAAATGTAAATAATCGACGTTTGACAAATGTAAATAATCGACGTTTGACAAATGTAAATAATCGACGTTTGACAAATGTAAATAATCGACGTTTGACAAATGTAAATAATCGACGTTTGACAAATGTAAATAATCGTGCTCGTTTGTCCATAATAATCTCATCATGTAGGCTATACCCGAACTGTATCTGCAAGCTGTTGGCTAGGGCGCACGTACCAATACCGGTGGACACATTCGCTATATAATTGTCTTTGTGACAAAACCATCAGTAGATTTGAACATGCTTTTTTATTCGCACATGGGAATTTAACCACAAAAGTCATTTTTCTAAGCTCTACATCATCACGCACAGCCTTTTATCCGCAGTAAGTCAATTTGATGGAAACATCTCTGGTGGGAAAATGCGCGTCATTTGCTTATGTGGAATTTAGAATAGTCGCATGAGAATCTGTCGCCAATTGGATGGAAAATGTTTTTGGCCTGCAAATGTACTGTGATTAGGAACATATCTTCATGTGTCTGCATTGTGTGTGTGTGCACGCATGTTTGTATCTGTGCATGTGTGCGTGTGTACTGTACGTCTGTGTGTGTGGTTACCTGCTGTCCAGGCTTGATTGGTGACAGTGTGATTCCCTGGGTGTTGATGACAGGCAGGATTTGATTGCCGATCACCGTGGCGATGATCTGGCCCTGGGCGTTGGTCAGAAGCTGGGGTGTAATTGGCTGGACCTGCAGCGCTGGGTTTACGCCCCCTGATTGGCTCGAGGGCCCCCCAGAGTTGGGCATAAGTGGGATCGTTCCAATTATCTACGAAGGAGGGGTGAGAGGAGAAGGGGAAGAAATCAGATGGGTCGTTCCAGTGATCTACAGTATACGGAGAAGTGTAGGAGGGTGAACGTCATTAGAACATATTGTTCGTATGATCTACTGGACAGAAGTATGGAGCAATGTTCATGTTCTGTATGAAATCCCACAGCAAGTAAAACACAGAGCACTGTGCACGTCCACACATGCATATCAGTGGGCGCACAAACCATTAGAATGACAGTACCAAGCCCAGGCGCAGAACACTTGATGGTTGAGTAAGTGTATGAGGGAACGCACAGACAGATTCTCTGATCATCTGTCACAGAGGAGCTTTTATAGGCCAATGCAAGCAAAGGCAGAGCACCCAGCTGGGAGCACACTGCAAAGGTCAGCTCTGAGTACCTGTGTGTGTGCTGGTGCAGACCACTGACTGTGTTATCCATCACCAGGCCAGGAGAGGGGCGTGTGTGTGTGATTCATCTGTGTATATGCGTCTTTGTCCGCTTCTGTTAAGGGGGGTTGGTAATGTGGCTGTGCTGAGAGATCTCCCTCCCTTCCCCTTCCCTCAACGCACACACACACGACCAAACAGCTCCCAGGGTCCCTGGGGTACTTCATCCCCTACTCCCCTCTTCCACTCCCCCCCAGCTCTCCTCTGCGTGGCTGTAATCAGGAAGTGCAGATCAAAAGGGGCGGCAGAGTGTCACCGCAGCGTTTTAGCTCTCAGAGCTGCCAGAGTGCGGCCAAGAGTAGCGCTTTAGGGGGGGACTTAGCGCCTCTTGCCGATGATGAAGGTTAATGTCATCTGGGGTCTGGTCCTGGACAGACAACTTCAATCTCTCTGCCTGCTCTCTCCACTGACAGAACAACAGCACCCAGGCTCATTATGCCAGAGGAGAGTGAACGTGGTTGGGGTTGCCATTATTTTACAAACCTTGTCGTTTGGACCAGGCTGGAAGATTTGGGCTGACACGTTCCTATTTTTAAAAAATAGATATGTAAATAGTCGCAGGCAAAATTCCAAACAAAATAAATGGACATAAGCACAATCAATGTTTTGGTAGCTCATGCTGCCCAGGGTTTCGACCTACTTCAAGCATCGTGTATAAATGAGACACCGGCATAATTTAATCTAGGCAGGGATTCAATTATTACACATGCACCTGTCACTCCATATGATTTCACAGCGAGATGCAAACAGATTCCTTCATACTGTAGTCCAGCATCTCACCACTGCACCCGGTGCTAATCTAATTCTTCCTGCCATACCTCCCTCTGCCTGGTCCCCCTCCCCTCTCTCCCCATTCTCCGTTTGATATAATGTGGAGGGATCAGTGGTAGAATTGTAGGCCGGCAATCTGTAATTCATCCCCTCCACGGCTCATTTGCTTACGTTGCTTCGCATTAAGCGACAGATAATTTATCTCTCTCTCCGCGCTCCGCGTCGCCTGCTCTGATTCCACCCTGTAATGCTCTCCTCTCCTGCCACTTAGCATATTTTATTGCGCCGCCTGACGCTCATGCCTCCCGACGCCTGGCTTCGCGTGCCTCTGTGGCGGTTGACTTGTTCCGCTCAATTATTCATCCTTATTGGACTAAGTGGTTGTTCTATAAACGTAATAACACGGGCAGGGAACTGACAGCTTAGCTCTCGTCCCCGGATGCATCGCTACCGCCGCGCCTTCCCATCTCTCCCTCAGACTTCCTGGGTGTTGCATGGTAGTGCTCCAATGGCGTTTCTCAAGGCAGTCGATTGTGACACTGATTTTGTAAAACATAATACATTTAGAGGGAAGACCTGGTGGGCGGCAGGTGGTGGCCTCGAGCGTCAGGCCAGTGACCGAAAGGTCTGGAGCCGACAAGGTGGAAAATCTGTCGCTGAGCCCTTGAGCAAGGCACTAAACCCTAATTGCTCCAGGGGCGCTGACCAATGACAACCTTTACTGTGACCCCACTCCCTGTGGGTGTCTCAGGGGGAGTTGGGATATGCAAGAAACACATTTCCATCACACATTTGTGTATAACAGAACAAATATAAGCACCCACAAATGATTATTATTTTACCTGTAGATTCACAGAGAGGTCCATGGAGAAGACACACTTTGGTCTCAGACTACAGCCAGTTATGGCATTTTTTAACAACATAGGCTGTGGCACCTTGCAACAAACAATAGTATTGTCAGCTTTGTCCAACCAGCATTCTTAATGTTTCTCTTTCCTTTTTGTCCTTTCCTCCTCTTGTATTTTTTCCCCCAATCGTGACCTTGGTCCTCTCTCTCTGTCTCTCTCTGTCTCTGTCTCTGTCTCTCTCTCTCTCTCTCTCTCTCTCTCTCTCTCTCTCTCTCTCTCTCTCTCTCTGTCTCTGTCTCTGTCTCTCTCTGTCTCTCTGTCTCTCTCTCTCTCTCTCTCTCTCTCTCTCAGCAGAACTCATTAAGATTATGCTGCTCTTCTCTCGTTTCCACAGAAACGTCATGTCATCTCCTCGGCCAGGCCAATCGGTGGTGTTAGCCATGGTGGCCAGACAATATCTTTAGCCATTTTCCCCTCCTTCTCTCTCCGCCAAGGAAATAGAGGCCCGCGTTGGGAAATCCTGACTTCATCTTCATTAGAGCTCCAAGACACCAAGCATATCAATTTTACAAGGGACATGGTATGTAAATTGCTTTATACAGCTCCCGAATCCTCTTGATTGTCTGGCTCTATAATGGAATACTGGTGTAGGTAATGTTGGGTACAGTACAATCTTCCACAAACATGCAAACCTGCACAGCAACTAGCATTCACCTGGCTTAATTTGTCCTGCTGTTAACGTTAAAGCAGGTGTTCAAAAGTTAAAATGGCAATGCCAGAATGTTTCCTCCACCTCTGAGGACTTCCACGAGAAGGAGTGATTTGTATTCCAATGGAGTCCCTCCCTGGTTGTGTGCATGCAGGTTAACAGTGCATGTGTGTGCTCCTACCTGGTGTAGTGTGCATTAGTAACAGCAGTGTCTGCCCTGTGGGCTGTAGCCTTCATCAAAGCCCATTGAAGGGGATGGATGGCTCATGGGGGTTTCACCAGGAAACAGAAAGACCAGCCACCAGGGTTAACAGGGCTGGGAGTTCCCCCATCACAGATCGTTTTGGGGCTAGCTACTTTTCAGGTCATAGATCTTACCATTGCTCTCTTTGTCAAAGTATTATAGGTTTCTCTATGGAGCCATGGAAGGTATGGCACAGAATGTGTGGTAAAATTGTGCATAGTACAAGGGAATACGTAGTATGACAGAAGCATTTGTGAGGAAATGTTTCCTCTAGATACTGAGGAACTAAGGTAAAATGGTGCAGTGCTTTCCTTAGGCAGACTGTGTACTGATATGAAATTCATTATTGAATGAACTCTTTCTTACAGTACAGCCTGAATTACAAAGATGGGACTGAAGAGTGGCTTCGTTGATTACTGGACACATATACTCCATAATCAGGATGACACATGTTAAAGCCACATTATTAAATCCATTGCTTTTAAAAGCCCCTATCTGGAACCTACTCTAACAAGAAATCCAGGGCGCAACTTTCACTGGGGAAGGGGGACATCTGAAATGACATTTTCATGATTGGAGTGTGATACAAACAAGGCAACGGGGTGCTTTAGAACCATGCGGACCCCTATGAGCAGTTGGGTAGGCTGTTTGGAGTGTTTATCTGACAAAAAAATGTAAAATATACATATAAATATTATGTCCCCCCCACGTATGAAAGCAAAGTTGCGCCCCTGAAGAAATCCAATGGGCATTAGTGATAGGGTAAATGACTGTAACCACTACTGTATTGTGTTCCGCTCTCTTCAAAATACCAAAAATACTTCATTTAGATTAAAAGACCTCTCTTAGGAGAAGAAAGGACTCAAAATCAATGCAGGACAGGGATTTTCACACAGATATCTTTTGATCAAATTCCTTGTGCTTTAGTACAACGCTTTAGTACAACGCTGTCACAATGTTGTCTTACCTAGCTAGAGAATGAATATTCAAGAAGTGTACATGTATTCGAGCTAGTCTAGTCCCTCTATCCTTCTTCCAGCAAAATAAACACCAAAGTCTGATAAAAGCTATTCTTTTGTTTCCTGTTTGAGAATCTACATACCGACACCATTTCTGCTTTTACGGTGGGCAGCTTCTGAGGCAGTGTTTGTTTTGTCTCCCAGTCAAGTTCCAAGCATGCATTTAGTTTCTGTAATGTTCCCTTACCAGTATAAGAGGGGTGTCGGCGTGTACGTGCGCACGTGTGCGTGTGCTGTGGGGGGGACCCTGGCTACGTTAGTAAAGTGTGGTGCACGTTTCAGAGTGCTCAGACTGAATAATGCTCCGAAATAATGAGGTGGGGAGCAAAGGACTGTAGCCCAGGGCTTTGACCGTCTCAGTGACCTGATTATGTCAGCCAATGTCAGTCGCCGATACACTACAAAAGCACAGAACATCCCATCAAATGCATCTCCATGGCGATCTGTCCCTGTGGCCCCGGCACCTTTTCCCAGACCAGGGAAACCCACACTGTCTCATTAGCCACATTTAGCATCAAGGGCTAACACAGACTCACACAAGCTGTTTACAATATGTGTGGACAAACATAGAAAAACATCTACAGTCATACACAATTATAAGTAGCCTACAATACAGTTGAAGTCGGACGGTTACATACACCTTAGCCAAATACATTTAAACTCAGTTTTTCACAATTCCTGACATTTAATCCTAGTAAAAAGTCCCTGTCTTCGGGCAGTTAGGATCACCACTTTATTTTAAGAATGTGAAATGTTAGAATAATAGTAGAGAGAACGATTTATTTCAGCTTTTATTTCTTTCATCGCGTTCCCAGTGGGTCAGAAGTTTACATACACTCAAATAGTATTTGGTAGCATTGCCTTTAAATTGTTTCACTTGGGTCAAATGTTTTGGGGAGCCTTCCACAAGCTTCCCACAATAAGTTGGGTGAATTTTGGCCCATTCCTCCTGACAGAGCTGGTGTAACTGAGTCAGGTTTGTCGGCCTCCTTGCTCACACGGGCATTTTTCAGTTCTGCCCCCAAATTGTCTATAGGATTGAGGTCAGGGCTTTGTGATGGCCACCCCAATACCTTGACTTTGTTGTCCTTAAGCCATTCTGCCACAACTTTGGAAGTATGCTTGGGGTCATTGTCCATTTGGAAGACCCATTTGCGACCAAGCTTTAACTTCCTGACTGATGTCTTGAGATGTTGCTTCAATATATCCACATCATTTTCCATCCTCATTATGCCATCTATTTTGTGAAGTGTACCAGTCCCTCCTGCAGCAAAGCATCCCCATAACATGATGCAGCCACCCTCGTGCTTCACGGTTGGGAAGGTGTTCTTTGGCTTGCAAGCCTCACCCTTTTTCCTCCAAACATAATGATGGTTGTTATGGCCAAACAGTTATATTTTTGTTTCATCAAACCAGAGGACATTTCTCCAAAAAGTACGATCTTTGTCCCCATGTGCAGTTGCAAACCGTAGTCTAGCTTTTTTTATGGTGGTTTTGGAGCAGTGGCTTTTTCCTTGCTGAGCAGCCTTTCAGATTAGGTCGATATAGGACTCGTTTTACTGTGGATATAGATACTTTTGTACCTGTTTCCTCCAGCATCTTCACAAGGTCCATTGCCGTTGTCCATTGCCGTTGATTGATTTGCACTTTTCGTACCAAAGTACGTTAATCTCTAGGAGACAGAACGCGTCTCCTTCCTGAGCAGTATGACGGCTGCGTGGTCCCATGGTGTTTATACTTGTGTACTATTGTTTGCACAGATGAACGTGGTACCTTCAGGCGTTTGGAAATTGCTCCCAAGGATGAACCAGACTTGTGGAGGTCTACAACTTTTTTTCTGAGGTCTTTTCTGATTTCTTTTGATTTTCCCAAGATGTCAAGCAAAGAAGCACTGAGTTTGAAAGTAGGCCTTGAAATACATCCACAGGTACACCTCCAATTGACTCAAATGATGTCAATTAGCCTATCAGAAGCTTCTAAAGCCATGACATAATTATCTGGAATTTTCCTAGCTGTTTAAAGGCACAGTCAACTTAGTGTATGTAAACCTCTGACCTACTGCAATTGTGATACAGTGAATTATAAGTGAAATAATCTGTCTGTAAAGAATTGCTGGAAAAATTACTTGTGTCATGCACACAGTAGATGTCCTAACCGACTTGTCGAAACTATAGTTTGTTAACAAGAAATTTGTGGAGTGGTTGAAAACCGAGTTTTAATGACTCCAACCTAAGTGTATGTAAACGTCTGACCTCAACTGTATGTGCATTGCTCTGTCATGAGCATGTTGACAAAATCATCCCTGTACAGCAATTCTTACTCCTTACAGAATTCCTACACAAACAAGCATGGAATTAGGTCCGTCTTATCATAAAACCACAAAAGGTATTCGCCGGGCCGTGGTTTTAATTGAGTGATAAACAGGATAGCGGGAGGAGGGCGGAGAGCGAGGGATGAAATAGGGGTTAAGGTAAATAACTGGCTGGCGTGAAAGGGCACATTGTCCACGCGATCTTCTTTTAATATGCGCCGTGTGCACCTGCGATAAGATGATTCATTAGATAGGGCCCCACTCTGACAAGCGTCATCGTTCAAGCCTCTGGCTACTGATGGAACAATTCTGCAGCCACCCTGTAAATATGACAAGGTCAGCGTTTTACTGCGACGGGTGCATGCGGATAAGAGGAGGAAGGGCTTTGTTTATTCCCAAAAAGCTTAACATATGGCAGGATGGCTGCCGCGGAGCAACGCCACATAACACACAGCTAAGAAAGAAAGAAAGAAACCCCCAAACAAGATTACTACATATGAAAATGAAATATTGAGACCATCCAGTCTTTGGAATTGTGTGTTGTGTGTATTTAGTTAGTGGAAAGTGTTTTCTAAGACTGGTACAGTGTAACATTGACTGAAGAACATGGAAAATACAGTGAAACCATCATTATGTGATGTGATCTTCCCCCACTATAACTTTCGCATTTCATTTACAAGTAGTTCTAGTCAGGTCTAATGAACACTGTGAAACCTCTAGGATACCTCTTTTGATATTACGACTGGTAAAGATCACTAACCTGTCCTTGTGCATTAGTGACCAGTTGCCCCGTGACTCCAGCTTGCAGGTTGGAGAGGGTGTTGCCAAAGACCTGGGATCCGGCCATAGAGCCCATAGCTGCTGCTGCTGCCGCCACCGCAGCCTGGCTGGCCAGAGGGTTCAACTGCAGGGACAGAATCATACCGTTAATGACGGTTACCGTTTGGTTATAAATTAGAACCAGTGATCAGTGTTCTCCAAGTGTTACTGTAAGTAAACAAACATGGGAGACAGTGGAGGATGAGGAAAGTGAAGTAGCTTGACAGAATATAGGTGCTGATGCTTTGTTACTAAAGTAGTACTGTGAGGTATATGACCAGTAGTCCATCATCCAGCCCTTAGAAGCGTGTGCCCAGAAGAGAGCCGGGGTGGGGTCCGGGAGGGCAGGGACAGGGTGGGGTCCGGGAGGACAGGGTGGGTTCCGGGAGGGCAGGGACAGGGTGGGGTCAGGGAGGGCAGGGACAGGGTGGGGTCAGGGAGGGCAGGGACAGGGTGGGGTCCGGGAGGGCAGGGACAGGGTGGGGTCCGGGAGGGCAGGGACAGGGTGGGGTCCGGGAGGGCAGGGACAGGGTGGGGTCCGGGAGGGCAGGGACAGGGTGGGGTCCGGGAGGGCAGGGACAGGGTGGGGTCCGGGAGGGCAGGGACAGGGTGGGGCCCGGGAGGGCAGGGACAGGGTGGGGTCCGGGAGGGCACAAAGAGGGGGTGGGCCAGTTAATAAGTGCCCATTTTACCAGTCTAAGGGCTTCCTGTGGCCCTCGGGCCCCCCCAGGGCCCTGCAGCATCTCTGCAGAGGCCGGACAGCACCAGACCATGACGGTTTAACGACAGAAGGAGCCATGGTAGCGATGCATCATTGTATCCTCAACCACCTCAACACGCTCCCACTCTGAATCAACCTGCCACCATACCGCGCCACCACACTGCTCCTTTCCAGGGTTTAAAAAAATGACCGCGTTTACCCTGGCTGTAATGGACTCATCTGGAACTGGTGGACAGGCCAAGTGATTGTAAAGGACGTCTCCCGTGTGGGCAGAGCCTGTGGAGCTCCAGCCTCGTAGGAGCATGAGATCACCCAGATAAATCAAGCTAACCACTTATTAAAGGGTGAAAATGCACTGCTGATTTGGTTGTAGTGCAGCAGAGCAGAGCCTTATTAGGTTGAGTAAGGGGGGAAAAAATAGAGGAGATCGTCCAATGACTCAAGAGAATAGAGAAATAATACAAATACTGTTTAGGCTGTGAATAACTATTCCTGGTTGGCAATAATGTTATGCAGAGGGCTAATACATATTCAAAGATGGTTGGAGAAAATATTGAACAGACCAATAGCACCTTAAAGGGGCAATCTGGAATTCAAACAAAAACAAAGCCATCACCACACCACTTTTTGGTAAACAGCTGAGGGATGTGGGGGCGGGAGAAATGTAATCACTCAAATGAATATATAGCCTTTATATATATCACGCCGAGTAGACAATGTTACAGTCATGCGAAAACATCATTGATACGTAGATAGATAACTTAGAGAGTCATGGAAATATATTATCATTCCGATAGTTCTGGACAATATCAAAATCTACTCCAGCAAAGGCACAAATTCCACTCATTTTTCTATCCACACAATCGCTCTCCGGGGATTTGATCTTTGTTAAACTGAGACCGTTCAGTTGCCATTCATCTTTTATTGTTCCCCATCACCATGTGTTATTACGCTTTCTGAAATCAAATGACGGAGAGAAAAAAAATGCCACAGAACCGATCAATACTTTTTCATTGACAGTAAAGGTTAAGCACATTAAGAATGACACTGCATTTGTCTTATGGAATCATATTTCATGTTGGTGGCCTCAAATTGGCCATGATTGATATTGCGTCCCCTAGTCTGAAAGTCATCCGTTTTTTTTCCCTTTCTCTCCAGATAATCACAGGTATTTTCTTTCTTATGTGCCCATGCCCCGTTCGTCCTTCTGAGCAACCTCAGTAGGAAACGTTAAGAAGAAATGTCTTTCCACTTTAGTTATTTACCTTTTACAGCACATTGGAGAGTTCATTCAAGCTTTTCCTCGTCATTGGCTACTTGACATCTGTCATCATCTACACACGATAAAACATTTGCACATCATTTCCATATGTCTTTGGAGGGTTATAACTTTTGACAATTTGATTTGTTCTCCCATGATCTTGTTCCAATCAGAGGCTCATAATTTACAATTAATTTCCTCTACGGAGGGTAGTAAAAAGGCCAGAGGAACAAAACAGAGGAGGAAGCATATATTTCATTACTTGACATTCAGTAATCGTTTTGAAAACATGTCACTCTTCAGTGAAATGGATGCCCTGAAGGACTCGTGTCATTTTGGATCTCCATTTTTGCGATGATATCTACCGACTTCTAACCTTCTAAACTTATCTCATTCATTTTTGATCATATTGAAGCTCATGTCAATGGAGATAGCAATAGTTTGTTGATTTTTACATCTCATGGAATCAGCGGGAGTTCAAGATAAACAGGATCAAAATAACCTGGCTACCCCATGGAGTGGTAAGATGCCTTCATGCCAAAACGTCTTTGGAGTGAGATTGGTACCTAGACAAACTGATAGTGTGTCTAGACTCCTTTTTTTTAAGGATAAAGTATGCAGTGTCACTTAGCCTTTTTAGCATGACATTGTCAAATCAAATCAAATCAAAGTTGATTTGTCACGTGCGCCGAATACAACAGGTTTTACAGTGAAATGCTTACTTACAGGCTCTAACCAATAGTGCAAAAAAAGGTATTAGGTGAATAGTAATAGTGAGAGTGAGATATACAGTAGATATAAGGGTTGTCCTCCTCGCAATTCACATGCAAGTTCACACAATGACCTGTATTTTTGTCATATTTTCATAATATCAGACAAACTAAAACAGCTCCAGGAGAGTGTGACCAGACCCCCCTAGTGCACTTCTTTTGACCAGGGCCCATAGGGAATCCCATGGCTGATTTCCATATATGTAGTGGGGGAATGGAGAGAGTCAGACAGAACCTTATATCCTGCTTCCTGCTGGAGGAGCAGAGCTGGATTTGAGGGAGGGGCTTATCTGGGCCAAATCTTCAAATGACTACATGTATTGGTGAGAAAGTGGTGGGAAAGGGTCACCTGGGGATATCAGTTAGTCAGCCAGGGATTGCATTAAGAGGTAATCCTCCCTCCATTTCTGAGTGGAGCCGCTCTCTCTCCTCTGCTGAGGGGGGGGGGGAAGTGAGAGGTGATACAATGGCCAAGCCCAGGTGAGACAGAGAGGATTTGGTTATGTTATCGTTTAAATATCAGGCCCTTAGGCGTTTTGGTTATGCTGGGTCTGATAAAGAGGATTTCCTCATGTAACTGGGTTGATGATGTGTATTTGGTAATCCCATGGGGTGATGTGCTAGCCTGATAGAGGCACAGTGGAGAGGAGGAGGATGTAGAGAGGGGTGTCTACACAACAGCAGAGCAGAGCAGAGCCAGGCTTCATGTGGAGGCGGAGAGGTCTAGATCAGTAAACAGACAACGGTATCAGCTCTGACAGAGTCACTTGACTTCCTGATGTAGTTGGCGTCCAATCAAAATCAAATGGAATCAATAATGTATTGGTCACGTACACATATTTTGCAGATGTTGTCGCGGGTGCAGCGAAATGCTTATGATCCTAGCTCCAGCAGTGCAGTAAAACTTAACAATACAAAACAATACACGCAAATCCCCCCAAAAAAATAAAAAGAAAGGAATGAACAAATATAGAAATATTAGAACCAACAATGTCAGAATCCGGAATATAAAATGATGGTGTGTACAGACAGTATGGACAGTATACAAATAGAAAAAGTGTGTACAGAAGTAGTTATATAGGATGAGCCTTGACTTGAATGCAATGTATACATATAAAGTGTGGAAAAGAGTATGTAAACATTATTAAAGTGACCAGTGTTCAATGACTATGTGGGCAGGGCAGCAGTCTCTGAGGTGCAAGGTAGAGTACCAGGTGGTAGCCGGCTAGAACAGTAACTAAGGTTCAGGGCAGGGTACTGAGTGTAGGTGATGGAAGCTGTTTCTCAGTCGCGGGGCGGCAGGGTAGCCTAGTGGTTAGAGCATTGGACTAGTAACCGAAAGGTTGCAAGTTCAAATCCCTGAGCTGACAACGTACAAAATCTGTCGTTCTGCCCCTGAACTGAAAAGTTAACCCACTGTTCCTAGGCCGTCATTGAAAATAAGAATTTGTTCTTAACTGACTTGCCTAGTAAAATAAAGGTAAAAAAAAAAGTATAGTGCTGTAGATGTCATGGAGGGCAGGCAGTGTGCCCCCGTTGATGCGTTGGGCTGACCACACCACCCTCTGGGGAGCCCTGTGGCTGTGGACGGGGCAGTTGCCGTACCAGGTAGTGATACAGCCCGACAGGATGCTCTCAATGTTGCATCTGAGGTTGAAGAGGCACTGTTTGGCTTTCTTCAACACACTGTCTGCGTGGATGTACCATTTCAGATAATCAGTGACGTGCACGCTGAGGAACTTGAAGCTTTTCACCCTCTCCACTGCAGCCTCGCCGATGTGCTGTCTCCTGTAATCCATGATCAGCTCCTTCATTTTGCTGATGTTGAGGATATTTTCCTGGCACCACTCCGTCAGGGCCCTCACCTCCTCCCTGTAGGCTGTCTCGTCGTTTTTGGTAACCAGTCCTACCACTGCTGTATTCGTCTGCAAACATGATCATTAAGTTGGAGACGTGCGTGGCCATGCAGTCATGGATGAACAGGGAGTACAGGAGGGGGCTGAGCACGCACCCTTGTGGGGCCCCAGTGTTGAGGATCAGTGTTGTTTCCTACTTCCACCACCTGGGGTCAGCCCGTCAGGAAGTCCAGAACCCAGTTGCACAGGCTGAGGTTTAGACCCAGGGCCCCGAGCTGTGTCGTTGTCAGTGTGTGTTGTGTGAGTAAATTTCCCACCCGGTGTGTGTTTGTGTGTGTGTGAGTAAATTTCCCACCCGGTGTGTGTTTGTGTGTGTGTGTGTGTGTGATACTCTTGTGCTTTGAAACTATGGTGCTATGTCCTGTGTAGCTACAGTGTATAAGTGGGCAGCTGAACAACTGTTTGTGGTAGTATTATTGTGTTTGATATCCCTCTGCTATTCAGAGGCTGTTATTCTAGTAAATCCAGGTAAAACGAGAGCGCCAACTGGGCTGTAGCCTAGGATCTTGTATTGGGTAATATGGCTAGCAGTTTGAGGGAGAGCCAGGCATAAGGAGGGGGGATAGCGGTGTTTGACACCTAAACAGGTGATTTTCCGCCACAGTGCTTCCTCTCAACAGCACAACAGGAGGCAGAAAATGACAGACCTGGCCCAGCATTTGTGTTGATTGCGTGTGTTGCAGGAGATAAATAGTGATCTTCCCGTTTGCAGGGCCGCCATGTAAACCATTGTGTTCCAGACTTTTCATTCTCCCGTCAATAGGTTGGTGAATCGTGTGGTTATGGAGTGTTATGGATCTCACTAGTCGCTCACCGTGGCTGTATCGTTGCCAATAACACACAAACAGGAGCCCCAGGAGCCTGATAATGACATTAAATAATTGCATAAATACATATTCTGGAGTCACCAGGGAGTACTGCGTCTTCTGATGCTGTGTAATGTAAAGTCAGGTTCACTGTAGGACCAAACACCAGTTTGAGACACACAGCAGGTTATCCTCAGTGGACCACCAGCCACAGATGTTTCCAGTCGCTACTACTTACCATCAGTCTCTATAAGCCTTATTCATCATATTAACGGTATACGTACTGTACAGTACATGGAGTAGGGGTCAGTATAGAGAAAACAAGGTCCTCGATTCGAGGTAGGTCATTCTTTGATGAAACAGTCACGTTGTTAAAAAAAAACATGTTTTTCGCCATGGGCAAAAGTTGAGGACTATTACTATTATGCTCTATTATGCTCACTGTTGTTGCCTGTGCTGTTGCCATTTGACCATGAGGGTCACCCGGGGGCAGTAACCCGTGTAATCTCTGGAATAGGAGAGAAAATAGGCTCTCTGTGCGCGTGGAGAAACCCCCTTTGGAAACTAAAGTGTTTGACACAAACTAACTGGAGTTTATTCTGGGCTGGCTCTTCTTATGTGCCTGTTTTTAAGTTAATAACTTTTTCCCCCCCAGGGGACACAACGGGACAGAACGCAGCAGAGGTAATGGGTATCAACCGGGGCCAGACAACAAAAAGGAAGCATCTCACAATAATTTTGCAAAACATAATTATCTGTTTGTTTTGCAGCGATATGTATTGGAACAGGAGAACAGAGTGTTCTAGCATTACCAACGAGCTTGGAACAACATCCATTATAGTCCTCAGTTCTCCTAGCTCCTTATAAGGTCATTATCAGAGAGCATTTAGCTGGACCAAACGGGACCAAACCACCTAAGAGTGGACAATTACGGTAGGATGAAAATAGTGGAATTGCATACTCAGCATATGTAATGGACAAACAAACCTGTACGTGAGAGCACAGTATATCTGACCAGTATTGAAAATAATGTACTTCAGCTTGTCTGAGAGGGTCCTCATGTAGTAATGGGGTTGATAGCACTAGAAGGAAGCCTGGCAAAGTAATGCTATTGAATGCAGCCAGATACACATAGTCCATCTGTCAAAGTAGCACATCCATCTTAAGCCCTTCGGTCATACTCGTCATCACTCAGCCAAAAGTATGGCAAAGTGAACCAAACAGGGAAAATGAACAATCAATAGCGTTATCGCTTCTGGATGAGAGGAACGGGCGTCTATCTCAGGAGGAAAAACAAAGAAGTTTCCCATCCCTCGCTCCATTTTTCCCAGCCCCACCTCGCACATCCCTCCATCCCTCTCTTCTTTCCCCACTCCTGAGTGAATGTAATCAGCTGTGACATGAGAAAGCACGCTCTCTGTCTGCCAGTCCTCTGCTGGGCCTATCTTCCCCAAACAGCTCCCCTCCTTGCCCCAACCTCCTTCCCCTCGCATCCGCCACTAGGCTCATGTACATCAAAATGCCATTAGGCCCTCCCAAACACCTCTAGTCCCTGGGTTGGCTGGGGTGACTGAGGCTCACACACTGCTCCTTCACTCTAGGTCCTCAGAGCTCCTTCTGGGCCACCGATGGGCCTCTGTTACCACTCTACTTATGGGCCATTGTCACAAATCAACATTGGAAAGGACATTGAACATTGACGATGAGGGAAGAGAAAGCTAGAAAGGCGTACAGAACGCCAGGGACAGTAAACGCCATGACAATACAACACCACAAGACAACAGTAGCCATACGGACCATTCTACTGGCAGTGGACCAGAGACGGGTGGGAGTGGGGAGTGGTGCTTGCTAACGGAGTGATGTCATCCTATCCCAGCAGTCCGACAACTAGTTAACAGAGGGTGGTTGGGCTGATCAAATAAGATGTATTAACTCCAGGTAATAGACATCCTTAGTTGGCGGGGAGAATGGCCATATTTAATGAACTGAATGAGGCAGAATGCAAATGAAGGAAGAGCAGAGTCGTGAAAAGGTTGGGGCTAACTATAAAGGGATGATTGAGTGCAGGAGAGTAGCCGCCAATCTCCTCTCTCGCTAGCCTCGTGTGAAATGAGCAACGGCTTGAATCATGAAGTAAAACCTGTTCTCGCCCACGTGTTGATAATTGTGGGGCTTGAGAGATCACAACGGGGACTATAATGTTCAATTTCCTCTGTTCAGAGGGGCCACAGACTGTGTGGCTACAACATGTACCATATAACGACCCTTTCATTCTAATTCCTCCCACCGCTTGAGGAATGGTCCATAGTATTAGTATTTTTTCCCAGGTGTGTTACATTTACAGCCACTGGCTATGTGATGAAGTACTATTCGTGGAAATTCGCTGACCATTCCGGTTTCACGAAGTGACATTTGGTGCAGTTATTTCCGTATGGTTGTAAAGTTGAGAAACATGAGTTTTGTTGTTGTTGTTGTTTAAAGCCACCTTTCCTCTCCTGCTGCAGATGTGAAAGGGCAGAGAGAGTATTACTCTGGCTGAGAGTGTGAAGTGGAGGCATTGCGTTCCTGGTCTGTGCTACTTCTCAGTTTACCACAAAAGTAAGTGAAAAATGAAACATCCGGTCAAAAATGCACTGAATAACAAAACCAGATATTCACATGGTAAATCACTAGGGGCTGGTTTTTCGGACACAGACTAAGCAGTCCTAGACTTAAAAGCATTCTCAATGGAGACTCTTCATATTAGGAAGTGCTTTTTAGTCTGCAACCAGGCTTTACTGTCCGGAAAACAACCCCTGGAGAGGAATGAAATTATGTTGGGCGTGCATTCAACCATTTCTGTCCAAAAAGTTAAGGAACAGCAATCACCTAACAAGATTAAACAAAATGTATTGCTTAACTTTGGCAATTTTTTATGACATGATCACAGTAACCTCCATTATTTTTCATTTGGCGTAGAAATGCCATCTCTTTTCACATTGCTGTTGTTTGACATATAAATATAGCATTTGAATGACTTTAATATCCTCCTAATCAATGACCGGTGATCTTTCCATGTCCTCAATTCAATATAGAAAGGGTCATCCATGATCCGGCTTTATAAACACAATAAAGGTAAATGATTACTCCCTCTCTGTGGTGTCCAACAACACAGCCTATAATGAAGAGAAATGAGGGAGATTGAGGGGGAGGCCTGTCACGTGTCATTGGTCGACTCTGAGTCCAGAGATTAATCACAAGAGAGGCGCTCCATGGCCGAGACGTGGTCACCCCAGATCAATAAACCCCACCGCTTACACACTCACACACACACACACACACACACACACACACACGGAGACACACACGGAGACAGACACACGCACACTCTCACACATGCACGTTTCAGTTTTTCTCAAACGCGTACAAGCAATTTTTTTGGAACAATGTTGTTGATTTTCAAAACAGAGTCGGCAAGACACAGAACTCTGTGGCTTTTTGCAAAACAGTAAGTTGCCTTCTCAAAACATTAATACATTCATCAAGACCATATTACACCGTCAAAATTGCAAATAGACTCATCAAAAGAACACGACTGCCTGCAAAAAGATTAACACAGCCACATTTACTGTATGTCTTGAGTCCAAGCAGACAAAACAGAAATTTAGTATTTTAAAAATCCCAGTAGATGAATACATTTTCTTGGCTGTTAGTAAAGTACAACTATCCAAAGTTTGCAGAATTATGGGCAATTACTCTCCTTTTATGAATATTTCACCAAACAATTTCATACACATCAAATCAAATATTATCCCTGATTGCATTTTTTTTTGCTAAACATAAGTACATTGTGTGCAGGATTCATTCATCAGTATCATCACAATCCAATTCCCTGTATTCTGTCACACTATCCACAATAGAAAGACGGAAAGGTGAATACAATGGAGGAACACAACTGATATGAATGTATAGGCCTCAATCCACTCTAATGCAAAGCTATATAATGGAAGGCCACAGTGTCGAAGAAAAACGAACCCACCCAACTTCCTTCTCTGCTTGTCTGCAATATTGTAAAAAAAAATCTGAACAATTAGACGGTCTCCACGGCCTAGATCCTTCCATATATTGTATTTGCATGTTGTGACACTGATGGGGTGATTTATAATGTTGTGCACTAGTATTTACTGATGGCTGGAAACAGTGAACACAATTGTACACATTTCTCTTCTGATGAAAACAATGCGTTGTATTCTGTGAACAGAACCTTTAACGGTGAATGTTGAATTCACCGATGACATTTGGATTGAACGTTTCGCAAAAGGTGGTCAAAGATATGCAAGTCAGGTACCAAGGCAAGAAAACGATCAGATGTTCCATAAACGTTTTTGAGCATTTGAGCATAGCTGTTCGGCCATAAGATCGTTTCAACACAGATCTCAAAAATTGCTTGAGGAAAAACTAAGCAGAAGATCACCCACCTGGACAAATCCATGATGGAGCTTCCCTTTCCTGTATTCCAATGGTGTATCAGCAGTTTAGAGTACAGCTATTGAGTGCCCCCATTAAGCCTGAATTAGATCATCTAACTCCAACATAACATGCAAATAAAACATTTTCTGGTCATATTTAGCTCTGACTTTTGACTTGGTCTTAGCATGATGCCATAATGTAATAACATTCAATTAAAATAGGAGGCTCTTTGCGATGCTGCTGCTGTGCGATGCGGCTGTTTTCCTTGTGTGAGCCCGGTGCTCTGTTTGCGGTCACTAATGGGCATCAGAAATTACAGGCGGCAGAATCGCGCCCTGCGGGAGGATTGGCCTCCTCAGTGGAGCAGAGCACTTAGAACGTAGCCTGTGTCTGGGAGCCCACTGGAGGGGGGACTCAATGTCACGGCTTACCCTCATAATTAAAGAAACCCTATTCTGTATCCACTGTTAAGTGAGCCTTGGCTCAGCTCCCCATCTCCAAGGCTCAACTGTGTGTTGCACCCAATGTGAGCGTGGGCTGATCTGGGCACCAAGTCTGTCTACTGGCCGTCTGCTCTGGGCTGGTAGCCTCCTCTCTTCAGCCTCCTCTACTCTACTCCTCTACTCTCTACTCAGTGGGAGAGGAAGGCTGGCTGGGGAAAAGGAACAAGCACCAAAACACAGATGGGAAGCAGCAAATAGGTGAGCATGTCGCTGTACATAGTAACAGAGTGCTGTGTAAAGAAAACCTGCTCGCAGTGGTGGAAAAAGTCCCTAATTGTCATATTTGAGTCAAATTAAAAGTGAAAGTCACCCAGTAAAACTTGAGTAAAAGTCTAAAAGTAAATATAATTGCTCAAATATACTTAACTATCAAAAGTAAAAGTATAAATCATTTCAAATTCCTAATTTTGAACCAGAATAATAAATAGTTTCTTGTTTTTTAAATTTACGGATCGCCAGGGGCAAAGCATGTACACTACATGATCAAACGTATGTGGACACCTGCTCGTTGAACATCTCATTCCAAAATCATGGACATTAATATGGAATATGTCCCCCTTTTGCTGCTATAACAGCCTCCACTCTTCTGGGAAGGCTTTCCACTAGATGTTGGAACATTGCTGCGGGACTTGCTTCCATTCAGCAACAAGAGCATTAGTGCGGTTGGGCACTGATGTTGGGCGATAAGGCCTGGCTCGCAATCGATGTTCCAATTCATCCCAAAGGTCTTCAATCGAGTTGAGGTCAGGGCTCTGTGCAGGCCAGTCAAGTTCTTCCACATCGATCTTGACAAACCACTTCTGTATGGACCTCGCTTTGTGCATGGGGGCATTGTCATACTGAAAGAGGAAAGGGCCTCTTTGGAAGCACAGGATTGTCTAGAATGTCATTGTATGCTGTAGAGTTAAGATTTCCCTTCAATGGAATTAAGAGGCCTAGCCCGAACCATGAAAAACAGCCCCAGACCATTATTTCTCCTCCACCAAACGTTACAGTTGGCACTATGCATTCGAGCAGGTAGCGTTCTCCTGACATCTGCCAAACCCAGATTAATCGGTCAGACTGCCAGATGGTGAAGCGTGATTCATCACTCCAGAGAACACGTTTCCACTGCTCCGGAGTCCAATGGAGGCTAACTTTACACCACTCCAGCTGACTCTTGGCATTGCGTATGGTGATCTTAGGCTTGTGTGCGGCTGCTCTGCCATGGAAACCAATTTCATGGAGCTCCTGACGAACAGTTATTGTGCTGAAGTGCTTCCACGGGGAGTTTGGAACTCAGTAGTGAGTTTTGCAACCGAGGACAGACAATTTCTACTCGCTACGGGCTTCAGCACTCCGCAGTCCCATTCTGTGAGCTTGTGTGGCCTACCACTTCACGGCTGAGCTGTTGTTGCTCCTAGACTTTTCCACTTCACAATAACAGCATATATATTATTTATATATATTATTTATATATTATATATATATTATTTGAGTCAATTGGAGGTGTACCTGTGGATGTATTTCAAGGCCTACCTTCAAACTCAGTGCCTCTTTGCTTGACATCATGGGACAATCAAAATAAATCAGCCAAGACCTCAGAAAAGAATTGTAGACCTCCACAAGTCTGGTTCATCATTGGGAGCAATTTCCAAACACCTGAAGGTACCACGTTCATCTGTACAAACAATAGTACGCAAGTACTATTGGGACCACGCAGCTGTTATACTGCTCCGGATGGAGACGCGTTCTGTCTCCTAGAGATGAACGTATTTTAGTGCGAAAAGTGCCAATCAATCCCAGAACAACAGCAAAGGACCTTGTGAAGATGCTGGAGGAAACAGGTACAAAAGTATCTGTATCCACAGTAAAACAAGTCCTATATCGACATAACCTGAAAGGCCGCTCAGCAAGGAAGAAGCCACTGCTCCAAAACCTCCATAGAAAAGCTAGACTACGGTTTGCAACTGCACATGGGGACAAAGATCGTACTTTTTGGAGAAATGTACTCTGGTCTGATGAAACAAAAATAGAACTGTTTGGCCATAATGACCATCGTTATGTTTGGAGGATAAAGGGGGAGGCTTGCAAGCCGAAGAACACCATCCCAACCGTAAAGCACAGGGGTGTCAGCATCATGTTGTGGGGGTGCTTTGCTGCAGGAGGGACTGGTGCACTTCACAAAATAGATGTGATCATGAGGATAGAAAATGATGTGGATATATTGAAGTAACATCTTAAGACATCAGTCAGGAAGTTTAAGCTTGGTCGCAAATGGATCTACCAAATGGACAATGACACCAAGCATACTTCCAAAGTTTGGGCAAAATGGCTTAAGGACAACAAAGTCAAGGTATTGGAGTGGTCATCACAAAGCCCTGACCTCAATCCTATAGAAAATGTGTGGGCAGAACTGAAAAAGTGCGTACGAGCAAGGAGCCCAAGAACCTGACTCAGTTACACCAGCTCTGTCAGGAGGAATGGGCCAGAATTCCCCCAACTTATTGTGGGAAGCTTGTGGAAGGCTCCCCAACACGTTTGACCCAAGTTAAACAATTTAAAGGCAATGCTACCAAATACTAATTGAGTGTATGTAAACTTCTGACCCACTGGGAGTGTAATGAAATAAATAAAAGCTGAAATAAATAATTATCTCTACTATTATTCTGACATTTCACATTCTTAAAATAAAGTGGTGATCCTAACTGACCTAAGACAGGGAATTTTTACTTACTTAAAGTTCAGGAATTGTGAAAAACTGAGTTTAAATGTATTTGGCTAAAGGTATATGTAAACTTCTAACTTCAACTGTGTAATGCAGAATTCCCTCCTTTGAAAGGGTTTCCACATACTTTTGTATATATAGAGTATGTTTAGTAACTCGGCCAGATCAGAGGCAGTAGGGATGACCATGGATGTTCTCTTTATGTGTGCGAATGTGACCATTTTCCTGTTCTGCTAAGCATTCAAAATGTAACAAGTACTTTTGGGTGCCAGGGAAAATGTATGAGGTAAAAAGTGCATTCTTTTCTTTAGGAATGTAAAAGTAAAAGTTGTCACAAATATGAATAGTAAACTAAAGTACAGATACCCCAAAATAACTACTTAATTATTTAACACCACTGCCTGCTTGTTACATCCCTAATTCAAGAATGGCAGTAATTGCAAAATTCCCGGGAACTTAAAATAAATTCACAGGTTTTCCATAAATCCTGGTTGGAGGATTCCGAATTTCCTGCTTATTCTCTCCTGATTCCAAGTATAATTGTTTTTTAGAAAATATAGTAAACATGAATATGCTTATTTTTGGGACTTATCCCAAATTTCTTTGGCCTGAGTCTGAATATTTCCTTGGCCCTAATCCCTCTCATTTGAAGTAAATAAAAGTAGCAGTGCTGTCATGGCCAGGCTGTTTCCCTCATCTGGCTCCCCTTATGCAGGATAATTATTCATATGGAAAATGTGGCGCTGTCTGTTGATGGGCAACAGTCTTATTTTCTGCTTCAGTCAACAGTGCACATTTGTATTTCTAAATTGTGGTGGTGGTGCGCAGGTCGTTACGTAAGGCAATTTTCTGCCTTCTTAAGAGCCGGATCCCCTGTGCATTAATGAGACTACCTCCCTCCACCCCTCCCAACCTGAGCAGCTAAAGGATCCCGACTACTCACAGGGCCTTACTTCTAGCACTAGACGGCAGTGACGGCACTACACATAAGCCTTCTTCCTTCGACAGATCCCAGCAGCACAATTGCACACAAGTTTATAAAAAGTAATAATATTTGCAAACAACAAATTAATCTGATGTGGTGCTTTATGAAATTTGATATAAATTCTGCCGTATTTAATTTATTAGTAGTTAATTGCGATATGACCATATGACAGTGGTGTGTGTTTTAAGCCTATGACTTCTAACACTGTATTTTTGTTCACTACAGAATATTCGATTTTCTCATGAGATTTCTGAGACGTAAATGGACAATTTCATAGACTTAAGTCAGTCCGGAAAATGGAAATCACGGGTACATTTAAGCATGCTAGGGGCATGTCATTTTAATTTAGATATAATACACAGTGGAATTATCAGGGGCTGCAGGCGCGTACCTGATCTGGAAAATCAATGAATCCACGTGGAAGAGCCCTTTAATACACATGTTAATATAATGGGAAACCCCCCCCAGAAAGAGAGGAAAGGGGCAGATTGGAGGATTCTGATTCTAACAGCGGTTGACAAAGGAAAAAGTGCGCTGCAGCGGAAGACAGTGACACGGGTGTTTGAAGGAGCCTCAGCTGGAGACCAAAGCAGTTGAGATGGGCTGGAGACCGACTGAGGGGAGGGAGGGAGGGAGGGAGGGAGGGAGGGAGGGAGGGAGGGAGGGAGGGAGGGAGGGAGGGAGAGAGAGAGAGAGAGGGAGGGAGGGAGGGAGGGAGGGAGGGAGGGAGTGCAGACAGCCAGGCCCCTGAAAGCCTGTTGTGGTTGGCAGGTGCTGACCTTGGTGACGATGGGTTTTCACGAGAGGGCTCTAATGAAGCCTGATTGCCAGGGACTGCTGACGGGGAGTCAGGAGAAGAGGGGAGAAGGAAGAAGGAGCGAGAAAAGGATATGGAGAGAGAGGGCTCAGGTAATTGCAGCACTTGTGGGTCTGAGGCCCCGCGGCCCTGTGATGTCGGGGTCCACTGAGGAAGAGAGAGAGAGAGAAAGAGATTTTGATGGTAAATTGTGGAGAGCTGGGACAAGAGGGAGGCAGGGAGAGAGCAGGGCTCTGGGGTGTAATTACCCCAGTGAGTTTGTGGGATGGCAGGAAAGAGAAGAGTGGACAGGCCCAGTGTGGAGCTCTGACAGGGACGGAGGAGAGGAAAACAGAGGACTGCAGGGGGGAGGCCAGACACACGGCAGGAAGCTGACGAAGGGATGGAGGATGGGGGATAGAGACAGGACATACTGTAAGCCCTGAAACCACAGAGCTAGACACCGCTAGACACTGCGCCAAGGTCAAGGGCTATTAGTGAACACACAACACATAGTGTGTGACAGGACAGCCCAGACCAAGACAAAAGATAGTGTTAGGCTGGAAAATACAAGATACTGTACATGAGCCTCTGGAAGTTGTTGCTCAACAAGAAACAGCAGATAATGTTCAGACAGACTGCGCATTGGAGCTAACCAACCAGACAGTTTGTGCAAAGAGATATTCTTGTTTCTATTGAAAAGCAGGAACGGGGAGGAAGGACAAATGAGAAGTCAGAAAAAGAAACAAATAAAACAAGAATGGAAGAGAATGATAACATGTGGAAGAATGCATGTATGTACTTCGTGACCCTGCACATCTATGTACTGGTACCCCTTGTACAGAGACAAGTTATCATTATTCAATGTGTATCTATTATTACTTTTGTTATTATGTGTTTTACATTTCTATTATTTCTCTATTTTCTTTCTCTCTGCATTGTTGGGAAGGGCCCGTACCTAAGCATTTCACTATGAGTCCACACCTGTTGTTTACGAAGCAGGCGATGAATAAATCTCGACTTGATGAGTGTGTTTGTGTGCATGCCCGTGTACAGTGTACAGTATGCGCAGGTCTGCGGGTGCAAACCTGTGTATGTCTGTGTGTGCGCGCGTGTGTGTGTATGTGTACATGCAAACAACATCTGTGTGTATACATGTGTGTGTGTGTGTGCTAGCTCCAGTGGATGGCACACAGGGGTCACGAGGGCCCGGGCTCAGCGAATTGAATAAGAGAGAGTTGATGGGCTGGCCTAAGCCTCCCGCTGCCGCCGGATCAGTATGTAGCAGCCCCTCTCTCCCTCCTCTGCCTCTCCCTGCCGGGGGCCGATGTAACTCAGTGGACTGGCAAATTACACCAGACCTACAGCTGTAGCCCGACATTATGATTCATTTGATCAGTAATTTCTCCTGTTTTTCATTTTAATCGGCGTGACTATTCTGCTGTGGCAGGTCTTTCAGATCTAATTAAGATCAATTCCGCTGTAACAGACTTGGCGAGCACCGCGCACCCCGTCAAATCCCTGAGCTCTGCTGGGCGTGGAGAAAACCTACGCCTCTAATCAATCAACTTCCAGCAAATTCAGCCTGGGCTGCAGCAATCAGCCTATTAACACACTTAAGCAAATTTCATAATCTCCCTCCCTGTCTATTTGTCATCACTGTGAAGGGAGGCTGAGGCCATTGCCTGTGACTGCCTGGAACTCAGCATGCTGGAGAGGGATGGGAGAGGTAGCAGCGTAGTGGAGGCTTCTGTGGTGGAGACACACTGAGGAGTGGGGAGAGTGAAGCTCACGTTAAACTGTGGAGAGTCCACCAATAACCTTAGGGCTGCTAGGCTACTCTACTTAAACAAAAACAAGGGAGCATTGTCTCAAAGCAACTGTTTTGTTTTTCTTCATCCACTGTAACGTTGATATTGGTAAGCCAGTGGATATTTGTGCTGCCCTCACCATACAAAGGCCGTTTTCACAGTGGCGATAGCAAAGGGTTCTTTTCGAGAGGTTCTCGAGAGGTATTGATTCTCGAGAGAGTAAACTTGCGAAATTATCACGTCTAGAGCGCTACCTCCGGAGATCGCGCACATCACTCGCAGTTGACCCTCGAGCAGGGCAGTGTGAACACAATATGTCGTTGAGCTCAACACTACAGTAGGATATAAATGGTCAGTGGCAACCCGTAATTCAGGGCAGGTGGGGCAGTGCCACACCTGTTCTGAGCCACACCTGTTTAGCTATAAAAAAAAATATATAAAATATAAACTGTATATATTTTTGTGGTGTTATTGCCTGATTTGGATGTCATTTTGGCATTAATACGTGTCACATATCAGTTTGAAAACAATGTAAAAATGTAGTTAATAAAGCCGCATACAAACATGGGCTCTTTTTTGCTTTCTCCAGTAAGGCAGCTCCAAAATGCAGGTTTTTCAGCCTAGCTCAGTGCTTTCTCTGGTGGTGGGGCAGCCAATGGGAAAATACGGAGCATAGTGGTTGGTAATGTTCTCTGGTTGCGCCGTGATTGGCTCAGAGTTCTTTCACTTATGGGGACACCACGTTACCACAAAATCTACAGGGAGAGCTTGAACAATCAGGCCCCTTGGGTGCTGCCATAGATTTACATTAGAAGTGCCCATCCAAGCAGGCTCAGGGTCATTGGTCATTAAAGATACATTGGCCATGTTGTCAATCCAGCATGACTTCTGCTGCGTTCAAAACAACTGGAAACTCTGAACTGGGAAATCTCAGACTTCAGTAGGTTAAAAAAAACTGGGAATTCTGAAAAAAAAACGAGCTCCGATTGGGAAAACACATTTTGAACGGACATCCAACTCGGAATTCCAAGTCGGGAACTCTGGCCTCTTTCTAGAGCTCCGACCTGAAGATCACTGACTTCATGATTCAACCTTGTTTCTTTCCGAGTTCCCAGTTGTCATGAAAGCACCATAAATCCAGAGAATGGCAGACTTTGATGACAAAGTTAGATGACAAAATTTGCTCATAAGAAGCACCGCCTCGCCACTTTCCTGTTCAAGTGAGCACAACAAAAATCTTGTATGCTGCTGCATAAATGATGTAATATGCCAGGGAGATATGTACAGTATACTGTAGTTAAGAAAGTAATACTAAGTGTATGTTGTGTAGTAAGTTGTTAGTAGCCCATGTGCCTCACCCTAATAATTTGGTCCCTTTCCCCCTCATAATTTAGCCTACTGTTCTGACTTGGTGGTGCAAAAAAAACAAAAACAGCCTATAGCCTGTTTTAGAGAAATGTAATCAATCATTGAGTAATGTAAGAGCTTTCATTATCTGCCCCTTTTATTTCTCCTACAGTTCTGATTTGGTGTACAGGGAGAATATTGTAAGAACGGTCCATGTTCTGAATTCTGTCGCTGTACATTTAAAATGTGCTGAAAAAATAGTGATATTGACTACGTCCATCCTAGCTCGCTCATTAATGTCTTCATCGAAATGACTGATTGCCTCTCGTCGGCGCGCTGTTCCCTTATGCCAAGGTTTGTACATCTCAGTTGTCAGTAGAAACCACGTGCGTTTAAAAGCAAGTCAGCCATATCAGCTATGTTTTTTAAAAAGACAGTAAATGAGGCTGAAGGAACTGTTTCGCTGAAAGACAAGGCTCCGCTGATAGCCAGGTGTAGCGGTGGTAAGTTTTCACTCCTTGGTGCTGAAAAGAAAGCTCTGCTGTTGGGACATCTTTGTGTAGACCCTAACAGTTTGCGGGCACCGTTTGACACCGTTATAGTGCAATTCATGTATTGTTTAGTGTTGTGTTGTGGATTTGCTGGCATGCATCAACAACAACAAAAAAGTGGGGAGTTTGCCCCACCAAGATGTACATGCTCAAATCACCACTGTAAATGGTAATAGCAGAGCAATGTTTTTGAAACAGCTGAAATGTATAGATATTTGAGACTTGTTTTATTGAGTTTTTCCCTGAAACTGCAGTAACAACCTGTTACTGTAGCTAAGAAAGTTTAGCTAGAAGTAACTCTTTGCTTTTGTCTTGAAGCAAAATAATGAGTGTACAGACCTGTAATTGTCTGCACATGATTGTGTTTTTTTGCATTATTCAAGTGTACTATGTTGCAATAATTACAGCCAGGTCAGTATTTGACGTCCATCCATGTCTGAGGACGTTGGGAGATGATGTGAAAACCGGCCACTAGGGACAACAGTGAGCGCTGTTAACTTCAAGTAGGTATGCGGTGTTGTGGACGGGGTTGGTGGATGGGAGTAAGCATCTGCTTTTGGTGCCATTACCTCCACATTTTTTAAGGTTAGGCTTAAGTTTACGCCGTAACTCCACATTTTTAAGGTTAGGCTTAAGTTTAGGCATTAACTCCACATTTTTAAGGTTAGGCTTAAGTTTACGCCGTAACTCCACATTTTTAAGGTTAGGCTTAAGTTTAGGCATTAACTCCACATTTTTAAGGTTAGGCTTAAGTTTAGGCATTAACTCCACATTTTTAAGGTTAGGGTTAAGTTTAAGGTTAGAGGTAAGTTTAAGGTTAGGCTTAAGTTTAAGGTTAGGGGTAAGCATCTGCGTTCAGTGCCAAAGATTGCATGTTTGAATCCAGCAATAGAAAGTTGTTTTGAGATTTTTGTTTTAACCCTTACGTTAATCATTCTGAGTTAATGCCTAACCTTAACACTTCGAAGTTAATACCTAAACTTAAGCCTAACCTTAAAAATGTGGAGTTAATGCCTAAAGTTGACATTTGAGAAACATGGATGAATGTGTGCATGAAGAGTTGCTTGCTTAATGTTAGCTAGTAGCTAGCTAGCTAGCTAGTGGAATAGTTTGCAATAGTTAGCCTCCTAGCTAGCTAGTAGCTAGCTAGCTAGCTAGTGGAATAGTTTGCAATAGTTAGCCTCCTGGCTAGTGGCTACTGTGACATTTATGGTACTTTTGAGCTGCGAAGCAAGAACGCCAAACAAACCCTTTCTCGGCTTGTGACATTCCTGTTGCTTATGTGAATTGAAAAGTGTTTGTATATACACTATATATACAAAAGTATGTGGACAACCCTTCAAATTAGTGGATTCGGCTATTTCAACCACACCCATTGCTGACAGGTGTATACAATCATGCACACAGCCATGCAATCTCCATATAGAATTGGCAATAGAATATTAAATTGGCAATAGAATGGCCTGTACTGAAGAGCTCAGTGACTTTCAGCGTGGCACCGTCATAAGATGCCACCTTTCCAATAAGTAAGTTCATTACATTTCCGCCCTGCTAAGCTGCCCCGGTCAACTATATGTGCTGTTATTGCGAACATCTAGGAGCAACAATGGCTCAGCCGCGACGTGGTAGGCCACACAAGCTCACAGAACGGGACCGCGGAGTGCTGAAGCGCGTAAAAATCGTCTGTTCTCGGTTGCAACACTCACTACCGAGTTCCAAACTGCCTCTAGAAGCAATGTCAGCACAAGAACTGTTCGTCTGGATCTTCATGAAATGGGTTTCCATGGTCGAGCAGCCACACGCAATGCCAAGTGTCGGCTGGAGTGGTATAAAGCTCACCGATATTGGACTCTGGAGCACACTTCAGGGAAAGGGGGATAAGTAGTCAGTTGTACAACTGAAATGTGTTTTCTGCATTTAACCCAACCAGAGAGGTGCGGGGTGCTTCCTTAATCAACATCCAGATCTTCAGCACCCGGGGAACATTGGGTTAACTGACTTGCTCTGAGGCAGAACAACAGATTTGTACCTTGTCAGCTCAGGGATTTTAATCCATTAACTTTTTGTTCACTGGCCCAACTCTCTAACCACTAGGCTACCTCACCATCTGACAATCTGAGAGACTAATTTGGGTTTGGTGGATGCTTGGAGAATGTTACCTGCCTGAATGCATCGTGCCAACTGTAAAGTTTGGTGGAGGAGGAATAATGATCTGGGCTGTTTTTCGTGGTTGGGCTAGGCCCCTTAGCTCCAGTGAAGGGAAATCTTACAGCATACAGTTAAAATTCTAGACAATTCTCTGCTTCCAACTTTGTGGGAACAGTTTGAAGAAGGCCCTTTCCTGTTTCAGCATGACAATGCCCCTGTGCACAAAGCGAGGTCCATACAGAAATGGTTTGTCTAGATCGGTGAGGAAGAACTTGACTGGCCTGCAAGAGCCCTGACCTTAACCCCTTCAAACATCCTTGGGATGAATTGGAACACCGACTGTGAGCCAGGCCTAATCGCCCAACATCAGTCTCCGACCTCACTAATGCTTTGTAGCTGAATGGAAGCAAGTCCCCTCAGCAATGTTCCAACATCTAGCGGGAAAGCCTTCCCAGAAGAGTGGAGGCTGTTATAGCAGCGAAGGGGAGACCAACTCCATATTAATTCCCATGATTTTGGAATGAGATATTTTGGTCATGTAGTGTATTATGTCAATTGAGATTTTGGTCCTGATAACTCTATTCAGTGAGAATCAGCTCACAGACATCTAGAGCTGTTGATTCTATTCACCTCCCAGTGGTGAACAATTAGGAGAGTAATTGTCTCCTAATGAATGTTTGTCTATCTGACAAGCCCTCTGGTTATTAAAACTAATGGCTGTGGTTATTAAAACAAATGGTTGAATGGCTGAGTGGTCATGTGTGTGTGAATAATAATAAGGAGATGAAATGAGAGCTGTTATCTTTGCTAGGGTGCATCTCAAATGGCACCCTATTCCCTATATAGTGTCCTACTTTAAAACCAGAGCCTTATGAAAAAGCAGTGAAAAGCAGTGCAGTAAATAGGGAGCCATTTGGGACCCAGCCCTAGCACGCACACCCACACACACACACACACACACACACACACACACACACACACACACACACACACACACACACACACACACACACACACACACACACACACACACACACACACACACACACACACACACACACACACAAGATGGAGGGTGCAGATCTATCTCTATCTATCGATCTGTCTGTCTGTCTGTCTGTCTGTCTGTCTATGTTTCTATGTTTCTATGTTTCTATCCTTGGATAAGAGTGTCTGCTAAGTGACTAAAATGTAAATGTATCCCCAGTCATCATAATCAGGATCTCAGCTTCTTAATCTAATAGTAAGGATGAGGTCTGGTGGTGAAACTAGTGGATTTCATTATAGTACAAATAGATTATGATTGCTCCTTAATTGTGCTAGTAAACAGAGGAGAATTCTATTTAATTGTGAGTACGTCAGGCACTGCGGTATGTCAGGCAGGGACTGCTCTCTGTAGCTCTGCTTTCTAGACCTGAAATAATTTTCAAAAATGAAAGAATATTCAAAGAAGACATAGGGGAGCTTTGCTTGATTGTAATGCACATCAGAACACTTATGTACTCCAGAAAAGAAGGTTATTACTGCAAGGCTTTGGACCTTATGCTGGCTGTGTCTGAGTGGACCAGTACTGTGGGTTCGTCCCAAATAGCACCCTATTGCCTATATACTTTTGACCAGAGCCCTATGGGGGGAATGGATGGAATAGGGTGCCATTTGGGATGCACAGCCTTTGACTGTGCTAGACTGTGGTTATAGTATATGGTTGGTGTCTAGGTCTGGAAGGCAGGCAGAAGCTAGCCAGCTTTTGGAGGCCATTAAATGCGGGCGTCTGTTTTTCCTGCTGAGTCTCACTGGGCCGTGACAGGGCCGGAGAGGGGTGCAAGGGGGAAACAAATGGCCGTACTCATCCTGGCCATAAAGAAGGGTGCAGCGCCACAACCCAATAAAGGCCTGACGCTGATGAATGTGGCCAGGGAGAGGGAGGCGACCCTGGCCGAGCTCCACCAGAAATGAAACCACAGGGATATAAAATAGGTTATTATCGTCGCACACTGACAGCCAGACGGACAGAAGGGGGCCGAGATGGATGGACAGACAAACTGACGAAAAAAGGAGGTTGGATGAGGGAAGGGCAGCTAAGATTAAAAAAAAGGACTGATAAACGTTGATGAGAACCTGATGTATCCAAGAGGAGTTCAAAAACGATGCGCGATGGCTCGCAACTCAGTTTAGTGTACTTTGAATAACCCTCTCACTGAACGATGACCTTGTCAATTACAGTAGGTGCACATTTTAATGTCCCCACACTGACATCAGAGCTGCCTGACAGGCGTCAAACACTAGCTCTGGAATCATATCAAGTATAAAACAGTACCTAGACAAACAGGGTCTAATGAGTAGTCATCAACATTGTGTTATGTCAAGATTGGCCTTCGTCTCTCCACAATACACCCCACAACACCATATCATCACAATACCACCACTAGTAAGACTATAAGTAAGACACACATCCACTGGCTGAAGTTTTTGCATGAGGGCGTCAAAGACGCAGCAGCAATAGGAAGTAGGCCTATGTAAGCTGCAACTCTTGCAACTTGGATAACACACGTTAAAGATCCTTTTGGGATTAACACAGTGGCATACAGTAACAGGGTAGTGTGAGCTCACCTGCAGTGGCATGGGCGGTGTGACGGGCGAGGGCAGGCTTCTGGCCGGTGACTGGTTCTGCCTGAGCGGCGGAGACAGCGGGGGTTGGCCCGAGCCGGTCATGGAGGTGGTGGAGGAGGCGGAGCCAGGGGAGGGGACTGAGACGGAGGATGGCTGTAGGCTGGGCGAGGTCATGTGACCCCGCGACGACAGCTGGTTGTGGACGTGGCTGTGGGAGTGTTGATGCTGCTGATGGTGTTGCTGTTGTTGGTGATGGTGCTGTTGTTGCTGCTGGTGGTGCTGTTGTATCTGTTGAAGCTGCTGCAGGTGCTGAAGCTGGGAGTTCAGGGATGAGGTAGCTGGTGAAGGAAGAGGAGCAGAACATCAAATTGATATCATCACTACTGTATCTTAAACCATTCACTCAAAAATGTTTGTAACACGTTCATGTGTAATCATGAAAACTAGCAGTCGGGGTATCATACCGAAAAATAATTTTCACACCTAACAATAGATAGACAATAAGTCGTGGTGTGGGGATATCAATGTAAAATGGTCCTGTCCCACAACAAAGTCCAGTAACATTGTAACCTCTACCACGGAGTTCCAGAAGAACCTGACTTCAGTAGTTAGACGGCAAAGCTATCCACATGAACTGATATAATTGGCGTCTCTGGAGAGGAGCGCTTCATTTTCACTCGGAGGATGTCACAATCTTGTGTTTAATTGCGGGAAAATCTCCTGAAGAAGAGTCATTCGTCTTGAACGGCAAGTCTGAAGAAATCATACCGTTATTCCTCGTCTCTAGATTTAAACGCTAATGAAACCGGATGCACTTCTCTCACCGTTTCAGTGACACACAGCCAGAGATGGACAGACACATTCGTGTGTACATCAACACGGACGCAGCCACGAGGTTCTTAGAATATGCCATACGTATACGTATCCAGCTCTTCATATATAATACAGTGCGTGGTGGTGCATTTCACAAATTCTCAACCATTGACTCAGAAAATCATTGGTTCTTATTTTTTTATATATTTTTTTACAAAACCCTAAGTGACTGTATGAGTGACTGTTTTGACCTAAGGCATACAGCATTTCACCCTTATAATCACTCAGCGGGCAGTATAAAGAGAGTGACACAAAACCAGGTCATTTCTAATGGCAAACCAAATATTTGATCAAGACGTCAAATTTCCCCCTGACCTTTACCGGTTCTCTAGTAAAAAAGACTGTAGGTTCTGAGACCATTATTTGACTGTGAATCTACTTGACTTTTCTCCTTGAGAAGAGGGTACTGGCGGTGCGGTGAACGACAGGCACCATACAAAAGATCCGATAGACATTCAGAGGACTCTTGTTACCATTGGTCTGCCCCCAGCCTAACACTTGGTGGTGTTTTTGCCAGTTCTGGGACTGCATGTGAGTGTACTACAGTATCTTGCAAAAGTACTATTACCTACTTTCGGTATGTTAAGAATGCTATTTTAAGCCGTATAATATCGATATAACCTACAGTGGCCAGGCTACCGCAACGGAGTCCTCTTTCAGCCTTTAAAACAATGAGAGGTCTCGAGAAATGGAGAGAATAACAATAGATCAATGGCAGAAAAGAGAGTGTTGGCTGGCGTTTGATAACACAGCAGAGCATTTGTGAATAGAGGGGTAGACCAGCTTGTATACATACTGAATCAATGCGCTTCAATAATTAAACCAACGGCTGTTTCATAGCGAGATGAATTAATAAAACATGAGGGCAGACATTTCTTTGATTAGTCCGGTCGCTCTGGGTTCTGGAGAGGCACATGCGAGCATTTGATCAAGACCTCCCTCTTTTCCTCGGCTCTAAGTAGCAGAAGAAGAATCCCAGTGAAGAAAGCAAGTGGCTGTGTCCCAAATGGCACCCTATTCCCGATATAGCGCACTAGTTTTGACCGGAGCCCTTATCGGGCCATGCTCAAGAGTGGTGCACTATAAAGGGAATAGTGTGTCATTTGGGATGTGGGCCAGTGTCTCTGTGCCAGTAAATAGCGGCAACACTTTTACATTTCTTCTACCTCCTGACACATTGACACCTCTCCCACACCCACCATGAATTATATATCATCTTTGGCTCGCTAAAGCCAAGAGTCCAATTCTCATTTGAAATGTTGGGGCAAGTTGTCCAGCAAGCTATGACAGGACTGGGCACCTCTCTTCCTGCTCGCAAGTGTACCGCAAGGAAATGTGGAGGGCGCCAGTTAAAAAGATGGAAAAGGGGAGGAATGAAAGACAGAAAGAAGGAAAAGGAGAGCGAGAGAGATAAAAAGAGATTTCTGTCAAAAATGTTTTATCTAAACCAGGGGAAGATCAAAGAGGAGTCAGAGAATTTCCTCCAGCGTCGACCGTGAGGCCGAGGAGGAAAGAGAGGCAAAACAAAAGAATATGAAAAAGGAAAACAAATACAGAGGGAATATGGAAGAAGCCCCATGTGGCCTTATTATAACGGCTACACCGCAGGTAACTATATTCTTTAACAGCGATGCTTTATAAATTCTGTCATCTTGTTTTAGACCGTCAGGCCCACTGACCCTTCTTCCCCCTGTTGCTGGAAGAGCATTCTTCTAACAGCGGCTGTCTGATTGCTTTGGCTGACCTCATAATCTAGCATCCCTGTGTCCACTAATTGTTCGTGCTACCTCCTCAAGCAGACAGTGGATGGAGGAGGAGGAGAAATGGAGGTTCGGAGAAGATGGAGACAGGGGCAAAAGGCTGCTGGGATCCTATGGAGCTCATTATGTGTTCTTCACTCCCATGGCTGCACGTTCACCAATCCTGGCACAGTGTTCAAGTGGCCCTCTCACTTACAGGCACCATGCTTAGGGGTACAGGATAAAGGAGCCCAATCTGACGGTTGAACTAGCAAGCCTCTGATAATCATGATATTAAGAATAAGCCACAACACAGACAAAATACTAAAAATACATGCCAGCTGAAGAAATGAAGTCAAATGTTCATTAGATGTGTATTATTGTAAGTTGTAATCTACTGTATAATGTAGCACTTTTGGACCATAAGAGGTCCCAGTAGGTGGAAGATGAAACACCTCAAACAGGATACAGTGACTCTCTCTCGACACAGAGGAGTGGGAGTCATATGCATATAGTCGGGGTAGCCATTTGATTAGCTGTTCAGGAGTCTTATGGCTTGGGGATATGCCGTTTTGATTTGGTTTCAATCAATACAAAGTATATTGAGTTCGTTTTTAGGTATTTAAAAAAAACTCAAACCACCCGTAAGCCGGATCCCATTTGTTTGACAACCCTACTGTAGGCTCTTGTCAACTTTGTTTCAGCGTGGATGGTGCCACTGTAGAAATGAACTGTCGTCTTTGACTGCTGCAGCCCTGACTCTGTGAAGTACAAAGCGAGACTGATTGTCAAAGGTCGCGAGGCTAGGTCAAAACCGGCTCGTACGTCAAACAAAATGCTATTTCTGTTTCCTGTGTCGCTCAGGAGAGGATGAGAGAGAGAAGCAGCCACCTCTCTCATTACAACAGACCCCTCTCTGGTCCCTGCCCCATTACTGCAGTTCTCTCTCTGGGCTTGATTTGGCCTCTGTCCTTTTCTCCTCGGTGTTAACAACAGCTCACCCCTGTGTTTGTGTGTGTGTGTGAGTGTGTGAGCGTGTAATGTGCACTTGTCCATATCTGTCTATAGGATGCATATGTGTAGTAACTATTTTGAAAGGTCAGGATACTAAATCATTCCATACATATAAGGAACAATAAAGACAAAAAAAAATATAGATTTATAAAGAAATGACTTTTAAGGAGAAGCAAGTTAACTTACTTTTATAGCACTGCACACTATATGTGTGTGTGTGTGCGTGCGTGCGTGTGTGTGTGTGTGTAGTTAGGACACATGCATACGAGGTACAATACAAAATACTGTATAGAAATAATGAAAAAGGCCAAGTATTTGTTATATACAGTATTGAAAGAAAGTCACCAATGGCAAAAGGTCATGTGATAATTGAAAGGAGAAGCATTCAATGTCTATATCCATGCTCATCACACTCAGCTCCCAGCAAAGGCCAGGTCAAAGGCCACGTGAAAGAGACAGTTAAGAAATAAACGGATAAAAGGACATTGACTGGTCTGGTTTCAACCCACAACGTTTAGTCCATTGGTTAACTCTTTACGAAATCTCTTTCTTACATTGTATTGTGTGTATCGCACAGACAGAACGGCGAGGAGTCCAGTCAATTTAATGTTGCGTAAAAGAGTTAGTTCTTCAAGTACAAAAATCAGAATATTGTAGGCTAAAACATTCAATGCAAAATGGTACAATATGTGTTCAAATGTTCGGAGGCATAAAACATCAAAAGGTCAAAAACGAATCTGAAGCGACCTTCGCTCTATCTTCACCTCTCTCCTCCCAGCATCATTAGCAGACTGCAGTAAAATAGGAGCCAGTCAGGGGTCTGAAGAGGTGCCTTCACGAAGTAAATGAAAATATGTGTTCTGACCATTTTAGGCGGTCGTCTTAACATTGCTGTGGTTCTTGAACAAGCAAAGGGAGAGGAGAGGAGGAGAGGAGATAATGAGAGGAAACAACAGACCTATTATGTCTCTGCCTCACATCCCACTGTGGGAGGACATAAAGCACTGTCTCGAATGGTTGCTCAATGAGCCACTCGGATAATTACTCCACTGGAGAGAGATGGACGAGTCGGCGGGGCACTTGGCAATTATGAACGTGGACGGAGGAAGGTCATTTTTACCCCGAGGATTAAGAGGAAGCACACTCAGACTAATAAACTGGGATGAAAACATGTTATTTCTACCAGAAACTTCTTTTGCACATGCAGCTGTTTCCATGCAACGTTATCAAGGTGGTAAATTAGGAGGAGCACTGACTCCAGATAAATAGTCCATGTTATTGGTATTAGCAATATGGCGGCTCAATTTAGCATGCAGCATTAGATTTCAGTGACATGTTTCCCTTCGCCCTTTTTGAATAGATATCGAACTAAAACGGAACATATTTTATTTTGTGTCGCGGAGGATTTCAAATTTCAGCACCAGACGTCGTGGTGTTGCGTCAAAGTAAACACTGAAACGACAGATAACGCTCACACATTGAACTAAAGGTCACACGACACATTTCAATGTCATAGGTTTCCCGAGACATCTGGGAACACAAATGTGTCTCTCAGTTTTATCATTCGGTAGCTGTGGTATATATACGAATCACGTTGAGAGCATGAAACATTGATTCCTGCTCCGTGGCCATGGTTAGAATGAACACAGGGCAAAATAAAACCAGATAAAAGATCCAACTGTGTAAAAAAAATTACCTGCAGTCACTGTAGACAATATCAATGTTTCAGTGTCGCTTCGGAGGGGTTTAGACACTACAAAAATGGAAGCAGTAGAAACTGGAGTCGAAATGGGCCATGGGGTTTTACAGAGTAAAACACACCGCTTGTAGGGATCCACAGATAACGCTTTCACTTTGTGATGCAAGGCAATACGAAGCTGTGTTGTGGAATTCTCACCCCAGGGGAAGGATTTGAAAGTATTGAGTATTGAGTCCTCTACATGGAGATATTAGAACACAAATAAGTAAAAAGATACAGTATAATAGCGGACCTACTTTATCTGTGATTCACCAAAGATATTTAATTGCTATTTTTGAATAGCATTTGTTTTTTATAGCCTGTATCTGTCCACGTGAAAGGTCAAATCAAATCAAATGTTATTTGTCACGTACACATGGTTAGCAGATGTTAATGCGAGTGTAGAGAAATGCTTGTGCTTCTAGTTCCGACCATGCAGTAATAACCAACGAGTAATCTAACCTAACAATTCCACAACTACTACCTTATACACACAAGTGTAAAGGGATAAAGAATATGTACATAAGGATATATGAATGAGTGATGGTGCATGACGGCATAGGCAAGATGCAGTAGATGGTATAGAGTACAGTATTTCCATATGAGATGAGTAATGTAGGGTATGTAAACATAAAGTGGCATAGTTTAAAGTGGCTAGTGATCCATGTATTACATGAAGATGGCAAGAAGCAGTAGATGATATAGAGTACAGTATATACATATACATATGAGATGAGTAATGTAGGGTATGTAAACATTATATTAAGTGGCATTGTTTAAAGTGGCTAGTGATACAATTTTACATCAATTCCCATCAATTTCCATTATTAAAGTGGCTGGAGTTGAGTCAGTATGTTGGCAGCAGCCACTCAATGTTAGTGGTGGCTGTTTAACAGTCTGATGGCCTTGAGATAGAAGCTGTTTTACAGTCTCTCGGTCCCTGCTTTGATGCACTTGTACTGACCTTGCCTTCTGGTGGTTGTTGACCTTGATGATCTTTATGGCCTTCCTGTGACATCGGGCGGTGTAGGTGTCCTGGAGGGCAGGTAGTTTGCCCCCGGTGATGCGTTGTGCAGACCTCACTACCCTCTGGAGAGCATTACGGTTGTGGGCCGGAGCAGTTGCCGTACCAGGCGGTGATACAGCCCGACAGGATGCTCTCGATTGTGCATCTGTAGACGTTTGTGAGTGCTTTTGGTGACAAGCCGAAATTTGCTGCTGCGCCTTCTTCACAACGCTGTCTGTGTGGGTGGACCAATTCAGTTTGTCCGTGGTGTGTACGCCGAGGTCAATATCTTACATCAATACAGTAGTACAGTCAATCAAGATGGCCGAACATCCCAACTGGCTCTTTAACTACAGCTGAGGAGTGACACGGCTGATCCCAGTTGTCCTCTGAGTTGTTCTCTGTAACACCTAATCGGACATAATACTAGGCATGGCTGCTTAACTCACTCATTCCTTACAGTAGGAAAACTCTAGCAGGCTTCTCTCGCTCTTCAAAAGTCTGTCCCGAATGGAGGCTCAGACAGAGGTGGAGGTGATACAGAACGTGCCACTGAACACAACAGGCGTAAATCGTCCATCTAACAGTATCTCTGCCTTTTGCCATTATGTGGTAGATAACAGAGGAGAGTCTGGAGGCCCTGTGAAGCCTGTCGGCCCTGGCAGGCCAGGCCGGGTTATTACAGCCCGTTCACGGTCCCATCATCTGTCGTCAGACCGAGGCGGAGGACGTGAGTAAAAGCCTCATGCAAAATTTATGTTCATGCGGCTGTTTCAGTGGGTGGAAAAATCAATATTGCGGGCCCGATGCACGGAGATGACTGAGTGCTCTCTGACTGACAGTAAAAGCTGGGAGAGATTGAGGGGCAACATTTACTGCTCCCGAAATGGAGTGTAGTCGAGCTCCTCTAATAGTCTACTCAACTTAAATTAGAATTTCATTGGGGATTATTTGGATAACAGTTGTGATTGTGGGAGGTTTAAAGAAATGATGCTGTTAGAAAAGAGAGAGGAGGGAGGAAGGGAGAAATAAGAGCACACGGGTTGTTTTCAAGTCCTTCAAAAAGCATCTTTCCTTCTCAGCTTTCCGGCAGCTACATTATGGGGTTATTAAGCATTGCTTCGTTCGCCTACTCACTCCCCCACTCCCCCACTCCCCCAGATATGAAATGATTCTAAAATAATGAAAAGACAATGTGGGGATGAGTAGGACATCATAGGCCCTTTGTTGTATGCTGCCTCGCTTACATAAGCTTTTGAAAGTGTGCCATATTACCCACAGTGCATTTGGAGAGAGGAATGCGAGAATAGAAGGAGAGAGAGAGAGAGGAGAAAAAGAATTCAGTGGGATGAAATAACCCCAAAACAATGGGATTTGCTCTCCATTCTTCTGCCTCCATATTCTGTCTTTAATTATTCCCTTTGGTTGTCTGTGGGAGAGTGTAAGCACTTTCGCACAGCACAACATGCCCACCAGCACAACATTGTCAGCCCCAGTGATGTGGAGACTTCTGAGTGACACAGAGCCTCTTGTGATTAGTGATGCTCTTTAATACAACACAACACAGCAGCGATATGATTGGGGGAGGGGGGCAGATTTCAAAATGCAAAGGCAAAGATGGTGTCAGAAATATATGAGAGCTTTATGATGTAAATCACAAGCAGCACTACTTGTGATACATTTCATACCACATAAACCGAAATGAAGGCAAATACGCTGCAAAATGCAAGCATCAGAAATGTATATTTCATTACACATGCAAACAATCTAATATATTTCTTACGCAGCATTTAACATAACCTCAGCTGTTTCCTAGAGGGATTATTTGTGCCGGTTTAGTAGTTTCCTCCTGAATCGCATATGAGATATTTGAGGGCCCAGAACGATGTATGATGAATGAAGTAGTGCACTACTTATACGCTTATCATGCTCACTGACTAGCAACAGGTTTAGCAAAGGGCAGCAGCAGTAAATGAAATTCACCACCGGGACAATATATCATCAGAAGAAAAAAAAATGCATGCACCCGAAACTTACAAGCCTTTGCCAGGTGCTTGATGGGGGAAGAGGAAGGGGTAGTGGAGAGGGGAAGATGGGTTTGGGGTGAGTTGCAAGGCAGAAGGGGAAAGCAGAAGATTTGTTGAATCATTTCTATTTTCTTATGGGCTGATCTGTGTCTTGTAACCATTTCACTGCAGCCGGAAAAAGGGAGCACCAGGGCTAATTTCACAGTGAGAGCTCACTGAACAAAACCCCCATTGTCGGTGGGAAAAGGTGCTAAATCTACTTTGTCACTCTGAATTACAGCCACATAATTCAGGAACCGGAGAGGAAGGGGGAGGAGAGTACAGGAGGGGTGAGCGATGTGTTTGAACAGAGACAGAAACCATCGCTTTTCTCTCTACCCTGAGATGTACTAAGTAATGCTCTCTTATGATCAGAGAGTAATGGATCTCTTTGGTCTAAACATGCCATCCTGCTCAAACACTATATAATCCATCTGTGATGTATCTGTGGTTAATCCAGAGATGGGCCCCCAGGGACCCCAACACCCCCCCCCCAGACCTCCTGGGCTTTTGAGCTCCTCTGACACTGATACAAGCTCCCCTGTCTTAGCCCTGAGACACCAAACCTATTAATTAAGGCAATTAGGCCCCGGCCAGCAATTAGTAACCACAGATAGCTTTTAGCAGCCTAGCGGACCAGCCTTCTCCCAATGGCCATGGGGTTTGTTTCAACACTATCTGCTGTCACCACAGGCTCTCTGGTTTCACAGACATGGAACTGGCGAGCCGTGGTTACTAATGACCTTAGAGTGATCTGGGCTGGACTGGATCCTTGTGACCCCCTGAGCCTTATGCTCTTTACGGAGTCGCACTTTGTTCTGCTAAGTTATTTCTTTTACTTTTCAAACACGCCAGACTGTTCCCCTTTGAAATCCCTGTGTTATGCCTGTCTGGTCATTGTAGGGAATGGAAAGGATGAGTGCACAGGCTATTGATTAAAATGAGTAAATGTGGGGTGAGTGTAAGCAGTATTCATTAGTAGATAAGTCTTTATTGATTCCCTGTTATTATTAAGTTGATGGTAGATTTGTATTGAAAAAGTGTTGGGTTGTATTGATAATCTGATATTTTTGTATTGACGAAATTATGTATTCCAATCACGCTTGAGCTGCTTGTCCATTACGAAAGAAATATCTATTACTTTTGAAAAGTATTCAGTGCTGTAAGAAGGCAAAACTATATATTTCTGAATAAGTCTCAGGATTTCTGACAAAAAAAAAAACATACTGAATGTTACCAATTCCAGTAACTATTTGTTTTGTAAGTATCCCGAGAGGAAAATTCAGATTGAATAGCTTCTTTAAAATCCTCACTTGGTAGAAGGAAAAGAAGCCTTTCAGTACTTTTCCCTCCACATTTCTAAAACCTCTAACCCATGAAGACGAATGTTCAAACAACCCAGTGGTAAAATACACTACAGTCTCCCTGTAAAGCCTTTGCTTCAGTAAAAGTGTGTGTTTGTAATGACGTTTGGAGTTGAACTGCCTGATAAAAAATCAAAAAAATGGGCTGAATGCATACATTCAACAACAGAGGACAGATCATTCAATAAGTCACCTTGCTGAAAAATAGGAAATAAAGGACACAGCTGTGCTACTTTACACAATTCTACATTGGAGGCAATCTGTGATAACACCATGTTCATTCCAGTTTTGTCCCATAAAATGACCATTAACATTACAAGTCATGCGGAACACAGATAAATGTAAAATGTCACCCAATTCTGCCAGGCGGGAATTTCAGTTCCACAAGATTACCATCTCTGTCTGCTCTCTACCACAGCACCTTGTGTAATATTTCATTTACAATATTTCGTAAGGTAATTTTCCTATCAGTGACCATGTAAATCACAAATCAATTTTCATTTAAAATGCTCGACTACAGATTGTTCCTGAACGCGTAGGAATCGTGCCGTGGCAATCTCTGGCAGACCTTTAATGTGTGAGGGGTGCTAATCCTCTGTTAACCTTCTGGAGGGAAAATAACCAGAGTGAGAGGTAATTCTGTATATGCTAACTACCATCTGTCCGACTGTCTAGGCTCTGAGGTAATTTGCTAGAAATATTGGAAATATGGAAATGTCAAAATGTTTGAAAAACAAAATCATTTGATGATAATAATAATAATTGTATTACCTAAAATACAAGTTCAGTATCGAAGAAGTAAAAAACATATATATTTAACACCATCCCATTTTTCATTCCATATTTGACTGAGCATGGGGCGACAGAAGGAGTCCGGCTGGTAATGTAATGTATTGTTAGAGTCCAGTTGATCGAATCAGAGCTGGCTAGGATAAAGGGAATGTGTTCCAACTTCGTAATTTTATTTAATACCAGTTGGAAAATCGCAAGTCATTTCAGGCCTCCCTGCACCACCTCTCTGTCAGAAAAGAGCATTTTACTCTTCCACACAAGACCTCTATTGTCAGCCAAAATAGCTAGGCGACAAACACTGTTACTATTGTGCGAAGCATGTGTAGAAATACACATCACACCCTATACAGTACAGGTACCTCATGTGTAGTTCTTGGGTCTATGGTTATGACATGATGTTAGCAGAATGTCTCCCTCAGTGCTCTCTCTGCAGCAGTAAGGGCACATGTCAGGGCTTGCTGTAGTGAAGCAGCCACAGCCATGTCTGATTAGCATTGTTATTACTACACTGACATCAAGAGTGCTCTCTCTTTGTCTCTCTCTCCCCCTCTCTCCCGTTCCCTCTCTCTCCCCCCCTCTCTCCCCTTTCTCCCTCTCTCTCGCTCACCCCCCCTCTCTCACTTTCACCCTTTTTCTCTCTCCCTCTCTGTTAGGCTCCCCCAGCAACTCACTGTCCTGCAGCACAGCTGAAAACAACCAACGACATGTGGAGGAGCTGGGATTTAGCAGGACAATGTTGTGACCAGCAAAGCTGCGAGAGTATGCCAGACAATGGCAATTTCTTAAAGACATAAGCCGTAAATAAACTGTATACAACGAGATAGAATAAATAGCATTCCTCGTATTACTTGATCCTATGCATGATGTTGCAATACAACCGCAAATTGAGGACAGACGTTTTGAAATAATGTAACATTTGGAGGTGAAATTGAATTACACCTCTGCTTCAAAAACTAACATGTAGGTTTAAATAGTACGTCTCAAGGGATAGGTGCATGCGTGTGTGTACGAGTGTTCGCCTGCTTGAGTGAAAACAAGGGTGTTTGATTCTAACCTTTTGAACACTGCTCTGGCTCATTCTGATTGGTGAGTTATTTTCTTTCCCTGAACTGTCACACAGGCAGTCGCCCCCCACGTTTCACAAACAATAAACTAGTGGCAGCTGATATCAATGGCAGAGATGAGAACCCAGGCGTCATATCTGCTGGGATTGCCTGGGCGAACCTGCCTCAGTCTGCTCTTCATCTTCAACAGCACCTCTCACTCTCAATTATTTGGCTGCTGTCACAACAAATCAATCAAATTATCGCTCCAGGACAGTGTATGCAGCTGCTCCTTATGGCGTCGCTAGTTGCATTACCTTTGAAATGTATGAGGTCTACATTTTATCACTGTTATTTATTTAAATGCCACTCCCTCCCCTGCGAGTCACCTTACAACCGCAGCAAAGTTGAATCATTAAAGGAACGCCGTGGAATACACACGGGTGGAGGACGCTTCCAATTAAACAGGAGATGGGCTGGGATCGTTTCTATTGTGATGAGATAGGGAGAGGGGTGTTGATCTAGGGGGCGTATGAGAGGACCTGGCGGTAATAAAGTCTCACCATTCTGTCTGATATTATAATAATCCATCCTGATGCACTATGAATTTGACAAACACTTACAAAGCTGCTATATGTAACTTTATGGGCGATCCGACCAAATCTACATTGAAATGTGGGTTATAAATCTGTCATTCTCATTGAAAGCAAGACTAAGAAGTGGTGGATCTGTTCTATGTATGCTATTTCTATGCTTCCCCTCTTAAGTTTAGTTTTTGCAAACTGTGGCAGTATTTCCTCCAAACACCGGCTTTGAGGGCATTATTACTTTTATACAACGGTTTACCAATATATTCAAATAATGATTGATATATTTTCATTAAAAACGTTATTTTGATTAATTTATTCATACCATTCCATCCTTCCACAAGATATAGTCCCGAAACAAATCTAGCGTTGCAAGAGATGTGACCCAGTCATTTGTTTTTTTTGTTCTGTATCTATGGACCCAGTCATTCAGTCTTTTCTTTCTGTATCTAAGGACGCGACCCAATTGTTCGTTCTAAATGTTCCATTCCCAGACTGGCTGGCAACGTTCTTATCTTTGCTTGCTAGCTTGCCAACTACGGCAAATTTACAGTCACATTGTCACGTTCTGACCTTAGTTCCTTTGTTTTGTCTTTGTTTTAGTATCGCCGCCCCAAGGCAGAGCTCGAGGCAGCGAAGGCCGAGAGGCGGAGTTATGAGGAGGCAGCACGGCAGCGCGGCTGGAAGCCTGAGAGGCAGCCCCAAAAATGTATTTGGGGGGGGCACACGGGGAGTGTGGCGAAGTCAGGTAGGAGACCTGCGCCAACTCCCCATGCTTACCGTGGATTTCCACACACTAGCTGCGGAGAGGGTGCCTGGAACCAGTGCTGTTCGGCACGTTCCTGCACGGATTATCGGAGGAAGTAAAGGACAAGTTTGCAGCCCAGGAACTACCGGTGGATCTCGTCTCACTCATCGCCTTAACCATCCGGATCGATGGACGGGAACGGGAACGTAGGAGGGGAAGGAGGTCTGATTGTGGTCCCAATCGCTCACTCAAGGATCCCACCTTGCATCTGATGAACTCCGGAAGTCCCCGGCGTCTACGTCCCCGAGAGGAGCCAAGCTTACCCGAGTTCCTCCAAGAGCCTCCGAAGAGTGCCGATTTACCTCGGCAGAGCCAATGCAGCTCGGCAGGGCTAGGCTGTCTCCAGCCGAACGCGTATGCAGAACTAACACCCATAGTTGTCTGTATTGCGGTACTACCAGTCATTAGGTGTCTACCTGTCCCTTTAAGAGACCTAGCTCATTTGTAGGAATGAGTACTCTTATGGGTCTTAAGGATCATTTTGCATCTCCCCCTACTCGCCCCCCTCTCCATGCCACCCTGCTGTGGAGCGACCAGTCCAAGTCTCTCCAGATACTCATCGACTTGGGGTCCAATATGAGTCTTATGGATGTTACCGGGACGTCTGTTTCACCTGTCTTTGTGCTTGTCTCCACCCCCTCCAGGTGTTGCTCATCTTCCCCATTATCCCCTGTGTTATACCTGTGTTCTCTGTTTGTCTGTTGCCAGTTCATTTTGTTTCGTCAAGCCTACCAGCGTTTTCCCCCCTCTGTTCCTGTCTCTTGTTTGTTCCCTGTTTTTCCCAGTCGTGACCTTTTCTGCCTGCCCTGAGAATGCCTGCCATCCTGTAGCTTTGCCCCACTACTCTGGATTACCGACCTCTGCCTGACCTGACCCTGAGCCTGCCTGCCGTCCTGTACCTTTGGCCCACTACTCTGGATTATTGACCCCTGCCTGCTTGGACCTGTCATTTGCCTGCCCCTGTTACTGTAATAAACATTGTTACTTCGACACAGTCTGCATTTGGGTCTTGCCTGAAATGTGATAGTTTCACCTTTTTTCAATTGACCTTTTTTTGTATATATCCATAAAAATGATGCCAGCTGATTAGGGATTTTGACTGGCTGAGAAGCGCTGCCTGTCTGTCTCATCCGGTTCATTACTATTGGACAACAGGAGATTCAACATTGAAACAATGTTAGAGAGACAGACAGCAACATTTATACAAATCTCCACTGATTAATAACTAAATGTTAGTCTCAAAGAAGTGTGAGATTATAGTGGAGATCAAGTTTATAATTTGCTTGGCTGGGCTGATGAGAGAGTGGATTGTGCAGTCAGATGGAAAAGAGTAAACAAGCATTTCAACGTCATAGATTACTTAAATGTAACATTTATTTAAGAAAGGCAGTTAAGAACAAATTCTTATTTACAATGATGACCTACCCTGGTCAAACCCAGACAACTCTGTACCACCTTATGGGACTCCCCAATCATGGCTGTTTGTGATACTGCCTGGATTTGAACCAGGGTGTCTGTAGTGACCAGGGTGTCTGTAGCGACACATGCAACTGAGATGCAGTGCCTTAGACCGCTGCGCCATTCGGGAGCCCAATTTAGCCAGTGGCAACTTGTGGAATAGACACCGGCTGGTATGTGGTTTTAACCAATCAGCATTAAGGATTAGACCCTCGTTGTATTATGATTTTCTACATTGCTTGTTTTGTCACATAAACTGAAATTAGGTGAACTATTATAAGTTTTGCATAGCTCATCTTTACCACCATGACAGTCTGCTGTAGTGTTAGTTATTCTTAGGATCCTCAACATTAACATTTTTATGTGACAGAGCTTTTTATTTGCTGCCAAGTACGCAGTCATGCAAATGTGCGCACGCACGCGCACACACACACACATTGTGTGACAGTATAGTTCAAACAAAGTGGCATGTTTGAAATGCACCAATGGTGGAATGGGTTGAGGAAAAGGGTATAGACAGGTTATTCACTTTAAATCGCATGGTTCCTGGGAGCTGTGGTGCTGTGGTGAGCTAATCTCTTAAAAGAGCGGTGGCGTACCCCCACCTGCATTCAGTTGAGCGGGAGAGATGGAGTCTGACATGAACTAACTAGTGCACCCCTTTGGTGTTGTAATGAGCAGAGTGATTTCCATAATTTGTGTCATGTTAACACCCACTCACAACATGAAAACTGCACCGATAGTGTTTGAGCGTTTTTCATCAAACCATGGAGGAGACATGTCTTTGATTGCTACTGAAACGTCTTCTCATTAGGCGGTACCGCTAGGTGAGTGGGATGCACAGCGTTTATCTACCTGGATCCCCGAGTGCCGTTTCAAGTGAGCGGAACAATACTCTCACCTCACCATTGGAACGGTGGTCTCTGATGTCATGTGCGGTGCCTGGTGCCTGGGCTGAGAAAAAATAAGGACGGGATACGCTTATTAATAAGAAAGGGGTCTGTTTGGTTGAATTGAGTCTTGAATTAGTGTCGAGTCAGTCATAGAGAAAAGAAGCAGGCGAATGATGTTTCATTTATTTCCCTCCATTGAGCATTACAATTCTGCTTCTTTGATACTTTACAACTTACAATACAAGGAAGGCAATCTTGCATGGCCAATTACTGTAGGCTGTACGTGCAACAAAGCAGTTTTGAAAATCCAATAAAATGTTATCACACTCCTAGAAAAAAGGGTTCCAAAAGGGTTCTTCAGCTGTCCCCGTATGATAACTTTTTTTGGTTCCCTGTAGAACCCTTTTTTTAGTTTCAGGTAGAACTCTTTTGGGTCCCATGTAGGACCCTCTGTGGAAAGGGTTCTACGTGGAACCAAAAAGGGTTCAACCTCGAACCAAAAGGGTTTTACCTGGAACCAAGACTAGTTCTTCAAAGGGGTTCTCCTACGGGGGGCAGGGTAGCCTAGTGGTTAGAGTGTTGGACTAGTAACCGGAAGGTTGCAAGTTCAAGCCGACAAGGTACAAATCTGTCATTCTGCCCCTGAACAGGCAGTTAACCCACCAATGACTAGGCTGTCATTGAAAATAAGAATTTGTTCTTAACTGACTTGCCTAGTTAAATAAATAAAAATATGGGGACACTTGAAGAATTCTTTTAGGTTCTAGATAGCACCTTTTTTTCCAAGAGTGCAGGGTATTTATATGAGTAATCTATATTTCCAAGAACGCTATATCTAGTTAGCTACTTGTTGTGCAAGTGTGTTTTGTTTCATTCACATATCTAATTATACAATATACAACAGTAATATAGTAATAATTACGTCAAATTATGTCAATTACAGTTAATCAATATGAATCATCACATAATTGGACAAACGGCATAACCCTAAACTAGTTGCAGGTACAGTAGTGTAAACTCTGTTACACAAGATACCTTTCTCCCTTGTCTAGTTTCAATGGGAATTTGTTTGTACAGAATGTTTCCTGGCATAAATCATTCTGACAAATAACAAGTTACACTGGGTGCTGCTGTGTTTACCGTGTCCGCGACAAGATGCTGCTGCTGCTCCGTTTTATTTAAGCAGCAGCTCCAACTTTACTGCACAACCTCATTACAATGACGGTTATTCATCACTCCGTCTAACAACTCTCCAGCCTGCACACTCCTCTCTTCCCTCCATCTCTCGCTCTCTCTCTCTCTCTCTCTCTCTCTCTCTCTCTGCTCTCTCTCTCTCTCTCTCTCTCTCTCTCTCTCTGCTCTCTCTCTCCTGCTCTCTCTCTCTCTCTCTCTCTCTCTCTCTCTGCTCTCTCTCTCTCTCTCTCTCTTTATTCATTTTAAAGAAGGATCTTAGACGAGGCAAAATGCCAGGAGTGTTTAACGAGAGATAAGTGATCAAAGATGCTTAACGGGAATCGCTTGGCTCTCACATTTCTCTGCTTATCTCGGTTGTAAGAATGTTTAGCACCTTAAAAAAGCTGATGGGGTGAACAATACGGATTAAAAAGCCGGTGAGCGCTGACAGAAAAGGTCTACTTTTTAGCATCACATTTGGGCATTTGTTAAAGCGTGGAAAAAGTGGAATCCATCCTGGCTGTAGTAGCTACTAAACTGTGCTATGTACTGTGAAGAACCCCCCCCCGACATATTTGCTGATCATTAGCCGGGTCATTAGATTTAAATAGAGTTAGAGATCCTCCTGCAGTCTCATTACTGAAGGCTAATAGTTGTCTGTGTCTGTTGTGACGCTAATTAACCAGTGTAGCAGCGTGTCACGGTGCGGTGTGGCAGGGCTGTAAACACACTTGCTCCCGAGGTCGTGAAATGAGCTGGCTGCTAGCTCTGGGCACTGCAGGCGACAGTAGGGAGTAGGGACACTGACAACAGTAAACGTGTGATTAATCAGGGCTGGGGGACTGGGGTGAGTAGGGGCGGGGGGGGCAGGGGCAAGGGGGCAGGCCGGGGCTGCCTGACAGAGGTGCTGTGCCAGCAGGCCTCATAGTCAGCAGGGCCCTGATGAGCTCCGACAGGGGAGAGTGGAGGGGCGCCGCGTGGCCAGAGGGCCCTGGACACAGTCAAGACATTTAGCTTCACTCCTGACTTGTGTCACTTTCTCTCCACGGAGGTCCCTTCGATGCGTCCCTCTCAGATAGGATGGGAGGAGAACGTGTGAATGCGTCTGTGCGCTTAAAAAGAAACCGCAGAGGAGGCATTTATTTCCTTAGCTTTGTACCCAACGAACGGTGAAGTGCAGCAAGGGATTGCGGACCGAACCGTCTGTTAAAAAAGATGACTGAGAGGTGTTGGTTATGTTCTTTCAACATTATGACAATGTGTTTTGTCAGTCGGTTATCACAGCCTCTGGCTTGTCCCACATACAATATGAGAAGTTGTTGAAGTGTGAGACAGACAGACCTTCTGGTCCCATTATCCTCCATTGCTCGGGGATACATTGGAGGGGCTTCAATGGCTAGATAGATGTGGGGTTTATTAAAAGCTCACCCCATAGCGATGATGCACGTTGTTATTTATGCATGTTTGTGTCCATTAGGGGCTTCTAACTTCCTTCCCATTTCCTCACTCATTCCATCTGTCCATCCATTTCCTCACATGAAGAGAAGGTGGGTGGGGGGGCTCCTCTCTATGCACTTTGTGCTGCACTGGCATTATTGTAATCTCCACCCAAAAACACACTGCTTTACATGCAGCCTGGCATCTTTTTACATTAGCGACTCCAGGCCCCTCTCATCCAACATTCATGACTGAAGGTTTCCCCAGCCATCCCTCAATCTAATGGTATAAAAGAGACAATGTTTTAAACATTAAAATGAAAACCATTTACAACTATGATCAAAAGAGAACACTTGGGCATTAAAGTTTAAAAGGCGAGGATAAGTACAGCCACGTGGACGGACGGATGAGGATGAAAAGAGAGTACAGTGCACTCTTACGCAGAGAAAACAGGCACAAAGTGCTTTTGCGCCGCGCGGCAAAACGCTGACCTGTAATTAATATGGCTCTTTCTCCAGGAAAGTTGAAGATGAGATGCTTTTTGGAACATAAACCCCCCCCCCAACTCTTTTTTTATCCCCTCTGGGATTTTTAGATTGACATTTTTTTTTACAGGTGAATCGTAACACATAACCTGTGTAGCATAAACTGTAGATACTGGTACATACAGTGTGTGAGGACTAAATGCTTTTGGTGAATGTCATAACATAAGATCACTGCTGTTTTACGTTAAAATGCATGCATTTATACGCATTACTGTCAAAAACGACTGGAAATTGAGTCTCCTGCCCTGTCCTCTATAGGTTATCTGGTGGAGCAGAGCCCTCTCTTACCTTGCAGGTTCTGTAGGGGAAGGGTCATGATGCCCTGTGCGGCTGCTGCAGCCATCAGGCCCTGGATGTTGGCCGTGGGCAGCGAGAGCACCAGCCCCTGCTGGCCTCCCAGGTGGCCGCCTGTATTGAAGGGGATGAGGATGGGCTGGTTCAGGCCTGGAGACCCCCCGGCCAGCTGCTGGGCTAGTTGCTGAGCCACCAGCAGAGACTGAATAGAAAGACACTGGGTTACAAAAATGTATTGACATTAGTAAAAGGCATAGTGAAGGTGATGAATGTGTTAGTGTGCATAGTAGCGAGAGGTCACATTTACACATTCCATTTCATCCATAAAGATGCATTTATGATATTCACATCAAATTCATCTGGGAGGGAATGAATGGGTTAACAAGGCAGCCACGCATGTCACACGCTCATTTCACTCAAGTGACTGAAGTGCTTTAATCAATGTGCTGCTCAAACGAATGCCGTTTGTTTTTGTTGATGACATCTGCTTTGAAACATGCCACAGCCAGAGTGACAGCCGAAACGCAGTGCTGCTTATTGACGTGTGGAAAAAGGAATACAACTCCAACCTTTGAATGAGAGCAGTGCATTTCCCTCTCAGATGGATGCAGAATGGTTTACATTTCATTACAATGAACACACAGGTTTTTCTCGCCCGAGGTAGAGTATGTCATGATACGCTGAAGACCACACTATTTACCAAGAGAGTTTTCATCTATATTTTTCGTAGCTGTCTATTTACCACCCAAAACGGATGCTGGCACTGAGACCGTACTCAACGAGCTGTATACATGCTCCTCCAGGGGCGGCGTTCCTAGTGGCCAGGGATTTTAATGCAGGGAAACTTCAATCGGTTTTAACTCATTTCTACCAGCATGTTACAAAAAAAAACTCTAGACCACCTTTACTCCACACACAGAGATGTGTAAAAAAGCTCTCCCTCAACCTCCATTGAGCAGATCTGACCACTACTCAGCTCAGCATTCAACACCATAGTGCCCTCAAAGCTCACCACTGAGATAAGGACCCTGTGACTAAACACCTCCCTCCGCACATGGATCCTGGCGCACTACAACACCTGTTGTCGTCGGTGCATATGACAAATAACTTTTGATTTGATTTGACCTCTGGTACCCTAGAATCAGTCATTCCGCCAATATCAGCACTTTCCTCATTTGCTAGAAGATACAGTACATCACTGACTTTGTGTAAGCATTCACTAATATTAGTCAGAGTAGAATCTGTGCAGTCACAGACACAGACGCTAAGATATGTTATCTGGAGTATTGCCAGGAGATATTTGGCAGAGTAGAGGAGCAGTTCAAATGTACCTTCACAGGGAGTGGGTTTGCAAATATACAGACAACATTTCTATTGCCAGAGTGCTTTGACCCCGAGTTTAATTCATGTTCTTTACACAAGATGTGGAAAGGTTGTAGCACCATCGGAATACAGAGCTGTGACATCCAGATATGTATTCAACTTGATATCATCGAAGATTTTCTTCAGTCTGCCAGATGCGGACTTCTCATAAAGTCATCAGAGGAAACAAGCCTTTTGCATGGCGTAAAGCGACATTCCTAAATGACCTGCTGGGATGTGCCTCTAGACAGAAAGAATGCATGGTGTCTTTGTGTCCAAGCCCAGCCTAAAAAACATCCCTTTAAACGTCTCAGCTCCTGTACGCCTGTAGTATACCTGCCTGCCCTGCGACCTCGGTGCTGCTCCTGCTCTGCATGACTCCTCTACACTGACCTGAGCCCACAAAACTATAACAGTACTAGGCAGCTATCTGCTTCTATTTTGAATGGGGCGTCTGTGGCGAGGGAGCGGAGGGGCCGACTGGTGCCAACATGCCACCGTACTTCCAGGCTTGGTGCTGCTGGGTGACAGCGGTGTCACTAAGATAACCCGGCGCGCTAAGGAAAGCAAGCACCAGTTCTGACATAATCACAGTTTAAGGAATGTGATGTTACACGGGTTTAACGCCAAGAGGCTGGGAGAGATTGGAAGGTGAAACACTAGCATTTAAACAGAAAACAGGGCAAGAGAAAACCTCCATATGTTTCGAATTTCCTCATGCATTTGTTTCACCTACACCTTTGATCAAAAGGTGACCAGGGACGAAGCTTTAATAGTCAATGACATGGGGAGAGGTTCAGTGCTAGCAACTGTATCCTGTAAACAAAACTGATTAAGTAACAATGATTCTTGTTTTTTTTCATTATAAACCGGATGGGTCGAGCCCTGAATGCTGATGGGCTGACAGCCATAGTATATCAGACCGTATACCGGGGTATGACAAAACATTTATTTTCACTGCTCTAATTATATTGGTCAATAGCAATAAGGCTCCTCGGATGTTTGTGGTATATGGCCAATATACTGTACCACGGCTAAGGGCTGTATCCAGGCACTTCGCGTTGCGTCGTGCCTAAGAACAGCCTTTAGCCGTGGTATATTGGACATATACCACACTCCCTCATGTCCTGTTACTTAAATAGTCAATACTCATTAGGTTTAAAAAACATTCAGAACCATTTTAGTTTGCTTTGAAGTACTATAGAAAACCATAACACAAAGGAGTGCCACTGGTTGACTTTGAACGTATTCCAAATGACGTTTGTCATTAGCTATAAATAAGGAATTAGTCATTTGAGTGAGCAAAGACGAACCATCAAAGGACAATAACAAAGGGGGGGGATTTTGTCAGTGCAAGTGACATATGTTTAATCTGTTTTTAAAAAAAGTAAATTTCATGTTGAATTGTAGTGGCAGATAATCATAGACATCTTTGAACATTCATTTCAACTTCAAATTAAATGAGATCCTTTCACTTGACACTGAAGACAGAGCTACATGGAAGGGAATGGTATTAAAAAACTATTCTACATACATCAAATGTACTGCTGATTTATTATTACAAGCACGTGTCTGCCAGCTTCAGAGCACTTCAAGTAAATAAGACCCCTTAATATTTGTCTTTGGGCAGTGTTTGTTGCTGGGCGGCTCATGGCTTTTGTGAAGAGAAGAGGGGGGGGGGGCAGTTTAGAAATTGATTGTCTACCTAACTTGCTTCTGTAAAACATGCAAAGTGTGAGTACTAATTTAACTGAACATTACATCTGAAAAACCTGCCTCGGGCCGACACCACATTCCAGATCATAAAAACGATATTGTCTTTTAAAATACCAGAGCATTATAGTAAACAACCCATTCTGCTTCCTTTGGGTGTCTGTGTGAATAGTTCGGCATTATTTCCCATTCTTTGTTTGTCTTGCCTGTCTTTCCAACACAGGTCTAGTGGGGATGGTGTGGTACTGGCTTTGGCATGGCTGACAGTTGAGTGTGGAGGAGTGGGGCTCCAAGGGAGCAGGCAAGTGTTCTGGGTTGGAGTTTGGCTCTGGATGGGGTCTGGGTGGGAATCCAGACCTGGATAAGGTACTCTGCCTCTCTGCATGTGTTCTGGGTCGAGTTGGGCTCTGGATGGGGTCTGGAATGTGGTCTGGGTGGGGCTGGATGGGGCTTTAGACCTAGATGAGGTAACCTGCCTCTCTGCATGTGTCTGGGTCGAGTTGGGCTCTGAATGGGGTCTGGGTGGGGCTGGATGGGGCTTTAGACCTAGATGAGGTACCCTGCCTCTCTGCCCATTAGGGGCCAGCAGGCCCTTCCATCTGCAGCCCAGGCAGGCGCTGAGAAATTGCCCGTAATCACAGAGATAGACGACTTTTGTCGGGGGGAGGAAGGCACATTCATGTTGGGTAAACTACCCTCGGATAATGGCTGTTCGCACAATATCCGGTTCTGGAGAGAGGATCTATCAAAACATATTGATCCCGAAACAGGAGAATTGGTTATGGCATGCGCAGCGCCTTTGTTTCTGAAAAGTGTTAGATTCACTGAGACTGTACTGACAGCATTAATATATTAGACTGAGACTGTTGGGGGAACAATCTCTTGTAGCTCATACAGTAGGCTCTGGCACAACCAGTTGCACTAAAGCATTTCTATTTGGTCTAATACCCTTGTTTAGCATCCGTGTATTAAACAGCTATCATATCTCTCGTCAACAGTGTGGTTTTAATCCGTTTGGTTGTCGGCTGCTCATTCTGCTGAGCTGAGTGAGATAATTCAGCAGGGAACTCAGTGAGTTAGTCTCTCTTCCCCTCACATATCCTCTTTTGTTTACCCTGATGAGGATTGATTCAGTAGCGGATCCCTTAATTGAGTAACACTGAGTGTCGTGTCCCAAATGGCACCCTATTCCTTATTCCCTAGAGCACTACTTTTGACCAGGGCCCATGGAGCTCAGGTCAAAAGTAGTGCACTATAAAGGGAATAGGGTGTCATTTGGGATGCAAACCCCTGAGTGCCGGGAGAGTGGGCTCATTAAGGGAAGGGAGGGAGGGAAGCTCTGTGCCTGCTTGGTTGCCTGTCTGGCTGTTCACACTACTGTGTTTAGGGAGGTGACAGTGAGACAGCACTAATGAGATAAATGTTCATTAAACAGGGCAGAGCCACCAACCCAGTAAAACCAATCACGTACGCTGGCTCTTTTTACTGAGCTGTTTAGTAGGGCTGCCTGGGGTTGGAGTGCGTTTTGTTGGCCTTGAAGGGGAGGGGCAGAGGAAATGTAAACAACTCTCTATATATTCTATGCTGATGACAAAGAGATCACCAAAAAACTGCTTTATAGTATATGCTCATAAATACGTCTCAACTGATTATCTTTGGGGAGGATTTGATATAGTTTGGAGATCACGTTCATGTTCTGCTGTATCTGGTGGGATTATGTGTTTAGGTGCAGCCAGTGGTGTAAAGTACTTAAATACTACTTGAGTAGTTTTTGGGGGTATCTGTACGTTTTACTTGACTATTTATATTTGACAACTTTTACTTTTACCTCACTACGTTCCTAAAGAAAATAATGTACTTTTTACTCCATACATTTTCCCTGACACCCAAAAGTACTCGTTACATTTTGAATGCTTAGCAGGACAGAAAATGGTCCAATTCACACACTTATCAAGATAACATCCCCGGTCATCTCCACTGATTCTGATCTGTCAGACTCACCAAACACAAATGCTTTGTTTGTAAAGTATGTGTTTGAGTGTGCCCCTTAATATAAGGAATTTTTCATTATTCGTACTTTAACGTTTGATACTTACATACAATTTAGCAATTACATTTACTTTTGATACTGAAGTATATTTAAAACCAAATACTTTTAGACTTTTACTCAAGGAGTATTTTACTGGGTGACTTTCTGTTTTACTTGAGTCATTTTCTATTACAGTATCTTTACTTTGACAATTTTCCACCACTGGGTGCAGGTCAATAGGAGACATGGAGAGACACCCACCTGTGGTCCCACTGGGTAGGCTGGGTGACACTGTCCCAGCTGACTCTGTTCTGACGGGCTGCTGCTGGTATCAGACTGGACAGAGCCATCACGGGCTCCTGAGGTAGAGAAAGATAAGAGAGGGAGAGAGAGATGTTAATCCACTATAACATTGAAACAATCAGGCACAAAAAAACATGCACGCGCAGACATAGCCAGCTGTGATCACACAGCCCCGAGTACGGAGGGGAGGGGAGGGGAGGGGGTTTTGTGTTAAAGTGCTATATCAATAACCGCTGCGGCACCGTTCACAATCAGCGCTGAATAAACGACCCGCCAGTTGAGAGTCTCATTGACGTGAGGATGATGCTTACCAGGCACCCGCACCCCGACGGCCTCGATTACTGCTGAGGGATGAGAGATGGAGGGCCACATAAACTGTGGGGCCCCGCCCTGCATCATTCCCACATTTACATTGTTGAGTATCATCACCCATCTAACCCCCCTCCCCCCCTTGTACCAGAAGACAGCCTGTGGCTATGAGACACAATTAGACCTGTTTCCTACAGTATGAGGCCACGGCGGAGTAAGGAGGCGCACATCCGACAGGGACATGATAATAAGCCTGGCCTGCTGTGTGATGTGACGGCCGGAGAGAAAACAAAAACCACTCAGGGTGGGTGGGCGGTGAGACCCAGGTTTGTGTCCCAAATGGCACCCTATTCCCAAATGGCACCCTATTCCCAAATGGCACCACTACTTTTTGACCAGGGCCCATAGGGGACCATTTGTGACACAGGCACGGCCTGTTAAAACATGGACTCTCGCTCTCAGCATCTCTCAACAGCTCACGCGCATCTCAGACCTCAGTCATCATGTGTGATGACGTGTTTTGATGGAAAATTCCCTTGCCACTATAGTACAGTTTTTATAGGTCCCTTCTGCCTAGCTGTTGTAACTTTTATACTGTCGATAAACCATGAAACTATTCATTAAAAGTGTGTTCCTTCAGATAGTTCAGTGATAAACTATTTGCTTTTGTACCATATGGGCTAACTTGTATAACGTCCATCTTTGCCAAAAGTCAAGAACATTGATCACAAGTCAAAAGAAGTCATCAATACAGAGGTCTCGGCATATTGATATTTTCTCTAAATGCAGCCATACATCAATGGCAGGCTACTATACAGCCCTTTCAATGTAATTGTACAACAGATTAAAACTCACTTTCCACAAAAACTTGAATTCAAGTTGGTAAAAGAAGTCAAGGAAAGTAGGAAAGCGAGTGGGAGAGTTCTAGAGAAAGCGAAAGAACATGAATACACTTGTGTATCCCTTTTAAATTTGAGCAAGTTACAAGTCGAAAAATATATCTAAAACAATCACTGCTTCAAAGTTTGACCTTTGTATTACTTAAGGCTTTGCTGTCAAGATGTGGTTGCTGTTTGGTTGTGTGGGACTGGGACGGTACAAATTTGCGCATTACGTCCGAAACTCCACTCTGCCATCCAAAATCATCTCATCTTTACATAAACTCCAAATAATTGGTGAATTGTATGACCCATCAAATGAACCTTAAGCATTTGATGCTTGATTTAATTGCCCTAGGGGACAAGCCCGCATTTTGAGCTGGTTTCTACCTCTGGCTCACTGGGCCAGCGTCTTGATATTGGTCCACATAAACCCAAGCTTGTCAACCCTGCAGTCACTTAACATTAGACAGTGCAGTTTCTTACCAATTTTACCCATTATGGGTCAAACATAGCCCAACCCAATGCCTTTAATTATTGAAGAGATGAAATACCGCTTTGAAGACAGGCTTTGGATTTGGACAGCAGAAACCTAGTCTCATCCTAACACCAGGGCAAACATTCAAAAGAGGTTATCATAAGTGCATGATGATGAGCTTAGTTTAGGGTTTCTCACTGATATGATATATGACATCAATTCAACCATTTCCTCTGACTTTGATCTAATGTCTTTGAAGACAAGTTTCTTCATGTAATGACAACCGGAATTCACAAGTCAATTGAGGATCTCATTCACATTTGTGAATATATTAGGGCATTACTCCATAACCCCACTGGTTTCCAATCAACTTCGACAACTACAAGCATGCGTATCATCAAATGTCATATCAAAGAACGACAAGGACGACAGTGGAATTGAACATTGAACACTGGCAGCAGTTCATCTCATTAGCATATATCCGTTCCATCTCAATGTCAGAGATGGAATAAACAGCGGCTTGACTGTGGCATCCACCCCTAATCAGAGGGATCACTCTGCTCTATTATTGATGAGCGAATGAAAGTTTACAGCATGGCAATACCATCAATAAGTAATGAACATAGTTTGTGTATAGTGAATAATATATTCCATTTGATAAGCAGGAGCAGAGGGCTACGGCTGATTAAATAACTGCTGTGTGCCTTTCATTGCGTCATCTCGCAATAATTTAGCGGGATGTTGAGAGAAAGCGTGATCTGCCTGCAAATATCTATGACGTAAACACGTTTAGCACCGGGAAAGGAATCGATAATAAATAAATGCACATGCACATCTTTTCCCCGAGGTGTTGGTCGTGATTTCTTTAACAAAATTAAAACGCTGACAGGAGGAAATATCTTGGGAGTCCATCTTCAATAATCTTTTATTACTAGGTTCTTTGTTATTTTAACCAGTTTATATATTGTGAAGGTTTCTTCAAGTGGATTCCCTTTTGGACAGTAACACTGGACTGACAACAGCTATAATGACGCTTGGAATGATAAAATGTTTGCTGAAATAATGTTTTATACATATTTTCTACTTACACGTTAATACAATTTTATACTTAAGACTGAAGTAATTCCTCCACTATTTTGTGCACAAAAATCCAGAAAGCGTGTTCAATGTGTTCTCATTTAATTTTGAATTGGTAAACTCTCTTTGGTACACTTTTCCCAGCATTGCAGCACATTGACCTTGCATTGAGCTTAATGCTTGTTATTATAAAATACAATTTCTCAACTCTGTTATTTGTGCTGATTTAACACAACTGAACAACCCCAAACTCTCTCCCATATATCCTAACCACAGTCATCTCTTCTACACTACAACAACAATGATTCCGATATCAGTGATCGGTGGCTTATGGTGTGGAAATATCCCCAATATCTGACACTAAATAAATTATCTTGCATTGATCCCCTAAGTGGCGACTGGAGGCCCACGTTCAATGCAAAAAACAGGGCAGAGGGTTTGTATATGGGGTGCAAAGAGCTGCATTTAATTGACGTCATCCGCGGCTCGTCTCAATACAGAGTGCTGCCCCAGGCACAACACCACACGAAACAATTAGTCCGCATTTCGTAAAGCAATCAGTTTGCCATCTACTCTAATGCAACAACTGCTTCATCCATTGACCATGTGAATGACATGGGTGTTATTGAAGGCTTTGTGTCCGAGTTAGCTTTCACCCCACTGCATTTATGAATCCATTTTTGTCCATAAAAGAAGCGTTAACACTTAAAGCTATTTTAGTGGCGATGCATTATAAGCTGTCAAATATTGGAGAGAGCGCAGCGGTAACGATTCAGGCTTTTCAAAATCAACCAGCCCATAAACTCCGCAACACCCCTTTTTTTTTTTAGTAATGGCTCTTTTCAAAACGCTGGGCTAATGGCATGTTGTTTCGTTATGTTGCTGTTCTCATTGAGATGTAATATGCAGGTTGACGTTTATTGGGATGAATCTTGTCCTGGAGGCAGAGCTGAGTGATTTCTTGATGGGCCAGCGGCAAAGTCAAACTTGCCTATACAAACTGTGCCTTTGGTCTTCATTTAAGGTTAACACTTTGGTTAAGGTTAGGGTTAAGGTTAGGGTTAGGTTTAAAATCCGATTTTATGACTCTGTTGCTGTGCCATCTAGTGGCTACCCTGCAGAGCTGCCTCCAGCACATGAGTCATCCTAATAAATGACAATGTGCATTTAATATATTAACAACAACAATGACTAAACGTATCTCAAAACGATTTATTCCCCCTCCATATTTATTATTCACGCTTTTTTCTACTATTAAATATCAACACAATATCGACATTCAAAAGAAAACATATTTGTGCATTCTTATCATACAGTTTCTATTTGCCATGGAAATATGTGTTTTTGTTCCTTATTGTTGAGTGCTAAACAAATGAGAGTGAAAGCCCAGGCTGCAGGAATCAATAGAGATTCACTGATGATGGGGGTCAGGGCATCATACTGGGCGAAATAAATGACAAGTCACATCATACACAAGGTTTAATTCTATCAATACCAGACCAATTGTGTTGGATTGTTTGGCCATTGATTCCACTAATGCTTCTGAAATGCCTGACACGGCATAGCTTTTATGGTATTGGCACAAACACAAGTTTACTACACACGGGAGCGAAAGAGGGAGAGGAGGAGAGAGAGAGTTTCCTATTCCCCAGTAAGTCATACTGCATTATATCTGAAAATAAGAGAAGTGACAGTACTGTATAGTGCCCTGGATTTACAGTGGTTTAAATGGACACATACAATTAGATTTTGGATTTGTCAATAACTCAGCCATCGTTCGACCAATCCCTTAGCTTTTCTCAAACTAGGTTAACACACGCACCATTGGCCTACGTTCCAAACTTCCCAAGCCTTTTTAAACCTCAAATACACTACAGGTCTGACATTTCCTGCGTTGCAGGAACGTTGTCCTGCAAAAAGGGTGATCAAATACGTCTGTAGCATTGTTCTGTCTTTCATTGAGCACACCAAAGCCCTCAACAATAACCCAGAGGATAATGTTCTGCCAATAACCTCTGGGTCCTCTTTATTAGATGGCTCCCCAAGGATGAGCAGGAAAGTAATACTCTGTTTAGAGACCCTCAGAGGAGAGGCTGGCTGGTTATACGTCAATAGCGTTTTTGGAGTCGGAACGAGCCAGACATTGACTGTTGAGTGGCTGCCTGTAATACCATTAGCTGCATTATTGTACACTAGAGCCTGGAGAGCTGTCATTTCCTTAATTAAGGGCCCAGCGCAGGGGCTTGGTGGTCAAGGGCCGAGCCAGTCTCTCTGGGCCCCTTATATTAACGGTTGATTTCTGCTGGAGCAGCAAGGAGCTCCAGACCCTACAGGCAAAAATATCAAATTCATTCATTATTCCACCAATAAGTGGAATTATGGAGTCAAGGTATTACACGGGAAGCAAAGCAAAGCACATGGCAGTGTGGATTGGATTTTTCACCTCAGCAGTTCTTCAGCCACTTCTGGCGACAGTAATTACAGGACCACCAGAGAACATGGGATAGAGGGGGTATAGAGACTGACTAAAGACTGTCTTACCATTAAGAAATGATTACAGGGTAAAAACTATGTTTTTGAAGTGTAGACCCCCCTGTTGCTGCTCAGTGTAGTTATTGGTCATCGTCAGTATATGTAAATGCAACTGATAACAGGGAAGTAGCATCCTCCCATAGTTATCCTCTCTTACATGGCCATGGGTCTTCCTAGAACAGGAAGTGCTCTTGGCCTGCTCTTACCTGCCTCTCCTTCTGCATTGAAGTGGACCAGGAGCCAAGCAGACTGGAGAGCACAAGTGGGACAGGATGAGGTCAATTGGAGGGAAGGGGTAATGCTCATCTCAAAGGTCAAGAAGGAGAGGGTGTGATGAAGAGTGAGAGAGACGGGGGGTGGGGGGCGGGTGGAGAGGAGGAAGAAGGGGAGAGTTGGAGAGAGAGAGCATTTGTGCAGGCAACTCTCAGGGGAGCGGAACACTTTGCACATGAGTACATCTGTTGCGGTCCATTCTCCTCATTCCCCAAGCAATGTCAACCTGATTACCTCAGGGTTGAAAGAGACCAATAACAATCCCAAATTATTCCTCATCCTTTTATGGTCATCAGTGCAGCATGGACGGTGAAATCAGGGCCTGCCTGAGAGAGCTGTAAGCCTGTTAGGAGAGCTGGGGAATGCTGAGGTGCCTCCCTTCCTATTGATGGGAGCCTCTTCTGAAATTACTTAAATTATATTTGTGGTAAATAGGATTCAGCCTGATCTGGTGCCCCCTTCCTCGTCACGCAAGAGGGTTTCTCTTTAACCATGGCTCTCTGTCTGGATCTCTATCCAACATATTTTCCTGTCACACACAAAGTAATTTGTGGAGTAATACAGCTTCATGTTCAAATGAGCAAATAAGTGATTCATCATTATATGCAATTCATTTCAAAAGTACTCAACATGACCAAAACTATGTGGACACTAGGGCTGTTGCGGTGACCGTATTACCGCCACACCGGTGGTCACGAGTCATGAAGGTAGTCAGATTCCACATGACCATTTAGTCACATGTGATTAGGCTTCTCCAAGCTCTGATGCTGCTGGTCATTAGTAGACTACCAAACTTGCTAACTGGCTGGTACTCAGCTCTCTATTGTCCCTCTAATCACTCGGACATCAATGCAAATGTTATCGAAAATCTAATCAAACACTTCATGAGAGCCCATGAGCTCATGTTGCGCAAAATTTCTATAGGCTATGCAATTGCGTGAGAAAACAGAGTGATGACCTTTACTATAAAAAGGAGGATCCCATCAGTTTTCTATAGACTAGGTCTACTATATTTATTTCTCAACTTTCCTAATATTTTTCCTAATATTTTAGAATATGCTTATATTTAAAACAGGAGTATTGCCTACCTGGCTGGCATGAAAACGAACCACGAGAAAAGCGTCCTCCATTCGCTATTTAAGTGCATAGATGACGTGTTATTTCTCGCTGCCCCTGTTTCGATACAGGTGCATGATAATGGTCCATTCTAAATCACAACAAATTTCACACATATATTATTTAGTATGTGTAAAGACAAGATTAAATCAGAATAGTCTGATGGGTGATAATATTAGCCTATTACTTGTGAATTATATATTATCACTTGTGAATGATGCCCAGCATAAGAAACAATGCCTTTTTGTTGTTGTTGACTTTTTCGAATCATAGTGGCACACCTCATGTAGCCTAGCCGATAGGTCTATATGTTTTGATAAGGTTTGTAATCACAACTAAAGTGGCAAAATAAATTCCTAAAATGAAACCCATTAATGCGCTTTACAAGGGCTGTAGAGCATAACTTGCATATATAAGCAGCGTGTGAGTTTCAAGTTTGGGGAAGATAATTTTCACCATAAAAATGCACCTTTATAATAAAAGCATTACATGCATAATTGCAATCGCAATAGTGGTGTTTTCCACTAATGGAACATTGCTGCGCTTATAATGTGAAGATATAGCTACATAGTTTAGCAACATTTTAAGCTAAACATTCTTCTCTGTTGCATCAGCCACATTGCTTACATTTGTTTGATGGATGCTAGTGGTTGTATTAATTTGGGATCTATCGCATCCCACTACTGTCCCAGACTATGTTTGGAATATTTATTTTTTACACAGAATAGAATAGGTCGACTTTTGTACTATGGGGGATAGTAGAATGACATAGGCTAGTGCTTTTGCTGTTCGTTAGGCCTAATCATCCTGTTAGCAGACGAAAAGTAAACGTGGACAGTTCTTTCAATATCTTCAATATGCACGTCGGAATTGGATAAGGACTCTTGCAGCTGCATCCCCGATGTGTCTGCCTTCACTTGTAGCCTGTGAGAAAGAGCTGATCACGTGATAGAGTCGCATCATGTTGTCCAACATTTTTCGAAGAACTACAGTTACATTAATAACTCTAAATTAAGCATATAGGAATAAATATGTATTTGGTAACCGCTGAACACAATAGCCGCATTCCTTCAAACAGTTTGGAGAAAATTGGCTTTCTATTTTATTCAGCTTTGTTAAATAGTATTCTTCATACTATAAAATAATGCCACGGAATTCTAAGCAAATCTTGTCTGCTAAATGAACTAGTGTAGCCCACAGCCATTTGGAATAGCCAGATCAGGACCTAACATAAGGACAACTTAGAGTTTGCTACTCTGTTCTTCTGAAACACACTACATTTTCTTCATATCATGCTTCTTTAGACCTGTCTAAAATAAATATTGGATTTATGGTGAAGGTGTAGGCTATATTACATGGATTTTTTTAGACTTTTTAAAATGTAGATGTTCCAAAGGTCTGCATCAGTGGCTTGTAGACTATGTGTGGAAGTCAGGAGATGCTAATATTTATGTTAATTAACAGGCAATTACCGTGAGACCGACAGTTATTTGCTAAAAAATCACCGTCTGACGAAATTTTGTGACTGCCACAGCCCTAGTGGACACCTGCTCATCGAACATCTCATTCCAAAATCATGGGCATTAATATTGAGTTGGTCTCCCCCTTTTCTGGTATAACAGCCTCCACTCTTCTGGGAAGGCTTTCTACGAGATGTTGGAACATTGCTGCAGGAACTTGCTTCCATTCAGCCACAAGAGATTTAAGGAGTTGGGCACTGATGTTGGGCGATTAGGCCTGGCTCGAAGGGGTTGAGGTCAGGGCTCTCTTCCACACCGATCTCGACGAACCACTTCTGTATGGACCTCGTTTTTTGCACGGGGGCATTGTCATGTTGAAATAGGAAAGGGCCTTCCTCAAACTGTTGCCACAAATTTGGAAGCACAGAATGGTCTAGAATGTCATTGTATGCTGTAGCGTTAAGATTTCCCTTCACTGGAACTAAGGGGCCTAGCCCGAACAGTCCCAGACCATTATTCCTCCTCCACCAAACTTTACAGTTGGCACTATGCATTGGGGCAGGTAGGGTTCTACAGGCAGTGATTCATCACTCCAGAGAACGTGTTTCCGCTGCTCCAGAGTCCAATGGTGGTGAGCTTTACACTACTCCAGCTGACGCTTGGCATTGCGCATGTTGATCTTAGATGCTCAGCTGCTCGGCTGTGGAAACCCATTTCATGAAGCTCCCGACAAACAGTTATTGTGCTGATATTGCTTCCAGAGCCAGTTTGCAACTCGGTAGTGAGTGTTGCAACCGAGGGTAGATTATTTTTTTCGCGCTACATGCTTCAGTACTCGGCGGTCCCGTTCTGTGAGCTTGTGTGGTCTACCACTCCGCAGCAGAGCTGTTGTTGCTCCTAGATGTTTCCACTTCACAATAAAAGCACTTACAGTTGCAGGGGCAGCTCTAGCAGGGCATAAATGTGACGAACTGACTTGTTGGAAATGTGGTACCCTATGACGGTGCCACGTTGAAAGTCACTGAGCTCTTCAGCAAGGCCATTCTACGGCCAATGTTTGTCTCTGGAGATTACGTGGCTGTGTGCTCTATTTTATACCCCTGTCAGCAACGGATGTGGCTGAAATAGCCGAATCCACTAATTTGAATGGGTGTCCACATACTTTTGTATATAAAAAGAAACAGTGATATCTATGTGAACTGCTCACAACCCTTACGTTACTGTAGGCAGAAAATGTAGAATGTACGGTGAACTCACCACGTCCAAAGAGAGGCCCCCTGTCAACCTGTGTTGCATCTGGCCAAACGAGAGCAGTGGCAGAACAATTAAGAGGCAGCCGGTGGCGTCTGTGGGTGGAGACTGGGCCGGGGATGGGGAAGGGGACAGGGGCCGGAGCGGGGGGCGACTAGACACCCACATATCACGCTTGACACATCAGCCTCGGGCCCTCAGGCTATCCTACACTAATGCTGTCCCACTTTCTGCCCCCTGTCCCACAGAGCTTCTGTTCCCCCCCCAATACTCTGCCTCCACATCGCCCACTCTCATAACGGTATCATAATAATGGATTACACTGCTACTGTGCAGCATCTATCATCCCAGAATCACAGAAAGTGCTCCAGTCTGCATAGGAGTCTATCTCACCTCAATCCCCAGCAATGTGAAGCAGGGTGCTAACCTCCAAATAAGGATTTATACAACTCACTATTAGTCAGGGGGTGACACGGTGAAAATGCAAAGTTCTGCAATGTTTTAACTATATAGATTCTATGGGCATAACAACAAACATGGTGAGGGGGGGGGGCAGAACCGACCCTCCATTCTCTCGAACAGAATTTCCACAGTACACAACATTCTCATAGTGCCGTCACGCTGTGGAGGGAGGGAAACGTACGGGATCGACTATTGCTTTGAAGCCCGTAACTCCATTTCCCAAGAAAAGAAGCATCACAATGTTATTTCACATCCTCAGATATGAAGGGGGGACGACGACACATAATAACTTCTCGATAGCCTGGATCTCGACTGCCCTATACCCCCCCCGCACCCCCTCCCCTGCACCCCCGCCTCCTCCACACACCCTTTTCTCTTCCCTCAATCTTTGGTTTCAAAGGAAGCGAATCAGCCAGAAGGACAGAAGGTTATGCATTAGTACTGGTCATTGCTCAAAGAACGAGCGCTATAAATAATAAAGGGTTTGTGAAGGACACATGGGCTTGGATGGATCTCTGGTTCACACCACACAAGTCAAAGACAACATTGTAATTTCCATTCCCTGCTTCAATTATTTCCAAACATCAACGACCGTGTCAACGCCAAGGAGCTGTGACGTTTCTTTGTTAGTCCAACATGAAGAGCTTTTTGATATTGTTTATGGAAACTAGACTATGCAATACATATTTCTTTGAAAAGTATTATTTCCTCCAGAGTATGGTGAGAACAGAATAAAGTGTATTATAGTATTCATTATATTTCCTTTGCCACTGGCAAAGTGCCCTCAATGTAATTTGCTTTACAATATTCCTTTGTACAGCAACGCAAAGGTTAACAATTCATTTCTACTATATCTGCACAATATCGTCAACAGATCATAATGTCAGTCACTTTGAAGTGCTCAGTGTCACTATGAATGCAATCTACATGACTGGGATTTTTACGTGTAAAACAGATGACCTTCTCTCTATGTCCATCTCCATCTTCCTTATTTCCTCCTTGTTCCTCAATGCTATCTGATCTGTGATGGTAGAGATAGCGAAGATAGCCCACGGGAACTCCGGGCGCATTAGAGAATGTATTACACCTGCTTTATAGGCATGCAGCTGAAATCCTCCCAATGAGATCAACCTCCTGGAGAGAAAGAGAGAGAGAGAGAGAGAGAGAGAGAGTCCTACTCCCTTTCTTCCTCTCCTTTATCCTAGTCTCTTTAACTTTACTGAGCTGGTCCCATTCACACACTGTCTCTACCACTTCATTACTTAACCCCAGCACAGCAGAACATTACAGGCCTCTTTGCATTAACAAGCAGCCAAACCCCCCCCTCCCTCCAGTCACTCGCCCTGCTCACTAAGCTGATTACACAAAAATAATAGGTGCGGGGGGCTGCCTGCACCAGTGTGTGTCTTTGTGTTTATGCAGAAGAGTGAAAGGCAGGTTGAAGGAGACAAGGGGATGAGGAAGTGGGAGATAAGTGAGTGGAGGTATGAAATGCAATACATGCTGATCCTAATAAAATAAAAAAGTTCCTTCCTGGTGATAACCATATTTTTATACAGGCGTATCAACTACCACTTCGGTAATCCAAATAATTTAAATTATTTCAGTGAGGTACTGCACAGTAGCTGCCAGAGTGCAAAAGAACATAAATATATTTTCTTATTAAGATGAATGAGTAACTGCTCTTACGAAATACAACAAATTAAGAGATGTAGGGTATTATACAGTAGTCTGTCTAGACCTTTTCTTGGAATGACCTCCAATCGCATACATCAATAGAAGATTCCTTTTTCTCTCCTCTTTTTAGTCTGTAGGTGACCTTTCTGAAAATGTTCCTCCATTTTGGCAGAATCGGTATAAGTGCAGGCCATTTCATGTAAACAGTAAGTGTATGAAATGAGTGGCCCTGTCGTTCCAGCCAGGCTCTATTTGACAGCATGATGATAGAAGCGTCACATCCTTGGGAGAGTAAATGCAAACTGACAAGAGATGAGCCTTTGGTTGCGGAATATAATACCCGAATTGTGCTCCGAGTGCCTTATTATCTTGTCTGCTGGTGTTTGAAAGGGGGAGATTTGCTTGAGAGGGGAAGACAGAAACTGTACACAGCCACGCCATCTCGCCCCCACGGGGGGAAAATAGCGTGGCTTCCTAACCACAGCTTTCGCAACCTAATGTCCATTTTTCCTAGGCAATAAATACATGTCATCAGGATGTTGTGGTGCCTCATGGCTTCTGCTAGCTGGAGTGGAAGGCTATTTGCACAGCCGTGAGAAATGAGCTTTTTAAAAAAACGTGTGAAACCATTTCACCAGTGAAGGGAGCATGGCTGGGTGTGTGGTAGACAAACATTACTCCCAATGACATTGTCTATCAGTGCTTCCTGAGCACTCAACCGAACCCGAGAACACCCAGAACGTGCACACCTTCACTTCAATCAACTTTTTTTGCAGCAGCAGCAGCAATCAGAAATTTGTACTTATCCACTTAAGTGTCAAAAAATCTATTAAAGCCAAAAGCAGCACTCTACTCTATACAAAACAGTTCATCACAAAATAACCTGGCTGAACCTGAACTCGCTCACTGTGTTGACGCCGTCAGAAAGAGTCACTGAATGTCATTCTCATACTCTTTCTGCTTTTTTCCCTCTGCTGCCTCTCAACCCACTATAGCTCATAGCCACCTAGGAGAATATAGGCGCTCTCAGCCATACAGTCTCCAAGGACATGCATGGATATTTTCAAAAGCATGGTGTGAAACCATATTGTGCAGGTTTTGACAAACGCCTCTATCATTGTGTACAGTGAGGTTGACCCAGCAGTATGATTTTAACAATGAGGATGCAACAATGCAGAACTGATTTTTCTTGCATGGGAGATTTTTTTTATGTCCAAGTGGAGATAAAGAGCTGGCAAACTGTACAATATCTACAAAATCAAAGAAACAGGATGATGAACCAAAGGGTCAAACTAAACCTAATTAAATAGAGCTCTTAAAAAGAAAAACTCTGGCTTCAAATGCACTTGTTAACCCGGCAGCATGACGACCTTTGACCTGTTCCTGTCTGTCAGGCAACCTGTTCCTGTCTGTCAGACAAACAAAGAAATTAGTTTAAATAAAGGGAAAGGGGGATACCTAGTCCGTTGCGCAACTGAATGCATCCAACTAAAATGTGTCTTCCACATTTAACCCAACCCGTCTGAATCAGAGATTTGTGTGTGGGGACTGGCTTAATCGACACCCACGTAATCGACACCCACGTAATCGACACCGGGAGCAGTTGTTGTTGGGGGTTGACTGCTTTGCTCAAGGGCAGAACGGCAGATTTCTCCACCTTGCTGGCTCTGGGACTTGAACCAGCGACCGTTCTTAACCACTATCCATCATGCATCTGACCAACGGGAACCTTACATTTCACATCATGATCAATTAACGTTCAGTAGAATGAATTACAATGGAAATATCTTCAGATTATACACATACTCGAAGGTCCCCACAGGAAAATGCTACTTCCGCATTCCCCGTAACTCTCAATACTCTACGCCCTCTTCAATCGCCATATTTGACCGTCGCAACTACAACCAGGAAATGGACCTCTTCAATAAACGAGGATGATGTTCAAAAATTCTTTTAGCTCAACCTTAATGTTTTAATAGTTAAACGTGATCACAGTTTAGTTGTACCATCTGATCGCTGCATGCCTGAATAGAAAGGGAAATGTTGGGCAACGCACCACGAAAGGTTTTGCACACTAAACCAATCTCCATAACCCTCTTTACAGGTGATCAACAATCAAATGGACATCACCTATCCACACATGATTGCAATTAATACATGTGCTTTTCTCAGTAAATGGTTGACTTAATCACTGTCTGGTTATTCATAAGGCCTGTCTTTAGCTTAGGTGACAGGGGACAATCGTCACATGTAGGTGTCACGCCCTGGTCTTAGTATTTTGTGTTTATATATTTATTTGGTCAGGCCAGGGTGTGACATGGGGTTATTTTGTGTTGTGTTGTGGTATTGGGGGTTTTAGTAGGTATTGGGATTGTGGCTGAGTAGGGGTGTCTAGCATAGTCTATGGCTGCCTGAGGTTCTCAATCAGAGTCAGGTGATTCTCGTTGTCTCTGATTGGGAACCATATTTAGGTAGCCTGGGTTTCACTGTGTGTTTGTGGGTGATTGTTCCTGTCTTAGTGTTTTGTATTTTCACCAGATAGGCTGTTTCGGTTTTCATTATTTAATTTCGTTAGTTTTGTAGTTTCTGCATGTATAGGTTTTCCTTCATTAAAATATATCATGAATCATCATCACGCTGCATTTTGGTCCGATCCTTGTTCTACCTCTTCGTCAGAGGAGGAGATAGAAGAGAGCCGTTACAGTAGGCTACATTGACCCCACCCACCAAAGTAACTATAAATTGTGCTGTTCTGGGTTAAATCATCAACGAACATTGTGAAGTGTTGCGTCACAAAAAGTTTGGAAGTCCATCAACAGCAAATAATATTGTGGATTTTGTCTAATATGTTAGGTTGGTGGCTTGGGACTTCTTAACCAAATCAAAAGTATCTGAAACGACTCATATTAGTAGCTTAATGACCATTATCCAGAAGGGGTTTGTTCACGGAGCTGAACTTACTATGATTCAGTACATAATGGAATCCTGAGTATAGTGCTGAGACACATGGACAATCATAGCTTGGCTAATAAACTGGGGTCAAAAATGTAACACAATCTTAAGAGTCAGGATTTCTCTCAACATCCCACAATTTTTTTTACTTGGACACATAAAACTACACAAGAATACATTGGAGAGGGAAACGCTGGAGCATTGGACATCCACATACATTATCAAACATTTAAACCACAACTTGGAGTCTTCATTATTTTTTTTTCTGATGAAGAAATTCAAAGTATAATCAATCTCCTTAATAAAACCTGCACATTTATAAAAGTTTGCTTCGGCCATCGTAAAGAGATACGTATCCATCCTTAACCTCGAGTACATGCCTCTGTAGTCTATGGCAAAGGGGACTAAAGGAGGCTGATAAGATAGCATGGAGTCTTCATACCTCACATACCTGTAACATAGGCTAAACATGCATAAACAAACGTGTGCACAAAGATACAGTACAACCTTGGCTTAACATTACACTTTTTCTTGTTTGTGAGCAGCAACCATCCTCCTGTCATCCACTTTGCCCTGTGGCCTGCAGTTAGGGGAGCAGTGCTGCTTCGTGAGAGGAGTTGAGCTACCTCTCTCTCTCTCTCTCTCTCTCTCTCCCTCTCTCTCTCCCTCTCTCTCTTCCTCTCTCCCTCCCTCCCTCTGTCCCTCTCTCTCTCCCTCTCTCTCTTCCTCCCTCCCTCTCTCCCTCTCTCCCTCCCTCATCTCCTGACTGTAGCGTTTGGCTGGAGCAAGGAGGCTGGGTAGCCTGGCAACCACATGTCCTGACTGCCTCTACGTTGTGCCAAGTCTCCCGGGAGGAGCAGTGGTTCTGAGGGCACACCCCAGGCACAGCCTATGGGCAGAGTCATGCCTTCCTCCATCAGCCCCACAAGAGACACCAACTCTGGCCAGTCACATATCAAGACATCCTCTACCAAAACACACCACCGTATTTATAACATTTACATAACTCTGTTATCATTTTGTAATTTATGTTAAATACAGTATTATAACAATAACAACGGCCGTTTAAGAAAAGTGCATTGCAATATGAAGGATGTCATTTCTCATTTAGGAAATATTTTTTATCATTGTAGTCTGTTCAGCAGAAATGGTCTATAATTGAATGTGTGTGTGTGTGTGAGAGAGAGAGATACAGAAATAAAGGGAGGGAGATAGAGAGAGAACAAACAAACATGGACTAATGGGCTTCAGCTGTTATCAGGAGTCTGAAGGTGAAGTGAAAGAAGGCTTGATGCTTATTACAGAGAATTGCAACAGTGTTGAGATGAATGAGCTACCTGTTACCCTAGTCTCTGTTTTGGAGAGCCTAGCCCTGGGATATCCTAAAAAATTCATTTGAATGACAGCTGGAGCTGTACACTGATCAGGACGTGAGGCTGTTTGGAGAACCTTCCCCCAAAATACTTCTCAGAAGTTCAGCCAAGTGGTGCTTTGTGGCAACAACAGAACACAACACTGCCAGGCTACACACTATCGTCCCCTTTGCACCACTCACGTGTCTAGTCCCAAAACACACAACCTGTACAGACACACAAAAACACACACCATACAGTACCTGGCTACTGTATGCTTTATCATAACGGGACAGCTGCCGTCTGATGAATTATTCATTTAGCAATAACCAACGCCTCTCTCGTCTTTTTATGTCCAATGTAACACGGCCTTGTTTATGATTGGTGTTCCAGGTAGACTGTTAGAGCAATTGCTCCTCTTGGGCACCAATGGTGTTGGAGGACGTCACCAGCAATGGGTCACTCCAGATGTTATCTGTACTAACGAGTGTAAGTGATTTCCTGCACTTGATCATTAGAATTCATCCAAAAGGAGATTATAGCCCTGATTATCCAGTGATTATTAGAAACTCAACTTGTTTTAACGTGATATATTTGTGTTTTTTGGCAGCAGGCAGCACACATAAATGAGAAAAGATAGCATCTCTTTTTTGCATTATCGTAATGCCTCCAAGTCTTAGTACTGAGTGCAGTACATCTGTGTAGTGGGTTGTAACACACGTGCTCAATGTTTTCTCTCAGGAAGCGCACCCCCTTCCCTTAACTAACACATATGGGGGAGAAAGTCACAATATTGCCAAATTAAAAAAAACATCATGACACGTAAAAGTAAATGAGATGTAAAAATGGTATGTATTGTTGTGCTGACAGTGTTTCAATAGAAAAGGAGTTAAGGTATTGTAGCTAAGTGCAGGCCAAATGCAGAATCCAAATGTTTTTTTAATATGTTTTGTGTGTATGTATGGTGAGTATAATACATCAATATTTTTCTGTTTTTCTGGTATAATCTGAGCTCGAGGTAGCCTACGCTCTGTTGCCACCTATAAACCCACATCAAACCTTACACATACATTACTGTAAGGCCAAATAGAATAATCTACAATTATGCCATATGATGACTGCATTCTTCTCGTCAGAGTCCGTGTGTACATAACTTGGTATTTGTTCTTTTGGTACTACTTTTTCATAGGATGTTTATGTTACAGAACAATGTGTCTTTTTTTTGTATTACTATAATACTGTCATTATTATGTTTATAATGTAGTACGTTAATATGAGTATGTATTTTCCTACCAATATAATCACGTATAAGTAGTACTGTAGTAGTTTGTATCAATATTATCTGGAAGACACAATTCAATTTGTTTTCTTTCATGAAAACATATTAAATCCATTATCTTGTAATTCCACAAGTTTGCATATCTCTTCAGACCACTAAAACCCTCTCTGCACACACCGACATTTACTGTAATTTGAAGGGGGGGGTTCATGGAATTTTAGTCAATAATCTTTTACACTGATGTCCATGGGCATTTTCAGAAATAGACGTATTACATCCTTAACGGCTGAGTACTGACTCATAACCTTAAAAGCATGTTCAGATGTGTACTAAGTCTAAAAGTACTGTACCATGAAATAGCCTTTGATGAAAGCACAGAGTAAAATGTGGTCTTAAATAGACCACATCATAGCCCCTCCCATCACCCACACCTGCAGCACAGTAGAACAAAAAAGTCAACTTTAGCCTCTCCACGGTTCTATTAGGTCATTTAATGAAAACAGTCTAATTGCAACACCTGAGAGAATTGGTAGAATAAGAAAAAAAGGAGGCCTATGTGGTGCCTTTTTAAAAAGCAGAAATGCATATCTTAGATCCGTATTACCCACATCAATTTTGGAATCGCTACATGTTTGTTTTTTTATTACACATAAATTTGATGGCACCAAACATTTACTGAGTGATCATTTGGTGTAAGTAAGGATTAGTGAGTGACTGAATGTGTTTGAATTATTTTTGTGACCGCATTGACTAAAAACTGAGTGCCAATTCTTCCATCAAAAAGGATCTGAGGAAAATCCAAACAAACAAGTTGAAATAATTGAGGTTGTGTACAAGCTTTACTTTGAGGCTGAATCTACATGTTACAGCAGTCAATATTAGACATAGTGTTATGACCTTTATGGTTTCATTATAAAACACGTTTTAATCTCATTAGACCTATTGATTCATTGTTATGACCTGGGATTAAATTAGACTGCCTGGATAAGTAAATTAGTTTAACTAAAAGCATATTAATTAACTTGATCACAACTGTAATTGAACCTGAACATGAAATGAATAAGAGAGATGGATAAATACATATTTTCTATCTGTTAAAATGACATCCATTTCTTTTCTAATTAGTATCTCTTAATATTCTAATTGTAGTATTTAAATGTAATTCCCTATAAGAACTATAGGCCATTTTCCAACAATTATTAATTTGACCATCATTTCAATGTCTAAATTGCTAATGTTATATTAAGTGATTTAAATGTGTTTACTGTATATACTTTTAATAAATATCAATTCATCTTCATACCGTTATTTGCCATTGGACTACAACAACAACAATTGTTAGTTGCTTACATAAGAATACATTGTGATCATCCACCACTGCAGAGATAATCAAGCACGAGCACATTTCACAAACCAAAACCAAAGCCAGAGATCCTCACCACTTGCTCAATTCATAGGCATTTTTTCCCCCTGATACAATATAGCCTAACATTCTCTCTAATTTTGCATATTTTGTCACAACTTTCACACTTTTCACTTTCACACAAGCAACAAAATATAAAACGCCACGTTCCAAGACATAGGCTGCGTTTACACAGGCAGCCCAATTCTGATTTATTTTCTCACTAATTGGTCTTTTCACCTGTCAGATCAGCTCTGAGAAAGATCTGATGTAAAAAGATCTGATGTGATTGGTCAAAAGACCAATTAGTGGAAAAATGAAAGAATTGGGCTGCCTGTGTAAACGCAGCCATATATGCTTATTTTCAAAGTTATGAAAGGAAGGGTCACTTGTCACAAATATTTTCGTCTGTCCTACCAATCTAATCTATGTAAACTATACAAACACTAATTCCTAAATGTGTATGCCTATGCCTAAAGGCACATTGCAACTCCAAGTGTGATATTTGAACAACTCCAAGTGTGATATTTGAATAATCACCTGATGGGGACTCTCACAACATTCTATTTGAAAATGTTACCACACCTAAACTTCTCAAGATAAACTTCTAAAGATAAATCAATTAATCAATGAGCACAAGACTCATAACAAAATACCAAACCGTTTATATATATATACTTATATTTATATATAAGTATATATATATACTTATATTTCCAGTGAAAAAAGTCATGATGAGATAATGAACATGTAAAACACCACATCATCTGAAAACTCACTTAAATAACTTGTCTTCTACCATACTACAACTCAGGCAACCAACCCTATTGCATCCACCTCTTCCCCGAATCCCTGCACCTCAACTTAGTTAGGTCTATCACAGTCTTCTAGCACCCGCTCCAGCAGCACCTGGTCTCTCGTGCCACAACCAGTCCCCGAAGGGAGAGGAGAGACCGAGAGCTGTCCTGTCCATGGACTCACCATAGAGCTTGTTGGGAATGTCCTCTCTGTCCCTGGCCTCGGAGGACAGGAGCAGGGACTCGTCGTTGAGCTCGCTATCTGGGGTGGCCGCTTTGTCCTCGGCCCGGAGTTCCGCCACGCTCATCTCGCTGCGCAGGGAGAGCAGCGGTTTGCTCAGCTGCCCTGTAATCATCGGATCGTGGAGGGAGCTGGGGAACCCAGGTGGGGAAAACAACAGAACAACGTGGTTAGATTTGCCTCGCAGCACACTACTCTACGCCGGCTTGTTCTCTCTGTCTACCCCCCTTCACTCTCCCATTCTCTCTATCCCGGTGTCTCCCCTCTATCGCTCACTCATCACTCTCTCTCCCGCCTTTCCCCTCCCTCTCTCGCTCTCTAGCGCTCGCTCTTGTATCTGAGACTGGTGCTGCTCCCGCTGATATTGCTGGCTGCAGCCTGCCCAGTGAAGAGCGGCTAAGGTTCGTATGGCTTTGCCATTATACCTTCCAGCCTTAAAGGTTCTCCACACTTCTCCAGGCTCGATAATATCAACAGAACAGACGTGTCACAAGTTCACCATTACACTCATCCTGTACACGCATACTGTACCTAGAAATTAAATTGCTAAAGATGTATCTGCTATTACAAACAAAAAAAAAAAACATCTATGTAGACATTTTATTCATTTCTCAAAGGTAAAGCCTGCACGATACTTTCAGTAAGAGCAAGAAGTCAAAGGTGTCCTTATTCTTCTGCATTAGTCAGAGGCAACCAGCGAACGATTAAGGCCTCTTCCAATCAAGAGCAGGAATAGATCACGGCATATCATAGGTCCTCCCCAAATTACGTTTTGAAATTCCAATGTCTCACATTTTTACAAAACACGAACCACCATAAACTGGAGGGAATTACAATGACTGTCAATGAATTATTAACAAAGTAATGTATCACGTAATGAAGTAACCTGGCTAATTACTGATGTGCAACTATCTAAAAGTGCACAAAATAAATAAACCATCAAAAAGCATACATACCTAAATGAAGCTCCACTAAATGACAAAAAAAGCGGAAAAGATTATCTTCTGAATGTCCAAAAAATCTGACAGAAACCAATTAAAACATGCTCGCCACCACAGAGCAGAGACCAGCTAGTGCATGATGCTTGCTACAAAACAGAAACAGCCTCCTCAACCTTGTTGCATCTGAATAGCCACTGTGGGTTCAAGCCTGAGGTTGCTTCCAAGACAAGCACTGGAGATGTCAACTCTACTTTCTCTCCTCCCTCTCTCTCTCTCTCTCTCTCTCTCTCTCCCTCTCTCTCTCTCTGCCTCTCCTGTGTCTCCTCTCCCTCGTGTCACCTCAGACTGTTCCCCCTCCCTCCTGCTCTGAGACACACAAAGAACCGCAGTAACACAGAGAGGTAAAACTCTGTCCCACTCACGCTGCCTTATTTATGGACAAGAACATTCAGTCTAAATGGGTTGGAGATGGGGACAGGTGACCAGCATGTATGGCAAGAGGGAAAGGGGGGTCAACCTTGCCCCTGCGCCAGTACACCACCACCCCCACTCCTGCCAGGGTGGTCGATGTTTTCCTGCCCAGAGGGGCTCTTTTAATGCGCTCATCAGAGGAATCGGGGGGGCTTTGATATGACATGATAATCTATGAAAATGTTCATCAATGGAAATAGTAGCTGTCATCCAAAGGCGAGCCGGCTGGTCAATACTCATATCCCTGGTAACAATGTCGCTTGTCATCAGGGCTTCATTGGTGGAGCACTTAAATATGGAACTCTGAGCATAAATGCACCTCTCTGCCTGGCGAGGTAAACACATTTTCCCCTCTGTCTGAGGCTGGTCTTACGCTCTCTCTGCATCCATTTGGGCCCACCCCCACCTCCCATCTCCTATCCTTTGAGTCGCTTGATAGGTCCACTGGAGGGCAAAATTAATACCTAATTGAATCTTGCAGTCATCAAAATAATCAATAGTTTTTTATTATTTATTCTTCACAGTCTGTCGGCTGTTTGAAAGCTCAGAGGGACAGCAGCAGGGAACGCGGGCGGTGCTGAAATTTCACAATGTAATTTTCACCGGGGCATGAGAGTTCGCAAGACAACATTTAAAATAGAATAAAAATGAAGGTAGTGCCTTTTGTTGGAATGTGGGAAAAATTAAGAGAAAGGGGAATCTTTCCCCCACCAGTTATGATGAGAAATAGAATAATAATCAATGGACGTTTAGATCAAGGCAGGGTCCAGATCTGTCCATCATTCCATTTCTTTCCCTTTTCCTCTTTTCATCATATAAGGAGTGTTGGTAATGCTGGCATTTCTCTTCCTGACAGACTCTAAACAAGTGGTGGTAATGAGATCACAGCTCTAATCATCAGTTCCACTGGCCTCTAAGTCTGCTGGAGGATAGGCACAGCATCGGTCTCTTCCTCCTTCATCCAGGGCTGTTAATTACATGATTAAAAAAGGGCTCTGGGTGCAGCTCTTTAGCCGAAGTGGGAATGGGTGTGTTTGGTGTGGGGGCTTAGGGGTGGAGTGGGGTGAGTAGGGGGGAGTGGGGTTGCCTTAGTCCCCATGGCCTCAGTGCAGGAACAGGGAAAAGCACTTGGCTTTCACCCCTCCGTCCCTCCCACTCCTCCGTCCCTCCCACCCCTCCGTCCCTCCCACTCCTCTGTCCCTCCCACTCCTCCGTCCCTCCCACTCCTCTGTCCCTCCCACCCCTCCGTCCCTCCCACTCCTCCGTCCCTACCCTCAGTGTCCATGAAAGAGGTGGTCAGCACAGAGCCCTCAGCGCTCATCAGATATCCATGCTAATAGCTAATGGCCTTAATGCCGTTGTCCCCCTGAGCAAGGGACTTCTGCCTTGGTCGACCACGCTCAGCTCAACCGAAATTCAAGGCTCTGGACGCTGGAAGAGAATGATAATGAAGTAATGTTAAGAATAATAAAAAGAATAAGAGTAAATGGTAATAACAAGGATACAAATGGTGGTAAAAATAATAATAATAAAAATAATAATTCCACCCTGTTCGGTGTCAAACATATAGCCTTGGCCTTCAGAATCGAGTAAGTTCTAACATACTATTATGACAATAATTATTTTACAATTATAAGTGAATACTCCTAATTTATAACACATTACACAATTGAAATGAATAATCTATAAATGTTCTAAACGCAAAAAGAAATGGGCAATTTACAGTGGCTATTTGTTTTCTGCAAGTTACCCTGTTCCAAAGCTATCATATCCAGGTATTTGACAGTAAATCTATAAACTGATTCAGTATGACAACTATTGTCTTCTTTTATTAAGGCGCCATTGACATACTCACAGTCACTTGTCATAAGTTAAGAATAGATCATTCTTTGTGGCAGAATATGTGTTGCTTACATTTAGATCACAATTGATGTCCCCGAGGAGATAGCAGAGTGGTTACACTTGTGTGCAGTGTTTGAGTACAAGATGCAGGGTAAATAAGCCCTTCTTTTCACCTGAAGAAAGTTAGTCTCCAAATAATAATAAAAAGCACACGGAGAAGTTGTCTGTGAGAAGTTACAGTGAGAAGTCCTCTGAGATTTAGAAAAACAAATGCCTATACAAGAGGAGTGTTAAAAGAGAATATGCTTCAGCAAAAATGAGTGACGTCATTGTCACCAATGCTGGCGGGTGGAAGGATAATGCTGGTGAAATGGAAGGATAATGCATCCCTACGCCCCAGAGGTATTGTATAATGTCCCATCCAGCACCTCTATGGCATGCTGCATGTGCTATGAGAGATGATGATTTGTCTCCCCCTTAGGGTAGGGAAACATACTGTTTATCCACCCATTCCCCCACTATGGCACATCTGTTGTGCACTGGGCGGCTTTTACAGTAGTGTCCAGCTATTCCCATGTTAAGACAAAACTATATAAATAAATAACTGAAAAAAGGTCAAGTGAAATATCAAATATACAGTATTTTCAATAAATATGCTCTGATGCTTTCTTATCCTTTATAGACATGTGACTCCAGTATGATACCGGTATCATACAGTAAACTGATGGCTAACTTGAAATTTAATGTAAGGTATCTCTCCCGTAAGCACATTATTCTCTGAATGGAATAGGGCGACTTTTCCCAGAATGACCGTTTAAACCATCCAACAGGAAAATGTACGTCTCTCTTTCATATTTCTCATTAATAATCAATGATTAAGGTTCCCTACCTCCACTAAAATAAAATAAACGCTCCAAAATGCCATGCCATAATGGATCAGCGCAGGCCGAAGACTATCAAAGACTGTATATTAAAAAGAGTTCTTTGAAGCCTGCAAACCAGGAGACACAGCAGATCCACAACAAATACAATAACCTGATTGGCCAGGAGTGTGTTTTTTTGTTACATCAATCCACAGTGCTGACATTCTGGAGCATCAAAGCTTTTGCTGTGTCTAATCTGACTCCTCCTACAAGGGCAGGGGAAGCTTTCCCTGTGGAAAATGCAACAAGCTTTTGGTCGTGTTCCTCTGCTCAGACGTTGCTGACCAGATCTTACGATACCTGGATAGGTATTTTATGTATCAGCTAACCATATCATATGATATAGCAATCTGGTGCCCGACGGCACCAGATTGGTTGGTGCATGCAACATCTGAGCAGGGGAAAGCTACCTTTACCTTTACCTTTACCAGTGCGACATATGACTGGTCATTTCGAAACGCATCTCCCTCAGCATTCTACAGAACAGGTCTAACCTACACTACATACTGTAGATCTGCTCAAAACCGGCTTAATGACACAGCAATGTATCAACTTTAAGAAGGTCACTTCATCTTTATGTTAATTCCAATATCTCCTGTAGTCTGCATTTACCCAAAATCTGCAATTAGATTTCATTTAAAAAACAAAACATTACAAACTCAGACAGCTGTGCTGGGAAAAAAGAGAGGGAAATAGAGAGGGGTATCACTGGGCCAACGTTACATTTGCCACTATCACGACTGAAAGGTCCAGAGAGCCACACAGCACCATGGGAGTTTAAAGTCAACTTACCCCAGCCTCCCCCGGCCACCCCTGGGACCTGCACCATAACCACATTCTCATGAAAGGTGTGAAAATCTGATTTCCCAAAAAGGATTGGTAATTTTCTATGAGGGAAGAGGCAGCGATCGATAAATCATTGCTAAATAGATTGTAACGAAAAAAATGATTCCCCACTGGTGTCAGTGCATTAGAAGTCTCCTGAGGATGGATAAGAGGAGGTGGGGGTGGAACTCAATCTCAATAAAGCAGATACAAATCATGCCTATAGCACCCATCTGGACCCAAGCCACACCACTACCACAGCAGAGTAAAGCCTTATAAATATCATTCTAGTTTGAGAGGCAGGAGAATGAGCACAAATGTTTTTACTCTACTGGTTCCCCCCCAATAAATACAATATGAGCCTATCATAGCCTGTATTGTTCTCTCTGGCCAAGCTGGCAACGGCAGCCTCAGATGCCAGGAGTGACTTCTTGCAGTGAACGTCATTGAAAGAATCACTTCATTGAGTTTTCATGTCAACAGGGAGTGTTAGTCATTCACTGTCTAATACAAACTAATTGCAGAAGGGGGCAGTGGGTTGGATCTACTGTTGGTTGATCATAATTAGGGGAGAAGCAATACTCTGAATGTCAACTAGAGGAAGATATTGTTTTCCTGCTTAGATAGAAATTAATAGCTGATCCCAGCCCATATCTATCACATTTGCATGGAGATACTTTTTGTTGAAAAACATTACATTTATACCTTATTTGACATTAATGACAAGTTGGACAATAACACATTCCATTCCATTAATGATAATTTGGACAATAACACATTGTATTCCATTAATGATAAGTTGGACAATAAACATTATATTCCTCTTGATACCTTGACAATAACTATTTTTTCACTGGCTTAATGCTTCTAGGCAAGCAACACTGAACCACGCGTGAGAGCACCAGCTGTTCATGCTCTCCCTAGCCGATGTAAGAAAGACCTTTAAACAAGGCCGCAGGGCCAGACAGATTATCAAGACGCGTACTCAGAGCATATGCTGACCAGCTGGCAAGTGTCTTTACTGACATTTTCAACCTCTCCCTGACCTAGTCTGTAATATGTACATGTTTCAAGCCAACCACCATAGTCCCTGCACCAAAGAGCGCTAAGGTAACATGTCTCAATGACTACCGCCCTGTAGCACTCACATCTTTAGCCATGAAATGCTTTGAAAGGCTGGTTATGGATCACATCACCACCATCATCACAGAAACCCTGGACACACTTCAATTTGCATACTGCCCCAACAAATCCACAGATTACGCAATCTCTATTGCACTCCACACTGCCTATTCCCACCTGGACAAAAGGAACACCAACTTCAGAATGCTGTTCATTGACTACAGCTCAGCGTTCAACACCACAGTGCCATCACCAAGCTAAGGACCCTAGGACTGAAGACCTCCCTCTGCAAACTGTATCCTGGACTTCCTGACGGGCTACCCCAGGTTGTCATGGTAGTTTAACACATCTGTCACTCTGCCCCTCAACACGGGGTCCCCTCAGGGGTGCATGCTTAGTCCCCTCCTGTTCTCCCTGTTCACCCACGACTGCGTGGCTGCGCACGACTCCAACACCATTATTAAGTTTGCCAACAACACGACGGTGGTAGGCCTGATCACCGGTGACAATGAGACAGCCGCACTGCCAGGACAACAACCTCTCCCTCAACGTGGGTAAGACAAAGGAGCTTATCGTGGACTACAGGAAACGATCGACATGGCTGTAGTGGATGTGAATGACAGGGCTGTAGTGGAGCGGGTTGAGAGCTTCAAGTTCCTCAGTTCCTCTGTGTCCACACCCCGAAGGACCTATCATGGTGCAAACCGTCGGCAGTTGGTGACGTTTTTTTTCATGAGCATGTCCTTACTGCTATTGCAGCATGTTGGACGACTGTCATTCATGTTCCATTCACCCAGTTCAATGTAACAACCATAGGTTTAGGCTACTACATGATACTCACATTTTCCCTATATCCATCATGAGGTTGCTACAACCTAGCCTACGAATTAAAGTCTACAACGTAGTTGCACACAGGTCGAGAGAAAAAATTGAGGTGACAGACAGTAACACATGGACAGACAGCGATACATTCAATACCTCCTTGTACACTCCTTCCTGCATCTAGCTGATCTAGGGTATAATCATTAGTCCAATAGTTGCAAACAAGAATTTCAATTGGACAAATTCAGGTATGTTTATCCCAGTTTTGCTCCGTTTGCTTCCGTTTAAGAAATGTTTTTCAACAGAATCGGAATGAATACACCCCTGTACATCACTGAGGCCGAACTCCCTGCCATTCATGACCTCTATACCAGATGGTGTCAGAGGAAAGCCCTAAAAATTGTCAAAGACTCCAGCACTCCAAGTCCTAAACTGTTCTCTCTGCTGCCGCACGGCAGAACAACTTCTACCCCCAAGCCAATAGACTCCTGAACAGTTCATCAATTGGCTACCCGGACTATTTACATTTGTATATATTTTTTGCACTGATTCTATTGCACCGGCTCTATGCACACTCACTAGACTTCATTCACTCACATATACTACACTGACACTACAACACACACATACACATACACAAACATGCATATTGACACCAAACACACATTCACACAGACACACTTTCACACTCTTTACACACGCTGCCTGCACTTATTATCTATCCTGATTCCCTAGTCACTTTTACCCCTACCGACATGTACCTACAACTACCTTGTGCCGCTGCACATTGACTCGGTTCAGGTGCTCCTTGTATATAGCCTCGTTATTGTTATTTTATTGTGTTACTATTTCCTTAATTGTATTTTTTAGCATTTGTCTTACTTTTTAACTCGGCATTGTTGTGAATGGGCTTGTAAGTAAGCATGTCACGGTAAAGTCTACGCCTGTTGTATTCCGCTCATGTGACCAATACAATTTGATTTCATTTCGACTAATATAGTTAACTTAAATGTGTGTGTTGGCTACCTTATTTAATATATTATACTAGATGCATAATGCTCTCAAGGCTCTACTTTGCAGAATAGCTGTAACAGGCGTTGCTAAAGGCAGTACATTATTATAATAGCCTACTCAGTTATTTATTATCAAAACAATTGGGCATCTATACTGAACAAAAATTGCAATATGTAAAGTGTTGGTCTCATGTTTCATGAGCTGAAATAAATGTGTTTATTATCCTGCTAGAGAGCATTTATCCTTTGCCAAGATAATCCACCCTGTAACGATCCTCTTCCTGTGAATGACTGGACCAAGGTGCAACGTGAGACGTGTTCATGATATTTGATTAAAATCAGAACACTAGAACAAAAAATAACAAAGAGGAAAATGAACAGTTCTGTAAGGAAACTAACTATACAGAAAACAACTACCCACAAAACCCATGTGGGCAAGAGCTACCTAAGTATGGTTCCCAATCAGAGACAATGATAGACAGCTGTCCCTGATTGAGAACCATACCCGGCCAAAAACAAAGAAATACAAAAACATAGAAAAAAGAACATTGAATGCCCACCCTAGTCACACCCTGGCCTAACCAAAATAGAGAATAAAAGCCTCTATGGCCAGGGCGTGACACACCCCCTTGACAGGTGTGGCATATCAAGAAGCTGACTAAACATTTTGATCATTACACAGGTGCACCTTGTGCTGGAGACAATAAATGGCCACAACACAATGCCACAGATGTCTCAAGTTTTGAGGGAGCATGCAATTGGCATGCTGACTGCAGGAATGCCTACCAGAGCTTTTGCCAGAGAATGTTATTTTCATTTCTCTACCATAAGCCATCGTTTTAGAGAATTTGGCAGTACATCCAAACAGCCTCACAACCACAGACCACGTGTAACCACCAGGACCGCCACATCCAGTTTTTTCACCTGCGGGATTGTCTGAGACCAGCCAGCTGGACAGCTGATGAAACTGAGGAGTATTTCTGTCTGTAATAAAGCCTTTTTGTGGGGAAAAACTCATTCTGATTGGCTGGACCTGGCTCCCCTGTGGGTGGGCCGGTGCCCTTCCAGGCCCATCCATGGTTGCGCCCCTGCCCAGTCATGTGAAATCCATAGATTAGGGCCTAATTAATTTATTTCCATTGACTGATTTCCTTATGAACTGTAACTCAGCAAAATTGTTGAAGTGGTTGCATATTGCGTTTATATTTTTTGATCAGTATATTATGTCCCGGGGCCTCCCGAATAGTGCAGCGGCCTAAGGCAATGCATCGCAGTGCTTGAGGTGTCACTACAGACCCGGGTTCGATTCCAGGCTGTGTCACAACTGGCTGTGATCGGGAGTCCCATAGGGCGGTGCACAATTGGCCCAGCGTCATCCAGGTTAGGGGAGGGTTTGGCCGGGAGGGCTTTACTTTGCTCATCTCGCTGTAGTGACTCCTTGTGGCGGGCCGGGTGTCTGCAGGCTGACTTTGGTCGTCAGTTGAACGGTGTTTCCTCCGACACAAGGAGGCTTCCGGGTTAAGCGGGCAGGTGTTAAGGAGCGCAGTTTGGCGTGTCATGTTTCGGAGGACGCATGACTCGACCTTCGCCTCTCCCGAGCCTCTTCGGGAGTTGCAGAGATGAGACAAGAACATAATTGAAATTTGAAGAAAAAGGGAGTAAAATACAACAACACCAAAAATTATAGTATATTATGTCCCACTACTCTGGAGAATTGGCCCACAAATATAGGCCTAGGTCATGGCCAAATATTCCTAGCCTATGTGCTGATGTCATTATATGCACCAAATAAAATTCATAGACCTTCCTCAAATGTTTGTTTAATTCATTTGAGATTATAGAGATTACAATGTATCTTATTGTTATTGACACAAAAGACAGGTGTTTCATAATATTTTAACAAGATGATTTCATCTGGCAATGTTGACCACCAAAACATTTAAGAGTACGAAGTCCCATATGACAAACGTTTACTGGTAAACAGCTGAGCGAGGTTCTAAAATGTGGCATAACAACTACGTATATGACCATTCACAAATTACATTGAAATACATGAACCTATATTTATGGATACAACTTATACTAGGCTACTTATTGCAAAGGTTACTATGGACTACCTTCCATTTCAACAAAGATAATGATTGATTTCAAGCCAGATTTATTTTAGAAAAAAATATTTTTCGAAACACTAATTTTTTTTTGTGGAGCGGACCAGTCAGTTTTCATGACGTCATATGCTGACAGAAATGGCAAATTGCATTGTTTACAAGAGTGAATTTGCTTGCATATCATAGTCTGCACATGTGTATACTTATACATTATATTTACTTTTTTTTTGTCCTTTTTTTTCTATTATTCAAGTAAGTTTACTCTGTTATCCTGAATATTACCCTGTATTTGTGAAAAAATTCATAGAATCAACACAAAGGCAACACTGATAAGCTTACCCTTGGAGAACCCAGATTTGGTAGCCTACAAATGTCCAGAACTGGATAGAAATATAAAAGGGAAATGTGTACTTATGAGGTGCTTTTAAGGCAAGGTGACAACAAATGTTCCTTCTCTGATACCTGCAGGGCCAAAGTCTCTCATGTGTTCACAGTAGACCAGCATGGAGTATTGATTTGTCTCAGATCTGAGAGAAATGTGTTGATTGTTTCCCAGTAGTTCCCTCTTCTAGTGATGCGGTGGGATAGAAGAAGTAAGAGGTAAAGCCATCTCTGCCAAGATGCAGCTCTCTGTTTGCATCAATTTGGGGAGTTAAAGCCCTATAGTAAGACTGAGGATTGAAATGCATACAGCGCATTTGGAAGGTATTCAGACCCCTTGACTTTTCCACATTTTGTTACATTACAGCCTTAATCTAACTTTTATTTAAAAAAAAAACATTAAATAGTAATCTACACACAATACCCCATAATGACAAAGCAAAAACAGGTTTTTTGAAATTTTTGTGAAATTATTACAAATAAAAAAACTGAAATATCTTATTAACATAAGTATTCAGAGCAATTGCTATTTGACTTGAAATTGAGCTCAGGTGCATCCTACTACCACTGATAGTCCTTGAGATGTTTCTACAACTGGACCTAGCCATGAGGTCAAAGGAATTGTCAGTAGAGCTCTGAGACAAGATTGTGTCGAGGCACAGATCTAGGGTAGGGTACCAAAAACATTCTGCAGCATTGAAGATCCCCCAAGAACACAGTGGCCTCCATCATTCTTAAATGGAAGAACTTTTGAACCACCAAGACTCTTCCTATAGCTGGCCGCCCTGCCACACTGAGCAATTGGGAGAGAAGGTCCTTGGTCAGGGAGGTGACCAAGAACCCAATGGTCACTCTGACAGAGCTCTAGAGTTCCTCTGTGGAGATTGGAGAACCTTCCAGAAGGTCAATCATCTCTGCAGCACTCCACCAATCAGGCCTTTATGGTAGCGGCCAGATGGAAGCCACTCCTCAGTAATAGGCACATGACAGCCTGCTTGGAGTTTACCAAACGGCACCTAAAGACTCTCGGCATTCAGGCCAAACAGCTCAGTCCAGAGAATCTTGTTTGTCATGGTCTGTGAGTCCTTTATGTGCCTTTTGGCAAACTCCAAGCGGGCTGTCGTGCATTTTACTGAGGAGTGGCTTCTGTCTGGCCACTCTACCATAAAGGCCTGATTGCTGTAGTGCTGCAGAGATGGTTCTCCCATCTCTATAGAGGAAATCTGGAGCTCTGTCAGAGTGACCATTGGGTTTTAATAATTGGCACATTCATTAATTAGCGACAGTCTTTATGCCCTTCTACAAATCTGTTTCATGTCTCAGGTAGCTCGTGAAAGCAAGCATGGTTAGAATGCAATAATTGACAAATATTTGACATATTCAAGTAATTCCCATGTGCCAACTTATAGTCACGGTCGGTGCCATGGTGAAACCTGCACTCCTGTAGATCTGTTCTGCAAAGAAACATTATTTTTATAGTTTAAAAAAAGGCCATTTCGCTAGCTGTAGGCATTTAGAATTAAATGTGGAGTGGAGTTTTAAAGTTACGGGGTGACATCACGTGCCCTGCGTGCCTTCAAAATGATTCAGCAATCATAATTTCTTCGAAAAAAATATTTACATCATCATTTGTTGCAATAAAGAAAGCTCAACAAATGAAAAATCCACCCCTGTCGAATGTATAAAAGTGTTGTTGATCTCTAGAACATTTCTGCTATATCTGCCATTGCCATTACACATATCGAAATGATTTTTTGCGATATTGCTTTTGTCTAATAAAAATGGGTCAATGGAAACATGGCAGCAAAACTGTTTTAGATTTTTCAGTTATCTAAACTAATCATGGCCGAATACTGACCGGGCACGCAGGGCATGTGCCCAGGGGCTCTGACCTCCTTACTCTCACTCATATATCATTAACATGACATACGTCATGGCAAAATGTGTAGAATTGCATGAAATTTGCTTTAAAACTGCAAAAATGTATCTCTGCCCCATGGCAAATTAAGATAGAATTGCATGAAATATGTTATAAAAGGGCAACATGTTCTTTCCGCCCCATGGCAAAATGTGTCATTCTGCAGAAAGCTTGCTTTAAAACTGAAAAAAAATGTAATTTTATAAGTAAAATTATTTGAATTGCATGAAATTTGTTATAAAATTGCCGCAAAAAAATCCGCCCCATGGCAAAATGTGTAAAACGTAAAATGTTCTCTCCGCCGTCAACAGAGGACACACAAAAAAATGTGCCCGCTTGGTGGGGGTATCACTTAGGTATCCCAAAATGCTAGAGCAGGCCCTGATGTGGACCACCAAAACATTTCACAGGATGTCCCACTTGGTAAACATTTTATGGTAAACACCTTTGTTATGATCATGTTGTTTAATTAGCTTCTTGATATGCCACACCTGTCAGGTGGTTACTGTAGATTATCTTGGCAAAGGAAAAATGCTCACTAAGAGGGATGTAAACACATTTCTGCACAGAATTTGAGAGCAATTAGCTTTTTGTGCATATGGAAAAGTTCTGGGATCTTTTCCTTGAGCTCATAAATCATGGGAACAACACTTTACATGTTGTGTTTATATCTTTGTTCAGTATACATAGACTCAACACACAGACATTGATAGGCCTACCCTTGGAGAACCCAGATTTGCCAGCCTACAAATGTCCAGAACTGGATAGAAATATAAAAGGGAAATGTGTACTTATGAGGTGCTTTTAAGGCAAGGTGACAACAAATGTTCCTTCTCTGATACCTGCAGGGCCAAAGCCTCTCGTGTTCACAGTAGACCAGCATGGAGTATTGATTTGTCGAGAATCACTCAGATCTGAGAGAAATGTGTTGATTGTTTCCCAGCAGGTCCCTCTTCTAGTGATGCGGTGGGATAGAAGAAGTAAGAGGTAAAGCCATCTCTGCCAAGATGCAGCTCGATTTGAGGAGTTGGGCCCTAGTGATATAGAGGTTAAAAAGGCATACCACAGCCACAGCATACACAGGTAAAGTTTTCACTTCCTCACCTTGAAAGATGGAAGACCAATGATAGTTTGATAGTCTTGATATCACGCCCATACCTGTATCTGACATTACAGAGCACAAGTATTTTAGTTTAATACATTGGGGGAATTAAGCCCTATATATGACTATTTTTATTAGACCATTTTCAGTATTATAGAATTAAAGGAATGGGGGATACCTAGTCAGTTGTACAACTGAATGCATTCAACTGAAATGTCTGTTCCGCATTTAACCCAACCCCTCTGAATCAGAGAGGTGGGGGGCTGCCATAATCGACATCCACGTCTCGGCGGCTGGGGAACAGTGGGTTAACTGCCTTGCTCAGGGGAAGAACTACATCTTCTTTTAGTAGTAGTAGTAGAAGAAGAAGAAAAATAAGAAGAATTGCAGCAGCCATACAGATGTTGTAGTAATAGCAGCAGCAAATATGTGGTTGCAGTAGGCTATGCAGTGGTTCTCAAACCACTCTTCGAGTCCCCCAGACATTTCACAGTTTTGTTGTAGCCATGAGCTAGCTCACCTGATTCAAGTAGTCAAGGGCTTGATAATTAGTTGACAAGATGGATCAAATGTGCTAGCTCTGGAATGGTTAAATACATGGAATGGCTGGGGATCACTGAGCCGAGGTTTGAGAACTACTGGGCTAGTAAAGACTGGAGGAGGTGCAGTCCATTTGGCAACAAAAAACTCTGAGACCCATAATGCCACACGTTTCTGTCATGTGGTTTTTTCTTTTGACTGGCACAGTTACGTTTGTCAACAAGGGGCTGCTTTGTGAATATACTGGTATTTGGTGAATTCGTTCAGTTTTCTTTTGAGCAACATTAGCTCAATATCTAAATTGACTAATGGACAGTTGCAAATAGAACGCTGTTTTTCTTTCTCTTCCAATCATCATGGCAGAAGTAGAGGAGAAGGTAAGCCTCATCTTGTCTGTCAGACATTACACCAATGTTTTGCAGTCATTTCGACAATCGACTTTATCTTCATGTATCGGTTTTCCAGGAAATAATTAAAAAATGTAAATGGTTTAATTGCATTTGCGACCTCGTGTGCAATCATGCATTGTAATCGAGAATGCCTGGACATGGCTAAACAATGTAAACAAAGACAACATAACACTTAACAGTATTTTCCTAGCTAGCTACTCTTGTACTATTGCTCTATTATGTATGTCATGAGTTTGCTCTAGCAGATTGTAAAGGCTTGCCCCTGTCCATTAATAAACACGTGTAATTTAGGGCAGGAAACCAAGTGAAGAATCCACAGATGAGTCTGACGTAAGTGTTGTGTGCAAACAACAAGACATTTAATTAATTTAGGCTGAAGTAACTGTAGCAAACTTCTATGCTGCCTGCATTGATGCTATCCCCACCTGTAAACATAATACAACAACCTCTTATTTTACAGGGAAAAAAACGGCAGATTTAGAAAAATGTTCTCATGCAATTTTCTGGATGTTTTCATGTTGTGAAAAAAAAAGTCTGGATCAACAGCAGAATATACAATGTCTGACCATGTCAGAGATGCATGCAGTTGTGAAATACACTGTTGCAACAAACATTTAGATTTTTTTGGATATGTTTTATATCATCCAGCTCCTTTAATTTGGTGTCTGTGAAGCGCTAAATCAAATATAGCATGCCAGACTGCTAGGGTGAGGAGCAGCCTGTCTCTAAATGATACAGAGAATGAAATGTCAGGAATAGCCAGTACATTGAACAATTCCATCCCTACTCCCCAAAATAAAAACAATTCAGAATGGGGGGGGGGTGAATCTCAACCAGTAAATGAAAAGTCTGCTGCCCCCCTATCACCGGTCCACAAACAGAATCCACTCTACTACTTTAACACACAAACACTGACAGGCAACAACAACAAAAAAGCACCTGGGACTGCATGATTGTATGTCCCCTTTGAATTGTTACAAGGCCCTGTTTATTTAGTTATTGTGTTGTAGCTTGCCCGTTTGCTATTCGCCTGTCTCTGTCGCTGGGTTGTCAGCAGACAACACTTGATGAAGGCAGTGAGAGGGCAGCCGATGTGTTTAAGGCTTTGCCAGAGATTACTAGATAGGAACCAAGTAACATGCTCCCACCAGTCTCTTGGCCCATGCTCCGTTCACTCAATTTTCTCCCCTCGTGGGTAGTTGAAATATACATTTTCTGTCAGACTCCTAATTTAGCATGCCCTACTGAATATTTATTAATTGAAAAATGTGTTGATGTGGTAGAGCCTCATCAGCCTAAAAAATAAATTTAAAAAAGGAAACTTACCACACTAACAAAAGTCTGCAAAACAGTGCATGTCGTCTCTGTATGGGGCACGAGTTTGTTGTTGTTCTGTGTTATGGCTCGGTAAACCGTGACAAATGCCCATGCATTAGAAATTTCACAATGGGAATAAACAGGAAATAGACATGGCGGTGTGGAGTGGGAAAGGGTGGTTCTTGGAAATGACATTCTCTCCACACATTGCCAGCCCTCACTTTCTCTCATAGTGCTCATAAAAGCAGTCTTTGTTTTGTGTTGATGCACCATATAGGCGGCCACAGTCTATGCAGCATTGGTTATAAACTGGATTATGGGGAATATTCAGGCTGTGACCGCAAATGTACACAGGAGAATATGGCAGCAGTGCATATTCTCTGGATTCTAGGGAGGGCTGTAATCCATTTCAGTTCCTGGGACAGTGTGTGAAGCAGGCAGTAGAGAGGTTGGATGATCTGGTTACAGGTGGAGAGTTTGTGTGACTGTGTATATCTAGAATCATTTACCTTGCTGATAAGGAATGGGAATTTTGAATGAGATGTATTGAATTCCCTACCTTGCTGATAGGGAATGGGAATTCTATAAACTCCATACAAAATTCCCATTCCCTGTCAGCAAGGTAAATGCATGAATCTGTGCCAGTGTAATAGTCTGTATATTATAGATGAATCATGTTGGATTGTTTCAACTAAATCCCTATTTAAACTAGGAGGAGGACAGTGTGGAGGAGCCTAAGCTGAAGTATGAACGATTGGCCAATGGGGTGACTGAAATTCTCCAAAAGGATGCTGCCAGCTGTATGACTGTCCATGATAAGGTACAGATCCTAACCAACCAGGGCTCTTCAGGCTAAACTAAAATAGATGTCAAATGTAATTGTTTGTGCACGTTTGATATATATTCAACATTGATTGGCATTCTCTCTGTAAAGTATGGAGAGGCAGGCCACCACACATTAGCAGCCACCAGCCATTGTCATTTTCCCTTGTTCCATTTCATCCATCTTTTTGCTCCCCTCTTCTCTTTTTGAATGTTGATATTTTTCAGTGGGCCACTCTGAGCTGGATGGCTAATCGTCATGGCACCGAGTGCACTCATGCACGCCTGGACAGAGGACGAGTCATACCTGGTTCTGTCTGCTCACCTGATGTTTTATTAGCCACTATTGATTTTCATTTATTTATTTTTACTTTGAGGATTTTCTTCCCCCTTTTCTCCCTCTTTCATCCTACAAAAAAAAGCAAGTGTGTCAGAGTGAGAGACGAGACATTGCTGTGCTGAAATGCCAGATTTGATCTGACTCTCTTTCTTACCAGTGTTTTTGTGCTTGTGTACCTCTTGCCGGCTACAGTACCTGCACTGTCACACAGACCCCCGACCCAGACAACCCCCAGCACCTTCAAAACCACCAACACTCCGGTTTGCCTGATGTTGCCTCATATTTTAAGTGCCTGAATCGGGATTTAATTTGAACAATTCCGTTCTGATAAATCCTTTTAAAAGTCACTCCGCCTCGCAAGGTTGACCCCTTTATTTATTTATTTTTGGTTATTTTATTTGGGGAGATTGCAGGGGCTCTGTTTGACATGCTCAGCTGTGCCTGTAAATATAAGCATTTCATTACAGACTGCACTGAAGCATGGTGGGCTCACCGTACACGCAGGCCTGGGGAGGGGGGGGAGGGATTAGGGGGAGGGTCTGAAGCTGGGCCTGGGTGGAAATGCGCACACTTAATCTAATGCCAAAAAGGTACCCAGTTTTTATAATTTCTTGTCCCAGTGGACCTACACACTCTCTCTCTCTCACACACATACTCAAACACACTCTCACACACATACTCAAACACACTCTCACACACATACTCAAACACACTCTCACACACATACTCTCATACGTGGCAGAAGCAGGAAACATGGGGAACCAGTTTCTGCTCTGTAGAAAATAATAGCTTTACGGTGGGCAGGAGAAGCGTTGGTTGGGTTGTTGGCGACACGAGGAGAAGCCAGATGTACAGTGTATTTATTATGTTTAACCCTTTTAATTTGAGAGACAAAAATACCATTTCACACTGTCTGCTTTAATAAATAGGGTTTTCCTTCCCCCTGTAATTTCACAGTTTTTGCCCCAGAGCAAACTGATTCCACCCCACTCTACCCACCTCCCTCAGCTACGCTAGACAGCGTGCATTTTTAATCCTCTTGCCACAGCTTTCGTCAGTATAACATTTTTGCAAAAATCTTGGATTGTTCCCAGGTGTCTTAAAGATTAATCTCAGGTTCATTCCATTTCAGTTCCTTGCGCTGGGCACTCACTTTGGGAAAGTTTTCCTTCTGGACATCCAAGGCAATGTGACTCAGAAGTTTGAAATTGTAAGTACTCCACACAATCCCAAAAGAGTCACTTGCTCTCTGCCTCAGAACTTTCCCAGTCATTTAGTGTCAATGTTGTTGTGGTCTCTCCTCAGAGTCCAGTGAGGATCAACCAGATCAGCCTAGATGAGAGCGGAGAGCATGTTGGGATCTGCTCTGAGGACGGCAAGGTGAGAGCTCTGCTCAGAACTGGTGGCCATAAAGGAGGGCCCCTAAATGGCACCCTATTCCTATATAGCCCGCAGGGCTCTGGTCAAAAGTAGTGCACCATGTAAGACAGGGGTAGGCAACCCTGATCCTGGAGTGCCGCAAGCACTTTGTGTTTGTGATTTTTCCCGATCTGGAAGATCAGGTATGTTGAATTTAGGCAAACACTGAACTGATCAATTAGCTCAGATGGTGAGGTGTGGTGCCTAGTTGGAACAAGATCCTGTGGCACTCCAGGAAAAGGGTTGCCTACCGCTGATTTAGGGAATAGGATGCCATTTGGGATGCATCCTAGATTTCTGGACCGTCATTAGGTGGTATGCATGACACATTCTGACATTCAACATCACTTTCCACATACCCCATGCAATTATACAATTTAATGAACTCATATCATTCATATTTAGGATTTAATAGAACCTGTTACCTGGAGAAAAGTCATTTAGATATCTGTGCCCAAGTTCTCAAAGAAGATTTACAAACCAGAAGCTGTGTCTTCCTCATACCTGTTTACTTTCATAAATCTACACATTTCTAGGGATTCTGAACAAGCACATGTTCGTGCTCGTGTTGTGAGGGGAACGACTCTCCCATCCATCTGCCTGTCAGTCATCAGATCTCTATGGATACCCTGTCAGTGTTCTCTGCCTTGTTGTTATCTCTCCTCTCCTGATCATTATTACCATCCTTCATGGATCCTGCAGTCCAGATGTGCTCTCTGATATCGCCCCCTCACACGCACTCCAGCAGCAAAACAAGATCTTGTCGACACCGAAAGTGGCGCCGACAATTAAAATTGCCGCCACCGCAGTTGTTCATCCTCGACCAATTCAGTTTGCCGTTAATCCATGTCAATCCTTTCAGATAATCCAGAATCATCTATGCGATTCAAGATGGAGAGTGCAAAGGCCGTGATGTTGTTTATGTTTGCCTTTTTTTGACTCGTGGACAGTCGAGCTGTGGTACAGTATAATTGTTGCATTAGATATTGCTGTAGCTACGCTAACTGCGGCTGTGGTAAAAACCTGGTATCAAAGCACTGGAGGGTTCAGTGAATCAACCTGTCCGCTAATTGGTGACCCGGGAGATGGCTATCAGTGATCCAATCAAAGTCTTACTGTCCAGAACTCCCCCTTCATACACAACAGTGACTCTGTAACTCAGACTGCTCCCAGACAGTTGCAGACAGACATTAATTAGGGACAGAGATGTATTTTGCCAAAGGCCCTGGTCTATTCAATGAACCCTGTAACTAGGTTGGAGGAACAAGTTGGAAAAACATTTCTATGTATATATTAGTTTCATTATTTTTCATTTCGTACTATATTGACTGATCCTTTCTTGTCATTCTATCATGTCTTTATTGCAGGTTCAAGTGTTTGGACTCTACACAAGGGAAGGCTTCCATGAGAACTTTGACTGTCCTGTCAAAGTAAGCAGATTTCAATATTCTTTTGATTTCATACTTTTATGACAAGTTGAGAGTATATGTACCGGGTGGTATAATAATAGCCCACACCATAACTTGTATGCGTTCTAAATGGATCTAATTGCCATATTCTCCAGGTGGTGGCGTTACACCCTCGGTTCAGCAGTTCAAACTACAAACAATTTGTCACTGGAGGCAACAAGGTGAGATTGAAAGGGATTTTTCAATGTGGGTACAGTATACAGCCCATCTCAACAGTGTTAGCAGGAGTGTAGTTGAAAACTGTTGCGGATTAGCTAATGTGGACAGAACTCTATATTCATGTTTTAGTTAACAAATATTCAGCATAAATTAGCCTTTGTTTTTCAAAAATTGTTCTGGTGAAACAGATTCACTTGACCCCCCCCCCTGTGCTTGGTTGATGGCTGTGCACACACAGGCCTTTGTTGACTGGTGTGAAAGCCTCCTACTTTCCCCTGTCTCTCGTCTGGAGTGCACTCCGGGGCAAGCGGCCCATTTTCACAAAGTGCTGCTCGCTCAACAGTGTTTGAAAGGCAGTGCTTCACAAGCACACCAAATAGATGTCATTATCAGGAGGACCCATAGTCTTAGGGTCCCGGGTAGGCTGACACAGCAGTCTCTTCTCTAACATACCCATAAAAGTGTCTCGGATTCAGAAAACACTTTGTTAGGTACTAATGTTCCCTTTCCATTGCCAAAGACTGCAGTCTGCCGCAACACCACTTAGTGCAAATGACACAACAGACAAAAAAATCTGTACAGTACGGTACAATCCCCCCAACAACACTGGAGAAAAAAGTTATATACATACTGTCGTGTCTTTGGCTATGCTGGATTAAGTGATATGACTTGCTATTCTATAAAATAATTTCTCCGTCATCAATATTACCTGATTGAGCTAATCATGTAAATGTAAATAACTAGAGAGTCGGGCACCACAAAATAATATTTATAGAGCTGTTATCTTCCGAATAAACTCTTAAAGACCTAGTAATATTTTGCATCAATAGCAGTCAATATTAATCGTCATCTTAATTCAGTCTCATCTGAAAGTTGTAAATTCTTGGTTATCTGCACGAACCCTGGCTAACAAGTTGAACCAGCAATACAAAATTGGGTTTAATTATTTATTTACTAAATACCTAACTAATCACACAGAATTACACATACACATAATTAAATCATAACTTGATTACAAATGACGTCATAAAGGAAAACGTCCCTAGCGGGCAGAACAAATATGACAGCTTGTTACACAAAAGAAAAGGGTCTGGGTCTGAGTGAAGGAGCGTGAAGACTGAGGAACAAAGGCCGAAGCTGTGCTATCGTAAATACAGTATCTTATGCATTCTAAATTACCGCCCATTTGGAAAAGGAAAATGCAATAAATATTTACTCTGAGCTGCGCTTCGGTAGGTTGGTGGTAGATGGAAGGCCGTGTTGCCCAACCGAGTCCTTTGAAGAATGTCTCTGGTGGTCAATTATATACATTGTAGTAACGTCGTTGTGTGATAGACCGGATACTCGGTCTGTTCCTTCCTAACACTCGTTTGCATGTGCTGTTACTAACTCAACGGCTAGGTGGTATCACTTCTGTAGTGAATAAGAGTTCAAAGTTCATACCATTCGCAACCAAAGCTCACGCTGATGTTGGCTTCATTCTGTAGTTATTATCTGAACCATTCTGACATAGGACCGTCGTCCTACATCCTCGGAACAGGAGGTTATATTGTCATCAAGGGATTATATAGGAAGGGAGAGGAGGGCATGTTTGAAAAGTTTTATAGCCCATGTCCCTTCACAGGGGCGGGCCATTGATTGAGCAGAGCCCTATCTTATGAAAACCCAAATCTCACATTTTAGAAGCTTAAATCACATTTCATCCCATCACAAATAATTTCATATTCAAACATTTAAATTGAACAACAATTCCACGTGAATCCGATAACTCTGATGTGTAGACTTTTCACTGTAGGTTTTGTCATTTTATCATTGATGAGAATGTCTCAGATGACAACCGAACTGACATCATATTCATTAAGTACCACCGCATATGTTCCAGTGGTCGGATTACCAGAATATAGTTAATTTCCCCCCAACTTCTGATGTTCCCAGAATCTCTATGTTAACCAAGTGTTTTGCAAAAGTAACTTCAGTAGGGTAGAGAGAGGAAAAGGGGGGGAAGAGGTATTTATGACTGTCATAAACCTACCCCCCAGGCCAACGTCATGACAATACCTACAACACTGGAGAAGGTAAAAGTGTTTAAGCTGCTCGGCTTATGAAATGCTCATTGTTAGTGTTATTTTTCCATTTTCTCACAATTGGTACTGATTTCTTCCCTCTCCGTGTGCTCAAGACCCTCCATAAAGCACCCTGTGAGGAAAATCAATAAGCCTCAAATGGAGCCACATCCTGTCAAAGGCAATTCAATTCTGTCTCCACAGTTCTTCCAGTGTCATATCCTCTCTTTGTGGAGAGAACTGTTAACATTTCCAGACTGTTGAATTAAAGGCCGGGGCTGTCTCCCTCTCGCCACAACCCCCCCCGTTCATAATAACTAAAGGCTATTGTACATCCATCTGTATGACTGACACTGAGAGATGCTTTTTATGTATATGGCCTTCTCTGAGGTGAAGCCACAGCCGACTGAAAAGAGGGACTACAGCCATCGTTATGTTTCAAAGCCATTGACGAGAATCAGTGATTCAGAGAAATACCGCGTAGGCCGTCAAACCTACGGAAATAATGAAGTTGTCGAGAATTGATTTTCTCAGTCTTGCACCACAATCTTTCATGCCATCTTTAGTTTACCCTTCCAGTTATTTATTCACATCATGTCATACATAAACATCGATCAGTTAGTTGAATCAGGTAAAGATGGCGTTGAAAGACAATGGTCTGTTTTACTTAATATTTACGATAAAGCTCAAGTTGAATACAATCCTCCCACTCTGGGAGACCCACTGACACAACAGACTGTCCTCCTGTCCCTGTGCTCTACTGCCCTCTGTTGGTGGAAATACAAGAACCTCAAACCACTGCTCTAAGGACACGGGTCGCGTGTGCCTGTCTTGAATCCGTGGTGGTAAGTTGGATATTAATGGCACGTGGTCCTGATGCGAAATGTTTTTTTTTTTATGTTGCTCTCCCAAGCTTCTTCTGTATGAGAGGAACTGGCTGAAACGTCTACTCTGCACGAAGGGGAGGGCACCATCACTAACGTCCAGTGGAGGGCCAATCTCATCGCCTGGGCCAACAATGTGGTAAGGACAGCAGTCAAAGCTTCAGATACATGGGCTTTACAAGAAACATGGTGGACTTTTTATTGTATTTGTTTGGAATGATCTTCTCTTCTTTTTTTTGCATCATACAGCGTGTCATCTTTCAATTAGATGCCTTGACATGTCTGTCACAAACATGAAATGCGTAGTGCATTAGACATGCAAAGACTGAATATACTCTGTTTTTTTGTCTTGGTCTCTTTCAGGGGGTGAAAATCTATGACATCAGCACCAAACAACGAATCACCAACGTCTTCCGGGATAACATCAGCCTGCGGTCGGATATGTACCCATGCAGTCTGTGCTGGAAAGACAACTCCACCCTCATCATCGGCTGGGGCTCCTCCGTTAAGATCTGTGCCGTGAAGGAGAGGGACCACGCGGAGATGAGAGACCTTCCTAGCCGTTATGTGGAAATTGGTGAGGGCGGGGCATGCATGTGCTAGTCACAGTATTAATGTAACGTCATGTTTTGTGGGGCTTTCCTTGTAACAGGATGTGGAGGTGATGTGGAGTCGTTTGGGCTTCTCTCTTGCAGTGTCTGCGTTTGAAACCGAGTTCTTCATCAGTGGCCTGGCGCCTCTAGCAGACCAGCTGGTCAACCTGTACTTTGTGAAGGAAAACTCTGACCACGTGGTACTGTTTGGTTAGATACTGTGTGATGGAATGGCTTAAGTGCTCACAGACATGATATTTAAATGTTGATCTGGTCGACATGTTTACGTGTGTGTGTATTTGATCAGGAAATCAAATCAAATCAAAGGAGGAGGAGTTTAGAGCGCGGCCTCGTCTGGACATCATCCAGCCTCTCCCAGATGGCTTTGAGGAGATCTCATCAGACGCCCTGACCGTCCGCAACTTCCAGGAGAACGAGTGTCGAGACTACCGGCTGGGTGAGTCAGTCAGAAACCTCCCCCCGGCAAAAGCACTACTCCGAGAGACAGTCTGCATTTCCACGTTCTAGCTACTTTAACCTACTCTGCAGGATAGATCACATGCTCTGTCCTGTACCCTCGTTGTCAACAGAACATTCTGAGGGAGAATCCCTTTTCTACATCATCAGCCCTAAAGACATTGTGGTGGCCAAAGAGAGAGACCAGGATGACCACATTGACTGGCTGCTGGACAAGAAGAAGAAGTATGAGGTCAGTGTTTTTAAGGATCAAGGATATCAAGCAGACTTGGTATGAGGATTTCAATATTTTTGCGTTGTTGTACAGTATCTTCTCATGTGATCAGTTGAGAGCAGATTTTCAGGAAATGTGTTGCATTGAGATACATATTATAAACCTTATAAGACATTAGAAGATATGCGTGCTTATAACAGGTAATAATGCATTATACAGGAAGCTCTGATGGCTGCTGAGATCAGCTTCAAGAATGTTAAACGCCATGAAGTCCAGGTACTGTATAGGCATTGGTCATGTTTTATTCGTACCTTGAATAGTGCTATTCACTCTCTATACTTGCTCCTATTTTACCTACACATATGTATTTTACCGGATCCCACCATAAGTCCACCCGCTTTAGCAAATTAACGACGCAAAGGTTAGTAAAGTAACCTTTGTCTTCTCAGTTGGTTGAAATCACATGATACACACCAGATGAAACTACAGAAGATGCAACACTTGATGAAGTTGCAGAAGACACAGTCCATTACTCATGTTTTGTTCCCTAATGGACTTTCTCTTCTGTTCTAATCAGAAAATTGGGATGGCCTACATAAATCACCTGGTGGAGAAGGGTGACTACGACACCGCTGCCAGGTACTACCAGCCTTTTAGTACTTTCAGTTGTGTTTCTTCTGCAAAATACCAGTACAAGGAGTAGATTAAGTGATTGTTCTCTCTCTCTCTCTCTCTCTCTCTCTCTCTCTCTTCTCTCTCTCTTGTTCTCTCTCTTGTTCTCTTCAATCCAGGAAGTGTCAGAAGGTGCTGGGGAAAAACATGGAACTCTGGGAGAATGAGGTGTACAGGTTTAAAACCATTGGGCAGTTGAAGGTGAGTCAGTCCACCTTGTGACATCGCAAAGTGATAGGGCCAGGACGATACCCGTATTCGTGATACTCCCTAGTATCATGGCAAGGAAATCAAACCCAAAGCAGATTTAACTTTAGGAAAACACCCCTAATGTTGGACACAAACATCATTATGTTGTCATCCAGTCACATGTATTTATTTTCCAAGCTAGAGCACACAATATTTTACATACAGCAGGTTTTAAAGAACCAAAGAGTTTGGTCTGCTTTGTGTTTTCATTTTTGCCATGGAAGAAATATTGCGACACAGGTGTCATCCCGGCCCTAAAAAGTGATAAATTATGGCATTAAAGACTAAGTACTTTTTAGAAGTAACAATACTCTGTGTTGCCCTCAGTATTAACTGTTGTTGTAAGTATCTCTTTATCATTTTCTCCTCCCCATATATACTCGTATAACTCTCTCTCGTCTCCTTTTGTCCTCCGCGCCTCTCCTCCGGTCTCTCTGATGGCCTCTCCAGGCCATCAGCCAATACTTGCCCAGAGGGGACCTGCGTCTCAGACCTGCCATATATGAGATGATCTTAAATGAGTTTCTAAAGACGGACTATGAGGTATGTCTGTCTGTTCCTGATGTTATTCTTACTGCCGTGTTGTAGTATTATATCAAGTACTCAAGAAGAACCGAATATAGTTGCAGCAAATATGAACTCATTTACACAGCCTCTCTCTGCAACCTCTCTCTCTCCAAGGGCTTTGCCACGTTGATCCGCGAGTGGCCAGGAGAGCTCTACAATAACATGACCATTGTTCAGGCAGTCGCCGACCACCTCAAGAAGGACCCCACGAACAGCACCCTGCTCACCACACTGGCTGAACTGTGAGTGACTCTCCTCTGGTTTCACTATTTGGATTGACATCATAACCTCTCAATTGTTGCAATGTCCATTTCCCGTTTGATTAATTGAGAGCGTTTGAAGTGCCACTAAGCTGCGCCTTTGTAATGGCCATGCAGGTATACATATGACCAGCGGTATGACCGAGCCCTGGAGATCTACTTGAGACTGAGGCATAAAGATGTTTACCAGCTGATCCACAAACACAACCTCTTCTCCTCCATAGAAGACAAGATTGTGCTCCTCATGGACTTTGATAAAGAGGTGGGTAGCCGGAACATCATGCATAATCTTTTGATAAAGTCAACTCCTTGCTGTATCATAGGACCTTGCACCTGTATTGCTGTGTTGTGTATACTTGTCCTTACTTGAATAGTAATATCATCTTGCCTTTTTTTTTTTTTAAGTCTGTCTTTGGAGTGCTTTAAGCTGTGCAAAAGTCATGGAAAACCTTTGCCTTGAGTCATCGTGCCTCGCACACCTCTTAATGCATTTGGATTGGAAGACAACAAAGGTCATAAGTCACTTTGTGTTTATCCCTGTCTGAAGAATGGGTTTATTTGTGTTGTCAGAAAGCTGTCGACATGCTCCTGGATAATGAAGACAAAATATCGGTATGTGTACCTTGCTACCCTTGATCTTTCATAGAATTATTTTATATATATATAAAAACTGCTAACCACGTTTCTGTCTTCGATGTGCTACAGACCGACAGAGTAGTGGAGGAACTCCGGGACAGACCTGAGCTGCTACACATTGTGAGTCACATTATTTTTCACTAGTCGAGTTATTTTCGTGATTTGAAAGTTTCTCGTTTCCTGTGATAATCTTGATTTGAAAATTTTATGACTTTAACAATGCAGCCCCCCCCCCTTCTCTCAGTACTTACACACACAAATTGTTCAAGAGGGACCACCACAAGGGTCAGCAGTACCATGAGAGACAAATTGGCCTGTATGCTGAGTTATGATCGGCCCAACCTGCTGCCATTCCTCAGGGACAGCATCCACTGCCCACTAGAAAAGGTACTTAGACACTTTCTCACTGCCCGCTCAAATACAAATGTCCATGAAGTACATTTCTTTGAGTTGACATTCATATGATCTTATCAAGTATGTCAGATATATTAGAACCATGATGAATCATCTTACGTGTACAATCGTTCAGGCTCTGGAGATTTGTCAGGAGAGAAACTTTGTGGAGGAGACTGTCTTCCTGCTCAGTAAGTGTCCCCGTACAGTTTATGTTCGTAACGCTCATGAATAAGCCATTTATAAATGCTCATAAGTGCTTTATAAATTGTAACAAAGGCTTCTAGATATGGGGGGCGGGGGGCAAGCTGAACTAAACCACCAGCCAGTCAGGTAATTGACTGCATTTGGTCTGAGGAAACTGACCCACTGTTACTTGCCTCTCATAGGCAAGTAGACGGGCCCTTCAGATGATCATGGAGGAACTGGGGGATGTGGACAAGGCCATAGAGTTTGCTAAGGAGCAGGATGATGCTGAGCTGTGGGAGGATCTCATCTCCTATTCTATTGATAAGCCACGTAAGTCACATGAACACACAAGCACTTTCAAACTAACGTGGTCCAAGCACACCAAGACAGTTGTGAAGAGGGCACAACAAAACCTATTCCCCCTCAGGAGACTGAAAAGATTTGGCATGGGTCCTCAGATCCTCAAAAGGTTCTACAGCTGCACCATCGAGAGCATCCCGTTGCATCACTGCCTGGTATGGCAACTGCTCGGCCTCCGACCGCAAGGCACTACAGAGGATGGTGCGAATGGCCCAGTACGTCACTGGGTCAAGCTTCCTGCCACCCAGGACCTCTACCATGCCCAAAAATTTGGCAAAGACTCCAGCCACCCTAGTCATAGACTGTTCTGTCTGCTACCGGACAGCAAGCAGTACCGGAGTGCCAAGTCTAGGTCCAAGAGGCTTCTAAACTGCTTCTACCCCCAAGCCATAAGACTCCTGAACACCTAATCAAATGGCTACCCAGACTATTTGCATTGTCTCTCCCCCTCTTTTACACCACTGCTACTCTCTGTTGTTATAATCTATGCATAGTCACTTTAATAACTCTACCTACATGTACATATTACCTCAACTAACTAACCAGTTCCCCCGCACATTGACGCTGTACCGGTACCCCCCTGTATATAGTCTCGCTATTGTTATTTTACTGCTGCTCTTTAATTACTTGTTACTTTTATTTTTTTATCCTTTTTTTTTTAACTGCATTGTTGGTTAGGGGCTCGTAAGTAAGCATTTCACTGTAAGGTCTACACCTGTTGTATTCGGCGCATGTGACTAATACAATTTGATTTGGATTTGTTTAAATAAGCAGGTCTACAACATAGTGTTTCCATCACTGTCATTTTAAGTTCCTCTTTTTATCCTCTTTCTCAAGCCTTCATTACTGGTCTCCTTAATAACATTGGGACACATGTGGATCCCATCTTGCTCATCCACCGCATAAAGGAGGGAATGGAGATTCCTAACCTCCGAGATTCTCTAGTCAAGATCCTACATGACTACAACCTGCAGGTCAGAATCTCAGCCATCACATATTGCACCTAGAATATCACCGTAACAACAGATGAACAGTCCAGCCTTACCTCTTCTCTTATTTGTTTCTCTGTATCTCAGATCTTGCTGCGGGAGGGCTGTAAGAAAATCTTAGTGGCTGACTCCCTCTCCCTGCTCCAAAAGATGCGTAGGACTCAGATGAGAGGAGTCCGAGTGGATGGTGGGTAGATGGTCAGTTTGAATATGTGTTAATGTTTACTGCATAAGATTGACTTAAACCTTGTTATTGTTGACTTTTTCAGAAGAGAGCATCTGTGAATCCTGTCACGCGTCAATATTACCATCAGGTAGGGTTACCTTTAACATTATCCAGTATTATGTTTTATATTGTTATACAGTGTCTACACTACAGTATCATAATTGGGACGCTTCTTACCATCATTATATTTTAAGCTATTCAACACACCTCTATTCAGTAATGGCTCTAGCTAATAAACTCATCTGATGAGGCTTGCTGGGTGGAGCTAGATTATTTAATGCTGAATTAGTCTCAGACATCTGTTTGCAATTTATGTTATTCTTCAATAACACAAACTCCAAGGAAAATCAGGGGGAGAAAAGGTTTATTCAGAGAGGACAAATCAAGATGTTATGCTGGGAGGTAGATGATCAGATGTCAGTCTCCCCTGTCCTCAGCTTTTCCCCACCGAACAAAGGAACAGGATGACATTTATAATCCCCCACCCTAGCCTGGGGTTGACCAATCAGAAGTCCTTGTAGTACAACTTGGCCAATGGCCAAATATCAAGCATCCTTCCCCCGACTTAATGTACAGACCAATGACAACGTGGCACATGCCACTCTGAGTTCAGGAGTGACATTCCACAGATCCCAAACAAATGTTGAACTGAAACCCAACTCCTATTTACAATTCGCTATTGACCATTAGTACTCTAGTTTTTAGTCCTCTCATCCTATGCGTTTGTGTATTAATCTTCAAAATATTCTTATACTTCCATTAATGTATTTGCTCCTTTTGCTGTAGATATGGCTCAGAACTTCAGTGTGGCTGTCTTCCACTGCAGACACATGTTCCACAAGGAGTGTTTACCTTCTCCTGGAACAGTAAGTATCTACTCCATCATCTCCCCTTCTCTTTCTCACTCCATATGGACTTTCAGATAAGAGCAGCAGACTAGGGACTAATATGGCTTTTGCTTTTCACTTTCAGATTCCTGGAGTCCAGTTTTGCAACATCTGCAGTGCAAAGCGGAGAGGACCAGGAAGTGGGATACTGGAGATGAAAAAGTGACAGGAAATGCTCACCTTATCATGCCATCGCTTCGTCTTTCACCAGTTGGGATGAATGGCAGTCTCTCGGTTGATAGATTTGATCTTTCTCCTTTGCTACGGTGTGATCTTCTGAATCAATGCATGATATATCATTATATTAACTGTTACCAAAATAAAATAATAAATGTTGCACTATGACCTCTTAATACACTTCTTGCAATTTGCTTTGGAATCCAAATTCCAAATAAAAGGCTATTGAAATCTCAATGTGTGCTAAAAGTGATCTATGATTTTAACTGTAGCTCATTCAAGAATATATTTGGTCCTACAAGGAAAACATTACTTTTGGTCTTCAGTGACAACACATTTGTGGCTCAGTCGGGAAAGCATGGCACTTGCAACACCACAGGTTGTGGGTTCGATTCCCATTGGGGCAATCGTTAAAATGTATGCATGCATGACTGTAAGTTGCTTTGGATAAAAGCTGTCAGCCTCTTCAACCTTCCATTCAGAGACTGGCTACCCCTGACCGAAACAGAGGCTGGCAGGAGCAGCCTAAACCAACTGACCATACCAAAGACGAACTGAGTGGTACAAGAGGTCACCCATCCCATATTTCTGCTAATTAATGAATGTCACTTTAAGACCGCAGGACATTTTTGATTTCTTAGGAGTTCACAGTGAAGCCAACTGGTTTGCGACTATGACTTCCCATTGTAGCCAATTCAACCGCATAATTATAAAAAAAGATTGGTCAAATTACTCAAGCATAGATTGACATGTTTTTTTCTAATTTGGCACAGAAACTAGAGGCCATGAGTAACTTGGTCAAAAAGAATGGCACCGATTGGCCTATAGGTGGCGGTGTTATAAGCAGTCTCACTTAAACCTTCATATCTGTCACCCTTAGACAATTGAAACTTTGTAGGTGTATTTTCTCATGCTCAACAAATTTGCCTAAAGGTCCTCAGGATCATAGAGAAGGATAGAGGCCTGTAGTAGCCAGAAGGCAGTGTTAGCATGGGCAGCACCATTGAGGGCTTCCACCATTATAGCGTCTGTGACGGCTATCTTCTTCAAGATTGGCTGATCCCTCTTGATGACCAGTTGGACATGACTCCAACAGGGGCCCCAGGGATTAGCCAATGATATTGGTAGTCCCAGACAAAAGATTGAGGTCACTTAGAAATGTCCTTGTTTTCCATGAAAACATACATGAAATGAGTTGTAAAATGAATACGAAATATAGTCAAGACGTTGACAAGTTGATAAATAATGATTTTTAATTGAAATAATAATTGTCCTTCATACTTTGCTTTCGTCAAAGAATCCTCCATTTGCAGCAATTACAGCCTTGCAGACCTTTGGCATTCTAGTTGTCAATTTGTTAAGGTAATCTGAATAGATTTCACCCCATGTATGTATATGTTTTATATATATTTTTATTTATATATATATATATATATATATATGTACATATATATGTGTGTAAGTATGTACATATATATGTGTGTATGTATGTACATATATATATATGTGTATGTACATATATATATATGTGTATTTGTGTATGTGTATATGTGTATATATATATATGTATAAATATGTGTGTATATATATTTATGTGTATATATATATACATGTGTATATATATGTATATATGTATGTGTATTTGTGTATATATATGTATATGTCTGTATATATATATATATATATATATATGTGTGTGTATATATATATGCGTATATATGTATGTGGATATATATACGCATATGTATATATATATATATATGTATATATATGTGTGTGTATATGTATATATATGTGTATGTTTGTATGTATGTATATATATATATATATATATATATATATTTGTGTATATATATGTAGATGTATATGTGTATATATGTATAAATGTGTGTATATATGTGTGTATTTGTGTATATATATATGTATATATATGTATATGTGTGTATATATATGTGTATATATATATATATCTATGTGTATATGTATATTTTTACATGTATATATATATATATATGTGTATATATATGTATATGTGTATATATATGTATATGTGTATATATGTGTGTATGTATATATATATGTGTGTATTTGTGTATATATATATGTATAAATATGTGTATATATATACATATATATATATATATATATATATATATATATATATATATATATATATATATATGTGTGTGTGTGTCCATATTGTTTACTTGTGGATATATCGTATGTTTCAAGAGAAAATAGCCTAATTAAATAAAAAAAGCATCTAATCAACAATGGCATTCTTTTCAATGAACTCTGTAACTCTCCCAAATATTGACTTCTTTCACAACTGCGGTAACCCTGTCACTAAGGTATATCTAAGGTATAACTGAGGTATTATAATTACGCTCGTAACACACCCTAGCCCCGCCTCCTCAGTTCCGGCATTTTTGCTCCGGAAGTACACCAAATCTTTGGTTCACAGGAAAAGGAAAAAAACAGCTGTTGTTGGGAAACAAAACAGTAAAGTGAGTTTTAGTGACGAATGTGTTTATTTTATAGATTTACTATAGGACTACGTATCATAACAAATGACGAGACGTGATTTAGTTAAGCATTTTTGTTTCTTGCAAATTTTAGCTAGCTAACATTATTAGCTAGCTTGGTACGACACTAGGCTGTAGCCAATTCTTAAGTGTCAACGTTATCGACTGAAAAGCAGTGATTTGCTTGCAATCTATTCATTATCAACTAACTGGCGTCCTAATCTTTACCTGCATTGTGAATGGACGTGAGTTTGATCATTGGAGTAACTAGATAGGTGGCTAGATAGATAGCTAAGTAGCTAGCTTTCTTGTTATTGTTGCAGCTAACAACATTAGCTAGCTTGCTAACTGTCTAGCCATCCACTTAGCTGTTGCGCTCATTACAGCAGGCTAGATAGTTAGTTTTCGTGCTGTACTTAGCTAGGTTACATATTCCAATTACTAGCTTTATAGGCTACAGTACAAGATTTGAGCAATAACCACATACCACGCTTCGAGTAAGTGTTTTAATTTGATAAATATTTCTGTCATTGGCTGCTTACTCTGATAGTTATGATTTGACACTGTCACAGAAGCACATACAGCTTACCAATACTCCATGTAGCGTGGTTATTATAGTCTCAATGGTATTGACTGTGTTATACTTTTTCAGTAATGACAACAAACACCTATTGCCATTCATACATTGCATCACCTTTTCTTCATAGAATGCCTGCCCCTAAAAGACAACAGACTTCTCAGGATCCTCAAACTAAGAGAAGAAAGTTGGATCAGAATGAAGTGGCCATGCCATCTAACAAAATGACACCAGCCTCTGCAACATCAAGCAAGCCCCATAGAGAAGGACCTTCACAGAGAAGGAATAAGAAAAAGTCCCCAGCACAACGAAAAGACAGAAATAAACCATCAAAGTCCGGCCGTCATTCCTCCAAGACAAGATCAGCCAAAAAGGCCACCACAAGGACCAAGTCCAATCCCCCTGTCAAGAATGCTAAACTGCCGAAAGCCACAAGTACCTCATCAAATAATCCCAACTCTAAAGGAACCCTAAAAAGACCAGCCAAGATCTCAAAAACAGCTTCCACAGAGTCAGACGAGGAGCTTATCAGAACTCGCAAACCCGATTGCATCAGAAAATACTCTAATGGGGATAGAGGTAAGCGTAAAGGGGCACAGACTAACCCAAATGAAGCAGCCTTACCCTCAGACCCTGTGCAAATGGATCACAATTATGGTATACCCCCTGCATCTTGTGGTAGTCATTCTGAATGTGATCAAAGTCAAACGAAGGGAGTCACAGAGTCCACCAGAAGCCCAGAGAGCCAGAGAGATGTAAAGATGGGAAGTCAAGCATCTTCAGTGAAGGCTTCAGATTCCGTACCTAAACAACCTGAGCAGGTGAACCAGAGCAGTGAGACACAGGAGATGCAGGGAAATTCTGTGACTACTCCTACAGATGAAGTTAATGAGAGTGTAGAGACCAAGCCTGACACACAAATAATGTCTCCCGCTATATTAGCATCCTCTGAGAAAGCTTCAGACCCCATCCATGAGCAGTTGAACCAGAGCAGTGAGACCCAGGAGATGCAGGGATATTATGTGACTACTCCTACAGATGACGTTACTGAGAGTGTAGAGACCAAGCCTGACACACAAATAATGTCTCCCGCTATGTTAGCATCCTCTGAGAAAGCTTCAGACCCCATCCTTGAGCAGTTGAACCAGAGCAGTGAGATGCAGGGAGATTCTGTGACTACTCCTACGAATGAAGTTAATGAGAGTGTAGAGACCAAGCCTGACACACAAATAATGTCTCCTCCCGCTATATTCGCATGCTCTGAGAAAGCTTCAGACCCCATCCCTGAGCAGTTGAACCATAGCAGGAAGATGCAGGGAGATTATGTGACTACTCCTACAGAGGAAGTTAATGAGAGTGTAGAGACCAAGCCTGACACACAAATAATGTCTCCTCTCGCTATATTAGCATCTTCTGAGAAAGCTTCAGACCCCATCCCTGAGCAGTTGAACCAGAGCAGGAAGATGGAGGGAGATTCTGTGACTACTCCTACAGATGAAGTTACTGAGAGTGTAGAGACCAAGCCTGACACACAAATAATGTCTCCCGCTATGTTAGCATCCTCTGAGAAAGCTTCAGACCCCATCCTTGAGCAGTTGAACCAGAGCAGTGAGATGCAGGGAGATTCTGTGACTACTCCTACGAATGAAGTTAATGAGAGTGTAGAGACCAAGCCTGACACACAAATAATGTCTCCTCCCGCTATATTAGCATGCTCTGAGAAAGCTTCAGACCCCATCCCTGAGCAGTTGAACCAGAGCAGGAAGATGCAGGGAGATTATGTGACTACTCCTACAGAGGAAGTTAATGAGAGCGTAGAGACCAAGTCTGACACACAAATAATGTCTCCTCTCGCTATATTAGCATCTTCTGAGAAAGCTTCAGACCCCATCCCTGAGCAGTTGAACCAGAGCAGGAAGATGGAGGGAGATTCTGTGACTACTCCTACAGATGAAGTTAATGAGAGTGTAGAGACCAAGCCTGACACACAAATAATGTCTCCTCCCGCTATATTAGCATCCTCTGAGAAAGCTTCAAACCCCATCCATGAGCAGTTGAACCAGAGCAGTGAGATGCAGGGTGTTCAGGAATGTTCTGTGACCACCCCTACAGTTCAAGTTAATGAGAGTGTAGAGAGCAAGCTTGATGCATGTATCAAGTGTGCAGAACCTGTATCTGAACAGAGCACCAAGATGCAGGAAAATGCGACGACTACCCTTGCAGGTCTTGTTGAGGAACGTCTAGAGACTAAGGTCAATGCAGAAATATTATCTCCTCCAGCTAAAGGCCTAGTAGCATATAGCAGCAGTAGTGATTCCGAAAGTGAGGAAAATGAAAGGAAGGCAGTCGAAGAGTCAAGAGATGTGACAATGGAAACTCAAGTATCTTCAGAGAAGGTTACAGACCCTGTACATGAACAGGTGAAGCAGAGCAGTACGAGCCAGCAGATACAGGAAGATTCCATGACCACCTCTACATATGAAGTTAGTGAAGGTCCCATGACCACCCCTAGTGAGAGTGTAGACACCAAGCTTGATACAAATATAAAGTCTCCATCTATAGAAGCGTTTTCAGAGGACGCTTCAGACCCTGTCCCTGAACAGGTTAATCAGATATGCATCGAAATAGAGGATATGCAGAAAAATTCCATGACCACCTCTCCAGATGAAGTAGTTGAACATTTAGATACCAAGCTTGATGCAAAAATAGATATCCCTCCACCTCTAGAAGGGTCCTTTGAGGAGACCCATACGGTTGAAGTCAGTGAGAGTGCAGGGACCACGCTTGATGCAAATATAAAGGGTCCACACCCTGCAACTGTACATGTGATGCAGAGCACTGAGATGCGGGAAGATTCTGCGCCCACCCCTGCAGATCAAGTTAGTGAGAGTTTAGACGCCAAGCTTGATATCGAAGTAAAATCTCCTCCGCCGGTGGAAGTAGCCTCAGAAGAGACTTCGGACAATGTCTCAGAACAGGTGAAGCAGAGCGCTGAGAGACAGGAGGTCCAGGAAGATACCATGACCATCCCTACAGATAAACCTCGGGAAGGTTTAGAGACTATGTCGGGTGCTAAGATAAAGTCTCCACCCCTAGAAGCACTTTTCAGTGCTCTGAAGGAGTCCAGTCTTTGCAAACACCCCCTGTCTGACACAATGCGCTCAAATGTCAAAGAGTTTCTGGAAGTAGAGGATTCCTTAGAAATCATGAATAAAGACTGTGACTTTGGTGTGACGGAGAGCATTGAGTGTACCTTAGACCTGGAGACCCCGATTATTGTTGAGGATATGGAGATTGGTCACTGTGTTGTGGAGGTGGTGGGAGAGAATGGGGAAGATGTGGATATGGATAGTGATCTGGAAATCATAGACAACTCTAAGGAGGTGCCAGAGAAGACAGTCCAGCTAACCAAAGGGTCTGAAGATGAGTGCTGTCTAGATAACAGTGAAGCTGGTACTGAAAAGAAAGGCACACGCTCCTCTAACCAAGACAGCACAAATAGTGTCAAGAAGGAAGTTGCCAAAAAGACACAGTGCCCGGAAAAACCTAAGAAACAGCAGATGAACCCTCAGGCCCGGACTAAAGCACGACTAGCGGCGCTAGCTGAGCAAAAGGCCGCCGCCTCCAAAAAAGCGAGCAGGCAGCTCAACCTCCTTGCCTTATGTGAGGAAATAGCGGACGATATCGCCACGGACACCATGCTATTAAAGACGGAGGAAGAGGATGAGCAGGTTGTAATGGCTGAGGCTGAACCCAGCAAGGAGCCAGAATGCCCACAGCCTTTCACACAGACTGAGACTGTCCCTATCCCTCCAACTCCTGCCGGGCCCAAGGAGCCCTCTACCCCAGTAGCACCAGTTGCTGCAGTTTCTGCTCCAGCCAAGCCCCCAGCTCCAGAGACACCACAGAGGCGCTTCTTCATCAGCCAAGTGACGGTGCCCCTCAAAATCCACGAGAAGAAGAAGCTTACCAGGTTCCAGAGGCTGCGGCAGGTGGAGCTGCAGCGGGAGAAGAATATGTCCTGGACCATGGTGAAGAAGCTCAAGTCCGATCAGGCCAATCAGAAGATGTTTCCGGAGACAGAGGCTAAACCTGCCCCCCCATTACTGTCCACTCCAGCAGTAGCAGCACCCATCCCAGTGACCACAACACCCTCACCCCCCTCAGCCAGTCCAGCAGCACCCACAGTAGCTGCACCCTGTCCTACCCCAGCCGCAGCCAGCCCAGCAGTAACCCCTAAGCTTGAGCCCCTCAAAGTTGAGCCCCCCAAAGTGACCCCAAGTAAGGGACCCACCCTTAGAAAGAGGACACTTCCAGCAGTACCCCCGCCGATGCCTAACGGGCTGAAAGCTCAGAAGGCCAAGCCTGTGGCGGAGTATAAGCCTTACAAAGCCAGGCCCAAGTACTCTTTTGATGACTTTCAACTGGATGATGAGCCGAAACCCACAGTGCAGAAGGCAGTATTACCGACCGTGCAGAGGACGGCATTGAAACCTACATCTACCACCATTCCGAGGGCAGCAGTGACACTTACGACAGCGGCCAAACATGAGGTAACTTTCTTGAATGATGATCTTAAATGATAAAATGCGCGGATTAGTTTTTGTGTGGCAAAAACTGTATTGAAATTCATTCTAGAAAATGCATTCCAAACCTGTTCTCCTTCCACAGGACTCAAAACCTATCGGCCAGAAGACAGCAGTGCCTACCATGCAGAAGCCAGGGGTACCTACCGGCCAGAAGACGGCAGTACCTACCATGCAGAAGCCAGGAGTACCTACCGGCCAGAAGACGGCGGTACCTACCGGCCAGAAGACGGCGGTACCTACCGGCCAGAAGACTGCGGTACCTACCGGCCAGAAGACTGCGGTACCTACCGGCCAGAAGACTGCGGTACCTACCGGCCAGAAGACTGCGGTACCTACCGGCCAGAAGACTGCGGTACCTACCGGCCAGAAGACTGCGGTACCTACCGGCCAGAAGACGGCGGTACCTACCGGCCAGAAGACGGCGGTACCTACCGGCCAGAAGACGGCGGTACCTACCGGCCAGAAGACGGCGGTACCTACCGGCCAGAAGACGGCGGTACCCACCGCGCAGAAGCCGGCGGTACCCACCGCGCAAAAAATAGTTGTGCCTACCACTCAGAAGACCGCACCAACTGTGCAGAAGGCAGTTGTGACAAATCCAACAGTGCAGAAGGCAGTAGACACACCGACCCCTATGCCCGGAAATAGCGGTAACGTTGAGGTAACGTTCTTGTTTTTTATTCTCCTTGAAGTAACTTTCTTGGTTTTTATACTATTGAAAACGACTTATAGTACAATGAGTGCATACATTTTTTTTTATATCCCTGTGGTATTTGAACCCACGACCTGCTAGAGCTTGGCGCTAGCAATGCTCTTACCCACATCCTTATAATTGATCTAAAAAATATTGTCTTGTGTGGTACAAGTGTCTTCATCTCCCCTCCTCCCACAGGACTCCAAACTCACTGTACAGAAGGCAGAAGTGCTTAAACCCACTGTACAAAAGGAAACCTTGGTACCTACACTTACCCCTCAAACTGAGCAGAAAGCGGAAGCATCACCTACGCCCAAAACTGCCAAAGATAAGGTAACATCCTTGGACCTGTTTTTTCTTTATTAAGATGTAAGAATGGTATTTTTGTTTATTGAATTATATTGAAATCTATTCAATAACTGTACAGGAGCTGGCTTCCCGAAAGTATCTTCGGGATAAGTTCATCATATGAACTTAGCCTTAAAATGCTTTTCTGAAACTTAACCCTCGTAACTTCAGTGACACATTTAGAAGCAGTGTGGATGATCATATAGCTGTTTTCATGCCTGGCATAGTTTTGGGGATGCAATTTATCCTTCTTAACCTCTTGTCTTTCCACAGGATTCCATAGCACCAGTGTCTTCCCCTCCCTTTGAAGAGACCCCACGAGATTCTGTTGACAAGGATCAGTGTGAAGAAAAGCCTGCTGGTACCCTCATGTCTGATAACATCCAACCAAATTACATTTTGAACATTTTGTTATAACTACGGCTGTCAGAGTGCGTTATCAATTTACCTGATTTTGGTAACCGTTACTTTGGACAAAATCAAGACGTCAATATCCTGATAATGCTTTTTGTCGTAAAAAAAATCTGAAATTAGAGCTCAATTGGAGAAAATTCTGAATTTGCGATTAATCACAGCAAATCCTGCAATTAACTCGATTACGTTTTTAAAAATAGTTTGACAGCCCTAGTTATAACATGTCGTCATAACCTCAGTGTAACATGCTTTGTTATAGAATCTGTCTCTTTCTTAGTTGCTGAGATTAAACCGGCATCCCCAAAGGTCAAGACAGAGGGCACGACAACAACAGAGTCCTCTGACTCGTAAGAACCTGCACTCAAATTGCAATAAATCTTTTCCACACAGAAAACTATTTTCCAGAGTTAATTCAAACCATTTCTGTGTTTCCGTGGTAGTGTGGTCGTGCAATCAGCAGATAATAGCAGTCCCCTCTCTGACGCATGTCTGCAGAAAGAGATAAAAAAACTAAAGGAGGCCGACAAAGATGACAATCAAACCACCACTGTGAGTGTTTTGGTCTTTTGCCAAATACTGCCCACTGTATTACTGTACTTTTGTAGAAGAGGGGTGTTATCCAAAGACTATATATATTCCTACCATGGTCCCAGATCGGTTTGTGCTCTTGCCAACTCACTCGCTGTCATTGCCAAGCATTTGGCATGACAACGATTGACAAGGAGCTGATAGCACAAACAGACTGGCACTCAGGCGAGTAAGTTCCTGTAATTGTATAGAATCTAGGTACCGTATTTATGTCAGAACTGATCCAGTCTGCGTTGTCGTCTCCTAGGATGCAGGGCAGAAGCACTTTGGAGCGGTGACCTGCGGTGTGTGTGGGATGCTGTATTCCGCTGCCAACCCGGAGGATGAGTCCCAGCACCTGCACTTCCACAACCAGTTCATCAGTGCTGTCAGATATGTGGTGAGAACTAGCGGTCTCCCACAGCATGCATGCGTCCAAAATGGCTCCTTATTCCCTATGTAGTACACTACAAGAGTAGTGCAATACTGTGTATAGGGAACAGGGAGCCATTTGGGACGCTGCCCTTGCGTGCCAACTCTACCTAACGCGTCACCTCTGACTCAAACAGCATCTCTCACACACATCATGCATCTCTCATCCTATGAGCCACTGATTTGTCATGTCGTCCACAGGGGTGGAAGAAGGAGAGGATTCTGGGAGAGTACCCCGATGGCAAGATCATCCTTGTCCTTCCAGATGACCCCAAATATGCACTGAAGAAGGTGTGCTTCAGGCTCGAACTTTACACATTATCACATATGGAAATACCTTTACTGTAATACAATTGAAATATAACAGCATTATTGATCTTAAATATACTTTGAAGCCCCTGATACATATCACAATAGTTTATTCGTCCTTTAGGCAAGGGTTATATTCACTTGGCATCAAAGTGAAAACTCACCGGAACGGGGAGGGATAAGAAACTCTGGTTTTCGTAGCGAAGCGTTTTCTGTTGCAAAACCGTTTTGGATACGACGTGCACTAATGACTAGGAGCTTGCGAGGGTGTCTCACAGTTTGTTGTGCTGTCAGGTTGAGGAGATCAGAGAGATGGTGGACAATGACCTAGGCTTCCAGCAGGTGGAGACCAAGTGTCCCTCCCAGACCAAAACCTTCCTGTTCATCTCCAATGACAAGAAGGTGGCTGGGTGCCTGATCGCTGAGCACATTCAAGAGGTGAGCAAGACGTCTGTGTGGGTTGGGGCTGTACTACTTCCTTCTCTCCTAGTACTTGTTGAGTGTCGTAGTATTCTCTATAGAGCTCAGTGGGAGCATTTCCCAAGCAGTCACAAGTATAGGGATATCACAGTAGACTGTCTGCTCAGTCTGATTCAGTATAACACTAGTAATTAGTCAGTCCTATAATTAGGACTGCAGGCAGTTTCATTCCAATTTATTTCACCGCAGGTTCATGTCATTATAAAAGCCTTATTGTTTCCCAGGGAGCCCATGTAAGTGATCACGTAGTACTGGATGCAGTATCCATCATCTAGCTTGTATTGCAATAACAAAGCCAGGAGTATGTCATTGGCTAATTACTGTAGAAGCCATTTTGTTGTCTGATTGTAGAAGTCTGGTGGCCATTGTGAGAGCAGGCTAATTGAATAATAGTCAAACGAGTGAATGAGTGGGTGTGTGGAGTGATTTACCGCACAGAGGAGTGTGCTTATCTCTCCCTCTGCCCCATGGTAGAAGCAGGGATGTCACCAGGCAGATTAGAAACTTGGCACAGCTGATAAAGAGCGCTGTAAAATGGAAGGGGTGTGGGACCTCTGAGTGTGTTTCTGTCCACAAATGTGTGTTTTGGGAGGATCTGTCGATATGGGAAGTGTGCGTGGGAAGGGGTTTGAGATTGAGACTTTATTGTAATGATGTATTTGCGTGCGTGCGTGCGTGTGTGTGTATGTGTGTGTGTGTGCAGGGCTACAGGGTGATCGAGGAGGCGGTACCCGAGGGCTCGGAGGGAGAGAAGGTGATGTTTGAGCGTCAGAGAGCCTGGTGTTGTTCCACTGACCCAGAGCCAGCCCTCTGTGGCATCAGCCGCATCTGGGTCTTCAGCATGATGAGACGGACGGGCATCGCCTCGCGCATGATCGAGTGTCTCAGGTCAGTCTTAACTAGCTGCAAGACTTTTTTTTTTCTTTTTTTTTTTTTTTTTGTGAATCTACAGAATTTCATTGTGTAGTGCAGAGCCTGTGGTTTAGGGGTATAACGCTCGCTCCTTCAGTCACCTTTCCCCACCGGAGACGGTTAAATCGCTGCGTCCACCTTTCCTGCTGTACTCCCACTTGCCTGTCTACACCTCTGTTTCGGACTGTCCAAATAAGTGTCAAAAGTGTGCTTGTAAAATGTCAAAGAAATGTATATTTAAATCTGTAGTTTCTTCTCGTATTGCCCTCCTCAGGAACAACTTCATTTACGGCTCCTACCTGAGCAAGGAGGAGATTGCCTTTTCCGACCCAACGCCCGACGGGAAGCTTTTCGCTACACACTACTGCGGCACCTCGCAGTTCCTGGTTTATAACTTTGTCAGTGGGACTCGTTCAGACCAACAGAGTCTTAGCGTGGTGTAAGTAATCGCATCAAGGTGGATTTATTGCTGAGGCCCAGTGAGACTTGCCCTCACCAACTAACCAACCAATCTCTGGATCTTGTCGTGGGGACAGCCTGTCACAAGCACATTGTGGTTCTTTTAGACTGAAGAGTTAAGACTCAGACTGACTCTTCTGAGGGGGACATCTTGGTTTTTAATCTCAGGTTGAAAACAACAACTTGTTGTTTGAAAAATATTTAAATTCTCCCTTTAATCCCTGCATAGTATTTTGAGACAAATAATATTTTTCTTTATGTTTTTTAAATAAGAAACAAGCGTTTTATTGGAAGCATTAATGCGTTTACATGCATGAAACTTGACAGCAATAGAATACAAAGAGCATTTCACAATTCATAGTTTCCAAAAATCGGAGAGATACACTACATTTTACTCAAACGGTTCTAAAACAATGCTGTGGTCCTGTTCTAATAATGCATTGAATTAATTTTAGCCTCTTAAATCAGGTTAAAAGTTGCTGTACTAAGGTGAAGACTTATTCCTCTTGTGTAGGGGATGTTCTTGCACACATCATGTTCATCATCTCTTGACATTTCATGCAGTGATATTATGACCACAGAGGTTCCATTATGTGATGGGGTACATTGCTAAACTCAGCAAGAAAAGAAACGTCCTCTCACTGTCAACTGTGTTTATTTTCAGCAAACTTAACATGTGTAAATGTTTGTATGAACATAACAAGATTCAACAACTGAGACATAAACTGAACAGAAATTGAATAATGTTTCTCTGAACAAAGGGGGGTCAAAATCAAAAGTAACAGTATCTGGTGTGGCCACCAGCTGCATTAAGTACTGCAGTGCATCTCCTCATGGACTGCACCAGATTTGCCAGTTCAAGTTTCCAGACATTTCTAGGGGGAATGGCCCTAGCCCTCACCTTATGATCCAACAGGTCCCAGACATGCTCAATGGGATTGAGATCCAGGCTCTTCGCTGGCCATGGCAGAACACTGACATTCCTGTCTTGCATGAAATCACGCACAGAATGAGCAGTATGGCTGGTGGCATTGTCATGCTGGAGGATCATGTCAGGATGAGCCTGCAGGAAGGGTACCACATGAGGGAGGAGGATGTCTTCCCTGTAACACACAGCGTTGAGATTGCCTGCAATGACAACAAGCTCAGTCCGATGATGCTGTGACACCGCCCCAGACCATGACGGACCCTCCACCTCCAAATTGATCCCACTCCAGAGTACAGGCCTCGGTGTAACGCTCATTCCTTCAACGGTAAACGCGAATCCGACCATCACCCCTGGTGAGACAAAACCGCGACTCGTCAGTGAAGAGCACTTTTTGCCAGTCCTGTCTGGTCCAGCGACGGTGGGTTTGTGCCCATAGGCGACGTTGTTGCCTGTGATGTCTGGTGAGGACCTGCCTTACAACAGGCCTTCAAACCATCAGTCTAGACTCTGTCAGCCTATTGCGGAAAGTCTGAGCACTGATGGAGGGATTGTGCATTCCTGGTGTGTTCCTGGTGTAACTCGTGCAGTTGTTGCTGCCATCCTGTACCTGTCCCGCAGGTGTGATGTTCGGATGTACCGATCCTGTGCAGGTGCTGTTACACGTGGTGTGCCGCTGCAAGGACGATCAGCTGTCCGTCCTGTCTCCCTGTAGTGCTGTCTTAAGCGTCTCACAGTACGGACATTGCAAAGTATTGCCCTGGCCACATCTGCAGTCCTCATGTCTCCTTGCAGCATGCCTAAGGCACGTTCACGCAGATGAGCAGGGACCCTGTGCATCTTTCTTTTGGTGTTTTTCAGAGTCAGTAGAAAGAACACTAAAGAGGCCTAAGATTTCATAACTGTGACCTTAATTGCCTACCGTCTGTAAGTTGTTAGTGTCCCGTTCCACAGGTGCATGTTCATTAATTGTTTATGGTTCATTGAACAAGCATGAGCAAACAGTGTTTAAACCCTTTACAATGAATATCTGTGAAGATATTTTGATTTTTACGAATGATCTTTGAAAGACAAGGTCCTGAAAAAGGGCAGTTTCTTTTTTTGCTGAGTTTACAAGAGTTCGCTCTCACACAATTTCTCATAATGTGTCTGTTTGATTCTGGGGAGTTCTTACTCACTATTTTCTTCACATGAAATTGTCGTTCTCACTCTTGCTGCCATGTGTCCTAAAAGGGAGATTCCTTTTTTTGGATAGTTATCCCTCGGCGGTAGCATGGACGGACTAGCAGGCAGGGAAACAGAGCTAATAACGTTGGTTGGATTTCTAGATGGGGCATTTTGCTGTAGTGTTCCTATTCAAGGCTCTTTACCCAAGTTGCCTCAAATATATCTAACTGTACAAATGTTAAATTTGAGCCATGATATAAGTGAATTGGCAAGGCAGTGAGCTGTTGCTTGTGTCCTCCGCTGTGTATGATTGTGCCTGACTGATAGACCGACTTGTGATACTGTAGACTTCCTCAAAAGTTCTCGTTTAAGCTGCCCTCAACGGAGCATCCCCCCCTGAATTCACATTTTTTGCGATATATTATTTCTTCTATCGGTAGAAAGTTTTATCAATGAGGTCATGCATTGTCCTAAATGCGAATAATAACTAAGAATTCAAAGTAAACCATGTGACATGAATTATATCAGCAATGCCATTGAAAGGGTTTAAAAGCTTAAAAAAGTTTAAAAGCTTCGTGTTATTTGGTTTTTGAGGGAGTTGAAAACATCCATGTCAAATATTATTCTTATAATTTTTTTTACTACAGGAAACCAAGGAACTGTTGCTCAGCCATCACAAAGGCTTGTGATTTATACATTTTCATGTATCAATGTGATGCATTTAATCATCACATTGCCCTTCATGTTAAAACATTTTCTTTTTGAAAAATTGTCACGTGTATGAAAACTAAATGGATTTATACAGAGCTGTCATGTAAATAGTTATTTAAAAATAAAAAATGTGAAAAACTATCCTGCTATTGATTTAAGTTGCAATGTCTCAGTTGAGTGTTTTGAACATGCATGCAGCAATCATAATATTATAGCTGACATTGACATGTAGTAAAGCTTTGTGGTTACATATCACATCTATTCTATACCACCTTGGAATAGGTTGGGTGATGAAAGCTTCTTCCACCACCTAGTGGACACAGTACATGTCAACATATTTTCTCTGTTCTGTGTTACCAGTGGTGGCCAGTACAGACAAAGCCCAATGTTACCAGGAAGTTTGATGAGATATTTCTGTGCATATCCTATCAGTCACGGTGGCTCTGTTTGACAGACAGGTTTCTATCCGTTTTGCTGTTGAATGTTCTAATTTAAGCCACAGTCATTACCCCAACAGCACGAGTGGGTGGGTGTTGTATTACTGTCAGTCCTATGTGTCAGAATAGGCAGTCGCATGTTTCCTTATGAGTTTCATATCAGCTCTCTGAGACTGGCTGATACTAGAACAGGAAATAATTGATGCTACAACACCAGTCATAACTCAATGGACCCGGCCCGGCAACCATCCCGATTTAAATCCCCAAATCCATCTGGCCACCATGTTCTCATTCTGTTTCTTTGTAGATGGAGCGACGTAAACACTCTCCTGTTAGTGCATTCCGCGGCTCTCCTGTCACAACACCGGGCCTGCTCGGAGGTTACTTCAGAGAAACAAAATAACCTTAGAACAACATGGACACTTCCTCAGACGGTGGGCGTGAGAAAACACTGAGCTACGTTGATCCTCAGAGCTGCTCTGATACTGATCAGGAAAAATTGTGGAAATGACTGAACGTTTAGAACAAAAAAAATAACAGGCCGGGAAGAACTTTTCAGTAAATCTGAAAAGATCAAAACCAGGAGGTTAATCTCTATTACAGTGTAATACTTTACTACTTCCAAATGCTATATAGGGGAAATATAGTTAATATAATTATTTCCACAAATGCAGGGTCTACTGATTAGCTACTAAACGTGACCACACACATCAGTATATTCACCCAAAATGTGCATCTACAGTAGACGAGCCCTTTACAGATTAATCTTGTACACTTGTCAACCTGTGGCTACATTAAACACAGAGAATAGACAAACAGCTTGGACAAAAACAGGTATACCTTTTGTTTTTATTTATAAATGACAGAAATTCAGTAAAGAAAACACTCAATAGAATAAATCACAGCTGCCAGAAATGTACATCTATGATAGAAGTGATGTGATGAAAGTTTGTTATTGCAAGTTGTGCTTATGGCTATTGTTTATAAATGCAAATCTAGCGATGTATGCTTTCTGAATTCATTCTATACTTTAAGAATTCACTCTCATGTAATGATGCAAGAGAAATGCATTTACACACATAAATGAACTGTACAGTTAATACACTATACAATGCTATGTACCAGGGGGTTACTGACAGACAATACATTTCTAGAGCTTGTGATCAAGCACCGATTTGACCACACTGCACAGGCATGACCATGAACCTCGAGGGGGGGGGGGGTCGTTCCACCAATTCATTGCCTTTTGAGTAGTGTAACTTGGTGTCATAAAGAGCACATGTTCAACTTAATAAAAAAATATGTTTTCCCATCTCAAGAGGTTAAAACCCTGTTACAAATCACCATAACAGGGTTGACGGCTTTATCTTAAATCATCCATAAATCCCCTTGTGACAGGGGGAGGCAATTGAATGCTAGCTTCACAATTTAAAAAAATGTATCGTTAAAACATTTATAGCCTGTCTATCTATGGGTAACAGCGTTGATGTGTTTTGCTAGAACTGCTCAGTTTTCCACCGCAAATTGCTCAAAATGGTAGAACCAGCTCGCCTGCTTTTACACGGTTTGACTATTAGATGTTCAGTGTTTTTTTTCTCTTTTTTTTATATAAAAAAAGATATAGAAATTTAAAAAAGGAATTGTTTACCATATTGAGTTGAGTTCCCATTATAGGGCTCACCTTAAGAGGGACAATTTTTGTATTTTTTTTTTTATCTTAAAATGAATCACTAATCCCATGAAATAAATAACCTTTATTCATATTTTTAAAAATCGGATTTATTGAATTTTCTATGTGGTCTACATTAAAGGGAACTTTATTTAATATAGCAGACTTTTAAATTCTATCTTTGTGCACAGTTTCTATATCAAAGGGACGCAAAAGGCACTGATTTTGTGGTACGACCCAGAGGCATGTTAGGTTTTGAGTGAAGGGGATTGCCATTGCGTGACATCAGTGAGGACCTGATCTGTTTAAAGCATTTTAAACAAGATTACAGTAATGCACAGGATGCTCATTCTTAGGACAGCCCACCTAACTAGTGCCAATGGATGGTGGAAAATACACAGTACACAGAAAATACACAGTCAAGGTGTTATTGTAAAAATATGTACAGATGCAATATTTACAGAATATTTTAAAAGGTATTAAAAGTTGAACATGGCATAACAGATTGCTGAGTAAAATGTTTTTTGAAAATTGTACAATTCACGTGATATAGAAAAAACTAGTGAAATAAGTTTCACCCATTAATGTTGTCTATTCCACCTAAGTTATTGTAAAATGTATATTTTCTTAACAATCCATTACAATGTGTTACGATATCATGCTGTATAAGCCATCATAGTGGCAACGTTAATGTTCAGGCACAAAGTATTCATTAATAACTTTATCCCACAGGACACACTGAGTCTTATCCATCTTAAAGAAATATACGACATCTCTTTGTACCTTGCCCTCCGTAATAAGCTGACTTTAGCAGAGAGCCCATATTTAAGTGTCACAGTCAAAGGATGGGGCAGTGCTGGCCACATGAGAAGTAGAGCATCTCTAGTGCATCTGGCTCCTGTGGAATTTTCTTGACATCTGTCTGACCTTTGCCAGACTGACCTTTGCCAGGCTGGACCACCACAACCTTTCCACCTCCCGGGCCTTCTATCAGAGGGTGCACTTTATTATCTGGCATCTTGAAGTCAGTAGGGGAAAAATCTGGCAGGGTTCCATTCTTCTCAGCCCACAACTTGGGTTCCTCTGCATTGTCTTTACTGTCCTTCGAGATGTCACCCATGGCACTGCCCTTGCTGACAGAACTTAGGTCATCCTGGTACGGGTCTGAGTCACAGCCATGAGGCAGGTTGAAATAGGTGCACTTTGCCACAAAAGGTTTCACAGTCTTCACCATGTCCTCCCGATCGGTGTGGCCGAAAAGGGAGTATGGAACATCTTCTTTTGCATCTTTGCACTCATCTTCCGTTAACGCAGATGTGTTCTTGTAAATATTAATAGGCTCTGAGACAGACTTTCTGATCACGCACTCTCTGAGGAGCCACCTGTTTTCTTCTATCGGGACACAGTCTCCAGGCCCGACCTGTGTATTGAAGGCGATACACCGCGTTGGCTCACTGTATGTGTCAAAAGAGCTTGTGGCATTGAAGTATGATAAGTCCAACATTACTTTGGTCCGTGCATTATGGAATGGGGAAAGGCTGATCTTACCAGGAAATTCTCTGGACTTTGGTCTTGGGACAGATATTGGCTGACTTTCACTGGCAAGGACTTTTTCATTTGTATCTTTCTTCCCATAAAGCCTTTCAATAGTTCTCCTGACAAAGCCTTTCGTGATGGATTTCTTCACAGAATCATCCTCACCACTGGACATCTCAGTTGACGTCAGTGATCGATGACTACCGTCAGAAGTCCCTGGTCTGTTGTCAGACAGATCTGAGCTGTTTGGGCTGGTTAGTCTTGTTTGTCCATACTGAATGTCCACAATGCTTTTTGCCATAAACATTTCCTTTATTTTCTTGACCCTATTTCCCTCAGGCTCTCTAGTTATACAGCCATCATAGCTAAATGCTAGCGAGGAGGATTGTGGAGCTGGGGGGGACATGACTACAGTTTCTGATGTATTTATTATAGGCCACGTTGTCCTTTTACAAGTGTGCACAGGAGCTTTGTCTTGCTCTTTGACATCCTTAACAACATAATTGGTTGTTTGCATCTCAGATGCTTCCTCCACAAGCTCGGCTTGTTCATTAGATAGATGGGATACGCTTGTTAAATCATCGCCATATGTGAAAGCGGGAGCCTTTATGTGGGCAAACGGTTTGATGCCAGTTGTCTCTAATGTAATGCTTTTCCTTTGCTCTACATCAGCAATCTTCTTATCCAGTAGTTTTACTCGCTCTGCTACAGATGGTAATGGTTCCTCAAAACGGTTGGTTGTTTTTGCCTCAGTCGTTTCGTAATTCGTATCCTCCTCAAACGGCTGTTTCTCTACGAAGCTTTCCTCATACTCTGCATAACTCTCATCCTCTGTATATGGCTCATCCTTTATGCCAACATGTTCTGCCTCAGAGCTAGGCAGCTTCTCTTCACAGCGTACTTGCTTCTTCTCTGTGCCACGCCGATTATCCTCAACGTTGGCTTCTTCTACAGTATCAGACTTTTGTTCAAAGCTAACATGCTGCTCACTATCCTTTCCGCTGTCCTTATCCATCCTGTCATCGCTAGAATGCTGTTTGACCAAGCTAGGCTTCATTTCTATGACAGTAGACACTATTTCCTTTTCAGTAGTCTGCTTCATCCATAAGTGAGTCTGCTCATCCTTCACGTTAATGTGTGCATTTGCATTGGGAAGGTTGTCTGCACGGTTTTCCTCTTCCTCGTCTAAGCTAGCCCGGTCGTCTTCAGGGGTATACTCTCTTTCCTCTCTACTAACCTGCATCTCTATACATTTAACCCCTTTCTCTTCGTGACTTGGTTGGTTCTCAATGTGACATTCGAGCTCTTCCTCTAAGCTAGCCTGATCTTCTTCAAAACTAGACATGTTTTCCTCACTGCTAACCTTTACATCTGTACATTTAACCCCTTTCTCCTCGTGACTTGGTTGGTTCTCAATGTGACATTTGAGCTCTTCCTCTAAGCTAGCCTGATCTTCTTCAAAACTAGACATGTTTTCCTCACTGCTAACCTTTACATCTGTACATTTAACCCCTTTCTCTTCGTGACTTGGTTGGTTCTCAATGTGACATTCGAGCTCTTCCTCTAAGCTAGCCTGATCTTCTTCAAAACTAGACATGTTTTCCTCACTGCTAACCTTTACATCTGTACATTTAACCCCTTTCTCCTCGTGACTTGGTTGGTTCTCAATGTGACATTTGAGCTCTTCCTCTAAGCTAGCCTGATCTTCTTCAAAACTAGACATGTTTTCCTCACTGCTAACCTTTACATCTGTACATTTAACCTCAGGCTCTTCATGGGTTGGTTTGCTCGCAACATGACGTTCCAGCTCTGCATCTGAGCTAGCCTGGTCTTCTTTAGGGGTGGACTTTCCGTTCTCACTGCTATCCTGCAGGTCCAAGCATTTGGCCTCTGGGTCCTCATGGTTTTGGCCTATGTGACACTCAGATTCTTCCTCTGAGCTAGCCTGCTCCTCAGGGGTGGACTCTCTTTCCTCACGGCTAACCTGCAGCCCACAATAGCTTGGCTGATCATCTATGTGACATTGTTGCTCTTCCTTCAACCATTCCTCCTCAACATATTTACTTTCTGACTCCACATGGCTAATTTGGTCCTCAACATGACATTTCTGTTCTTCCTCTGAGCTAGCGTGGTCTTTTTCTATGCATTCCTTACAGCTGACCTGCAGCTCCATAGATGTAACCTCCTGCCCCACATGACTTGGTGGGTTCTCAATGTAGTATTCTTGCTCTTTCTTCAAGCTTTCTTTCTCCTCCACATAGCCTGCTTGTATGTCCCCATCCTTCTCTCTAGCCTCCACAGAACAGGCTGGCTTGTCCAAATAGCCATCATGCAATACTAAACTGTAAGCTTGCTCTATCTCTGAGGATGTCTGTTCTTCATCATGGTTAACCTGTTTGTATGTACATTTAGCCTCCTCTTCTTCCCAGTTGTCCTGCTCAAGTTCAGCACCTTCCTTATTTGCTGCCTGTCTGTTTCTGTGGCAAATATAATCCTCTTTAAAGCTGTGTTCTTTTGAGGAGAAGTACTGCTCTTGCCTACTGCTTGGGCTCTCTGGGATTGGTGACACTGTATTTTCAGCCACCTCTTTGGGATGGTGAATATTTGTAAATGTTTTAATGATGGATTTAACATCAACAGTAGCCTCTTTATTAAGCACATGATCTTTTTCAGCCTCTTCCTTAGGGACTGCGGTTGAATTGGCATTTACCTTTCCCTCTGGGGATGACTCCACTTTTTCATTAGCTTTTTTAGAAATGTTTATTTCATTACCATCCATGCTCATGCTCACCCCTGTTGAAAGGGCTGCCAATGCTTCCTTGACCTTTTCTGGCACATCAAGCTCATTTATTAGCTCATCGATATCCAGTGCTTTTTCTTTAATGTTGTAGTCCTCCACTGGGTGTGTCTCAAACAAGAGATCATGCTCTGAACTGTTCAGCGCTGAGCTGCGACTTCTGACTTTGTCATTGAGTTCCTGGAAGCCCTTCCAACTTTGCAGCAGTTGTGAGGAAGTAGACTTTTGCAAATCTGACAGGCTAGCTTTCAACTCCTCTGCATCCTCTATGTTGGCAATTTCTCTCAGAGACTCTATCATTTTCAAAGCCTCAGCACAGCTTACACTGTTTGCATTCAATTCAGGTATGTTCCAGTTAGTGAAGCTTTCCTTTAAGGTAATAACAGATAAGAATGCCAGGAGAGCTTTGGAGGATGACCCAAATGTAGAGGCCACATGGGAGGAGAAATCGGGTAAGCTGTTTGACTTTTCAAGACAAGATGGACGATTGTTGTGTGTGATTTGTCTAATTGACCGAATTGAGAAATAGAGCTTCTCTAGCACAGGTTTCATGTCTGGCTGGGGAGGTAGTTGTTCTCTGTATGATGGTATCTGTGCTTTCGTTAGAGGCTCCTCTGCTGTTACTTTTGTACTGTCTCCCTGATCCGAATTGCTCAGGTTATCATCACCATTTGTCTCTTCGTGATTCACCAAAGCGGGACTGGGAGGTGTTGGTGTCTTCTTCATGGAGGAATTGAGATGTACTGGCGTTGACTTAGGCGATAATGGCGTTTGGCGGCCTTTCCTTGGTAGAGGTGTCCTTTTCAAGGTGGGACTTACTGGGGACGGTTCGATTTCCAGAGAGTGATTTCTAGATACTGGCTTTTTTTTTGCCTTGAGTCTCGTAGGTGGTGACACTATTTCCAAAGTCTGAGAATATGGTGACAGTCTATTTTTCAATGTGCGATTACTAGGTACTGGTATCTTTTCTGAAGAGAGATTACTGGGAGCTGACTTATTCCTCGTCATAAGAGTGGGTAAATTTGTTCTTTCAGGTGAAAAATTGTTGTGCAATTGTGTTTTCAAAGAGATATGTCTTGGTAGTGGTGTCCTTCCTTGTTGAGGACTGCTAGATAATTGGGTATTTTCTGAAGTGGAGTCACTGGGTAAGGAAGACTTATTTGGTGGCGATGTCTCTTCCAATGAGTGGCTGTTCGGTAGTTGTGTTTTGTCTATTGTGATTTGGACAGGGTTTGATAACTGGGCCTTCTCCAAAGTAGGATTACTGGACAATGAAGACTTATCCACTGACAATCTTCTGAGTGATAGTTGCTTTTCTAGGGAGACATTACTGATCAATCGTGTCTTCTTCGTTGGGAGTTTAGGTGATGATGTTTCTCTCAGAGTGGAGTGGTTGAACAATGTTGTTTTTTCCAATACATGGCCAGTGGGTGATAGATCCTCCTCTGATGAGGGGGGGATTGATAAGGCTCTTTCATCTGATGTGCGATTAGTAGGTGATGTCGAGATGAAACATGAGGGACTACTAGCTAATGAAGCCTCATTTAAGACATTGTTGGATATTAAGATTTTAGCAGGATGTGATGTCTTGTCAGATGAGAGACCATTGGAGATTGGTGCCTTATCCACCAACACCTTTTCCACAGTAGGATAACTGGATATTGAAGACTTTTCAGCTGAGGCTTTCCTGAATGATAGTTGCTTTTCCAGGGAGAGATTACTGAGCAATCGTGTCTTTTTTGTTGCGAGTTTAGGCGATGGTGGTTCTTTCAGAGTGGAGTGGTTGAACAATGTCTTTTCAAATACATGGCCATTCGTTGACGGAGCCTCGTCTGATGAAGGACTGCTTGATAAGGGTTGTTCTTCATCACCTAAACTACTAGGTGATGAACACATTAAATATGAGGGACTACTAGCTACTGAAGACCCATCTGAGACTTTGTTGGACAATGGCGTCTTCTCTGTTTGTGTTTTAGCAGGCAGTGGTGTCTTCTCTGTTTGTGTTTTAGCAGGCAGTGGTGTCTTCTCTGTTTGTGTTTTAGCAGGCAGTGGTGTCTTCTCTGTTTGTGTTTTAGCAGGCAGTGGTGTCTTCTCAGGCGAGAGACAGTTTGAGACTGGGATCTTCTCTTTTAAGGAGCTATTTGGTACTGATGTATTTTCCAATGACAGATCATTTGGGATTGGTAGCTTCTCTACTGAGATCTTTATGGGCATTGATGTTTGTTCCAACGAAGGACTGTCAGAGGGTGATGGCTTTTCTAACGAGATTATTGCAGGAGGAAAGACAGAGAAACCGTTGGAGAGAGGTGGATTTTCAGCTGAGGGATTAGTGGGCAACCTTTCCTGTATAGTATGAATGTGTAATGGGGTATTTTGCAATGATGGGTCAGAAGGACATGGTATTGTTGTGTTTTCCATAGTCAGGTTTGTCTGTGTTGCTATATTTTCAAATGTTCTATTTGGAAATGCTGCTGTTACCAAAGATGGACTACTTGGTATTTGTGTTTTTTCTTTCAAAAAACAAGACTCATCTTCTTCAATGTCCATTTCACAATTGATTTCTGACACGTCTGGAACAATGTCCCCCTCAGTTTCTACCTGAGACATTGTTGGTGTCTCCACATTTAGAGTTTCCTCCACTGGGTCTGGGTAGACAGTTGGGAGGGCTTTCTCTAGCCAGTTCTCAACATATTCGTTGATGTTAGAAGAGGACGAAAGGAGTGCAGGCAGTGACAAATCATGACACTCTTTCGCAATTCTTCTCTCCTCTTGCATGGACCTCTGCCTTTTCATTGTTCCCTTCCCCTGGGCCTCCGTAGGAAATGAAACGTGCAATAATTTCTTCTTTACTGAAACTGACGTTTCATTTCCATTTTCACTAACATTTAGTTCTTTCACTGACAATTCCTTTGGGTTTTCAATATTTAATTTGATTTCCTTTCCTTTTAGTTTATTTTTCATTCGACTTCTGGCAGGTTTTGGTCCATAAATTTTCCTTATCGATGCATTGCGGCTAAACCCCCCAGTTTTCACTCTTTTATTGTTTTCAAGACTATTTGCACTACTCTCTTTACGTCTTTTGTCTGGTGTTGTACTCTTACGAACCTGGTACTTTCTCAACTTGGGCTTTGAGAACCTTTTCTTGGCTTTCTTTACAGCTTTAGTGGTGGAATTTTCTTTGCTTGCTTCAGAGACCAACTTTGGGGTCTCGTTGTCTTTGGTGGGCTTGGAGAGACTGGTTTTATGGACATTTAGTACCCTGTTTCTTAGGACAGATCCTCCAGCCTTAAATGTGGGTATGGTGAAGTCAGATGACAGAGACTGGTCAGCCCTCCGCATGCTGATTGACTCTGAGGCTGTAGAGAGTCTTTCCAGCTCCATCTCTAAGTCATTACTAGAGGAGAAGCGGGCTGTTTCCGAGGTGGCTGGTCTCCCATACATCAGACCATACGTGGACACACCCTGGACACTGTACTGGCTGTTAGCAAGGAAATTGTCCTGACAGGTCTGCTGCTCGTATATCTGCATTACACTTTCTCTGACTTCCTCCTCGCCATTTTGGATTTGTAAGATCTCAGCCGCCCCTGATTTAAAAGTGGATTGAGTCTTATTGTAATTGTTGATATCCATAGAGCCAACTCTCCGTGGTTTAGGGACTGGCCTGCTGCTGCATTGTCTGACCATGCAGTACTCCTCTTTGACCTCTCCATTCTTAGTTGTCTCTCTGTAGGAGTATGATCCCACAATGTTCTCCTGAATCTCATCTCCTGATGGTGTGTTGATGTTCTCCAATGAGGCCTGCTTCTGTCTGGATCTCCTGGGTCCTGGGGTAGGAGCCCTCCTGAGAGAGACCTCACTGACATGTATTTTAGAATTATCCTCATCATCTCCTTCCACACTGGTAAGTCCACTGGCCTCTGGAGACATATCATCCTCATCATCATGATCATCCTTTTTAGCATTGTACCCATTGATGGTGCCCATGGTGTTGGGTTGTGTTGGTGGTAGGGCATTGGACTCAGGAGATCTGATCTCCAGCTCAGACTCAGCCACACTGAGCTGGCTGGCCACACTGGACCTGGTCAGGGTGGTGGTCCAGTGGATGGTCTCCTCCTCCTTGATGGTCAGTCGTACCTTCATCTCCACCGTCATGCTGCCATCCTGGTTCACCCGAAAGGACTTCTCAATGTCATCATCACCGGGCATATTGTCTGCCCCTTCATGTCCGTTGTAGGTGTCGGCGTCCGTTTCGGCAACTGACTCCAGAAAATGGCCAGCCTCCAGCACCACAGATCCCGTGTTGTTACTGGGGAGGTCACACTGACTTCCTGCAACGGAGTGGTGTATCTGATTCACAAAGTATCTCTCTGACGATGAGGAGAAAAGATGTGATTTGCTGCTGGACACGGACTTCTTTTTCCCTTTGGAGTGGATCAAAGGAGAGAATGTGAAAAATTATGGATGGACATTTTTGGGAGGCAAGGATGTTTCAGCAGGTCATCAAATCCCACAGAAGCAAGAAGAAAAAGAGAAGAAAAACATTAGTTAGAAAACCAGATCCACTGTCCACACTGTTCTTACTGCATCATGACGGGCTGCATATGAAGAGAGTAGGTCTATGTAGGTCATCCATGGTATTATGGATGAAACTAACGTCTCAGCACTTTCCCACTGCTTATCCCGTAAAGGTACGTAGACAGGGAGGGGATAGATTACTGCTAGACAGACAGCACTGTAGATGTGACATACATTCATGTCTAACAGTGCATCTTCATATTCTCAAAGTAATGCGAAACATGGCAGTTAAAAGGGATATGCTGTCAAAATTCTATTTAAAACATCAAGGCAAAAAAAATACAAAATGTTGGGTGAACATAGCTAATTAAACTTACGGGGTGCCGGTTGTTTTAGTCTTTTAGATGCCATTCGTCTGGCAGGAAGCCATGTTGGAGCAGAAGATCTCTGTGTCTTGTAGTTTGCAGACTTAAAGGCCTCCCGACCGGCAGCTACTACAATACCAGAGCATAGAATCAGAGCAGGGAGCCCATCGACCTGCAGACAGACAAATTAAATATTTTTTATTGTACTCTAATAGTAGTGGAATTACATTTTGATGGGAAAAACGGCATCTATTAATTATTGAAATAGCCCACTTGTAAAATCCTGCCTTAAAGCTAATACTTTATTTATCCAAATTATTTTCACCAAATACCTAGTACCTATTCATGTAGGTACCTAAATCATGCGCAATTTGCTAAAAAAATAGAAGTAGAAGAGTTCAAATTATCAATTGAATTGTTTGTAATTGATAAATTGATAATTCAATAAATATTGGACACCAAGGCTAAATCAATCTCAAGACACATCAAAAAAAGGTGAACTTTCTGAGGTCCCTACTCCCTAGAAACAGTATCCCAGAATGCCTCCTCAGTTAATATGATTAACAATTAAGGAGCTTAGGACTTTCTCTTTCTCTGGCTGTTATGTGTCAGTCAGGCAACATGCTGCCAATCAGTTAAGGCTGGGTCACCTCCAGTCATGACGTGAGGGCATCACAGGATAATACCAATGTTGAGTGAGGTAAGAGTTGAGAGCCTGAACCTCAAAGGAGAGGCACACGTGTTTGGTTACAGTATCAGCTGTGGTGTCCTGCTCTAACTGGAGCTTGAGGTTGAATATATGAAAGAAGTGTTACTGAACAATAACAAGCAAATCTGAAATGATTATTATTATTAGCAGTAACTGTAGTGTCCATAGGCATGGAGAGAGCACTTACCCTTCTTCCATCCGGTGTGTGTAGTTTGACCACAGGAAAGTGCATCAACTCGGACACGTAATCCAGCAGCGCCTCAAAGGTGGGAGTGGTCCTCTTCTGTAGCATCATATTGTGCTTGACACTTGGGTCCCCATTCCGAAACACCATTAGCCTCTTAGGTGTGCGCACAGTCACAGATTTTTTTTTGCGCATGGGCCTGCCAGGGTTCTGTTTGGCCAGTTGCAAGGCCCGACGGCGGGCGCTCATGGGCCTGGCATGGTACCAGGGCGGAAGCTTCTTACTGGCTGCTGCCATGTTGATGGGTTTGACCTTCCGCTGGTCTGAGCAGATGTAGGCCTTCCCATCTTCCAGTTCATCTAGTGTGTGCACCGCATGGACACCCCGCGGGGTGGTGATGTTCCTCACTCCGAACGGCAGCGGGACCTTCTTGGAGAGGCTGTCCAGGAGGGCATCGAAGGTCTTAAAGGTGCGGCTGTTGATGGCCATGCGCAGGCCACTGAACTGAGGGTCACCGCTCTTGTAGAAGCAGACGTGCTTGGAGGCGATGGGGTCTGTGATATAGGGGTGACGTGACGTGGTCACTGTGTGCCCACTCCCCGAGGACTGGTCCTGGGGGGGCCTTCTTGGACCCACCTCACTCATGATGGCTGGTTAATAGGCTATGGGGAGAAAGAGATGAATGACAGTTGGTCATTTAATTAGAAGAAATCATGGTTAACAGTAGATGGATTATTATCAAATCACATTTTATTTGTCACGCGCCGAATACAACAGGTGTAGGTAGACCTTACAGTGAAAATCTTACTTACAAGCCCTTAACCAACAATGCCATTTTAAGAAAATACCAACAAAAAAAACTAAGAAATAAAAGTAACAAATAATTAAAGAGCAGCAGTAAAATAACAATAGCGAGGCTATATACAGGGGGTACCTGTACAGAGTCAATGTGCGGGGTCATCGGTTAGTCAACGTAATTGAGGTAATATGTACATGTAGGATGAGTTATTAAAGTGACAATGTATAGATAATAAACAGAGAGTAGCAGCAGGTCTTCCTCTGACACTGCCTGGTATAAAGGTCCTAGATGGCAGGAAGCTTGGCCCGAGTGATGTACTGGGCCATACGCACTACCCTCTTTAGAGCCTTGCAGTCGGAGGCCGAGCAGTTGCTATACCAGCCAGTGATGCAACCAGATGGTGCAGCTGTAGAACTTTTGAGGATCTGAGGACCCATGTCAAATATTTTCAGTCTCCTGAGGGGGATTAGGCTTTGTCGTGTCCTCTTCACGACTGTCTTAGAGCATTTGGACCATGATAGTTCATTGGTGATGTGGACACCAATGAACTTGAAGCTCTCAACCTGCTCCACTGCAGCCCCGTCGATGAGAATGGGGGCGTGCTCGGTCCTCCTTTTCCTGTAGTCCACAATCATCTCCTTTGTCTTGATCACGTTGAGAGATAGGTTGTTGTCCTGGCACCACACGGCCAGGTCTCACCTCCTCCCTATAGGCTTTCTCATCGTTGTTGGTGATCAGACCTACCACTGTTGTGTCATCTGCAAACTTGATGATGGTGTTGGAGTTGTGCCTGGCCAGCAGTCATGAGTGAACAGGGAGTACAGGTACAGGAAGTGTTGTTACCTACCCTTACCACCTGGGGGTGGCCCGTCAGGAAGTCCAGGAACCAGTTGCAGAGGGAGGTGTTTAGTCCCAGGGTCCTTAGCTTAATGATGAGCTTTGAAGGCACTATGGTGTTGAACGTTGAGTTGTAGTCAATGAATAGCATTCTCTCATAGGTGTTCCTTTTGTCCAGGTGGGAAATGGTAGTGTTGAGTGCAATAGAGATTGCATCATCTGTGGATCTGTTGGGGCGGTATGGAAATTAGAGTGGGTCTAGGGTTTCTGGGATAACGGTGTTGATGTGAGCCATGACCAGCTTTTCAAAGCACTTCATGGCTACAGATGTGAGTGCTACAGGTCGGTAGACATTTAGGAAGGTTACCTTAGTGTTCTTGGGCACAGGGACTATGGTGGTCTGCTTGAAACATGTTGGTATTACAGACTCAGTCAGGGACAGATTGAAAATGTCAGTGAAGACACTTGCCAGTTGGTTAGCGCATGTTCGGAGTACACGTCCTGGTAATCCGCCTGGCCCTGCGGCCTTGTGAATGTTGACCTGTTTAAAGGTCTTACTCACATTGGCTAAGGAGAGCGTGATCACACAGTCATCCAGAACAGCTGATGCTCTCATGCATGCTTCAGTGTTACTTGCCTTGAAGCGATCATAGAAGTAATTTAGCTCGTCTGGTAGGCTCGTGTCACTGGGCAGATCGCGGCTGTGCTTCCCTTTGTAGTCTGTAATAGTTTGCCAGCCCTGCCACATCCGACGAGCATTGGAGCTGGTGCAGTACGATTCAATCTTAGTTCTGTATTGACTTTTTGCCTTTTTGATGGTTTGTCGAAGGGCATATCGGGATTTTTTTATAAGCTTCCGGGTTAGAGTCCTGCTCTATGAAAGCGGCAGCTCTACTCTTTAGCTCAATGCGGATGTTTCCTGTAATCCATGGATTCTAGTTGGGGTATGTACGTACGGTCACTGTGGGGACGACGTCATCGATGCACTTATTGATGAAGCCAGTGACTGATGTGGTGTACTCCTCAATGCCATCGGAAGAATCCCAGAACATATTTCCAGTCTGTGCTAGCAAAACAGTCCTGTAACTTAGCAGCTGCTTCATCTGACCACTTTCTTATTGACCAAGTCACTGGTGCTTCCTGCTTTAGTTTTTGCTCTCATATTAATCTAGTCCATCTATGACAAAAAACATTTTTTTTTTGTTTAAAATCTATTGGCTACAAATCGATTTCTGAATGTGCTATAGCAACAAAAACCACTCTCTCCTGCTGCGTTTCGATAAGTAAGGATTCCAGGCATATGCGTTGTTAGTGGCTGGGACGTAGGGTTCAGCCAGGAGTTGATGGACAGTCGGAAGATCGAATGAAATGGTAGGAGGGACATCCCAGCTTCAAGTGGTGTCAGATTTCACATCCTGCTTCACACTGGCAGAAGAGACATACTGCTGTGTCCGTGAGAATCAGGGCTACCGCTCAATGCAAGCCATTTCGATTTATAATAAAAAATGTTGGTTGGAACCAGAACAGGGGTCTTTACACCTAAGAGGTTTTAAAGTGCTGTGAAAATATTTTCAAAATTAGTAATACATCATATAAGTGGGAGGTAATGCAACAATGATATTTCCTTATGTACTTGAATGAGTATGCTATTTCAATTATTTTAAAAAGTATATATTTTTTTGTCTATTATACCTTCTTCTTTACCAAAGAAGAAGTGAACACATGATGATTATGAGACTTAATACAAGAGACAGGCCCCATTAGCAATGCTCATTATGCATAAAGGACATCAACAAAATCACATTTTCCTCGTTAGGCCTAATTGTTTACTGGTCCGATTAAACTGGTAACAGATTGAGTGACGTCTTGAGGGCATATGTTGTTTACTTCAAGGGACATGGTGTTATCAGGCTTAACAGACTACTGCCAGACTACAACAAACTACAACAATGAATGAAACAACATTGTATTCATTATATAGAATTCTTTGCTATTTCAGGCTATTGGATAATATTAAAGTAGTTGAAAATAGTTTTGTCTCTTTGATCCAATTTCTGATCAGGAATTTGTACAAATAAAAATAAACATTTGTGCCGATAGTGTAACTATTTATCACATATTATTGTAAAGTAACATTGCCGACACTGTTATATGGTAGAAATATACAACTTTATCTATATTTTATCTACAAGGTTATCTATGTGTTACCTACAAAGTAGCTAGGCTAAAGGTAGATTAATTTGAACAGAGGTATGTGCGACAGCTCAACTCTTATCGACAATAAAACTAAAACTAAAGTAAATGAACATTTCATTAACATAAAAGATTGAGTAAACTCACCTAATATCCCATGATAAAAATGTCAGTTGGTGTATCCACAAAAGTATCGACAAAATGTTCTCCCATGCTCTGCATTATGGCTACTGTTGGCCAGCTCTGTGCTGGGAGCTAAGGGTTATTTAGGGAGGCAACATCATGATTAATTTGCTTAATCTTTGCTCAAAGATAATCTCCCCTAGAACAGTGTTGTGTGTGAAGAGAGTGACTGTGTGTGATTGGCCTATACACTGCCCAGATCAAAGAATATAATTAATTCAGCTGTCATTTATTGTTTCCAGGAAGTAATTTGAGAGATTCCCACCTGAGGAGATAACGTACTGTACTTTTTGAAAAAAAGAAAATAAATAGGGGCTAGATCAGCTTTAATATTGCATATAGATTGTAGCTTCCATCAATGTAATTGTCTGCGTCATCTCCAATCACCCATATATTTTTGGGTAAATACTGTATATACAGTACATTGATACATACATATACACAGATACATACATATAAACACACACACACACACTCATATATATATATATATATATATATATATACAGTGCCTTGCGAAAGTATTCGGCCCCCTTGAACTTTGCGACATTTCAGGCTTTAAACATAAAGATATAAAACTGTATTTTTTTGTGAAGAATCAACAACAAGTGGGACACAATCATGAAGTGGAACGACATTTATTGGATATTTCAAACTTTTTTAACAAATCAAAAACTGAAAAATTGGACGTGCAAAATTATTCTTCCTAACATAATGATGGTCATTATGACAAAACAGTTCTATTTTTGTTTTATCAGACCAGAGGACATTTCTCCAAAAAGTATGATCTTTGTCGCCATGTGCAGTTGCAAACCATAGTCTGGCTTTTTTATGGTCGTTTTGGAGCAATGGCTTCTTCCTTGCTGAGTGGCCTTTCAGGTTATGTCCACATAGGACTCGTTTTACTGTGGATAAAAATACTTTTGTACCTGTTTCCTCCAGCATCTTCACAAGGTCCTTTGCTCCTGTTCTGGGATTGATTTGTACTTTTCGCATTAAAGTACGTTCATCTCTAGGAGACCGAACACGTCTCCTTCCTGAGCGGTATGATGGCTGCGTGGTCCCATGGTGTTTATACTTGTGTACTATTGTTTGTACAGACGAACGTGATACCTTCAGGCGTTTAGAAATTGCTCCCAAGGATGAACCAGACTTGTGGATGTCTACAATTTTGGCTTATTTCTTTTGATTTTCCCATGATGTCAAGCAAAGAGGCACTGAGTTTGAAGGTAGGCCTTGAAATACATCCACAGGTACACCTCCAATTGACTCAAATGATGTCAATTAGCCTATGAGAAGCTTCTAAAGCCATGACATCATTTTCTGAAATTTTCCAAGCTGTTTAAAAGCACAGTAAATTTAGTGTATGTAAACTTCTGACCCACTGGAATTGTGATACAGTTAAATAATCTGTCTGTAAGCCATAGTTTTAAAAATTACTTATGCCGTTCACAAAGTAGATGTCCTAAACAACTTGCCAAAACTATAGTTTGTTAACAAGAAATTTGTGGAGTGGTTGAAAACGAGTTTTAATGACTCCAAACTAAGTGTATGTAAACTGTAAACTTCCGACTTCAATTGTGTATATGTATATATATATGTATATATATATATATATATATATATATATATATATTATTTTCCACCAACCTCTACACTCAACCTCTCCCATCTATTTCTGATGTCCATCCATTTGCCATATATTTTCTTTTGTTTATATATATATATATATATATATATATATATATATATAATTTTTTTACCCCGTTTTATCTCCAATTTCATGGTATCCAATTGGTAGTTACAGTCTTGTCTCATTGGTGCAACTCCCGTACAGACTCGGGAGAGGTGAACGTCGAGAGCCCGCTTCCTCCGAAACACAACCCAACTAAGCAACACTGCTTCTTGACACAATGCCCAATTAACCCAGAAGCCATCTGCACCAATGTGTCGGAGGAAACACCGTGCCCTTGGTGACCATGTCAGCGTGTACTGCGCCCGGCCCGCCACAGGAGTCGCTAGTGCGCGATGGGACAAGGACATCCCTGCTGGCCAAACCCTCCCCTAACCTGGACGACGCCCCATGGGTCTCCCGGTCACAGCCGGCAACGAAAGAGTCTGGACTCGAACCCAGAATCTCTCGTGGCAGAGCTAGCACCAATGTGCCTTAGACCACTGCACCACTTGCGAGGCATATATTTTTAACTGTGCTGTTTCACAAAAGTTCTGAACCTATATACATTTTACAGACACAGTATATTTTACATCAGTTATCTTGTTGTTATTAGTCCTACCCTTCAGCTCCATTTTATCCCTCCCATCTATCTCTTAACACCATCCATATTGGATTTACAGTGGGGCAAAAAAGTATTTAGTCAGTCACCAATTGTGCAAGTTCTCCCACTTAAAAAGATGAGAGAGGCCTGTAATTTTCATCATAGGTACACTTCAACTATGACAGACACATTTTTTTTTTAAATCCAGAAAATCACATTGTAGGATTTTTAATGAATTTATTTGCAAATTATGGTGGAAAATAAGTATTTGGTCAATAACAAAAGTTTATCTCAATACTTTGTTATATACCCATTGTTGGCAATGACAGAGGTCAAACGTTTTCTGTAAGTCTTCACAAGGTTTTCACACACTGTTGCTGGTATTTTGGCCCATTCCTCCATGCAGATCTCCTCTAGAGCAGTGATGTTTTGGGGCTGTTGCTGGGCAACACAGACTTTCAACTCCCTCCAAAGATTTTCTATGGGGTTGAGATCTGGAGACTGGCTAGGCCACTCCAGGACCTTGAAATGCTTCTTACAAAGCCACTCCTTTGTTGCTCGGGCGGTGTGTTTGGGATCATAGTCATGCTGAAAGACCCAGCCACGTTTCATCTTCAATGCCCTTGCTGATGGAAGGAGGTTTTCACTCAAAATCTCACGATACATGGCCCCATTCATTCTTTCCTTTACACGGATCAGTAGTCCTGGTCCCTTTGCAGAAAAACAGCTCCAGAGCATGATGTTTCCACCCCCATCCTTCACAGTAGGTATGGTGTTCTTTGGATGCAGCTCAGCATTCTTTGTCCTCCAAACACGACGAGTTGAGCTTTTACCAAAAAGTTATATTTTGGTTTCATCTGACCATATGACATTCTCCCAATCTTCTTCTGGATCATCCAAATGCTCTCTAGCAAACTTCAGATGGGCCTGGACATGTACTGGCTGAAGCAGGGGGCATGTCTGGCACCGCAGGATTTGAGTCCCTGGCGGCGTAGTGTGTTACTGATTGTAGGCTTTGTTACTTTGGTCCCAGCTCTCTGCAGGTCATTCACTAGATCCCCCCGTGTGGTTCTGGGATTTTTGCTCACCATTCTTGTGATCATTTTGACTCCACAGGGTGAGATCTTGCATGGAGTCCCAGATCAAGGGAGATTATCAGTGGTCTTGTATGTCTTCCATTTCCTAATAATTGCTCCCACAGTTGATTTCTTCAAACGAAGCTGCTTACCTATTGCAGATTCAGTCTTCCCAGCCTGGTGCAGGTCTACAATTTTGTTTCTGGTGTCCTTTGACAGATCTTTGGTCTTGGCCATAGTGGAGTTTGGAGTGTGACTGTTTGAGGTTGTGGACAGGTTTCTTTTATACTGATAACAAGTTCAAACAGGTGCCTTTAATACAGGTAACGAGTGGAGGACAGAGGAGCCTCTTATAGAAGAAGTTACAGGTCTGTGAGAGCCAGAAATCTTGCTTGTTTGTAGGTGACCAAATACTTATTTTCCACCATAATTTACAAATAAATTCATTAAAAATCCTACAATGTGATTTTCTGGATTTCTTTTACTCATTTTGTCTGTCATAGTTGAAGTGTACCTATGATGAAAATTACAGGCCTCTCTCATCTTTTTAAGTGGGAGAACTTGCACAATTGGTGGCTGACTAAATACTTTTTTGCCCCACTGTACGTTTTCATTTCAGTATTCTCCATCTCCACTAACCTAAACTAATCATATGGATTGTTTTTCTATTAATAATGTAAAATTAACAGCTGTACAGAAAGACTCATGTGAAGGCCTAATTACAGAAGAACTTCTTGATGCAATTAAAGCCTTTAAGTCTGGGAAAACTCCAGGGCTGGATGGCGTACTAGTGGAGGTATACCAAACCTTTTTTTACTTAGAGGACTGTTATTAGCATGTTTTAACCACTCCTATATAAATTCTTTCATATTTTTTGTCTGGACGAAGTGTTCGCGCCTCATGAAGATGGACTACAAATCCGTCATTTATTGTCTGACTGGGATTCCTGGGAGTGCCTTCTGATGAAGAACATCAAAGGTAAGTGAATATTTATAGTATTATTTCTAACTTCTGTTGACTCCAAAATGGCGGATATTTCTCTGGCTGGATTGGGCTCTGAGTGCCGTTCTCAGATTATGCTTTTTCCGTCAAGTTAAAAAAAAATATCTGACACAGTGGTTGCATTAAGGAGAAGTCTATCTTTAATTATGTGAATGACACTTGTATCTTTTACCAATGTTAATTATGAGTATTTCTGCAAAATCACCGGATGTTTTGGAATCAAAACATTTGCACATAACACGCCAATGTAAACTGAGATTTTTGGATATAAATATGCACATTATCGAACAAAACATATATGTATTGTGTAACATGATGTCCTATGAGTGTCATCTGATGAAGATCATCAAAGGTTAGTGATTAGTTTTATCTATATTTCTGCTTTTTGTGACTCCTCTCTTTGGCTGGAAAAATGGCTGTGTGTTTTTTTGATTTGGCGGTGATCTACCAATCATATGTTGTGCTTTCGCTGTAAAGCATTTTTGAAATCGGACACGATGGGTTGATTAACAAGAAGTGTATCTTTAATTTGCTGTATTGGACTTGTTAATGTGTGAAAGTTACCTATTTCTAAAAAATATTTTTGAATTTCGCGCACTGCCTTTTCAGCGGAATGTTGTCGAGGGGTTCCGCTAGCGGAACGCCTGCGCTAGAAAGGTTAATGAACATGCACCTGTGGAACGGTCGCTAAGACACTAACAGCTTACAGACGGTAGGCAATTAAGGTCACAGATATGAAAACTTAGAACATTAAAGAGGCATTTCTACTGACTCTGGAAAAACAACAAAAGAAAGATACCCAGGGTCCCTGCTCATCTGCGTGAACGTGCCTTAGGCATGCTGCAAGGAGGCATGAGGACTGCAGATGTGTAAATAAACTGTACTGTGAGAAGCCTAAGACAGCACTTCAGGGAGACGGGACGGACAGCCGATCGTCCTTGCAGTGGCAGACCACGTGTAACAACACCTGCACAGGATCGGTACATCCGAACGTCACACCTGCGGGACAGGTTCAGGATGGCAACAACAACTGCCCGAGTTACACCAGGAACGCACAATTCCTCCATCAGTGCTCAGACTGTCCGCAATAGACTGAGAGAAGCTGGACTGAGGGCTTGAAGGCCTGTTGTAAGGCAGGTCCTCACCTGACATCACAGGCAACAACGTCGCCTATGGGCACAAACCCACTGTCACTGGACCAGAAAGGACTGGCAAAAAGTGCTCTTCACGGTTTTGTCTCACCAGGGTGGGATGGTCGGATTCGCGTTTATCGTTGAAGGAATGAGCATAACACCAAGGCCTGTACTCTGGAGCGGGATCGATTTGGAGGTGGAGGGTCCCTCATGGTCTGGGGCGGTGTGTCACAGCATCATCCTACTGAACTTGTTGTCATTGCAGGCAATCTCAATGCTGTGAGTTATAGGGAAGACATCCTCCCTCCTCCCTCATGTGGTACCCTTCCTGCAGGCTCACCCTGACATGACCTTCAAGCATGACAATGCCACCAGCCATACTGCTCATTCTGTGCGTGATTTCCTGCAAGACAGGAATGTCAGTGTTCTGCCATGGCCAACGAAGAGCCCGGATCTCAATCCCATTAAGCACGTCTGGGACCTGTTGGATCGGAGGGTGAGGCCTAGGGCCATTCCCCCCCCGAAATGTCCGGGAACTTGCAGGTGCCTTGGTGGAAGAGTGGGGTAACATCTCACAGCAAGAACAGGCAAATCTGGTGCAGTCCATGAGGAGATGCACTGCAGTACTTAATGCAGCTGGTGGCCACACCAGATACAGACTGTTACTTTTGATTTTGACCCCCACTTTGTTCAGGGACACATTATTCCATTTCTGTTAGTCACATGTCTGTGGAACTTCTTCAGTTTATGTCGTAGTTGTTGAATCTTGTTATGTTCATACACATATTTACACGTTAAATTTGCTGGAAATAAACGCAGTTGACAGTGAGAGGACTTTTTTTTTTGTTGCTGAGTTTATATCTCACTACGTACTGTACCTTACCATTTCATATCTCTCAAAAACCATGACAGGGATTGCTTTGTAGGAGGTTAAAGGCAACATTTGAATTATCGCAAATCGAAACTTTGGCTACCAGCTGACAACAGACAATACATGAATTTCATCCATATTATGGCAAATATTGCTAAATTAAAACAAAATATATAGTTTTAAGAGTGTTAGCCTGATAATTCAAATGTAAAATAGAAATGATATAAATATATAAATTACACTATAAGAGAGAATAACATTGAATACTGATAATATAAAGTGTAATTAGTAGCACATTCGTCTGGAATCTTATAAAATGAAAGCAGGTTTGTCCATTCTGACCAGTAGGGCCAGCAGATGGTAGCTTACCCATTTCTAATTTTCCAGCAAGGCAAGGCAAGGCAGTAGACCTAATCTCATTCTTTAGATGATAAGGATTAGGGGGATTTCCATTAGAATACCCTCAGAGAGAAGCATTTTATTCTCGATGAGGTGAGGTGTGTAGGGCACGCACGTCACGCCATGCCATGACACGGTCATTTCTGGGATACACTCACCTTTACGTTGAGTTTAGCCCACCTTCTCATGTTGTTTAATTAATACACCTGTATCTTGTTCATGCAATCAGTAGTGCCAGTGCATGCAATTTATCTTGAATATCTTTGACGTTTGTGATCCCACATTTTCCTATAGAAACTATATTTATTATTAAAACACATTTTATTTTTTATATACATCTAACTTTCAACAGATTACAGAGTTATCAAGGTTGTAGAGTGGATTAGGGTGAAATCTGAATTGAGGTTATTAGCCGCTTGTTTATGATCATCTGTATATCTGCACTCAGATGTTAAGCAAAGGCGACCAAAACTGAAATACACCAACTATTTATAGTGAGAGAGGGATTTACTCAGGAGGTGGCTTCATTCCTGAGAAGCCCTGCTATGGAAGGCCTTGATCAGTATAGTAAGGGACCAAAGGAACATTCTAATGCCAATGTTACTTACAGTAACAAATGTTTCAAAACAAAACAATGTCAGAGTGACATGATGTAACAGCAAACATCCATTTTAAAATGATAATTGTGTGTGTGGGAGCAGCATGTGTTTCTGTGAGTGTGTGTGTGCTTGCTTGATATTCCAGGAAAGAATTCCTGCTGAGCCTGACCAGACAGACGTGGAAGAATGCAGCCTGCAGCCTCCCCGTGCACCCACTGTGTGGCCTGTTCCCAAAACAATACGGAGCAGAAAAATTTGACAAATCCTTAAAAGGAAGCTGGAGTGAACAATGGAGGAAGGCCTCCAAGTAAACAGGTAGGCTTGGAGCCTGCATACCCCTCATTTCAATCCTCTCCTCCCTCCAGTGATAAGAGACTGGGGAATGTTTAAAGCAGGGGGCTTGGGTTGGGGGGGTCACACAGATAGAGCAGCAGAGATCCTGTCCCACAACTGACATGTCTTGTTCCTACCCAAGCTTAAAGCTTCATCCACCTTCATTGTAAACACAAGGGTTCTGTTTCTTTAACTTTCTCAGTCAGATTCTACTAAACCAGATGTTAGTGTGATCATTTGTGTGTTTTCTTCTTCCTCTTCTTCTCACAGTCCCGATTACACTTAAAATCACACACTGTCACAACATCTGTCTCAACAGATTACAAGTGCATTGCCACTCATACCATACCCTTAGCATCTATAACTAATTGGTGACAAGTTAGATTCAAACCTATTCTGTTAACGGGAAAAAAATGTGTGATATGTTTTGGCCGTTGTACCCTCTCTATATTTGGCCTGGTGTTCTCTATGCAGCTGCTCATGCAGATCTGTCTGGGCGTACTCACGTCAGACACCTCTCTACGATGTAATTCCTCAATCCACGGCCACACTCCTCCAGTATGTCACACACTAAGTGTTGGGGTCGACTCCTGCTCTTCAGGTCAACAACACTCAGCATTCACAGAAATAAACACCTTGGTTTTGCTCTTTGTTCTAAAGAAGTTATGGGAGGCAAGAAACAAAATCTTATTGAGTGCATTGTTTTGAATTAGAATATGCCTATATGGCTGACGTGGGTTCCTGGGAAGATTCCAACCATCGCAGCTGCCAGGCTACCAATTATATGTAACTCAACTGCAATCTCACCAACGAGTTACGACTACGACTGGCCATTCCAATTAAAAACCAAGCAGCTGGTCAAGCTCCTATCTAAGCTATGCTCTGTAACATACACCAATGGAAAAGTTTTGATATTTTCAGAGATTTCTTAGTTGAGTATGTAATGGTACAAATTACATTTATCCTGAGAGGACAGTTAAATGTGGAGTCAAGTAAAAAAAAAAAAGTCCAGCCAGCCCACTTTGTTAATGTCCAAAAAATGCCTGCTATTCAGAATTCCATCCGACTGACATCATGCTTTTATAGGGTTGCACTTTTTTCCCTTTTTCATCAGCGGAATTCCCAACTTTTGAATGAGCAGTGTCTGCCAAACAGGACTCGAGGTCACTCCACCCATTCGCACATGCATGTATACGCACACACACTTCCCATATCGACAGATCCTCCCAAAACACACATTTGCGGACAGAAACACACTCAGAGGTCCCACACCCCTTCCATTTTACAGCGCTCTGTATCAGCTGTGCCAAGTTTCTAATCTGCCTGGTGACATCCCTGCTTCCACCATGGGGCAGAGGGAGAGATAAGCACACTCCTCTGTGCGGTAAATCACTCCACACACCCACTCATTCACTCGTTTGACTATTATTCAATTAGCCTGCTCTCACAATGGCCACGGTACCAGACTTCTACAATCAGACAACAAAATGGCTTCTACAGTAATTAGCCAATGACATACTCCTGGTTTTGTTATTGCAATACAAGCTAGATGATGGATACTGCATCCAGTACTACGTGATCACTTACATGGGCTCCCTGGGAAACAATAAGGCTTTTATAATGACATGAACCTGCGGTGAAACAAACTGCCTGCAGTCCTAATTATAGAACTGACTAATTACTAGTGTTATACTGAATCAGACTGAGCAGACAGTCTACTGTGATATCCCTATACTTGTGACTGCTTGGGAAATGCTCCCACTGAGCTCTATAGAGAATACTACGACACTCAACAAGTACTAGGGGAGAAATGACTGATAAGCATACAGTAATTTGATAATCTAAACATGTTTCTATTATGCCCCATTGTAATGTTGTACATTTCACAATCTTGAAGTGTGCAGGGTAGACCTCTCTTTTGGGTCGATTGGGAGACAACAATCATTTAATAGCTCACGCAATCATTCAATAACATTGTAATAAAAAAGCAGAAATGTGTCTCTGTCACCGTGTGAGTACTGACCCCAGGGCTGAGTGCCACACGGCTGTTAGCTTTGGAGAGAAGTGGGGCGGGCGGAGGGCCAGTCTGCTGCCGGGACGGAGGACGGCCTGGCTATGTTGCGCCCCAGATAGCGTCCCGGGGTGAGGAGTGATTTATCCGTCTATGTTTGGGATGGGGCCATCATCAGACAACCTCCCTCTGATTAGGGGTCAGTCTCAGACAGAGCAGCCAGCCAGCCATGAGTGGAGCAGAACAGACCAGACATGCAGCCTGCCTCCGTCGCGTCCGAGCCCCCGGATGCATCCTGACCACCACACAAATGGAGTTTCCATACACTGCCCCAAACACACACACACACACACACACACACACACACACACATCGGTGAGCCAGGAGTCAACCCAATTGAGGTGGCCTTGACATTCCCTCAACCCAACAACAAAAGGATTCGGTGAATCTCAGTCCCCCACTGTTTAACTCCTGTCCCAGTGGAGTATTTAATACCACTGTGTCTTCCTAACACTCGGGGTTCACTTGCAGGTTACTGCCGCCCCTGTTTTTCTGCGGCCTTGGATCCATTGTAGGCATTTTTTGAACATTGCAATAGCTGACCCTTTCAATATAAAGGTGATCCCCTTCAGTTCACTGTACCTTTCATTTGTAATCTTAATTCCATTGCTACAAATATAATTATGTATTTAATCAATTATCAGTATTTATTATTTTTATTTCATAATCAGTGTTTTGAGCTCAATGTATAAAGTGGTTTATATATTTTATATATATTTTTTAACATGATTTCATTTTGTTTCTTGCTGAATTTGTATAATTACAAAAAAAGTATATATTTGTTGTACTCTTCCATACAGTGTTATGACAAAGCAATGTGCAGTTTTCTCGTAGAAAACTACGTCTTCAGAAGTAATTTTCCAGTCATTCAAGGAAGTGACTGCTAATCAGTACAGATTAAAACCTGAACAATACATTGTAAACTATCTACACAACTATACCGGGACTGTTCATAAATCTTACAGCCATAACTACTATCTGCATCGGAGTTTCTGTTCTACAATATACAGGGAAACAGAGGGCTGGACAAAGCCTGGAAATATACTAAACGACCTCATACAGAGTACATGCAGGATATTTACTGCCCATTTCTATGAGTGATTTACAGTCCTGTATAGATACCAGGACAATAAACTATGATTGATCAGACTACATATACATAGGGAAATGTGATGTAATTCCATTGAAGCCATTCAGGCTTTATCCCATCAAACTGTAGCCTACTGTACATTCAGCCCACAACACTCAATTAAATCATACACATTCACGAACAAACACATACACACTCTCCTGCCTCTCCTCTACCCCTTGGCTCTTTCTCTCCTCTCCTCTGTATCTCTCTCTATCTCACTGATTTCTTAACACCCCTGTTCCAACATGAACATGAAACAGCATACAGGTGTAAGATCTTAATTTGACCTGTATTTATTGCTTTATCGGTGATTAGGCTATTAGCTGGTCAAAATGAGGCTACATAAAAAGTGGAATACTGTTAATATAACTGTGTGTTAGTACGGGTTTTCAGTAATTGTATGTAAATCCTCAGCAACAAAAAAGTGATCCAATTAAGTTCTTACATCTGTATGCACACAACAGCAGAGAATGTAATCACCCTGTAGGAATGCCTTACAAAAACAAAATCACTTTTCAGATCTATGCAAATAGAGCAGATATGGGGAAGTCTAAAACGAAACGGTGATCCTGTATTGTCGTGACCGAACAGTGAGCTGTGCTGGGGATTACAGGGCCAAGGATACCCCTCCCTCTCCTGCATGCTCCAAATAGGACCCACTGGTGTTCATGTGCTGGTTCTCTCCCTTACCTCCCAACTCCGTGTCTGCAAATCCCAACGTTACCTGCACACCTCCCGGCCTTGACGTCTGACACAGACCATGTGACACATACACTCGCCCACATGTTTATTTGGACAGAGAAGGTAAAACTTTTAATCTGGCTCTATACTCCAGCATTTTGGATTTGAGATCTAATGTTTTATGAGGCAACAGTACAGAAAGTAACCTTTTATTTGAGGGTATTTTCATACATATCTGTTTTACCATTTAGAAATGAATGCACTTTGTGTATCTAGTCCCCCTATGAAGGTGTCATAAGTAATTGGGCAAATGCACTTATAGTGTGTTACATTTTGTCAAAAGTTTAGTATTTGGTACAATATATTCCATGCACACAATGACTACATTAAGCTTGTGACTCTACAAACTTGCTGGATGTATTTGCAGTTTGTGTTGGTTGTTTCAGATGATGTTTTTGCCCAATATAAATGAATGGTAAATAATGTATTGTATCATTTTGGAGTCATTTTTATTGCGAATAAGAATATCATGTTTATTAACACTTCTACATTAATGTGGATGCTTCCATAATTATGCATAATCATGAATGAATCGCAAATATCAAATCAAATCAAATTGATTTATATAGCCCTTCGTACATCAGCTGATATCTCAAAGTGCTGTACAGAAACCCAGCCTAAAACCCCAAACAGCAAGCAATGCAGGTGTAGAAGCACGGTGGCTAGGAAAAACTCCCTAGAAAGGCCAAAACCTAGGAAGAAACCTAGAGAGGAACCAGGCTATGTGGGGTGGCCAGTCCTCTTCTGGCTGTGCCGGGTGGAGATTATAACAGAACATGGCCAAGATGTTCAAATGTTCATAAATGACCAGCATGGTCGAATAATAATAAGGCAGAACAGTTGAAACTGGAGCAGCAGCACAGTCAGGTGGAAGTTGAAACTAGAGCAGCAGCATGGCCAGGTGGACTGGGGACAGCAAGGAGTCATCATGTCAGGTAGTCCTGGGGCATGGTCCTAGGGCTCAGGTCAGTTGAAACTGGAACAGCAGCATGGCCAGGTGGACTGGGGACAGCAAGGAGTCATCATGTCAGGTAGTCCTGGAGCTCAGGTCCTAGGGCTCAGGTCCTCCGAGAGAGAGAAAGAAAGAGAGAAGGAGAGAATTAGAGAACGCACACTTAGATTCACACGGGACACCGAATAGGACAGGAGAAGTACTCCAGATATAACAAACTGACCCCAGCCCCCCGACACATAAACTACTGCAGCATAAATACTGGAGGCCGAGACAGGAGGGGTCAGGGTCAAATATTGTTGAGTGAGAAAGTCACAGATGCACAAAGATCATGGGGGGTATGATATTTATGCTTCTGTAACTTTTTCACTCATCTTTATTCACAATTCATTCATGATTATCTGTAATTATGGTAGCATCCACATTACAAATGAGACAACATTTGGTGTCATTTGCCAGTCATACAGAGCCTGAAGACAAAATGCTCAACAACAACCACAGTGACAACATAGTATATAGCCTGGCCTACTTCTAGCCTATTACTACTACAACAACAATACAATAGTCAAGTGCGACATTTTAGTTGATTCTCCCAAGCTATGTCTTGGGAGTGAAAATAGTGTGCTCATTGTTTTTGCTATTATTAGTAGTAGCCTAGGCTAACACGGCTAATACAATTAGCCAGTTAGTCAAATACCGACCCACCCTCTCAGAATGTCTAGGTCGAGAAAACAACATAAGTATGTACTGCTCAATTGTCACCGTGTGTGGATTAGGAAAACGTCAATTAATTTAGGCATACTGGTGAATTTCGAGTGAAAATAAAAATAGAGAGTTTTGCTGTCCTGTGTAACCTTCCCATTTCAAATTGTAAGTGAACCATTTGCTAAGGATGGAGTTTGGTGACACACTAATCATTTTTGCAAAGTGCAAAGATGTAGGTAATATAACCAGCAGCTTGCACCTCACCGTGTAGAAGGTTCCGTTGAAAGGCTGCTGCGCTGACAAACTGCGCGAGACTGCCCTCTGGCGGGATTTAAAAAAATTGTATTTTAGTTCAGCTCCTAACTTTATTTTAAAAGGGATTCAGAAATATGAATTTGCTGGTGCAAAAAAACGGCACAATATTATGCTAATTATATAGAACTATAAACATAAAACGAATTGCATGTAGACACATCTGAGAAAGCAGGATGAGAGTAGCCTTCAGTAGCTTAATGCCTTTTGAATAAATGTCAATTTATGGATAATAATACACTAGGCCTGGATACTGGAAAGGAGACTGTACTTGAAAAAGGGAGGAACCCGCCGTCTGCTCTTGGGGAACTGGAAGTAAACTGTTTGCTATTCTAATGACACAGTGTGTTTATAATTTGTTTGAAGCTTATAGTAGCTCAAAAACATAAACGGAGACTTTACTTTCCTGTGTAGGACACACTCTAAAAAAGGCCTCTGTTAAAAAAACAGAAGACAGACCTAACATATATTCACTATTAATTCAATACTGTGGAGAAACCTAGTAGCACATTTTGATTTAATGAATTTCTTATATTTCAATTCAAACCCTTAAACTTGAATAATACTGTTATAAGTTATTATTAGTAAGATAGTCCTTGAACAATAATGCGTAACAGAGGTATTTAGCTACCAAGCATAAAAGTATAGGCGACCTACCTATGCCACAGATGTCAAAGTGAGAACACAATAATGGCAGCTAGGGACTATCTGTTGTTGCAGATGTACCAGTGTGGGTAAGTCATGTTACTGGCGTTCTCAGCACTTGGTGTGAGTCTGGTTCCTTGTTGTTTATCCTACGACAGTGTTTTTAATATCGCACCTGAACTGACACACACACACACACACACACACACACAACAAAGGGGCCTGACCCAGGTCATGACACTCTGACCTCTCTCACTCTATTTAGATTTTATTTTCATGTTTTTTTTTAAAGTTCTTTTTTAGGAAATCCTACCGGTGATCCCAAAATAGGAAGAGCGTTGTGAATTTTATAGAACAAGGTTTCCTCTCGGATGGAGGATGTTCCCAGCCTATCTTTCATGGATAGAGCAAACAGGAGTCATTGGGGCGAGGAAGTGTGGACAGGTGCTCTCGGAAATATTCAAAGATCCACAGAAATAAAACACAATGGTCCACTTTAATCATATTATCACTGCCACTAAGCACTGTATCAAATTCCACCAAATTCGTTTTTCAATTGAAATGTTCTTTGCTGGATTTTTTTTAATGTTCTGGTTTTTATTAGTATGCCTATTATCAAAATAAATAAATATGATGAAAACCTTATTTAATATCGATTAATATATTTTAAATATCAGTTACTTTCATTATACCTAATTTCAAATTATTATAAAATTTAAATATTTTACGTTTGAAATTATTTATTTATTTAGAAATAAATACTTTCAGTGATTTGTAACTTGTCCTTTATGGGTGGTTCTATTCAAAGCACAATTGTTTATGAAATAAAATCACTGTATTTTATTCCTGGTTATGGTGAACCAGTGGAGGCTTCTCAGAAGGGGAAGAGGAGGACCATCCTCCTCAGTGAATTTCCTTCTTTTTTTAAAATAATGAAACATTAAAAAAGGTATGATTTTCAGATAAAAATATACTAAATATATTCACGTCACCAAACAATTGATTAAAACACACTGTTTTGCAATGAAGGTCAACAGTAGCCTCAGCAGCACTCTGTAGGGTAGCACCATAGTGTAGCTGGAGACAGCTAGCTTCTATCCTCCTCTGAGTACATTGACTTCAATATAAAACCTAGGAGGCTCATGGTTCGCACCCCCTTCCAAAGACTTTCTACCAGCATGTCACATGTGCAACCAGAGGGGGAAAAAACTCTAGAGCACCTTTACTCCACACAAAGAGACGCATACAAAGTTCTCTCTCACCCTCCATTTGGCAATTCTGACCATAATTCTATCCTCCGGATTCGGGAGGGGTTGAAATATATTATGGATCACAAAGGGAAACCCAGCCGCGAGCTACCCAGTGACGCGAGCCTACCAGACGAGCTAAATGCCTTTTATGCTAGCTTCTAGGCAAGCAACACTGAAGCATGCATGAGAGCACCATCTGTTTCAGATGACTGTGTGAACACGCTCTCTTTAGCCGATGTGAGCAAGACCTTTAAACAGGTCCACATTCACAAAGCCACAGGGCCAGACGGATTACCAGGATGTGTACACAAAGCATGCGCAGACCAAGTGTCTTCAGTGACATTTTCAACCTCCCTCTAACTGAGTCTGTAATACCTACATGTTTCAAACAGAGCACCATAGTCCCTGTGTTCAAGAAAGTGAAGGTAACCTGCCTAAAATATTACCTCCCTGTAGCACTCACGTTGCTATCCATGAATGCTTTGAAAGGCTGGTATTGGATCACATCAACACCATCATGCCGGAATCCGAAATCCTAGCCTAGACCCACTCCAATTCGTATACCGCTCCAACAGATCCACAGATGACGCAATCTCAATCGCACTCCACATTTGCCCTTTCCAACCTGGAAAAAAGGAAGAATCCTGTTCATTGACTACAGCTCAGCATTCAACAACATAGTGCCCACAAAGCTCATCACTAAGCTAAAGACCCTGGGACTAAACATCGCCATCTGCAACTGGATCCTGGACTTCCTGACGGGCCAAACCCCAGTTGGTAAGGGTAGGTAACAACACATCTGCCACGCTGATCCTCAACACTGGGGCCCCTCAGGGGTGCGTGCTTAGTCCCCGCACGACACCATCACAATCATAAGTTTGCTGACGACATAACAGTGGTAGGCCTGATCACAGACCACGATGATACAGCCTATAGGGAGGAGGTCAGAGACCTGGCAGTGAGGTGCTAGGACTACAACCTCTCCCTCAATGTGAGTAAAACAAAGGAGCTGATCGTGGACTATAGGAAAAGGATGGCCGAAAAGGTCCCCGTTAACACCGACGGGGCTGAAGTGAAGCGGGTCGAGAGTTTCAAGTTTCTTGGTGTCCACATCACCAACAAACTACCATGGCCCAAACACACCAAGACAATTGTGAGGAGGGCACAACAACACCTTTTCCCCCTTAGGAGACTGAAAAGATTTGCCATGGGTCCCCAGATCCGCAAAAAGTTCCTCAGCTGCACCATCGAGAGCATCCTGACTGGTTGCATCACCGCCACATATGGGAACTGCTCGGCATCTGCGCTACAGAGGGTAGCGCGTATGGCCCAGTACATCACTGGGGCCAAGCTTCCTGACATCCAGAACTTATATACTAGGCAGTGTCAGAGGAAGGCCCAAACAATTGTCAAAAACTCAGTCACCCAAGTCATAGACTGTTCTCTTTGACACTGCCTAGAATATAGGTCCTGGATGTCAGGAAGCTTGGCCCCAGTGATGTACCGGAGCGCCAAGCGGTACCGGAGTGCCAAGTCTAGGACCAAAAGTTTCCTTAACAGCTTCTACCCCCAAGCCATAAGACTGCTGAACAATTAATCAAATGGCCACCAATTAATCAAATGGTCATTAATCAATGACCCCCCCCCCTTTGTTTTTACATTGCTGCTACTCACTGTTTATTGTCTACGCATAGTCACTTTACAAATTACCTCGACTAACCACCCCCGCACATTGACTCAGTACCAGTACCCACTGTATATAGCCTCATTTGTGTTATGTAATTTTCTTGTGTTACTTTGTATTTTACATTTTTTTTACTGTAGTTTATTTAGCTAATATTTTCTTAACTCTGTTTCTTCAACTGCATTTTTGGTTAAGGGCTTGTAAGGAAGCATTTTATGGTAAGGTCCACCCCTGTTGTATTCGGCGCATGTGACGAACAATATTTTATTTGATTTTATTTGACTTACACAGTAATTATGACAACTTCCATAGGACGTCCTCCAACCTATCAGAGCTCTTGCAGCATGAACTGACATGTTGTCCACCCAAACAAAGGATCAGAGAATGTATCTAGTACTGAAAGCACAAACTACAGCTAGCTAGCACTACAGTGCATAAAATGTGGTGAGTAGTTGACTCAAACAGAGAAAGGCAATAGCTGAACAGTTTTCTTCCAAAATTAAGGAGAAGCAAGAGAGTGAGAGAGCTAGCTGTATTTTGTAGTATATATTTTCTCACTTTCACTTACTTAGCTAGCATCAAATGAAGCTAGCTAGTTTAGCCTACTTAAACACCTGCCTCAAACAGAGAGAAATGCTATGCTAGCTAGCTGACTATGGCTATCCAACACGGGAACTCTTCCAAGTCAAGGTAAGATTTTTGTTTTTTTTAATTGTATTACCACCGGGGCCTGCTGGTGTAACTGCTAAACTGCTTGCTGCTGACTGTACACTGTACTGCATGAATGTAGCGGTTTTTACAAACTCATTAGTTCTAGTAGCTGGTCACAGACAGCTGATGTCTTGTGCACTGAAGTCCACATGCGAAGGGAAAAGGTGAGAGGAGTAGAACATGTAGATAGACGCGAGAAGGAATTATATATACTGTTCATGAGCTGTTTGTATGTGGCTGCTATGAAAGTGAACTGTGTTTGTGTGTGATCAGAGGTGTATTCATTGTGCCGATTATTTTGAAAAATGTATCTTAAATGGAAGCAAACGTAACAAAACAGGGATAACCATACCTGAATATGTCCAGTAGAAACTATAGTTTGCTGTTGGACTAATGATCGCACCCTAGATCAGCTAGATGCAGGCAAGAGTGTGCAATGCGGTATTGAATGTGTCACTGCCTGTCACCTTGATTACTCAAAATTCTCTCGACCTTTGCACCTACGTTGTAAACTTTAATTCATAGGCGTTGTTGCAACCTCATAATGGGTACAGGGTAAATTTGAGTATCATGTAGTAGCCTAACCCTATTGATGTTACATTGAGCTGGGTGAATGGAATATAAATGACAGTCATCCAATATGCTGTAATAGACATAAGGCCATGTTCGTTAAAAAATAACCACCCTCCCTCATCTAAAATGGTACCAACCGCCACTGTGCTGAACCCATCATATTACTGGTAAAAGTTAGTAGTCACTGTTTGTCAATATAATGTCTGTTGACAGACATGCACAGGGGTACAAAATTGATCTCTGATACTATTTCCTGAGGTTTTCCTTAAGTATTTGAGGCCTTGACGTACAGGGGGTAGCTGTGAAGAAAAGATACTGGGAACGAACATCAACACTACCCCCAGTTATTTGTGGGCTCTACCACAGCCTCGCCTCCCCATACCCCCACCTCAATCCCTTTCGTCCTATGGCAAATAAGCCAAGAGCTAAATGTTTAATGTACAGTATATACATTCACAGTGTGTGCTCTGCTGTTAACATTTTAGTTATTTTAGTGGTAGTATTTACTGGTTTGATCATGTTGACATTTCCCCTTTTCCTTCAGGCAGAAATTAGTGCATTCATATAGCATAACTCTATAAAAGGTGTATAGAAAAAATTGTATAAAAGTAAATTGTAAGGCTACTCTTAATGTCTCTGAAAATGGTGCTGTAGAAGCACTCAGCGAATCACTGATATAGTAACTGAGGTCATGTCAAAAGGAGAGGGACCCACATTATGTTTCTTCACCACCCACACCCACTCCTGTGAGAGCTATATATAACCGTATGAGACAAGGCAAGGGGCAGAATCAGAAGAAAAACTAAACGATTGAATCACTGCATGGAACAGAGATTGACTTGATGTGGACTATATTTAGTGTCAACACAACTGGACCCTGGTCGTTCTGACAGGCAAGGGCTATGAAACCGATCAGTCCCCGAGAAGGAGGGCATTTGCCTGGGATTATAGAACAACCCTCCACCCCAAACCCTGGTTTAGACAGGGAACAGACACACCCTCCTCTGTGTCTGCAGCTGTCTCACATTCTGTATATGCAATCCACTATTATTGACTTCATTGGCAGCCAGGGTTGCTTACTATCAGTTTTACTGTCCTTTCTTTCTCTTACTTTCCTTTTTTTAATGTGATTTAATTGCACAACCTAAATATTCCAACTGTTCATGACCAAGAATAGTTTGCAGGGAACTGCTTTGATTTTGCTCTTGCATGTTCTCTGTCTTCCTGGGTGCCAGTTATGACTTAAAGTATGCAGGTTTTGCTTTGATTGTTGTTCAGATTAATAGATTGTATCTCATTAGTTTGTTTTGTGTGTTTTTGTTGTCATAGTAACCCTTACCAAATACTCAATTGGAGGTTTAGGGCAAAGCCAGATTATTCAAGGCAAATGTTATTCACAAGACATAACATGGGTCTCTTCTGTCTGTTACAATACAGAGACAGAGGATTTTCAACAGTGTTAAGTTTTGTCAGATATTGGGGTATCTATTTATTTATGTTCTGTACTGGTTAAAGCTGTTTGTGACTTTATCTGTGAGTGGATGAAACTTGTTTGACCATGTTTGTGGTAAATAAAGCCATATTTCCCAAGTTGTTAGTGTTTGAATAAAGCTGTATTTGTGAAAGGCAGCTAGCTACCTGAGGTAAGATTAGTGCATTGCTGTGATTAAGTGCTCCTGTGTTAAAGTAGGGAGCCGCCCGGCCGAGCCTAGAGGTAATCTCCCTGACTACTCCCCTCCCTCCCCTTCCCGGCCTGGCCGGCCACTCACTGTCAGATAGGCCTCAGGAGACTTCGCCACCTCTCCTAGTACACAGGAGCACCACATAAAGCCACTCTTTCTTGGACTGTAGGGTACGTCTATCAGTGTGTTCTCTCTCTCTGTCTTGTTCTCTCTCTCTCTCTCTCTCTCTCTCTCTCTCTCTTTTCTTATCCATTTTCCTGCCCATTTTCCTGCTCCCCCAAACCATCCCACTCCCAGTCTGTGCAGGTGACCCCCCCCACCCACCCACTCTGTTGATCTTGCTGTGGGGATAATGGTCTGAGCTGGTCGGTTATGCCATTAGCTATCCCAACAGAGCTAAACCCAGCTGCAGACTGAATTTACACAGATTCACACCAATTAGACTGGATTCTCCAGTCTAGCCCAAAGGGAAGTGTGTCACATGTTATGAAGGGGGGAGGGGGTGCAAATGTTTCACTTGTAGGGCGAAACATTTGCCTATCTGTGTTTTGTGTGTGTGTTTGGGGTAGTACTTATGTATTACAGTATAAAGAGAAAATGGCAGTCATATGCAGCGCTGGATTAATGACCATCTTGGATGTTTTAAGTGGAAAAAAGCACAATGTGTAACAAATTAGATGAATAAAATAGGACCGGGACAGACCAAGTCACCCGCACTCGGATATGGTTTATCCATATGTTTAAAACAAGCCTTTTATTGTTCTTGAAGATTTAAAATCTCTAAAATGAGAGCATCATTATGAGTGTGGGAAGTACAGGGAATAACCTTGAGCTCCAACCTCTGCTTGTGTTACATGGGAGAGATTTCAAAACATTGGACATGAACAAAGTGGAGGAATATACGGCTTTGGAACATGCTTCCTCTAGAGCACTGAAAATGTTTTCTGGGGTCAGGGGGATTGACCCCTTAGAGAAGAACCTCTTCCTTTCAAAAAGGAACATCTTTATTTATAAAACGGTACCCAGTTGTTCAACTATAAATACATCTGAATTGTTGTCTTGATGCACTTCATAATTACCTTCCTCATCCTTTCAACATCAAATGTCCATATTCTTTATCTGTTTTCTAAATGAATCCATGCTATAGATATACTATCTGCTGAAAAACTTAAACATATACCTTTTATTTGGCAACCAAAATATATTTGTATAAAAATGTTTAGTATTGTATGACTCTCCATTGTCTAGCATGGGTGTAGTAAATATACTCAAATTTAATGGCCTCTGTCATTAATCAGGGGAGACTAAATCACTTAGAAACAGGATGTCCGGGACATAAACTGTATTCCCATACTGTGAAAACAAGGCGCCATGTGTAAATCAGACCCTGAGATCACCTCTATTCTAAACGGGGCAGGAAGCCGGTCCAGAGTCTTCCACTGTGGATGAACTTAGTTGCCAGGTGATCTGTTCCACAACATTCCACAATGATACCATCATGAAAAAAAAGGTGTATATTTGTTAGATTATTATTATTTTTTTTTACATTGTTGTGAAATTAATCTAGGCTACCACTAATGTCTACACAGTATACAAATAAGTTACTGCTTCAACAAATTTGATTATTAATAACTTTAAACACATGGTCTATAACCTCTACAGACGAAGTAAATGTTGCTATATATAAACAATGAAAACATTGCACCAATAACTAAATATGGCTACCCAGGTGCATGAATATACTGTCAGAATCTATGTGGTACAGTATTTCAACAATGAAAAGAGGTCATGTAATTAAAAACCAAAAAACAGAGAAAGGAACATCTATTTTGGTTCAAAACTTTATTTTTTAAAAGTGCAAAAGTATAAAACAGCTATACATAAAACCTTAAAATAGTAACTATACATTATTTATTATCACAAAATGTATTTATATTCCTGCTCAGGAGCTTTCCCCTTTGCACAGTGTGTGAAACTATAATCACAATTCAAATGTCCTATAGCTTCTCAGCTCATAAAGTGACACAAATTGAACGTCCTTCACACGAAAAGAAAATAACATACTGCATTTAAAACCTCAAATGAAAGAGTTCCCACTGTTCCCACTGTTCCCACTTGCCTTTAATGGTAACAGAATGAAAGAGTTCCCACTGTTCCCACTTGCCTTTAATGGTAACAGAATGAAAGAGAAAGACAGAGCTAGACAGGGAGGGAGAGATAGCGAGAGAGAGAGAGAGAGAGAGAGAGAGAGAGAGAGAAATAGAGAGAGGAAACAGAGAGAGACATTTGAGGTCAGGTTATGTACTGTAATAGCTGCAGTAGTAGAGACGTGATTGACAGACAGGGCGGACCAGGAGGTTAGGAGTTGTTGTAGTTACAGTAGTACACTGTGCTGGCGTCAGAGAGCACAGAGGATATCAGGCTCTCAGGTCCCTGCATGTTGGCCTCATGCACCCCATAAGACAGGCCTGTCATGTCTCCAGGTCTGGAGGAGCTCAGGTACTGCTCAAACTCACTGCGGTCCACCTCCCCTATCAGCTCTGAGGGGTGCATCTGCTCCACCTGGTCTGCTGGGTGGGGTTGGGAGTCTGGGGGAGGGGAGAGCTGTCCTGCCCCATGGCCTGGGTGTCGCTTGGGGTGACTGGGGCTGCAGTGCTGGCTGTAGTACATGGCCAGTTGGTTGAAGGTGGGGGGCATGGGGCCAGCCTGGGAGGCTTGCTGCTGCTCTGTGGGGGAGGAGTGGTGTCTGTGGAGCATGGGGTTGGCGTGGTGGTTGGAGTGAGGGTCCTGAGGTGGGTACTCTGCCCCCTGAGAGTGGTAGGCATACACGGGCATCATGTGGCACTCCTCCTGAGAGTGGCTGTGGAAGAACATGGAGTCTGTCTCCACAGCATCCAGTGGGGATGTGTCGGGGGTGGGCAGGCAGTAGGATTCGTAGGAAGCCCCTCCGAGGGCCTGGGCTTCGCGGTAGTGGCCGAGGGATTGAGGAGACACTTGGTAGCCATGCTCATGGTGGTAACCCATGCTCTCCATACACACCCTACCTTCCCCACCCAGGGAGGTGCTCTGCTGGTTGGACATGCTGTGGACCAGGAACCCAGAGTCCAGGCGCTTAATCCTCTTCGCCTGCTTCCTCCTCCGGGGTCGGTACTTGTAGTTGGGGTGATCCTGCATGTGCTGCACCCGAAGCCTCTCAGCCTCCTCTACAAACGGCCGCTTCTCCGACACAGGAAGGGCTTTCCACGACTTCCCTACAGATCAACAACAAAGCCCACGTCAGTTATAGCGGCATCAGGCATGCAGTCTGATGATGCGCTCCAAAATAGCTCATCATCAATTTAGTAACAGCAGAACTTTCATTTCGAAATAACATTAGTGTTATTATTGATCGTACATTTGTTGTGATTGATTAATTTGAGTTACCTAGACTATTTCAATGGCCAGAATAAGGGCAGGGCGTTAGCATCATGTGCTTTTTCAAGAGAATTATGCTTTTTCAAGATAATTTGGCCCTATGCAAATAGCCTACTACAAACCAAAATCATGGAAGTATAGGAATAAAAATAATATTTATAATATTGCTGCTCGAATAAATGCAGTATGCTTCCACGTGGTAACACACTGCTTAAAATTATACAAATTCCCTAGCATTTGATCACTTATGAAATATTATTGAAATACTTGCTAAACAAGAAATTCCCATTGGTCTTTACAAATATCACGTCAGTAACAGGCCTACACAATCAATTGCTATTTAATTTCCTTACCCAACATTTTGCTCAACTCCGCATTGTGCAGGTCTGGATTTTGTTGTGCCAGCCGCTTGCGCTCATCCTTCGCCCACACCATGAACGCATTCATGGGTCTCCGGATCCTCGGCTCATTCTTTCCACGGTTCTGGTTCCCGGAGCTGGACTCGCTCTTCTCTTTGGTGTCCCCGAGAGGGCTCAGGGGGTCTGCCCAGTGACAGTGTCCCATTCCAGGCATCATGATTGAGATCGCGCACCTAGCCTGGTTCTGATCGTCACTGGCGTAACCCGCATCGGGACTACTCATTGCTGTTCACCTTCGGGCTATCGACACCAACCGGGCAGCAACTCGCGTAAATAAAATGAGAAAATAAGTGTCACTTGCTGTGTAGGTATATAAAATGAAAGTTTTAATAACGCAAGTAAGAGTAACGATTCAAAACTGAGTGGAAAATGTCCGTCACTGTTAGATAATAGCTTGGAGCTGACTGAACTAGAACTGACTATCTACTCTGAGGTTGGGGATACTATAAGCGCATAGGCAACCAATCACAATAGGGTGGGAGTGCTCAGTACGCCTGAGGTGTAAAAAGTTTCAAGTTAGCTGCCTTCCAGCCTTGTTGGGAGCGGGATACCACACATTGTCCTCTATGTGTAATGTGAGGTGCCCACTGTTAGAGAATGGATTAAACATTTCATTTTTATTTAAATGTATATTCGTTTTTTTTCTTCATGTGATACAAGACTGTGGGTGTAGGCCTTAGAGTGTTACTGTGCATTTTACAGTTATGATTCAAATAGAACATATTGAATTCGTGACATAAACTCCACACAAATGTTTTGGATACATCAACCTATAGGGCTATAGGGGAAAAATAATGCCTAATTGAGCAAATATCAAATAATTAATCATCTACAAAGTCATTTATTTCAGAAACATTTGAATTAAATCCATGTGCTGCTGTTCCGCGAGACATGTTCTCAATTGCTCATGCGATCCCTTTTAAATATTTGTTTACGTTTTTTGTCATGTTTATATAACTTATCACTGTATACCACCTGTAAGTTTAAACTATCCTAAAGTATATATCATTCAGACATAGGTCTAATACACACGCACTCTCTTTCATCTGTGTATTGAGATGCTGGATTTGGTAACTGGAAGTTCAGGTTTACGCAGGAAATAATTATATTTCTAATGCGCAGATTTGAGCATAATTTTAGACTGTCTGCCAGGGTTCACAGCCATTGACTGAGGCTGGATGTAGATTACGTTGATTCAAAGAAGCGTTAATTAGGGGTTAGATATTCTTATAGGAGATGCTGGTGAATACACTATATTTGCAAACAGTCGAGATAGATTAAATGAACAGTCATCTATCGGCCTTTGTTGTCTGTGAAGTGCAGAACCTGGGATCACAGTTAGGGGACACAAGGGCCATACGCAGTGGTGATTATTGGACCGTATTCCTCAAGGCCGAACATGACATGGTTGTATCTGACAGCAAGGCTAGGGTAGGTCTCCAAATCGGTTTATCTCACCCTAGCAAAAGTTATTTTTTTAAATGTAATCTTTATTTAACTAGTCAAGTCAGTTAAGAACAAATTCGTATTTACAATGACGGCCTACGGGGAACAGTGGGTTAATTGCCCTGTTCAGGGGCAGAACGACAGATGTTTACCTTGTCAGCTCTGGTATTCAACCTGGCAACCTTTAAGTTACTGGCCAAAAAGGCTAACCACTAGGCTACCTGCATTATATCCCTGTCTTTTTCACTTTTTTTCAACTGTCAAAACAAGTAATTAAATTAGATTTAATTTAATTACACTAATATATCACTAAAAGTATGTTGCAGGTGACCTTGGTCACTCTGGATCCTAAACCCTACACACACTACTCTCCTCCACACATTGGCAGGAGCTCACCTGAGCTGAGTACTGGCATCTCAAATGTTCTACTTCTTGAGCTCCTGTTCCTCTTATAGAATATTAGCTCAAGAGTATTGTGGAGCTCCTGCACCTAAACATAAACAATACCGGCACCCAAAATGAGTACTAGTACCTTTTTCAGTCATAGTCAAGCACTGGTGGTGGATGAATGAGGGTGTGTAATTGTGTATACTTTGTAAAGTAATTTATCAGTGCTTAAAATTAGGAATAAAAAAAGTCCAGCAGCCTGAAAAAGCTATATATAGGAAGTATTTAAAACTTCAGAAAAATCACTTCTTCTTTTCACCTGCTACAGATATGACTACTGCTCACAAAAATGTTGTTATAAAACCATGGCTGATCCCTTGTCTATCGCCTACAATCCTGTAGAAAGTCGCCAATCACCATGCAGCCTACGTGAGACCCGAGAGAACAAGGTGAGGTGAGAGAGCTACTGTTGATTGAATCAGCTGCAGCCAGAATATCAGTCCACCCACACACCTCACACTATTTGAATGTTTTAATAAGCAGTCGAGAACCAAGCCGTGTCCATAGTGGTCAGGAATCAAAACAACAGCCAGAGACTGCAGGCGTCCTTATCAGTAACTGCAGGGCTTAACCTGCCAGCTCCCTTCTTTTCTTCATCTGTCCTCGAGCCGTTCCCATCATGCCATGTAGACACAGTTAGATACAGCATGTCAGACTGGAGCCTTTCCTCTCTCAGGTCAAAGAGGGCTGACAGAAATATGAGAGATGCTTATGCAACCCCATCGTGCCCTGTCTCGGTATAGCAAGGGGATCCAGAGTATACTGGCTGACCCTTTTGGAGGCGGTGGTGTTAGAGGGGTCTTGCCCTGTCACAGTCCAGCACTCGGACAGGATCTGGTGCTATAATATTGGCATCGTCTATTTTACAGCTGATGACCTGATACGGTTTTCCCCCGTGGTCTCATGAGACTGGACTGACACCTCACGAGTTTGAAAATGTGTGTGTGCATGTTTGTATATGTCTATGTGTGTGTTTGCATGTGTGAGTGCCAGCAGCCATGATGTGTGTGTGTGTGTGTGTGCGTGCCTTGGCTGTCTCCTGGTGTGTGGGAGAGAAAAATACAATCTTTTGATGGGAGAAGTCATAAAGCCACATTTCCTATACAAGGTGAGGTTCAGAGTCCCCCCAGAGGAGGGGAGTAGGGCAATAAGAGGAGGCGACACGCCCCGCGGCCATCCCCCGTCCTCCCGTGTCCCCCACCCCGTGCCTGGGGAGTCTGGGGCTGGGTGGGGGCCAGGGCTCTCGACGCCAGCCTCTGGGCTCCACGCTCAGGGAGAGGTCACTAGGCTTGCTTACACAATGGCATTATCTCAGTTCCAGCCACGGCTACTGCAGCGGTGAGCACTTCCTGTCCCTCCGCAAGCACTTCCTGTCCTTGGCGTAGCAGCACAAACTGTCCGCCTTCCAAGCGAGTTCTGACACACTGTCGAGCTGCTGGTCGCCAGACTCACTGTATAAATGTCTGTGGGCGGCTTTCTTGGGAATTGCACAATGCGATTGCCGAGTCCTTTGTGTTGAGTTGCGAGGCAGCCATGTTTAGTTTAAATCACTGGTACGGAAGGCATATATATGTTAGCACTCTGCTCAGATCCCAAGACACTATCAGGCTATAAGAGCCTGAGCTCGGTCAAAGCCATAGAGAGGCAAAGGTTTACCAATGGACCTACTACTCAAGTTCAAACGTCATGGTTCATTTATTGGAAGAAATAGTATCGTGGATATTCATTTATGCTATTTTGAAACATTAATTCCTCCAATTTCAAGGCCCTCCAACAGTGACACACAAAAGCACATGAAAACACAAATGAACGAACAAATGAATAAATGAAGGGGGGGTGGAGGGAACGGTGCTTGCAGGAAGGGGGAACGGGGAGGATGGAAGAGGAGGTTAAAGAGGGTAGAATGTAATGTAACAGGTGTTCTCAGTCATACACCATACTCCTCTCTCCCTCTTCCATCACCAGTATGTAAATAGAAATCTAAGGTGATTAAAGCCACTTCATAGTTTCTAATGAAATGCCATCAGACGCTCAGCCTCCATTAAGGCTGAGTTGTGAAGCAACATGTAGTTAAGATGACATGCTGTATCTATTATTTTGGGACACCCCATATACTGTAGGAAAACAGCTCTCTGAAGCTGTAATAACCCGGCTAATTCAGTATCCTTACTTTCCATTGTGTAATCAAATCGGTGAATGTATGTTTGACTATGGTATTTAGACTTTTTATGTTTGTTTTTTCGTTTTTTAAATGATCTCATTACTAATCTGCTCCATGAAACAGATATAAGATATGAAAGCTTGTGCTCAGGTCAGGTTACGCTCAGATGGCTGATGGGAAAGGTTGTGTGGTGGTTGAGTGTGGTCCTGTTCCTTTCTTACTTCCCTGTGTTAAAGCCTGTGACCTCGATGTTTGGACTCCACAATCCCACAACACCTCAGTGTGAAGCAGATCAGAAAATTAACAAGAGAAAGATCTTACTTTCTTTCTGTCCTCAACTGACATACCTACCAGTCGATGTTGTTATTGTAAAAGATCATGCGTTTTCAATGACTTTCCTTGTTAAATAAAGGCAAATAATAAAGTCACTGAATACAGTACATTCGAAAAGTATTCAGACCCCTTGACTTTTTCCACATTTTGTTACCTTACAGCCTTATTCTAAAATTGATTAAAAAACAAAATACCTCATCAATCTACACACCATACCCCATAACGACAAAGTGTAAACAGTTTTTTAGAAATTGTTGCAAATTTGCAAAAAAATCAAAAACAGAAAGACCTTATTTACATAAGCATTCAGACCCTTTGCTATGAGACTTGAAATTTAGCTCTGGTGCATCCTGTTTCCATTGATCATCCTTAAGATGTTTCTACAACTTGATTGGAGTCCTCCTGTGGAAGATTCAATTGATTGAACATGATTTGGAAAGGCACACACTTGTCTTTTAAGGTCCCAGAGGCAGGATTGTGGCAGGATTGTGTCAAGGCACAGATCTGGAGAAGGGTACCAAAACATTTCTGCAGCATTGAAGGTCCCCAAGAACACAGTGGCCTTAAATGGAAGAAGTTTGGAACCACCAAGACTCTTCCTAGAGTTGACCACCTGGCCAAACTGAGCAATGAAGGGGAGAAGGGCCTTAGTCAGGGAGGTGACCAAGAACCCGATGGTCACTCTGACACAGCTCCAAAATTCCTCTGTGGAGATGGGAGAAACTTGCAGAAGGACAATCATCTCTGCAGCACTCCACCTATCAGGCCTTTATGGTAGAGTAGCCAGACGGAAGCCACTCAGTAAAAGACACATGACAGCCCGCTTGGATTTTGGAAAAAGGCCCCTAAAGACTCTCAGACCATGAGAAACAAGATTCTGTGGTCTGATGAAACCAAGATTGAATTCTTTGGCCTGAATGCCAAGCGTCACGTCTGGAGGAAACCTGGCACTGTCCCTACGATGAAGCATGGTGGTGACAGCATCATGCTGTGGGGATGTTTTTCAGTGGCAAGGACTGGGAGACTAGTCAGGATCGAGGGAAAGATGAGCAAAGCAAAGTACAGAGAGATCCTTGATTTAAACCTACTCCAGAGCTCTCAGGACCTCAGACTGAGGTGAAGGTTCATCTTCCAATAGGACAACGAGAGAAAATAGCTGTGCAGCGATGCTCCCGATCCAACTTAACAGAGCTTGAGAGGATCTGCAGTGATGAATGGGAGAAACTCCCCAAATACAGGAGTGCCAAGCTTGTAGATATATACCCAAGAATACTCGAGGCTGTAATCGTTGCCAAAGGTGCTTCAACAAAGTACTGAGTAAAGGGTTTGAATCCTTATGTAAATGTCATCACTCTTATTTTATTTATATACATTTGCAAAAAAAAATCTAAAAACGTTTTTTGCAAATGTCATTATTGTGTGTCGACTGGTGAGGGAAAAAACGATTTAATCACTTTTAGAATTTGGCTGTAACGTAACAAAATGTGGAAAAATTCAAGGGTTTTGAATGCTTTCAGAAAGCACTATACACCCCCCCTCTTAGCCAAAAGGCTGTGTGTGTGTGTGTGTGTGTGTGTGTGTGGGCTATAGATCCCCCACAGGGGAATGCTGGGAACATGAGGCCATGAGGAAAGGGGTGCAGGGGTGGATGTGTGTGCCTCAGACAAGCACAACACAGAGTAAACCCTCTCCACTCTCTTTTCATTGTTCTGAAGGCGTTAATCTGTCAGGGATCTGCTGGGAATCAGGTGGGAATCTCCTTAGGCACATTGTCATCGTTACCGGTCTGGGCTCATTCTGGTACCCTCTCGTCCCTTTCTACCACCCCAACACACTCATGCATGCTCGCACACTCTCTCTCACACTCCTCTGGGGGGACTCTGAACCTCACCTTGTATAGGAAATGTGGCTTTATGACTTCTCCCATCAAAATATAGTATTTTTCTCTCCCACACACCAGGAGACAGCCAATGCACACACACACACACACACACACACACACACACACACACACACACACACACACACACACACACACACACACACACACACACACACACACACACACACACACACACACACATACATCGCTCTGGGCTGATGTAGTTGTGATTAAACCTGTTCTTGTTTATCTCCACAGGTCAGTTCAGAGATGAGCATATCCGCCTCATCCCCCGCCTCGCCTTCACTCTCTGTCTGTTTGATTAATCCCAGTCCTGGATCCAAGACACGTTTTCAATCTTCCTTTAGTCATGCTAACAGGAGGATGTTTGAAAACTTTTCACCTAAAGTTGTGGTAACCTCTGGTTTTGTGGACTTCCAGGGGGTCGAGCAACAATAAGACGGAAACGCAAAGTAAAATAATCAAAGTCACTTTCCTGAGTACATGACAACTATGGTGGTGTTTCTTCACTCATGTAGCGTATGGCTTCATAGGATATAAAACCATTCCTCTTCAGTTTACAGTAATGTACTGTTAAACCAAGTTTCTTTGGAATTTAAGGTAACATACTGTAAAAAAAAAAAATCGCAGTAACTTACAGGTAACTGGCTGACAGTAACTTACCGTAAAAAACACAGGATTGTTTTTACAGTGCATATACAGAAAGGATAATGGCAAGGAACAAACACTTAACATGTTGAAATGCCAAATGACCAGGGATATACGGACTAAAATGAAAGATAAGATTATAGGATGAGTCCCTTTAGGTCCCCACTGCAGTCTGTAGAGTGATTGGGGACGTGTGTGTCTGAATCCAAATGAATCCAGACTTAAATGAAGGTACAGTCTGATTAAAGTGACCCCCTCCTGTCTATTCCAGTAACTTTACCTGTGATTGATAAGTCATTGTGTCATCATCACCATTTTGGGATAAAAAGGATAAAAGTCTCACTCACTCGTGAATCACATTTTAAAATAGAAGCACAGGGGTGACTATTAGTTAACCGGGGAAAGGGAAAACCCATGTTTCCTTACTCAAATGAACAGAGAGGTCAGTCCTTAAAGGGAGGACAATGGCCGCATCCCAAATGGCGCCCTATTCCCTGTGTAGTGCACTATGGCCCTATGGGCCCGGGTCAAAAGTAGTGAACTATATAGAGAATAGGGCACCATTCGGGACGTAACTGATCTCTTTCATCTTGATCACTTTTACTGCCCTGACCTGCCTAATTCTCCACCAATGACCACTGCATTGTCTTGGCCCACGGGCTAATTGTGACTTGTGTTTATCATTTTTATGACTTTATCCGTGAAGACAGAGGTATGGCTGGCTTCCTGACACTCCAGGCTTCTTTTTAAACCAATCACATTATTAGGGTCAACATTGGACCCCGTCTTCAAACTGTATTGTTTTCGGCAGTGCAATAATGTTCCCAAACTGATAAGACCCTATCTATTTTGGGTTTTGCGCAGAAAGGGATTTGTCCCTGATACATGATTTCTGTGTTCCGGGGAAGAAGTTATTTTAAGAGTTAAGTTTCAGGGAAAGCATACACTGTGTGATAAATGGGAGATACAGTCAAATCTAAAAAATATCTCTAAGATCTGTGTTGTAGTATGATCAGGATGACTCGTGGTGAGAAAAATGTGTAACCTTTATTTAACTAGGCAAGTCAGTTAAGAACAAATTCTTATTTACAATGATGGCCTACCGGGGAACAGTGGGTTAACTGCTTTGTTCAGGGGCAGAACAACACATTTTTACCTTGTCAGCTCAGGGATTCGATCCAGCAACCTTTCGGTTACTGACCTAACGCTCTAACCACTAGGCTGTAGATTGTCTTTAAAGGGGCCATCAGCAGTTAAGACATCTATTTGTGGACTTAAAAATGAATGACATGTACCCATTCATTAGAATATAACTTAGAAATGCCTCATGAGCTTAGCTCAATTGTCGTACCCAATCAGAACTCAACACGCTGTATATGCTTGTTTACCTCCAATGTTTGTTTACAAAGTAAAAGCTATCATTTTGATATCATGGATGGTCAGTCCTTGCATCCAGGGCTCTGCCTATGAATTTCTCCAGCCCCATCCCTCAGCTTTTTACCACTTTGTTATTGTTTCTACTGTTGATTGCCCCTTTAAACAGCGGTATTGTTCCTCTGACAACTAGCTACCACATAAATAGTACTCTCCACGTCTTGGCATGCATTTGACCCCTCCGCCCTGAAAAGAAGTCCCTCAATTCATCTCATCTGTCACACATACAGGCGACGCATAATAGCACCTTCCTATTTCCATTCCTACAGTTCAACACATGTAGATGCCTATGCATCCACATTTGTGTGCCTTTTAACTAACTGGTGAGTGCAGAATATGAGTTAATTCCTAATCTGTGCACCGTGGCCCATGCCTTTGAATGGGATGAGAGGGACAGTGGGGCCTTTGTATGTGACAATCAGGGTGTGAATCGATTCCTCAGGCGGTCAAATACTCCTCTCTCTTTCATGCGTGGCCTTTGCCTGGTCGAGGTGCTAAAGCGTCACCGCAGAACCAAACGCTGATACCCCCAAGGGTGCTAACTGAACGCCATGTTGGCGCGAGAGGCGACCAAGGCGACCAATACCGATCAATAGTGTGTGATCAGTGGTCTACTCTCCCCCTCTCTCTCTCTCTCTCTCTCTCTCTCTCTCTCTCTCTCTCTCTCTCTAGGCACAGACAGGGGTTCTGTGGATCAATATGGTGAAGCACGAGAGCTGGAGAGGAAGAATGATCTCTTAGACAGAAGATAAGAGAGACACCATTGCATTCAGCGACAGCATAAACATCTGCATCACCGGTCTGGCTTGACTGGACTTCTACTTATTCAACACAGTGCCTAATGAAGAAACTCAATGCTACTGCATTGATATAAGTTTATGATCTCATGTGTGGTTTGTTCATTTGTTGACTAATTGATCATTGTTTATTGCCGTGATTGAATGTCATACATTTGTCGTAAAGAGATTGCAATTACGATTTTTTTTGGACACCATTGTTCATTTCGGGAACTTCCTCACAAACGTAGTGACTTCTCCTTTGATGTTTGTTTGTGGCGACACGCTCTTCACAATGCTCATATCCCCTTCATATATGGAGATCACTTCACCGTCACAATGATGCTGACATAATACATATGCAGTGTATTCGGAAAGTATTCAGACCCCTTGACTTTTTCCACATTTTGTTAAGTTACAGCCTCATTCTAAAATTGATCTTCGCACAATAGCCCATAATGACAAAGCAAAAGCAGGTTTTTAGAAATGTTTGCGAATTTATTTAAAATAAAAAAAGGGAAATATCACATTTACATTAGTATTCAGGCCCTTTACTCAGTACTTTGTTGAAGCACCTTTGGCAGCGATTACAGCCTTGAGTCTTCTTGGGTATGATTGGCACACCTGCATTTGGGGAGTTTCTCCCATTCTTCTCTGCAGATCCTCTCAAGATCTGTCAGATTGGATGAGGAGGGTCACTGCATAGCTATTTTCAGGTCTCTCCAGAGATGTTCAATCGGGTTCAAGTCCGGGCTCTGTCTGGCCCACTCAAGGACATTCAGAGACTTGTCCCGAAGCCACTCCTGCATTGTCTTGACTGTGTGCTTAGGGTCGTTGTCCTGTTGGAAGGTGAACCTTCGCCTCAGTCTGAGGTCCTGAGAGCTCTGGAGCAGGTTTTCATCAAGGATCTCTCTGTACTTTGCTCCGTTCATCTTTCCCTCGATCCTGTCTAATCTACCAGTCCCTGCCCCTGAAAACATCCCCCACAGCATGGTGCTGCTACCACCATGATTCACCGTATGGATGGTGCCAGGTTTCCTCCAGATGTGACACTTGGCATTCAGGCCAAAGAGTTCAATCTTGGTTTCATCAGACCACAGAATCTTGTTTCTCATGGTCTGAGAGTCTTTAGGTGCCTTTTAGCAAACTCTAAGCGGGCTGTCATGTGCCTTTTACTGAGTAGTGGCTTCCATCTGGCCACTCTACCATAAAGGCCTGATTGGTGGAGTGCTGCAGAGCTGGTTGTCCTTTTGGATGGTTCTCCCATCTTCACAGATGAACTCTGGAGCTCTGTCAGAGTGACCATCGGGTTCTTGGTAGCCTCCTTGACTAATACCCTTCTCCCCCCCCGATGGCTGGGCGGCCAGCTCTAGGAAGAGTCTTGGTGGTTCCAAACTTCTTCCATTTAAGAATGATGGAGGCCACTATGTTCTTGGGGACCTTCAATGCTCAACTGTGGGACCTTATATAGACAGGTGTGTGCCTTACCAAATCATGTCCAATCAATTGAATTTACCACAGTTGTAGAAACATCTCAAGGATGATCAATGGAAACAGGATGCACCTGAGCTAAATTTCGAGTCTCATAGCAAAGGGTCTGAATACTTATGTAAATAAGGTATTTCTGTTTTCTGTGGAAAAAGTAAAGGTGTCTGAACACTTTCCGAATGCACCGTATCAGCCCTTACAAAAATGTCCATTCAATATCATCCACATAAGAATTCACATTTTCTGTTGCATTAGGATTATTTTCCTACTGTAGCAAACTGGCTCAAATTAAGATCCTACACCTGTATAATGCCCATAAAGGAAACACTGGAAATTACACACAAAATGTGCTTGTCCACAAAGGACCCTCACAGCCATATCCATTCAAATATTCTTAATTAACAGTTCAAAATACTAAACTTGTAGTTGTGTTCATTAAATAACTTTCTCCAGCTATCCCGTGTCCCTACATGTTTTACAATATAACATAAAAACACCTTCAATTATGGGTATTCTTTAATTTATTGTGTTTCATATGTATGCCTAACATTCCAAATACAGCCTAATCAACTTGCAGATTTGTTCCACTTAAATCAATGGCTACTGCACATGCAGCTTCTCTTCCAACTCCCATGCATATACAGTTGAAGTCGGAAGTTTACACCCACTTATGTTGGAGTCTTTAAAACTAGTTTTTCAACCACTCCACAAATGTCTTGTTAACAAACTATAGTTTTGGCAAGTCTGTTAGGACATCTACTTTGTGCATGACAAGTAATTTCTCCAACAATTGTTTACAGACAGATTATTTCACTTATAATTCACTGTATCACAATTTCAGTGGATCAGAAGTTTACATACACTAAGTTAACTGTGCCTTTAAACAGCTTGGAAAATACCAGAAAATTATGTCATGGCTTTAGAAGCTTCTGATTAGGCTAATTGACATAATTTGAGTCAATTGGAGGTGTACCTGTGGATGTATTTCAAGGCCTATCTTCAAACCCAGTGCCTCTTTTCCTTGACATCTTGGGAAAATCAAAAGAAATCAGTCAAGACCTCAGAAAATAATTGAAGGGCTCCACAAGTCTGGTTCATCCTTGGGATTAATTTCCAAACACCTGAAGGTACCACGTTCATCTGTACAAACAATAGAACGCAAGTATAAACACCATGGGACCACGCAGCAGTCATACCGCTCAGGATGGAGATGCATTCTGTCTCCTAGAGATTAACGTACTTTGTTGCGAAAAGTGCCAATCAATCCCAGAACAACAGCAAAGGACATTGTGAAGATGCTGGAGGAAACAGGTACAAAAGTATCTATATCCACAGTAAAACGAGTCTTATATCGACATAACCTGAAAGGCCGCTCAGCAAGGAAGAAGCCACTGCTCCAAAACCGCCATAAAAAAGACAGACTACGGTTTGCAACTGCACATGGGGACAAAGATCATACTTTTTGGAGAAATGTCCTCTGGTCTGATGAAACAAAAATAGAACTGTTTGACCATAATGACCATCGTTATGTTTGGAGGATAAAGGGGGAGGCTTGCAAGCCAAAGAACACCATCCCAACCGTGAAGCACAGGGGTGGCAGCATCATGTTGTGGGGGTGCTTTGCTGCAGGAGGGACTGGTGCACTTCACAAAATAGATGGCATCATGACGACGGAAAATTATGTGGATATATTGAAGCAACATCTCAAGACATCAGTCAAGAAGGTTAAGCTTGTTCGCAAATGGATCTTCCAAATGGATAATGACCCCAAGCATACTTCCAAAGTTGTGGCGAAATGGCTTAAGGACAACAAAGTCAAGGTATTGGAGTGGCCATCACAAAACCCTGACCTCAATCCTATGGAACATTTGTGGGCAGAACTGAAAAAGCGTGTGCAGGCAAGGAGGCCTACAAACCTGACTCAGTTACACCAGCTCTGTCAGGAGGAATGGGCCAACATTCACCCAACTTATTCTGGGATGCTTGTGGAAGGCTACCCAAAACGTTTGAACCAAGTGAAATTATTTTTAAGGCAATGCTACCAAATACTAATTGAGTGTATGTAAACTTCTGACCCACTGGGAATGTGATGAAATAAATAAAAGCTGAAATAAATCATTCTCTCTACCATTATTCTGACATTTCACATTCTTAAAATAAAGTGGTGATCCTAACCAACCTGAGACAGGGAATTTTTACTGGGACGAAATGTCAGGAATATTGAAAAACTGAGTTGAAATGTATTTGGCAAAGGTGTATGTAAACTTCCGACTTCATCTGTACATGCAGGCCTACCCTGGCATTATATTGTCCTCTATGGTGCTTAAATGGCAGAAAAAGGTAGAGGAATGTGCAGTGTGTTGTTATCACACAGCTGTGGTTTTATGGAGGAAATGCACTGTGTGTGAGTGCTTCCTCTCTGAGCTCTTCCCTTTACTCTAACGGTGTATAGAAGCAGTACTATTGACAGGAAGATCCTACTTTAATGTTTATACCACATGTTAATCAGCCTCACATTTGAATTACTCTCCCATACATGTTCTCATCACTCACAATGTAAGGAGGCCATACCATTCACATAACGCTCACATGTAGCATCCATGGAATGAATACTCTCAAATATGTCTGTGCAGTCACATATCAAGACAGATGGTTTGTGACACTAATGATGCTGAACAAATGACTTGTGAAAATTGTATTTATTTTCTTCATTTGATGACAGCTTTTTTGTGGATATTATTTTACCTTTCAGTGCAGGAATTGAATTGAGTTAAGAGAATTGATCATCTAAAAATATGACAGTCAAATGAACGTAGCCAGTTGTCTACATTACATACAAATTCCTAAACTTTACTCAGTGACATGCACACAAAGGAATCGTTTTATCAATAGTTAAGGTTGGATGTCTTTTCGAAATTCAAAGGGACTTATTGCTCCGGATGACCTGTCACTGTCTGAGTTCCTGATGTTAAAACAGAGATAATCTCCTGACAGGTCATTTACACACAATGGTGTGGAGCATCAGTATCAACCCAGTCACAACTCAGTACCCTCACCAAGTCAATGTGCTTTCTAAGTCGACCTCAATCTAAATATAAAGAAAAACAACATTTTCCCCCATTAGAACATAAACTTATTTCCCAAAAGCCTTTCAAAGCTAACCCAAACAGATAAATTAGTCATGTAATTAGTAGTCGAATTCCGTCTATTATGGAAGTTAGAATGTCTTACAAGGATCAATAGTATTGTGTGTTGAGGACAGTGTCTGGATCTAAGCATTACACTTAGCCTCACACTTAACTTTTGAACTTTCAACCTAACCTCAATGACCAGTGTCAGATGACCAACTTCCCCCTGTGATATTCTCACAAGATAAGAGGGGAAACTCTCAGACTTTCAGTACATACCCACAGTCAGAGACTCTGAATACTATCCACTGCCATCAGTATACACATGCACAATACAACATTCATACTCTTACATAGTCAGCGTCCGAAATGCCGCCCTATTCCCTATTTAGTACACTACTTTTGACCAGGGCCCATAGGACTCCGGTCAAAAGTAAGGCATCGTATAGGGAATAAGATCCACAGGCATATATTGAGACCTAAGAGAAACTTGACCACTTCTGAATGTTAAACATATCTTTCTGACATCGTGGTCGATGCACAGCAAGTGGACCTTGAACTTTGTAGCGATTGCTGCATTTGCGCAGCAGGTTATAAGGCTTTCTGGCTCGATACCATCAAAAACATTGTCTTATTGCTGGGGGCTGTGGAGTATTTGGGACCTTATCAGATGGCCTTGTGGCTTTACAATAACACTGGCTCTATCAGTGCCAGGCAGACCCCTATCTGGCAGCGCTGGCCTACAACAACTATAAATACAGCATGCAAACTACGCACACACACACACACACACTCAAGACGCTCCCAACCTGGGGTGTGTGTGCATTCACTAAAACATGGGATTTATAACGGACTGACCATGACACTGCAGGGCAGTAAGGGTATTATTCTAGGACCATACGTGTCAAGTGTTTAAAGTAGGAGTGCTGATCTATGGTCAGTTTTGCCTTTTAGATCACAATGATTAACACTCCCATTCGGAGTCTCTTCGCCGATGATGAGAACAACCCTATTCCATCCAAGGAGGAACTTCATTTGAATGATGTGGAGACAACGTGTGACGCTGAAAGCAAATTTCACATTTCATAACCTGCTGCCGCATGAATGACCACTTCAATATAATTCAAGGCCCTAGGCCTACAGTTTTGGAATCACCAGTGTGGTGCAATCAAATACATTTCCACAGATTTGTGATATCTGTGGCCACAATATTTAACGGCGATGCACAGTATGAATTTCCCTTTATTAGGTAGGAGGTCAAGCACAGATTTGATGGACCGTTTCTTATGAGGTGCAGATCTACTCCCATTGTGTGATGAAGCAGAGATTTGCTGAGAAAATCAAAGCTGCTGATTTCCTGCGCTGAGGAAACCCCCTTTACGGAGAATGGCTTGATAATGCCCCAGAGCGCCCCAAGCATCCGTTCAGATAAATAAATTCATAAATAAAAACACGTCCGACAACATTAAATGTATTGTTCCTCTTTCAGGCTATGAAGTAGGAACCATATTGTTTATAATAAATAAGTGTATTAGCAGTTTTGGGCCAGGTGGGTGACAGGGTCCGGGATATCCCCCTACGGCCCCCGCCACTCACACCCCTAGGCACCTACGTGCCCAGGGCAGAACGCTTCCATTTAAGGCGGTGGTGGCCTAGGAAGTGGGGTGCTGGGTAGTGGCAGGCTGACCAGGCTGAGGCCCCTGTCACGTTTTCTCGTGTGATAAGAGCAGGAGCAGGAAGCCATGTGAGGGCAGGAAGGAAGAGTGCTTAAGCTGCCTGGAAGGAGTGAGAGAGGGAGAGAGTCGGGAGCAGTGGAGAGGGAGACTGAGCGTAGAGAGAGAAATACCATTAACGTATATACGGGGAGTGAACGATAGTAGCAAGAGGAGAGCGGGAGTGAGAGGCAAAAAGAGAAAAGCAAGCTGTGTGGGTACGTCCCCAATGATACTATGGGTCCTGGTCAAAAGTAGTGCACTACATAGGGAATATGGTGTGACTTGGGACGTTTCCTGTACTCCAGTCCAATGACCTTAGTGGAGTCTCTCTGTCTGTCTGATGAAACCACAGGCTTAGACAGGTGGGAAGGCTACAGCCCTCTGGCCACAGTGGACTGAGTTCTCTGTTGGGAAGCCCAGAGGGAAATAGGGAACCTGAAGTCCATGGGGGAAGTGGGTGGACGACTACATTTGGTTAGAGAGGCCAGGAAACACTGATACATACATCCACAGCTCCAACAGACCACACAATGACTAAGAAATAATATGGATGGAAATTCTTAATCATAATGCCATATTGTGGTAGTAGTAGAGATAAAATACGCTAATATGATAAATGTGAATGACATAAAACCCACAAAAAAAACATACACAGCTAATAATAAGTCAAACAACACATTCAACAACCCTTTCCTTCCTATGTTAAAAGTGGAAATAAATATGCGCTATGAATATAAAGACTGACACCCCTTGACACACCTGAACTATTTGGGTCGTCATAGTCACAGGTGAGAATGTCAGAATCTCAGCTCCACCACTCAACTCTCTGTTTTTCTCAAATTCCCTCTTTTTAATCAGTCTGTTCATCTAAAAAGGATTTCTCTATTTTGAGGATTTTAATCCAGGGTCTGTGTTAATCTCTGGAACTCAGGGATTGGAAGAGAGTATGGACGGGGCATCAAATTAATTTCATGGGGCTCAGTGTGAACTGGGTATGGCCATGAAGGTCAAATACTCGCTGCCGCTTTTGTTTATTTTCCAGTCATATGAAAACATATTTGGAAACTTGAAGACAGGAATTCATGTCAGCCAAAGGGTGGAAATGTAACTAAATTAAATGTTATGTGAACAAGGACTGATTATATAAAGAGCAGTCATTGTGGCAATATAGTCTTGCAGGCCAATGGATGTGGAAAAATACAGGTCAAAGATGGCTGTGATTAGGATTGATTCCACAGCACAGGTAGACGTTGCAGGCTAGAGTGAGCCCTCCCCTGGAGCTAACTGGGATTGCACCATTCTTCCAGGGCACTCAGAGTTTACTGCACTCCATGGTTGTGTCACAAATGTTGGTCCATTCCCCCTGACAGTGCTGGTGTAACTGAGTCAGGTTTGCAGGCCTCCTTGCTCGCACATGCTTTTTCAGTTCTGCCCACAAATGTTCCATAGGATTGAGGTCAGGGCTTTGTGATGGTCACTCTAATGCCTTGACTTTGTTGTCCTTAAGCCATTTTGCCACTATTTTGGAAGTATGCTTGGAGTCATTGTCCATTTGGAAGACCCATGTGCGACCAAGCTTTAACTTCCTGACTGATGTCTTGAGATGGTGCTTCAATATATCCACATACTTTTCCTGCATCATGATGCCATCTATTTTGTGAAGTGCACCAGTTCCTCCTGCAGCAAAGCATCCCACACAACATGATGCTACCCCTGTGCTTCACGGTTGGGATGGTGTTCTACGGCTTGCAAGCCTCCTCTGTTACGTCCGTCGTCGGAATGAGACCAAGGCGCAGTGTGGTAAGCGTACATCTTACTTATTTTTAGATGAACACCAAAAAAACAACAAAACACGAAACAAACATAAAGCGCTGTAGCGCTAAACAGCAACTATACAAAGACAAGATCCCACAAACTCAGGTGGAAAACAGTCTGCCTAAGTATGTTTCCCAATCAGAGACAATGATAGACAGCTGCCTCTGATTGGGAACCATATCCGGCCAACAAAGAACTAGAATGCCCACCCAAATCCCACCCTGACCTAACCAAATAGAGAAATAAACAGGCTGTCTAAGGTCAGGGCGTGACATCCACCTTTTTTCCAAACATAAAGATGGTCGTTATGGCCAAACAGTTCTATTCTCTAAGGTCAGGGCGTGACCCCCCCCCAAAACCGGACTCTATGAGGGAGGGTCCGGGTGGGCATCTAGCCTCGGTGGCGGCTCCGGTTCGGGGCGTAGACTCCGCTCCGTTTGCTGATCCCTCCGCTTCCGTGGAACCGGACCGTGGATCGTTGCCGGAGGAACCGGACAGTGGATCGTCGCCGAAGACTCCGGACCGTAGATCGTTGCCGGAGGAACCAGACCGTGGATTGTCGCCGGAGGAACCGGAACGTGGATCGTCGCCGGAGGCTCCGGACCATAGATCGTCACTAGGGACTCCGGACCGTAGCTCGTCGCCGGAGGCTCTGGACTGCCGACCGTCACCAAAGGCTCTGGATTGCCGACAGTCGCTGGAGGCTCTGGACTGCCGACCGTCGCCGGAGGCTGTGGACTGCCGACCGTCGCTGGAGGCTCTGGACTGAAGACCATCGCTGGAGACTCTGGACTGCAGACCGTCGCTGGAGACTCTGGACTGCAGACCGTCGCTGGAGACTCTGGACTGTAGACCGTTGCTGGAGACTCCGGACCTTAGATCATCACTGGAGTCTTCATGCCATGGATTCGGGCCGTGGACCATCTCAGGAGGTTCCGGACTGTGGCCTGTCTCAGGATGTTCCGGACTGTGGACCGCCTCAGGAGGTTCCGGACTGTGGGCCGTCTCAGGAGGTTCGTCTCAGGAGGTGTGGGACCACCTCAGGAGGTTCCGGACTGTGGACTTCCGTGGAAATGTCCAAGCTCTGCTGGGAACTGTTCCGGAGGCTCTGGAAATGTCGCCGGAAGCTCTGGACTGGGAACTGTCGCCGGAGGCTCTGGACTGGGAACTCTCGACAGAAGCTCTGGACTGTGGAGGCGCACTGGAGGCCTGATGCGTGGAAGAGGTACAGGTGGCACCGGGATGATAACAAGCACCTCAGGGCGAGTGCGGGGAGGAGGCATAGGACTTACTGGATTGTGGAGGCGCACTGGAGGTCTGGAGCATAGAGCTGGCACAACCTGTCCTGGCTGGATGCTCACTTTAACCCGGCAGGTGTGGGGTGCTGGCACAGGACACACTGGGCTGTGAAGGCGCACTGGAGACACGGTGCGTAGAACCGCATAACATGGTGCCTAAACGGCGACACACACCCCAGGGCGAGTGCACGGAGGAGACACAGGACGCACCGGACTAGTGAGGCGCACCGGACTGGTGTCACGCTCCTCAGCACGCCCCCTCTGCAGCGCTCTCAACGCCAGCACCTCTCTCCGGCATCTTGCGTCGAGCTCCTCACTCGACTCCCTGACTGGCTCTGGTTCAACCCTCGGCTCCGCCGACCACTCCATGTTCCCCCCCCAAAAAAATGTTTTTGGGGCTACTTCTCGTGCTTGCGTCGTGTCCAAGATTCCTGATCTTGTCGCCATTCCTCTCTCGCTGCCTCCGCCTGCTTCCATGGCAGTGTCTTGTCCCCTGCCATTACCTCCTCCCAGGTCCATGATGTCCTCCACTCCTGGGCACGCTTCTTGGTCACTTGGTGGTGGGATCTTCTGTTACGTCTGTAGTCGGAATGAGACCAAGGCACAGTGTGGTAAGCGTACATCTTACTTATTTTTAGATGAACACCAAAGAAACAACAAAACACAAAACGAACGTAAAGCTCTGTAGTGCTAAACAGGAACTATACAAAGACAAGATCCCACAAACTAAGGTGGAAAACAGGCTGCCTAAGTATGATTCCAAATCAGAGACAACAATAGAGGGGCGGCAGGGTAGCCTAGTAGTTAGAGCGGTGGACTAGTAACCAGAAGGTTGCAAGTTCAAACCCCCGAGCTGACAAGGTTCAAATCTGTGGTCCTGCCCCTGAACAGGTAGTTAACCCACTGTTCCTAGGCAGTCATTGAAAATAAGAATTTGTTATTAACTGACTTGCCTGGTTAAATAAAGGAAAAAATCAAATAGAGGTCAGGATGTGACATCCACCTTTTTTTCCAAACATAAAGATGGTCATTATGGCCAAACAGTTCTATTTTTGTTTCATCAGACCAGAAGACATTTCTCCAAAAAGTACAATCTTTGTCCCCATGTGCAGTTGCAAACTGTAGTCTGGCTTTTTTATGGTGGTTTTGGAGCAGTGGCTTCTTCCTTGCTAAACGGCCTTTTGGGTTATGTCTATATAGGTCTCGTTTTACTGTGGATATAGATACTTTTGTACCCGTTTCCTCCAGCATCTTCACAAGGTCCTTCACAAGGTCCTTTGCGGTCCTTTGCTGATTTGCACTTTTCGCACCAAAGTACGTTCATCTCTAGGAGAGAGAACGCGTCTCCTTCCTGAGCGGTATGACGGCTGCGTGGTCCCATGTTGTTTATACTTCAGAAGCTTCTAAAGCCATGACATTTTTTTCTGGAATTTTACAAGCTGTTTAAAGGCACAGTCAACTTAGTGTATGTAAACTTCTGACCCACTGGAATTGTGATACAGTGAATGATAATATCTCTGTTAACAATTGTTGGAAAAATGACTTGTGTCATGCACGAAGTAGATGTCCTAACCGACTTGCCAAAACTATAGTTTGTTAACAAGAAATGTGTGGAGTGGTTGAAAAACAGGTTTTAATGACTCCAACCTAAGTGTATGTAAACTTCTGACCTCAACTAATATACAGTGGGGCAAAAAAGTATTTAGTCAGCCACCAATTGTGCAAGTTCTCCCACTTAAAAAGATGAGAGAGGCCTGTAATTTTCATCATAGGTACACTTCAACTATGACAGACAAAATGAGAAAAAAATCACATTGTAGGATTTTTAATGAATTTATTTGCAAATTATGGTGGAAAATAAGTATTTAGTCAATATCAAAAGTTTATCCCAATACTTTGTTATATACCCTTTGTTGGCAATGTCCGAGGTCAAACGTTTTCTGTAAGTCTTCACAAGGTTTTCACACACTGTTGCTGGTATTTTGGCCCATTCCTCCATGCAGATCTCCTCTAGAGCAGTGATGTTTGGGGGCTGTTGCTGGGCAACACAGACTTTCAACTCCCTCCAAAGATTTTCTATGGGGTTGAGATCTGGAGACTGGCTAGGCCACTACAGGACCTTAAAATGCTTATTACGAAGCCACTCCTTGGTTGCCCGGGCATTGTGTTTGGGATCATTGTCATGCTGAAAGACCCAGCCACTTTTCATCTTCAATGCCCTTGCTGATGGAAGGAGGTTTTCACTCAAAATCTCACGATACATGGCCCCATTCATTCTTTCCTTTACACGGTCCCTTTTCGTCCTGGTCCCTTTGCAGAAAAACAGCCCCAAAGCATGATGTTTCCACCCCCATGCTTCACAGTAGGTATGGTGTTCTTTGGAGGCAACTCAGCATTGTTTGTCCTCCAAACACGACGAGTTGAGTTTTTACCAAAAAGTTATATTTTGGTTTCATCTGACCATATGACATTCTCCCAGTCTTCTTCTGGATTATCCAATTGCTCTCTAGCAAACTTCAGACGGGCCTGGACATGTACTGGCTTAAGCAGGGGGACACGTCTAGCACTGCAGGATTTGAGTCCCTGGTGGCGTAGTGTGTTACTGATGGTAGGCTTTGTTACTTTGGTCCCAGCTCTCTGCAGGTCATTCTGGGATTTTTGCTCACCGTTCTTGTGATCATTTTGACCCCACGGGGTGAGATCTTGCGTGGAGCCCCAGATCGAGGGATATTATCAGTGGTCTTGTATGTCTTCCGTTTCCTAATAATTGCTCCCACAGTTGATTTCTTCAAACCAAGCTGCTTACCTATTGCAGATTCAGTCTTCCCAGCCTGGTGCAGGTCTACAATTTTGTTTCTGGTGTCCTTTGACAGCTCTTTGGTCTTAGTGGAGTTTGGAGTGTGACTGTTTGAGGTTGTGGACAGGTGTCTTTTATACCGAGGTGCCATTAATACAGGTAACGAGTGGAGGACAGAGGAGCCTCTTAAAGAAGAAGTTACAGGTCTGTGAGAGCCAGAAATCTTGCTTGTTTGTAGGTGACCAAATACCTATTTTCCACCATAATTTGCAAATAAATTCATTAAAAATCCTACAATGTGATTTTCTGGATTTTTTTTCTCATTTTGTCTGTCATAGTTGAAGTGTACCTATGATGACAATTACAGGCCTCGCTCATCTTTTTAAGTGGGAGAACTTGCACAATTGGTGGCTGACTAAATACTTTTTTGCCCCACTGTAGATAGATAGATAGATAGATAGATAGATAGATAGATAGATAGATAGATAGATAGATAGATAGATAGATAGATAGATAGATAGATAGATAGATAGATAGATAGATAGATAGATAGATAGATAGATAGATAGATAGATAGATAGATAGATAGATAGATAGATAGATAGATAGATAGATAGATAGAAATCAAATCAAATCAAATCAAATTTTATTTGTCACATACACATGGTTAGCAGATGTTAATGCGAGTGTAGCGAAATGCTTGTGCTTCTAGTTCCGACAATGCAGTAATAACCAACAAGTAATCTAACTAACAATTCCAAAACTACTGTCTTATACACAGTGTAAGGGGATAAAGAATATGTACATAAGGATATATGAATGAGTGATGGTACAGAGCAGCATAGGCAAGATACAGTAGCTGATATCGAGTACAGTATATACATATGAGATGAGTATGTAAACAAAGTGGCATAGTTAAAGTGGCTAGTGATACATGTATTACATAAGGATGCAGTCGATGATATAGAGTACAGTATATACGTATGCATATGAGATGAATAATGTAGGGTATGTAAACATTATATAAGGTAGCATTGTTTAAATTGGCTAGTGATATATTTACATCATTTCCCATCAATTCCCATTATTAAAGTGGCTGGAGTTGAGTCAGTGTCAGTGTCAGTGTGTTGGAAGCAGCCACTCAATGTTAGTGGTGGCTGTTTAACAGGCTGATGGCCTTGAGATAGAAGCTGTTTTTCAGTCTCTCGGTCCCAGCTTTGATGCACCTGTACTGACCTCGCCTTCTGGATGATAGCGGGGTGAACAGGCAGTGGCTCGGGTGGTTGATGTCCTTGATGATCTTTATGGCCTTCCTGTAACATCGGGTGGTGTAGGTGTCCTGGAGGGCAGGTAGTTTGCCCCCGGTGATGCGTTGTGCAGACCTCACTACCCTCTGGAGAGCCTTACGGTTGAGGGCGGAGCAGTTGCCGTACCAGGCGGTGATACAGCCCGCCAGGATGCTCTCGATTGTGCATCTGTAGAAGTTTGTGAGTGCTTTTGGTGACAAGCCGAATTTCTTCAGCCTCCTGAGGTTGAAGAGGCGCTGCTGCGCCTTCTTCACGATGCTGTCTGTGTGAGTGGACCAATTCAGTTTGTCTGTGATGTGTATGCCGAGGAACTTAAAACTTGCTACCCTCTCCACTACTGTTCCATCGATGTGGATAGGGGGGTGTTCCCTCTGCCTAGATAGATAGATAGATAGATAGATAGATAGATAGATAGATAGATAGATAGATAGATAGATAGATAGATAGATAGATAGATAGATAGATAGATAGATAGATAGATAGATAGATAGATAGATAGATAGATAGATAGATAGATAGATAGATAGATAGATAGATAGATAGATAGATAGATAGATAGATAGATAGATAGATAGATAGATAGATAGATAGATAGATAGATAGATAGATAGATAGATAGATAGATAGATAGATAGATAGATAGATAGATAGATAGATAGATAGATAGATAGATAGATAGATAGATAGATAGTACCAGTCAAAGGTTTGGACACACCTACTCATTCAAATATTTGTATTTTTACTAGAATAATAGTGAAGACATCAAAACTATGAAATAACACATTGAATCATTTAGTAACCAAAAAAGCGTTAAACAAATCTAAATATTTGAGATTTGAGATTCTTCAAAGTAGCCACCCTTTGCCTTGATGACAGCTTTACACACTCTTGGCACAGGAGTGCCTTGTTTAGAGTTAATTTGTAGAATTTCTTTCCTTACTAAAATATTTGAGCCAATCAGTTGTGTTGTGACAAGGTAGGGTTGGTATACAGAAGATAGCCCTATTTGGTAAAAGACCAAGTCCATATATATCATCCCATCTGGTTTGCGCTTAGTGGGACTATCATTTGTTTTTCAACAGGACAATGACCCAACACACCGCCAGGCTATGTAAGGGCTATTTAGCCAAGACGGAGAGTGATTGAGTGTTGCATCAGATGACCTGGCCTCCACAATCACTCGACCTCAACCCAATTGAGAGGGTTTGGGATGAGTTGGACCGCAGAGTGAAGGAAAAGCAGCCAACAAGTGCTCAGCATATGTGGAAACTCCTCCAAGACTGTTGCAAAAGCATTCCAGGTGAAACTGGTTGAGAGAATGCCAAGAGTGTGCAAAGCTGTCATCAAGGCAAAGGGTGGTTACTTTGTGGAATCTTTTTTGAAGAACACTTTTTTTGGTTACTACGTTATTCCATATGTCATTCCATATTTCATAGTTTTGATGTATTCACTATTATTCTACAATGTAGAAAGTAGTAAAAATAAATTAAAACCGTTGAGTAGGTGCCTTCCAAATTTTCACTGGTACTGTATATATTTGCATTTTTCTTAAGTGTAGTTTTGTAATTCAATTAAAACAAGCAGACAAAAGATTTGCCGGTAACATTTTTGCAGTAAGACAATGGAGTAACCTTAGCTGTAGGTAGCCACAGGTTGTTTTCCCCACAGGCGGGCAGGGCTGCGACGTTCTATCTAATACCAACTTGGACTATAGGGTTCTATTTGAGACGCATTCTGGTAATATGTTTTAATTGGGTGTAGTATCCTACTAAGTGGGGGTTTCTCCCTTGCTGTAAACTCTATCAGGTACAGGGGCCTCCCCAGCTGCCACTAAGCAGTAAATAAATATGAGACTATTGTTTTCCTGCAGCCTAACTGTCCTTGCTCTCCCGTGCTGAGTAAATGCACACATACAATGGGAGGCCGGGCCGCAGTGTCAGTCGTCATCCCCCTGGATCCCCGCTCCAGCTCTCCTCACCATGGGAAAGTGGCTGCGGAGGAAAGGAGAGGCTGACAATGAGGTAAGTTGCAACCGATGCTTTTCCCAAATGAGGTTTTACATGGAGTCAGCCTGCATACGTTCGACAAAACACCCGGCTCACCATTTTTTATAGCTTCCACAGCGACATTACAGTAAATATGAACGGGTCTCAGATCCCAACAAATCTAATCCAATCAAGTTTTATTTGTCACAGGCGCCGAATACAACAGGTGTAGACCTCACAGTGAAATGCTTACTTACAAGCCCTTAACCAACAATGCTTTAAGAAGTTTTAAGAAAAAGAAGTGTTAGGTAAAAAATAGACAAGTAAAAAATAGAAAATAAAAGTAACAAATAATTTAAAAAACAATAGCGAAACTATATACAGGGGGTACCGTTACAGAGTCAATGGGGGGGGGGCACCGGTTAGTCAAGGTAATTGAGGTAATATGTACATGTAGGTAGAGTTAAAGTGACTATGCTTAGATAATAAACAGAGAGTAGCAGCAGTGTAAAAGAGGGGTCTGGGTAGCCCTTTGATTAGCTGTTCAGGAGTCTTTTGGCTTGGGGGTAGAGAAGCTGTTAAGAAGCCTTTTGGACCTAGACTTGGCACTCTGGTACCACTTGCCGTGTGGTAGCAGAGAGAACAGTCTATGACTTGGGTGGCTGGAGCTTTTGTCCATTTTTAGGGCCTTCCTCTGGCACCATCTGGTATAGAGGTCCTGGATGGCAGGAAACTTGGTCCGAGTGATGTACTGGGCCATACTCACTACCCTCTTTAGTGCCATGCAGTCGGAGGCCGAGCAGTTGCTCTCGATGGTGCAGCTGTAGAACCCTTTAAGGATCTGAGGACCCATACCAAATATTTTCGGTCTCCTGAGGGGGAATAGGCTTTGTCGTGCCCTCTTCACAACTGTCTTAGTGTGTTTGGACCATGATAGTTTGTTGGTGATGTGGACACCAAGGAACTTGAAGCTCTCAACCTGCTCCACTACAGCCCCGTCAATAAGAATGGTGGCATGCTCAGTCCTCCTTTTCCTGTAGTCCACAATTACCTCCATTACAACAGGGTTACATTATTGTTGATATCATTTTTTGTTATCTTATATGGCACTCTTTAAGTGACATTTTATTAACCTTCGAGAGGAGAAAACAACTGTAGCATTCGGCGTGTTGATTTGTCCTTCCTGAAGGGTGTGCTACTGCTGGGAAGATATCCCCCATTAAAGACCGAAAGTTGTGAGGCTTAGTGGCCACCTCAGGGTGGGTGGCTTCCTCTGTTGTTTCTCCACAGGAAAAAGGCGGGCAGCCATAGTACTGTAGTCTCCGAGAATGCCTGGAAGAATGAGCTAGGAGGCCTTGAGCTATAGGCTTTGGCGATTTTAGCATGTAATCTTGGTGGGGCAACCTCAACCCAATTTTTTTTATGCTTGCAAGCAAAGCCACTACAAAACACAACACTAAACAATTCATAAATTGGACTACAACGGTGATAAATGGCGCCCACAAACCAAACGGTGCTCACAAACCTTTAGAGCCCGACATAAAGCTGTCCCAACAGCAGAGGCCCAACAGTAGTCCCAACACCTTACCACTGCTACACCTGGCTATCAGCGGAGCCTTGTCTGGCAGCGAAACAGTTAATTCAGCCTCATTTACTGCCTTTTAAGAAACGTAGTTGATATGGGTGACTTGCTTAAACAAAAGTGGTTTCTACTGACAATTGAGATGTACAAACTATGGCATAAGGGAATGACAAGCGGATAAGAGGCACTAAGGTTCTGCATTTATTTTCTTAGTCAACCTTGTGTTCTGGTTCGTTGTGTTCTTGAACGTAGCCCTGTCTTTCATTTTTGTTCATTGATTTCACCTGTGTTAGTTACTTACCTGGTCTCCTCAGCTCCTTATCTAGTTCTGTTTATGCCGTTGTGGTATTGTTCGTTTTGACTCTACTAAGCCTTTTCCTAGCTCGTTTGTGAGAACCAGTTATAGCCTTCAGTCCTAGTTTGGATTCACCTGCCTGTTTGCCTACCTGTGTATGACCATTACCTGTGACCAAGATTCCTGCCTTCTGCAAAGGCAAAATAAACACCTGCCGTGCTCTGCGTGTGATTCTACACCTTTTTCTCTGAGTATTCATTAGAGGCAATCCGTAATTTTGGTTAAGACATTAATGAGCACGCTAGGACGGAAGTAGTCAATGCACCTATTTGTTCAGCACTTTTTATATGTACAGCAACAGAATTCAGAACATGGGCTGTTCTTACAGCATTCTCCCTGTACACCAAGTCATAACTCTAGGATAAATAAAGGGGACATATAAGCATAGGCTACATGTGCACCACCAAGTCAGAACAGTAGTCAAAGTTATGATGGGCAAAAGGGAGCAAATTATTATGGTGAGGCACATTGGCTACTAACAGCTTACTACACAACATACACTTAGTACTTTCTTAGCTACAATATACATATTTCCTTTACATATTAGAAGACCTTTTTAGACTCACCTTGCTGTGCTTACTTCAACAGGAAGGTGGTGCGACGGTCCTTCGTGTGCAAATTTTATCATCAGTCTGGCATTCTCTGGATTTATGGTGCTTTCAAGACAACTGGGAACTTGATCTTTAGGTCGGAGCACTGAAAAAAGGCTTGAGTTCCCGACTTGGAATTCCGAGTTTAATCCCAGTCGGCACTCATTTTTTTTTCCAGAGTTCCCATTTGTCTTGAACTCACTGAAGTATGAGATTTCCCAGTTCTGAGTTTCAGGTGTTTTGAAAGCGGCAGAAGTCATGCTGGATTGACAGCATGGCCAATGCTGAATGTTTGTCCTTTTAAGCTTGGAAAAGAGACCCTTAAACCCAGAGTCGGACCACACATCCACTACACTGAATAGCAGGCCAGTGATTACTTTGCAATGCTTGCAGTTAGCCACTGATTCCTTTCTAACCACTCATTGTTGAATTTGCATTTTCCAACTTCTTATGTAAGGTTTATGGCCAACAAGCACCAATATGTTTTATCTATAATTTCTCTTCATCGTTTCTCTTCATATGACAAGTATTTGGCAGTGAATTGTCAACTTGATTCATGATGACTGCTAGCTAAGATTTTGAAAGTATGTTGACTTGATCAGCCCAATCAAAGCGTGTGTGTGTGTGTGTGTGTGTGTGTGTGTGTGTGTGTGTGTGTGTGTGTGTGTGTGTGTGTGTGTGTGTGTGTGTGTGTGTGTGTGTGTGTGTGTGTGTGTGTGTGTGTGTGTGTGTGTGTGTGTGTGTGTGTGTGTGTGTGTGTGTGTGTGTGTGTGTGTGTGTGTGTGTGTGTGTGTGTGTGTGTGTGTGTGTGTGTGTGTGTGTGGTTTGACATCATTTTATCTGTGGCCAATGACCTTGAGCCTTCTTGGATGGGCACTTCCAATGTAACTACGGCAGCACCCAAGGGGCTTGAATTTTTGAGCTCTCCCTGTAGATTTTGCGATGATGTAGTGTCCCCATGAGTGAGCGAACACTGAGCCAATCATGGCACAACTAGAGAACATTACCAACCCCTACGCTTCGTATTTTCCGCTGGCTGCCCAATGACCACAGAAAGCACTGAGCTAGGCTGAAACACCTGCATTTTGGAGCTGCCTTCCTCAAGAAAGCAAAAAAGAGACCATGTTCGTATGCGGCTTTATTAACTCAATGATTTTGGGGGATTTTTTAAAACATTTTTTGCAAACTGATGTGACACATATTAATAGCTAAATAACATGCAAAACATGCACAAAAAAGCATGACACCTTTGCTACAGGTTGCTACTGGCTATAGGTACCCAGGCCCCAAGAGGAGGCACATTACTCAGGCTTGTCCCTACCCTAAGCGAGCTCAAGTTGCCCAGGCCTGCCTATGCCCGGCACAGGCGGCGGACACTGCAGCCCCATCGCATAATCACTGATGACATACATGGAGTAGTTTTCCAGATTGGTTTTCCTGTTTCTCCAGCTGCGAGTCGGCAAACAGTACAGGAAGAATAACAGAGGTTGCAGCCAGGCTCCCAGAAAGTGGCATTTATAAACAGAGCACAAATAAAAGTTGAAAGGCGCACTGCTCTACTCCTGAGAGCCTAAGAGAGAGGGGGAAGTGAGGCCACGTCCTCCCTTTTAACACCCACTGCCTTTAAACAGCAGGCAGCCTAGCTCTTAAGCGCGTTTGCCCAGTGACTGAAAAGTTGCTGGTTCGAATCCCTGAGCTGACTAGGTGAAGAAAAAAAATCTGTCAATATGCCCTTGAGCAGGGCACTTGTCCCACATTTCTCCTGTAAGTCAGTCTGGATAGGAGCGACAGCCAAATGACACAAATGTAAAAACCCTGCTCACTTTGCTATACCACCTTCAAATGCTTCCAAAAACATTCTGTGACCCCCCCCCACCCATTTCCTCCAGGTGACATTTTTATAATTACAGTAAAAGGCCATGTCAATCTACACACCTTACGATAAGATACCACAAATCAACATATAGGCTATGTGAAATAACAACATCAATCTCATGGGTGTGTACTCAGGTGCCAGTGAGCTTTATGTGGTGGCCCTCTTTGCTCTGTCAGGTCAGGTGGCTATCCTGTAGGCAGAAGATATGGGCCATTGTCATACAGTGGTGCTCCGGTCAGCATTGTGACTGCAGCTGAGAACTAGCTACCCTGCTGAGAGGCTGGGACTGTATCACTCGGGCTTACCCTGCTAAGCCAATTACTACAGGTGTTAAAGTCCTTGTGTCAATACAAGCTAACAGGTGCCCACCATTGAGGGTGGAACAGCAGGATGGAGAGCGTGTGAGGACGAAGGTGTGAGGGGACGGCCAGATTGTGCCCCCATGAGACATGCTGTTGGAATTGCTACTGGAATTCTCATCGTACGGAGATGTCAGGCAGTGACACACACGGACGGACGTCGGACGCACACACGCACACAGGTATTGTTCACGTCCCTGACCATCACACATTGCTAACAGATTCCTTTACCTTCGAGAATAGGTCGTCCAGAGAAGGCACATTCCACAGACACAATCAAAGACCATTGAGGAAGAACTGTGAAGGACACATCTTAAATTGTATAGGAGCTTTGTTACTGGGATTTAGAGTTTAAACTGCAGAGGAATGGTGTGCTTTGTTTTAGTGTCCACTACTGACCTGATATTTATTTACAAACAACATGATAACAGCGTCATTATTATTACCTAATCAATACCTTTCTATTCCTATGGGATTCTAGGCTACATGGGGCGGCAGGTAGCCTAGTAGTTTGAGCGTTGGACTAGTAACCGAAAGGTTACAAGATCAAATCCCCGAGCTGAGGTAAAAATCTGTTGTTCTGCCCCTGAATAAGGCAGGTAACCCACTGTTCCTAGGCCATCATTTGAAATAAGAGTTTGTTTCTAACTGACTTGCCTAGTTAAATAAAGGGAAAGAAATAGGTAGCACTGAGCACATTTCAGTAAATATCAAATCAATACCAATTGTTAAATACATATGAATGACATTCATTATAATGTATTACAATGGTAAAGCACATGTAGGTTATTTATTGAAGTTTTAACCTGATAGTGACCTAGAATTATTTTGCTTATGAAGGGATGTCCCAGGTGCATTGAGGTATGGAGAAAGCACAGGGAATCTTTTCCTGTGACGTGTCGACACGGCAACACGCCATCTGGAAGGCACATCAAATCAGTCTCATCAAATCATCAAAACACAACTGCACAAACAGTCAAACACTCACATGCATACTCCTACTCTGAGTCATAGTGCACTGTGAGACATTCAGGAAGCGCTCTGACGTCATTTCCAGAGGACGTAGTGTACGAGTGTAGGGTTGGCTTGGTGCTAAATAAACAAACTCCAGATGATCACTGTGAGGGTAGCTCCTGTGAGTTACTCATCGTTAGTTACTCATCGACCTTACACTGATCTAAGTGTCCAGGGCCGGGTTTTTCAAAAATGATTTATCCTGATTTGTAAGCTGTCAGATTGGATTAAATAGAAGGAATAGAACGGGAGTCCCCATTCAAGTCAAGGATTTGTCTGTTCTATTCATTCTATTGCTATGCATTTAATCCTTAGGAAAAATCCAAACAGATAACTTTAGAACAACTGGGCCCAAGTGATCATTTACAAAAGTATAACTCAACAGATTGTTTTTGGTCAAACGTACACAAATACAAATAGCATGCACGCATGCGCTCACAAACACACACACACGTACGTACGCACGCACACACAGCACATACGACTACACATACATTGAGGGTTGTGTGTGTAATCAGTTCCTATATGTGTTTGTGGACAGTCTCTGGGCTCAGGGGCTCTAATAGAGTATTGCATCTTCCCAGCAGGTCACAGGGGCCACACCCAGATGCCCCATTCTATTCAGTCTATCTGTCAGACTAAAACCCCATTACTGTAATCAGCTGTCTGGTTCTCTGGTGGTGTCTCCCAGTTCCCAGGTCTCTGTCTGGGTCCCTGAGTCCAGAGGCACTTACTCCACTCCACAGAGGGACCCCCACTGTGTTCCCCATGGAGACCAAAGGTCCCCACTCCCCATCACCTCTCCTCTTTCCTCTCTCTCTTCTCCCACCTCCATTCTCCTCTCTTCCTTCTCTTCTCCCACCTGCCTTCTACTCTCTCCATTCTTCCCCTCTCATCTCTACCTTCTCCTTATCCCTCTCCATTGTCCCCGAAGACAGTGGCCAATGCCAGGTTCCTACCCAAACCAGTCAATTATAGCCTGTGTCTGTGTAAAGACCTGTGAGATTAACAGGTGAAATCCCTTTGAAACTGTGGGACTGAGACTGCCCTGATGAGGTTATTGTAATCTGATTGGCCCAATTAGAGCTTGATGGGAGTTGCCCCAGATAGACTCATAATTAACTGTTCTGCCATCAGATTTTTATCAGAGACAGATATTTGGTTAATGAATTGGTTTTAAAAGGTGGTGGTTTTATAGGTTTTAATCTCAAGCACGCTGTACACCTACAGCGGATGGTGAGCATTTTAAGCTGGAGTCAGACACACATTCCCCTGCCTATTTATTTTAATGAATTAATGACTGCATTTAATAATTTTCCGGCCTCTTTATGTGGTCCATTCCAGTGGCACGTCTATCAAACAGACTTTCTATTACATTATATACAGAAACACAGTCAGTTTCTAGTTAAGAAGCCATTGAGTGTCTTACTTCATACTGTTTCCTGTTTGAGTTTCCTTCTCGTCCACAGACAGAGGAGACATTCCTGAAGGAGAATTCACGGATGAGCACTATCAGTAGAGAGCAGCCCTGGATTTACCCCAATTGCACCCTGTGCCTAGAACAGGAAATCATTGATGACCTTCATGTTTGAGTTGAAAGAAGAAAATCTCCAATTATAGCTGTTAAAATCTGAAGAATGCCCCCTGTAAGCAAATGCCGACCTATTTTTAGATTGAATGTAAACCCAAGCTATTTATAAGATCAATACTCTACATACCGAATTCTAATATTTATGGATGTAATCTCTAACTACGAAACTGTTTTAGTCCTAGGAATGTCTCCTTAGGACCTGCCACATAGTTGACATATCAGTCTCCAGATTCCATAAATTCTTCCCAACTGATAACTGAATGCATTTCTAAGACATTCCACCTTGAAAGTATACACATTTCCTGAGTATAATGTAAATATGCAATATTATGCTAAACTAAATTTAGACCACTTCAATTTATATTTATCCCCTGTCTCGGCACAATGGCGCAAAAAGATGGATAATTCACGTACAATTTCTACTTCACAAGTAGATTCACTCATTATAAATCTAAGGAATTAAATGAATTGTTTCCACTTGCCCTACTGGTGTCCTCTGCTGTTTACTGTTGATCATAGGAATCCTTTCACTGCTATTGTTGACACTGTCTTTGTTTGTCCTTCAGGAAATCCCTGAAACTGAATATTAATTGTTGCTAAGAGACCAAACTACAACAGAAAACACACTTGAGGAAATTTTTATGAGTTTAGAGAGAGAGAGGGAGAGAGAGAGAGAGAGAGAGAGAGAGAGAGAGAGAGAGAGAGAGAGAGAGAGAGAGAGAGAGAGAGAGAGAGAGAGAGAGCGAGAGAGAGAGAGAGATGCAGATATATCAAGCCTTATCCTGTTTATTGAGTGTAGTTGTTGTAAACTACATGACCAAAAATACATGGATTCATATGGAGTTTGTCCCCCCTTTACTGCTATAACAGGCTTTCCACTAGATGTTGGAACATTGCTGCAGGGACTTCTCTTCACTGGGAGATTTCCCTTCACTGGAACTTAAGCGTCTAGGCCGAACAATGAAAAACAGCTCCAGACCGTTGTTCCTCCTCCACCAAACTTTACAGTTGGCACTATGCATTCGGGCAAGTAGCGTTCTCCTGGCATCCACCAAACCCAGATTCGTCCGTCAGACTGCCAGATGGTAGTAAAGCGTGATTCATCACTTCAGAGAACGTGTTTCCACTGCTCCAGAGTCCAGAAAGGGCGAGCTTTACCACTACTCCAGCTGACACTTGGCATTGTGCATGGTGGTCTTAGGCTTGTGTGCTGCTGCTCAGCCATGAAAACCCATTTCATGAAGCTCCCGATGAACAGTTCTTGAGCTGTCGTTGCTTCCGGAGGCAGTTTGGAACTCAGTAGTGAGTTTTGAAATTGAGGACATATTTTTTTCTTTCAGCACTCAGCGGTCCATGTGAGCTTGTGTGGAATACAACGTTGTGGCTGAGCTGTTGTTGCTCCTAGACGTTTCTACTTCACAATAACAGCACTTGCAGTTGACCAAGGCAGCTCTAGCAGGATAGAAATTTGACGAACTGACTTGTTGGAAAGGTGGCATCCTACAAGTGTGACGGTGCCACATTTGAAGCCACTGAGCTCTTCAGTAAGGCCATCTTACTGCCAATGTTTGTCTATGGAGATTGGATGACTGTGTGCTAGATTTTATACACCTGTCAGCAACGGGTGTGGCTGAAATAGCCGAATCCACTCATTTGTATATATTTGTATATTAGTGTATTTATGTGTGAGAGAGAGTCTCTCAGTCACACATAAACACAGTGTCTGAGGGGTTTACATGAGTATCATGGGAATGGATCTGACGTCAGATGTCTTCCGTTCATTCAGGTGGCTGTCGGTTGGAGCCTGGAAGTGCTGAGGAGAGCAGCTCTTCAGGCCCCTAATCAGCCCTCTCTCCCTGGGCCTCCATCCTGCACTTCCCCCTTCCCCACAATAATAACCGTCCCTGTCATTATTCAATGTTTCTTCATGTGAACCCTTAATAAAGGATGCTTATGAAAATACGTGTTGGTGAATCTGAGTGGGGTTGGTGGGGAGTGGGAACTTGTGATGTGTTTTAATTTTAGCATGGAGCTCTGCCTGTCTGGCCCTATGCCCTGCCACAATGCTTGACGAGTCAATAGTTTGCACTGGTTTAGCCCAGTCAGGTTGGGGCAGAGTGGGATAAACATTTTCATAACTGGATAAACATTTGGCAGCCAGAGTCATACGATTTGGGAGATGTGTAATATTTTTTGGCATATTTTTAGAGCCTTTGTGAGATGTTTTAAAATGAAACAGGAAGTTTGGAAGTTTATGCCCCTGGCGCCATTTCCCTCCCAACGCCCGGGGACGAGAAATACACAGGGCTAGAGATAAAACAGTATGTCAACAGCCTGGCTTCTGCCAACGGCTGGACAAGCAATAACTCTTGACAGCCTCTCAGTCCACTCCAGTTTGTTGATATAACTAATAAATATTCCAGATCATTTGTAGCCAGTCATCCATCATAATAGAAATTCAAAAGAAACTCGTTCTCGTTCTTTATAAATGAATCTGTTGAAATGTTGTATAATTTGGTGCACCACACATTTGAATCTGTTACATGTAGCATTCACATTAGAGTATTTTCTGTTAATTACTACAACAACAAAAAAAACGTAAAGGTTCTTTTAGATATATTTATAAGGCATATTTGGTTGGGAAACCGTCTTTTATCAATAAGAGTACATTTTGACAACAACAGAACAAACCATATGAATAATAATGCTAAACATGTCATGTTTAAAACGTGTAACGTAATTTCCATACATCTCAATAGTAACAATAGGTTGGGGGAAAAAAATATAATTTCAATAAATACATTTGGGAGTTGACATGCTGTACACGCTAAAGCCTCTCAAGTGTTCAGGGCCCCTATAGGCTACCCCACTGGTGATCATTTTACTACAGGGGCTCCGGCTGGCATGTGGACGGGCCAAAGTACTGTTCAAACTCACTGGGGTCCAGATCATAGAGCATGTCCAGCTGAACCTGCTCCAGGTAGAACTCCAGAGAGGGGCCAGTAGGGGGACACAGCTGGGGGCCCGAGGCCCTGAAGTCCCCTTGCTCCACTTGAGACATAGCACAGGCTGGGTTGGGGGGCCCACACTGCTGCAGCCCATGCTGAGTAGAGTAGTACGGATGAGGCTCTGCTGGGTATGCCTCAGTGTTAGAGTACATTAGAGGCTTGTTAGAGAATGTGGCTGCTGGATTTGTGTAAATTAACCTGTCTGGGAAGGTCTCCCTGTGAAGATGGGAAAAGTATGCCTGGGAGGATGGGTAGGTGGCTGGATGTGGGTAGGCTTGCTGCTGATGGGACTGGTTCTGGATGAGGTAGTTGAGGTCATAAGGCATGTTAAAGCCTTTACTGCAGAGGGTGGAGAGAGGGACAGTGGCCTCCACAGGCAGGGGCCCTTTGGGGCCCTTCTTCAGCTGCTTCTTCCTGCGAGGCCGGTACTTGTAGTTGGGATGGTCAACGGTGTGCTGTACTCTCAGGCGCTCTGCCTCCTGCATGTAGGGCCGCTTCTCTGCCAGAGACATGGCCTTCCAGGTCTTACCTGCAGCAAAAAAATCATGTCAGTTATCAGTATATGATTGTTGAAATATGAATAGTCTCGTCATAGTTTTAATTTAAATGGGAATTATTTGAATGAAACTTACCGAGAATTTTGCTGAGGTCGGTATTCTCCAGGTCAGGGTTGAGTTGGGCCAAGCGTCTGCGTTCCTCCTTGGTCCAGATGATGAAGGCGTTCAGCGGCCTTCTGACCCGCGTCTCTGAGGATGATTTCGGCTCAGGACTGGCGCAGCTGGAGTCAGAGTTGACCGAGATAGGACTGGTTGGGCCAGAGCCGGGGGACTTCGCCTCGGACATCAGCTCACTCTGGGAAGACTCACAGCAGAACTTGTCGCTTTCAAACATGGCTTTCGTTGGGCACAGTTCGAAATGTGTGGAGATCGGATCAAAGTACATGGTTACTATCTTTTTAACCTTTGACGTTGCTCTCCTACTCCAGTATTGATGGTGACCGGCTATATGCGCTCCTTCCACCAATGGGAGCCCAGGAGGAGTGGATTTAAGGTGTGAAATCCAGGTGTTTTCTCAAGTCATTGATAGTCCTTGATGCCTCAATCTATCATCAGTCATTCATCCGTCATGAAACCGAAATTGACATTTAATGTTAAATCAAAAGAATACACGTAAGCCTATTATTTCCTTTTCGACAAAAATGAATTTATAATATCCCTTTTAAAATGTTTCGTGATAAATGCTGTCATGATTCGCTGCAATGACTGCTCGATTGCATCACGACAATCTTGGCAAAGTTGACATAGGCCTAGATGTCTTCACAGGCTGTTAATAAGGTATTCATTGCGGATTTACTTTTTAAGAAGCTGGCAAATTCCTATGCCTAAAATGAATCGGATGACTACTTTAGTCCCCCTTTGATATATCTTTCTGTTTTTTTTATTGAGGCATTACCTTTTCCTGTGTGTGATAAACAAAACGAGATAAATTGGCCGTCACTCTAACATTAAAGTTATGTGGCAGTACTTTAGTTATTCATTAAAAGACCACGGGCCACGTGCAAATTGCCCTCTCCTCTTATCAGGTCCACTGTCTCTATCAAAGCACATTTTACAGGACGGTAACAAACATGATCAAGGCAGCTCTATTATAAGATTAAGGCGCACAAGTGTTTACCACCAACAAAAGAGGTATATCAACTTTTGCAAAGGCCGCATTACAAGCTCACCTTTGTCTGTGACAATGGTCTATTTCAAGTCGATTCATCAGTAGGTCTAAATAAAATAAATAGGCTATTGAGCTAATGCCATCTTGGACATGCTGTGGGTGTTCATGGGTTAACACAAAGACCTATCCAGTATGTCATATCCAGTAATACATATGTAAGAAAAATATGTAGCCTATTTTAAACAGGCCTTTTTGACAGTTTGGCGTGCATGGTCGTGTTGCCTTTGCCCTGTCAGGTTTTTCGGAGTGATAAGATTTGCACAGGAAGTCCTAAAAGGTCAGGAAGGAAAATCTATTGGAGTTGTGTGGTACAAGGGACAGTGTAACCCCCCCCAGAGAGCTAGGGCGAGCTTGTTCTCATATAAACATGTTTCATTTTTACAACTCCTGAGATTGTTCATGAACTCACAAACTTCGATGTCAAAATAACCTCAGCGAGTCAACAAACCCTGGCTGCTCGCGCAGCCTTTGAGTTCAGTCAGTATATTCCTGTTGATTTTCAATTTGCATGACTAGTCTAAAAAAGTCTTAACATTACATAATTCCTCTCGGTTTCATCTGATAATCCCACTCTATTTTCTTTGATTACACATCTGATTATACATCCCATCAACTTCAACAATGGAGGCTAGGGTCATTACAAGCAGTTTATGTCGATGTGGAATCAAGACTACATAGAGTAACGCCCGTCATCCATTCTGGCCTGTACCTGCAACGTTTTCTTTGTGGCTAGACGACTTGCTGTCATGTCTTCAGCCTCTGCTGTTAAGATGTCAAAACGGCATATAATGGGTCTTATTGTGAGAATACACACGACAGTGTGCTTCATTAATTTCGGCCTCCACCTGTACTGTTTTGTAGCGACAGACCAATTGCTGCTATGTCTTTAGGCCCCGTAAAAAAAAAAGGTAATGGATGTTGACACCTTGATCAAACAGAGTCAGTTCTGATGTTGTTGCCTCCGTTAATTCAATAACAGGGGGGGTCAGGGTTTATTTTTCTTTTAGATCCTCCTCTTTTAGACCGTTTAAAGTACTCTTCAAAGTAGAGAGATCGGTCTGAGAGTCGGCACAACGAAACTTTGGGCCCCGAGGTGTATGTTTGTGAATCGATACAATCTATGCTTGCTTATTAGACCGTCTAATGGTAACATAACGAAGTAATCGAATTGAAGTGAAGTACTCCAATTGAAGCATAGGCTAGCCACACTAAATGTGGCTGAGTAGGCTATAGCCCTATTTGTTTAAATTGCTCTAGGCCGAGTAAAATATGTTAATGAGGTTTATATTTTCATGATCTCGCACAGGGTCCGTTGATTGCGCTTTGACGTTGCATACGAAACTAATCGCATTAAGTTATATAGCCCAATGGAAATTTCAAAGGATTTTTTCAAATTAATTTTCGTTATTGTTTATTAGTTTACAAACGAATGAGTTAAAGACATACATTTTGTAGGAATATAGCCCATATCATATACTTTATTAGATGTCCACACGATCGAGTTACACGACACAAGGAGTACTTATGTGATAGCAAGTATTATTAGCATAATAAAGCCAATTTAAAAAAAAATGTATACCCGCAAAATGTATTTCAATGTTTTTCAGGGACTGTAGGAATTAGGGTTAGAATCCACATCCGAGTGTTAGAAAGCACACAGACAGCTGCCGTGAGAAAAGCGCTAATGGATTTAATTAATTCGCTTGAACGACTCAGCATGAATACAATAATGTTAGTTTCGGTTGACGTTTCTGTAAATTGGGCAAATATTGGAGAATTTAGTTATATCTGACATTGAAAGTAGCTCATCTTATTTCCCCCTTAATTATGTTATCTATTTACAGTTGATGTCGGAAGTTTACATACACTTACGCTGGAGTCATTACAACTCGTTTTTCAACCACTCCACAAATGTCTTGTTAACAAACTATAGTTTTGGCAAGTCGGTTAGGACATCTACTTTGTGCATGACGCAAGTCATTTTTCCCAACAATTGTTTACAGACCAATTATTTCACTTATAATTCACTGTATCGCAATTCCAGTGGGTCAGAAGTTTACATACACTAAGTTGACTGTGCTCTTAAACTGCTTGGAAAACTCCTGAAAATGATGTCATGGCTCTAGAAGCTTCTGATAGGCTGATTGACATCATTTGAGTCAGTTGGAGGTGTACATGTGGATGTATTTCAAGGCCTACCTTCAAACTCAGTGCCTCTTTGCTTGACATCATGGGAAAATCAACAGAAATCAGCCAATACATCAGAAAAAATAATTGCAGACCTCCACAAGTCTGGTTCATCCTTGAGATCAATAAAAAAAGCTTGTTTGAAAATGGCTCTTCCAAATGGACAATGACCCCAAGCATACTTCCAAAGTTTTGGCAAAATGGCTTAAGGACAACAAAGTCAAGGTATTGAAGTGGCCATCACAAAGACCTCAAACCTATAGAAAATGTATGGGCAGAACATAAAACGTGTGTGCGAGCAAGGAGGCCTACAAACCTGACTCATTTGCATCAGCTCTGTCAGGAGGAATGGGCCAAAATTCACCCAACTTATTGTGGGAAGCTTGTTTGACCCAAGTTAAACAATTTAAAGGCAATGCTACCATATACTAATTGAATGTGATGAAAGAAATAAAAGCTGAAATAAATCATTCTCTCTACCATTATTCTGACATTTCACATTCTTAAAATAAAGTGGTGATCCTAACCAACCTGAGACAGGGAATTTTTACTGGGACGAAATGTCAGGAATATTGAAAAACTGAGTTGAAATGTATTTGGCAAAGGTGTATGTAAACTTCCGACTCCATCTGTACATGCAGGCCTACCCTGGCATTATATTGTCCTCTATGGTGCTTAAATGGCAGAAAAGGTAGAGGAATGTGCAGTGTGTTGTTATCACACAGCTGTGGTTTTATTTCACATTCTTAAAATAAAGGGGTGATCCTAACTGATCTAAAATGGGAATGTTTACTAGGATTAAATGTCATGAATTGTGAAAAACGGAGTTTAAATGTATTTGGCTAAGGTGTATGTAAACTTCCGACTTCAACTGTACCTTTGGCATTTACTGGTCATAAAATAAGACATTTTGATTTATTTTTAGAGTTGTCCTAGATTTTCATTATCTTCTTAACCATTCTGTTTTGTCATGAACTGCAGGTAGGTGAGTAATGATTCATCGAATTGGTTTCTTAATCTCTGAATGGATGTCAGTATGCCCAGAGTAGGCATATCATTGCATTGCTTCATGCATGCCATTGTGACGGTTGACATCTAAGCAACTAGGGATAGTGCTGTTGCTGAATGGTCACTATGATGTTTGTATGGGGATTGTTCTCTGAAGATTCCCCATCACAATGTTCCATTGTATTGGACAGAAGTCATATATGAGACACTCCTCTCTGTCTTCAGTCTGATTTGGAGTGAGCCAGGATGGAGGTCTCCAAGTGTCTCCACTCCAGTCGACCTGCCCGAGGAGCACCTTCTCTGCTACACGCTCACTGGATTACCGGGGCTGTGGGAAGATGCAGCCATAGACAGGTCAGAATAAAGATCCCTGCTAGGACAGTGGCTTGGATGTGGGTCATGTATATACCTGCCTAGGACATGCTGGAGCAAATGCTGTCCCTCGATGGACCTAGGACATGCTGGAGCAAATCCTGTCCCTCGATGGACCTAGGACATGCAGTAGAAAGAGGAAGCTCACTGGATGGACTGAAGTGAGGCTGATTAGCTGGATATACTCATCTTAATCACCAGTGGGACCATATTGCATTGTGTCAGTGTGCTGTGCTCGCAGGGGGTTACACTTGTAGAATGATCTTCACCAACCAAACTCTGTGTGTTTGAAGTAACTACAAGGACAAATGTGCAACAACAAAATGGAGACCCCAAAAAATAGAGTATTTCTAACAAGAGGATGTAAAGCAAGGTCATGTGTCTTGGGGGCTTTGTTAACGAACCTCTGTATTCCAGTGGACTCATATAAAACAGGCCCACATGGAGATACGGGTGAGTTTCCATACAGTGGCTGTTCATAGCAAACTGTGATCTGAGGTTTGAGGTGTGAACTGCATTGTCACAAAACCGTGTGAGATGGCATTATGTGGAGTGGGTCTCTGCATGGTGACTGTTGGTTCAGACTCCTACTGCATTGTATGGACCCAGGAGGCTGGCATCGGTTACACTGTCAGCCTCAGACATCATTCTATGCAGCAGCCTTCCCCCCTCTTCTCTCCTTCTGCCTGCATCCAGCCAGTGCTAATCAGGTATTTGAGCACACACCACATACTAAGGCCTGAGCCCTGGGTGCCAGCCCCAGCACTTGTAAACAGTGCCCTGCCCTGGTCTGTCCTACATGGGGATAACTGAGAGGATTACACCCCCCCCTTAATGTGGCTTAATGTGGTCTCATTAGTTGAACACAATGATGTCCCCACCTCTCAGAGCAGATAACACACCATGCTTTTAGCCCCAAACAGAGCTTAAAACCCATCCTCAGACCATCAAACTCAGGCTGCAGACAGCGCTGCAGTAGCAGGGGCCAGACACAGAATGGGTGTATTAGGCTACATCATTTTTGCGGTAATTTCATTATGATTATGTATTTATTTAAGGGTGATTTGCATTTTTTAAAAATATACACTTGAAATATATATTTTAATACATCATTTGTTTCTGTTTTCTTTTCATATGTTTAAGTCCAATGCTTGGAATATTAAATAAAACAAGACAAACACGAATTAGGTACTGATATTACAATGTTGTAATACATTCAGTGGTTATGAAGAAGTCAAATATATACCCAATAAACAGCATGTTAGCAAGAACACAACACTGTTGGTTTAGAAAAGACAAATATAAAAGAGGCATCTAGAGATCCAACAGGAACCAATGACGGCTGTCTATTGTGTCAGGCCTCTGTGACATGATGAGGAAAAAGCACTTCATTGTCCTTATCCTATCATCGGATTAAAACTTCATTCCTGCCTATGAAGATTTATTGGTGTAAATCCCTTGTGGGTTACACATAAATGTCTTCCATTGTAAAATGCATTGCGCCCCAGCTCTGAAATACGCTATTGAAGGGAAGATCATTTTCAGTCATGCCTAAAAACAATTCTATTCTTTGTAAATGAGCAATTGTATTCTGGACCTGGCCCTCTGATAAGACCCTTATCTATTAAATTGAGTGCTTCTTTTATTATCCGAGCTATTGAGCTTTGGGCATTTGATGAAGTGGTGTCGTATTGCCACAACAGGCTATTGCACTATACATCCAATCTAGACAGTCTCAGTCACTGATCCTCTCTGCTGTTCTACAGCGCTGTCATGGACACTGCATCCCATCATGGTGCTGTGCACTATACCAGATTCTCATAGTTTAACCAAAGGTAAAGACTTGTCCCCTAGTGATGTACAGTATAGCCCTTTGATCTGTCCCACTGTACTGTCCCACTGCTCCTCCCTGTCCTGTCACTAGTCTTGTCTGTGTGTCTGTCTTGCCTGTGTGATCCCCTGGCAGACAGACAGACAGAGCTCCATCTGATTGCAATCGCCTCTAATTATTAACTGGTCTGGATAAGTATCAGTGTATAACCCTCACCAGACCTGCGAGACACCATGATATCTGCGTCTGTCCCAAACGACCTACTCAGCGATAGCCGATAGGCAATCACAATGACCTGGTCTACTTGGACAACTACAATGTTGAATGTTTAATTAGATAGTGTGAACTGGTGCTGACTATCACACTCAGACATTAGATGATTTGGAGCACAAGCCATGGTAAATGCTTTGTAAACTCCCAGCAAATATTTGAAATCTTAAATGTTGGATAATTGCTTAGGGAACTCGATTGATGGCTTTTCTATAAAACGTTGTTTAGTCTGTCTAATTTAGGGTTAGAGCCTAATAACACTTTAGTCTACTATTACACTAAAGTGATGCTTTCTGTGTAGATACTTAAAATTCAACATATACTCCAGCCTAGGGATTTCAGAGAACCATCCTGAAGATTTAAACCAGAACCAGATTCAAACGGATTTCTGTTGCTTTGAAGATAAGGACTGTAGCTCTGCAATAAACAGTAATTGTTTAGTTGCTTTCCTGTGGTGTGATTTATTTCAAGTACTGTGCTGTAAGATTTCAGGCTTTTTTTCCAGGCAGGGCCTGACGTGTGTGTACAGTGTCAACTAGGTGTATATGTTGGTTTATTATCGTCAACAAGATGCCAATCCTGAGATTCCCACCTCCATCAACCGCACCGCCCTCCCCCATTCACACATGACTCCATCTAGAAAAACACTCATGATGACCTTCGAATGTGACCTTTGCACAGTATACAGAAATAGCATAATACGATCTCTAACTACCTAAGTAGTAACAATGGGATTAAGACATTTTTCATTTAGAAATTAACAGCTGTGCACTGTAAAATTCCTCTAACATTGCAATTGTGAAAGTCTAAACCAAACAAGGTGACATCTATGCCACCGTTGGCAATTCCTATTACAATACACCCAAGCTATTTACAATACACACACTAGATAATACAGTTAAAATAATACAAGTAAATTCATATCAACAGTGTTCAGTTCATATGAACCGAAGTAAAGTTTATTTCTATTGAAAATCCCTGCATCATCAGTACGAGTATAAAGAGCATGGCAGTGGGACTACTGAGGTGCTGCGGCTCCCCTACACGCTCACACACAAACATATGCTTCCCTAGATAAAGACTTTCATGCAGCAGAAAGACAATGTCAGCGTAGAATACCAAGTTATTTATGGAGAACGTTTTGTCTTAAAAAAAAAAATAGAAGTGGGATGGGAAATACTGTATGAATATAAGGGCCTTTTCTGATTTGATTTATTATTTTATTGATGTGGAATGCCTCATCCTAGTATTGCCGGAAAGGGTTATCATTTAGATAGCAATCAGGAAGTGATTTTGGAGCATTACATCAATACAATCATGGCATTTTCTAAATACTCTTAACATATCAGTCAGCTTTAGATCATAACAGGGGTAGAACTACAAGTGTGTGTGCCTCAGATTGTGTTCCAAACAAGGGGGGGGTACAGTCGTTTGAACGTCCAGGCCAGGATACAGCTGCCTATGACTCATTTCAAACTCCCCCTTCTCCAGCCAAGGCAACCCATTTTACATTTAACACACATCAGCAGGCATCTGCTTCCTGTTTTCATTCTTTGAGTCATCTTATGTTTCTTATTTCCCCCTCACCTGTTGGGGTCTATGTTCCTTCCATCATGTTGGACATTGGTGTTTCCAGCTAGGGGAACTAAAGCACCACCAGCGGAAGTGATCATTACAGCACTTTCATCCGAGACTGCAGTGGGGTTACTTATCAAAGTCAACACATTAGTCCAAGTGTCCGCTATCCCAAGAATTTCCCTGATCAGTGCACGACAGTACCATGTTTGTAACCTAATCGAAATGAACTCCTCCATCCACTATAAGCGTTGATCATAAAGCATGGTGCATTACATACAGAGCTGCACCGTAGAAATACATTGTCAGATCTTGGGTGAAACACCCCTAAGATGAACGACAGAACAATGGCACTAAATTATGAATATTTAATACAACACACGCAGTAGATCAGTGGTGTTAAGAAAAGCTGAATCTATTGTCAAGTTGGGCTCAGAGACATTCCTTTTAAAAACAATCACAAAAAAAATCACGACATATATGTACATCAACAGAGCATGTAAATTTAAATCATTTATGAACTGTAATATTGGAGCAGTTTATCATCAGTCGGTTTCAGTATCTTCTTCTCGGCCATGTTGACGACCCAGCCTGGCGAGAGGCCAAAGAAGATCTGTCTGGGGTCCTTTATCATAGAGAGCATGTGGAACAATTTGTCTTTGGAAATGTCCGGTAAAACGTAGCCATACTTCTGGGCCAAGGCTATCCGTGCTTTTTGAATCTTCTCTGGATCTGCCAGGTAACCCCGGTTGGCAGCATCTGTGTAGTAGGGGACCATGTCTTCCCCAGGCAACATTCTCTTTGGAATGGGCTGTCCACTTATGAAGAATGGGACAGGCTTACAGAGGACCGCTAACAGACAAGAAGAAAGCACAGGGTTACAAACACTCCAAAATGCATACAATTTAAGTGGCGTCGTGGCAAGATCATTAAGTTTTGGCCTAACGTGTCACTACTACTCACCAAGACTTCTGGGGTCATAGAAACCTGTAGTGACTATCCCTCCGTTTCTCTCAATGGCAGCAATGGCCTCTTCAGACGCCATCTGAACTTCTATGTTGACTTTCGCCGCAAAGATACCAGCACCCTAGTAACACACACAATTGGATGCAACATTAAATAAAATAGACTTCCAAAACAGAACAAACTAGTGGGATGGGAAAAACAGTCTTTGGGTATCATAATGACAGCTACAATCTTAACTAAATACTGCCACCTACTGGCAAAAGATAGGTGCACTAAACTACAGATCCAAATAAAATCTAAATCAAATGTTACTTGTCACATGAGCCGAATACAACAGGTGTAGTAGACCTTACCGTGAAATGCTTAATTACAAGCCCTTAACCAACAATGCAGTTCAAGAAATAGCCATACTCCTTGCATTACATATGTAACCGGGTTGGTTATGTTTCCACGTGCCTCTAAAGAAAGGTGTATTTAATGTTCAAGCATTCTTATTGGTTGGTTCAATTACGATGACAAGGTGTGTTGGTTTTTGCCCCGACTGAAGAACTTGGATTGCAATGCTTGGAGTCCGTTTTTGAGCGTCTCAAAGCCCATAATCTGAAGTTGGCTCCAAAGAAATGCCATTTCATGAAGAGGTCAGTGCGGTTCTTGGGGCATGTCATCAGTGAAGGAGGTGTGGCCACAGACCCAGAAAAAGTGAAGGCTATTGCAGGGATAACAGAGAAGGATCTCATGGAGGATAACACGGATGTGCCCTCCCAGGGGAAGATTCGGTTCTCTCGGAATGATAGTCTATTACCAGGAGTTCATTGAGGGGTGCTCCACCATCACTAAGCCTCTGCATGGGCTGACAACTGGGACGAAGGCACCAAGCCATGGGAAAGGCAAGAGGAAATGAGGAATCCATAGGAAACTCACAGCAGCAGACTGGACTGGTGAGTGCAAACAGGTCTTTAGTCAGTTGAAACGAGCTCTCCTCGATCAGGTCATGCTAGGCCAGCCTGTGAACAGAGATGGTTTGCTAAACTCACTCCATTCGAGTTTGACATCAAGTACATCCCCGGTCCCAAGAATGTCATTGCTGATGCACGCAGTAGACAGCCATTTGTGCAGCAGAGCACTCTCCACCGCATCACAAGGGTTCCATACAAGTCCCTGCTGGTAGAAGCTGCAGGAGTTCATGCTGAGAAGGTGCAAGATGTGTTCCGCTGGTCGAACCACCCATTCAACCTCGAGAGCTGCTCAGCTTCAATTGAGGCAGATGCCTGTGAAATTGTCGTGGACTGCCAAACTACCTCCCATCCTTCTCCTGGTTCTCTGTCAAATGAAGTGGTGCCAGCAGTCCTGAGGTCGCAAGGGGAGGCTGGTCTACAGAACGGTGTTCTGCTACTGCCTCAGCTCACTCAGTCACTGGTGCCATCTGAGATGTCAGATGTGAGAGTGCTATCCCGTGACGACCTGATATCAAAGCAGCGCCAGGATGACGCACTCGCCAGAGTTGTCTTCTACGTGGACAGGGGCCGGAGACCTTTTAGGAGGAAACGTGGGCATGAACCACTCGAGGCTCTGCAGATTCTGAAGACCTGGGAGAAGCTCACTCTGAAAATGGGTGTACTATATCGCGTTACCAAAAGTTTGCTGTCAAAAAAGAAGACGTACCAGTATGTAGAACCCACCTCCATGAGGGCGACAGTTTTGAAGGGTGTCCACGATGAAGGTTCTTATTGTCACTGAGTGTACTGAACATGTAACATGCATGCTTTCCTAAGGGGTCTTTAAATTCCCCTAATTCTCTTTAGAGAATAGTCTTTGCACTGGAATATTTAGTGACATATATATTGCAAGGTATTGCATACCTCGTTTTGTTTCTTTATAGTATGCAAGTGTAATTCAGTGGGGGAGAATGTAACAGGGTTGGTTATGTTTCCACTTGCCTCTAAAGAAAGGTGTATTTAATGTTCAAGCATTCTTATTGGTTGGTTCAATTCCGATGACATGGTGTGTTATTGGCCCCGCTTGCAGATAGGGGGAGATCGAACGTCAGGTCTCCCCAGTATGAAAATGTGATGCAAGGGATTTTGCCATTGACATCATTAAGCCCTGCACAACTAACATGCTGTTTCCTATTTAACAACAGCTAATAAATCATGATCAACTGGGACCACTGGCTGGGGTGATTTATTTGGACAAAACACAATGCAAGGAGAGTACGATTAACATATCTTACACATACACATAAGCACTTAACTGCCTTTGTGAGATTGTGCTTCATCTCCAATGTTTAATTGATGCTTCTGTAACAATTAACTCTCCAAATCAAGCGGAGACATCAGCTAGCTATGACAGTTTACGTGTGAACGTAGCCAAGACAACCATCTTACCTCGCCAACAAGCTGAACACCATAGTCCCTCTTCTGTGGCTGGATGGTCACTCCCCTGCCATTAACCAGCTGAGTCAGGTCAATGGGCTGAGTGGGGTCAACCCGGCCCAGGTCAATCAGATACTGCAGCCTGTTCAGGGTCAGGGGCTGGTACTGAGCCCGCCGACTGGGAAGAAGAGCACAAATTTGTGAGTATAATCTCCTGTCTCTAGCTATGTATGTACAGAGATGCAGTATGAAAAGTTACAAGGCCTCTTTTGCTTCTTGGCCACCAACTCTGTATAGTATCATCATTTGATGATAGAACATGGAGTGTTCAACAATGGACATCAATGTATTTACCTGTGTCCCTCATTGTAGCCGTATTTTGGGATGGCTAGATAGAAGGGAGTCTGACCCCCCTCGAACCCCAGACGAGGTCGGTTGCCTCGCTGCCTCTCCCCCTTGTGACCCCGGCCACTTCTGTTTCCTCCATGTTGGCCTCTGCCTCGCTTCTTCTCCTGCAAAATAATAGACAATATGAAAAATACCAGCGTTAGAACAGCTGTACATATTCTTCACTATTAATGTTCAATAATATATCCATAGTAATTAATCGCAAATTGTTTGTCATGGGCACAATGAATTCATGCAACGAATGTCTGTTTGAGACGAGACCAAAACTGTCTGACTAGAAATGATAACTACTATGCTATTTGCTTGTGTTTGATATAGCATACAGTGATGATAACTGACCAATTGTGTTAAAATCAGATGTTGTGCTTACATTCTAGGGGTAAACAAAAGATTTAGCTATAGATAGCTACTATTTGTACAAGCAAGCCATCTTTAGCTGGCTAAATTACAGTAGCTAGCTAACGTTAGCTGATGGCTACTACTAGCCATGCTAGTTAGCTTGCTAGCTATTCAGCAACTGATGGTCTGGTAAACGCATACTTACAGCCTTCTTGGTCCCCGGTTCAGGTCGTAAGTTTGCTAATGAAATACGAGGCAAATTCTGCAAAATATCTAATGCCTTCCCACTAGGTTTTCTCGTAAAAGACATCGTCCTCTCCACATGTCAACGTCACCCAAGGACAAAATCGGCTACCATGGATATGGCTCACGTGACACATAATCTGGCATTTGCCGGAAACGGAAGTGCCATTGTTTCACAGACTTTTAGACCATCTGTATTTTCTACGAATTGAATGGATTAGTACATTGTCCTATCCACTGGGTTTACCAGTTAATGAATTCTTACTGCGCTCTCTCTTTGCCAAACTGATGCCCGCGAGTACGAAAACATACTGTTCCCGCAACTATCGCATGTAATAACAAGGGCGATACAAATTTAACGTTTTCGTTCCATCCAAGGATACATTGTCAATTCTCTTGGAGAATAGCTGCCTGTACGTTGTATGTGCGGTAATAGTATGTCAGTGCCCTTGCCTGCTATTGTACCTGCCGCTCGGAAAGCCACTGCAGCGGTGAGTTAAAATGATTTTTTGACAGCGAGTTTTGAATGCATAGTTTATTGTTGCGGACAATAACTTGCCCTCACATTAAAACTATAGTCTCACTTACGTCTGTATTCTCAGTAAAAGACCACTAGTGGGAAGCTAGAATCAAGTGTTTTAGTGTAGGGCTGTAACAAAATCCTGCACAGTAGCTCTCCAGGTGGAGGGTTGGCCACCCCTGACCTAGATTTACCAACCATAGACATTGAAGTGTTGTCAATAAAGCTAACCACATTGTACATTTATGTATATATTTTGCATTACAGGTGATATTTCTTCATGGCCTAGGTGACACTGGGTATGTGCAGCTCATTAGTTTCATCCCTCATCTTACTCCTTCCACTCACCATTGACTTCAGGGTTATCTGTTGTTATTATTCCCTTTCACTATAGTCTATAGCTCATAACATGTCATTTGCTTTTGTTCATAGCCATGGCTGGGCAGAGGCCTTTGCTGGGATCCGGACACCACATGTGAAATACATCTGTCCTCACGCGTGAGTACCTCTGTGGACAAGTACAGCTCCTGTATTTGGATAATGTTGATGATAGTGATTATTGATGACATTGGGTTTAGTATACACATTTATTACTGACATTGAAATATTTTTGTTATTTTGATTTTTCAGTCCAATCAAGCCTGTTACATTAAACATGGGGATGTCCATGCCCTCCTGGTAAGAAGGGAAGTCTCTTTCATTTGATATAAAGTAGGCAATATCGAAGAACAGTACTATTTGGGTTAATCACCCCCCTCTATGTTTTAGGTTTGACATCATCGGATTGCAAACAGATGCAGAGGAAGACGAAGCTGGTATTAAACAGGCTTCAGAGAATAGTAAGTTAGAGTAGTAGGTTTGAATGTAGCAGTACTAGGACATTACAGTATGATGGAAGTTTAAAACGGTATGAACTTGAGCTTGACATGATTCTATTTGAGCTTGATTTGATTTACTGCTTCCAATCTCCTCAGTTAAAGCACTGATAGATCAAGAAGTGAAGAATGGAATACCATCACACAGAATTGTTCTTGGTGGATTTTCTCAGGTAGACTAGTGTATGACAACAGAAAACTGTAAAACAATGCTGAAATCTACATCATTCAGTGGTAAGACAGTGAGTATTCATGTTTTTGTGTGCTTTGGCATAAATAGGGTGGAGCGCTGTCTCTGTACACAGCTCTTACAACCCAACAGAAGCTGGGGGGAGTGGTTGCCCTCAGCTGCTGGCTCCCTCTACGGAACTCCTTCCCCCAGGTAATACAATTAGAAGGGTTCTGTGGTGCACTTAGGTTATGCATATGATCCATACAATTGTTTTGGAATGCAAACAGTCTATCAGCTTGTTACTTTACCAAATCACACAAATCAACAATGTTTAAAGTCCAAGACAGACCAAATCATTTAAGAGGCATTGCAAATTGTAGCTGATTTGAAATATAACCATAATGAAATATGTTTTCAGGCATCGAGAAACTCTGCCAACAATGAGATGCATGTCCTGCAGTGCCATGGCGAGGCGGACCCTCTGGTGCCCGTAATGTTTGGATGTCTCACTGTAGAGAAGCTAAAGACCCTCTGCAATCCATCCAACATCATCTTCAAGACCTATCCCAGAATGCCACACAGTGCCTGCCCTGAGGTTAGTATGGTTTGCACAGTGGCTGTGAGAAGAGACTAGAATGAAGATTGGCACTTTTTGAAGACTTTGGACATGCACTATTGAATTGATATGAAATGACTTTATATTTTGTGCAGTAATACTTGTCTTTCTTGCATCCCACAGGAAATGATGGATATCAAGCAGTTTATTGAAAAGCAGCTTCCTCCAATCTAACAGTTAGACCCACACACCCACCACCATCGGAGCTCATCGAAGGTGACACCTGTGACGCTCCATAGACTGTCTGAACCACAGACCTCACTCAATAGAACCTGCTAACTCTGGCTGTCAGAGACAGAGTCCGAGACAGGCCCTAGGGCTAGAGACAAACTGGGGTGAGGGACATCATAACTAAAACTATTGTATTTTCTGCTGGAGCCAGGTGGAATCCTCAGTATTCGAATCGTTAATGTTGTCAGTTGCCAGTAGTGTAGCTGTTTGCTATTGGGATGCCATCTTTCCCAGGGAATACATGTGTTGGGAGTATCTTAGATTGTATGGTTTGAAAATATGATTCTTAATATGTTGATTTGTAATAAATAACTTAATGAATGTATAAAAGCCTGATATAATGCAAGAGTCAAATAAGAATATGGCATAAAAGTATTGTGCTTTAATAGATTTGTAAGAATTGGAAGCAATGTTCTGTCAATTCAATACACAAATACCATATATGAATGGTCACATTCTATTTATTTCATACATATATTATATTCCTGTTTACGTTTTGTGTGAGAAAAAAAATTGGACTGAATCAGCATCACAATATTAAAATCCACAGGCAAGATCTATTTCCAGGTATCAGCTTACACTATATGTAAAAAGTTACTATTATTGTGATCAACTGTTGCACCATTTCTGTGATATTTTATTCAAACGATCTTGAAGGTGAATGATCTAATGCCAAGGCACTTCCCCATGTCTTCTTAACAATAAGTCAAACCTAATTTTATGCTTTAAGGCTGACAATAGACCTACACACGAATGCAGTGCTCACTGATACAACATGCTTCCCCCTCAGAAAAGTGCAATGCCAAGCGCTAGGGAATATATAAAAATATAAATATATATATATATGCAATCGGGAACTAAATCTAGCGGATGTTCTTGCTTGCTCTGAGTATTTTGGAAAGTCAATATTCAAGGTAATATAAACAGTAGTTTACACCTTAATAAATACTGTTTGGCAAATACAGCTTATTAACCTGTTGATCAATCAACATTTGAACTGTAACTGAAAGCTAAACCTAAAACCCCCTTTGGATAAGACAAGTGTCCTCTAAAAGCAGTGCAGAGTGATTGATGGTGAGTGAGAGTCTATGGCTCTGTGGCAGGTGGCTGTTCAGCCAGGTCCTGCAGCAGCTCTGCGTACGCTGTGGAGTTCATGTAGCGTGGGTATGAGTCTCTCTGCATTAGCGTGTAGATCTGCTGCTGGGCGTCTTCGAACGTGTGCGACGTGGGCTCCAACATGTTCTTGTTAATCACGTCTCGAACACGCGAGTCCAAACTCACCTGGAGAAGGAAATAACCATTTAAAGGGAATAAGAATACTCTATAGAGAGAGAAAAATGATAGGCTTATTGCTTGAACTTAGAGCGTAATTAGAGTAAACCACCTCAGTCATATAAATGCCTAGGGTGGTGTAGGCTCACCTCTTTAGGGGAGAGGATGGAGATGAAGTCCTTGTAGATCTGTCGTACTTTATCCTCCACCACAGTTTTGTTGGTCTCCTTCTTCAGCTCCTCGCAGGCCAACCAGAACATCATGTTCTCTTCACTGAACTCTGTCCTCAGGAACTGGCGGAAGCAGCCCCGCCCTGCAGAGCTCTTCATCAGCCTCTCAAATGACATGGTCCATGTCATCGCATCCTCCAGAATAGGCTTGGGGCTACAAAAGAGGGACCATGAGCTTTATTTCATACAGTAGATATCGTTGAGACTGTTCAATGTCAATGTTTCAGCTCTAGCTCCATACAATTACATATGGAACTCCGAACATATAATTACTCGGAACATTAAATTACATACAAGTCATTTAATAGGATCTCCATGTCTAGAGACCGCATTTAAAGTCGACATTAAACAGGCTAAACTATATCCCCTCTTCTTTTTTTCTTACATTATGTGGCTAGCTGTATAGGGGATATACTTGTGAAGAGCTGATTCTCATTATTATACAATATTTATCACAATATTCTAATCAATGATATGCATAATCTTAAGACCTATATGCTCACACAACCATAGTCCTCTGATTGACTGAAATCTTGAACTAGTGAAGTGTTATATGATTTTGATGTTGATCGCTAACGGCGACCAGAGTATTCCAGAAGTTACCTGTCATCACAGTTTGCGATTTCCTCTGCTCTCCTCTCATAGGTGTTTTTTTTTATCCTCTCATCCTCCGCCCTAACAGTCAGACTGAAAAACAGTGAAAAACAATAGAAATAGAAAATGTATCAATGTACAATGTGTGTTTCTGCTATTGTCAATTGGGATGGTGGGTAGCAGATAGAGAGGCATGTTGTTAGTTTCAAGCGGTGAAAAAAAGTGGTGGGAGGTGCACATCCTGCTTCGTGAGCTCTGCAGGGGGCTTCTGTAAACACTACTGTCATCCAGTCCTTGGAGATGTGTTGCAACACCTGGTGTGGCAGTCACCTGTAGTCTAATTAAAGCCCTGTGAGAATCCACCACATCTGTGCTCCCCGGCCACACTCTGTAGCGCTGCGACAATTAGCATAACTGAATTGGTTAGAGACTATTCCCACTCAATGGGGACTGAATAAGCATGATCTTATTCTGCACACAACAGGAAGAGGCATAACTTGCTTACGTACAGTGGGGCAAAAAAGTATTTAGTCAGCCACCAATTGTGCATGTTCTCCCACTTAAAAAGATGAGAGAGGCCTGTAATTTTCATCATAGGTACACTTCAACTATGATAGACAAAATGAGAAAGAAAAATCCAGAAAATCACATTCTAGGATTTTTAATGAATTTATTTGCAAATTATGGTGGAAAATAAGTATTTGGTAACCTACAAACAAGCCAGATTTCTGGCTCTCACAGACCTGTAACTTCTTATTTAAGAGGCCCCTCTGTCCTCCACTCGTTACCTGTATTAATGGCACCTGTTTGAACTTGTTATCAGTATAAACGACACCTGTCCACAACCTCAATCAGTCACACTCCAAACTCCACTATGGCCAAGACCAAAGAGCTGTCAAAGGACACCAGAAACAAATTTGTAGTCCTGCACCAGGCTGGGAAGACTAAATCTGCAATAGGTAAGCAGCTTGGTTTGAAGAAATCAACTGTGGGAGCAATTATTAGGAAATGGAAGACATACAAGACCACTGATAATCTCCTTCGATCTGGGGCTCCACGCAAGATCTAACCCTGTGGGGTCATAATGATCACAAGAACGGTGAGCAAAAATCCCAGAACCACACAGGGGGACCTAGTGAATGACCTGCAGAGAGCTGGGACCAAAGTAAAAAAGCCTACCATCAGTAACACACTACGCCGCCAGGGACTCAAATCCTGCACTGCCAGACGTGTCCCCCTGCTTAAGCCAGTACATGTCCAGGCCCATCTGAAGTTTGCTAGAGAGCATTTGGATGATCCAGAAGAAGATTGGGAGAATGTCATATGGTCAGAGGAAACCAAAATATAACTTTTTGGTAAAAACTCAACTTGTCGTGTTTGGAGGACAAAGAATGCTGAGTTGCATCCAAAGAACACCATACCTACTGTGAAGCATGGGGGTGGAAACATCATGCTTTGGGGCTGTTTTTCTGCAAAGGGACCAGGACGACTGATCCGTGTAAAGGAAAGAATGAAGGGGGCCATGTATTGTGAGATTTTGAGTGAAAAACCTCCTTCCATCAGCAAGGGCATTGAAGATGAAACGTGGCTGGGTCTTTCAGCATGACAATGATCCCAAACACACTGCCCGGGCAACGAAGGAGTGGCTTCGTAAGAAGCATTTCAAGGTCCTGGATTGGCCTAGCCAGTCTCCAGATCTCAACCCCATAGAAAATCTTTGGAGGGAGTTGAAAGTCCGTGTTGCCCAGCAACAGCCCCAAAACATCACTGCTCTAGAGGAGATCTGCATGGAGAAATGGGCCAAAATACCAGCAACAATATGTGAAAACCTTGTGAAGACTTACAGAAAACGTTTGACCTCTGTCATTGCCAACAAAGGGTATATAACAAAGTATTGAGATAAACTTTTGTTATTGACCAAATACTTATTTTCCACCATAATTTGCAAATAAATTCATTAAAAATCCTACAATGTGATTTTCTGGATTTTTTTTCTCATTTTGTCTGTCATAGTTGAAGTGTACCCATGATGAAAATTACAGGCATCTCATTTTTTAAGTGGGAGAACTTGCACAATTGGTGGCTGACTAAATACTTTTTTGCCCTACTGTAGATGTCAATAACTCCATAACATAAATGTCCCTGTGTGTTTTTCCCCCAATGAGACTGTGTGTGTAACCGGCTGACACTCAGTTTTCATGCTCTGCTGTTTGTGTCCTGGGCAGAGCATATGTAGCGTAAGACTTTGGAGTGTTGGAAGGAGCATAGTATTGAATGTCCCAAATGGCACCCTATTCCCTATGTAGTACACTACTTTTGTCAAGAGCCCTATGCATCCTGGTCAAAATAAGTGCACTATATATGCAATAGGGTGCTGTTAGGTAAGCAACCCCTTACTATGGACAGTATAGTCACAGATAGAACAACGAGACAGATCTTTCACTGGATGTATAAATATGAAGCATCAGCTTGGCATTGCCACGAAATCCAGCAGCCGGCAGCAGCAGGAGAAGATGGAAGGATTTGGATTTTGGCCTACATTCTGCACATTTTCTCATCGATGAAACTTTTGATCTCAATACAGTTTTATGTTCCCAAAACTAGAAACTATAAAGTTTGGTTGACTTTAGGCTTTGCCAAAGTTTTTAAAAAGCTAGTTGTTTAAAAGGAGTGCAAAGGCAAATTGAGTTACTGCACACACACATTTCACAAAGTAGACGTTCCCTAACTGAAATATGCAGATATATGCCAGAACGGGCCAATAGGAAACCTCACTAGCTCGTGCTTGGCTCTCCCCACCTCCCTGCTTGTTCTTCCCACTATGACTAATCTGTTCCCATTGGAAACGACAGGCTATGGTCTATGTTGGTTTAGTTATAAAAAATATTTGGTATAGTGGTACCTACCAGGAGCAGCTGCAGCAACAACACCAGCAGAAGCAACAGGCATTGGAGGCGTTGGTGGGCGTGTTCCCCATCCCGTGCTGCGTTTGGAGAACACTGGCAGCAGCTTCCTGGTGCACCTGCATCTGTCTCTTGCGCATCTCCACCCGCTCGGACCCCATGGGCTGCAGACCAAGACACAACATCATGCTGAAGATGTAGGACAGACACACAATACAGGAGAACACACACCCCGACAAAACAATGCAGCACACTGCAATCAATTCGGTCCAGAACATGATGACTAGAAGGCAGGTGTCAGTCATCCATCCCTAATCCATATCTTCATGTGGATGAATACGACATTTTAAAGACTGGTACAACATCATGAAACCATGGTACTGTATAATAATCTCAGAGGAAAAATATTACTGAGGGAATCACCATGGCATGTCGTCACATAATTTCGAGTGCGCATGTCTTTCGGAATACTCTGACCACTTCAACATAACAGAATGATCCCTGCGCGAACTTTTACACTGTCCAAGCTTTAATTTATTATAGCGAGAAATGTAGTACCATTTGGCTACGAAAATTACGGTCACTGACAGTAATGCACAAATATATATAAGCTATTAAACGCCTATTACCAAGCATTATAGCCTATAATTTGCAGGATCAAACTATTGTAGCGCGCTCTGCGATGAAAAATGCACTGGACGAGAAAGACGGAGGCGTGGTGTTAGTTATACAGACAAGGCGTTACTGCCTCCATCCTAGCATCCTCAGATGCAACACAGATGGATCCTTGGGGGTTAGACAGCATTTTAAGCATGTATTAGGTTCTAATAAAGACTAAGAATACATGTAACGAAATAATACAATACTTAAAGCATTGGTGTTTTTCTTAAAAAATGGACAACATGGCATCTGGTGCAAGTTATGACTACAGCAATAAATACATAACCATTCAATTGGATAGCTACATCCCAAAGATAGAACGAGATTGTCAAGAAACTATGCTGGCAATAATGATCTAGTCCTCAATCATGTGTAAAAATTATCATTATTGTAGATTATGCTGACTGAATTCTCATTTGCCATCTGGATTGTTGGTGTTGAATCTAATTCACAGTTTAGCATTCAATTATATTTCAAAGAGGAAATTCCAATGTAACTGTACTCACTGTCACCATGGATGCCAGAATACAGGTGATTCTTGCCTCGATCACATCCGTCTGCGCTGGTCTGCAACGGACAAATGCTCTGCTCGATGCGCATGCGTTTTGTTCGAGTGCAAAAATATGTTCTGTGGCTGAAGCTCTGAAGGGCGGACCAGCTTTTACTGGAGGCTTCGCGCGATGGGTGATAATGCTCTCATATTATCATCTGTTGCATAGCCTACTTCACAGCAACTGATGAAACCGATACATCAACCACCGACCATGAGTGCTGGAGATTTTATTTGAAGTTCATCATCATGATACAGGGTCCAGACTTCAAACCAATCATAATAAGCCTATGTAATGGTTTGGGTCATTGATATGGCGTTAGAATTTGTGACCAACGTCTTCCCATGATACAAGGCCAAATATTTCAGCCAACTCGCAGCTGGAAAACCACCTTACCTCATTGGAGCGCATGGATATGGCCTATCTTTGCATATGAGAGCAATAGGTGCCTACAGCCACAAGATAGCAGTAGCGATCTAGCTATGTTAAAAGAAAGGCACGTTCCAGTTTTGATAGGACTTGATGGATGCTGTATTGAATATGTTTTCGAAGCAGCGCCAAGTTAAATATCAGATATCTTTGCTGCTAATACGGGCGAGAAAACACATACAGTGCCTTCAAAAAGTATCCATACGCCTTGACCTATTCCTATTTTGTTGTGTTACAAGCTGAATTCAAAATGGATTAAATTATACAGTTGAAGTCGGGAGTTTGCATACACCTTAGCCAAATACATTTAAACTCAGTTTTTCAGAATTCTTGACATATAATCCTAGTAAAAAGTCCCTGTCTTAGGTCAGTTAGGATCACCACTTTATTTTAAGAATGTGAAATGTCAGAATAATGGTAGAGAGAATGATTTATTTCAGCTTTTATTTCTTTCATCACATTCCTAGTGGGTCAGAAGTTTACATACACTCAATTAGTATTTGGTAGCATTGCCTTAAAAAAAGTTTAACTTGGGTCAAACGTTTTGGGGAGCCTTCCACAAGCTTCCCACAATAAGTTGGGTGAATTTTGGCCCATTCCTCCTGACAGAGCTGGTGCAACTGAGTCAGGTTTGTAGGCCTTCTTGCTCGCACACGCTTTTTCAGTTCTGCCCATACATTTTCTATAGGATTGAGGTCAGGGCTTTGTGATGGCCACTCCAATACCTTGACTTTGTTGTCCTTAAGCCATTTTGCCACAACTTTGGAAGTATGCTTGGGGTCATTGTCCATTTGGAAGAGCCATTTGCGACCAAGCTTTAACTTCCTGACTGATGTCTTGAGATGTTGCTTCAATATATCTACATACATTTCCATCCTCATGATGCCATCTATTTTGTGAAGTGCATCAGTCCCTCCTGCAGCAAAGTACCCCCACAACATGATGCTGCCACCCCGTGCTTCACGGTTGGGATGGTGTTCTTCAGCTTGCAAGCCTCCCCCTTTTTGGTTATTATGGCCAAACAGTTCTATTTTTGTTTCTTCAGACCAGAGCACATTTCTCCAAAAAGTACAATCTTTGTCCCAATGTGCAGTTGCAATCCATAGTCTGTCTTTTTTTTATGGCGGTTTTGGAGCAGTGGCTTCTTCCTTGCTAAGTGGCCTTTCAGGTTATGTCGATATAGGACTTGTTTTACTGTGGATATAGATACCTTTGTACCTGTTTCCTCCAGCATCTTCACAAGGTCCTTTGCTGTTGTTCTGGGATTGATTTGCACTTTTCACACCAAAGTATGTTAATCTCTAGGAGACGGAACATGTCTCCTTTCTTAGCAGTATGATGGCTGCATGGTCCCTTGGTGTTTATACTTGCCTACTATTGTTTGTACAGATAAACGTGGTACCTTCAGGCGTTTGGAAATTGATCCTAAGGATGAACCAGACTTGTGGAGGTCTACAATTGTTTTTCTGAGGTCTTGGCTGATTTCTTTTGATTTTCCCATGATGTCAAGCAAAGAGGCACTGAGTTTGAAGGTAGGCCTTGAAATACATCCACAGGTACACCTCCAATTGACTCAAATGATGTCAATTAGCCTATCAGAAGCTTCTAAAGCCATGACATACATTTCTGGAATTTTCCAAACTGTTTAAAGGCACAGTCAACTTAGTGTATGTAAACTTCTGACCCACTGGAATTGTGATACAGTGAATTATAAGTGATCTGTTGGTAAACAATTACTTGAGTCATGCACAAAGAAGATGTACTAACCGACTTGCCAAAATTATAGTTTGTTAACAAGAAATTTGTGGAGTGGTTGAAAAACAAGTTTTAATGACTCCAACCTAAGTGTATGTAAACTTCCGACCTCAACTGTATATAGACCCGTGATTAGTTTCCAAGCAGAGAATCATCTACTTGAAGACAAGGTAGGCCTTAGTCCACATGATTACACATGTGTAAAATCACATCATTTCACATGTGAAATGTCTACATTTTGCACATGTGAAATCATGTTCAACCATGTGGTTTTGGAACACATGACATGTGATGATATTTCACAAGAAGTTTTACATGTGGATGTTCACATGTGATCACATAACCTTTCACATGTGAAATCATGTGAAAACCATGTGGTTTTGGTACACTTCACATGTGATGATATTTCACATGAAGTTTCACATACATTTTCACATGATCACATAACCTTTCACATGCGAAATCCTGGGAAGCCATGTGGATTTATAACACTTCATATGTGGATTTTCCATGTTTTGCACATGGAAAATAAATTTCCACATGTGAAATCATGTGAAACCATGTGGTGTTGGAACACTTCACATATGATGATATTTCACAAAAGGTTTCACATGTGGATTTTCACATGATCACATAACCTTTCACATGTGAAATCATATGAAACCATGTGGTTTTGGAACACTTCACATGTGATGATATTTCACATGAAGTTTCCCAGATGATGCCCTGCAAAGAAAAATTCGTTGTTAGGATGTTCCTGGAACGTCTTGCAGTCGCAGTGCTTTCAACTTACATATTTTACACACTTTGACATACATGATTACATTATGTTTATTTTTACAGTAATTATTATTCAACATGTTCTCACCTGGGTTATGAACTCACAACCTACTGGTTCACGGCATGCCGATATTCCTGCTACCATATCTGTGTCAATAACACATTTCACCTGGCTTTGGACTTCAAAGTAAATCTCACATTTGTTAAAATTACACTAAAAGTATTCTATTCATCATGGGGATTTAGGAGTAACATAAAAATAGAATAGTATGCCACACCAACATTATAAACTTTCACATGTGAAAATCTAACTCACACATGTGGAAATGTATTTTCACATGTGAAAAACCTTCACAGGTGAAAATTAATTAGCAGTTGTCACGTGTAGTTTCATGTTATTACATGTTTCTTTTACATGTTGTCACATGTTATCCCATTAACATCCAATAGGATCACATGTGAAATTGATATATACAAGACAATGTACAGTAGGCCTACGCCTACGTTATAGCATGCTTAGGCCTATATAGGTGGTGTCTAGTATGGTTGAATATTTTCCGTGTATTTACAAATATTCCACCTCGAGAATAAATTACTTTTCTCCCGGGTTACCAGGTATTTCCCGCCAGAACAGGAAGTGCCATTCAAAAACATTATAAAGCATATAAATAGGCCTATGTCTGGATTTGATTAGACATTTGATTCAAAAAATTCAAGCCTGATGCAACCTGAACCTGAAGAGTAATACATTATATCTATTGTATGAGCCCTACATTAAAGACCTTTAATGAGCCCAAGCCCCAAAATCCCAAATGATTGTGCGATTCTCCAATACATGTATGATATAGGCTATACTGCACATTACACCTGACAGAAAAACATACAAGCCCATAGATGTTGCTAGCTATATGCTCTCTTGGGGAAAATAAATTAAACTAGCTACAGTAGGCTAATATTTTTGAGCGTGAACTGTATCAATGTACCATATTGTATTGTATGGACTGGAATTACGCACATCGTTCAAACCATGATAAAGCAGGGAGAGAACAAACCGATTCTGGTGCAGCACATGTTGACTACAAAGTTACAAGTTGGATTTAAATGTTGAAATAAAATAGGGCTGTCGCATATATAGTTTCATAATAGTTTCATAATTTCCCCTAATGTTATTAGCCTACCTCCTCTTTCTCTATCATTGCTTCATTCCTTCCTCGCTTTCAACAGTGAAAAGCGATTCGTTGTCCTTATCGTCTTCATTCTAATGACATCCTTGAAAACTATAGGACTATAATTAGATGCAGAAGGCTTTCATTTCTCTTCACAAAGATTGAATGTGTCTAACTGCTATAGCTTACTGCCATAGTCCATTTGCTCTTCTTTCAAACCGGTGGAGGTTGGTGCCGTTAAAGATGAGGGAGGATTTTTAATTTTTTTTATGAGCGTGGCCTTATTTCTATTACAGCATATTGGATGACTGTCATTCATATTCCATTCACCCAGCTCAATGTAACATCGATAGGTGTAGGCTACTACATGATACTAACATTTTCTATGTACCCATCATACAATGTAGGTACACGGTTTGAGAGAATTGAGTAATCAAGGTGACAGACAGTGACACATTTAATACCGCCTTGCATACTCTTGCCTGCGTCTAGCTGATCTAGGGTGGTATCATTAGTCCAACAGTTGCAAATGAGATTTTCCATTGGACAAATTCAGGTAAGTTTATCCCTGTTTTGTTCCATTTAAGAAACGTTTTTCAACAGAATCAGCAGAATGAACAGATCCCTGATCACACACAAAGAAAGTTCACTTTCTATATAAAAACAGCATGATCACTTTGCTCTTTGTATATACAGTACCAGTCAAAACTTTGGACACAGGTACTGGTTTCAGGGTTTTTCTTTATTTGACTATTTTCTACATTGCAGAATAATAGTGAAGACATCAACACTATGAAATGTTATTTCATAACACATGGAATCATGTAGTAACCAAAGAAGTGTTAAACAAATCTAAATACATTTATATTTGTAGCCATGCTTTGCCTTGCCTTGATGACAGTGTTGCACACTTGGCATTCTCCCAACCAGCTTCATGAGGTAGTCACCTGGAATGTATTTCAATTAACATGTGTGCCCTTCTTAAAAGTATATTTCTGGAATTTCTTTCCTTCTTAATGCGTTTGAGCCAATCAGTTGTGTTGTGACAAGGCAGGGGTGGTATACAGAAGATATCTCTATTTAGTAAAAGACCAAGTCCATATTATGGCAAGAACAGCTCAAATAAGCAAAGAGAAATGACAGTCCATCATTTCTTTAAGACATGAAGGTCAGTCAATGCGGAAAATCTCTAGAATTTTGAAAGTTTCTTCAATTGCTGCAAAGAAATCACTACTAAAGGACACCAATAATAAGAAGACACTTGCTTGGATCAAGAGTACACGAACAATGGATAGTTGACTGGTGAAAATCTGTCCTCTGGTCTGATGAGTCCAAATTTGAGTCCAAATGTCTTTGTGAGACGCAGAGTAGGTGAACGGATGATCTCCGCATGTGTGGTTCCCACCTTGAAGCATGGAGGAGGAGGTGTGATGGTGTGGGGGTAGTTTGCTGGTGACACTGTCTGTGATTTATTTAGAATTCAAAGCACACTTAACCAGCATGGCTACCACAGCTTTCTGCAGTAATAAGCCATCCCATCTGGTTTGCACTTAGTAGGACTATCATTTGTTTTTCAACAGGACAATGATACAAAATACACCTCCAGGCTGTGTAAGGGCTATTTGACCATTGAGCGTGATGGAGTGCTGCACCAGATGACCTGGCCTCCACAATCACCCAACCTCAACCCAATTGAGATTATTTGGGAAGAGTTGGACCACAGAGTGAAGGAAAAGCAGTCAACAAGTGCTCATCATATGTGGGAACTCATTCAAGACTGTTGAAAAAGCATTCCAGGTGTAGCTAGTTGAGAGAATGCCAAGAGTGTGCAAATCTGTCATCAAGGCAAAGGGTGGCTACTTTGAAGAATCTCAAATATAAAATATATTTTGATTTGTTTAACACTTTTTTTGTTTAGTACATAATTCCATGTGTTATTTCATAGTTTTGATGTCTTCACTATTATTCTATAATGTAGAAAATAGTCAAAATGAACAAAAACCCTTGATTGAGTAGGTGTGTCCAAACTTTTGACTCGTACTGTATAATTCCTTCTTTCAACTATCTACGCGCTCTCCTCCTCTGACCTTTTCTTTTAGCTACTAGAACTAACTTGTTAGTAAACACGCTGCAATCATGCAGTACTGTGTACAGTAGTTGTTTGAGCCTGGTGTTTGAGTAGGCTAAACTAGCTAGGTGCATTCATCTAGGTAACTGAAAGCGAAAGAACAAAAAATACACCCAAATAATGTCCTCCCTTTCCACCTCTGAGGAGCCTCCACTGTTTCAAACTACCTGTGAGTTCTATTGGCTACTGTATTTTTAACATTCACAAAAGAATAGCTTGCATCCCTCTTCGAATAGTCTATTTGTATAAGAAATAGAAAGAAATGATGTCCAGCAAGCTATTCTAGTCTAGCTTTTCCTGCATGAGACACGATTTTTAAGGAGAGGCCAGCGGAGCACAAGTGTGTGCGTATTGTGCAAGAGGCAGAGGCTATAAGTTAGAAACGTATTATGCATAACCGATCATTAATTAGGCAAATATATGGCTAATACTGTATTGAATTTATTACTTGAAAGAGGTAGTCTGGGACATCTATTTATAGGGCTATGTATCAATCTAGAACAGGATGATCTATTTTGGGTGAAATATGAAGGGAGTTGATGGAGAGAAAGACTGCAAGAGTGCTCGAGTTTGCACTGATTAAAATAAATTATATTCGAGTGATAGGCTGTTTTAAAACTCTGCAGATGCAATTCAAAAATAATAATCCTTACAATTAAAAAGTAAGGTGACTGCCGAAAGCCAGATGGAGATGAGTAAATTACCCTCGCATTCGGTCTTTATATTACTGTAGCATAGGCTGCAGCAAATGCAACAAACCTGTTACAAGAAAAAAGTTCAATTTCACGCCACGCTGTTCATATGAATAATTTATTATCAATTTCTTATCAATTTTTATTATCAATTTCTAGCAGTTATGATTTTAGGAGCAATGATTTTTTAGTAAATCTCAGTAACCGGGTTCCCACCATTCAACCCTAGTGTCTAGTTGTTGACACCATGCAGCACCTACTGAACTAAGCCAACTGAACTGTGTCGGTTCATTTGAGTTCAGCCTTAACTGACTTTATCAGAGAGATGAAAAAAACAAAAAAGCCTAATGACATCTGGGACTATCCCCAAGAATGGGCATGATGCCTCCATCAGTTGCATCTCTGTCCAATTAATTGATAATTAGTTTCTCTGTTCGTTGAGCTTGAAATTCAGCAGAGAGAAAGGACTTGTGCATTTATACCTACATAAGCAAATAGACAATGGCTTGTGCATTATAGTGAAATTATCTATCACCTATGCTTGTGTGTATGCTAATGTTTGTGTGTGTGTGTGTGTATGTGTGTGTGTGTGTGCGCAGAGCCATGGGAAATACAGTGTTCAGACCTTTTACTTTTTTCACATTTTGTTACGTTACAGCCTTATTCTTACAGCCTGTAGCCGTGGTATAGTAGCCATACTTCCGGTGCCGACAGAGATGGCCGCCTCACTTCGCGTTCCTAGGAAACTATGCAGTGTTTTTTTTTTTTTACGTGTTATTTCTTACATTAGTAACCCAGGTCATCTTAGGTTTCATTACATACAGTCGAGAAGAACTACTGAATATAAGATCAGCGTCAACTCACCATCAGTACGACCAAGAATATGACTTTTGCGAAGCGGATCCTGTGTTCTGCCTTTCACCCAGGACAACGGAATAGATCCCAGCCGGCGACCCAAAAAAACGACTTCGTAAAAGAGGGAAACGTAGCGGTCTTCTGGTCAGACTCCGGAGACGGGCTCATCGTGCACCACTCCCCAGTATACTTCTCGCCAATGTCCAGTCTCTTGACAACAAGGTTGATGAAATCCGAGCAAGGGTAGCATTCCAGAGGGACATCAGAGACTGTAACGTTCTTTGCTTCACGGAAACATGGCTCACTGGAGAGATGCTATCGGAGTCGGTGCAGCCAGCTGGTTTCTCCACGCATCGCGCCGACAGAAACAAACATCTTTCTGGTAAGAAGAGGGGCGGGGGCGTATGCCTTATGGCTAACGAGACGTGGTGTGGTCACAAAAGCATACAGGAACTCAAGTCCTTCTGTTCACCTGATTTAGAATTCCTCACAATCAAATGTCGACCGCATTATCTACCAAGGGAATTCTCTTTGATTATAATCACAGCCGTATATATTCCCCCCCAAGCAGACACATCGATGGCTCTGAACAAACTTTTTTAGACTCTTTGCAAACTGGAATCCATACACCCTGAGGCTGCATTCATTGTAGCTGGGGATTTTAACAAGGCTAATCTGAAAACAAGACTCCCTAAATTGTATCAGCATATCGATTGCGCAACCAGGGCTGGCAAAACCTTGGATCACTGCTATTCTAACTTCCGCGACGCATATAAGGCCCTGCCCCGCCCTCCTTTCGGAAAAGCTGACCACGACTCCATTTTGTTGATCCCTGCCTACAGACAGAAACTAAAACAAGAAGCTCCCACGCTGAGTTCTGTTCAACGCTGGTCCGACCAATCTGATTCCACACTCCAAGACTGCTTACATCACGTGGACTGGGATATGTTTTGTATTGCGTCAGACAACAACATTGACGAATACGCTGATTCGGTGTGCGAGTTCATTAGAACGTGCGTTGAAGATGTCGTTCCCATAGCAATGATTAAAACATTCCCAAACCAGAAACCGTGGATTGATGGCAGCATTCGCGTGAAACTGAAAGCACGAACCACTGCTTTTAATCAGGGCAAGGTGACCGGAAATATGACCGAATACAAACAGTGTAGCTATTCCCTCCGCAAGGCAATCAAACAAGCTAAGCGTCAGTATAGAGACAAAGTAGAATCTCAATTCAATGGCTCAGACACAAGAGGTATGTGGCAGGGTCTACAGTCAATCACGGATTACAAAAAGAAAACCAGCCCCGTCACGGACCAGGATGTCTTGCTCCCAGGCAGACTAAATAACTTTTTTGCCCGCTTTGAGGACAATACAGTGCCACTGACAGGGCCTGCAACCAAAACATGCGGCCTCTCCTTCACTGCAGCCGAGGTGAGTAAAACATTTAAACGTGTTAACCCTCGCAAGGCTGCAGGCCCAGACGGCATCCCCAGCCGCGCCCTCAGAGCATGCGCAGACCAGCTGGCTGGTGTGTTTACGGACATATTCAATCAATCCCTATCCCAGTCTGCTGTTCCCACATGCTTCAAGAGGGCCACCATTGTTCCTGTTCCCAAGAAAGCTAAGGTAACTGAGCTAAACGACTACCGCGCCGTAGCGCTCACTTCCGTCATCATGAAGTGCTTTGAGAGACTAGTCAAGGACCATATCACCTCCACCCTACCTGACACCCTAGACCCACTCCAATTTGCTTACCGCCCAAATAGGTCCACAGACGATGCAATCTCAACCACACTGCACACTGCCCTAACCCACCTGGACAAGAGGAATACCTATGTGAGAATGCTGTTCATCGACTACAGCTCGGCATTTAACACCATAGTACCCTCCAAGCTCGTCATCAAGCTCGAGACCCTGGGTCTCGACCCCGCCCTGTGCAACTGGGTACTGGACTTCCTGACGGGCCGCCCCCAGGTGGTGAGGGTAGGCAACAACATCTCCACCCCGCTGATCCTCAACACTGGGGCCCCACAAGGGTGCGTTCTGAGCCCTCTCCTGTACTCCCTGTTCACCCACGACTGCGTGGCCACGCACGCCTCCAACTCAATCATCAAGTTTGCGGACGACACAACAGTGGTAGGCTTGATTACCAACAACAACGAGACGGCCTACAGGGAGGAGGTGAGGGCCCTCGGAGTGTGTGGAGAGTAGTGGAGAGGGTAGCAAGTTTTAAGTTCCTCGGCATACACATCACAGACAAACTGAATTGGTCCACCCACACGGACAGCATCGTGAAGAAGGCGCAGCAGCGCCTCTTCAACCTCAGGAGGCTGAAGAAATTCGGCTTGTCACCAAAAGCACTCACAAACTTCTACAGATGCACAATCGAGAGCATCCTGGCAGGCTGTATCACCGCCTGGTACGGCAACTGCTCCGCCCACAACCGTAAGGCTCTCCAGAGGGTAGTGAGGTCTGCACAACACATCACCGGGGGCAAACTACCTGCCCTCCAGGACACCTACACCACCCGATGTTACAGGAAGGCCATAAAGATCATCAAGGACAACAACCACCCAAGCCACTGCCTGTTCACCCCGTTATCATCCAGAAGGTGAGGTCAGTACAGGTGCATCAAATCTGGGACCGAGAGACTGAAAAACAGCTTCTATCTCAAGGCCATCAGACTGTTAAACAGCCACCACTAACATTGAGTGGCTGCTGCCAACACACTGACTCAACTCCAGCCACTTTAATAATGGGAATTTATGGGAAATTATGTAAAATATATCACTAGCCACTTTAAACGATGCTACCTAATATAATGTTTACATACCCTACATTATTCATCTCATATGCATACGTATATACTGTACTCTATATAATCTACTGCATCTTTATGTAATACATGTATCACTAGCCACTTTAACTATGCCACTTTGTTTACATACTCATCTCATATGTATATACTGTACTCGATACCATCTACTGTATCTTGCCTATGCCGCTCTGTACCATCACTCATTCATATATCTTTATGTACATATTCTTTATCCCCTTACACTTGTGTGTATAAGACATTAGTTTTGGAATTGTTAGTTAGATTACTTGTTGGTTATTACTGCATTGTCGGAACTAGAAGAACAAGCATTTCGCTACACTCGCATTAACATCTGCTAACCATGTGTATGTGACAAATAAAAGTTGATTTGATTTGAAATTGATTAAATTGTTTCCCCCCGCATCAAACCACACACAATGCCCCATAATGACAAAGCAAAAAACCTTTTTTAGAATTTTTTGCAAATATCACATTTACATAAGTATTCAGATCCTTTACTCAGTACTTTGTTGAAGCACCTTTGACAGCGATTACATCCTCTTGTCTTCTTGGGTACGATGCTACATGCTTGGCATACCTGTATTTGGGGAGTTTCTCCCATTCTTCTCTGCAAATCCTCTCAAGCTCTGTCAGGTTGGATGGGGATCGTTGCTGCACAGCTATTTTCTGGTCTCTCCAGAGATGTTCGATCGGGTTCAAGGCTGGGCTCCGGCTGGGCCACTCAAGGACATACCGAGGCTTGTCCCGATGCCACACGGGTGGCCAGCTCTACGAAGAGTCTTGGTGGTTTCAGATTTTGTCCATTTAAGAATGATGGAGGCCAATATGTTCTTGGGGACCTTCAGTGCTGCAGACAGTTTTTGGTACCCTTCCCCAGATATGTGCCTCGAGACAATTCTGTCTCGGGGTTCTGTGGAAAATTCCTTCGACCTCATGGCTTTTTTTTTGCACTGACATGCACTGTCAACTGTGGGACGTTATATAGACAGGTGTGTGCCTTTCCAATCAATTGAATTTACCATAGGTGGACCCCAGTCAAGTTGTAAAAACATCTCAAGGATGATCAATGGAAACAGGATGCACTTGAACTCAATTTTGAATCTCAATATAAAGGGTCTGAAACTCATGTAAATAATGTATTTATATTTTTAATTTTTAATACATTTGCTAAAATTTCTAAAAATCTGTTTTCACTTAGTCATTATCGGGCATTGTTTGTAGATTGATGAGGGGAAAAAATGTAATACGTTTTAGAACAAGGCTGTAATGTAACAAAATGTGGAAAAAGTCAAAGGGTCTTGTCACGATCGTCATTGTAATCATACTCGGACCAAGGCGCAGAGTACATGGAGTTCCACATGTTTAATTGAAATGAAATTCACAAAAAAAAAACAGTAAAGAGCTAACCTAAACGTGAAGTCATGGAGTGCTCACAGGCCACTACACACAAACAAGATCCCACAAAAACACAGTGGGAAAAGGCTGCTTAAATATGATCCCCAATCAGAGACAACGATAGACAGCTGCCTCTGATTGGGAACTATACCAGGCCAACATAGAAATACAAAAACTAGAGTACCCACCCTAGTCACACCCCGACCAAACCAACATAAAGAATAAAAGGCTCTCTATGGTTATGGCGTGACAGGTCTGAATACCTTCCGAATGCACAATATACTATACATATTTCTGACCACCTCCAAGACGTATGATACCTAATAATGGTGTAGTCACTGTGGTATTTCACCTAATAGATATGAGAGTTTATCAACATTGGATTTCTTTTCCAATTCTTTGTGGGTCTGTGTAATCTGAGGAAAATATCTGTCTCTAATATGGTCATACATTTGGCAGGAGGTTAGGAAGTGCAGCTCAGTTTCCATCTCATTTTGTGGGCGGTCTATCAGGATTTTTTTTTTTATTCCTGCTCACTCATTTCACGATACACCTCTCTTTGAAGTCTGTCTCTCCCATGAAGCTGAAGTTGCAAATATGACACTGGAAATATGGTATACGGTGATTGCCAGGGTTGGGGAGTAACGGATTACAAGGATTACAAAAAAAGGTACATGTAATCCTTTACATTACCAGCAAAAATGTGTTAATCTGATGACAGATTCTTCTGAAAACTAGATGTACACTTCTAGGCAGTGGCGATTTTAGCATGTAAATCTGTGTGGGTCAAAAAATAAATAAATTGGGATGCATGCCAGCAAAGCTACTACACAACACTAAAAAATACATGAATTGCACTAAAACGGTGACAAATGGTGCCCACAAACTGTTAGGGCCTACATAAAGCCGTCCCTACAGCAGAGTCCCAACAGCAGTCCCAACACCTTACCACTGCTACACCACCTGGCTTTCAGCAGAGCCTTGTCTGGCATCGAAACAGTTCATTCAGCCTCATTTACTGCTTAAAAAAAACATAGCTGATATGGCTGACTTTCTTAAACAAATGTGGTTTATACTGACAATTGAGATGTACAAAGTATGGCATAAGGGGGCGACAAGCAGATAAGAGGCAATCCGTAAGACATTAACGAGTAAGCAATGACGGACGTAGTCAATATAACTATTCAGCACTTTTGAAATGTACAGCGACAGAATTCAGAACATGGGCCGTTCTTACAGTTGTACAACAAGTCAGAACCGCAGGATAAATATAGGGGGCATATAAACAGACAATGAAAGGTCTTACAATAATCAATGATTACATTTCTCTAAAACAGTTTATAGGCTACATGTACACTAAGTTATAACAGTAGGCAAAATTAAGAGGTGAAAATAGACCAAATTATTAGGGTGAGGCACATTGAATGCCGTTTGGGTCTTTACGTGTCCAAAAAGATACAAGTCACATAACACTATTTGACGCGTTAAATAAGCTTTTAATTTGACACATCAAATAACACAATTCTATTATAGGGCCAGCATCCCGGAGTCGCCTCTTCACTGTTGACGTTGAGACTGGTGTTTTGCGGGTACTATTTAATGAAGCAGCCAGTTGAGGACTTGTGAGCTTGTCCTCTTGCTCCGTTGTGCACCGGGGCCTCCCACTGCTCTGGTTAGGGCCAGTTTGCGCTGTTCTGTACGATATTTTCTGTTTCTTGGCCATTTCTTGCATGGAATAGCCTTCATTTCTCAGAACAAGAATAGACTGATGAGTTTCAGAAGAAAGGTCTTTGTTTCTGACAATTTTGAGCCTGTAATCAAACCCACAAATGCTGATGCTCCAGATACTCAACTAGTCTAAAGGCCAGTTTTATTGCTTCTTTAATCAGAAAAACAGTTTTCAGCTGTGCTAACATAATTGCAAAAGGGTTTTCTAATGATCAATTAGCCTTTTAAAATTATAAACTTGGATTAGCTAACACAAGGTGTCATTGGAACACAGGAGTGATGGTTGCTGATAATGGGCCTCTGTACACCTATGTAGATATTCCATTAAAAATCTGCCGTTTCCAGCTACAATAGTCATTTACAACATTAACAATGTCTACACTGTATGTCTTATAATTTTTTCTTTAAAAAATAAGGGCATTTCTAAGTGACCCCAAACTTTTGAACGGTAGTGTATATTGTTTTCCTTTTTTAAAATTTTATTTGCTAAAAATGTGGGTCTCAAAACACCCTTCTGTTTTGTCGATAACATTCAAATCAGCATTGAAAAAAGGTGCACATTTACATTTGTTCTGCCTGAGTAAGTAGTGCCCACTACGAAGACACCAAATGCGTTTGCTGGACAGCTGGAAAAGAACAGGAAAAGGCTTTTGTAGGCTACAGTCCAAGCTATGTCTTCCAATGGTGCGACTGCTGTCCGCATCCAAAGATTATCCAACTTGAATAAACGCTTGGAGGTAAGGACGACAGCAGTGGTGTAGCCTACGGGTAGTAAGGATATCACTTGTTATCAATATCTACATACAGTGCATTAATGTGAGTCACTGCTGCTCTCATTTAGCTCTTTGCGCCGCACGATTGTGGTTGTTGTGGATGGCTGTTCACAAATGTATATGTGTATTTTAACCCAATAATGGTTGAATTTAAGAATTATAAGGTGCCTATCAATCATTGTTTTTGCACAGGGTTGGGTAGGTTACTTTCTAAATGTAACTAGTTACTAGTTACCTGTCCAAAATTGTAATCAGTAAGGTGAACTTCTGGATTACCCAAACTCAGTAACGTAATCTGATTACTTTACCTTTAAGAGGCAGAGGTTAGTAGCTGGTACAGCCACAAAGTCATGTAAAGGATTAGCCTACATGTAATTCGTTACTCCCTAACCTTGTTTTTGCCAACAGTGGACAGTGAGTTAAAAATGTTCTCATGCAACAGCTGCATAGTGTGGATCCCAGCCTTTGGAATAAACATTTGAGGGAGTTCCTACCTTCTAATCTCGGTGGTATTGCACTCCATACGGTCAAAAACAATTTTATTTTAAGAAGACCGCAAGCGAGGCTTTTAATGCACAATCTATACTGAACAAAAATATGAATGCAACATGCAACAATTTCAAAGATTTTTCTTAGTTACAGTTCATGGAAGGAAATCAGTCAATTGAAATAAATGAATTTGGCCCTAATCTATGGATTTCACATAACTTGGAATAAAGATATGCATCTGTTGGTCAGATACCTTAAAAAGGCAGGGGTGTGTATCAGAAAACCAGTCAGTATAAGGTGTGACCACCATTTGCCTCATGCAGTACGTCACATCTCCTTCGCTTGTTGTCTCACTCCTCTTTAATGGCTGTGCGAAGTTGCTGTATATTGTCGGGAACTGGAACAAGCTGTCATACACATCAATCCAGAGCATCCCAAACAATCTCAGTGGGTGACATGTCTGGTGAGTATGCAGGCCTTGGAAGAACTGGGACATGTTCAGCTTCCAGGAATTTTGTAGAGATCCTTGCGACATGGGGTCATGTATTATCATGCTCATACATGAAGTCATGGCAGCAGATGAATAGCATGACAATGGGCCTCAGCATCTCATCACGGTATCTCTGTGCATTCAAATTATCACTGATAAAATGCAATACTTGCCCACATCCATTTTTGAACTTTTAAATTCATGATATATACCCATTAATTCTTGAAAAATATAACTTATAAATGCCTTACGAGCACAATTAAACTTTCACACCCCATGAAAATCCCAAATATAAGATAGTTTTCTCCAATGTTTGCAAACATTGCAAATGTAAACAAGCACTGTATAGTCATAACATGTCTATTAATCTGAGAGTGGTTACATTTCTCCAGGCCTATCCCTCACAGGGTTTTACCAAAACAGAGGCAGGGTTTTCCGCTTTGTTATTTTTTCAATTGTAGATTCGCCATTTAAACATAGTTTAAACATCGATCGTCTGAATGAATGGACCGCAGCGTACTTCGAGTTCCGCATGTTTAATAAATATGAAACTCACCAAAAACAATACAGACGCAAACGAAACGTGACATTCTGGGCTGCTCACAGGCAGCTACTCAAAAACAAGATCCCACACACAACAGGTGGGAAAAGGCCGCCTAAATATGATCCCCAATCAGAGACAATGATAGACAGCTGCCTCTGATTGGGAACCATTCCAGGCCAACATAGAATTACACAAACTAGAGTACCCACCCTAGTCACACCCTGACCTAACCAAAATAGAGAATAAAAAGGCTCTCTAAGGTCAGGGCGTGACACTATAGCAATAGTAGCACATGACAATCATTTTCCACATGCAAATAGCACTTTTCAGTAGTGCTCAAAGCACGTCATTCCATGAGAGCAGTATTTATTTTTCAACTCGAAGTCCTCCATGACAACAAAAACATAAACAACAGAGTAGGCTAATAAGTCCTTAGTTTTTGGGATGTGCTCAGGTAAAACAATTTGGCTAATCTATACTTCCATATTTCCAAGTTATATTATTGAAGATCAAGGGGTATTAAATGAACTGGAATGACTGGAAATCTGACAGACTTTGTTTGTTAATGTAAAGATATAACCTACTCATATTATTATCTGTAGTAGACAGCAATTGGTTAGAAGAATCGTACCTAACCAACCCATTAAGTAAAATGCAACATCCATCCAGCTTTGCAAACTCTAACATTGATTTATCCTGCAAAATATGTCCTTCAAGCTGCAATATGTGACTTTTTAGGCTACACAAGCAAATCCACATAGAATTGGGAGTTACAGATATGTCATTCTCATTGAAAGCAAGTTTAAGAAGCGGTACATCTGTTCTAAGTGCGTTATTCTATTATTCCCGTTCTTAAATTTAGTTTTTGCATATTTTACTTTCAGTTTTGTACACTAGTTTCAAACCACTGAAAATACAATATTTTGGGTTATAGAATTTCACAGCGATTTAGATGGTACAATGATTCTCTAAACAATGAATGGTTGTTTTATCACATAAACTGAAATTAGACAAACTATTAGAATATTAGCAATCAGGAAATGGCAGAGCAATTTCGGGTTATTACACCTTTAAATTCAAAATATTATGTGTAATTCCTCTTAAGGGGAAATAAATCCAAAAGTAATGTTACTGATGACAATTTTGGACAGGTAACTAGTATGTCTGTAAGAAGAGAGCTACATTCTATTTTATTTATTTACAAAGCTATCTTACAGAAACTGCCTGCATATGAAACATCATTAATTAAGTTAAGTAACATAAGTCACCAAACCAGTTCCCAGGAATGGACAACATTAGAGATCCCTTCAGTCTCCACAGATTTGGGAAAATCTGCATTTAGTTTTTTTTGCCCCTAATTTGTGGAACAGTCTGCAGAGTTTACTGCAGTTACATGTGCTGGTGCCACTCAGGCTGTTTAAATGATTGATTGAGGAACTCTATGTAGTTGAATGTGATTGCTTTTATTAAATATGTTTATTTTGTTATTGTGTGCTGAATTATATTGTTTTATACATATGTGTATGTTTTATTATTCTGTTTTTATTGTAATGTATACAGGGCTCTCTTGTAAAATAGATATTTAATCTCAACATGTCACGTCCTGACCTTAGTTCCTTTGTTATGTTTCTTGTTTAGGTTGGTCAGGGCGTGAGTTGGGGTGGGCATTCTATGTGTTGTTCTAGTTTTGGTTTTCTATGTGTTTGGCCTGGTATGGTTCTCAATCAGAGGCAGCTGTCAATCGTTGTCTCTGATTTAGAACCATACTTAGGTAGCCTGTTTTTCCCACTTGATTTGTGGGTAGTTGTTTTCTGTTTAGTGTGTCTGCACCAGACAGAACTGTTTCGGTTTCATTTTCTCGTTCTCTTGTTGTTGTTTTTTCATTAAGTGTTCCGTTCTATTAAATATCATGAACACTTACCACGCTGCGCATTGGTCCGATCTCTCATACTCCTCGTCAGAGGAAGACGGAGAGGACAGCCGTTACAGAACTACCCACCACCGAAGGACCAAGCAGCATGGTGAGGAGCAGCAGAGATATCTGGAGAAATTGACATGGGAGGAGATACTGGAAGGCAAGGGACCCTTGGCACAGGCTGGGGAGTATCTCTGTCCACAGGAGGAACTGGAGGCAGCTAAGGCTGAGCGGAAACACTACGAGGAGTTGGCACGGCTGGCAAGGAAGCCCGAGAGGCAGCCCCACAAATTTATTGGGTGGGGGGGCACACGGGGAGTGTGGCAGAGTCAGGAGTCAGACCTGAGCCAACTCCCCGTGCTTATCGTAAGGAGCCAAGGATGGAACCAGAGCCGGTCAGTGCGAAATTGGAGGTGAGCAACGGAAGGGAAGCAGAGACAGTGAAGGAGTTAATGGGGAGATTGGAGGAGAGAGGAATGAGGGAGTTGCTGTGTTGGTGCATGAGGCACGACATCCGCCCGACGGAGCATGTCCTGAATTTGATGTCACCTGAATCAGCTCTCCATACTCGTCCTGAGGCGCGTGCAAGCCGTCTGGTGAAGTCTGTGCCAGCCCCACACATCAGGCCTCCTGTGCGCCTCTCTAGCCCTGCACGTCTTGTGCCAGCTCGGCACTACAGCTCTCCAAGACGTGCTTACCATGGAGAATGTCGTACTGGTCATTCACCGTCCCCAGTACGTGTGCTTAGCCCGGTGCGCTACATCCCAGCTCCCCGCATCTGCCGGGCTAGGGTGAGGATCCAGCCAGGGCGGATGGTGCCAGCCCTGCTCTCCAGACAGCCAGTGCGTCTCCTCGGGCCAGGATATCCTTTGCCGGCGCTGCGCACTGTGTCTCCTGTGTGTCTGCACAGCCCAGTGCGTTCTGTGCCTGCGCCCCGCACGTGCCGGGCTAGAGTCACCATCCAGCCAGGATGGGTTGTGCAGGCCATTAGTTCGAGACCTCCAGTGCGCCTCCACGGCCCTGTGTATCCGGTGCCTCCTCCATGCACCAGGCCTCCTGTGGCAGCCCCACGCACCAGGCTGTCTCTCCGTCTCCTCCCTCCAGGTTCTCCCGCCTGTCCAGCGCTTCCAGAGTCTCCCTCCATCCCGGAGCTGCCAGAGTCTCCTTCCAGCCCGGAGCTGCAAGAGTCTCCCTCCAGCCCGGAGCTGCCAGAGTCTCCATCCAGCCAGGAGCTGCCGGAGTTTCCCTCCAGCCCGGAGCTGCCGGTGTCTCCCTCCAGCCCGGAGCTGCCGGAGTCTCCCTTCAGCCCGGAGCTGCCGGAGTCTCCCTCCAGCCCGGAGCTGCCGGAGTCTCCTCCAGCCCGGAGCTGCCGGAGTCTCCTCCTGTCTGGAGCTGCCGGAGTCTCCCTCCTGTCTGGAGCTGCCGGAGTCTCCCTCCTGTCTGGAGCTGCCGGAGTCTCCCTCCTGTCTGGAGCTGCCGGAGTCTCCCTCCTGTCTGGAGCTGCCGGAGTCTCCCTCCTGTCTGGAGCTGCCAGAGTCTCCCGGAGCTCTCCCGTCTGTCTTGAGCTGCCAGAGCCGCCCGTCTGTCTTGAGCTGCCGGAGCCGCCCGTCTGTCTTGAGCTGCCGGAGCCGCCCGTCTGTCTAAGAGCTGCCGGAGCCGCCCGTCTGTCTTGAGCCGCCGGAGCCGCTCATCTGTCTTAAGCTGCCGGAGCCGCCCTTCACTCCGGCGCTGCCGGAGCCGCCCTTCGATTCGGGGCCCGCTGCAAGGGTCACCAGTCCGAGGTCGGCGGCGAGGGTCGCCGCTCCAAAGGCAAAGGTAAGGGGGCCAAGACTATGGCGGAGTGGGGTCCACGTCCCGCGCCAGAGCCGCCTCCGCGGACAGATGCCCACCCAGACCCTCCCCTATGGGTTTAGGTTTTGAGGCCGGAGTCCGCACCTTTGGGGGGGGTACTGTCACGTCCTGACCTTAGTTCCTTTGTTATGTTTCTTGTTTAGGTTGGTCAGGGCGTGAGTTGGGGTGGGCATTCTATGTGTTGTTCTTGTTTTAGTTTTCTATGTGTTTGGCCTGGTTTGGTTCTCAATCAGAGGCAGTTGTCAATCGTTGTCTCTGATTTAGAACCATACTTATGTAGCCTGTTTTTCCCACTTGATTTGTGGGTAGTTGTTTTCTGTTTAGTGTGTCTGCACCAGACAGAACTGTTTCGGTTTCATTTTTTCGTTCTCTTGTTGTTGTTTTTTCATTAAGTGTTCCGTTCTATTAAATATCATGAACACTTACCACGCTGTGTATTGGTCTGATCTCTCATACTCCTCGTTAGAGGAAGACGGAGAGGACAGCCGTTACACAACATGACTCCCCGTTCAAATAAAGGTTAAATAAAAAAATAAACTGTAACATATTACATTTAGAAAGTAACTTATCAAACCCTGGTGATTGGGAGAGCCGCAGAAGGGGAATATTTATCCTCCTCCACTTTGTATGACAACTGGACTATAAAACAAATTCAATATAGCAGATCGCTGCTTCAGGGGTCTCTCTCTCTCTCACGTCTCTCCCTCTGTGTGTGTGCGTGTGTCTGTATGTGTAATAAATCATAGCCAAGTAGTCATATTTCCAGACTGATATCCTGGTTAATAGGCCAAGCTATTGGAGCCCAGATAATGTACTACAGTAGTGCATGTGAGAGTGTATAATATTTAATAGCAAACCATGAGATAGCACATCTGAGTCTCTCTCAGTAAAGATTTAACCCTGCCTTTAAGGGTTGTTTTTATTATGCATGTGTGAACTGCCTGTAAAATATTAGATTTAAATAAATATTTGATCATTTAATTTGACAATAAACCACACATTCCATAACACTAAGGCCTTGAAATACACATTAGATAAATCAAATCATTTTCTGGTGGTTCAGCAAAATATGGCATATACCAATCAATCATTAAAATGTAATTTATAAAGCCCTTCTTTTTACATCAGCATATCAAGCCTACAGACAGACAAAATAACAATAAAAAATAAATAAAAAATACCATTAATTAGTATACAGATCAAAGACACACAACAATCATCAAACTGCACCATCACAATGTCAAGTATGTAAAATAGTACAAATAACCTACATAGAGTAGGATCATTCTCAAGTAGCCGAGTCGAGCCAGGCCCGGCAGTCCTGAAATTAACATTTGGGCTTTGATTTGGTCAAGGTAGTTCAAGAAGGGGTCCCACATCTTAAAGGGTAGACTCTGCGATATGACATAGATGCAGAACTCAAACAACACAGTGAGTCAATTTACGCAACAACTACATTAAGAGCGTTGAAGTGCGAGGCTCAAGTACTCCGCTGTTTTGGTGCCCTGGCTACAGAGTGAAGCGAATCTGTGTACACGTGGAGATACTGCATGTGACTGTATGAGTGCAAAGTCTTGCATCTCGCTCATCTCAATATCTGCGACGCTGCTCGTGGCAACGTCATTTCGCTGAGTTTACCTTTAAAGAAATGATACAACGTATTTTTCATTGCTGTAGAGAAAGCTTCACTTGGAAGTAAATCAATTACCCTTTGTTCCCATTGAATTCTTGATTCTCGAGGAAGAATACATTTTCGCGCACAATATAGTAAAATGTGTAAAAGATGTGTAACGAAATCTAAGAGGCAGCTCATCTCTAGTTCCCAGTATAGAAGACAAAGCACCTAGCTGGAGAGAGCATTCAAAAACTGTATCTGTCTCCTGTACAACTTCCAACCCAAATGTTTTTATTGAAGGACAAGCCCAGAAGTAATGAATAAGAGAACCTTCTGCACACTGACACATTACAAAGACAAGAAGGGTTCATTCTATGTCTAGACACAGGAGTGACATACAGTTGATGTAGGATCTTAAATTGCATTTCCCAGGCTGAGTTACAAGCTAGGAAATGGGATGGTTGTACACACATTTCTTTCCAGTCTGCAAGCTTTATTGGGGAGCCTATATCAGCCTCCAATAACACCATAGTTTTGTCTGCGTTATCTTTCTTCAAATTGCACAGCGAGTTATAAAAGAGTTGCATGATAGATTTGAGCTGGGTATTCTTCAAGAGGAGATTGAGAAGCCCTCTTAGAGATGACACATTTACCAACAATCTGGCCAAATGTAAGGATTTTATCATCATGCGCAATATTTTAAACATCATTGATACCCTTACTTTTCCATGTAGAGAAGCCACCCTTCATCACAGGTGGGAAATCAGGGTTCACATGCAAAGGGGAGTTACAATTATTATGACCTTCTGACTGAGCATGTTCTTCAGCATATACTGTAATTGTCTTTCATCAGTTTGGTTATCGTTGTCTGGGATATGCATGAAAGGTTACTGAGTGGTTTTGTCCCAACAGGAGCTGATTCACCATTAAGTCAAGAGGAACTTGGGTTTTCAATACACCGCTCGGGGATAAATCTCAGTTGAGATGCCAGTTTATAACATTTAAAGGCCCAATACAGCTGTTCAAAAAATAATAATCTCAATATCAATTTATTTCTGGGTAACAATTAAGTACCTCAAGGGTCTCCTCGGAGGACCAGTGTGCTTTTGTTGAGGGGGAGGTGGGTATCCGAGCTCCATCAGCCAGGACTAGACATTGGGCAATCAAAATCGACTCTTCCTGGAAAATGTTGGCGCTCCTCTCAACAACACAACGAGATTATAAATACCCAATGACTCAATTAAGTAGGTCTGCTGTCTGTAAAGAAATGGAAGGTCTGTTGGTTGATTCTGCTGCTACGATTGGATAATGTGCAGCTGTTTTCCCCATTCCCCGTTTATTGCAGCCTCCTTGTGATTTGTTTGATTGACATGAGCCAACGAACGAGACACACCGTCGCTAATGTTATGTTGAATGTTTCCAACTCAAACATCCTCACATTCGTGAGCTAACGCTAGCATCACAAACACAAATCCAGGCTGCATCACATCCGGCCGTGATTGAGTGTCCCATAGGACGGCGCACAATTAGCCCAGCATCATCCAGGTTTGGCCCGGGGTAGGCCGTCATTGTAAATAAGAATTTATTCTTAACTGACTTAAATAAAGGTTAAATAACAATGTGATAACACATGCGTTTCATGTATCATTGCTTAAATAACACACCCACATCAAATCACACTCCCAAGACGCAAATCACGTTTCAGAAAACGAGTCTCTTAATGAGGATAAGTTCAGTCCTCCTTTAAAAGGGGAGTTAGGTGGTTCTATAATATCTAATTGTTAAATGTTTGTAATGTCTACCACTGTCTTGCAATGTAAACTGTAGACTTCTGTCTGTTTCACAGTAGCCCTAAGGGCCAAATCAGCAAGTGACTGTGTCTTGCAGTGGGCCGGGCGCATGCACACTGAAACGGTCGCCAGGTGCACAGTGTTTCCTCCGACACATTGGTGCTGCTAGCTTCCGGGTTAAGCGTGCCTTGTGTCAAGAAGCAGTGCGGCTTGGTTGGGTTGTGTTTCAAAGGATGCACGGCTCTCGATCTTCGCCTCTCCAGAGTCCGTACGGGAGTTGCAGCGATGGGACAGGACTGTACCTACCAATTGGATACGGCAATTGGGGAGAAAAATGGGCAAAAAAAAAGCTAAATATTTCATAGGCCTCCAAAGTTTCAAAGATGCCTGCAAAGTTTCAGAAAAAGCTGCTAAATATTTCAAAACGTGAAGTTTAATGAAAGGCTGCAAAATATCTCAAAACCTCTGAAGTTTCAAGAAAGGCTGCAAAATATTTCAAAAGCCTGCAAAGTTTCATTAAAAAATTGCGAAATATTTTGAAGGACTGCAAAGTTTCATAGACACCTGCGAAGTATCATAACAGGCTTCAAAATATAAGCAGTACTTTGACCCAACCCAAGGCTCCTGTACACAGAAGGATGCTACATTGGGAAAATTAAAGGCCCCTGAACACAACATATGATCTTAATGTGATCCCCCTGTTGCAGGATTGTAGTGTATGTGGGGTTCAAAAAGGATCCTGAAGTTTTTAATTTCCACTTTGAAATTTCAGACTTGATTTCCCTTCATGAAAAATGTATCAGTCAAAAGTTTGGATACACCAACTCATCTTTATTTGTACTATTTTCTACATTGTAGAAATATGCTGAGCACTTGTTGGCTGCTTTTCCTTCACTCTACGGTCCAAGTCATCCAAAACCATCTCAATTGGGTTGAGGTCAGATGATTGTGGAGGCCAGGTTATCTGATGCAGCACTCCATCACTCTCCTTCTTGGTCAAATAGCCCTTACACAGCCTGGAGGTGTGTTGGGTCATTGTCCGGTTGAAAAACAAATGATAGTCCCACTAAGCGCAAACCAGATAGGATGGTGTATCGCTGCAGAATGTGGTAGCCATGCTGGTTAAGATTGCCTTGAATTCTAAATAAATTACAGACAGTGTCACCAGCAAAGCACCATCACACCTCCTTCGCCATGCTTCACAGTGAGAAGCACACATGCAAAGATCATCCATTCACCTACTCTGCGCCTCACAAAGACACGGCGGTTGGAACCAAAAATCTCAAATTTGTGAAACGAAAGGACAGATTTCCACTGGTCTAATGTCCATTGCTCGTGTTTCTTGGCCCGCGCAAATCTCTTCTTATTAATGGTGTCCTTTAGTAGTGGTTTCTTTGCAGAAATTTAACCATGAAGGCCTGATTCACGCAGTCTCCTCTGAACAGTTGATGTTGAAATGTGTCTGTTACTTGAAATCTGTGAAGCATTTAGTTGTGCTCCAATTTCTGAGGCTGGTAACTCTAATGAACTTATCCTCTGCTGCAGAAGTAACTCTGATTCTTCCTTTCCTGTGGCGGACCTCATGAGAGCCAGTTTCATCATAGCGCCTGATGGTTTTTGCAACTGCATTTGAAGAAGTTCTTGACATTTTCGTGGATTGACTGACCATCATGTCTTAAAGTAATGATGGACTGTCGTTTTTTTTTGCTTATTTGTGCTGTTCTTGCCAGAAATTAACTTTTAACAAGGGCACACCTGTTAATTTAAATGCATTCCAGGTGACTACCCATTGAAGCTGGTTGAGAGAATGCCAAAGGTGTGCAAAGCTGTCATCAAGGCAAAGGTGTCTACATTGAGGAATCTCAAGTATAAAAATAAATTTGGGTTTGTTTAATACTTTTTTGGTTACTACTTAATTCCATGTGTTATTTCATAGTTTTGATGCCTTCGCTATTATGCTACAATGTAGAAAATAGTAAAGAAAAAAAAAATCCTTGAATGAGTGGGTGTGTCCACACTTTTGATTCTTACAGTACATATACAAATATACCCCTACAAAAATTATCATTCATTATAATCTATATAATAATTCACATTTCCTGTTGCTGCAGGGTTAATTTCCTGCTCTTGCAAACTGGGTCAAATTAAGATCCTACGTCTGTATTGTATTTGGCCTTAAATACATTCGGGAAATCGGATTATAACTCCATTATATCCAACCTTCGTCAGTTCATAGAATACATCCAGTTTACAGACCAATCATCTACTAATCATCCAACATCCTCCTCTCTCAGAGAAAGAGCAGGCATGGTCACTTCAAATATTATATTGTTTGAAAGTGTGCTGTTCGGAATGCTCTCATATCTCTTAATGGATAGTCATCTTTATGGACCCAAAACATGAGTCCTATGACCAAGGGATTTATTTATATTTTTAATTACAGATGAAAGGGAAAATCCAAATGGGTCACGTCTCTGAGAGAAGGAGTAGGACATTAAATTATTAGTAGATAATTGGTCTGTATAATGGATGTATTCTCAGAACTAATGGGGCCATCATGAATCCAATTTCCCAGCCCGGATCTTAAGAATGTATTCAAGGCCAAAAGCAACATGTTGTGTAGCATATTTCTGTGTACAGGAAGGAGCCTTGGGTTGGGTCAAAGTTTATTCCATGAAACTTTGCAGGCCTTTGTGTCACGATCGTTATAAGGAGTGGACCAAGGCGCAGCATGATTTGGGTTCATCATAATTTATTTGAATGTGAACCAGCAACAAAAACGCCAAACAAACGAGCATACTTGTGGGGCTCAAAAGCAACAATACAAAAACACGCTCCCACAAACAACAGGTGGGAAAAGGCTACCTAAATATGATCACCAATCAGAGACAACGATAGACAGCTGCCTCTGATTGGGAACCATACCAGGCCAACATAGAAATACAAAAACTAGACTACACATAGAAATAATAAACTAGAACACCCCCCAGTCACGCCTTGACCTACTCCACCATAGAAAATAAAGGCTTTCTATGGTCAGTACGTGACACTTTGATATATTTTGCAGCCTTCTATGGAACTTTGCAGGTATCAATGAAACTTTGCAGGCCTATGAAATATTCCACAGGCTTGGTTGAAACTTTGCAGTCTTCAACATATTTTCACAGGCTTGGTTTAAAGTCTTGCTTTATGTGCGTGTGCTGTCACTGTCACGTTCTGACCTTAGTTCCTTTGTTTTGTCTTTTGTTTTTGTATGGTCAGGGCGTGAGTTGGGTGAGTTGTCTATGTTAGTTTTTCTATGATTTTCTATTTCTGTGTTTGGCAGATTTAGTTCTCAATCAGAGGCAGCTGTCAATCGTTGTCCCTGATTGAGAACCATATTTAGGTAGCCTGTTTTCTATTGTGTTTTGTGGGTGGTTATTTTCAGTGTTTGTGTGTCTGCACAAGACAGAACTGTTTCGGTTGTGTTTTTGTTGTTCAGTTTTGATTATTATTAAATAAGATGAACACTAACCACGCTGCGCTTTGGTCCTCTCCTTCTTCCACCCAAGACAACCGTTACAGTCACTTCATTTGGGAAGCTGATTTTCCCTTTAGGACCACTGTAGTAATATCATTATAGTTGCGTGTCGAAACCCATGGTTCACTTTTTTAATTTTAAATTTTTTAAATCATCTAGCAGACGCTCTTATCCAGAGCTACTTACAGAAGCAATTAGGGTTAGGTGCCTTGCTCAAGGGCACAGATTTTTCACCTAGTCGGCTCAGGGATATGAACCACAACCTTTCGATTACTGGCCCAAAGCTCTTAACCACTAGCCTACCTGCCGCCCGTTTTCTCTAAACGGCCACAAAAAAATTCAGCTAACTTTAGCCACCGCTAGCTAAAGATCAATTGTAGTGGTAGGGGCATATTGCAATAGTCAAATTTTCTAGCTGTACAATCCTACACTTCCCCTTCAAGGTTTGCATTATTTCCATTTCAAAATGTGAGAAAGTATTTTAACATGAAATACCATAGATACATCCTGATCTCAATATGATCTGTTATCAACTCCGCACTTATCAACACAGAGTTGTGCTGCGTCAAGCGTTAGCCCTGTGCCAGTAGCAGAAGTTCTCTCTGTAATGGATCCTCTACATTTTCCTCTTGCCATTTTGACATACTTCAATTACAGAGCAGGGTGGCCTGCCTAAACTGTAGCAATTCTGAGGGGAGGCAGTCTGAGGATGCGAGGCAGCCCCTCAAGCAGCCCCTAAAACACAGTCACTCAGGCAGCTCCTTTTGGGGCGGCAGGGCAGCCTAGTGGTTAGAGTGTTGGACGAGTAACCGGAAGGTTGCAAGTTCAAAACCCCCGAGCTGACAAGGTACAAATCTGTCGATCTGTCCCAGAAAAGGCAGTTAACCCACTGTTCCTAGGCCGTCATTGAAACTAAGAATTTGTTCTTAACTGACTTGCCTAGTTAAAGGTTAAAAAAAAAGACAGCATTTGGCAGAATATTTGCCACAATGTCCAGGCCAAAGAATTACATAGTGGTCAGTGAATGTAAGACCAGGAAAAGTCGTGCTTCATACCTTTTAAAGTAACTGTCCAATGAAAATTGTACTTTTAAAAGTTAATATTCTGTTAACTCATAACCAAATAATGTTGTTGACTCATCTTGTGCTCCCCCTCATCTTGTGCTCGTATTTGTGGCCAAAGCATATATTAGAGAAAAAGCTCTTAAAAAACCTCACCTCAAACTTGTATCTCAACATTTTTTAAATATATGCGTGCTATTTCCTTATAGAGGATGACATCCTCATGAGGAGGATGAGCTGGCCAATCAGTGGTTTACTCGTATTTATATTTTTTTATGACTGATATACACCCACACAATTCTGTTGTTGGGGTACATTCACACATATTTCATAAAAATCTGGAAACACTGGACAGTTACTTGAAATCAAATATCTAGTGTATGCATGCCATAGCTAGCCTTTGTCTCAAGGATCTTGCGAAAGAATGGGACAGGTTGATTGGCCAGGAAAATAGACGCAGTTATTAGCATTTAGATGAGTGTTCTGTTTGTCTGTTGTTGCCATATGAAGAAATCGAATCATCTCCGAAAAACTACAGAAAACCTTTTACCACAATGTGAATAATAAACTGTAGATCAAATAGTCTCTTTGTTCGACCGCATGCCACATTCACAATTCCAATATAGTGCACCTTGTTATTACAATATTAATTCTAATAACCTTTTTATTGCTTCTTGAGAGTCAGGTGGATTTTTAGGAGATAGGAGTGAATTCTGTGTTTCACAAGACCATGATTAGATGGAATTGCCTTTGACCTTGACATGGAGAGACTTTTATTGAGCATCCATATTGGAACATTTTCATAATTTGATATTGCTTTCTCTTAGAAAACAGCCAGCACTTGAGTTTCAGATCATAGTCCATCTGGCCATAGTGCCAGTCTGGCCGCAAGAACAGTCCGCATCAGTCATTTATCTGTCAGGGAGAAGCATATAGTGGGCCTGACAATGGTCAACCAATCGTTAATGCTTTTACTGAAGAGTGACACTTGGAATTGAATGCAGATTTTTTTTTAAATCTTCTAAATGTTAAGCGATATTGTCACGCCACGACCGTAGATTGCTTTGTATGTTTCTATTGTTGTTTGGTCAGGGTGTGATTTGGGTGGGCATTCTATGATTGTACGTCCAGGTTTTTGTATTTCTATGTTTCGGCCGGGTATGGTTCTCAATCAGGGACAGCTGTCTGTCGTTGTCTCTGATCGGGAATCATACTTAGGTAGCCTGTTTTTCCACTTTTAGTTGTGGGTAGTTGTATTTCTGTTTAGTTGTTGTTTCACCTTGCAGGACTGTTTCGGGTTTTCCTTTTGTTATTTTTGTATTCAGTGTTCAGTTCCTTATAATAAAGATGAACACGTATCCCGCTGCATTTTGCTCTGATGATTCCTCTTCTTCCGATGAAAGCTGTTACAGATATGTAACCTCTATCTGGACTGTTTATTGATGTATTTTAATCTAGCACAGACACTGTCTACTTTAACGGAATCTGACTTCCCAAAATGTTGATGACATCATACTATTGTTCAGAAGTTCAGATACTTGCTGCCTCTGGGGCCTTAAAGTGCAGTTACTATTGATGTTTTTGCCCTTGTGGCAGTAACTATAGCCAAATGGTCATGCCTCAAGAGGGCCACCATTGTTCCTGTTCCCAAGAAAGCTAAGGTAACTGAGCTAAACGACTACCGCCCCATAGCACTCACTTCCGTCATCATGAAGTGCTATGAGAGACTAGTCAAGGACCATATAACCTCCACCCTACCTAACACCCTAGACCCACTCCAATTTGCTTACCTCCCCAATAGGTCCACAGACGACGCAATTGCAACCACACTGCACACTGCCCTAACCCATCTGGACAAGAGGAATACCGATGTGAGAATGCTGTTCATCGACTACAGCTCAGCATTTAACACCATAGTACCCTCCAAACTCGTCATCAAGCTCGAGACCCTGGGTCTCAAACCCGCCCTGAGCAACTGGGTACTGGACTTCCTGATGGGCCGCCCCCAGGTGGTGAGGGTAGGTAACAACATCTCCACCCCGCTGATCCTCAACACTGGGGCCCCACAAGGGTGCGTTCTGAGCCCTCTCCTGTACTCCCTGTTCACCCACGACTGCGTGGCCACGCACGCCTCCAACTCAATCATCAAGTTTGCGGACGACACAACAGTGGTAGGCTTGATTACCAACAACAACGAGACGGCCTACAGGGAGGAGGTGAGGGCCCTCGGAGTGTGGTGTCAGGAAAATAACCTCACACTCAACGTCAACAAAACAAAGGAGATGATTGTGGACTTCAGGAAACAGCAGAGGGAGCACCCCCCTATCCACATCGATGGGACAGTAGTGGAGAGGGTAGTACGTTTTAAGTTCCTCTGCTACACATCACGGATGAACTGAATTGGTCCACCCACACAGACAGCGTTGTGAAGAAGGTGCAGCAGCGCCTCTTCAACCTCAGAAGGCTGAAGAAATTCAGCTTGTCACCAAAAGCACTCACAAACTTCTACAGATGCACGATCGAGAGCATCCTGTCGGGCTGTATCACCGCCTGGTACGGCAACTGCTCCGCCCACAACCATAAGGCTCTCCAGAGGGTAGTGTGGTCTGCACAACGCATCACCGGGGGCAAACTACCTGCCCTCCAGGACACCTACACCACCCGATGTCACATGAAGGCCATAAAGATCATCAAGGACAACAACCACCCGAGCCACTGCCTGTTCACCGCTATCATCCAGAAGGTGAGGTCAGTACAGGTGCATCAATGCAGGGACCGAGAGACTGAAAAACAGCTTCTATCTCAAGGCCATCAGACTGTTAAATAGCCACCACTAACATTGAGTGGCTGCTGCCAACATACCGACTCAACTCCAGCCACTTTAATGATGGAAATTGATGGGAATTGATGTAAAATTGTATCACTAGCCACTTTAAACAATCCCACTTAATATAATGTTTACATACCCTACATTGCTCATCTCATATGTATACGTATATACTGTACTCTATATCATCTACTGCTTCTTGCCATCTTTATGTAATACATGGATCACTAGCCACTTTAAACTATGCCACTTTATGTTTACATACCCTACATTACTCATCTCATATGGAAATACTGTACTCTATACCATCTACTGCATCTTGCCTATGCCGTCATGCACCATCACTCATTCATATATCTTTATGTACATATTCTTTATCCCTTTACACTTGTGTGTATAAGGTAGTAGTTGTGGAATTGTTAGGTTAGATTACTCATTGGTTATTACTGCATTGTCGGAACTAGAAGCACAAGCATTTCGCTACACTCGCATTAACATCGGCATGTGACAAATACAATTTGATTTGATTTGATTTGATGGTAGCTTAGAATTGAAGTCGCTGCTCTTGTGCCCTTGGGACAGTAACTTTTATAGGCTTTGCAAGATCTACAAAACAGTTCAAAATGGTTTTCATTAGTTTCATCTCCTTTTTCTGCAGTTCTCATACTTTGGAGGGCCATTAGTTACACACGAGTTATAACATAGTTATGTGTTTAGTAGAGAATTGTACCCCTTACTTCCCTCACCTTCAGATATAGCCATCAGGTACGTTTTCTGACCCATATCTCTCACCATCTCCTCCAGTCAAATGACCTAGTGGCTTCATGGATGGAATGTTTTTAATATTTTTTATAATTTCATAATTAATAAACATTATTTAAAAAACAGCTGAAAATACGGTGTTTCTAGGTCAAACGGTTTTGTTATAGTTCAGTCTTCTGTGATGTATATAAAGTGTAATATTGGTATGCATACTCAAAATTGAATACATTTAAACTGTCACGCCCTGGTCAAAGTATTTTGTGTTTATCTTTATGTATTTGGTCAGGCCAGGGTGTGGCATGGGGTTTTTGTAATTGTGGTGTGTTTGTCTTGGGGTTTTGGTGGTGGTATTGGGATTGTAGCTTAGTGGGTCTAGCAAAGTCTATGGCTGTCTGGAGTGGTTCTCAATCAGAGGCAGATGCTTATCGTTGTCTCTGATTGGGAACCATATTTAGGCAGCCATATTCTTTGAGTTTGTCGTGGGTGATTGTCCTTAGTGTCCTATGTGTACTCTCGGTTAGTTTGCACTAGATAGGCTGTTTCGGTTTTGATTACGTTTATTGTTTTGTATAGTGTTCGTGTTTCTTTATTTGATTAAACATGAATCTCAATCGACATGCTGCAGTTTGGTCCGACTCTCCTTCATCACCACTAGAAAACCGTAACAGAATCACCCACCACCAACGGACCAAGCAGCGTGTTAACAGGCAGCAGCAGCAGGAGCAGCAGCAGCTGCAGTGGGAGAGGCTGCACCACCTGGAGAAATGGACATGGGAGGAAGAACTGGACGGTAAAGGACCCTGGGCTCAGCCTGGAGAATATCGCCGCCCCAAGGAAGAACTGGAGGCGGCGAAAGCTGAGAGGCGCAGATATGAGGAGGCAGCACGGCGTAGCGGATGGAAGCCTGAGAATCAGCCCCAAAAATTTCTTGGGGGGCTCAGGAGAGTGTGGCAGAGTCAGGAGTCAGACCTGAGCCAACTCTCCCTGTTTATCGTGAGGAGCCAAGGAGGAGACCAGAACCAGAGCCGGTGTTGGAGGTGAGCGAAACAGAGACTGTGAAGGAGTTAATGGGGAAATTGGAGGAGAGAGAAATGAGGGAGTTGCTGTGTTGGTGCTTTTTGCATGGAATTCGCCCGACGGAACGTGTTGGGGATTTGATGGCACCTGGGTTAGCGCTCCATACTCTTCCTGAGGTGCGTGTTAGTCGGCTGGTGAAGTTGGTGCCAGCCTCACGCACCAGGCCTCCTGTGCACATCCCTAGCCTTTCACGTCCTGTGCCAACACTGCTCTCAAGATCTCCAGTACGCCTTCACGGTCTAGCCCATCCTGTGCCACCTTCACACTCCAGTCCTCCGGTAGCAGCTCCCCGCACCAGGCTTCCTGTGCGTGTCCTCGATCCAGTACCACCAGTTCCAGCACCACGCACCAGGCCTTCAGTGTGCCTCGCCTGTTCAGCGCAGCCAGCGCTTTTCTCCTCTCCTGCGCTGCTGGAGTCTCCCGCCTGTTTAGCGCAGCCAGAGCCTTCCTCCTCTACAGCGCTGCCGGAGTCTCCCGCCTGTTCAGCGCAGCCAGAGCCTTCCTCCGACACAGCGCTGCAGGAGTCTCCCGCCTGTTCAACGCAGCCAGAGCTGCCAGTCTGCATGAAGCAGCCAGTCTACATGAAGCAGCCCGAGCTGTCAGTCTGCATGAAGCAGCCAGTCTACATGGAGCAGCCAGAGCTGTCAGTCTGCATGAAGCAGCCAGAGCTGTCAGTCTGCATAGAGCAGCCAGTCTGCCAGTGGGAGCTGCCAGTCTGCATGGAGCTGCCAGTCTGCAAGGAGCTGTCTGCAGTCTCTGCAAGGAGCTGCCAGTCTGCAAGGAGCTGCCAGTCTGCACGGAGCTGTCAGTCTGCAAGGAGCTGTCAGTCTGCAAGGAGCTGTCAGTCTGCAAGGAGCTGTCAGTCTGTAAGGAGCTGCCAGTCTGCAAGGAGCCGCCAGAGCGGTCAGTCTGTAAGAAGCCGCCAGAGCTGTCAGCCTATATGGAGCAGCTAGTGCCGCCAGTCTGCCCAGCGCCGCCAGTGCCCCCAGTCTGCCCAGCGTCGCCAGTCTGCCCAGCGCCGTCAGTCTGCCCAGCATCGCCAGTCTGCCCAGCATCGCCAGTCTGCCCAGCACCGCCAGTCTGTCCAGCGCCGCCAGTCTGCCCAGCACCGCCAGTCTGCCCAGCGTCGCCAGTCTGCCCAGCGTCGCCAGTCTGCCCAGCGTCGCCAGTCTGCCCAGCGTCGCCAGTCTGCCCAGCGCCGCCAGTCTGCCCAGCGCCGCCAGTCTGCCCAGCGCCGCCAGATCTGCCAGTCAACCAGACTCTTCCAGATCTGCCAGTCAACCAGACTCTTCCAGATCTGCCAGTCAACCAGACTCTTCCAGATCTGCCAGTCAATCAGACTCTTCCAGATCCGCCAGTCAGCCGGGATCTGCCAGAACTGCCAGTCAACCAGGATCCGCCAGTCGACCAGGATCCGCCAGTCGGCCAGGATCCGCCAGAACTGCCAGTCTGCCAGGATCCGCCAGTCTGCCAGGATCCGCCAGTCTGCCAGGATCCGCCAGAACTGCCAGTCGGCCAGGATCCGCCAGTCGGCCAGGATCCGCCAGTCGGCCAGGATCCGCCAGAACTGCCAGTCGGCCAGGATCTGCCAGTCGGCCAGGATCTGCCAGTCGGCCAGGATCTGCCAGTCGGCCAGGATCCGCCAGTCTGCCAGGATCAGTTAGATCCGCCATTCAGCCAGGATCCGCCAGTCAGCCAGGATCCGCCAGTCTGCCAGGATCCGCCAGTCTGCCAGGATCCACCAGTCAGCCAGGATCCGCCAGTCTGCCAGGATCCACCAGTCAGCCAGGATCCGCCAGAAGTGCCAGTCAGCCAGGATCCACCAGTCAGCCAGGATCCGCCAGAAGTGCCAGTCAGCCAGGATCTGCCGGAACCACCAGCCAGCCAGGATCTGGTAGATCCATCAACCTGCCTGAGCTTCCTCTCACTCCTGAGCTTCCTCTCACTCCTGAGCTTCCCCTCGGTCCTGAGCTTCCCCTCGGTCCCGAGCTTCCCCTCGGTCCCGAGCTTCCCCTCGGTCCCGAGCTTCCCCTCGGTCCCGAGCTACCTCAGTCCAGTGGGGCCCGTTGTTAGGTTTCCTAGGCCAAGGTTAGCGGCGAGGGTCGCCACTCAAGGGACACTAAGGAGGTGGACTAAGACAATTATGGAGTGGGGTCCACGTCCAGCACCAGAGCCGCCACCGCGGACAGATGCCCACCCAGACCCTCCCCTACAGGTTTAGGTTGTGCGTTCGGGAGTCCGCACCTTAGGGGGGGGGGTTCTGTCACGCCCTGGTCAAAGTATTTTGTGTTTATCTTTATGTATTTGGTCAGGCCAGGGTGTGGCATGGGGTTTTTGTAATTGTGGTGTGTTTGTCTTGGGGTTTTGGTGGTGGTATTGGGATTGTAGCTTAGTGGGTTATAGTGGGTTGTTTCGGTTTTGATTACGTTTATTGTTTTGTATAGTGTTCGTGTTTCTTTATTTGATTAAACATGAATCTCAATCGACACGCTGCAGTTTGGTCCGACTCTCCTTCATCACCACTAGAAAACCGTAACATAAACTCTATATCTGACATGGTACAGGTGTATTTTGTTAAGCCCATAACCATGTATGTGAGGTGTATACTTTTGTTTCAAAGCAGATTTGTTTAAGACTACCAAGAAACACTCTGTGTGACCTAAATCTTGCCCACTGCAGTAAAAGGTTATTAATGTAACCAGGATTGCGTTCCAACCCCAGTGCAGCTCAGTGTAAACAAATGTAAATGTAGTTTCAGAATCTGCAGGCTACTCCAGAATATTTTTTATTTATTTTTAAATTTTAAATGTTACCTTTATTTAACCAGGTCGGCCAGTTGAGAACAAATTGTCATTTACAACTGCGGCCTGGCCAAGATAAAGCAAAGCAGTGAGACAAACAACAACACAGAGTTACACATGGGATATACAATTTAGCAAAGTAACACTGGAGTGATAGATGTGCAGATGATGATGTGCAAGTAGAAATACTGGTGTGCAAAAGAGAAAAAAAGTAAACAAAAACAATATGGGGATGAGGTAGGTAGTTGGATGGGCTATTTGCAGATGGGTTGTGTACAGTTGCAGCGACCAGTAAGCTGCTCAGATAGCTGATGCTTAAATTTAGTGAGCGAGATATAAGTCTCCAACTTCAGCGACTTTCGCAATTCGTTCCAGTCATAGGCAACAGAGAACTGTAAGGAAAGGCGGTCAAAGGAGGTTTTGGCTTTGGGGATGACCAGTGAGATATACCTGCTGGAGCGCATGCTACGGGTGGGTGTTGTAATGGTGACCAGTGAGCTGAGATAAGGCGGAGCTTTACCTAGCAAAGACTTACAGATGACCTGGAGCCAGTGGGTCTGGCGACGAATATGTAGAGAGGGCCAGCCGACAAGAGCATACAGGTCACAGTGATGGGTGATAAATGGGGCTTTGGTGACAAAATGGATGGCACTGTGACAGACTGCATCCAGTTTGCTGAGTAGAGTGTTGGAGGCTATTTTGTAAATGACATCGCCGAAATCGAGGATCGGTAGGACAGTCAGTTTTACAAGGCTATGTTTTGCAGAGTGAGTGAAGTAGGCTTTGTTTTGCGAAATAGGAAGCCGATTCTAAATGTAATTTTGGATTAGAGATGCTTAATGTGAGTCTGGAAGGAGAGTGTACAGTCTAACCAGACAACTAGGTATTTGTAGTTGTCCACATATTCTAAGTCAGAACCGTCCAGAGTAGTGATGCTAGCCGGGCGGGCGGGGGCAGTGATCGGTTGAAGAGCATGCATTTAGTTTTACTAGTGTTTAAGATCCGTTGGAGGCCACGGAAGGAGTGTTGTATGACATTGAAGCTCGTTTGGAGGTTTATTAACAAAGTGTCCAAAGAGGGGCCAGATGTATACAGAATGGTGTTGTCTGTGTAGAGGTGGATCAAGGAATCACCCGCAGCAAGAACGACATCATTGATATATACAGAGATAAGAGTCGCCCCGAGAATTGAACCCCATGGTACCCCCATAGAGACTGCCAGAGGTTCCGGACAACAGGCCCTCCGATTTGACACACTGAACTCTATCTGAGAAGTAGTTGGTGAACCAGGTGAGGCAGTCATTTGAGAAACCAAGGTTGTTGAGTCTGCCGATAAGAATACGGTGATTGACAGAGTCATAAGCCTTGGCCAGGTCGATGAAGACGGCTGCACAGTACTGTCTTTTATTGATGGCAGTTATGATATTGTTTAATACCTTGAGCGTGGCTGAGGTGAACCCTTGACCAGCTCGGAAACCGGATTGCACAGCGGAGAAGGTATGGTGGGATTCTCAATGGTCAGTGATCTGTTTGTTAACTTGGCTTTCGAAGACTTTAGAATAGCAGGGCAGGATGGATATAGGTCTGTAACAGTTTGGGTCTGGAGTGTCACCCGCTTTGAAGAGGGGGATGACCGCGGCAGCTTTCCAATCTTTAGGAATCTCAAACGATACGAAAGAGAGATTGAACAGACTAGTAATAGGGGTTGCAACAATGGTGGCGGATCATTTTAGAAAGAGAGGGTTCAGATTGTCTAGCCCAGCTGATTTGTACGGGTCCAGGTTTTGCAGCTCTTTCAGAACATCTGCTATCTGGATTTGGGTGAAGGAGAAGCTGGGAAGGCTTGGGCAAGTAGCTGCGGGGGGTGCAGAGCTGTTGGCCGGGGTTGGGGTAGTCAGGAGGAAAGCATGTCCAGCCCTAGAAAAATGTTATTGAAATTCTCGATTATCGTGGATTTATCGGTGACAGTGTTTCCTAGCCTCAGTGCAGTGGGCAGTTGGGAGGAGGTGCTCTTATTCTCCATGGACTTTACAGTGTCCCATAACTTTTTGGAGTTAGAGCTATAGGATGCAAATATCTGTTTGAAAAAGCTAGCCTTTGCTTTCCTAACTGACTATGTTTTTTGGTTCCTGACTTCCCTGAAAAGTTGAGTGTCGCGGGGACTATTTGATGCTAGTGCAGGACGCCACAGGATGTTTTTGTGCTGGTCGAGGGCAGTCAGGTCTGGAGTGAACCAAGGGCTATATCTGTTCTTAGTTGAGGTCAATATCCTTCCAGGATACCCGGTCCAGGTCGATTAGAAAGGCCTGCTTGCATAAGTGTTTTAGGGAGCGTTTGACAGTGATGAGGGGTGTTTTTTTGACCGCGGACACATAACGGATACAGGCAATGAGGCAGTGATCGCTGAGATCCTGATTGGAAACAGCAGAGGTGTATTTGGAGGGCAAGTTGGTCAGGATGATATCTATGAGGGTGCCCATGTTTACAGATTTAGGGTTGTACCTGGTGGGTTCCTTGATGACTCAGATTCAGGGCATCTAGCTTAGATTGTAGGACGGCCGGGGTGTTAAGCATATCCCAGTTTAGGTCACCTAACAGAATGAACTCTGAAGATAGATGGGGGGAAATCAATTCACATATGGTGTCCAGGGCACAGCTGGGAGCTGAGGGGGGTCTATAACAGGCGGCAACAGTGAGAGACTTATTTCTGTAGGGATTTGTTTTTAAAATTAGAAGTTTGGGCATAGACCTGGAAAGTATGACAGAACTTTGCAGGCTATCTCTGCAGTAGATTGCAACTCCTCCCCCTTTGGCAGTTCTATCGTGACGGAAAATGTTGTAGTTGGGGATGGAAATCTCAGAATTCTTGGTGGCCTTCCTAAGCCAGGTTTCAGATATGGCAAGGGCATCATGGTTGGTAAGTAAATCAAACGTAGGATGGAGGCTTCTGATGTTAACATGCATGAAACCACGGCTTTTACGGTTACAGAAGTCTACAAATGAGAGCGCCTGGGGACACACAGGCCTGGGTTAACCTCTACATCACCCGAGGAACAGAGGAGGAGTAGGATGAGGGTACGGCTAAAGGCTATCAAAACTGGTCGTCTAGTGCGTTGGGGACAGAGAATAAAAAGAGCAGATTTTGAGTGATGATGAGAGAGGTTGCATCTCTGCAGGCACTAGCTATGCTAGGTGAGGTCACCGCATTTATGGGAGGTGCGACAAAGAGGTATCTGAGGCATGTTGAGTGGGGCTAGGGGCTCCGCAGTAAAATAAAACAATGATAATTACCCTAAACAACAGTATACAAGGCATATTGACATTAGAGAGAGGCATAAAGCGAGGCATAAAGCAATCAAAGGTGTTGATTGGGAGAGCTAGCTAAGACAACAACGGGTAAGACAACAACAGCTAATCAGCTAAGACAACAACAACAGGTAAAGTGGCAATGAATGGGCAGAGAGGGTCAGTTAACTACGCACAGGGCATAAGTTTGAGGCTGGGGCCGACAGATAAACTAAATAAACTAAATGGAGTACCGTGATTAATGAACAGTCCAGCAGGCTTCAGCTATGTAGCCAAGTGATCATAGGGTCCAGTGAACAGCAACAGATGAAACAGGGAAGCCGTTAGGTAGTTGTTACTACGCTAGCAAGCGGGAGACACAGCATTCATAAAGTTAGCATGCCGGTGCTAGCAGAAGCGTGACTAAATAGCTAGTAGCTAATTAGCTGGTTAGCATCTGATGAGTATTAGCTGGTTAGCATCTGATGACTAGAGCCCTGCACAGCCATGAATTTGAACCCCGAGCCCCACCCATGCCCTCCAGGTTCAGGGCCTCACCCTTTCCGAAGACCGAAATCAGAAATAACATCCACTGTCAGTAAATCCATTAGCTGCTCCTCGCTGTCTGTCACTTGCTCCCTGTGTCCTGCTAGCTCTGCATGTACTCTGCTCATGGTGGCTCTGAGTCTGTTAGTTTCCATAGCAAAGGCTCTGCTTGGGCTGCTCTGCTCAATGAAGAGACATGAGACAGCAGTTAGCTGCAAATTTATATCACTCTAAATTCCGACAAAACTCAAGGAACATTATTGTTTTCTGTGAAATAATCTCACCTGTTTAATGCACTGAGTGTACAAAACAGTAGGAACACCTGCTATTTCCATGAATCCAGGTGAAAGCTACAATCCCTTATTGATGTCACCTGTTAAATCCACTTCAAATCATTGTAGATGAAGGGGAGGAGACAGGTTAAAGAATGATTTTTAAGTCTTGAGATAACTTAGACATGGATTGTGTATGTGTGCCATTCTGAGGGTGAATGGGCAAGACAAAAGATTTAAGTGCCTTTGAAACGGGGTATGGTAGTAGGTGCCAGGCGCACCAGTTTGTGTAAAGAACTGCAGTTTTGCTGAGTTTTTCACGCTCAACAGTTTCCTGTGTGTATCAAGAATGGTCCACCACCCAAAGGGTTATCCAGCCAACTTGACACAACTGTGGGAAGCATTGGAGTCAACATGGGCCAGCATCCCTGTGGAACGCTTTCGACATCTTGTAGAGTCCATGCCCCGACGAATTGAGGCTGTTCTGAGGGCAAAAGGGGGTGCAACTCAATATTAGAAAAGTGTTCTTAATGTTTTGTACAGAGTGTATTTGACGAGATTAAAGCACTTCTGACACCATGTTATGATCTTAGTCAGATATGACTGAAATGCCCAGCAGAGCACAAGCATATGGCTCAGCTTCAAAATGTTAGTGATCAATTTAGTGATACCTAAGTCCTGCCCGCACCCTAATTATTGATTAAAAAACAGGCCCTATCCGGCCCTAACCGAACATACAATGTTGAGGCCCATCAGGCTCGGGTCGGGTAGCAGAGCTCTACTCCAGACTCATTGGTAGCACTGGTGCTCCCAGCTTATAATGTTAGGAGCACCACATAAGATTTAGGAGCAAAGGTAAGATTTTTTTTAATTGACTGAGATTTATTTGGGCCTCAACTTTGTGTTAAGAGTTAAAATAGTAGAATAACATTTCGAAAATTAATTGTGCCTCAGAAGTTTTCTTTTGTTATGTCATTCACTGACACCCACTCAATGACAGCTAACAATTCTAACCCTAACCATAACCAGCTATTTAAGTAATCATGGCCGAATACCGACAGGGCACGCAGGGCCCGTGCTCAAGGCCCTGACCTCCATGGGGCCTTGTTAGTCACTCTCACTCAGCTATCATTTTAACATGGCATAAGTCATGGAAAATCTTGTGGAATTGCAGGAAATTGGCTGTTAAACTGAACAAATTGTTCTCTACGCCCCATGGCAAAATGTGCAGAGTTGCAGAAAACTTGCTTTAAAACTTGTTCACTCTGCCTAAAATTATGCTAAAATGTTGATTCAAACACCTGTCATTGAAATTACAAAGTCATTTGTGGAATATTAGGTTTCTACATTGTGTAAAACACTATTTTCCTATTACGATGCATTACAGTGAAAGTTGTACACTGTCTCTCTTTAAAAACATCAGGTTTGTGATGAAGACATGCAAGAGATCTGTGGTTCATTCATTGCTATGATCATTGATCTCCTGAAGAAACTATCCTGAAGAAGCTACCCCTTTCTTTCTTTGCCCCCATATGTTTGGATATGCTGGTAAAGTTTGTTTTAGAACGGCCCACGACATTGTTCATTAATGTACAATGCGGTCTCGTCAATCTGTATTTGACATTCAAACATTGCACCTGTAGTATGGAAAATAAATGTTGAGCTGGTTGAGCTAGAAACAAGCCGTTCTTTAATGGTTCTTCCTCAGCACTTAAGTTTCCCTGGAGAACTATTGCATGATAAAGAACCTCTTAGTTAAATGTGGGGTTCTACTGTACAGTTTTTCAGAATTCTATGAGGTTCTTGAAATGTATGGAAGCCTGCAGGTGTGTTCATTTCATAGCACACAACAAATTAGCCTGTGTTAACTAACGTTGATTTCTCAATGTAACTTTCTAGTATTGATTCAATAGTTAAATTAACACTGTAAAGAGTTAAATTAACCCTGTAAAGAGTTAAATTAACACTCGTTAGTGTAAATTAACCCCAGTGTTGGTGTTGAGCCAAAACCATACCCATCATTATCATATTTCCCAGCCCGCTCTACTGCAGGTAGATTTTTTTTGAATAGTTTATTTCAATATTAAGGTTATACATTTATTGATGAATTAATCTTATGCTATTGAAATATAAATAACACACATTTTTTTCTAAACTGTTCAAATGTGTTACTTGGACTTATTGCACCTGTTACTGAAATAGTTGTTCCAGTTTAGATGTTTAAAAGGATAGTTTGGGATTTTGGCTAACTAGCGCTAGCACAATTGCTTACTAGCATGCAAGTGGATATAGACTTCCAGTCATTGCACTAACGCGAGTTAGCATTGGCTTGCAAAACTACTTCTAACTTCCTTCATACTGGATACAGAGAAATAGAAATGGTATCCACAAATTCAATCTGACTCTGGGGAAGCAGCTAAAGGGCCTCATTGCCAAAATCCCGAAGTATCCCTTTAAGGTAGTCTCAGATCGTCATCTTCATAACCCTGGCACTCGTTCTGAATGCAGGATGCAGATGAATAAAAATTCTGAATTACACATCACTTTGCAAGCCAGCATAATGTGACTTGATGTGGCATGTTATCTGTGAGATTCAGGCAAGTGTAGTAGGGTATAACAAGGTCCTCAAAATAAGGCCTTATGAAATATGTATTGTATTACTTTAAACAATGTTATTTTAATATCATATTCACCAAAGATCTCACTTGGTGAAGGCAACAGAATTGAATATTTATGAATGCAACAATGATGTCTCTGCCACTAGCAAACACACTCATGGGTGGTACTGGTAACTCTAAAATTCACTTGAAAAGCACCCTGGGAAATATGCAAATAAGGCTTAAAACCCTACACCAGGGCTATTCAATTCCGCAATGGTGCTCCAAAAATTGAATTCCAGGTCGTACCAAAAACTACTGTATTTAGGAGCACATGCGACCAAAATTATCACACTTTAGAGCCCTGTCTCCAGATGGTAGCAGCAGGCTCTGAGATTCTAGTCATAATCTCCCCAAAGTTGGATCCCTATGATCTGTGATCTCTAAATAACGATTGATAAACATGCTGAGTCAACTGTGTCTGTCATGGGATACTTTGCAGGCAAGATAAACTAATATGCTTGCAATTACATTTGTAGGATTTGCAGCAAGTATACAACTTTTATCTTTATTCTGGAGTTGAATTAAAGATTTATGATCCCCTCCTCCATCCTTGTGCTCTGCACAGTGAATGATGCCTCCCAGATCTGCAGTATGTGTGTATTTGCGTGTGTATGCGTGTGTGAGTTTTTGAGCCCGAGCATGCATTGACTGTGCTGTAGATTTGCTCTCCCTCTTCCTCCCACCTCCCGTCTTACAATGTTGATTGGTTGATCTGGGCTACAATATTTATTCTATAAGTTGAATGGTAGGAGTATACAGAAGGAGCCTGTTTCTTATGGCTCTAACACTCCTCTCTGAGGGGAAGATAATAGAAGCACAGAGAAGAGGGTAATGGACCGCTCAGCATTCACGCCTCATTCAGCAGCCACATGTTCAACACCGAAGTGCCTAAGGACCGGATTTGAAGAAATACATTAGGCATGCCCAAGTCCAGCCCTTGATGTCATTCTGATGGTGCTTCTTTTCCTTGCCACTCAACTGGTCAATTAAAGTTACTTGGTTGAAAACTCCTGGTTTCTCAAGAGTGGATAAGTTCTCATTAAAAAGCAAGCCCAAAACTTGATTTCTCAAATCTTCTGTCAGTTGAAGTGTATCTCTAGATAAATGGTTTCCATGAACGGCTTGAAATGACATTGTACATCACTGCCCGCTCACCACAGTTCATCCTTAAAATGCCTATTGTTCACTGGTAACTGTCAGAGAGACTGTTAGCTTCACAGCCATCCTTCCCATTACTTTGTTCTCTATACTAACTCACCTGCAGCTCACAGACGCTCTGGAGGTACATGGACTAATGTGAGCTCTATGGGGGAATTAATAGGAAGATAAAGACAGGCCCTCATGAAATAATTGCCCAGGACAATGACTGAAGATGTACTGCCTCAATTAGAAAGCAAAAAGGAGCCCATCTCTCCATTCGCCTTCACTACCGCTCTCCACTCTTGCAGTACCTAGTGGACTTTATTTTACATTGGTTAGATTGTAAGGGGGTGCATTTAGATGACAATGCCATATCCACCTATTATGAAGAAAATAAAAGGATGCAAGTTGGAAATGAACTGTGAGCAACTAGGTCAAGGCCACATTGCTAGAAATACAGTGTCATTGATGAACAAGCTGGGTAAAGAAGCACTCATTGACTACAGCTCATGCATTCCTTTTCCTATTGCAAAACTCTGGGCGCTTTTCTTTCCTCCAGATTGTCTCTAGCATTTTCCTTCTTTTTTCTCTTCCCCCTACAGCGCCAGCAGCAGAAAAAACTCTTCTCTTGTTTCCCTCTGCTGTGATGCAATGCTGCTGTTACTGCCAGGGGTGATGCCTCACCAGGTCATCATGATAACCAACAGTAGGTTTATTTCTACTAAAACGTCTACTAATGGTGCCTTTTCTCTTCAGTTTCAAAGATTGTTGTCTTTGTCATTGCATGTTACTGACATTGAACACTGGTTGGAGCATACTCTACGAATCCTTTTTTATTACACATCGAGGATTCATAGGATTTGACCTAAATCCTGTTTCATCCCTCTGGTGCTCCCTGCTATATTCCATCTCCCTGAGTTCTCAAAGGAACGTATCCTGAAAACAAGGCCACTTATATCTCAGAACCAATACAAAGAGAAAAGTATGTCCCACTTTAAGCACTCTAACGTACATTACATTATCCATCTAATAAAATAGTATTTTGGGGATGTTCAATAATGACTTTCAGGATGCTACAAGAAATATATACAGAGTGTTTGTATGTCATCAATAACAACTTTTCTGGACAGTTGTAACGGTTCTCTTCTATCTCCTCCTCTGATGAAGAGGTGGAACAAGGATCGGACCAAAATGCAGCGTGATGATGATTCATGATATTTTAATAAAGGAAAAAACTATACATGAATAAACTACAAAATAATGAAATATGAAAACCGAAACAGCCCTATCTGGTGAAAACACAAAGACAGGAACAATCACCCACAAAACACTCAAAGAATATGGCTGCCTAAATATGGTTCCCAATCAGAGACAACGATAAACACCTGCCTCTGATTGAGAACCACTCCAGACAGCCATAGACTTTGCTAGATACCCCCACTAAGCCACACACCCAATACCTAACAAAACCCCAAGACAAAACACACCACAATAAACCCATGTCACACCCCGGCCTGACCAAATAAATAAAGACAAACACAATATACTTCGACCAGGGCGTGACAACAGTAAGACTCATACAAACATTTGATATGGGTTAACAATTCCCATTTTCCATTTTCCCATTGGCCATTTCAGCCAACACAGTTGTTTTATTGCATTCGGGGATGCACATCCCATTGTGTTGGTGTTTCTCGTTTGGCTGATGCCTATCATGTTTGCTTTTTTAGTCCATTACAAAGGGACGTTAGAAAAGATTGGGTGTTGTTCTGGCTTTTTATTTGCAGTATTAAGATGCTATTTGGAGCTACTGTCAAATTAGAGTGCTTTATTTGCGGTGGATTTCAAAACGTTGTAGCTGCTCTCTCTCTCTCTCAATTCCCATCCTCTATTATGAATCATGATGATTCATATTCAGTCCCAAGGTTTTCTCTTGAGAGATTATATTTTTTTCTTGGGGCTGATATTTATTTATTTGGGCAGATGATAACTTTTTAGCTTCAGACTTCCTACTGGTGCAAATTTAAAACAAATCCTTCTGCTCTTCCCATAGTTTTCCCATTTACAGGTATACTACCATGTGCACCTCACCAAACCCACTGCTTCCAATTCTCTCATTTCAACCCCACTCCTCTCGACTGCAACTCTTCTCCTGGCTGTTATTGTACAGTAATTGAGAGTGTGTTGTCAATCAACTCGATGAAATAAAGTTAGACATATCGTGTGCAGCCAGCTACAGTGGGTTTTGCTGCTGTAATATGGTGCGTGTCGGTGGCAGGGAAGTCAGGCGCAGGAAAACGAACTTGGTATAAACGGGGTCATTTAATAAGTGCTCATAAAACGCCAAAATCCAAAACATGCAAAAAATAATATAAGTGGGTACAAAACCCGTCACACACCGACACATGACTCGCACAGAACAGACAATGAAACAATCTCCGACAAGGGCATGAGGGGAAACAGAGGGTTAAATACACAACATGTAATTGACGGGATTGGAGCCAGGTGTGAAGGAAGACAAGACAAAACCAATGGAAAATGAAAAATGGATCAGTGATGGCTAGAATGTCGGTGACGTCGAACACCGCCCGAACAAGGAGAGGGACCGACTTCGGCGGAAGTCGTGACAGCTGCAAGATATTATGAACAACATCAGGTTACTAGGGAATGTTTGATGCCATGAAAAGTTCACATCTGGGTGGGGGTATACCTGAACATTTTTTGTAAATAAGGATATTTTTTTAACAGGGGCCGTATAGAAATGTGCTTATTTTATTATAAAGGTAAAACACAGTGCTTTTGTGTAAAAATGGCTTTAGATTCTGTTACCTTGTGTCTGCTTTTTAGACACTCTTCATGCTGAGCTCATTTGTCATCCAGACCAGACTCCCACAGCTGTCTGAGCTAATGAAAAATTGCTAACACTTTATTTTAAGGGGGTCCTTTGTAATAACTCAAAGTTTACACTGTAATAAAAGCATGTAATGGGTGGTAATTGCAGTCTGTAATTACAGAAGTGTAACAACGAATACTTGTTCACATGCTTGTTACAAATGTGCAAGTTTCCACTAAATTCTCCAATTTAGTATTTTGTTTCTTCTCAGCTGCATCCGATTCAGTAACAACTGTCACAAGGTTGTCTTGGACAGATGCGCTGGGTGTCCGAGATTACAAATGTTGGAGGCTCTAATTACCTACCGGTGAACGCACAAAAAATCTTGTTTTTGCTAGCACTTGACCCCAAAAAGTGTATAATCTGGGTTCACTTGGTTGAGTTTACAGAAACAGATCAGATATATGTCAACCTCACGGACTGGGGTCTGCCATACGGGTGTCATCCCAGACAATAATTTAAAGATGTATTTAGAATTAATATGTACGTTACCCATTATGACAACCTGAACCTCATTGCCATCCAAGTGGGAGGATAAACATAAGAAACGTCCTCTCACTGTCAACTGCGTTTATTTTCAGCAAACTTAACATGTGTAAATATTTGCATGACCATAACAAGATTCAACAACTGACACAAGTTCCACAGACATGTGACTAACAGAAATGGAATAATGTATCCCTGAACAAAGGGGGTCAAAATCAAAAGTAACAGTCAATATCTGGTGTGGTCACCAGCTGCATTAAGTACTGCAGTGCATCTCCTCTTCATGAACTGCATCAGATTTGCCAGTTCTTGCTGTGAGATGTCACCCCACTCTTCCACCAAGGCACCTGCAAGTTCCCGGACATTTCTGGGGGGAATGGCCCTAGCCCTCACCTCCGATCCAACAGGTCCCAGACGTGCTCAATGGGACTGAGATCCGGGCTCTTCGCTGGTCAAGACAAAACACTGACAGGAAATCACGCACAGAACGAGCAGTACGGCTGATGGCATTGTCATGCTGGAGGGTCATGTCAGGATGAGCCTGCAGGAATGGTACCACATGAGGGAGGAGGATGTCTTCTCTGTAACACACAGCGTTGAGATTGCCTGAAATGACAACAAGCTCAGTCCAATGATGCTGTGACACACCGCCACAGACCATGACGCACCCTCCACCTCCAAATCGATCCCGCTCCGGAGTACAGGCCTCGGTGAAATGCTCATTCCTTCCAAGATAAACGCAAATCCGACCATCACCCCTGGTGAGACAAAACCGTGACAAGTCAGTGAAGAGCACTTTTTGCCAGTCCTGTCTGGTCCAGCGACGGTGGGTTTGCGCCCATAGACGAATGTTGTTCCCATTGATGTCTGGTGAGGACCTGCCTTACAACAGGCCTACAAGCCTGTTGTCAGTCCAGCCTCTGTCAGCCTATTGCGGACAGTCTGAGCACTGATGGAGGGATTGTGCGGTCCTGGTGTAACTCGGGTGGTTGTTGTTGCCATCCTGTACCTGTCCCGCAGGTGTGATGTTCGGATGTACTGATCCTGTGCAGGTGCTGTTACACTGCCACTGAGAGGACGATCAGCTGTCCATCCTGTCTCCCTGTAGCGCTGTCTTAGGCGTCTCACAGTACAGACATTCCAATTTATTGCCATGCCACATCTGCAGTCCTCATGCCTCCTTGCAGCATGCCTAAGGCACATTCACGCAGATGAGCAGGGACCCTGGGCATCTTTCTTTTGGTGTTTTTGAGAGTCAGTAGAAAGGCCTCTTTAGTGTCCTAAGTTTTCATAACTGTGACCTTAATTGCCTATCGTCTGTAAGCTGTTAGTGTCTTAACGACCGCTCCACAGGTGCATGTTGTCATGAATGTATTTTTAAATTTATTTAACCTTTATTCAACTAGGCAAGTCAGTTAAGAACAAATTCTTATTTTCAATGACGGCCTAGGAACAGTGGGTTAACTGCCTGTTCAGGGGCAGAATCCCGCCGAAGATGGTGCCTCTTCCTGTTCGGGCGGCGCTCGGCGGTTGTCGTCGCCGGCCTACTAGCTGCCACCGATCCCCTTTTCTGTTTCATTTAGTTTTGTCTGATTAGTTGCACCTGTTTCTTGTTTAGGTTTTGGTTTTGGGCTATTTAACCCCGGTAGGCCCGCCGGCTTTTGTTTTCTGGTATTTGATGTGTGTGATTTCTGTGGAAGTATTTTGTTCTCAAACCTTTTCGTCCTGTTGTTTTGGACTGGGTCTTATTGTGCCGTGTGTGTGGCGTTGACCGACACGGTTGTTTTGGGAATAAACATTCCACATATACACTACCATGCCCTCTGCGCCTGACTCCTCCACCCACTACTTCTAGAATTACATGACACATGTTCATTAATTGTTTATGGTTAATTGAACAAGCATGGGAAACAGTGTTTAAACCCTTTACAATGAATATCAATGAAGTTATTTGGATTTTTACCAATTATCTTTGAAAGACAGGGTCCTGAAAAAGGGACGTTTCTTTAGTTTAGTATACCACAGAGTACATGTAATATCCGTGCAATGAAATTACTTGGTGTTACACAGGATTTAACTAGTTCAAATGAAGTGTATCTTGAGGGGTACATACTTGTTTACCTGCATAATTGCGTTATATAGTTACCTATGAGCAATTACCATATACAGTGCATTCAGAAAGTATTCAGACCCCTTGTTGTTACATTACAGTCTTATTCTAAAATGTATAAAATTATTTTTCCCCTCATCAATCTACACACAATACCCCATCATGACAAAGCAAAAACAGGTTTTTAGAAACGTATGCAAATGTATAAAAAAAATGAAATATCACATTTACACAAATATTCAGAACCTTTACTCAGTACTTTGTTGAAGCACCTTTGGCAGCGATTACAGCCTTGAGTCTTCTTGGGTATGATGCTACAAGCTTGAAACACCTGTATTTGGGGAGTTTCTCCCATTCTTCTCTGTAAATTCTCTCAAGTTCTTTCAGGTTGGATGGGGAGCGTCGTTTAAAATCTATTTTTAGGTCTCTTCAAATATGTTTGTTCTTGTTGATGTCCGGGCTTTGGCTGGGCCACTCAAGAAGATTCAGAGACTTATCCTGAAGCCATTACTGCATTGTCTTGGCTGTGTGCTTAGGGTCATTGTCCTGTTGGAAGGTGAACCTTCACCCAGTCTGAGGTCCTGAGTGCTCTGGAGCAGGTTTTCATCAAGAATCTCTCTGTACTTTGCTCCATTCATCTTTCCCTCGATCTTGACTTGTCTCCCAGTCCCTGCCGCTGAAAAACATCCCCACAGCATGATACTGCCACCACCATGCTTCACCGTAGGGATGGTGCCAGTTTTCTCAAGACATGACGCTTGGCATTCAGGCCAAAGAGTTAAATATTGGTTTCATCGGACCAGAGAATCCTGTTTCTCATGGCCTGAGAGACCTTTAGGTGCCTTTTGGCAAACTCCAAGTGGGCTGTCATGTGCTTTTTACTGAGGAGTGTCTTCCGTCTGGCCTCTGCAGTGATGGCTGTCCTTCTGTAAGGTTCTCCCATCTCCACAGAGGAACTCTAGAGCACTGTCAAAGTGACCATCGGGTTCTTGGTCAACTCCTGACCAAGACCCTTCTCCCCTGGTTGCTCAGAACCCCCTCTGATGGTTCCAGACTTCTTCCATTTAAGAATGATGGAGGCAACTGTGTTCTTGGGGACACAGTTGCAGAAATGGTTTGGTACCCTTCCCCAGATCTGTGCCTCGACACAATCCTGTCTCGGAGCTCTACGGACAATTACTTCGACCTCATGGCTTGGTTTTTGCTCTGACATGCACTGTCAACTGTAGGACCTTATATAGACAGTTGTGAACCTGAGCTCAATTTCGAGTCTCATAGCAAAGGGTCTGAAACGTATTTTAGTAAGATATTTCTGTTTTTGATTTTTAATAAATGGACAAAAAAATGAAAACCTGTTTTGGCTTTTTCATTGTGGGGTGTTGTGTGTCGATTGAGGAGGGGGAAAAACAATTTAATCCATTTTTAGAATAAGAAAGTAACAAAATGTGCAAAAAGTCAAGAGGTCTGAATATTTTCTGAATGCGCTGTACTTACTCCTCATTACCAAGTGAAAATACATACCAAAAAGATGAGCTTCCAATTTAGTCAACTTTAATGCAACATGTCAAAATACTTTGCATTTATTACAAAATAATAAGGATTTTTATTGTTGAATTAATCATTTGATGAAATAGATTAAACAAAGATATAGGCCTAATCAAAAACACAAAATAACTATTTTAGTGGTGACTCAAATCTGCAGCCTATCGTATAGTGTGCAGAATAGCTCGCTAGCAAATTCAGAGAAAACTGTATTGTCTTTTTCTCCCCCTTTTAACATTACAAGTAACGATGGAAATCGACAGTCTCTTGTCTTCATCTGTTTCTTTTTTGTAAGCACTTTCCCATCCTGAAGTCTAAGACCTTGTGGGACCTTGTGTCTCATGTAATACCCCTGGATGTGGACATAGAGCATCTACAGTTGAAGTCGGAAGTTTACATACACTTTAGTCACCTACATTTGATCTCAGTTTTTCACAATTCCTGACATTTAATCCTAGTAAAAAGTCCCTATCTTAGATCAGTTAGGATCACCACTTTATTGTAAGAATGTGAAATGTCAGAATAAAAAACGAGTTTTAATAACTCCAACCTAAGTCCACTCAGCAAGGAAGAAGCCACTGCTACAAAACCACAATAAAAAAGCCAGACTACGGTTTGCAACTGGACATGGGGACCAATATCGTACTTTTTGGATAAATGTCCTCTGGTCTGATGAAACAAAAATAGAACTGTTTGGCCCTAATGACCATTGTTATGTTTGGAGGAAAAAGGGGGAGGCTTGCAAGTCGAAGAACACCATCCCGAACATGAAGCACGGGGGTTGCAGCATCATGTTGTGGGGGGGCTTTGCTGCAGGAGGGACTGGTGCACTTCACAAAATAGAAAATGATGTGGATATATTGAAGCAACATCTCAAGACATCAGTCAGGAAGTTAAAGCTTGGTCGCAAATGGGTCTTTCAAATGGACAATGACACCAAGCATACTTCCAAAGTTGTGGCAAAATGGCTTAAGGACAACAAAGTCAAGGTATTGGAGTGGCCATTACAAAGCCAAAGTTAAACAATTTAAAGGCAAGGCTACCAAATACTAATTGAGTGAATGTAAACTTCTGACCCACTGGGAATGTGATGAAATTAATAAAAGCTGAAATAAATAATTCTCTCTACTATTATTCTGACATTTCACATTCTTAAAATAAAGTGGTGATCCTAACTGACCCAAGGCTGGGAATTATTCCTCTGTTTAAATGTCAGGAATTGTGAAAAACTGAGTTTCAATGTATTTGGTGTATGTAAACTTCCGACTTCAACTGCACATACCAAAAGATAGTTTTGGGGTGTGGTTTTCCTTTAATTCTATTATTAAAATGAGTTGATAATGTGATATAATTTTAAATGACCCTTCCTCCACATTGAAATAATTTTATACCTGCTGATGCTCGCTCTTCTGTGTAGTGTCTGGATGCAATAATAATATGAACATACTGAACAAAAATATAAACGCAACATGCAGCAATTTCAACGATTTTACTGAGTCATGATTTCATATCAGGAAATCTGTCAATTGAAATACATTCTTTAGACCCTAATCTATAGATTTCACAAGATTGGGCAGGGATGCAGCCGTGGGTGGGCCAGGCAATCAGATTTTTTCCCACAAAAGTGCTTTATTACAGACAGCAGTACTCTTAGTTTCATCAGCTGTCCGGGTGGTTGGTCTCAGAAAATCCTGCAGGTGTGGAGGTCCTGGGCTGGCGTGGTTACACGTGGTCTGCAGTTGTGAGGCCGGTTGGATGTACTGCCAAATTCTCTAAAACGACATTGGAGGAGGCTTATGATAGAGAAATTAACATTCAATTCTCTGGCAACAGCTCTGGTGGACATTCCTGCAGTCAGCATGCCAATTGCACGCTCCCTCAAAACTTGAGACAACTGGGGCATTGTGTGGTGTGACAAAACTGCACATTTTAGAGTGGCTTTTTATTGTCCTCAGCACAAGGTGCGCCTGTTTAAAGATCATGCTGTTGAGTCAGCTTCTTGATATGTCACACCTGTCATGTGGATGGATTATGTTGGCAAATGATAAATGCTAAAATAGATGGAAACTAATTTGTGCCCAAAATGTGGGATATAAATATTTGGGAGAAATATTTACTTAATAAACTAAAGTAAAACGATATAATTAAATAAAAAGTTACAATAACGAGGCTATATACAGGGGGTATCGGTACCGAGCCAATGTGCGGGGGTATATGTTAGTCGAGGTAGCTTGTACACGTAGGTAGGGGTAAAGTGTGTGTGTGGGTGGGGGTGGTGTACCTTCTGTAGCGCCTTATGGTCAGATGCAGAGCAAGTGCCATACCAGGCGGTGATACAACCAGTCAGGATGATCTCGATGGTGCAGCTGTATAACTTTTTGAGGATCTGGGGACCCATGCATCCTGAGGGGGAAAAGGTGTTGTCGTGCCCTCTTCACAACTGTCTTGGTGTGTTTGGACCATGATAGTTTGTTGGTGTAGACACCAAAGAACTTGAAACTCTCGACCTGCTCCACTACAGCCCCGTCGATGTTAATGGGGTCCTGTTCGGCCCGCCTATTCCTGTAGTCCACGATCAGTTCCTTTGTCTTGCTCACATTGAGGGACAGGTTGTTGCCAGGTCTCTGACTGCCAGGTCTCTGAACTCCTCCCTATAGGCTGTCTCGTCGCTGTCGGTGATCAGGCCTACCACTGTTTTGTCGTCAGCAAACTTAATGATGGTGTTGGAGTTGTGTTTGGCTATGCAGTCGTGGGTGAACAGGGAGTACAGGAGGAGACTCAGCATGCACCCTTGATGGGCCCCAGTGTTGAGGATCAGCCTGGCAAACGTGTTGTTGCCTACCCTTACCACCTGGGGGTGGCCCATCAGGAAGTCCAGGATCCAGTTGCAGAGGGATATGTTTAGTCCCAGGGTCCTTAGCTTGTTGATGAGCTTTGTGGGCAGTATGGTGTTGAATGCTGAGCTGTAGTCAATGAAGAGCATTCTCACATAGGTGTTATTTTTGTCCAGGTGGAAAAGGGCTATGTGTAGTCAAATCAAATCAAATCGTATTTGTCACATACACATGGTTATCAGATGTTAATGCGAGTGTAGTGAAATGCTTGTGCTTCTAGTTCCGACCATGCAGTAATATCTAACAAGTAATCTAACAATTTCACAACAACTACCTTATACACACAAGTGTAAAGCAATGAATAAGAATATGCACATAACAATATATGGATGAGCGATGGCATAGGCGAGATGCAGTCAATGGTACAGAGTACAGTATATACATATGAGATGAGTAATGTAGGGCATGTAAACATTATATAAAGTGTCATTGTTTAAAGTGGCTAGTGATACATTGATTACATCCCATTTTTATTATTAAAGCAGCTAGAGATGAGTTTTATTTTTTTTCCTTTATTTTACTAGGCAAGTCAGTTAAGAACAAATTCTTATTTTCAATGACGGCCTAGGAACAGTGGGTTAACTGCCTGTTCAGGAGCAGAACGACAGATTTGTACCTTGTCAGCTCAGGGATTTGAACTTGCAACCTTCTGGTTACTAGTCCAACACTCTAACCACTAGGCTACCCTGCCGCCCCAAGTCAGTATGTTGGCAGCAGCCACTCAATGTTAGTGATGGCTGTTTAACAGTCTGATGGCCTTGAGATAGAAGCTGTTTTTCAGTCTCTCGGTCCCCACTTTGATGCACCTGCACTGACCTCGCCTTCTGGATGATAGCGGGGTGAACAGGCAGTGGCTCGGGTGGTTGTTGTCTTTGATGATCTTCAGTGCGATAGAGATTGCGTCATCTGTAGATTTGTTGGGGTGGTGTGCGATTTGGAGTGGGTCTAGGGTTTCTGGGATGATGGTGTGATGGTGTTGATGTGAGCCATGACCAGCCTTTCAAAGCACTTCATGGCTACCAACGTGAGTCCTACGGGGCGTTAATCATTTAGGCAGGTTTCCTTCGCTTTCTTGGACACAGGGACTATGGTGATCTGCTTGAAACATGTAGGCATTACAGGCTCGGGAAGGAAGAGGTTGAAACTGCCATTGAAGACCCTTGCCAGTTGGTCCGCACATGCTTTGAGTACACGTCCTAGTAATTTCAACTCATGAAACATGTGACCTATAGCAACCATCACAAACAGCAGGGAGTATGTGCTAAGGATTCCTCTCAGCATCATACCTTCATATTGTAATTTAATTTGAGCTGGTGCTAGAGAATGTTACGGGAACAGACAGGTTCCCGAAACAGAAAAAACAGGGGTTTCTCTCTCCCAGAGCGTCTCGCTCTCTCGGCCTCTCACTGTTACAAAGAGGCCATCAGTTTGCTTATTGTTATTCGTCAGGATGAAGGAATATTCAGATGTAATCCCTCTGACGGGGGTGTGAGGGAGATGAAAACATGGTGGAGAAATGGGGGGGGGGTCATTGGCCGGGTCAAAGAGAACAGGAATCTGCAGGAAATAAAACACTGTGTTACTTAAGCCGGGGGAATAAGAGGATTTAAGTTAACCCCTTTGACACTATTATTTGTAGGCTACAGTGGTTATTTTGTCCTAAGCTGATCTAAGAATATTAGTGCTGTGTCTGAATCAGGTATGATGATTTTTCACAAACACAACCTCAGGTAACACAACCTGAGGCTTCCCCTGACTGCGGGACTTTCAGAGCAATTATTTCCATGTTTGTCTACATGTCCTCTGACATGGTATATTTGTTCTGCCAAAGATGTGTTGTTATTGCTAAGATGTAGGGATTTGTAGCGGTTGTGTTTGAGTGCGTGTGTGCGTGGGTGTGTGTGTGTGTATGTGTATGGTGTGTGTGTTTCAAGTTTTATTATTCGTATTTATGGGATATGCGTGGTATACACCGTTCAACAGAAGTCTTACTTTCAGATTCCTTCTCGACTAGGCTACAACAATAGGAAATGAGAAAAGATAAGAATACGAAAATAAAGTAAATGGCTCAGTAGAATAGAATAAACATTTGAACCTAAGCATAATACAGGGAGGCACAATTTATAGTCAAATATTTAACGCTGAATTGGGGAAGGGGGATAGGGGGCAGTGTGTGTGTGTGTGTGTTCTCCACATAATGCATTTACTATATACACTGGAAGTAATTAGTTCAGCTTAACATCCCCTGAGTAAGTACATCTTATTTCCCCATCATAACAATAACTATGAGATGAGGTGAGATTATTCCTGAGATATTCTCAGCCATATTAGATTTAGAGGCATAAACACCATTAAAAGCACCCATGTGTGAGCTATGTGTGAAGGCTTGGGTAGACTTCTACACTCCAAAGTAATTTAGAGTCAATACGATGGAGTCCACTGAGATCAGCACAGCTCTGACTGGAAATGAGCCAACCGATCGCTCCTGACAACTCTTTACACAACTTACCTTCTCTGACAGAAAGTTTAGGAAGACTTTTTGTGCAGTTAAAGGGATAGTCCAGAATTTTGACAATGAAAGCCTTTATCTACTTCCCAGGGGTCAGATGAACTCATGAATGAAATGTATATGTCTCTGCATCCAGTATGAAGGAAGTTAGAGGTAGTTTTTTACAAGCCAATGCTAACTAGTGTTAGCACAATGACTGGAAGTCTACAGAAAAAGCTAGCATGCTTTCAGTCATTGCACTAATGCTAGTGAGCAATTGCGATAACGCTAGTTGGGAACTTCCTTCAAACTGCACATAGAGACATTAAAATGGTATCCATGAGTTCATCTGACTCTGAGGAAGTGGATCAAAATCCACAAATATCCCTTTAAGCTTGTTTTCTCTCCTGGGGAAGACGTTACCTGCTCTCTCTGACGTGTAGGCGGTCCTCGACTTTCCTGACTCAAGAACACACTTAGCACTATTGGCAGCTGCCATAACACCAAGTTGTGAGGAAAGGTACGTTTTCAAGGCTGCTATTGTACCCAGAACTCTCTGGTTGCCTTCGTCATCTTAGGCCCGAGGCTGCACCTCTGCTTGGGCCTCCATGTCCTTTTTTCTGCCACCATGTTCTGGTGACAGGTTTGCAGTGTTATCCTTGTTGTTTCCCTTGTTGTTTCCACTGTTCCACTGATCCGGTTTTGTTGCCATTCTCGAATGCTAAGATCTATATAACATTAAACAAGCGCTTTAGTATGGCTTTTAGGGCCGTCTGGAAATAAATGAAAACTAATTGATTGGAGGGTCGGGAAAACCCAGCTTTTGAGCAGTCCGCCATAAATGGAAGCCCTATCTCTGGTCTTTACTTTCCATTCTGAATGGCATTCGAACTAACCAGAGGCAGCATCCTGACATGCAGTTGAAACACAAAGAGCATGCACAGGTACCATGCAGACCAGGATTTATAGGATGAGTACAGTAACCACAGCAAAAACAGACTAAACGGATTCTGGTAATAAATACAAAAGCAGATGCTCTCTGCATCCCAATGGCACTCTATCAGTGGTGGAAAAAGTACCCAATTGTCCTACTTGAGTAAAAGTATAGATGCCTTAATAGAAAGTTATTCAAGTAAAAGTAAAAGTCGCCCACTAAAATACTACTTGAGTAAAAGTCAAAAATGATCAGGATCAGAAGTAAATGTAATTGCCAAAAATATACTTAAGTATCTAAGGTAAAAATACAAATAATTTCAAATTCCTTCTATTAAGCAAAGCAGGCTGAACCATTTAACTTGTTTTAAAAATGTATGGATAGCCCGGGGCACACTCCAAGACCCAGACATCATTTACAAAGAAGTGTATTTAGTGAGTCCTCCAGATCAGAGGCAGAAGGATAACCATGTGTTCTCTTGGGGGCGGCAGGGTAGCCTAGTGGTTAGAGCGTTGGACTGTTCCTAGGCCGTCATTGAAAATAAGAATTTGTTCTTAACTGACTTGCCTAGTTAAATAAACGTTAAAAATACAATTTAAAAGTGTGTGAATTGGACCATTTCCTGTCCTGCAAAGCATTCAAAATGTACTGTAATGAGTACTTTTGGGGGTCAGGTAAAATATACGGAATAAAAAGTACATTATTTTCTTTTGCAATGTAGTGAAGAAAAAGTAGTCAATATTATAAATAGTAAAGATCAACCAAAAAACTACTCAAGTAGTATTTTAAAGTATTTATTAAGTACTTTACACCACTGCACTCTATTGCCTACATAGTGCTCTAGCCAAAAGTAATACTTTATTTCAGGAATAGGTTGCCATTTGGGAGGCAGTCACTGTTCTGGGCACGTGTCCACGAAGTGTCTCAGAGTAGGAGTGTTGATCTAGGATCCGTTTTGTCTTTTAGTTCATAATGAATAAGATTGTATGGATAGATCCTAGACTCTCCGACTGAGATGCTTTGTGGATACAGGCCCCGTTCTTTATCATCGGACTCCAGCTAAGCAGAGTTCATTTCCAGATTGGGCTAATTGATGTGACATTTTGTGTGCTTGTGTGTGAGTTTAGTAATGGCCTCTTTTATTAAGGAATTAGTTGCTTTTCATCTGGCTTGCCTAATGTCCTGCTTTGATGTAGACCTATAGGTGTTATTAAAAGTAGTGAACAGATTTTTTTGAAGGTGTCATTTGTAGTGATGCACCGATATGACATTTTTGGAAGATACTGATATCCGATATTTCCCTTGCCAAAAAACCCAATGCCGATAACCGATATTTAAAACTTTAGCGACCTTTTCAGCATTCTACTACATTTAAATATTTACACACACACACACACACGTGGACGCAGCGGTCTAAGGCACTGCAACTCCGGGCAAGAAGCGTCACTACAGTCCCTGGTTCGAATCCAGGCTGTATCACATCCGGCCACGATTGGGAGTCCCATAGGGCGGCGCACAATTGGCCCAGCGTCGTCCGCTTTTGGCCGGGGTAGGCTGTCATTGTAAATAAGAATTTGTTCTGACTAGTTAAAAGAAGCAAGTTCTTTCAGGACAACCTTGTACGTGGCTTGATTCATGCGTCCTTCACAAAGACAAATCTGCCCGATTCCAGCTTTGCCAAAGCACACCCAGATCTCCACCAAGCACTCCACCAAATTTCCCAGTGGGTGCGAGACACTGTTGCTTGTAGGCCTCTCCAGGTCTCGCACCCACTGGGAAATTTGGTGGAGGATCAGTGGTGATCTGGGCACGCTTCAGCAAAGCTGGAATCAGGCAGATTTGTCTTTGTGAAGGACGCATGAATCAAGCCACGTACAAGGTTGTCCTGGAAGAAAACTTGCTTCCTTCTGCTCTGAAAATGATCCCCAACTCTGTGTCAATAAATATATATATATATAACATAACACCCCGGAAAAAATGAAGTGAACACTTATATATATATATATATATATACTGCTCAAAAAATAAAGGGAACACTTAAACAACACAATGTAACTCCAAGTCAATCACACTTCTGTGAAATCGAACTGTCCACTTAGGAAGCAACACTGATTGACAATACATTTCACATGCTGTTGTGCAAATGGAATAGACAACAGGTGGAAATTATAGGCAATTAGCAAGACACCACCAATAAAGGAGTGGTTCTGCAGGTCATAACCACAGACCACTTCTCAGTTCCTATGCTTCCTGGCTGATGTTTTGGTCACTTTTGAATGCTGGCGGTGCTTTCACTCTAGTGGTAGCATGAGATGGAGTCTACAACCCACACAAGTGGCTCAGGTAGTGCAGCTCATCCAGGATGGCACATCAATGCGAGCTGTGGCAAGAAGGTTTGTGGTGTTTGTCAGCGTAGTGTCCAGAGCATGGAGGCGCTACCAGGAGACAGGCCAGTACATCAGGAGACGTGGAGGAGGCCGTAGGAGGGCAACAACCCAGCAGCAGGACCGCTACCTCCGCCTTTGTGCAAGGAGGAGCAGGAGGAGCACTGCCAGAGCCCTGCAAAATGACCTCCAGCAGGCCACAAATGTGCACGTGTCTGCTCAAACGGTCAGAAACAGACTCCATGAGGGTGGTATGAGGGCCCGACATCCACAGGTGGGGGTTGTGCTTACAGCCCAAAACCGTGCAGGACGTTTGGCATTTGTCAGAGAACACCAAGATTGGCAAATTCGCCACTGGCGCCCTGTGCTCTTCACAGATGAAAGCAGGTTCACACTGAGCACATGTGACAGACGTGACAGTCTGGAGACGCAGTGGAGAATGTTCTGCTGCCTGCAACATCCTCCAGCATGACCGGTTTGGCGGTGGGTCAGTCATGGTGTGGGGTGGCATTTCTTTGGGGGGCCGCACAGCCCTCCATGTGCTCGCCAGAGGTAGCCTGACTTCCATTAGGTACCGAGATGAGATCCTCAGACCCCTTGTGAGACCATATGCTGGTGCGGTTGGCCCTGGGTTCCTCCTAATGCAAGACAATGCTAGACCTCATGTGGCTGGAGTGTGTCAGCAGTTCCTGCAAGATGATGGCATTGATGCTATGGACTGGCCCGCCCGTTCCCCAGACCTGAATCCAATTGAGCACATCTGGGACATCATGTCTCGCTCCATCCACCACAGACTGTCCAGGAGTTGGCGGATGCTTTAGTCCAGGTCTGGGAGGAGATCCCTCAGGAGACCATCCGCCACCTCATCAAGAGCATGCCCAGGCATTGTAGGGAGGTCATACAGGCACATGGAGGCCACACACACTACTGAGCCTCATTTTTACTTGTTTTAAGGACATTACATCAAAGTTGGATCAGCCTGTAGTGTGGTTTTCCACTTTAATTTTGAGTGTGACTCCAAATCCAGACCTCCATGGGTTGATAAATTAGATTTCCATTGATCATTTTTGTGTGATTTTGTTGTCAGCACATTCAACTATGTAAAGAAAAAAGTATTTCATAAGAATGTTTCATTCATTCAGATCTAGGATGTGTTATTTTAGTGTTCCCTTTATTTTTTGAGCAGTGTATATATTATACACACACAGTATATATATATATACACAGTATTCACACTACCGTTCAAAAGTTTGAGTCACTTTGAAATTTCCTAGTTTTTGAAAGAAAATCACTTTTTTTTCCATAAAAACATCAAATTGATCAGAAATGAATGGTTAAGAAATAGGTATTCCTATATGCTTAATTTAGAGTTAATGTAACTTTAGTTCTTCTACAACCATTGGGCTATATGTTTTGTATTAGAAATCATTGTAAGGCTGCATGATGCGACTAATGATTTGAAAAAAGTTGCTTGAATAGGCACGAGCTCTGCCTTGCTGTACACACTACATCAGTCACTCATTCACCATTTGACAAGCACTTGATAATGCCTAGAATTGTGGCTTCCTCCCCTTTGTGAGGCCATAATGCACCCTAAACAAAATCCTTGCCTTTTGAGGACAGTGGCCGTTGTGCCCTTCTCCGAGTGCTGAGCGCTACTATCCCTCATAGTACAAAAGTCGACCTATTGTGTTCTGTATGAGAAATAAATATTCCAAACGGTCTGGGACAGTTGTATGTGATAGATCCCCCCCAAAAAATACAAGCACTAGCATCAAAAAACATTTTTTTTACGCAATGTGGCTGACGCAACAGATCAGAACATTTAGCTTAAATTTATAAACTATTAGGCTATTTCTTCGCATTATACGTGCAGCTATGTACACATGGTAGTAGGCTATAAGAGCAAATGTTCCATTAGCGGGAAAAAAAACATCAAAGTGACCGCAAATGCAATCGTACATTTAATGCTTATATTATAAAGATGCATTTTATGGGGAAAATGATCTTTCCCAAACTTGAAACTCACACACTGCTTATGTACGCCAATTAGACTCTAGACCCCTTGTAAGGCAGATTAATGTGCATCATTTTAAGAAGTTATTTGGCCACTTTAGTTGTGATACACAAACCTTATAGGCCTATGGGCTAGGCTACATGAGGTGTGTGACTGTTTTGAAAAAGTCACAAATAAAGGCATTGTTTCTTATGCTGGGCATCAAATTATATATTGCTAATAAGCTGACATTGTCACCCATCAGACTACTCTTGATTTAATCTGGTCTTTACAAGATTAAAACTTGTTTTGATTTAGAACAGACCATTGGACATGCAACTGTATCGAAACGGGGGCAGCAGAAAAATACATATCTATGCACTTAAATAGCAAAAGGAAGACGCTGTTCACCTGGTTCGTTTTCATCCCAGTCAGGTAGGCTATACTTCTGTTGTAAATATAAGCAATGTGCTTACATTAGGAAAGTTGAGAAATATTGTAAGAATAGCCTATAGAAAGCTGATTGGATCCTCCTCTTAGTAGAGGCCATCACTGTTCTCACGCAATGGGCTCTCATGTGTTTGATTAGATTTGCAATTACATTTGCATTGATGTCAGTGTGATTAGAGGGACAATAGAGTACCGAGTACCAGGCAGTTAGCAAGTTTAATAGTCTCCCAATGACCAGCAGCAGCGAGAAGCCTGATTACTGTGACTAAACTGTCACGTGGAATTTGAATGCCTTCATGACCACCAGTGTGGTTGTAATATGGTCACCGCAACCGCCCTAGATGCAGGTCTGTAGTTTGACTTAAGATGAGTCGAGTGTTGATTTCTTGAGGGGAGCAACTCGGGCCATTTTGAGGTCAGAGGGGATGCAGCCCGTGATCAGGTATGAGTTGATGAGGAAGTGAAGAATGGAATACCGTGATGGTCAAGCAGGCAGGTTGTTGGGCAGCCAGACCTCACTAGTCACAGCATCTGGAGAGAAAGAGGTCAAGACATAGGGTAGTTCTGTGTGAGGTGAGACCTGTGGGACTCAATAGGCTGAGTGAATGAGGAGCAGATGTCAACCTTTTCAAGTGGTTGACAATGTCATCTGCAGAGGGGGAGCTCAGCTGGAATATTATGGAGGGAGAAGAAGTTGGAAAAGAGTTACCTAGGGTTGGAGGCAGAAGCTTGACATTTAGAGTGACAGAAAGTGGCTTTAGCAGCAGTTCCAGAGGAAGGTAGAGAAAGGAAGTTTGATGTTTAGTTCCCTCATTTTTGCACAGCTGCCCACAGCCCTGTTCTGGAAGCTTGCAATGAGTCACTCAGCCACAGAGCAGGAGGGGAGGGACGAGCCAGCCGGGAGGATAAGGGACAGTGCGAATCATAGGATGCAGAAAGGGAGGAGAGTAGGATCAAAGAGGCAGAATCAGGAAGGAGAAGGTTTTGGCAGAAGGGAGAGATGATGGGAGAGAGCACAAAGATTGCGACTGACCATCTGGGTATGGATTGAGTGGCTAGGGTTGGAGTTAAGGGAGACAGAAAAGGGAACAAAGCAATGATCAGAGACCAGAGGGTGGGTTGCAGTGAGATTAGTAGGTGAACAGCCTCTGGTAAAGAGGAGGCCAAGCGTATTGCCTGTGAGTTGGAAGGGACTGGGAAAGTGTGAGGCCAAAAGAGGACAGAGTTGGAAAGAAATTAATCAAAGGCAAACGTCGGAAGGTTGAAGACACCAAGCACGAAAAGCGATGAGCCATCGTCAGGGAATGATCTTATCTAGGTGTCAAGCTCATTGAGGAACTCTCCAAGGACACCTGGTGGGTCCTAGATGACAAAAATGTTAAGCTTGAGTGGACAAGGGACAGGATGAATTCAAATGAGCAGATGGACAGGTGAGGGAGAAAAGAGAACTCCAGTTAGGAGAAATGAGTAGCTCTGTGCCACCACTGCAACAGCCAGATGCTCTTGGAATATGAGAAAAAAAACATGTTTAGATGGAAAGAGCAGCTGGAGTAGCAGTGTTCTCTGGGGTGATCCATGTCTCCATCGGGCCAAAAAGTTAAGGGACTGAAGGGCAGCATCAGCTGAAACTAACTTGTTGTTCTGGACGGCAGATTTGCAGTTCCAAATGCTGCCAGAGACCCGGAGTGCCACATGGGTTGTGCACAGGGGTCACTAAATTACAAGGGTTGCAGCCAAGGGGTGAGGAGCAAACTGGAAAAGAGAACACAATTGCCAAAGCCTCAAAATGAAGAGGTAAAATACTTAATAAGTGAGAGAGTATCCTCAAACAACTCTTAGTTTTGCCAATGAGACTGCCACTTACAGCTGCTGCTGAGAAACTAGGGGAGACTGAAGTACTAACACTAATTGCTAATTGCCTAGCAGAGGTGAAGAGCACACCTCCCTGTACTAATTGCTGATTGCCTAGGAAAGGAGAAACCACGCCCCCTCCAATATAGTCACTGATTACCAAAACAAATCACAAATTGACCTGCCCCTTGATCCTGGTTAATGTGTCAACAATCATCTGCAAGTTATGAGCAGTTAGCAGTTCACACACCAAGTATGCTACTGGGAAGACAGATATCAAGTAGATGGCCCTAGCTAGCAAAAAGACAGTACTTGTCACGCCCTGGTCGAAGTATTTTGTGTTTATCTTCATGTATTGGGTCAGGCTAGGGTGTGGCATGGGTTTTTGTATGTGGTGTGTATATATTGGGATTGTAGCTAGTGGGGTGATCTAGCAGAGTCTATGGCTGTCTGGAGTGGTCCTCAATCAGAGGCAGGTGTTTATCGTTGTCTCTGATTGGGAACCATATTTAGGCAGCCATATTCTTTGAGTTTGTCGTGGGTGATTGTCCTATGTGTCGTTGTTCCTGTCGCAGTGTTAGTTTACACAAGTATAGGCTGTTTCGGTTTTCGTTAAGTTCTTTGTTTTGTAGTGTTTGTTATTGATTTGTGTTTTACGTTCATTAAACATGGATCGCAATTTACACGCTGCATTTTGGTCCGACTCTCCTTCACACCTAGAAAACCGTTACAGTACTAGACAACAGATAAAGACACGTGATGTATTACTCCTGGAGATATCAGGAGTCCTCTAGCTATAGAATGAAGCAAATATCATTGTATGCAGATGTATTTATCTGAACCAGAACATTCTCAGTCATTTATTTTGCAACTGTTAGACACATGGAGCTGTATCATGATAAAGTGATTTGGAAGAAATAATGCCCATTGTTAAATATGACTTAATTTCAGTGGAAATTGACAAAGACCCATATGAAAAACCTGGATGTATTGATGCCATGCAATTTGGAGGAGGCCTATAAAATCCACTACCCTCCTTTACTGGATAAGATTGAATCCGATTTTCAGAGATGGAGAAATCAAATCAAATTTTAATTGTCACATACACATGCTTAGCAGATGTTATTGCGGTTGTGGCAAAATGCTTGTGTTTCTAGCTCCAACAGTGCAGTAATATCTAACAAGTAATATCTGACAATGTCACAACAATACACACAAATCTAAAGTACAGGAATGGATTTTAAGAATATATAAATATTTGGATGAGCAATGTCAGAGCGGCATAGACAAAGACACACTCTCCCTATTTCTATGTTAGGTAGGGTCAACATAATCAAAATGAATATAGCCTTACCAGTTTCAATTCCATCCAACTTCTTTAAAAAATTATTTAATTAAATTTACTTTACAACTTTAATTGGAATGGAAAAAAATCTAGAGTCAAATGTACTGTTTTACACATGTCTTTCAAAGCTGGAAGTCTTGGACTCCTTCATATGAAAATGTATTTCCTGGGACGCACAACTGCGTTCCCTTAAGCAATGGACAGCACACTATCCTTGTGAATGAAGGAGTATTGAAGCCATAAATGTAATACCCTATGATTTAAAACATATTCACTACTTTGGGTCCAAGGATTTAAAGAAAATCCAATGATTTTCAATTCAATTTGTAAAGTAAAGTAAAAAAAGACCAAAGTAAAAAAGCCTACCATCAGTAACACACTACGCCGCCAGGGATTCAAATCCTGCAGTGCCAGACGTGTCCCCCTGCTTAAGCCAGTACATGTCCAGGCCCGTCTGAAGTTTGCTAGAGAGCATTTCGATGATCCAGAAGAAGATTGGGAGAATGTCATATGGTCAGATGAAACCAAAATAAAACTTTTTGGTAAAAACTCAACTCGTCGTGTTTGGAGGACAAAGAATGCTGAGTTGCATCCAAAGAACACCATACCTACTGTGAAGCATGGGGGTGGAAACATCATGCTTTGGGGCTGTTTTTCTGCAAAGGGACCAGGACGACTGATCCATGTAAAGGAAAGAATGAATGGGGCCATGTATCGGGAGATTTTGAGTGAAAACCTCCTTCCATCAGAAAGGGCATTGAAGATGAAACGTGGCTGGGTCTTTCAGAATGACAATGATCCCAAACACACCGCCCGGGCAACGAAGGAGTGGCTTCGTAAGAAGCATTTCAAGGTCCTAGCCAGTCTCCAGATCTCAACCCCATAGAAAATCTTTGGAGGGAGTTGAAAGTCTGTGTTGCCTAGCAACAGTCTGTTGAAATTATTATGGATAATGAATAAACAATATCCCCATTTTAAATAGAATTGTAACTCAGTAAACTTATACGCTGTTTTATAAGTGATTAACAATATGAGTTCATAAGAAGGGATTGTGTGACACGGACAAGGAGTAATTAAAGTTAATGAACACCATTCCAACTAGGCAGAAACTAATGGGTTGTGGACTGTGAAAACACAGAAGGTCGTTAGCCTATGGTTGACCCTACTGAAACTTAGCTCTGGGGTTTTTAGATAAGGCAGTGAGTGCATTCCTAGGTTGTCTGTTAATTAAAACTGTCAGTTCAGTGGTGATCGATAATGTTGAGGGGTCAAAAGTTATCTGGGAGTGTGTTAGTAAGTTAGAATGAACTTTTCACCTTACTTTGTCCCGGTCGAGAGGAGGGGATTCTGTTAAAGCAGTGAAATGACATCATGATCTGTATATAAACTGCTGCACGTGTTTAAGTGGTAGCGCGCTCCGAGAATAAATTCTATTACCTATTATTGAAAGACTGGTCTGCGTCTATTTTATGCAAACAAGAAATCTTACAAATTCTCATAAAATAGATTAAGGGCTTTCAATTGATGAAAGCACATTGGCATAATTAAATTACAGTAACACAGTCCCAAAACATCACTGCTCTAGAGGAGATCTGCATGGAGGAATGGGCCAAAATACCAGCAACAGTGTGAAAACGTTTGACCTCTGTCATTGCCAACAAAGGGTATATAACAAAGTATTGAGAAACTTTTGTTATTGACCAAATACTTATTTTCCACCATCATTTGCAAATTAATTCATTAAAAATCCTACAATGTGATTTTCTGGATTTTTTTTTCTCATTTTGTTTATCATACTTGAAGTGTACCTATGATGAAAATTACAGGCCTCTCTCATCTTTTTAAGTGGGAGAACTTGCACAATTTGTGGCTGACTAAATACTTTTTTGCCCCACTGTACATGCATTGGACAGACAAGTGCAGTGTACAGTAGGGTGCGAAATGCAACTGAAATTTCGCAGGTGAGGAGAGCACTGAGCATGAAGCACTGGGAATCTTGCTGTTATGACATGGATTATCTGAATTAGGCAAATATAATTATACCTACAGAGGAGCGGCTTCTATGAGGAACTTTGAATGTCTTTGAACTTCAGAGAGTTGGCGCAACTAACGCTGTACCAGAGCTAGCCCTTGATCATGACTCTGTTCAATTACATTAGTGTCACGCCTGCTCCCGCTCTTCCCCCCTGCCGCTCTAGGGCGCCAGGCTCCCCAGCGTTGCACACTCCTGCCTTCCCCCTGTCACGCGCATCAGTGCTTATTGGACTCACCTGGACTCAATCACCTTTGTCATTACCTCCCCTATATCTGTCTGGTTCCTCGCTCCGTTCGCTGCTCCAGAATTAATTGTCGTTTGTCATTGTTTTACCTGTGTGCCGATGTTGTCTGGTCTTGATTAAATGTTCACTCCCCGTACCTGCGTCTTATCTCCAGCGTCGGTCATTACAATTACATGCAATTCCGCCGAGTCGACGAGAGCTAGACCAGAACTAACTAACAAGCTTTTGTGTGCAGAGGGGCACCAGAATCTCAAAAAACACATCTTACCTTTTTGTAGTTAATAAATACAATGTGAAACGTGATAACTATTGTACCCTTAACTCGCATTGAAAGTTAATTTGATTCTCTAATTAAAAAATCTCTCTCACCTAATTTCTGAAGCATGTGTGTAATGTCAGTAGCTACAGCAGACTATGCTTTAATGTTTGTTTTGTGGGACAAAAAAAAATGCTTGGAACATAAAATAAGGTTATTAACCAGTTCCCAAGCTTTTAAATAATGAGTCTGTTCCAGAACAGTATAGATCACTTTTGTTCTGGTTCTGTTCCTCTAAAAATGTCATGATTTGATTTCTGGTTCTGTTCCATGAAACCGGTTCCAACCCATGGAGGCTACTGTGTTTTTGTGCGTTTATGGACAGGTTGTGTTGTGGTTTGTATCGGATGTGGTGCTTGTGTTTCTGTTTAGAAATGAAATGTGTGTGTGAAATCTCTGCAGTGACAACATACCCTTGAGAGTGTGAGCTGCTGTCACTGCACATCTGGTCTGTGACAGACACCACAGATGAATGGGGTTTAATGGCTGATGTGTTCCACAACAAATCTGTAAAAATGTCTACACACTCATCGAAACCACTCATCGAAACCACATCTGAGGCTTGTCAAACTACAATAAATCAAGATGGCTATGTTGGTCTCTTACCATTAATTGTATTCACTTCAAACTTTATTTTCATTGGTTTACAGTCAGTCGAGGGAGTGCATTTAAGGATGCATCTCCCTTTTTGGGCCCACGACCCCATTTTGATATCAAAATGTTTTTGCTATCCCACCATGTCAAAAAAAAAGACGTGTAATCAACGGCCAATGTTTACTTTTTAAATTGGGGCTACGACGGTCTAATATAAATCAGTCTGACAGTACTTTTGGCAGTATTTCAAGCTGAAGGAAGTATGGTTTGAATTGACTGAAATGCATCAGAAAGGTATTGGGATGTTCAGAAGATCATCAGGCAATCACCAGAAGATCATTTCGTATGATCTTCTGTGTAGGATGAACATCACCCCTAGTTTGGGAAATGCTGCGCATGTTTTTAGTGGTTGAAGGAAAAATACATTACTCCAGTGGGAATGTTAATATTGTCCATTATAAATGGACAGACTATGTACCATGTTTGATTTATGGTTGTTTTGCCTTCTACCCAAGTAATATTGTTTTTGTTTTATCTGCTGGATAACAGCCATTTGGGCTTAGTGTATGTGTGTGTGTGCTTGTGTGTTTCCTGAAACTTGAAAGTTTGAAGATGTTGCTGGATTGGGGGGCCTCCTGTGATTTGGCCGAGAACACAGAATCTGCGGCCCATCTGGAGCCATGGCGTCTCCACAAGTAAGCTCGTCTTCTGAATTATGGATGCAGCTCAATGGGCCTGTTTGGCTGGAAATTGGATAAGCCGAACAACACAAAAGTAACAAATTCATTCCCCAAACAGCTCCATGTTAATGGAGCATTCCTATTGGTTCCCTCACATTGATAAACATTAATTCAAATACTCTTTTCTATGCGTCTTCATTGTGATTCAATTTACTCACTTTCTTTTTGAACTGAAGCGCGGAGTTGATCGTTTATTTGGGAAATAATGAAATCATAATACCTCTCTGCTCAACCATGTCCTAAAATGTCGCCCTGGGTGTAAAAAACGCAGTCTGAGAGTGTCTGACACAGTAAGATAGCCTCATCTGATTTGTGATGATATTGCGCCAACACTCCTTTGATGCTGTGCTTTGAATCGTGTCAGACAACACTATTTCTTAATAGGCTTATGTCCTTGATATCCTGGTGTCTGTCTGGGTCATATCACAACGCATAGTCTTCTCACCCTATCACACGTTCTCTCTGTCTCTCTCGCAGACTTTATTTATGTCTATCAGACGCTCTCTAATCACCCCCACTCTCATTCTCTCTCCTCGTCTGTCTCCGATTTCTTCATGCTTTAAAGTGACAGTCTGGGATTCAAACGGAACTTTGTAAAACTTATAAACGAATGACATATAGCTATTGATTCTCGAAGAATACTTATTTTATTTATTTATTTCACTTTTATTTATTTAACCAGGTAGGCTAGTTGAGAACAAGTTCTCAAGTTCTCTTACAACTGCGACCTGGCCAAGATAAAGCATAGCGGTGTGAACAGACAACAACACAGAGTTACACACGGAGTAAACAATAAACAAGTCAATAACACATTAGAAAAAAAGAGTCTATATACATTGTGTGCAAAAGGCATGAGGAGGTAGGCGAATAATTACAATTTTGCAGATTAACACTGGAGTGATAAATGATCAGATGGTCATGTGCAGGTAGAGATACTGGTGTGCAAAAGAGCAGAAAAGTAAATAAATAAAAACAGTATGGGGATGAGGTAGGTCAATTGGGTGGGCTATATACCGATGGACTATGTACAGCTGCAGCGATCGGTTAGCTGCTCAGATAGCAGATGTTTAAAGTTGGTGAGGGAGGTAAAAGTCTCCAACTTCAGCAATTTTTGCAATTCATTCCAGTCACAGGCAGCAGAGAACTGGAAGGAAAGGTGGCCAAATGAGGTGTTGGCTTTAGGGATGATCAGTGAGATACACCTGCTGGAGCGCGTGCTACGGGTGGGTGTTGCCATCGTGACAAGTGAACTGAGATAAGGCGGAGCTTTACCTAGCATGGACTTGTAGATGACCTGGAGCCAGTGGGTCTGGCGACGAACATGTAGCGAGGGCCAGCCGACTAGAGCATACAGGTCGCAGTGGTTGGTGGTATAAGGTGCTTTAGTAACAAAACTTGCATATGCCTCGTGAGCTTAGTTCCACTGACTGAAACCCTGATTGCCCCTTTTAATGCTATGTTGTCATTATCTTTCTATCAGGTGTACAGTATGATAAAGAACATACAGGGATAAATAAGGCTCTCCAACTATTACAATCCAAACATCTCTTGCAGGCAAAGTTTGAATTCTGTACATGTTGTTCTCTGAATCCTAATGACACCCTGTAGTTATTTCGGAATAGCTCACTGGAGATATTGATATCACCTCGTTCTCATTTTATTGTTGCGGTTTTCATACAATATCTACAAACTTCAGGACTAGGACTATCAGACTTTGAGGCTTCAGATTCCTTGTGTAATGAGGATCCCTATAAAATAAATATATAGTAATTATTAGAAGTATTATTATTATTTATGCAATATCACAGACATAGTTTATGCCAGCAGTAATGATTAGTGATCTCTATAGAGTAGATTTTTCTCTAGTCATGATTAATGTTAAGTATTTTTGTGGTGGCTCATTTTAAATACCATTTGCAGCCAAGACTCTTGGCTGGAAATAGTTGGCTGCAAACGGTTGACCGATCAGAAAATGATTGCAATTTATCCCAGGTAGCACTGCATTCTTCTGTCTCATTCTTCAGCTTACTGGAGCTGCTAGGGGAGGTCATGGGTATGGCCTGGGAGGGAGCAAAGCAACCTGTGTGTGTGTCAAATCAAATCGTTATTTGTCACGTGCACAGTTTACACCAGGTATAATAGGTGCAGTGAAATACTTATGTACTAGCTCTCTCAACATTGCAGTGTGTGTGTGTGTGTTCTGCCATTCCTCTGTTGTGTAAGAGTTCCAGGTAGGGCTCCCATATATCCGAGCACCACTGGTGCGTGGGAAGGCAGGGCAGCCAGGTTCAGTGATGGAGTGTTATAAATCAGCAAACCACAGACTCCGCTCCTGCTCAACTCTTCCCCCTGCAGACAAAGGAGTGGTTGGGGTTTGATACAGGAAGACGGCTACAAGGACAACCAGCCTAAAATATTCACCATCACCTGAGTTTCAGTCCCTTAGGTTTGTTACTACTTCGGATTCCTCTGATCTGATTAAAGTCTGATCTCATGTTTAATTAATGCCGCTTACAGAACATAACATCATATAAGGAAGTGTAGTAGCAACATACTATAAATAAGATGGTTTTGTTATCACAGTATTATAATAAATGCAGCCAGTTTTACTGCTTTCAGTTTTGTTACGTGTATATTGTGTATATATATATATTTGGTGTGTATGGTAAATACAAACCGATTCATTATGTATGATAAGATTTATCTCTGTTTTTCAGCTGGCGTGTGTCAGACGGCGGACATGTTTTTTTATCTTGACATTGCAGTGGATATGCCAGTGGTTCCCTCCAGCCTCCCTCCCTCCCCTCTGCCCCTCTCCTGCCCTGCCTCTTCTCTGCCTTAATGGGGTATTGACAGCGAGTCTGGCCTGAGGACTCGAAACACGTTGTCAGATTGTACTCCGAGATTCCATTAGAATGCTCAGAGGTGATTCAGTAATTGAGTGATAATCTTGAAAGGTCTGTAAAAGTCAATTAGAAAAGAAGGGCACCTATTAACCTTTGTTGAAGCATGTGAGACGGTTTTTAATGAATGTCTATGACATGCCTGATAAGATCTTCATAAGGTCTCTTGAAAAGACTAGCCAGTCGATCTATCTGTGGGGAGTATACAGGACACTTTGTTCCCACACGTTCCTTCCATCAATAGTCTTTCTGTTGTCCCTCGGTAGCCTGCGAGTCAAAGGCTTAGGTTTTTACTTCCATGGGAATTTACCACAAAACATCTGAGCTGTCGATTTCAATCGCTTTCAAATTGGGCAACATGACTGACCAGCCAGTTTAAATGCCCCTTTAGTCTCTTTGTTACTCTGTGCAACATGAGACCAGGGAGTCACTGTTAATAACCAATTTGAGAATAAAGTGGGTTCGCACAACAGTAAGAGCTATTCGATGTCTACGGATCTTATCTAAACTGTGTCCAGTGTTAGGGTCCAGAAATAACACACAACTATTGTTGTAACAAGAGTGGCTGTTAGACAAACATCATCTCCTAAATGGAAAGATCCTGCCCTGGCAAAATGGAAACGGGTGAAGAAATTGCCTAGAGAAGTGCTGCTTCCTGATCCAAAGCACACCTCTCAGGCCTTGAGGGATGCCAACTGCCAAGGTTCAGCAGCAGAAGAGGTGAATTGGATCCTAGTTAAAGACATGCTCCGGAACTTTGACGACTACTAAGTATTTTTTAAACCTCCCACTGGATGTGTCAATGTGTAGTTCATACACTGCTCAAAAAATAAAGGGAACACTTAAACAACACAATGTAACTCCAAGTCAATCACACTTCTGTGAAATCAAACTGTCCACTTAGGAAGCAACACTGATTGACAATACATTTCACATGCTGTTGTGCAAATGGAATAGACAACAGGTGGAAATTATAGGCAATTAGCAAGACACCCCCAATAAAGGAGTGGTTCTGCAGGGGGTGACCACAGACCACTTCTCAGTTCCTATGCTTCCTGGCTGATGTTTTGGTCACTTTTGAATGCTGAGGGTGCTTTCACTCTAGTGGTAGCATGAGACGGAGTCTACAACCCACACAAGCGGCTCAGTTAGTGCAGCTCATCCAGGATGGCACATCAATGCTAGCTGTGGCAAGAAGGTTTGCTGGGTCTGTCAGCGTAGTGTCCAGAGCATGGAGGCACTACCAGGAGACAGGCCAGTACATCAGGAGATGTGGAGGAGGCCGTAGGAGGGCAACAACCCAGCAGCAGGACCACTACCTCCGCCTTTGTGCAAGGAGGAGCAGGAGGGGCACTGCCAGAGCCCTACAAAAGGACCTCCAGCAGGCCACAAATGTGCATGTGTCTGCTCAAACGATCAGAAACAGACTCCATGAGGGTGGTATGAGGGCCCAACGTCCACAGGTGGGGGTTGTGCTTACAGCCCAACACCGTGCAGGACGTTTGGCATTTGCCAGAGAACACCAAGATTGGAAAATTCGCCACTGGCGCCCTGTGCTCTTCACAGATGAAAGCAGGTTCACACTGAGCACGTGACAGACGTGACAGAGTCTGGAGACACCGTGGAGAACGTACTGCTGCCTGCAACATCCTCTAGCATGACCGGTTTGGCAGTGGGTCAGTCATGGTGTGGGGTGACATTATCCCAAAATGGTCTCAGTTTGTCACAGGACAGCATCTTATGTAATAGCGTTCCTTTTTGTTTTTTGCATTTCCAACATAATTTTTTTCTGGGTACATTACATCTGCAGTAACTCCTATGGATTATCTTGAATTAAAATCATTTATGTCTAAGGTTGTAGGAGCAAATACACTGCATGGCCAAAAGTAGGTGGACACCTGCTCGTCAAACATCTCATTCCAAAATCATGGGCATTAATATGGAGTTGGTCCCCCCTTTGCTGCTGTAACAGCCTCCACTTTTCTGGGAAGGCTTTCCACTAGATGTTGGAACATTGCTGCGGGGACTTGCTTCCATTCAGCCCCAAGAGCATTAGTGAGGTCGGGCACTGATGTTGGGCGATTAGGCCTGGCTCGCGGTTGGCGTTCCAATTCATCCCAAAGGTGCTCGATGGGGTTGAGGTCAGGGCTCTGTGCAGGGCAGGTCAATCAAGTTCTTCCACACCGATCTCAACAAACCATTTCTGTATGGACCTCGCTTTGTGCATAGGGGGCATTGTCATGATGGAACAGGAAAGGGCCTTGCCCAAACTGTTGCCACAAAGTTGGAAGCACAAAATCGTCTCGAATGTGATTGTATGCATGTTAAGATTTCCCTACACTGGAACTAAGGGGCCTAGCCCGAACCATAAAAAACAGCCCCAAACCGTTATTCCTCCTCCACTAAACTTTTCAAATCAAATCACATGTTATTTGTCACATGAGGCAAATTACAACAGGTGTAGACCTTTCAGTGAAATTCTTATAAGCCCTTAACCAACAATGCAGTTCAGGAAATAGAGTTAAGGAAATATTTACTAAATAAACTAAAGCAAACATTTTTTTATCAAAAAGTAACACAAGAAAATTACATAACGATAACGAGGCTATATACAGGGGACACCAGTTCCGAGTCAATGTGCGGTGATAGTTGAGGTAAGTGACTATGCATAGAGCATTGGGGCAGGTAGCATTCTCCTGGCATCCGCCAAACCCAGATTTGTCCGTCGGACTGCCAGATGGTGAAGCGTGATTCATCACTCCAGAGTCCTATGGCGGCGAGCTTTACACCACTCCAGCCGATGCTTGGCATTGTGCATGGTGATCTTAGTCTTGTGTGCAGCTGCTTGGCCAGCGACTCCTGTGGCGGGCCGGGCGCAGTGCACGCTAACCAGGACGCCAGGTGCACAGTGTTTCCTCCGACACATTGGTGCAGCTGGCTTCCGGGTTGGATGCTCGCTTTGTTAAAGAAACAGTGCTGCTTGGTTGGTTTGTGTATCGGAGCACGCATGGCTTTCGACATTCGTCTCTCCCGAGCCCGTACGGGAGTTGTAGCGATGAGACAAGATAGTAACTACTAACAATTGGATACCACGAAATTGGGGAGAAAAGGGGGTGAAATTTCAAATAAAATAAAAAGTAAAAAAAGGATATCCCTACCGGCCAAACCCTCCCTAACCCGGACAACGCTGGGCCAATTGTGCGTCGCCCCAACAACCTCCCGGTCACGGCCGGCTGCGACAGAGCCTGGGCTCGAACCCAGAGTCTCTGGTGGCACAGCTAGCACTGCAATGCAGTGCCTTAGACCACTGCGCCACCCGGGAGGCCCTGACAGCTGATTTTTACGCGCTACTCGCTTCAGCACTCAGCGGTCCTGTTCTGTAAGCTTGTCTGGCCTACCACTTTGCGGCTGAGCCGTTGTCGCTCCTAGACGTTTCCACTTCACAATAACAGCCCTTACAGTTGACCGGGGAAGCTCTAGCAGGGCTGACTTGTTGGAAAGGTGGTATCCTATGACAGTGCCACGTTGAAAGTTATTGAACGTCACTGAGCTCTTCAGTAAGGCCATTCTACTGCCAATACTTCTGGCCCCTCGTTGGACACTGTGTTAACTAACCTCCAGACGAGCTTCAATGCCATAGAACTCTCCTTCTGTGGCCTCCAACTGCTCTTAAATGCAAGTAAAACTAAATGCATGCTATTCAATCTATCACTGCCCGCACCTACCCATCCGTCCAGCATCACTACTCTGGACGGCTCTGACTTAGAATACGTGGTCAACTACAAATACCTAGGTGTCTGGTTAGACTGTAAACTCTCCTTCCAGACTCGCATTAAGAATCTCCAATCCAAAAATAAATCTAGAATTTGCTTCCTGTATCGCAACAAAGCATCCTTCACCCATGCTCCCAAACATAGCCTCGTAAAACTGACCATCTTACCAATCCTCGACTTCGGCGATGTCATCTATAAAATAGCCTCCAACACTCTACTCGACAAATTGGATGCAGTCTATCACAGTGCCATCTGTCTAGTAACCAATACCACATATACTACCCACCACTGCGACCTGTACGCTCTCATTGGTTGGCCCTCGCTTCATACTCGGCGCCAAACCCACTGGCTACAGGTTATCTACAAGTCTCTGCTAGGTAAAGCCCCGCCTTATCTCAGCTCACTGGTCACCATAGCAGCATCCACTCGTAGCACACGCTCCAGCAGGTATATCTCACAGGTCACCTCCAAAGCCAATTCCTCCTTTGGTCGTTTTTCCTTCCAGTTCTCTGCTGCCAATGACTGGAACGAACTGCAAAAATCACTGAAGCTGGAGGCTCGCAGATCACTGCACCTGTACATAGCCCATCTGTAAACAGCCCATCTATCTACCTCATCCCCATACTGTATTTATTTATTTATCTTGCTCTTTTCCACCCCAGTATCTCTGCTTGCACATTCCTCTTCTGCACATCTACCATTTCAGTGTTTAATTGCTATATTGTAATTACTTCGCCACCATGGCCTATTTTATTGCCTTAACTCCCTTATCTTACCTCATTTGCACTCACTGTATATAGACATTTTTTTTTTTTCTACTGTATTATTGACTGTATGTTTTGTTTATTCCATGTGTAACTCTGTGTTGTTGTATGTGTCGAATTGCTATGCATTATCTTGGCCAGGTCGCAGTTGCAAATGATAACTTGTTCTCAACTAGCCTACCTGGTTAAATAAAGGTGAAATAAGATAAAATAAAAAAACAAGACAATTCCATAAAGCTACACGCCGGTAAACAAGAACAATACCAACTAGTGAGAAAACATAAGGGAGTGACATATAAAGGGGAGGAAATGATGAAGGTAATGAAGTCCAGGTGTGAATCATAATGATCAACAGGTAGGCGTAATGATGAGTGCCAGGACCGGTGGTTAACATTCTGGCAACGTCGTACGCCAGAGGGAAGATGTGACATACCAGACGGAAGATGTGACATATGCAGAGCCATCAAAGAAACTAGTAGACAAACTCAATGCATTTTATGCACGCTTCGACAAAAACAACACAGAGCCGTGCGTAAGGGTCACAGCTGACCCAGATGACTGGGTGATCTCGCTCTCATAGGCTGACGTGAGTAAGGTTTTTAGGGCGCGTTTTCAGGGTATGCTCAGAACAGCTGGCAGGTACTGTATATTCACTGTGATTTTCAACCTCTCCTTGTCTGTAACCCCAAATGTTTCAAGCTGACCACCATCATTCTTGTTCCCAAGAACTCTAAGGCTACCTGCCACAATGAGTACCGCCCTGTAGCACTCACATCTATAATGAAGTTCTTTGAAACACATCAACTCCAACCTCCCAGACACCCTAGACCAGGGGTAGTCAACTCTTACCCTACGAGGTCCGGAACCTGATGGTTTTCTGTTCTACCTGATAATTAATTGCACACATCTGGTGTCTCATGTATAAATCAGTCTCTGATTAGAGGTGAACAATGAAAAAATGCAGTGGAACTGGCTTCGAGGTCCAGAGTTTAGTTTGAGGGCCCTAGACCCACTCCAATTTACATATCACCCCAACAGATCCATAGATGACACAATCTCAATTGCACTCCACACTGCCCTCATCCACCTGGATAAGAGGAATACCTATTTGAGAAAGCTGTTCATTGACTACAGCTACCCATTCAAGGGTTTTTCTTTATTTTTGTACTATTTTCTACATTCATGAGGAATGCTTTTCATGAAGCAGTTCCTACATATTCTGAGGACTTGTTGGCTGTTTTTTTCCTTCACTCTTCGGTCCAACTCATCCCAAACCATCACAATTGGGTTGAGGTCAGGTGATTGTGGAGGCCAGGTCATCTGACGCAGAACTCCATCACTCTCCTTGGTCAAGTAGCCCTTACACAGCCTGGAGGTGTGTTGGGTCATTGCCCTATTGAAAAGCAAATGGTAGTCCTACTAAGCGCAAACCAGATGGGATGGCATATCACTGCAGAATGCTGTGGTAGCCATGCTGGTTGAGTCTGCCTTGAATTCTAAAAAAATCACTGTTAGTGTCACCAGCAAAGCACCCCAACACCATCAGACCTCCTCCTCAGTGCTTCACAGTGGGAACCACACATCTGGAGATAGTCCATTCACCTACTCTGCTCCTCACAAAGAAGCGGCTGTTGGAACCAAAAATCTAAAATTTGGATTCATCTGCACATTCCCAGCAGCGATGATGTATCCAAGGAATGAGATGCTGGAGCGATGGAACTCGTATTTTTTGGCTTTGACAAACAGGTGGTTCTCCATGAGACGCTGGAGGACTTGTCGGACTTGGAGAATGTGTTCTTGAGCTGTGCGGGAAAAGACGAGGATGTCGTTGAGGTAGAAGAACACAAACCGGTTCAACATATCCCAGGGGGAACGTCATTAACCAGGGCCTGGAACACAGCAGGAGCATTGGTCAAACTGAATGGCATCACCAGGTATTCATAGTGTCTGCTAGCAGTGTTGAAGGTTGTCTTCCACTCATCACCTTCCCGTATCCGTATGGGAAGGCTGCAACTTTTAAAGGACGAATCACCGTAGGCTTCACTAGATTCAAGATGAACTGGCAACAGGCAAACAGAGAACATAGGTATAAATACACAGGGGATAATAAGGCAAATGGGCGACACCTGGAGCGGGGTGGAGACAAGCACAAAGACAGGTGAAACAGATCAGGGTGTGACACCATGCCCATTAAGTGCCCTTGTGAAGCTTGCACAAATTGAAATGAATTGCAGGATGTCAATCTGTGGTAAACCTTTTTAAAGTAAATGACTAGATGAAATGTGACGGAAGTTCTGTGAGCTAAATAAAAGTGCCTGTGGTATACTTTTCAATCATAACATACTTGCATGACATCGGGAGGACTACTGGAGGACACTTAAACAAAGGTCTGCTATACTTTTAGCTTTTGAACCTTTTTTCTATAAATGGGGTATTGTAACGCTCAACGAGTGAATGGGTGTGGAGTCAGGCACAGAGAGCAAAGGATGCGGGAAAAAACATGCTTTAATGTCCAAAAAAATCACAGGAACAAAATAGTATACCCAACACAGGCGTAACTATAAAACAAAATAGTATACCCAACACAGGCGTAACTATAAAACAAAATAGTACCCTTATGTGAAATACTAGGACAGTGAGAAAACCCAACAAAACACTAACACCTCTCACAAATACAGAAGAACAAGCCCGCACAAACAGAAGCGGGCTAAACGAACTTAAATAACCCCACCCTAACAACCAAACAATGAACAGGTGAAACCAATTAGACAAAACCAAACGAACTCAGAACAAAGGATCGGTGGCAGCTAGTAGACCGGCGACGGCGACCGCCGAGCGCCACCCAAACAAGGGGAGCCACCTTCGGTAATATTCGTGACAGGTATACAGTAAATGGTTGAAAAAGTACCCATTTGTCATACTTGAGTAAAAGTTATTAAGATACATTAATAGAAAATGACTCAAGTAAAAGTTAGTCACTCAGTAAAATACTTGTGTAAAAGTCTACAAGTATTTGGTTTCAATTATACTTTAGTATCAAAAGTAAATGTAATTGCTAAAATATACTTACAATTCCTTATATTAAGCAAACCAGACGGCATCATTTTTAAAACATTTTATTATTACAGATAGCCCGGTGCACACAACATTCAGACATCATTTACAAACAAAGCATTTGGGTTTAGTGAGTCCACTACATCAGAGGTAGTAGGGATGACCAGGAATTCTCTCTTGATAAGTGTGTGAATTGGACCATTTTCCATGCTAATAAGCATTCAAAATGTAAATGAGTACTTTTGGGTGTCATGGAAAATGTATGCAGTAAAAAGTTCATTATTTTCTTTAGGAATGTAGTGAAAAGTTAAAGTAGTCAAAAATATAAATATAAATAATAAAGTAAATATACCCCCAAAAACAACTAAAGTAGTACTTTAAAGTATTTTTTTCTTCCACACACCACTGCCAAAAGTTCCCACAAATAAAAAAAATAGACATATTATGTGATCGTCTCTCAATGTGATCAAGGTATGGAATTATTGTTATTTTCAAATACAATCTCTTTTTGGGCTTAATTGTGGTCAATTTGCAGTGTACAAATGATTATAATTCAGTTCTGGACTCCCGACCATCCACTCCAACAAAAATCACCCCGCGGCTGAATCTAACTGCCTTAGTATTCAACTCTCCATTGCATCCCCACCAGGAGGTAGGACGTAGCGGAAATTGTCTGAGGGCAATTTTGAGAGAGCAGCTTGGCAAATTGATGTGAGAAGAGCTCCAGTTAACTGAGCTGTTGGATGTGGATGGATGATGGATTTGGGTCCTAATGTCAGGGGACCATTGGGACTTATTGCTAGTTTATCCCCTTCTAGGCTAATTTAGCTCATAAAGATTTGCCCAGTAAAGCTGCGTGTGACCAAAGACAGAGAACATCACCGCTGCTTGTGGCTGATAAGAAGGGTTTATTGTGTTCCACTTGTGAGGGACCCTGTTACAGATGTGTAATATGATTTCAACAGGGGCATAGGCTTGAAAGGACACAATATGAAACCGGCCAACTGTCCGCCAAGGACATGATCTGGTGGAGACTTTGGGTCTTGAATGGGTCTGCATGTCTCTGTAGTTTGTTACATAATTGTCTCAGTGTTTAATTATAATTTTGCACTAGATAGTAGATATCATCTATGAAGTGTGTAATTACAGTAGCCAATCATATCAGCAGAGTGCCTCACACTGGAGTGCCAATTAGAACCAGAATGAGTGTTTTGCAGTGGTGGTTGGTGCCGTTTAGGATGAGGGAAGAAGATTTTTTTTTTAAATTATGAACATGGCCTTATGTCTATTACAGCATATTGAATGATTGTCATTCATATTTCTTCACCCAGCTCAACGTAACATTGATAGGTTTAGTCTACTACATGATACTCAAATTTTCTCTATACCCATCATGAGGTTGCTACAACCTATCCTATGAATGAAAGTTTACAACGTAGGTGCACAGGTCGAGAGATATTTGTGTAATCAAGGTGAGAGACATTGACACATTTAAGACCGCTTTACACACTCTTGCATGCGTCTAGCTGATCCAGGGTATAATCATTAGTCCAACAGTTGCAAACAATTGTTTTTATTGGACAAATTCAGGTATGTTTATCCCCGTTTTGTTCCATTTGCTTCATTTAAGAAACATTTTTCAACAGAATCGGCGGAATGAATACACCCCTGATCAGACACAAACTCAGTTCACTTTCAATGTAGACACATTTAAACAACATGATCCCTTTGATCTTTGTAGAATTTCTTCCCACATCTATGCTCTCTCCTCCTCTCACCTTTTCCCTTCACTTGTGGACTTTAGGGCACAACACATCAGTTGTCTGTGACCAGGTGAAAAAAACTTTCCAAGACAAACATTCATATGATAACCGCTAAACACAGCCTACCTCGTTGTCACCCTATTAGCTAACGTCAAGTCAACATAGCTACTAGAACTAACATATTAGTAAACCCGCTACCATCATGTAGTAGTGTACAGTTAGCAAGCAGTTTAGAAGCATTCTGCTGATATGATTGGCTACTGTAATTATCCACTTCATAGATGATATGAAGCGGTGATGTTCTCGGTCTTTGGTCACAAACAGCTTTACTGGGCAAATCTTGATGAGATAAATTAGCCTAGAAGGGAATAAACTAGCAATAAGCCCCAATGTTCCCTGACATTAGGACCCAAATCCATCCACATCCAACAGTCAAGGTCAGCTTTTGGTTACATTTATATATATGTATTTGTTCAAAAATTTGTTCATTCTCTCTCTTTGTCTTCTACTCACCACATTTTATGCACTGCACTGCTAGTTTATGCTTCCAGTACTTGATTCATTCTCTGACCCTTTGATTGGGTGGACAACATCCCAGTTCATGCTTGAAAAAGTCTGATTGGATGGAGGACATCCTCCGGAAGTTGTCATAGTTACTGTGTAAGTTTATGGAAGGGTGTGAGAGCCACGAGCCTCCTAGGTTTTGTGTTGAAGTCAATGTTCTTAGAGGAAGACAGAAACTAGCTGTCCTCCGGCTACAGCATTGTTACCCTACAGAGTGCTGTTGATGCTACTGTAGACCTTCACTGCAAAACAGTATGTTTTAATCAATTATTTGGCGACATGAATATATTCAGTATGGTTTTATATAAAAAGGATAACTTTAATGTTTCACCATTTTATTATTATGAAATTCACTGAGGATGGTCCTCCCCTTCCTCCTCTGAGGAGCCTCCACTGGTATTGGCATGTTCTCTGTACTACTGTATAACTGTGGCACCTGCTGTTCTCGTGAATGGGACTCTGATTACAGCACCAATCATTTAACATTTTGTTTTTTACATAAATGTCCAGATGCCAAGGCTGGAAGGCATCAGTGCGGAAAGTAATTGACTCATGGAGTGATAGGGTTGCAACGTTGATAACTCATGTTGAGGCTGTCTGAAAGTCTGATATTCTTTCAGCTCTGGGCAAGTATTTTCTTAAAGCATTGAACTGAGCCCAAATGTGTCCGTTGCCCTCACAATGAATATCGAACCATTGACCAGACCGTATCCCTGTTTCCCTCCTCCTTTCATGTATTAAGGGTTGAATGTTGTTTTAAGTGAGTTGGATTGATTGATAATGCTCTGTCAATCACCAGAGGCGTTTTAGAGAAGGGCTTATTAAATGTCACCCAGAGCTTTGCTGTCAGACCGAGCAACGTGGTCTCATGGCACTTTATAGTATTCTGTACTTGAATCTGTTATGCCATTTAGTATGGAATGTTGCGTTACGTTAGGTTAATTAAAACAAAGGTTAGGTGAATTTATGTAGTAAGTTAGGTGAAATGGGTTAAGTGTAGAATAAGATGGTTGTGAAAGACGCCTACCCATCCTCCCCGACCAACCTCCCTACTTTAGTTTCTGTCTAAAGTAACTAGACCATTAGTAGGTATCATATATATTGGAGGTGGTCAGAAATACGTAAAGTATGTTTCGTATGGCTCTGAGGCCAGGCTGGACCGAGGGGAGGGATACAGCACTCATTAGTGGCCTGCGTGCCTGGCTGCCAGCCACACTGACCATTAATATAAAGCCTGTGTCTGCTAGCTGCTAGTGTCGCCACCATTAGCCTCTGAACCTGTCTGACTCTACGACTCTCTATGCCTCTACCGCCACAGACGTGCTACACAACCCTCTTAATCGTGAATAAAAGAGCTGATGAAGAGCTGGAGTCATCCAGAGGCATTACCAGTTCAATCATTGTGTTAAAGGGTGAAATACCACAGTACAAGGTCTTTGTCTATTTGTCCATTGGGCTCGGAATATGGTCTGACAGATGAAAGCATTATGGATTATGTTATGTAGGCCGACTTGAGCAATAGTAAACCCTAACAAAGTCTAGTTTTCTTCCGTCGAAAGAGAGGAGGACCAAAATGCAGCGTGGTTATCTTTATACATCTTTAATGAAGATGATAATACGAACAATATACAAAAACAATAAACGTGAAAAACCGAACCAGTCCTATCTGGTGCAAACAAAAACAAACAGAGACAGGAACAATCACCCACGAAATACTCAAAGAATATGGCTGCCTAAATATGGTTCCCAATTAGAGACAACGATAAACACCTGCCTCTGATTGAGAACCACTCCAGGCAACCATAGACTTTCCTAGACTACTATACAACCCCATAAATCTAATAAACCCCTAAACAAGACAAGACACATAAATCACCCATGTCACACCCTGGCCTGACCAAAATAATAAAGAAAACACAAAATACTAAGGCCAGGGCGTGACAGACTATCATTAATGGTTTTTGTCAGTTTGAAAGGATTTAATGCTAAATGTTATTTTCCGAGAATTTGCTTACACAACTAGACCTCGGAGCACTATAAGCAACTAACGTCCTCAGGCAACATTTCCCCTGTACATGGTGCTGACGGTATGCATTTCCTCTCTAGGCTGAAGTGTTGTAGCGGGGGAAAAAATCATATGAAAATGAAACATTTGTCTACCACAGTTATACCACTACAGGTACAACCTTATACTGTATATGCCTGGTATGTAAACCTACAGGTGCCACGTGTTACATCATGTTATGGGAAATGTGTTAAATGCAGAGGCTTTAGAAGAGGCTTTAGAAGAGAGGCTTTAGAAGTGTTGTGTCTTAATTGAAAGAAACTTTAGGTAAGAGAAGGTTGTCGTTTCCCTAGAGTGTGTCCTTACACCGACATTAACTTGAGCGATGCATAAGTAATTCAGGACTATGGACAGCACCACCATCAGCGCTAACTAAAGAAGAGAGTTGACACTGATGCAGCACCATCTCTGTGTACGGCCCCGCAGACAACTTTAAACGAGAGGAGATATTTCAGTATTGCTCAGCCTTGGTGGTTTCTCACAATGAATAAGCTGTAAATGGGTTTGTGCAGTTCAGCAATTATGTGGATCAGAAAAACTTGCTGCACCTGTATCTTTCAGTGGAGATGCACGCCACGCAACTGAGTTGCCTTAAGAACCACAGTGCAGGAGGTTTATAGGAGACTTTGTTGACCATTCTGCCTCTGTCCTAGTCTATCAGAGCTCTAGAGATCTGTCACTCCAAGGGCTAGGGGCCTCATTTATCAACAGTGCACACATTTCTCACTAAATTCTGGCGTACGTGGAGATTCTAGGATTTGCGTGAGCTACAAATGATTGTGATTTATCAAACTGTCGCAGGCAACGTACACCCATGTTTTCATTGATAAATCAGAGCCATATTACATTTGTGCGGTCATGAACAAGTGCTACAACCCCGCCTGCAAACCGCCCCCCATTCACCTTTTACAGTAACAAATGCGCCCTAATTTTATGTATGATTTGGAGATGTTGGAACTCAGCCATGATAGTTCCTAAAATAAAGCCTACATGGCAAATTTGATCACAATTCTGTATAGGTGTGGGCAGAATGTTGCAGTGACTTTTCCAAACTAAAAATGCATGCCTCCTAGCGAGTGACAAACACCGGCTGCCATTCTGCAAGATGTATTGTATTTTAGATTCATTTAAAAGTAAATCAAATCAAATTTGATTTGCCACATGCTTCGTAAACAACAGGTGTAGAGTAACAGTGAAATGCTTTTTTTAAATGATAGAAAAATAAGAGGGGTAGGAGGTAATTGAGCTATATGTACATATGGGGCAGGTAGCCTAGTGGTTAGAGGGTTGGGCCAGTAACTGAAAGGTTGCTAGATCACATCCCTGAGCTGACAAGGTGAAAATCTGTCTTCTGCCCCTGAACAAGGCAGTTAAACCACTGTTCCTATGCTGTCGTTGTAAGTAAGAATTTGTTCTTAACTGACTTGCCTAGTTAAATAAGTAAATAGGGATGAAGTGACTAGGCAATAGGATAGATAATACAGTACATGCTACAGCCCAGACTTCTATGCAAAGACAAATTGTTGGTCCATATTTTGTTTATCAATAGATGATTGTGTTTGTATCCCCTGCCGGCTGCCTTGTTAGGCTATAGGCTCTGAAATTAAATAGGCTCGGCTATTAAATAGGCTCGGTCGCACTCCTAATCCTATCGCACAGCAATACTGCAGTCCATACTGTCATGTACTGTCAAGGCTACTGGTCTATTTACTTTTGAGCATGCTTGGCTATTGAATGAGACATTGATAAATGGTATCCTACTATTTGTTGTCTAGCGGGAATAATTGAAACCAGTTATTTAAGAAAAGGAGAGACATGTCCTGGAATATGATTATGATTTAAAAGTAAAATAAACATATTAGACGACATACTGCTATGCGATCTCCTTACCAACGGCGAATTCCTTTTTTCCAAAATATCAATTATTAATTTGTTGACAAACTGGAATTAAAGCCAGACTAAGTCTATGGCACAGATGGAACTATCCAAGAACAAGATGCATCTCCTTCAAATGTTAATATTTGGTTGCACTGACAACCAATGACAATTCAATATCACTAAATATCATCACATTTGAAATCAACCAGAGCTTATTACCCTAAATATTGTCAATGAAAAAAAAAAAATCTGAGTTGAATTTAAACAATAGCTTGTGATGACTTTGCAAATGCTATATAGTCTGAAATATCATCATTGGTGATTACTCTGTACTCTGTTAAACCTACCCATTAGAATGACTTCAATAGCAACAGTGAATCTATTTCGTTTTTAAGTGGAGATCTCTTTACAGTCATTCTCACAATAGCACATTGGTCATTTATTATTTATTTAATTTATTCAGGGGAGCCCAATTGAGACCAGTGTCTCATTTGTAATGGTGCCCCCCGAGGACCAAAATTCCATCAACACAACAAAAATATCAAAACTACAAGACAGCTATAAATACATTACATCGGGTTATTACAACAAGTTATAATAGTCAATTGAAACAATTGCACACTCCCATAAACTCATTTAACAACAGAGTTTTGACATGCCCTATCGGCACCAGGTAATCCAGGTGTCGTTTGTATTCCAATACTGTGGTGTATTAAAACTATTTTCCAGTAGGTAGTGACAAATATCATAGCTAAGCAGGGCTTGGTTGAAACCCTGAATGGGAGACCAAAGGGTAGCTGTAGATAGATCAATTCTCCAGTAGGAGATGCTGCCCAGCCTATTGTTTTATATTTTATAGTAGGTTTATGTGTCTATGTTGAATTTTGGTAACCATGAAGACATAATCCCGTGGTTGAAATTTCACCATCAAATCCAATGTATTTTCCACGTAGATTCCACGCCACAATACAATACATGCCCAGTGGGTTTTAACCAGACACTTATGGTCGAAAGTAGTGTACTATAAAGGGAAAAGGTTGCTATTTGGGATGCAGCCTGAATGTACAGACTGCCATTTTAGGTGGAGATATATATTTTTTTATCTTCCTTTATCACCTGTCCCCTATAGTTTATTGATCTTTGGAAAACAGTGAAGACTGATTCTGTCAGGCAGTCAAGTGAAATGAAGAATGCATCTGTTTGAGTGGGCTTGAAATTGGGAGTGGAAACGGGTGCGGAATTATCATCCCCAAAATATTATTACATGCTCCTGTAATTCTGACTGGGGAGAGGGAGATGTAATATCCCTGAAACAAAAGCAATTTGAGTGGAACTCGGTGCACAAACCATGCATTCACAATGACTTCTCAATGTCTCAGAAGACAATTTGTCTCTTGACTTCTAATCTAAACTAATCAGCTCCATCTCAGCCAGTGAGAACTCAATCATGCCCTCATACATCCTCTGACTTTGAGAAAAAACAGATGGATCTGGAATTTGGACTGTCCTTAGTGTGGCATTAGCATGGCAACATCATCCTTGTTTTAGGCATTCAAGGTGGACTGATGTCTAGGGGCAGGATTGAGGATGGATCTTTTGGCTGTCCCATTTTGACAGGGCTTATTAGTAAGAGTAATGCCCACTGTCAGGATGCCACCTCTGCCCCCAACTGATTGCATCTACCTGGCACTGCAGGATGAGCTGTTACTTTGGGCTTTGTTCTCTTGATTTGGGGAGGAGGGTAAACATGTCATGCCTGCTAGAAACAGACATATTATGAGCTCTGAGTCTGTCGGCACTGTCTGGGTAAAAGGGTGAGAGAACCATGTGAGAGAACAGTCATTGTACTGTAGATTTCCTTCTGTATACCCGTGACAAGCTGTGACAGATATTGTCAATCATCCATCCAGACAGATTTAGTTCTTTCTGAGATTTTTCTGGCACCCGCGTTGAGGTCCCTGCAAAAAGCCTCTGGTTGTTTTAGCATGACCCACTCAGCTTTTATATATAGCTCAGTCATTTGTTGTTTCACTGCATGGCGTGGACAACCCAAAAAATGAAACACCATGCCCAGCAGAGTAAAAATAAAATGTCTGTAGAGTGGAGCGGTACTTTAAAGACATTAGGGGGAAACAGTGCCAATGGCCATTGTTAATGATTTTGTTTTGTTGACGAAGCAGAGGTGGGGGTCGCCGGGGGGAGTGTGGCGCATCGGGCAAAAAAAAAAATTGGGGTACGTATGCTTCTGTTCTATTGCGCGTGAAATTATGTCAGAGGGGGGAAAAAAATACAGTGTTCATTGTTTGCAGTAACGTCTTTGTTGTTGTAACTTCGCAAACGGACAAGGCAGTTTCACCATTAAGGATTCCAGCTTTAAAGCCTTGAGATACTGTCCCAAAAGGTAAAACCGGACCTTCACACAATCTATCCGCACCTTCTCATCTGGGGAAGCATCGGTCTGAATGAGATCTGGAGCGATATAATTAGAGCTTCTGTATTGGACCAGGAAGAGTAATGAGACATACTGTAAGGCAGATCATTGTCTGTGTTTGCTGGGGGGGAAATAGGTTGTTGTATAATAGGTTGTTGTTGGTCCAAGGTGAGGTGCTAATGGAAAAACATACACTTGTTGCCTGGGCAGGCAGGGGGCTTATGGTGAGGTTCTCTGTGATGACTGATCCATAGTGCAGCCCCATGCAGCCCCATTCTCCATCCTCCATCCCCCATCACCAACAGTAGGTACCTAACTGACTGGTGTCTGTTCCTTCTCACACTTGTACAATTTGACAGGGACTTACAGTATAGCCTGCTCTAAGTCTGTTTCCTTGCTGCCATGGAAACAGCGTAGGCCTATGGTGAAGCTGTTTGGACTGGATGCCATTTTTAGCCTGTGTTTGTGTTATACTTGCCATATATGACAAGACATCACTTGGAAAGTTGCAAGTGTTCTTTCCTGTTGCCTGTCTCGTTTACAGTCGGCTTCGCTGAGAGATTTCATTAATATAAACCCAAGAAAAGAGAGATGGTATTGATTTTTAAAACACATTAATGATGCAACAGGGTATTATTTACGAGCCTCACACCCCTCTCCGTCACACACTCTCTGTGAGTACACACTCACACTTGCCAACGTCTGAATTAAAAAGCAGCAAACAAGAGGTCCATGCCAAAGAGGGAGTTGTGCTTGGGGCATCGTTATACTTCCGAAGCAATGGAATCCTTCCCTGTGCTAAACCTTTTTACATTGAAGAAAAAAACTCTCTCCTCAAGACCTCAAGCTTTGAATAATACACCTTCTCTGTATGACTCCTCGCAGTGGTGAGATATTTCTGATTACCTACATTTAAGCAGTACACAGTAATGCACATTGCTTTGGTACCCCCATTCACCAGGAATTATAGAGAGTCTATATATATCAAAAAAATACCTTGGAGAAGGAGAGTTTATATAACACACAATCACTCCAAAGGCTCAGGGGATGCATTCCAAATGGATTTCCTATTCGCTATATGTTGCACTACTTTTGACCAGAGAATAGGGTGCCATTTGGAATGTATTCTCTGAGTGGTTCTCGTTTGGTCTCCTGATTAGGATCCAAGCTCTGACGAAGGGTCTCCTAGATGAGGGAGAGAGAGGGGGAGAGTATACGTTATCTCAGCCTTAATCTGATGCAGTCTGTGATGAAGAGGCCCATCTGTGTCATATGGGGCTGCCTAGCGCCAGATTAGTTTGGGCGTGTCATTATACAACAGGGCTTAGGGAGAGACAAATAAGTCACAATGTGAGAGTCTCTATATGCAGTCCATTCGGTCAGCGTGAATTTGAATCAACGTGCCTACATAAAATTCCACCACATTGAGGGCTCTATTTGAACAAACCAGTAACGCTACAGGTTCTGAAATATTTGCGCTATTTTCACAACCAGAATTATGGGTGCAATAGCTTGCAGTGGCGTGAAAGGGCTGTGTTTTGATGAATAAATACGTTTGTAGGTAGGTCAAGGCTTGACCCCTCACTGGCCAAACAGAACGTGCTCCATGGCTAAATACTCTGTGGTTGCTTCACGTTGTGTATTTTATGTATTGAATTGTCATCAACTCCAATGAATGTTTGAATGTTAGTCTGTTGTAGCCCAGTTTGTTAAATAGCCTACAGAAACAACGTAACAAAATGTAGACCTATCCCACATTTGCTAGATATGTTGAAAATGTTTGCGGACCGCATAGTTCTAAGTAATTACATGGCTTCAATATGGAAATAACAATTATTGAAGCCAGGTAATTGCTTAGAACCATGTGGACTGCAAACATTTTCAATATATCTAGCAAATATGGGATAGGCCTACATTTTGTTACGTTGTTTCTGTAGGCTATTTAAACATAGCATTCCCTCTGGTATAGGCCTACTGTGAAATGTGTCATGTCTGAGCCATGGACCTGCCAGACATTCTCTATAAGCAAGATTAAATTCACTATTGACAGGACCTTAATAGACAGTGAATACTTTTAATCAAATTCTAATAAATGAAACATCTTGTTTTAAGTAGGCTATGTCTAAATACATTTATGGGGACCTACACTCTTAGAAAGAAAGGTATGTCCGTTTTTACATGACGAAATTGCAAACTAACATGAGTTTGACATTTTTGCCTCAGAAAATAGAGCCCTGAGACTGTCTCAGAGTTTAATGAGCCAGTCAGGGGCTTACTGATTCATTCAATTTCATTCAGAATCTGTTTGTGACACACCGAGCCAGTCAGTCTTACACAGGGTTTTATATTGAGGGCAGTTTCTCTGTCTCTACTGGCATACTGATTGTTCAGGATTATTCAGTCGCCAAGGTCCTCGACTTTTGTCATGAAGTGTCAGCCTTGGCTGGAGCTGCTTCTTTAATTAATGTGCATTTTGGAGAGTCTGCTCTGCCTACATCATCATTATGATAATGGGGATGAGAAAGTGCAAACAAACTCTCTCTCTCTCACGCCATACACACACTCACTCGCGCACACACTCACTCGCAGGCGCACACACTCACTCGCGCCACACACACTCACTCGCGCGCGCACACACTCACTCACTCGCGCGCACACACTCAAGCGCACACACACACTCACGCGCACACACACACTCACGCGCACTCACGCGCACACACACACTCACGCGCACACACACACTCACGCGCACACACACACTCACGCGCACACACACTCACGCGCACACACACTCACGCGCACACACACTCACGCGCACACACACTCACACACACACACACTCACACAGACACACACACACCTTGTCCTTGAGACTTTCCGAACAAGAGTATGTGGAGAGAGAAAGAAGAGAAGGTGATTGCAGGTTTTCGTCATCTGAAAGACTTTACTACAGCCATCAGCGGAAATCTATTTAGAGGGAATGGCATGTTCTGTACCCCTAAATGGAAACCGATATGTCCGCTCGCCCCAGGTAGCTGCTCGCTAGGCATACATGGTAGATTCTATATATAAAACCACCTTGAACCCCTGACTGTTTCTCAGTCTGCATCTATGATCCTTTCATGATCCTTTCTTCCTCCTTTTTGTTTTGAGCACTCAGTGACATGGCTGTCTTCCTGTTATTTACAATCACATCCTCTAATGTAGCTCCATAAGAACTCTTTGGCCGATTGCGGCTTGCAGTGCCTCTCCAGTCTCTATAAGTGGCAGTGGTTGCATGCTCCGCTGCTTCCCCTCCTGTTTCTCATATACTGACGCTTTCTGGATCTCCGATTCATCTTGGGATCAATTATCATCAGCTGCATCTCTCTAAGTGAGCCTTTCTAAATGAGTGTGATTGAGTCTCAAAGAACACTCTGCTGCTTTTAAGTCATTACATTCTAGAAAGCCTTTGGCCTGCAAAAGGCTTCCCCTTAAGATTAGCTGTGGTTATTTCGAACTGATGGGCCGGAGGAGTGAGTCGGTGCAGAGAGTGATGATTCTAGCCCTCTCGTTTACAGACAACCTCTGGGACGAGGCCACTACTCACTCTCCCAGGTAAGGCCACGCTCCTGGTCCCCTGGCTTACGAAACCACTCTCTCTCCTGTAGCTTATCATGTTGTTTCTAGCAGACGGTCTTTGGGCCACCTCGTGGATCTTCATTTGGGGCCCCTTGCTGTTAAATCACAGTAGCCAGAGTGAGGTAGTGGTCTTCTCAGTGTGAGTGTCTCAGTAGAAAAGCATTGACACCAATTACTCTGGCAGGAAATATCAACAGGTAACTGACTGCATAGGCTACTCATCTTCACTCGCTCATCATCCGAAATGGCATCATATTCCCTTTGTAGTGCATTACTTTTAACCAGGGCCTCTAGGATGCCATTTGGGACACAGGATAAAATGTGTCCACTCTCTCTGCACCCCCCCATTGTTTAACCTTCCCAAGTATTCTATTTGATTGACATTGGTGTTACAGAAATATTCTGTCTGAGACCTATCCTAACCTCTCCATGCCCATGTGGCAGTGCAGTGATTGGTCAAAAAGTATTCCACAGAGATAGAGTTTGGCCTATGTTGAAAGTGTTTAAAAAAGCGTTTGTTAGGTGTTAAACCTGTTAAAATATGTTTACAATTATTAAAATACCCCAAAAATAGATTGTGTTGAGTCATGTTTGGGAAATAAAGATAGACATGGTTTTAAAAAGGTGGTGGTAATATTTAATTTAGTATAGAAAGGTGCAGGCAGCTTAACTTATCCTGTCCCACGGCTCAACTTACCCCATACAAGATATATTTTCAAAACTGTAATGTTTACATGAATTTGGATTATTTCCAGGAATACACAACATCCTGAAGTATATGTATATATTTTTGTTAGAAATAATACTATAATTCCATTGACGGAGTGATGCTCAATGTAAAACATTGCTCAACTTACCTCTCTCCCCCAATGAATTCTTCTTCTTCTTTCCTTTGAAAATGAGGTGAAAGGAGGAGGAGAACACACTGTATACTTAAGCAATAAGGCACAAGGGGGTGTGGTATATGGCCAATAAGGGCTGTTCCTAGGCACGACGCAAAGCTCTTAGCCGGGGTATATTGGCCATATACCACAAACCTCCGAGATGCCTTATTGCTATTATAAACTGGCTACCAACAGAATTAGAGCAGTAAAAATACATGTTTTGTCATTCCTATGGTATACGGTCACATATACCACGGCTGTCAGCCAATCAGCATTCAGGGCTCGAACCACCCAGTTCATAAATCCTTTTGAGGAATGGTGGGAACAGACTCAAAGTCACTGCTCAATATTTCATCTGATTATTGTCACGCTCTGACCTTAGTTCTTTTGTTATGTCTTTGTTTAGTATGGTCAGGGCGTGAGTTGGGTGGGTTGTCTATGTTCCTTTTTCTATGATTTGGGATTTCTGTGTTTGGCCTGGTATGGTTTTCAATCAGAGGCAACTGTATATTGTTGTCCCTGATTGAGAACCATACTTAGGTAGCCTGGTTTCACTTTTGAGTTGTGGGTGATTATTTTCCTTGTCAGTGTTTGTGCCACACGGGACTGTTTCGTTTGTGTCGGTATTTCACATTGTTATTTTGTAGTTTAGTGTTCATGTAAATAAAGTATCGTTATGGACACTTACCACGCTGCGCATTGGTCCTCCGATCCTTCCTACTACTCCTCGTCAGAAGAGGAGGAGGACAATCGTTCCAATTATACTGTAGATTCTGGAGGTGCTGCATCTCTCCTCCATCCCCCGTCGAAACCTATAGCCAATACTACATTCATACCAGTTCAACATTTGTAATACACTGAGCTCTCTGCCTTTACATCCATCCGAGATATGCACATGACTTTATGGATATCGGAGCCCGCTAAAGAGGGAATTGATGATTTAGGCCTACAATGGTTACTTCTCATACCGTTGCCTTCTTATATTTTAATCATTGCTGGATGTGTGAAATTGCTGCTTCTCAAGCTACCATCAAATGTTGGCAAGGAGGTCCTCCCTAAAGTAACTTTAATGTTTCTCAATGGTCCCCTTTAATGCCGTTGTAACGGTTTTCCTTAGGTGAAGGAGAAGCGGACCAAAATGCAGCGTGGTTATATTGATTCATGTTTAATAAAAAAAAGATGAACACTACAAAACAATAAACGTAGAAAACCAAAAACAGCCCTATCTTGTGCAAAACACAGAGACAGGAACAATCACCCACAAACACACAGTGAAACCCAGGCTACCTAAATATGGTTCCCAATCAGAGACAATGACTAACACCTGCCTCTGATTGAGAACCATATCAGGCCAGACATAGAAATAGACAAACAAGACATCCAACATAGAATGCCCACTCAGATCACACCCTGACCAACCAAAACATAGAAACATACAAAGCAAACTATGGTCAGGGTGTGACAGCCGTATGTTTTCTATTCAAAACTTGACTCGTCTGTCTTCATGATGTAATGATAGATCAGATAGGGAGGAACTGCATTTACAGTCCTGTACCTCCTCTTTATATTATCTTCCTCTCGCTGTCTCATCCAAGGAACACCCTTAAAGGGAAAGTTCACCCAAATTACTAAACTACATAGTGGTTAGCGTTTGGAGACAGTGTCCAGGTAAACAAAAGCAAGGCAGGGATTGCTGTCTTACCTTGTCCATAGACTGCTTACAGGGTCATTTGGCTGAACTATCCCTTTAAGACAGCACAGGTAGTTTATTTAACGGAACATGTATGCTTGACTGGCACATCAAACCAAGAGAACAAGGAGGAAGCAATGTCAATGGAGGCCAGCTACATGAAATATCAATGACTGTTTCCCCATTTAATTTACTGGTTCATTAAGGATTAACTTCACTCCTGCTTTTCCTCCATAGTCATTCTGACCTAGGAGAGCCACTGTCTTTGCTTCCCATCTCTCCTGGTCTGGATGAGTTGGTTGATCTGGAAATACAGGCCTATTTTTTGGGCCAAAATGGCACCCTGTTCACTATGTAGTGCACTACATTTGATCAGGGCCTATACTGTAGGTCCTTACAAGGCTTTGGTCAAAAGTAGTGCACTATATAGGGAATAGGGTGCTATTTTGGATGCGACCCTCCTGGAACCAATACAGCACCCAGAGGTCAGGAGAAAGTCAGTGTTATTGTAGATGTTTATCATCTGTATATTTCATCTTGGCCTCTTGTCTTTGGAGATTTTCATACTGGTCTGTATAGGTATCAGATGTTCGAGGGTTGATTCATTAATTTAATATCCTGAGCTCAACACCCTGGGGGATTATGATGAGGCTATAGGAACAGTAACATTGAAATAGAATTACTATTTAATTAATTACATTTTCGATGAGCAGAGACAGCCCTGCAAATCAGGTTTCCTCAAGATGGCACCTGAGGTAATGTTCTTGTAAGTTCATGTACTGTAGGAAACGTAATCACAATTTACACTGAAATGTACAGTGAAGGGTGGATGGGAAAACATATTGAGACCATTGCAAGTCGAAATGATTGTACAGGTGTTTGCTGTGGTTAGGCTTTCTGTGAACTGTGACAGGAAACAGGAACATTTTATAATGTAAATAAAATAAATGTCATGTGGAAAATCACATGATTTCACATGTGAAATTCTACATTTGTAAACGTGTTTCTGGAACACTTAACGTGAATTTCACACATGATAATGTATTTTTAGAACACTTTACAAATTATGTGTTTCTGAAAAAAATGTTGTCACATGTCACATGTTGCTTTACGTGTTGTCACATGTTATCACATAAGATCACACGTGATCACGTGATATCACGTGAAACGTGAAATTCATGTGGGTTTTCCGTAAGAGTGAGGGCCATGTTAGGATGTCTGTAGGATGTTTTCAAGACTCTACCAGTCGTCAGGACAACACGTGATGTTCCCAGATGTTCCAAAAATCAACCCAAACCATTATAAGTAAAACATTTAATGGTATTGAGGTTTTTAAAGGAAGTGGTACGCTATTCAGCTAAAAAATGATTCCACCTGGGATTTGAACTCAAAAACATCTGGATTTTAGGTGCACTGAGCTTTCTGCTACACCACAAAATCTGTATTATTCTCAAGTCCTCTACACAAGTCCTCTACACATTCTGTACCTATAATACATCTCTGCACTTGGGTAAAAGAGTGCCACCTATTCTCATAATTGATTTCATTTATTTATTTCAGCAATTTGAGGGGTTTTCTGTATAGTTGTAAAATGTTGGTGGGGCATATTATTCTGTTTGAATAATCCTCCCGAATTCCTATGACATATATTATAATTATTCTTGAGCATATTTCTAACAAAGCTGAGAGGTACTTTGAAGTCCGAAGTGTAGGATTACAGATGTAATCAGTTATTCACACAGACATGGTGGTGTAGCAAGAAGATTGGACATTTGAATAATACTGTATAAATAAACATACACAATGTTGTCAAATATGCACATTGATAACAATGTACAGTTGAAGTCGGAAGTTTACATACACTTTAGACAAACACATTTAAACTCAGTTTTTCACAATTCCTGACATTTAATCCTATTAAAAATTCCCTGTTTTAGGTCAGTTAGGATCACCACTTTATTTTAAGAATGTGAAATGTCAGAATAATAGTGGAGAGAATTATTTATTTCAGCTTGAATTTCTTTCATCACATTCCCAGTGGGTCAGAAGTTTACATACACGCAATTAGTATTTGGTAGCATTGCCTTTAAATTGTTTAACTTGGGTCAAATGTTTTGGGTAGCCTTCCACAAGCTTCCCACAATAAGTTGGGTGAATGTTGGCCCATTCCTCCTGACAGAGCTGGTGTAACTGAGTCAGGTTTGTAGGCCTCCTTGCTCGCACATGCTTTTTCAGTTCTGCCTACAAATTTTTCTATAGGGTGGAGGTCAGGGCTTTGTGATGGCCACTCCAATACCTAGACTTTGTTGTCCTTAAGCCATTTTGCCACAACTTTGGAAGTATGCTTGGGGTTATTGTCCTTTTGGAAGACCCATTTGTGACCAAGCTTTAACTTCCTGACTGATGTCTTGAGATGTTGCTTCAATATATCCACATAATTTTCTATTTTCTATTCTGTGAAGTGCACCAGTCCCTCCTGCAGGAATGCACCCACACAACATGATGCTGCCCCCCCCCCATGCTTCACGGTTGGGATGGTGTTCTTCGGCTTGCAAGCATCCCCCATTTTCCTCCAAACATAACGATTATCGTTATGGCCAAACAGTTTCATCAGACCAGAGGACATTTCTCCAAAAAGTATGATCTTTGTCCCCATGTGCAGTTGCAAACCGTAGTCTGGCTTTTTTATGGCGGTTTTGGAGCCATGGCTTCTTCCTTGCTGAGCGGCCTTTCAGGTTATGACTTGTTTTACTGTGGATATAGATACTTTTGTACCTATGTCCTCCAGCATATTCACAAGGTCCTTTGCTGTTGTTCTGGGATTGATTTGCACTTTTCGCTACAAAGTACGTTCATCTCTAGGAGACAGAACGTGTCTCCTTCTTGAGCGGTATGACGGCTGCGTGGTCCCATGTTGTTTATACTTGCGTACTATTGTTTGTACAGATGAACGTGGTACCTTCACACATTTGGAAATTGATCCCAAGGATGAACCAAACTTGTGGAGGTCTACAATTGTTTTTCTGAGGTCTTGGCTGATTTCTATTGATTTTCCCATGATGTCAAGCAAAGAGGCACTGAGTTTGAAGGTAGGCCTTGAAATACATCCACAGGTACACCTCCAATTGACTCAAATGATGTCAATTAGCCTATCAGAAGCTTCTAAAGCCATGACATACATTTCTGGAATTTTCCAAGCTTTTTAAAGGCACAGTCAATTTAGTGTATGTAAACTTCTGACCCACTGGAATTGTGATACAGTGAATTATAAGTGAAATAATCTGTCTGTAAACAATTGTTGGAAAAATTACTTGTGTCATGCACAAAGTAGATGTCCTAACAGACTTGCCAAAACTATAGTTTGTTAACAAGAAATTTGTGGAGTGGTTGAAGAAAGAGTTTTAATGACTTTAATGACTCTCTAAATGTATAAACTTCCAACTTCAACTGTATGTTGAAAGCACTGTGTGTATCCTAACAACTAATTGCAGGGCATCACCTGTTTAATCCACATGTGAAGAATCATCACATGTGAAGTATCATCACATGTGAAGTGTTCCACAAACACAGTATATCATTTGGGAAATTAATTTGGCAAATGTGCAAAACATGACAGAGGCACATAACGTAGATTCAGATACCGTAGCTAGGCTAATTTTAGCCACAGCCAAACAGTGGTTGTAGGCTTGTAACGCTTATGTCATGGCGCAAATTCCATCTAGCTAGCTACCGGGGATGTTTACGGCAGGGCTCTGGAAGGATTTTCTGGTGCCCAACTCCGCCCTTTCCTCTTTGCCAAATTGACGTTGGTTTAAACACAGAAGTGTATGCTAGAACATTGGTTCATTGTGGGAAGCAAATCTCTATCTAGAGAGACTTTGCTCTTTCCAGTATCACTTAAGCCTCGTTAATACCTGGTTCTAACATCCGTTCTTTGTCCTGATCTTGTCCACTTTCTGATTGTGCCCACGTTTTTAGAAGGGTGTAGACGATTAGAAGACACATTGTGGTCTGATTGTGATTAGACCTTCCTGACCACTTCCGGAGTTAGTCAGACAAGCATTCTGTCTGGATATCTTCGAAGTGTAGATGGATCGGGACAGTGAAACCATTTAAATCACCATTATCCCACCTCTAAAATCATTGACAGGTGACGTGATTGACTTGTGGCATCAATATGTCTCTTAAAGTAAATAAACAAATATAATTTTGAAAGAATATGTAGACATGGAGGGAACAGGTCACAGGGATGGAACTTAAGGATTTTGGGCACTGGCCACCTGGGCTAGTAGACGACAATTTTTACTAGCCCAGTCTGAAAAGTACTAGCCACAGGCTAGCGGACTAGCTTAATTTTCATCCTTGGACCAGGATATCTTGTCACAGTGTGGACACCGTGGACGGATAAGAGATACATTTTTACCAACATTTGTATATGCAACGGCTATAATGTGGGCACAATAAGAATGTGGATAAGATCAGGACAAAGAATGCATGTTAGCACCAGGTATAAACAAAGCTTTACGTTATGTAATCTTGTGAATCGGCCTATTGGCCTTCGTCAGAGCTTTTGTGATTTTTCTGGCAAGAGCAGTTGAAGATACTGTATCATCAAATGATTCCCACGTACCTGCAACAAGCAAACTCAGATGTGCGAGGGCTTTTTCTATTAGGAAATAGATACATTCAAGTATGTTTTGCTGTTGTGCTCATCTGCCTTGACAGTCCAGGACTCTTACAAGAGACTCAGTTTAGGACATGCATAATTGTCTGAGTCATTGTGTCAGTGCGAATCTTCAGCCATTGTCGTTGCACCATAGTGAAGTGGTTGTATACTTCTAACTGGCTACACAGTGAATTTTAATGAGTTTTTTTCAGCTGCATTTGAAGACCTATTGGGATCAAAGGATGTGTGAGTTAGAGGGGGACTGTAGCTAAAAGACCGATATACAAACTCCCATACCATCATTATACCATAGCTGGAGGTGGTTTTTAATTGGAGGCAGTAGAGAGGGGGGGGGACGGGACAGAGAGAGACAGAGAGAAACAGGGAGAGATGGAGAGACTTCCTCCCACTTTCTCCCCTCACTTTTGTTTTATAGGCACTTTTTCCCTAGATAGAAACTCAGGTAATTATACTCTCTTGGATACTTTACACTACCGCAATCTCTATATGTGTGTGTAAGGTTCCAATCCGTACGGGCTGGCTGTCAAGTGTTAGGCTCCCACAGGTGTTGAGTGTCAAGTCCGATTACCTCAGAGAGTGTTGTAAGTGATAGAATGTATATTTCTTCCCCTCTCGTTTTGATGCAGACACACGCCTCCACCCTGTCATCCCTCCTTTAGATATGGTAATTACACACTTCGCTTCTCTCCTCAGTATAAATGTACAGCTATTAGGACAGCCTGTGCTCTCTGGCACAGCATGATATTCTGGTTATTTAGGTTTGCCGACTGGGCTATAGTAGGCCTCAATTCTCTCTCCTTCCTTCAGAGTGAATGGTTGCCTCCCTCTAAGTCTCCCAGAGGCACTCCTCTACCAGTTGCAGAATTAATGGGAATGAGATGGCTTGATTTATTTGTCATGGAGCCTTTACACAGAAAGTTCCTCAAAACGTCATGGTTCGTTCACCTCGGACGTAATCCAACAGTGGGTTTAGGCTTGGATTTTTAGACTTACTCTGAAGTCCTGGGGTGTTGAGAAATTGTCCCTGTCCTCTCCTGGCAGCAAGAGTAAATCATCTGACGTCGTTTATTTACGCGTGGCAAAGCGGTTTGAATTTATAACTTGGATACAGATGAACCTGGAGGATTAAATGTGGAGCTCCAGCCCGGAACCCCACATGAATGATGTCTCCGCTCTGTGCTTTCATTTCTGTGGCACCCATTATAAATGAATACAATATGTAGATTGTGAAAGGATTACTTTGGTATTTTTACAATGAAGCCATTTATCTACTTCCAGGTGAACCTGTGGATAAAAAAACGTGTGCTTCCGCATCCAGGATAAACTGTTAAGAGGTAGTTGTCAAGCCAATGCTAATGTCCAAATGTTGTAAATGAATGAATCAGTTTGACAGTAATCTATCTCCATAGTAAGACTCCATAGTCAGACCATAGCCTGTTTGTTAGAACAAGTCCAAATACAACAGAGTGGAGTCCCAATGTTTGAGAGTGACCTGAGTATGGTATTTTTGTTGTGTTTTTGTTCACATTGCTGCTGTATAAATAGTCTAACTGTGCATGCCTGTTTGTTTCATTTCATCCCAGTGCCATAGGGAGCGATTTGAACATTGCATGCAAAACAGGAACACATCATAAATCAAATCCATTCTTTTACCTGGTGATTAGCCAGATCGATCAGTTTCCCATTTATATTATTTTGAAAAGCTCAATAATTACTGACCATTTTATGGCTGTAACGGTTGTCGTCTTCCTCTTCTGAGGAGGAGTAGGAAATAGCGGACCAATATGCAGCGTGGTAAGTGTTGGTCATCTTTATTACACTGAACACAGGAAACAAACAAACAAGCGAATAAAGAAAAACCGAACCAGTCCCGAATGGTGAAAAACACTGAAACGGAAAATAACCACCCACAAACAAGAGTGGGAAAACAGGCTGCCTAAGTATGGTTCTCAATCAGAGACAACGATTGACAGCTGCCTCTGTTTGGGAACCATACCAGGCCAAACACATAGAAATAGAAACACAAGAACAAAACATAGAATGCCCACCCCAACTCACGCCCTGACCAACCTAAAATAGAAACATACAAAAGGTCAGGATGTGACAAGGGCCCCCATTTCTTTTTGGTTTTCGCTTTCAAAATCACACTTTTTCATAGAGCATCGAATTCAGTTGTTTTTCTAAGTACACAACAATGGTTAAACCTCATCAGAAGACCACATTTGAGGTCTGGGAAAAATTTGAGAATTATTTTGTTGCCATTTAATTCCAGTGAGCACCTAGCAAGAGGCTGTTGTTTAGCAAGAGACTGTTGTTTAACACTGTTTTAGTAGCGCCCGTGATTATAGAGTTTGCCATACAAAATATCCACTGGATTGAAGCAAATAATCATGATATCATTCTGCCAGGTAAGAATAGGTTATTTTCTAGTTAAATGTTAACTGAGTGTCATGACTGTCCTGACTGACTGTCCTGACCAGGTCAGGTTACAGGAGACCACAACCCTACAGATTATCTCTCAACCCCAACAGAGGAGGAGTAATCTAGGGGTCTGAAGATGTGGGGGGTTTTATGACCCATCACGCCCCTGGTAAATCTCAGGCCACAGACAAATTCCTTTGTCCTGTTACTATGGAGAACCAGCCTCAGAACATTAAACATGAAATAAAGAGACTTTGGAACAATGGTTTCCGTCAGCCACAATGGTGGTCATGACGATAGATGGAATATGAAAATGTATGTCATTTTTGTTTTGTTATTAAATGTTAATAGATGACGCTATTACGAAAACATTGTAATGTGAAGAGTTTTCCTAGTATATGTTTGATGTTTATACATTGTACATTGTATGGAAAATATCCAAATCAAAGAGAATGTTTTGGGGAAGATGAAATGTTAAGTTAGTTGTCTAAAATTGGATTTGAATCAAATCTAGACCTTGCCTCATTAACTTGGTACACCCAGAGAATTGCCTTAAAGGCGGTTACGCCCACTTCTCACCCAAGGGTATAAAACCTGTGAGTATAGAATTTACAGGAAGACTACGTGACCCCAGCTGCAGCAATGTCTAAAAAGTCAACGAACCCAGAACGCAACGCAAGTTTGAGGACTTACCCATTGTGTGTAACACGCGCTATAGTGTGTTGGCCGTGATACTAAGTTCTAATCAATAGCCTATAATGTGTTTCGTCGATGTGTATCTTTTATAATCATTTTAGCTTTTGAGTAAATAAATATTCAACTAAGATTGGTGTGGTACGAATTCATTGGTGAGACCCGGGTCCGTGCAGATTCACAGGCTATACGACATTCAGAACGAGATTGGTAGAGGCAACTGGTTAATTAGCGGCTGTTGTAAAATCGATATTCTGATATTCTTTGAGTTAATTTGGGAAATAAACACTCAATAAAAACGAGTTTTCTCATGGTGCCCCAGGTTAATGAGTTAATAATTGCTTGATTCAGTTAATCACGCAATTAGAAACTTGTAATCATTCGATGAGCAACAGTCGTCACATGAACTAATACAACGTCACGACAGAAGGTTTTCGGGAAAGCCTTTCCATCTACCAGAAGCCTTTTAATTAGCATCATGACAAGTCATTAGATTTGATAGGGCCCCACTATTTGCTGGTAGGAAAAAAGTGCAAATTCCACAAGTCATAGAGAAACAATCTAGTGCAAGGGAGTGTACTGTAGGCCATATTTGGCCTGGTTCTGCTAAATTGATCAACTACCTTTATTTCACTGCCACTTGGGAGTCAGCCAGTGATGAAGTGGACAGAAAAATCATCAGTCCATATGTAATTAATTGAAGCTAGCACGACAGCTGAATTACATTAAAGCAAGGCCCTGCAGCCACACAGAGAGCACTGCATGTGAGTGCTCCTTACACTAACTAGTTAAAACAAGGACATTGGCATAGCGACAAACACAGATTTGCCAGAGTATGCAGATTGCAATGTTACGATAAACATTTGTATTTATATATTGAACAAGGGATGTCACTTTGAGATTGACTACTGTGAACACAAATAACCATGATGCAGTAGACTGGTGATATAGATTATGATATAGGGTGGAGTTATAGTTCATGGGTTTGAATCCAGACTGGTAGCTATGATGGAGACATGGGTTGCGTCCCAAATGACACCCTATTTCCTTTAGTGCACTACTTTTTTTACCAGGGCCCATAGATCTCTGGTCAAATGTAGTGCACTGTGTAGGGAATAAGGTTATATTTGGGACGCACACCCACGGATTCACGCAAGTAGCATGATTCATATACCACAAAACCAACATACCAAATCTGTGTCTGTCCTTCAATGACTTCAATGACTGTAAAAAAAACAGCTATGGAGAGTGACACTTTAGATTTTCCCCTGAGATACAAAGCTAACCGTTCCCTTTGTGAAACGTGGTGGGCATACAGAATGGAAGTTGAACATACATTCAGGAATGATCTTCTCACTCATTCTCCTATCCATCCGTTACAGCCTAGCATGTAATCATGTTATCTTCATTACACACGCATTGGTTAATCAAACTCAGTCTGCACCCCAAATGACACCCTATTAACTATATAGTGCACTATTGTTGACTTGAACCTTATCGGTCCTGGTCAAAAGTAGTGCACAATGTCGGAAATAGCGTGCCATTCGGGACACAGCCTCAGACTGGTGACACAATGACAAACCAACACAACAAACAGTTAATGCACATGTTACAGTCACCTATGTCGCAATCAATGTCAATCCTACGTGATCAGGTAATAACAATAACCCTAACTAGACCGGACCATTATAGTACCTGGTTAAGTGTTTACACATCACAAACCAGTCATATAAGAGTGTGGTGTTTAAGCGTGCGTTTGCATTTAATGCATGCATTTGCATGTGTGTAGGATGAAGCTGCTGAGATAGGCAACACCACTATCGATTCTGCCACTACTCACTGCTCTGCTCTCACCTCTGGTTAAGCCACACACACATCAATCACAATCTGCTGGTATCCCTGGGGATGTCCCTATGGAACCTGGAAGGTTCTCTTGCTGGGGTCCACACAAAACATGACATAATACATAACATTAATAGACAAGTACAGAACAAGGACACTTATCATTCCATGTATCATCAAATCAAATGAAATTGTATTGGTCACATACACGTGTTTGCAGATATTATTGTGGGTGTAGCGAATACTTGTTCTTCTAGTTTCCGACAGTGCAGCAATATCCAACAAGTAATATCTAACAATTTCACAACATATATCTAATACACACAAATCTAAGTAAAGGAATGGAATTAAGAATACATAAATATATGGACGAGCAAGGTCAGAGTGGCATAGACCTAGATACAGTAGAATAGAATACAGTATATACATATGAGATGAGTAATGCAAAATATGTAAGCATTATTAAAGTGACATTATTTAAGTGACTAGTATTCCATTTATTAGAGTGGCCAATGATTTCAAGTCTGTGTGTAGGCAGCAGCCTCACTGTGTTAGAGATGGCTGTTTAACAGTCTGATGGCCTTGAGATTGAAAAATAGCTTCTGTCTCTCGTTCCCAGCTTTGATGCACCTGTACTGACCTCTCCTTCTGGATGATAGCGGGGTGAACAGGCAGTGGCTCGGGTGGTTGTTGTCCTTGGTGATCTTTTTGGCCTTCCTATGACATCGGGTGCTCTATGTGTCCTGGAGGGAAGGTAGTTTGCCCCCGGTGATGTGTTGTGCAGACCGCACCACCCTCTGGAGAGCCCTGCGGAAGGTGCAGTTGCCGTACCAGGCGGTGATACAGCCCGACAGGATGCTCTCAATTGTGCATCTGAAAAAGTTTGTGAGGGTTTTAGGTGACAAGCCAAAATTCTTCAGCCTCCTGGGGTTGAAGAGGTGCTGTTGCGCCTTCTTATGGATGGACCATTTCAGATCATCAGTGATGTGTACGCCGAGGAACTTAAAACATACCACCTTCTCCACTACTGTCCTATCGATGTGGATAGGAGGGTGCTCCCTCTGCTGTTTCCTGAAGTCCACGATCATCTCCTTTGTTTTGTTGACGTTGAGTGAGAGGTTATATTCCTGGCACCACACTCACAGAGCCCTCACCTCCTCCCTTGTTGGTAATCAAGCCTACACCTGTTGTGCCATCTGCAAACTTGATGATTGAGTTGGAGGCGTGCTTGGCCATGCAGTCATGGGTGAACAGGGAGTACAGGAGGGGGCTGAGCACGCACCCTTGTGGGGCCCCAGTGTTGAGGATCAGCAAAGTGGATGTGTTGTTTCCTACCTTCACCACCTGGGGGCTGGCCCGTCAGGAAGTCTAGGACCCAATTGCACAGGGCGAGGTTCAGACCCAGGGCCTCAAGCTTAATGATGAGCTTGGAGGGTACTATGGTGTTGAATGCTGAGCTATAGTCAATGAACAGCACTCTTGCATGCAGTAGGTATTCCTCTTGTCCAGATGGGATAAGGCAGTGTGCAGTGTGCAGTGTGATGGCGATTGCATCGTCTGTGGTCGTATTGGGGCGGTAAGCAAATTGAAGTGGGTCTAGGGTGACAGGTAAGGTGGAGGCGAAACGATCCTTTACTAGTCTCTCAAAGCACTTCATGATGACAGAAGTGAGTGCTACGGAGCGATAGTCCTTTAGTTCAGTTATCTTTGCATTCATGTACTAATCCTTTGCTCGGCTGTTACAATTGCTTTGTCTACGCAGGTTCTGATATCCTAATCTCACTGCAACCTTGAATCCTAATATCCTAATCTCACTGCTACATTGAATCCTAATATCCTAATCTCACTGCAACCTTGAATCCTGATATCCTAATCTCACTGCAACCTTGAATCCTAATATCCTAATCTCACTGCAACCTTGAATCCTAATATCCTAATCTCACTGCAACCTTGAATCATAATATCCTAATCTCACTGCAACCTTGAATCCTAATATCCTAATCTCACTGCAACCTTGAATCCTAATATCCTAATCTCACTGCAACCTAGAATCCTAATATCCTAATCTCACTGCAACCTTGAATCCTAATATCCTAATCTCACTGCAACCTTGAATCCTAATATCCTAATCTCACTGCAACCTTGAATCCTAATATCCTAATCTCACTGCAACCTTGAATCCTAATATCCTAATCTCACTGCAACCTTGAATCCTAATATCCTAATCTCACAGCACCAGTTTTTCTGTAAACACCAGAGAGAATCGCACAACATCAGGAACCATCCGTGTCCTTGGTTCTTCCTTTTGACGTCAATGCCTGAGCATGTTATTCATAGATGCTACTGAAAGCAAGTGCAACACACGGAAATGGAAATGCAATAATCATGTGGAGTTTCACCAAAGTTGTTAACTCTTGCCCAGTTCCCCTGGCGTGAGCAGAGCCACATATCATATCGTATGGAGCTGGACTTCACCCCTGCTATGTTCCCCTAATGTGAACGCAGCAACCTTGAATCATATGGGGTTGAACCTAAGTATCACAACACAACCATAGATGACACCCCAGGAGACCTGCACTGTGAGAAACATTGTGAGCGCGCCTCACTGCATGCAGAATTGACCGGAACTACAGATGCCAAAGAAAATATGAGAGAGAGAAATAGAGAGTAAGAGTGAGAGAGCGCGAAAGCGAGCGAGAGAGAGGAAGTGTGTGAATGTGTGTGCAGTTGGAACACATGTCCCTGAACTTGTTTTGGATACTGTAAAGGCAGAAAGGCTGGCTTTTGGCCATGGGTAGCTGAAACAGTCCAGTGGTGTTAAACTCAGCCCTCGGATACAGAGCTAGTCAGCCCTCTAAATGGGACACGTCTGTTGGTGTGAGAGTCAGATGGTGCTCGGGGCATCTCTCCACTGATGACTTCCCAGGCATGAGTGAGTCCAGTCCTTCGTGTTTGGCCTCAAGCTGGGGTGTTGTATATCTAACTGGGACAGTTACTGTTAACCATTAGGCTGGAATGACATATGAAAACAATGTCTGTATTCAATAGGGCACATTGTAGCTAAATGTTTTACCACTGAAAATATTGTTTGTTATTGGACGTTTAGGTAGTCCCTCTCTGTTTCTGTCTGTTTTCTTCAGTTTAGTGATTAATGAATACGACCGGATGTATTTGTTCACTGCGTGTCACGCCCTGGTCTTAGTATTTTGTGTTTTCTTTATTAATTTGGTCAGGCCAGGGTGTGACATGGGTTTTGTATGTGGTGTGTTTTGTCTTGGGGTTTTTTCGTACGTATTGGGATTGTGGCTTAGTGGGGTTTTCTAGGTAAGTCTATGGCTGTCTGGAGTGGTTCTCAATCAGAGGCAGGTGTTTATCGTTGTCTCTGATTGGGAACCATATTTAGGCAGCCATATTCTTTGAGTGTTTTGTGGGTGATTGTCCTTAGTGTCCTGATGTCATTGGTCTGTGTTTATGTGCACCAATATTAGGCTGTTTCAGTTTTCGTTACGTTTATTGTTTTGTAGAAAGCCGTTTTCACACCTAGAAAGCCGTAACACTGCGTTTATACTAATATTGGAAATATGGAAACACAGAGAGGAATAGGCGATGTATGCCATTCAGAGGGTGAATAGGCAAGACAAAAATATAAGTGCCTTTGAACGGGGTATGGTAGTAGGTGCCAGGCGCATCAGATTGTGTGAAGAACTGCAACGCTACTGGGTTTTTCACGCTCAACAGTTTCCCGTGCGTATCAAGAATGATCCACCACCCAAAGGTCATCCAACCAACTTGGGGGAAGCATTGGCATCAACATGGGCCAACATCCCTGTGGAAGGCTTTCGACACCTTGTAGTCGATGCCCCGACGAATTGAGGCTCTTCTGAGGGAAAAAGGGCGGTGGGGGGGTGCAACTCAATATTAAGAAGATGTTCTTAATGTTTTGTACACTGTGTATTTTCGGCAGGCATTAATCCAGCACAGTTGTCAAACACATGCTTGTTTGCAATTTCGACGTGTGAAACCCTAGAGCCATGATCGGTAATTTACTTGTCTTATATCGGTTGACTTGAGCCGAGGTGGGAGGGGTGGCAATATCTGAGGAGTGTCCTTAAAGGGTGACTGCACAAGCTTCATAAACAACAGGTGTGGACTAACAGTGAAATGCTTACTTACGGGCCCTTCCCAACAATGCAGAGAGAAAGAAAATGGAGAAATAATAGAAAAGTAAAACACGTAATAATAACAGTAATAATAAATACACAATGAATAATGATACAAGGTGTACCAGTACCGAGGCGATGTGCAGGGGTACGAGGTCATTGAGATAGATATGTAGAGTACCAGTCAAAAGTTCGGACACATGACTAATTTTTCTTAATTTTTTACTATTTTCTACATTGTAGAATAATAGTGAAGACATCAAAACCATGAAATAACACATTTGGAATCATGTAGTAACCAGAAAAACAACAAATCAAAATATATTTTAGATTTTAGATTCTTCAAAGTAGCCACCCTTTGCCTTGATGACAGCTTTGCACACTCTTGGCATTCTCTCAACCAGCTTCACACATATGCTGAGCACTTGTTGGCTGCTTTTCCTTCACTCTGCAGTAGGTGTATCCAAATGTTTGACTGGTACTGTACATATAAAATGACAGAGAGTAAACAGTAGCAGCAGAGTAAGTGATGATTCACAATAGTTAGTGCAAAAAGGGTCAATGCAATGCAACTATTTAACTAACTTAGCAGTCTTATGGTTTGGGGGTAGAAGCTGTGCATGGTTCAGTTGGTTTCAGACTCGATACCGCTTGTCGTGTGGTAGCCAGGGTTGGGTAGGTTACTTTCTAAATGTAATCCATTACAGTTACTAGTTACCTGTCCAAAATTGTAATCAGCAATGTCATTTTTTGATTACCCAAACTCAGTAACGTAATCTCATTCTATTCCGTTGCTCTTAGATAACTTTCCCCTTAAGAGGCATTAGAAGAAGACAAAATGTATGTTCCCAATTTAACCACATCTATTGCAGGATAAATCAATGTTAAAGTTTACATAGCTGGCCATATATGGATGTTAAATATTACTTTATAAGTTGGTTATGGAGGCTTCTTGTAACCCAGTGGTTTCCAAACCTTTTATAGTCCGTACGCCTGGAATATACTGTACATCTGTCCAAATGAAAGCTACCCAGTCAAATGCTAGCTATGGGGATTCATTAAAGTAAAAAATAAGTCTACATTGTCCAAACCGAAACAGTCACAACTGAAACAATTGACACCATAGAGATATACCTATTTTTTTTTATCTGTGTCATTATGACGTGTGACAGCCTCAATAGGTGCTGACAGTGCTGTCTCCATTTTAAAGTTGCATGCGCCATGCTCTACCAACTGAGCTACAAAGGACCACCATGTGGGTAGTGGACAAGTGCACACATTAGGAAGAAGTGTAGAGTAATGAAATGCATAGTAGGCAGGGGGCTCCAACCTTCCAAGAGCCAAAATATTCATGACATCAATTATGTGCTGTACTCTACTGTGCTGTACTCTACTGTGCTGTACTCTACTGAACTGTACTCTACTGAACTGTACTCTACTATCCTCTACTGTTCTGTATTCTACTGTCGTGTACTGAACTACACTCTCCTTAAATTTACTTACTCGAGTTTCTTACATTTGAAGAAAAGGCCCATGGAGTCTTGATCTAGTGGTCTTGGTATTGAGATCACTTGAGACCACGTAAATTTGGTCTTTAACTTGTCATGGTCTCAATTCACTGGGTCTGGGTCTTGGGACCAATGTCCAGGTTTAAATCTTGGTCTTGGCTCGTGATCTTGGACAATACCTTAATCGTTGGTTTACAAACCATGGACAACCCAATTTGAAGAAGACATTGCTCTCTGTTCATTGACTTATCGCTCCCACCGAATAGGAAAGCCTACCTAGTTCACTATAAAATGGTGGAAGCCCTCAATGGCAATGTCCACACTAAAACGGGTTATATCCATCTAGAGTACTCTATGTATCTCTATGATTGACACATGATTGTTAGTCCACTATATTTCTTGACACTTATTGGAAAACAAATATTTTATTGTGATAATAATACGTGTCATTCACATGTTCGCCATTAGATATGGTATGAAGTAAGCAGCTCATTTCAGAGTGAATATGCCAGGTCACAACTGAAACATGCAATGAACACGAGGGGAGACAGAGGGCTGGTTTCAAGAGCAGGGCGTTTATTGGAAAGGACCACAGGAGGAGGCAGGTAGCTGGGTCCAGGGGCGGGCAGAAGGTTATACAAAGAGTGTCCAAAAGGGAAACAGTACAGGCAGGGGAAAAGGCTAGTAACGTAGTCCGGGAGATCAGGCAATAGGCAGATAACAGGAAATCCAATAGGCTAAAGTACAGGCAGGAAATAGGCAAAAGGCGTGATTAGTGAAACAGGCAAAAACTATCATACACGGGAGACGTCAATCACAGGAAAACCAGCGGGCCAAAAGAAGTGTGTCACAAAACAAACAATACCTCACAGTGATTGAATGCAAAGAACTAAACTAAATGGTGTGTGATAATGACATACATGTATGTGAACAGGTGATTAGAATTCAGGTGACGGGGATCTGGAGAGGGAGCTGCGTTCAGGGGATCTATGTGTTTGAGAGTGTGAGATGGAAAATGGGCTGGAAAGTGAGCTGCATTCAGGTGATCTACGTGTTTGCCAGTGTGAGTTGGAAGCAGATGTTACAAAACAATGATATCACGACAGAAATGCCTGTTATCTTTCCATAATAAACATAGGGAATGCGACTATTTAAACATCCAACAACATGTGTTTATATTTTGTAATGTACTGTATGCTGAAGGCCAGAACTAATGAATAAATACTGAACAAAAATATAAACCCAACATGTAAAGTGTTGGTCACATGTTTTATGAGCTGAAATAAAAGATCCCATATCAAGAAGCTGATTAAACAGGATGATCATTACACAGGTGCAGCTTGTGCTGGGTACAATAAAAGGCCACTCTTAAATGTGCAATTTTGTCACACAACACAATGCCACAGATGTCTACATTTTGAGGGAGCGTGTAATTTGCATGCGGACTGCAGGAAGGTCCACCAGAGCTGTTGCCAGAGAATTGAATGTTAATTTCTCTACCATAATCCGCCTCAACATCGTTTTAGAGAATTTTGCTATACGTCCAACCCGGCCTCAAAACCGCAGACCACGTTTAACCACACCAGTCCAGGACCACATCTGGCTTCTTCACCAGGCTGGTGATTCTAAGGAGTATTTCTGTCTGTAAGACATCCCTTTTGTGGGGAAGAACTCTGATTGGCTGCGCCCCTGCCCAGTCATGTGAAATCCATAGATTAGGGCCTAATAAATGTATTTCAATTGACAGATTTCCTTATGTGAACTGTAACTCAGTAAAATCGTTGAAATTGTTGCATGTTGCGTTTGATATTTTTGTTCAGTAATGGAGTGTTTCTGTTTATTACTGTCACTTTCTGTGTGAATTATGAGTGGACGGGTCTTGTGTTGCCCGGGGTTCAGTGCGGGGGAAGGCTGCATTTGGGATAGTGCACAAAGTTTAATAGGGGCTTCCAGACACTGTCTGGGCCTCCTCCTCCGCTGTGCCCCCGGTGTGTCAAGGAGTGTGTGCCTCTCATGGTATGGTTAGATCTATGACAGTCTTTTGTTAAACTGACAGTGTTTCCTTTTATTTTTTCTTTATCAATTACGAGACAAAAGAAGGAAGCGAAAACAAATGTGTTGGAGGTCTCCTCTTGCTTTATCTTTATTTTGAGTTGCCAAGTGCAACATGGACTCATACTAGGAGCAACACTAGGGGTCCAACCTCCACTAGAAAGACAGGTTGGGATAAGGATTAGACTTTTGGGGGTAATTGTATTTTGTAACAAAAATCTATAAATTGTGGGAAGCGTATTGGAGGACAACTGGAGGTTGATTTACAGTTAGTATGGATAAGTGTATCAAAATGATGGTAAGGACAGTGATAAGTATCTTAAAATGTAATCATGGTAATGTGTGAATTAGCCATAATGCCAATGGTTTGGCTGATAATAAGAATAGAAGAGCAGTTTTGTTTGGGGTGCATGTTGGTGGCAGGGAAGTCAGGCACAGGAGAATGAACTTGGTATAAACAGAGTTATTTAATAAATGCTGACCAAACTCCAAAACAACCAAAATGTACAAACTAACAAAGTGGGTACAAAACCCGTCGCACACCAACACTAAATAGCACATCACATACAAACAAAACACTCCGACAATGACATGAGGGGAAACAGAGGGTTAAATACACAACATGTAATTGACGGGATTGGAACCAGGTGTGAAGGAAGACCAGACAAAACCAATGGAAAATGAAAAATGAATCAGTGATGGCTAGAATGTCGGTGACGTCGACCGCTGAACACTGCCCGAACAAAGAGAGGGACCGACTTCGGCGGAAGTCGTGACAAGTTTTTACATGGCTTAAGGAGGAGGGTTACCATATTTATTTTCTTCAGGAAATTCATTCAATATCTTCTGATGAAGTGGTCTGGGAAAAATAATGGGATGGTAAAATCTATTTCCGTCATGGGATTACAAAATTCAAAAGGTGTTATGATCCTACTCAAAAACAATTTGAGATACAATCAGTTAAAACAGATCCTCAACGAAGATGGATTGCCTTGAAATATATGACTTGATGACAAACAGTTATGGCTCATAAATCTATATGGAAAGAATAATGAAGTTTCAAACTTCTTTGAAAATATTTACAATAATCTAATTAGTTGCCAAAATGTAATGGTATGGGACTGCAACACAGTATTAAGTACATCACTAGACCATAAAGGCAATCATACTTCCAATTATCACCCTTTGGTGCTCAAAGAGATTATGAATATGCCTTCAGAAAGTATTCAGACCGCTTGACGTTGTCCACATTTTGTTACGTCATAAAATGAGTTATTTACACCCGGGGAACCCTTTGCAGGATAGATAGATCACAGAGAAGGAGTTATTTTCATACCACAGGGTAAAAAACACTTGTAATTCCAAGCCTCCAGAACTGTAAATCTATTTAGATAATGAACGAGAGGAGATGGGTAATGTTACAGGGGAAAAAACACAACGTGATTTAAAATGGTAAATGATGCCCAATCGTTTATTTTTCTCTCTCCCTCACATCCCCCTCTCTCATTTTCTCCCTCCCTCTCTCTCTCTCTCTCTCTCTCTGATCTGCAATCCCGCTTGATCTACCCCAAGACCTGTCCCCTTGCTCATCATTTCTGCCCCCCTTGTCTCTCTCTCGCTCTCTAGCTCCCTCACTCTTTGATGTAGTGTGCACTGTGCAGTGGGTCTGCACTCTGCAGTCCCGTTGGCTCTGGCACCGGCTATAAACGCCCAGGCGTCCCGTCTCGCACAGTCAGCGCTTTGGAGAGACGATCACCTGTTCCTCGGGGCCACACATCAAACGGGGAGCCCTGCTGACTGTGTGCACTAAGGCTGAGCTGACCCTGGCCATGGTCCCAACCACACACACTTACTCAGCACCCACCCGGCGTGAAGCAAATCCCGCCTCTGGAAGGCGTTCTGCTTTGTTTGCGTCAGCAGGCTCCTTGGACCAGAGGGGTAAACGTAGGTCAAAGTAGGATCAATGAGTTAGCCAGCTAACTTGCCTAAATATTCTGAAATAAACTTGAAAAGGCCATGGTCTAATTGACTCAACAAGCAAAAACGTACGTCTAAGTTTAACTTTCTTAACGCTCCAGAAAATCAAAGGTTACTTCCGGTTGTTTATCAAAGTTAGCTGGCTACCTCATTGATCCCGCGGTGTAGTATACCCATCTGTCCTTGAGTTTTAGTGTACATTTGGTGGTTTTAGTTGTTTTGACATTGATTTCATATGGATTTTCGGCAGAGGTCCCCATTTAAAGATTTGAAGTGTAATAGTTTATTTACGAGGTGGTAAATATGAAATAGGCCTGCGCACTGCTTAGAAATGTGTCTATCGCATGATGCTCAGCTGTTTTATTTGATCCAAATCATGTTCTCATGCTCGTCAAGCTGCTCCTCCTGTTGAAACATTTTCAGGCTTAGCCCTGTCAAGAGTTGATGACGGGTGACATTTTCTTCCTCTTCTACTCCATGCTGTATGAGGCAGACTGGTTGGTAAAGATTATCCCTGTTGGTTATTCCTGTCGGCTCACCATTCCTGTTGCCAGAACACATTCAGGCCTCATGACATCATTGTTAGAATGTAACTCCACACAGACAGCACAACAGCAGCTTCCAGAAAGGCACATACTTAATCAGGGCAGATAAGCTGCAACTTCACACTTTTTTGACAGCTGGCTTCTCAATTCCTCACTCTCTCTCACCAGTGGTTCACATCATAGCCAAAACTAGCCAGCTACATCTTAATTAACTTCAGCCGTAGATCCATACTAAAGGGGAGAAGTGGAAGCAATCGGAAACTTTGATTAACCAGGACAGACAGACGAACAGGTGCAAGTGTTGAGCAGATATAATACAGCAGGATGTTTATTTCTTGTTATGACCCCAGAGCATCATTGCAATTAACTTCTGGGAGAGGCAGTGGGGATTTTTCAGTAAGTTCTCTAAGTCAGTAATTAAGCCTATCTGTACTCTGGCTGTTATTCCCTTCTCACTTCTCGGTTTAATGACACAGAATTGCAAAGGTGTCCCAGTACAATAACTACACATGAATATTAGCATTTATCATGCATGAAAATGAATGATTAGATTCTCACAATACTAGCCCAAACTCCACAGGATTTCAAAATACCATGTATGTGACATGCATAACCATCACCTTGCTTCATGGTAGGCATGGTGTTAGACAGGTGACGAGCTGTGAGTGTGTGTGTGTGTGTGTGTGTGTGTGTGTGTGTGTGTGTGTGTGTGTGTGTGTGTGTGTGTGTGTGTGTGTGTGTGTGTGTGTGTGTGTGTGTGTGTGTGTGTGTGTGTGTGTGTGTGTATGTGTGTGTGTGTGTGTGTGTGTGTGTGTGTGTGTGTGTGTGTGTGTGTGTGTGTGTGTGTGTGTGTGTGTGTGTGAGAGAGGGAGAGAGGGAGAGAGAGAGATAGAGGGTGTTTGGGTACTTTTTGATTCTTTAAACAGTTTGTCTCATTGGACAGGTCAGAGTCTATGTTTGAAATTGTTGAGTGGTATGAAGGTTTTAGCCAATACACTGTAGTAGAGGTCTTCACAGGTCCAAGAAGTTTCGACCCGTTCAGAAATGGACCTGGAGATATCCCACCCGGACCCGATATGCATAAATCCTTTTTTGAAATATAGAGACCCGTTCCAAAGTGACCCCAGGACAACTAGACCCGTTCCTGGTCAGATACAAACCCTGGTCGAGCCGAGTGAGGGAAGCAGCAGAAAATAATTTTTTATGCTACTTTATTAACCGGAGCTGATAAAGCGTGAGAGGCGGGAGAGAGGTGCCGCTCTAGCAGGAGGGGCCGTACTGTGAGGGAGTTACAGAGGGAGGAGGAAGGGCGAGATGAGAGATGAGAGACGAGAGACAGCAACCAACCAAGCTGACTGCGTGCATTAAAAAGAGACATGTAGAGAGAGAGAGAGAGAGAGAGAGAGAGAGAGAGAGAGAGAGAGCGAGAGAGCAAGAGAGCGAGCTCATGGTTCACTGGTTCACGATGTGATTTTCTTCTTTTTTAATCAAGCTACATTTTATCCTCCTGCTGGCAAAGGGTTTTTATTCAACTTGTTTGTATGTCAGCAATCCCTTCAAGTGAAATCCAGGAGAGTGGCATTGACCCTGACCCCAAACATACTCACAAAGAAATAAACAAAGACAGGACCCCAAAACAAAAACAAGACCCTGCATTAGACATGCCAATGCTAAACTGAGATGAATTCAACCATACATCTTATAGGAGTTGGCTCACTGGCTATAGAAGTACCCAAGTGTCAGTATGCCACTCACTGGTCATCTGAGTGTATCACTCACACAAGCACACATGCACACACCCACACACACCCACTATTTTAAATCATTGCAATCCTAGAGATTCTTCCAGGGAATAGATACAATCATCAAATGACCGGCGCAGTGTTAAAGCCACACTAATATTGATCTTTGTCCCTCACTGTTTCAATAAACAGAAAGATCATAAATTCATTTCCAGCAACAATAGGTTCGTGGGAGGATAGAAACGTAAGCTGCTCGTCAAATTGTATCTCTGTGTTTTCACACTGCACAGTATTCTTGTTTGCTACCATGAGATTGAAACCCTGGGTCTGTGGACTGCTACTGACCAAATAGACAGTCAGCAAATATTACAATATATGTGTAAGAGATGTAGCCTAAACATGGCTTGGAAGATTAAATGGAATTCTGTATAAAATACAGAGCAAACATCTTAGCTGCAGGCTAAATAGTTACTTGACATGTGCCTGTAAATTGTAACACATTGACAAATGTTCAAATACAGTGCATTTGGGAAGTATTCAGACCTCTTGACTTTTTCCACATTTTGTTACGTTTACAGCCCTATTCTAAAATCAATTCAATTCAATTTATTCGTCAATCCACGCACGATACCCCATAATGACAAAGCGAGAGAAAAAAATATTTTTAGGCATTGAAAATGTATTAAAAATAAAAACAGAAATTTTAGGTATTCAGACCCTTTTCTATGAGACTCGAAATTGAGCTCAAGTGCTTCCTGTTTCCATTGATCCTCCTTGAGATTTTTCTCTGACATGCACTGTTAACTGTGGTAAATTCAATTGATTGGACATGATTTGGAAAGGCACACACCTGTCTATATAAGGTCCCACAGTTGACAGTGCATGTCAGAGCAAAAACAAAGCCATGAGGTCAAAGGAATTGTCCGTAGAGCGCCGAGACAGGATTGTGTCGAGGCACAGATCTGGGGAAGGGTACCAAAACTTTTCTGCCTCATTGAAGGTTCAGTAGAACACAGTGGCCTCCATCATTCTTAAATAAAAGAAAAGTTTGGACCACCAAGACTCTTCCTAGAGCTGGCTGCCCAGTCAAACTGAGCTATCGGGGAGAAGGGCCTTGGTCAGAGAGTTGACCAAGAACCCGGTGGTCACTCTGACAGAGCTCCAGAGTTCCTCTGTGGAGTTGGGGGACCTTCCAGAAGGACAAACATCTCTGCAGCACTCCACCAATCAGGCCTTTATGGTAGAGTGGCCAGACAGAAGCCACTCCTTAGTAAAAGGCACATGACAGCCTGCTTGGAGTTTGCCAAAAGGCTCCTAAAGGACTCGCAGACCATGAGAAACAAGATTCTCTGGTCTGATGAAACCAAGATTGAACTCTTTGGTATGAATGCCAAGTGTCACGTCTGGAGGAAACCTGGCACCATCCCTACAGTAAAGCATTGTGGTGGAAGCATCATGCTGTGGGGATATTTTTCAGAGGCAGGGAGTAAGGATCGAGGCAAAGATGAACTGCGCAAAGTACAGAGAGATCCTTGATGAAAACCTGCTCTAGAGCGCTCAGGACCTCAGACTGGGGTGAAGGTTCACCTTCCAACAGGACAACGACCGCAAGCACACGGTCACGACAACGCTGGAGTGGCTTCGGGACAAGTCTCCCAATATCCTTGAGTGACCCAGCAAGAGCCCGGACTTGAACCCGAACGAACATCTCTGGAGAGACCTGAAAATAGCTGTGCAGCAACTCTCCCCATCCAACCTGACAGATCTTGAGAGGATCTGCAGAGAAGAATGGGAGAAACTCCCCAAATACACGTGTGCCAAGCTTGTAGCATCATACCCAAGAAAACTCAAGGCTGTAATCACTGCCAAAGGTGCTTCAATAAAGTATGGAGTTAAGGGCCTGAATACTTATGTAAATGTGATATCTCTGTTTATTTGTTTTTTGTAAATTAGCAAAAATGTCTAAAATCCTGTTTTTGGTTTGTCATTATAGGGTATTGTTTGTAGGTTGATGAGGGAGAAAAAAATATTTAATCCATTTTACAATAAGGCTGTAACGTAAAACAAAATGTGAAAAAAGTTTAGGGGTCTGAATCAAATCAAATCAAATCAAATTTATTTATATAGCCCTTCGTACATCAACTGATATCTCAAAGTGCTGTACAGAAACCCAGCCTAAAACCCCAAACAGCAAGCAATGCAGGTGTAGAAGTACGGTGGCTAGGAAAAACTCCCTAGAAAGGCCAAAACCTAGGAAGAAACCTAGAGAGGAACCAGGCTATGTGGGGTGGCCAGTCCTCTTCTGGCTGTGCCGGGTGGAGATTATAACAGAACATGGCCAAGATGTTCAAATGTTCATAAATGACCAGCATGGTCGAATAATAATAAGGCAGAACAGTTGAAACTGGAGCAGCAGCACAGTCAGGTGGAAGTTGAAACTGGAGCAGCAGCATGGCCAGGTGGACTGGGGACAGCAAGGAGTCATCATGTCAGGTAGTCCTGGGGCATGGTCCTAGGGCTCAGGTCAGTTGAAACTGGAACAGCAGCATGGCCAGGTGGACTGGGGACAGCAAGGAGTCATCATGTCAGGTAGTCCTGGAGCTCAGGTCCTAGGGCTCAGGTCCTCCGAGAGAGAGAAAGAAAGAGAGAAGGAGAGAATTAGAGAACGCACACTTAGATTCACACAGGACACCGAATAGGACAGGAGAAGTACTCATAAATACTGGAGGCTGAGACAGGAGGGGTCAGGAGACACTGTGGCCCCATCCGAGGACACCCCCGGACAGGGCCAAACAGGAAGGATATAATCCCACCCACTTTGCCAAAGCACAGCCCCCACACCACTAGAGGGATATCTTCAACCACCAACTTACCATCCTGAGACAAGGCTGAGTATAGCCCACAAAGATCTCCACCACGGCACAACCCAAGGGGGGGGGGCGCCAACCCAGACAGGATGACCACAACAGTGAATCAACCCACTCAGGTGACGCACCCCCTCCAGGGACGGCAAGATAGAGCCCCAGTAAGCCAGTGACCCAGCCCCCGTAATAGGGTTAGAGGCAGAGAATCCCAGTGGAAAGAGGGGAACCGGCCAGGCAGAGACAGCAAGGGCGGTTCGTTGCTCCAGAGCCTTTCCGTTCACCTTCCCACTCCTGGGCCAGACTACACTCAATCATATGACCCACTGAAGAGATGAGTCTTCAGTAAAGACTTAAAGGTTGAGACCGAGTTTGCGTCTCTGACATGGGTAGGCAGACCGTTCCATAAAAATGGAGCTCTATAGGAGAAAGCCCTGCCTCCAGCTGTTTGCTTAGAAATTCTAGGGACAATTAGGAGGCCTGCGTCTTGTGACCGTAGCGTACGTGTAGGTATGTACGGCAGGACCAAATCAGAGAGATAGGTAGGAGCAAGCCCATGTAATGCTTTGTAGGTTAGCAGTAAAACCTTGAAATCAGCCCTTGCTTTGACAGGAAGCCAGTGTAGAGAGGCTAGCACTGGAGTAATATGATCAAATTTTTGGTTCTAGTCAGGATTCTAGCAGCCGTATTTAGCACTAACTGAAGTTTATTTAGTGCTTTATCCGGGTAGCCGGAAAATAGAGCATTGCAGTAGTCTAACCTAGAAGTGACAAAAGCATGGATTAATTTTTCTGCATCATTTTTGGACAGAAAGTTTCTGATTTTTGCAATGTTACGTAGATGGAAAAAGATGTCCTTGAAATGGTCTTGATATGTTCTTCAAAAGAGAGATCAGGGTCCAGAGTAACGCCGAGGTCCTTCACAGTTTTATTTGAGACGACTGTACAACCATTAAGATTAATTGTCAGATTCAACAGAAGATCTCTTTGTTTCTTGGGACCTAGAACAAGCATCTCTGTTTTGTCCGAGTTTAATAGTAGAAAGTTTGCAGCCATCCACTTCCTTATGTCTGAAACACATGCTTCTAGCGAGGGCAATTTTGGGGCTTCACCATGTTTCATTGAAATGTACAGCTGTGTGTCATCCGCATAGCAGTGAAAGTTTACATTATGTTTTCGAATAACATCCCCAAGAGGTAAAATATATAGTGAGAACAATAGTGGATAGACAATAGTGAATACTTTCTGAATGCACTATATACTACCTTGCAAAAGTATTGGATTTCTTCACATTCTCTTGTGTGACAAAGTGGGATTAAAATGGATTTAATTGTCATTATTTTGTCAACAATCGACACAAAATAACCGTCTTTGCCCAGTAGGACATGACTTGTACAAGGTTGATTTTATCCTGCACTCGTGTTGAAATTACAGCATATCTCATCTGTGTCTTTCATCTCATCTGAGTCCTCCTAATCAAATGCAGTCAAATTCATTTTGCAGCTGATGAACAGTGTGTGCCTCAATCCCTCTCCTTCAAATCAAGGCATTTTCTAATACCATTTGAAAATGCAATACCCAAATGAACTACCATCGTTGTCCCCGAGACCTCTAATCAAGAAAGCTGCTTATGCGGAGTAAGTTAGCATCCCAAAAGGTATCCTATCCCCATATAGGGCTCTGGTCAAAAGTATTGAACTATATACAGACGTGCTCAAATGTGTTGGTACCCTTACAGCTCATTGAAATAATGCTTCCTTCCTCCTGAAAAGTGCTGAACTGAAAAGCTTTTTTTTTAATCATGTTTTATACTTGCATGCTTTTGGTATGTCATAGAATAAAGCACAGAAGCTGCGAAAAGACATGAATTATTGCTTTTTCCACAAAGATATTCTAAAATGGCCTGGACACATTTGCTGGTATCCCTTAGAAAAGATGATAAATAATTGGATTATAGGGATATTTCAAACTATTTTGTTTCTTTAATTAGTATCCCACGTCTCCAATCTTGTAATCAGTTATTCAGACGATATAAATGGAGAAAAGTAGTGAATGTGCTGTTTGGTATCATTGTGTGCACCACACTGAACATTGACCAGAGAAAGCAAAGTATAGATTTGTTTCAGGAGATCAGGAAGAAAATAGACAAACATGGTAGAGGTAAAGGCTACAAGACCATTTCCAAGCAGCTTGACGTTCCTGTGACAACAGTTGAAAATATTATTAAGAAGTTTAAGGTCCAACCTCCATGGGCGCGGCCACAAGATGAAAAATCGACCCCAGATTGAACAGAAGGAGAGTGCGAATGGTAGAAAAAGAACCAAGGAAAACTGCCAAAGAAATACAAGCTGAACTCCAAGGTGTAGGTACGTCAGTTTCTGATCGCACCATCCGTCGCTTTTTGATCGAAAGTGGGCTCCATGGAAGAAGACCCAGGAGGACTCCACTTTTGAAGAACGACATTTTAAAAATCCAGACTGGAATTAGCTAAAATGCATATCGACAAGCCACTATCCTTCTGGGAGAATGTCCTTTGGAGTCAATACTGGAGCTTTTTGGCAAGTCACATCAGCTCTATGTTCCCAGATGAAAAAAATGAAGCTTTCATAGAAAATAACACCATACCTACAGTGAAACATGGAGGAGGCTTGGTTATGTTTTGGGGCTGCTTTGTTGCACCTGGCACAGGGTGCCTTGAATCTGTGCAGGGCACAATGAAATCTCAAGACTATCAAAGCATCCTGGAGCGAAACATACTGCCCTGTGTTAGAAAGCTCTATCTCAGTCACAGGTCATGGGTCCTCCTACAGGATAATGACCCAAAACACACAGCTCAAAGCACCCAAGAATGGGACTATTCTGAAGTGGCCTTCTATGAGTCCTGATCTGAATCCTATCGAACATCTGTGGAAAGAGCTGGATCTTGCAGTCTGGAGAAGGCACGCAGTCTGGAGAAGGCACACATCTGGGGCGGCAGGGTAGCCTAGTGGTTAGAGTGTTGGACTACTAATCGGAAGGTTGCAAGTTCAAATCCTCCGAGCTGACAAGGTATAAATCTGTCATTCTGCCCCTGAACAGGTAGTTAACCCACTGTTCCAGGTACAGAAGTCTCATTGAGAGCTTAATTGCAGTGATTGCCTCAAAAGGTTGTGCAACAAAATATTAGGTGAAATGTCCCAGCATTTTGTTCATGCCATTTTCATTTGTTTCATTATTTACAATATTATGTTGAATAAAAAAATCAAAAGTAGTCTGATTTCTATTAAATATGGAATGAACAATGGTGGATGCCAATTTCTTTTGTCAGTTTCAACTCATTTCAGAGAAAATTATGCATTCTTCGGTTTTTGTGGAGGGGTACCAACAAATTTGAGCATGTCTGTACAGGGAATAGGGTGCCATTTCTATTACAACCTTAGAGATCGCAGTCCAGGCTTCTCTGCCTGGCTTACTTTTGGGGATATCTTTATGAAATGTCCAACGTAACAAATGAAAGCAGACTCCGCCGGGTGACACCATCATTATTTCCATTTGTCTGATTTGCCTGAGGTTGTGAGATCCGTTTGTGATGGAAGCTGTGAAATACAGTTTCTGTTCAGGTCAGGAAGATTTCACTCCTTAAATTCCAGAGATGACTTGAGCCTTACATCAACAAATTCCAGAAGAGCAAGACATGAGATGTGATCCACACACAAAATGTCAAGACATCCACAATGACAATTGACTCAGTGGGAAAATAAATCACACTGTCATTTTAAAAGAAACGGATTACATTTCAAAATGGCCGTCATACGTTTCATGCATTGCAGTTGAAAAAGCCATTTCACTTTATTATATTTTCATCAATAACACAAGGTTGAGCCATTGATGCTTTTCCTTTATGTATTACAGAGTGTTGCTGGAATGTCATACCATATTACTTCTATTTTGACAGAGACACAAACCAGTTTACACTGTCAAAAAATGATGAGAAATGCATTAGGAAATGCATTTTACCCCATCCCAGCAGATAAAACATATTGTTCAATGCTTAACAGAGAACTTTGAGGAAAACAGTCCTGCCCCACCCCACACCCTGGGTGCACGTTTTGGTTTTTCCTCTAGCATTACACAGCTGATTCAAATAATCAAAGCTTGATGATTAGTTTGATTATTTGAATCAGCTGGGTAGTGCTAGTGCAAAAACCAAAACGTGCGAGATTGACATGGAGAGCTATCTATCAATTGCATATATTTATAAAGCCCTTTTTACATCAGCAGTTGTCAAAAAGTGCTTACATGGAAACCCAGCCTAAAACCCCAAAGAGCAAGCAATGCAGATGTAGAAGCACGGTGGCTGAGGGTTGAAACAGCAGGTCCAGGACAAGGTAGCACGTCCGGTGAACAGGTCAGGGGGGGATGTAACCTCACCCACTTTGCCAAAGCGGAAGCCCTATGCTCCCAAAGGGGCCAAGAGGATGAAGTCAAGTCAGAGTTTGACTCGATAATCATCAGTACTATAGCAATATAGAATAAAGGTGCACTAATCAATAGACATCTATGGAGATGATGACTCTTAAACATTGCATGACCTGTGCTTCCTGCTGTTTGTGTGTCTGCTGAACTCATTTGAACTAGGGACCCATCATGCATCATATCCACGATATGAATCACTGCGGAAGCATTTTGGCTTGTGCTAACGAGGTTTGATTGCTCATTTGCTCTCCCCTCTGATTAGCTGTAATTAGTGGTAAGAACTCATGGATCCTTGGTTTCCCTCAGGCCACCCAGGATACTACAAATCGAGACTGAGACCCAGGATTTCCAATCACATCAGTTACAGCTTGTAAATGCATTTCCAGACATACACAGAGTAGCCTATACACTGAGTCTACCAAGGAATACCTTCCTACTATTGAGTTGCACCCCCCCACCCCCTCCCTATTTACACTCAGAACAGCCTCAATTCGTCGGGATGGATCTACAAGGTGTCGAAATCTTTCCACAGGGATGCAGGCCCATGTTGACTCCAATGCTTCCCACAGTCGTGTCAAGTTGTTCTTGATGCATACGGCAAACTGTTAAACATAAAAAAAAACAGCAGTGTTGAAGTTTTTGACACAAACCGGTGCGCCTGGCATCTACTACCATACTCAGTTCAAAGGCACTTACATTTTTTCTCTTGCCCATTCACCCTCTGAATGGCAACACGCAATCCATGTCTTAATTGTCTCAAAGCTTAAAAATCCATCTTTAACCTGTCTCGGACTGAAGTGGATTGAACAGGTGACATCATAAAGGGATCCTAGCTTTCACCTGGATTTACCTGGTCAGTTTATGTCATGTTCTAAATATTTTGTGCATTACTCTGTGCATTTACCTACATTACAGGATAGAGGATATGCACTGTGTCACTATCACTCATATGCATACTGCACAGCATATGGTTATTCACAGTGCATACTCACATAGCATACATCCAGGAATCCTCTTTGATAGAGGATCTTTTGTGTCTCTGATAAATGATTAATGATGATGGATGATTGGTTTTGTGCTGCTCTAACGTACATTTTCATGCAATCAGAGGTTAGAACAAGAGGCACAGAGGAAGTATCTGATTTCTATGGTTTTGTGCTGCTCTAACGTACATTTTCATGCAATCAGAGGTTAGAACAAGAGGCACAGAGGAAGTATCTGATTTCTATGGTTTTGTGCTGCTCTAACGTACATTTTCATGCAATCAGAGGTTAGAACAAGAGGCACAGAGGAAGTATCTGATTTCTATGATCAATCAGATTATTGTATGTCATATCAACCAGTATTATTGCTTTGATGTTATGGTCAAATGTTTTTAAATGATTTAATAAATTACACCAATTTATAACACAGATGTTCTCCAATAACTTGTTGAAGACCACTGCAGAGTAGAAAAGTGTTGAAGTTAATTCAAACAATTCAAGTGAGTCTAGAGTAGGTTAGCATTCTATATTACTCATGGTCAATAACTTCCACATATAATATTATATAGTGTAATAATAACTGATACGATGAAGATATTATTGTTGTGAATCAAATAATGTAGTAAGTTAATAACGGATGTATGTATTTTCTTTGCGCACTTCGTCTCTCACAGTTGTAGGCTATTCCATGGTTACATCGAATTATATGGTTTACATGGGGACATAGACGTAGCCTTGAGGTTCATAGAGATGCTATGTTGAGGTTCATAGAGATCCTATGTTGAGGTTCATAGAGATCCTATGTTGAGGTTCATAGAGATCCTATGTTGAGGTTCATAGAGATGCTATGTTGAGGTTCATAGAGATCCTATGTTGAGGTTCATAGAGATCCTATGTTGAGGTTCATAGAGATCCTATGTTGAGGTTCATAGAGATCCTATGTTGAGGTTCATAGAGATCCTATGTTGACGCTCATAGAGATGCTATGTTGAGGTTCATAGAGATCCTATGTTGAGGTTCATAGCGATCCTATGTTGACGCTCATAGAGATCCTCTGTTGAGGTTCATAGAGATCCTATGTTGACGTTCATAGAGAACATATGTTGAGGTTCATAGAGATCCTATGTTGACGTTCATAGAGATCCTGTGTTGAGGTTATTGTTATTTCTCTGACGTCATATTTGAGCGGGAGGGCGCGGCACAGCCCGCGCTGTGCGTGTGCTCGAGTCTCCGCTGAGCCGCGGTGTTGTGCTTGTCTCTCTCATACTCCGCTCTACAAAGTTTGGCGAGCCATATCCTTCTGCAATCAAACAGCAAAGATCTAACATCGTTTCGCTCAGCATAATTTCCATATTTTACAGACACAAAAAAAGGAACAGAAGGAACTAATATCCAGAGGGTAAGTTACCAATATCCCGGATTGGTGAAATTATGCATTACGCATTAAGCTTTAATTGTGTTATCACAGTGAAAATACGATTCAATTACTCTGTATATATAATGGAGTTGGATCGTTTCCATTCGTTTTTTGAAAGGCACATAGGAAAGTTGGTTTAATATACAAACGTAAATTATAAATTATAATTTGACGCACACCTTCAACTTTTTTATTGTTATTTTTTCTCTCTCGCTGGTTTCATTCCCGCATAGCCATAGGCATATGCTGGTAGCCCCATTATCTCCTTTTCTTTAGGTGGTCAAGCATAACCAAATATGGAAGGCACCCCGGTTGAAATTTTCAAAGAAGACAAGTGCCTCACGGCGCTCGTCGAAGACTGTTATATGAATGCTACTTCGCAGTCTGGATACCCAGAAGGTCACAATCTGACTTTTGACTCTGACTGGGAAGAGGATCCCATGTCCCCAATCATCCCCATCATCACAGCTGTGTACTCCGTGGTGTTCGTGGTGGGCCTGGTGGGCAACTGCCTCGTCATGTACGTTATCATCAGGTAAGGTTTATCGTGATCTATTTGCTCACTCACCTCAATATTGCATTGATATCAACTTTGACAATTTATAGGCTATTGCTAAAGATTTTGGGTAAATTAAGGGTATGCAAAAAATACAACAATACAGTAAGATGCCCATGCAATACACCTGACTACATTTTAGCACAGAAAAAGCAAAAAGTGCATCTTTCTGACATCTGCAACACTTGTGAGCCACCCAGTGGCAGGTGCATGTTTAAACTTTATTGTACAAAGTGTACAAACACTATATGATGTGTTGATTATTTTGTTTCAATCATGACCCATACTGTGCCGTTCTATTGGAGGGAACAATACCTTTTTACTATTGGGCTTTTTTACAGTTGGAATGCTACTTTCCTGGGGCAATGTTTAAAAGTGTTTTAAATGTGTAATTTAAAACCAGGGGTCCTCTATAATGCCTGCACCTCATTGGGTTTTATTTATGTGGTGTAGACAAATAAATCAGAGCTGGTATCATGTGCATTGCACCAACGCCTCACAAAGTGCTCCAGACTAGACAATTACCGCAAATCAGATTGATCGCACATTACCTGTCTTCCATAGGGCCATTCCGTCACCTCCCTAAGTTAATTCAATTCTATTGGTTAGCTAAATGTGATACTCTCAGCTATCCGTTTTTTTGTAGCCAGCTCAGTTCAGAATTTGTATATTTTTTTTATCTGGTTGACTTATTTTTTATCTTACATATTTTCTTCTTAATATAATTTTCCTAAATTATACATTTAGTAATTTCGTTTACCCAGAAGTCAAATTCTATTCTTTCTGTCCAGGAGAGATTATACATTCAGCAATCAGGAAATTGAATGCACTTGCAAAGTGGATCCAAATATGCCTTATTTCATATGATTTATTAGCATATAACCATATGGGCATAATGGAATTCCTCTACTGTACTTCTGAACTGAAGTGGCAACATGTCTCTGTTGTTATGGTTAAATTACCACCACCGTGCTGTGATTGATTTTAGGGAAGATTATGGTTTCAGTCCTGTTGTTGTGGTTAAATTACCACCACAGCGCTGTGATTGATTTTAGGGAAGATTGTGGTTTCAGTCCTGTTGTTATGGAGTTATTTCACTGGGGTCTGTCCATAAATCACCTGTGACAGAAGTCATTGGAAGATGGAGGCCTCATCACCCCTGCAATGGCTGTAACTTTATCATGTACTCCTAAGGACTAGGATTTGACTATGGTTGTGTCCCAAATGGCACCCTATTCCCTAAATAGTGCACAATTTGACCAGAACCATATGGGTAACATACAATATGTGTGGTGCAAAATGCACAAAATGAGAGACATGCTTTTTATGGGAGGGTTAAACGATATGCAAATATACAGTACCAGTTAAAAGTTTGGACACACCTACTCATTCAAGGGTTTTTCACATTGTAGAAATAATAGTGAAGACATCAAAACTATGAAATAACACATATAGAATCATGTAGTAAGCAAAACACTGTTAAACAAATAAAAATATATTTTAGATTATAGATTCTTCAAAGTAGCCACCCTTTGCCTTGATGACAACTTTGCACACTCTTGGCATTCTCTCAACCAGCTTCACTTGGAATACTTTTCCAACAGTCATGAAGAAGTTCCCACATATGCTGAGCACTTGTTGGCTGCTTTTCCTTCACTCTACGGTCCAACTCATCCCAAAACATCTCAATTGGTTTGAGGTCGGTTGATTGTGGAGGCCGGGTGATTTGATGCAGCACTCCATCACTCTCCTTGAGGTGTGTTGGGTCATTTGTCCTGTTGAAAAACAAATGATAGTCCCACTAAGTGCAAACCAGATGGGATTGCGTATCTCTGCAGAATGCTGTGGTAGCCATGCTGTTTAAGTGTGCCTTGAATAATAGATAATTCACAGATAGTGTCACCAGCAAAGCACCCCCACACCATCACACCTCCTCCATGCTTCACAGTGGGAACCACATGCTGAGATCATCCAACACGATTGGAACCAAAATTCCCTAATTTAGACTCATCAGAACAAAGGACAGATTTCCACGTGTCTAATGTCCATTGCTCGTGTTTCTTGGTCCAATCAAGTCTCTTATTATTATTGGTGTCCTTTAGTAGTGGTTTCTTTGCAGCAATTTGACCATGAAGGCCTGATGCACGCATACTCCTCTGAACAGTTGATGTTGAGATGTGTCTGTTACTTGAACTCTGTGAAGCATTTATTTGGGCTGCAATTTCTGAGGCTAGTAACTCTAATGAACTTATCCTCTGCAACAGAGGTAACTCTGGGTCTTCCTTTCCTGTGGCAGTCCTCATGAGAGCCAGTTTCATCATAGTGCTTGATGGTTTTTGCGACTGACTACCTCATGAATCTGGTTGAGAGAATGCCAAGAGTGTGCAAAGCTATCATGGACTTATCATGAGCCTGGACTTGAACGAGATCAAAGATCTCCGGAGAGACCTGAAAATAGCAACGCTCCCCATCCATCCAGAGCTTGAGAGCATCTGCAGAGAATAATGGGAGAAACTCCCCAAATACAGGTGTGCCAAGTTTGTAGTCATACCCAAGAATACTCTATGCTGTAATCGCTGCGAAAGTACTGAGTAAAGTGCTGAGTAAAGGGTCTGAATACATATGTAAATGTGATATCTGTTTTTTTGTTTTAATACATTTGCAAAATTGTCTTAAAACCTGTTTTTGCTTTGTCATTATGGGGTATTGTGTGTAGATTGATGAGGATACATTTAAAAATATATATATTTTAGAATAAGGCTGTAACATAACAAAATGTGGAAAAAGTCAAGGGGTCTGAATACTTTCCAAAGGCACTATAGAGCCTATATTCTTCATTATAAACGGGGTTGTTCGAGCCCTGAATGCTGATTGTCTGACACCGTGGTATATCAGACCATATACCACTATTATGAAAAAACATTTATTTTTACTGCTCTAATTACGTTGGAAACCAGTTTATAACAGCAATAAGGCACCTCGGGGGTTTGTGGTATACGGCCTGTATACCACGTCGTGCGTAAGAACAGTCCTTTGCCGTGGTACATTGGCCATATACCCCACCTCCTTGTGCCTTATTACTTCCAACTCTGTGGCAACAGTTTGGGGAAGGCCGTTTCCTGTTTCAGCATGACAATGCTCCCATGCACAAAAAGATGTCCATACAGAAATGGTTTGTCAAGATTGGTGTGGAAAAACTTGACTGGCCTGCAAAAAGCCCTGACATCAACCCCATCGAACACCTTTGGGATGAATTGGAACACCAACTGCGAACCAGGTCTAATCGCCCAACATCAGTGCTTGACCTCACTAATGCTTGTGGCTGAACGTAAGCAAGTCCCCACAGCAATGTTCCAACACTTTCCAACAGTCATGACAGCTGTAGGGAGCTTTGGCTCCACCTCCTCTTGGTTTCTTCCCCCCTCACCCCCTGGTTACAACATGGCTTGTATGTGTGTAGGGGGAATGGAAAGTTCAAGTGACTGTTTTTAATTTGTGGAAAGTCTTCCCTAAAGAGTGGAGGCTGTTATAGCAGCAAAGGGGGGACCAACTCCGTTTTAATGCCCATGATTTTGGAATGAGATGTTCGACCAGCAGGTGTCCACATACTTTTGGTCATGTAGTGTATTATACTTTGACTAAAACAATGACTTATTGACTTAAATTGTTGCGCAACATCATGGGTAAGCTCTGGCCATCATCTTTCAGCTTGAAAAAGTGGATTTCAACTGGTGTGGGTGTTTAAAAGTATGACAGCTGCTAAGCTAGCCCTGCCAAGGTTTTTTTTCTCCATATCAAAATATCAGACAGAAATGACTTTACTCATTTATACAGTACATGACTGTTGTCATTTTCTCCCCTAGTTACATGTATAGTTGTTTAGAGATAAAAATACCTTGAATGAGAATTGAATTACTTTTAGTCTGCCTCATGTTGTTGGGACTATCAATAGAATCACCAGCTGAGATGATAACAATTTAACAGATGGATGAGTTTTCCCATTGGGTTTCATCAAGTTCTTTAATTAACTGTCAATAACAATCTTACATCAACCTGAGTTCAAATACTATTTGAAATCTTTCAAATACTTTTGGACCCAACCATTATTTTAATTGTATTTAAACTATTCCATGACCAGCACACTTGATATAAATGATTAAACTAATCATCAAGCCCTTGAATCAGGTGTGCTAGTACAGGTCTACAACAAAATTGTGAAACATCCCAAGTATGGATAACACATAGACCTAGATAGACATTGCATCATTGTATCTGCCTCATTATGGGATTTTTGAGCGCATTGGCAGTACCATTGAGGCAATATCCATTTCGAAGTAGTCAATTTGCTTCTTCTACTACTTTTATGAGTTTGCAAACAAACAAGATGGGTGCATACTGCCACCTAGAGGGTGTTGTTTGAACAGGTATAAAGTCCAAATGTGTGATTTAGTGCCATCTGCCACTATGGAATGTTTGCTGATCCCTGTTGATGACCCAGATTGAATCATGTGATCCTTCCTAACCCATAGGAAGTCCACCCAGTTGACAACTTAAAAATGGTGAAAGTCCTTAATGCTAAAATGGTCTTTTGGGCACTAGAGTCCTCTATCTATCTCTATGTGGTAACTGCCTACGTGAAATGTGTCTGGAAGTGGGCATGGTGAAATAAGTGGGTGGATCATCGGCGATGGGCGTAACATCAGTGCTATGTGATTGGTTAGACAGTTTTGAATGAGCGGTGTTGTTTTTAAATTCTTTAAATGTTTTCATTGGTCAGTTCCTGTGTGGTGATGCTGGTTTTATCGGGACTGATAGTTTGTTTACGTAGCAGTTTAGGGGAACTAACGTAGAAGATGGCTGTTCCAAGATGGCTTAGCAGTCGGACGTGTGTTTTGTCTTGTCCTGTGTAAATATCATTTTCTTTTCGTATATATTTCGTATAAATTTTAATCTCACTTTCCATCTACGGACTGAGTATACTCTCCTGCAACCCGCCTCACCCAATGTGGTACGGATCTACTATTCTTATACTTTAGAACCGGAACCAGCCATAGCTCGGTCAATACCTGCCAGTCTACACAGCGCGATATCAACCCAGAGCATATCGAACTGCTTTTTCTCTACCACATCTCCGGATTCCTACCGCAAGCTCTGAAACTTTACACCAGATCATCGCAGCTAGCAAGCTGCAATCCGAGTGGCTGGCGTCTCTGTCCCGAAGCAAGCACCAGTTAGCCTTGAGCTAGCCTCGAGCTAGGCCCATCTTCCGGCCAGCCGAAGAGGTCCACCAGCCAATTGGGCTACAATACCTCTTTTGCCAATTGGCCTGGACCCTTTACTGCCGACATGGAGCCCCGCCGATCCATCACAACTGGTCTGGTGGTTTCAACAGGCTCTTCCATTGTGACGTCGCCAAAGGCCCATCTGCTAGCCCCGGCCCACTAGCTGTCTGAATCGCCGTGTCTCCAGCTCGCCTAGCGTAGTAGCGGCTACTGAATTGGCTCCATGACACACCTATTGCTACTCATTGGACCCTATGATCACTCGACTACACATGCCTCTCCCTAATGTCAATATGCCTTGTCTATTGCTGTTTTGATTTGTGATTATTGTCTTATTTCACTGTAGAGCTCCCAGGCCTGCCCAATAGGCCTTAGATAGCCCTTTTGTCCCACCCCCCTACACATGCAGTGACCTCACCTGGCTTAACTGGTGCCTCTAGAGACAAAACCTTTCTCATCGTCACTCAATGCCTAGGTTTACCTCCACTGTACTCACATCCTACCATACCCTTGTCTGTACATTATGCCTTGAATCTATTCTTCCACGGCCAGAAATCTGCTCCTTTTACTATCTGTTTCGAACGTACTAGACGACCAGTTCTTTTAGCCTTTAGCCGTACCGTTATCCTACTCCTCCTCTGTTCCTCTGGTGATGTAAAGGTTAACCCAGGGCATGCAGCCCCCAGCACCACTCCCATTGCCCAGGCGCTCTCATTTGTTGACTTCTGTAACCGTAAAAGCCTTGGTTTCATGCATGTTAACATCAGAAGCCTCCTCCCTAAGTTTGTTTTATTCACTGCTTTAGCACACTCCGCCAACCCGGATGTCTTAGCCGTGTTTCAGACACGAAACCTGGCTTAGGAAGGCCACCAAAAATCCTGAAATTTCCAGCCCCAACTACAACAATTTCCGGCAAGATAGAACTGCCAAAGGGGCGGAGTTGCAATCTACTGCAGAGATAGCCTGCAGAGTTCTGTCATACTGTCCAGGTCTGTGTCCAAATAATTTGAGCTTCTACTTTTACAAATCCACCTTTCCAGAAACAAGTCTTGTTTATAACAACCGTTGCCGCTTGTTATAGACCCCCTCAGCCCCTAGCTGTGCCCTGGACACCATATGTGAATTGATTGCCCCCCATCTATCTTCAGAGTTCGTACTGTTAGGTGACCTATACTGGGATATGCTTAACACCCCGGCCGTCCTACAATCTAAGGTAGATGCCCTCAATCTCGCACAAATTATCAAGGAACCTACCAGGTACAACCCTAAATCCATAACCATGGGCACCCTCTTAGATATCATCCTGACCAACTTGCCCTCTAAATACACCCCTGCTGTCTTCAACCAGGATCTCAGCGATCACTGCCTCATTGCCTGCGTGCGTAATGGGTCCATGGTCAAACAACCACCCCTCATCACTGTCAAATGCTCCCTAAAAGACTTCAGCGAGCAGGCCTTTCTAATCGACCTGGCCCGGGTATCCTGGAAGGATATTGACCTCATACCGTCAGTATATGATGCTCTCGCTCACAGAAACAGTCTTGAGTGGCAACAAATCTGCCCAATTAGCTGTTCGCTTTCCATACACTCACTTGTGTTGATACGCCCGTCTATGTTGACACACCCATGTTCCCGCAGCCATGTTGAGTTGCAGTTACCCATGACTTAAACGTCTGGGGGTCCCCGAGTAGAGGTTTGAAAAAGGCTGCTCTAGTCTGCCAGATGGATGGAGTTTGCACTGGAGTTCCACTGTGCCAGACAAGCTGAATCAAGCCCAGATAGAGTATTTCAGATGATTTCAATTTGTATTTAAACTCAGGTGTGGACCTAACACATTCTACCCTCCATTCTTGACTCTGTTTTGAAACAGGTATACAAAGATGAAGACAGCCACCAACATTTACATCTTCAACCTGGCTCTGGCCGACGCCCTGGTCACCACGACGATGCCTTTCCAGAGTACTGACTACCTGTTGAACTCGTGGCCGTTTGGCGAGGTGGTGTGTAAGGTGTTCATCTCCATCGACTACTACAACATGTTTACCAGCATCTTCACCCTGACCATGATGAGTGTGGACCGCTATGTCGCCGTCTGCCACCCGGTCAAGGCCCTGGACTTCCGGACGCCGATCAAAGCCAAGATCATCAACATATGTATCTGGATGCTGTCCTCTGCAGCAGGGGTACCAGCACTGTTACTGGGTGGCACCCAGTCCAACAATGGTGAGAGCGCTGGTATGCATACATGCCGGTACACACTAAATCATAAAAGCACGCATACACACACACACACTAATGAAGCACACACACACACTCATGAAGCACGCACACAAACATGAATTCTTGAATATGCACGTACGCAGGCAAACACACACACACACACACACACACACACACACACACACACACACACACACACACACACACACACACACACACACACACACACACACACAGTTCTTATGGGTGAAATTGTCCCAAGAGAACATAATGAACATGCCTTACACTGTGCACAGATTGAGTTGGTTCATTTCGTTTTTACTCTCAGATTCCTTAGGTGGAGTGAATCAAAGTGCAGAAGTGCCCGTCTAATCCCAGAACATAAAGGTCTAATACAGACCGTCTCTCCTCTATTTTGTTGAGGGGAAATGCATTACGTCTAAGCCATCTGTTGGTAATGAGCTTGCCGTTATCCTTACACCATATATTGTTTCTGAATACAGATGGAGTTGTGGATAAGTGAAAAAAAATATCTGCGCTATTAGTAGGATGTTCCCTTTTTGAGTGCGCATTAGCCGTTCCATAACAGTGTCACAGAGTGAGAGATGAACCAGGCGCAGCGTGAAATGTTATGTGTTCTCAGAACACTTTGCTTGAGCGTAGGTGCATTTATCCGTGCTTTTTCTTTCTCGACATCCCCTCCCCTCCCTCCACTCCCTCTAGGAACCACGGAGTGTGCCTTGCAGTTCCCGGAACCGTACGTGTACTGGGACACCTTGATGAAGGTCTGTGTGTTTGTGTTTGCCTTCGTGGTGCCTGTGCTCATCATCACCGTGTGTTACACCCTCATGGTGCTGCGACTCAAGAGCGTGCGTCTCCTCTCGGGCTCCCGGGAAAAGGACCGGCAGCTGCGGCGCATCACCCGCCTGGTCATGGTGGTGGTCGTGGTGTTCGTAGTGTGCTGGACGCCCATCCACATCTTCATCCTGGTCAAGGCGCTGGTGAGCGTGCCCGAGACCACCGCCGTCATGGCCGCCTACTTCTTCTGCGTGGCGCTGGGCTACACCAACAGCAGCCTCAACCCCGTCCTCTATGCCTTCCTGGATGAGAACTTCAAGAGGTGCTTCAAGGACTTCTGCCTGCCTAAAAAGCTGAAGGGGGACAATTCCTCAGGGAAGAACAACAGGAGCACCGTGAGGGGAGGAAGGGAGGCCCCACTTCCACTGGAGAACCCAGATGGGACTAGAAAGCCGGCATGACTAGCCATGGAGATGTCTTCCATTTCCCGCGTTGGAAAGGAAGACTCCAATGATCTGGGCCTAACCCAGGTGACATCAGGAATGTAAGCACACACAACAATGCTAATTTAGATGACTGGTGTTCGTTCCATTTGTTTTACTGTTAGGCCCAAATCAATGGTCCGATTCCTCACACTTAGAAAAGGATATATCATTATTCTTTGATGTCAAATTTATTTGCACACATCAAGAGGGGGAAAAAAACATTCCACATGCCAACTATAGGACACACTTGAAAATGATAAGAACCTATATTATCTCAGTTTTACTGTGTTCCTTCATAGTTACTTGTTATGCTGACTCTGCATCTGCACAGTTCTAATTGGATTGCAAGATGCAACATCCTCCTTCTAGCCTCTGCCATTCAATGAAATAGATATCCTTGACAAAACATCAATAATGATTGGGGAAGCGCTTTAAAGGGGCAACCTGGGATTGGCACAGCCATCTATTTTTGCCATATCTGTCTCTACCAACCAATGTGTATGTGGTGCAGAGATCTATTACCTCCTTTTGGAGTCGGGCACCCTTATGGGTTGCAGGTAGAACAATGCAGTTAACCCACTGTTCCTAGGCCGTCATTGATAATAAGAAAAAAAATGTCATGATAACACAAAAACCTTAGTATTTTTCAAGTCAAAACCAATTTGATTTGTCACATGCGCCAAATACAACAGGTGTAGGTAGACCTTACAGTGAAATGCTTACGTACAAGCCCTTAATCAACAGTGCAGTTTTAAGAAAATACCTAAAAAAAAGTAAGAGATAAACAAATATTTAAAGAGCAGCAGTAAATAACAATAGTGGGACTATATAAAGGGGATACCAGTACAGAGTCAATGTGCGGGGGAACCGGTGTCGAAGTAATATGTACATGTAGGTAGAGTTATTAAGGTAACTATGCATAGATAATAACAGAGAGTAGCAGCGGTGTAGAGGGGGGGAGGGGCAATGCAAATAGTCTGGGTAGCTGGTCAGGAGTCTTATGGCTTGGGGGTAGAAGCTGTTTAGAAGCCTCTTGGACCTAGACTTGGCGCTCCGGTACCGCTTGCCGTGCGGTAGCAGAGAGAACGGTCTATGACTAGGGTGGCTGGAGTCTTTGACAATTTTTAGGGCCTTCCTCTGACAGCGCCTGGTATCGAGGTCCTATCTATTTATATTTTTGGGGCTAGGGAAAGCTTGTATTCTATGGAGATGAAACACAGGCCTCTGCATGGTGGTCTGCAGGATGGGAGCTACTAAAGAGCTGCTGGAAATGAGTCAGTCAGAATATCCTTCAAACATGTTGATGAAATCCTCAGGGACATAGAAAGTACTGGGTGTTAGACATTTTGCCTTGTAATATACTCCCTGGCCAGTTTATTAGGTACATCACCACGTTCATAGAAATGGATCGCTCCTACAGACAGTGAGCCACGTGGCCAAGGCTTGCTATATAAAGCAGGCAGACAGGCATCGAGGCATTCAGTTACTAATCGATTGAACGTTAGAATGGGCAAAACAAGCTAAGCAACTTTGAGCGTGGTATGATCGTCGGTGCCAGGTGCTCCAGATCCAGTATTTCAGAAACGGCACGACAGTGTCTAGGAGAATAGTGTGACAAACAAAAAACATCCAGTCAGCGGCAGTCCTGCGGTTGATAACAGCTCGTTCATGAGAGAGGTCGAAGGAAAATGGCAAGAATTGTCTAAGCTGATAGGCGGGAGCCATAAACAGACAAATAACGGTGCAGTACAACAGTGGTGTGCAGAACTCGTCGATCTTTGTCACGGAGGGGCTGTTGCTATCACGTTTGCAGTAGACGGCCACACTGGGTTTCACTCAATCACCAACACTGAACAATTGAGGAGTGGAAAAACATTGCCTGGTCCGATGAATCTCAGTTCCTGTTGCGTCATAGTGATGGCAGCCAGGATTTGGCGTAAGCAGCATGAGCCCATTCTGCCTGATGTCAACAATACAGGCTGGTAATGGTGGTGTAATGGTGTGGGGAATGTTTTCCTGGCACACGTTATGTCCCTTGATTCCAATTAAGAAATGCTTGAACGCCACAACTTATCTGAACATTGTTGCTGACCAAACCCAATAGAGTATCTTTGGGATGAGATGGAACGGGCTGTTCGAAGCATGATTGTACCGCCATCCAAACTGCAGCAACTGCGTGATGCCATTGCATCAGCATGGACCAACATCCCTGTGGAACATTTCCAACACCTTGTAGAATCCATGGCCCGAATAATTCAGGCTGTTCTGTTGGCAAAGGGGGGTCCGACCTGGTACTAGATGTGTCTACCTAATAAACCGGACGGTGAGTGTAGCTGCTGAGGAAAATTCACTACAAAAAATGTGTTATGCTTAGAGTTTTATTTGCTATATTCTATAAATGAATGTAGTTGGCTACTTATTTACATATCTTATTGACTTTATTTTTGGTCCATTTTTGCTTTTAATGTATCTATTTATCTTACTGTATTTATCTGGTATGCATCCCAAATAGCACCCTATTCCTTATATATTGCATATGTAATCCATGGACCCTGGTCAAAAGTAGTGCACTATATGGGGAAGAGGGTGGCACTTTTTTTTGTGATGCAAGTTTGTCATTCTGTATGTTTCCGGGCCGTATGTTTTGCCGAAGCAGCAGCAATTCTTCCTGGGTTCCACACACAAACATAAAATACGACAAGTAACAAAAGCACTGAAACACTGATAGACAATAACAGTCACACAAATGTAAAATATGATATACAACAACAAAAACACACATATATATATATATATATGTGCCTTTTACGTCCAGGATAAAGCATCTCCAGCCAGAAGGAAAGGTTTGATACTACAACGTGGACACTGGGGTCAATTCAGCGCTCACATTTATCAAAATACAGCCTTGCCAAACCCAAAGTCAAGCATGGATAAGTGTGCTGTTTGACCCTAGTCTGGCTGATGCTCGGGGGACATTGAGAAGCCAACAAACTTCCCAGTGAGCTAAATTTGTTTAAAAGGGCGTTGAAAATATGCTGTAACGACATTAAAAATGTATTTTTAACCTATTTTTTGCTCACTGGAAACATGTTCGTTAAGAAGAGTTACTGTAGGTGACTTGAGACAGGCTCATGTGAAAATCCTGGACTTGAATGTTTTTTTTTTCTACAAATTTGACAGAGGGCTTACATCAACGTTGACGTCTGGAGCTATCTCCTTTGTGTCAAGTTGTTCGTTTTATGATATCAATCGCGTGCTGTTTATATGGCTTGCGCCTGGATACACGTGTTCATATTTGTACATTCTTGCCATAGAGAAACATGAGTATGTCAATGCAACCTAGGAAAATAAATACATTCAGATTACTGTGTGATTAAAATATAAATAAATAAATACTATATGAATCTTATACATAAATTGCGTAGTCAGAAAATATAATTGCACAGGCATTTTGAAATGTGCCATTATTTCATTAATGTCACGGAGCATTGCAATGGGACGTATTTAAACTAAATCATTCAAGTGTTTAAACGTTTGGTCAAGCAACGTTGGCGAAGCAAATGCTTGATAGTCATCTCTGTAAATGTTGTAATTCTCACCACTTATCCTTTGGAATGTGTGTTCAATGACTACGATGTACTGTGTAACTTACATGTCTTTCATTCTTAGAACCATGGCATTCATGGTTATGATTCGTGGTTATAACTTCTGATTCATTCTCTGAGCCATGTAGTACATTATAAATACATTCCTCTTCAGTTTAAAGGGGCAATCTGGGATTTGTTCATCCATTTTTGGACTATTAAATGAAATACAACCATTGATTCTTAAAGAATATAACTTATGAGTGCTTCATGAGCTTATTTCAACTATTATGCCAGGACTCAAATTATAAAGTAGTTTGCCGGTTTGTTTTCATGAATGGTCAGTCCTCACATCAATAGCTGGTTATATTACATTTCTCCAGCCCCATCCCTCAGCTGTTTTACCAAATCAAGTGGCGTTGTGACTGCTTTGTTGTTCTTCAAATCCCAGATTGCCCATTTATGAGTTTGATAACCAACCTAATTCAGTCCATCGTGTCTGAATAAGGACCCGGGTAGAGCACTGTTGATAATAGCCTTTCGAATGATTTTAAAAGGAAGATGAATAAAACACAATCTTGGTGTATTTTTAGACCTGTTTTACCGTGTCATTGTGTCCTTTTCTTTGTGACTAATTGTGGTGTCTTTGTTGGAGTACAGACACCAGTTTAGTCATATCAAAGGCACACAGTTATGTAAGTGGCTGTCTTGCTGTGAAAACACAGAAACACTTTAAAAAAAAAATGTGTTTAGAGTTGAGGGCAACAAGACCTTGAGATATGATTCAAAATAATAACAATAGTTTATGAATTCATACGAGACAGAAATGTGTCTTCTGCTGTACCGAATTCTGGGTAAAACATGTCCTAATTTGTCATTAACTGTTGTTTAATATCATTGTTTCAAAATCTCATTCACCCGTTCAGTTTTCTTTCAAATGTACAGGAGGTGCTCAGCAGTGGTGTCGTTAGGCCAGCGTTTCCGTGTCTTCAGCCCCCCCATGTTTTTGATGCAGCCCCAAACCATGCAGTATAAAAATTAAATATATGTTTTACTGACAACTTTAATGACAAAAAAAACAAACAATCCAATATACTGTGCTAGACAGTAGCAGGCACTGCAAGAAGCCCCTGGAGTGACGTGGTGCCCGCTGTGGTTTCAGAACGCAGTGGACCACTTTGTTTTTATTAGTCTTTTCATCCACTAAGCTACTTACGTTTTCTAGGTTTGTTGCATTGCCAAGATGTTAACCTGCAAGTAAGAATTTCTTTGCACTGTGTACTCCATGTATGTTATGTGTATATGACAAATAAACAAACGTGAACTTAGACGGGAAGGATAAGGGCTGCCAGAAAGACGGGAAAAGATGGCCAGCTTTGAGGTTAGATTTTGTGGAATTTTTGTGAACTCACACTTGAGCCTTTTACTTTCGGCTTTGATCCACCAGCTTCAAACAGCTGCAAAACCACCATTTGTTGATATTTTAAAGGATAGTTCACAGTGATATTTAGATGGTACAATGATTCCCTACACAATTCAGTGCTTGTTCTCACATAAACTCAAGTCATGTGAGAAACCAATTGCTGACTATCACAGCCAATCACAACGCGGGTGGGTATGTAATACTGTCAAACACTATCATTCCACTATTACTGCCATTATATTATGGACATTTTCTGAAATTACAATGCGAAAATGTTAAAAATAATGCTAGGTGGAGCACCCATTTTGACAACAGATGACGCTCCACAGTGGGAGAAAACAATAGGCGACTATCACAGCCATAGAGGTCATACCTTATTCCATCCTACAGGTCAAATTTTGTTGGGGTCTCATGCGTCTTTATATTCATATAGCCTAACGGGCTGTGTAGCTTCTTATCTGTCATGTTTGGAGTTGTGTTGCGCTTTTATGCGGACATTTGAATTTTTCTTTACAGTTGAGATGTCCCTGGTTCTGTCAGTATACATGAACTTTAAAGCGCAACTGCCTCTAAAAACCAACTTATCGTTTAGAAAACAGCCTGTGTGGCATTCATACGAGTCAGAAACATTTATGTTGTCAAAATTGACTACAAAGTGTAAATAGGATCATTTTGGTCATAAAGTCAGTTTCATCCAAAACTGAGTTTTATGAGACTGCATCACAACGTAAATGAAGGTTGGGTTTGTTTCAATCCTGCCCACAGCTGGCAGCAAACAAGTAATCATCAATTCGGAGTGCAGCAGCACCCGACCCGATCGTAATGATTGTGATACATTTGGATTGACTTTGCTTATCCCTATGGGGCTAATTAGGGACAGTATGTTAATTCCAAAAGCTTCAAATTTCAATGACTTAAAAACCTCAAACCAACAAGAAATTGTAGAAATCAAATATTGTAAGCATTTAACCTTTTACTGCAGTGGGCAAAATTAGGGTTCCACCGAGTGTTTCTTGTTAGTGTTAAACAAATCAACTTTGAAACAAAAGTACACACCCACTGTACCATATAAGATATAGTGTTAAAATGTAGTCAATTTTGAGTTTGCATCCCAATGCTACACCTTATATACATCACAGAAGACTGAAATACAACAAAACCGTTTGACATAGAAACACTGGATTTTTGGCTGTTTTTTTATGTTTATAAATTATGAAAAATATTAATAATATTCCACCCATGAGGCCACCAGAGGGTGATTTGGTAATTTGACTGCAGGAAAGGGTGAGAACTAAAAGGTGTGCAACATGAAAGTATTTCATATTTGTCATTTACATTGTGTAATTTATTGATGGTCCCTAACTAGCCCCGGCAACAGGCCTGTTCTGTTCTTCTGGTGTCTCTTTCCATCATATCCAAAGTCAGGTCCCACATCAGCCGGCTGAAGCTAACTGGCGAAAGTGCAGTCACCCTTTAAATCGAACTAATTACATGTTGCACTTCTGCCTTGCTACCTTTTCAGATGAGCCAAGGAGGTGGACAGATGAGAACAGCAGGCAAGTGGCGCACTTAGAACAGCAGCAGCCAGGGGCAAATGGTAGGGAAGAGGATGGTTTAGGTGACCCGGACACTGGCCCAAAACAAGTTAAACTACCGCCGTATCCCCTTGACCATTTTGCAAACTAAAGAAACACCAGATGAGACACGGAGACAGCAACAGGAGAATAGGATATGGTGGAGAGAGACACCAGAAGAACAGAACAAGTCATTACAGAAGAAGATCGACAAATGAGACCGTAACAAACAAGAACCTGAGACAGTGACAGACGGCACGAGAGAAAAGTGACAGAAGAGGACAGATGGAGAGAGAAAAGAGGTGGGTTGACCACACAGTATTCTGCATCACTTCAAGCTGCTCTATAGATTCCAATTCAAGAGGTGAAATACAGACGGTGAAAACGACACAGAGAAAGCGAGGGAGAGAGGCAGAGGAGGGGTGAGCAAAAAGCTGCTCTGTGGATTCTAATTGTGTGTGTCTGTGTGTGTGCACTGGGATTCTTTAATCAGTTTGTCTCATTGGACAGGTCAGAGTCTGACCTGGTTGAGTGGTTTTTGGCAATACACTGTGGATGTACAGTACCAGTCAAATGTTTGGACACCTACTTATTCCACGGTTCTTCTTTAATTTGACTATTTTCTACATTGTAGAATAATAATGAAGACATCAAAACTATGGAATCATGTAGTAACCAAAAAAATATTTTATATTTGAGATTCTCTTCAAAGTAGCCACCCTTTGCCTTGACAGCTTTGTACACTCTTGGCATTCTCTCAACCAGCTTCATGAGGTAGTCACCTGGAATGCATTTCAATTAACAGGTGTGCCTTGTTAATTGGTGGTATTTCTTTCCTTCTTAATGCGTTCGAGCCAATCAGTTGTGTTGTGACAAGGTAGTGGTGGTATACAGAAGATATCTCTATTTAGTAAAGACCAAGTCCACATTATGACAAGAACAGCTCAAATAAGCAAAGATAAATGACAGTCCATCATTACTTTTTAAGACATGAAGGTCAGTCAATGTGAAACATTTCAAGAACTTTGAAAGTTTCTTCAAGTGCAGTCGCAAAAACCATCAAGCGATATGATGCAACTGGCTCTCATGAGGACTGCCACAGGAAAGGAAGACCCAGAGTTACCTCTGCTGCAGAGGATAAGTTCATTAGTTAACTGCACCTCAGATTTCAGCCCAAATAAATGCTTCACAGAGTGCAAGTAACAGACTGCGTGAATCAGGCCTTCATGGTCGAATTGCTGCAAAGAAACCACTACTAAAGGACACCAATAAGAAGAAGAGACTTGCTTGGGCCAAGAAACACGAGCAATGGACATTAGGCTGGTGGAAAAAATAGTTAACTTAGGAAGTATTTTATAAGACTTGGCAAGACTTGGCATTTGTCCTGTTCTGAATTCATGTTCCATTTGGAAAATAATGTGATGGGTCAGGCCACTGAAAGAAAAAGGTAATATCATCTCACCGCAACATCTCATTGACTGGGCCAAGCTTTTAATCATGTTTCTCTCTCAATGAACTTCTCCCCTTTTACTACTACAGATGTATCATATCAAAGGTTATTTGCATGTGGACATTGAATTAACCTTTTAAATAGCTCAATATAGCAGCTAATCTTGCACTTTTTACAATCTGCAGGATTTTTGAAAAGGTATGGGAACATGCTGCATTCATAGACAGCTCTATATGCCACTAGTTTTGAAAAAAACATAGATTATCATAGACCCCAGAGAAATGACAAAGAAATAGTCATGTATTTGATTATTTCTCATCCTGCATTAGTACCCTTTAGTTTATCTAGTGAACTCTAATGTAGACACCAGAAAAAGAACACATTTGGACTAGGTACACAATGTACCTTTTTTGATGTTTCATGGTATGTTGGCTACCCATAATGTTCAAGTGGTTGATCACAATCGGGTAGATTATGCAACACATACACACAGAGGCTAATCAGTCATTAACTTTGCTTTCTGTTTCAATATCCAGTATACATTTATGCCTGACTAATATATAGTGAAGGTAGGAACCATGAACTTATAATGAAAGTGATTTACTAGTATTGCGCTTTGAGCCAAAACGTATGTGAATAGGCTCCTGTAATGTTTTGTCCTGGATTACAATGTATGTTACTGAAGCGCCCCCTGTTGGAGAAGATGTTACCTCTCTAAATAGGCTGCTGTAATGTTTAGTCCTGGATCACAATGTATGTTACTGGAGTGCCCCCTGTTGGAGAAGATGTTACCTCTCTAAATATGCTTCTGGGGGAAAGTGTGTTGAAATAGCAGTGGGCAGGATTCGAACCCATGTTTCAGAAGTACATGGAGTGTGAAAAACATTAGGAACACCTTCCTAATATTGAGTTGCACTCCCTTTTGCTTTCAGAACAGTTTCAATTCGTCTGGGCATGGACTCTACAAGGTGTCGAAAGCGTACCACATACAGTTGAAGTCGGAAGTTTACATACACTTAGGTTGGAGTCATTAACTCGTTTTTCAACCACTCCACACATTTCTTGTTAACAAACTATAGTTTTGGCAAGTCGTTTAAGACATCTACTTTGTGCATGACACAAGTAATTTTTCCAACAATTGTTTACAGACAGATTATTTCACTTATATTTCACTGTATCACAATTCCAGTGGGTTAGAAGTTTACATACACTAAGTTGACTGTGCCTTTAAACAGCTTGGAAAATTCCAGAAAATTAAGTCATGGCTTTAGAAGCTTCCGATAGGCTAATTGACATCATTTGAGTCAATTGGAGGTGTACCTGTGGATATATTTCAAGGCCTACCTTCAAACTCAGTACCTCTTTGCTTGACATCATGGGAATCAAAAGAAATCATCCAAGACTTCAGAAAATAAATTGTAGACCTCCACAAGTCTGGTTCATCCTTGGGAGCAATTTCCAAATGCCTGAGCGTACCACGTTCATCTGTACAAACAATAGTACGCAAGTATAAACACCCATGGGACCACGCAGTCATCATACCGCTCAGGAAGTAGACGCGTTCTGTCTCCTAGAGATTAACGTACTTTGGTGCAAAAAGTGCAAATCAATCCCAGAACAACAGCAAAGGACATTGTGAAGATGCTGGAGGAAACAGGTACAAGAGTATCTATATCCACAGTAAAAATGAGTGCTATATGGACATAACCTGAAAGGCCAGTCAGCAAGGAAGAAGCCACTGCTCCAAAACTGCCATTAAAAAGAGCCAGATTACAGTTTGCAACAGCACATAGGTACAAAGATAGTACTTTTTTGGAGAAATGTCCTCTGGTCTGATGAAACAAAAATATAACTGTTTGGCCATAATGACCATCGTTATGTTTGGAGGAAAAAGGGGGAGGCTTGCAAGCCGAAGAACACCATCCCAACCGTGAAGCACAGGGGTGGCAGCATCATGTTGTGGCAGCATCATGTTGTGGCGGTGCTTTGCTGCAGGAGGGACTGGTGCACTTCACAAAATGGATGGCATAATGAGATAGGAAAATTATGTGGATATATTGAAGCAACATCTCAAGACATCAGTCAGGAAGTTAAAGCTTGGTGGCAAATGGGTCTCCCAAATGGACAATGACCCCAAGCATACTTCCAAAGTTGTGGCAAAATGGCTTAAGGACGACAAAGTCAAGGTATTGGAGTGGCCATCACCACAAAGCCCTGACCTCAATCTAATAGAAGATTTGTGGGCAGAACTGAAAAGGCGTGTGCGAGCAAGGAGGCCTTGAAACCTGACTCAGTTGCACCAGCTCTGTCAGGAGGAATGGGCCAAAATTCACCTAACTTATTGTGGAAAGCTTGTGGAAGGCTACCTGACACGTTTGACCCAAGTTAAACGACATAAAGGCAATGCTACCAAATACTAATTGAGTATTCATTCTCTCGACTATTATTCTGCTATTTCACATTCTTAAAATAAAGTGGTGATCCTCAAAAAGAAAGGAGGACCAAGGCACTCTTCATATAATTAATTAAAATGCCTTTATTAGTATGGCATGTTCAATAGAAACAAAGTGTTTTTTAAACCAACGCATTTCGGCTGGGAGTAGCTTGCTAGGTGTGTCCAATCAATTTTGTAACCACTTGCTCTTCCAATTAGGGCTAATTGGAAAAGCTGTTCAAAAGAGGACATAGTATTCTTTTTTTTGTACTCCCTGATGAAGGCCATGCAGCTGAAACGCGTCGGTTTAAAAAAAAACTTTGTTTCTATTGAACATGCCATACTAATAAAGGCATTTTAATTAATTATATGAAGAGTGCCTTGGTCCTCCTTCAATTTTGATGACCAATTTACCCCTTTTACCAAAGAGCACCTTCTATTTACCAAAATGTACTATTGTGTACCTTAGTAGCGCTTCCCTTCCTCCTCTTTCTAAAAGTGGTGATCCTAACTGACCTAAGACAGGGAATTTTTACTAGGATTAAATGTCAGGAATTGTGAAAACAACTTTATGTAAAGGTTTATGTAAACTTCTGACTTCAACTGTAGATTCTGGTCCATGTTGAGTACAATGCTTCCCACAGTTGTCAAGTTGGCTGGATGTCCTTTGGGTGGTGGACCATTCTTGATACACACGGGAAACTGATGAGCCAGCAGCATTGCAGTTCTTGACACACTCAAACCAGTGGGCCTGGCACCTACTACCATACCCGGATCAAAGGCACTTAAAACATTTGTCTTGCCCAATCACACTTTGAATGGCACTGTTACGTTCCCCAGATTATGTGTTGTGGATTGTGTATTTGCATGTGTTTATTTCAGGAAATGGCTTCCTGAAATCCCTCAAGCAGCTGATTGGTCGACTCCAGGGCTAATTGGAGAGCTGACCCCGCCCCCTCGTCAAGACACAGCTGTCTCCAATTACCCATTCCTTCTGAAGCTATATAAAAGCCAGTGTTCTGTTCAGGAGGGAGATCTTTTTGGAGGTAGGGATTTTGCTGGAGGTAGGGATTTTGCTGGAGGTAGGGATTTTGCTGGAGGTAGGGATTTTGCTGGAGGTAGGCTGGATTTTGCTGGAGGTAGGGATTTTGCTGGAGGTAGGGATTTTGCTGGAGGTAGGGCTGGATTTTGCTGAGATTGATTGTGATAGAGGTTGATTTTGCTGGAAAGTGGTATGTTCTGTGAGTTTGTTGCTCAGATAGAGCTTATTTGACATCCTTTTGTTTCTTAGTTTGTTTGAAATTGTTTAATATTCTGTTTCATTTGTTCCCAGGGGAAAGGGGAAGGCACCTAGGGAGTGTTTAGGCAAGAGGCCCGTGGGCATACATATACCCGTAGCATAATCGCTGTCTAGGCACACTAGTTAAGACCTGGGCGGACCACCCCTTGTATTTTGGTTAGGGCACCAGGTGGTGCTAAATTAGGTAAGTAGTGGGTAGGCAGGTAAGATAGGAGAGGGGGGGGCTTTGAGATTTACTTTCTTTGCTTTGGTTCCGTCCAGCCCCTTTTCCCCATATTACCGTGTAAAGGAATAAAGTCCTTGTAAACGGTACCACATTCTGCCTGTTGTCATTCTTACTTGCACCTACAGTCCATACCTTTTTTCGCTTCACGGAGAGTTTAGTTGTAGCAGGGTGTTGCGTTCCCTCTTCATAGAGGCGTGCGTAACAGGCACACATACACAATCCAAGCCTTAATTGTCTCAAGGCTTTAAAATCCTTATTTAACCTGTCTACTCCCCCTCATCTACACTTATTAAAGAGGATTTAACAAGTGAATAAGGGATCAAAAAGGGATCATAGCTCTCACTTGGATTCACCTGGTCAGTCAATGTTATGGAAAGAGAATTAACCCCAAACTACCCTAGCATTTTTTGCATTGTACAACATTGCTCTCTCCGTCCCTAACTCCACCTCCTGGCAGAACCAGGAAGTCCCTCCCCCTCCCACAAACTCTCTTCTGAGAAAACAAAACTTATTAGTCGTGGTGTTTGTCTATGTGAAAGTGAGCAACAACTGTCCAAATGGCTCAACAGGGAATTCTGCTGGACCAGGACCAGTTCTCTTGTTCTGTCTGTCTGGATCTACTGAAGGAGCCAGTCACTATTCCCTGTGGACACAGTTACTGTAGGAGCTGTATTGAGGGCTGCTGGGATCAGGATGATCTGAAGGGGATCTACAGCTGTCCTCAGTGCAAACAGACCTTCACTCCAAGGCCTGCTCTGATAAAAATACCATATTGACTGAAGTGGTGGAGAAACTGAAGAAGACAGGACTTCAGGCTGATCCCCCTGATCTGTGCTATGCTGGACCTGGAGATGTGGCTATGCTGGACCTGGAGCCTCACTATAGTGTCCCTGCACTAAAGAAGCACAAGCTGGTCAAAGCCTCCACACAGCTACAGGAGAACATCTGCTCTCATCATGACGAACTGCTGAAGATTTACTGTCGTACCGATCAGAATTGTATCTGTTATCTGTGTATGGTGGATGATCATAAAGGCCATGATACAGTGTCAGCTGCAGCGGAGAGGACCGAGAAACAGGTTAGACCAGAATAACTTGTTGGTGACTCTGATGAACAAATAATTAAATATACAGCAGGAGAGCTGTTTGAATATGAGATAAACGCATATAATTAGTTACATGAAAAACATTGTCTAAATGTATCACCATTAGCTGTTGTCACACACCATCATTTTCTTTTGAGTCCAAAGTTCTGTTTAAACTATATGATATGAGTACTGTAAAGAAACATAATAATTCAACTAACAACATAGATAAATAATTTTGCAGTGAGACTTCTATTACAATTTAAATTCTACTCTCTATGGCCCTATATCATAATACTATACTATTGCACTACTGGACAAATAAACATTGATAGCTCAATGAACAGTGTTTCTCCATAGAGTCAGCTGGGGATGAGTCAGCAGAAGCTCCAGCAGAGAATCCAGGAGAGAGAGAAGGAGCTGAAGGAGCTCCAACAGGCTGTGGAGTCTCTCAAGGTAAGTTTTATTGACCAGGGCCCAGCTTTTCCAAAATTTCAATCTGGATCGGGATATATTTTTTGGTTAAATCCACTTCAGTCAGTGTAGATTAAGGGGAGGAGACAGGTTAAAGAAGGATTTTTAAGCTTTGAGACAATTGAGACATGGATTGTGTATATGTGCCATTCAGAGTGAATGGACAAGACAAAAGATTTAAGTGCCTTTGAACGGGGTATGGTAGTAGGCGCCAGACTCACCGGTTTGTGTCACAAACTGCAACCTTGCTGGGTTTTTCATGCTCAACAGTTTCCTGTGTGTATCAAGAATTGTCCACCACCCAAAGGACATCCAGCCATATTGACACAACTGTGGGAACCATAGGAGACAACATGGGCCATATCCCTGTGCAATGCTTTCAACACCTTGTAGTGTACATGCCCTGACGAATTGAAGCTGTTCTGAGGGCAAAAGTGCAACACAATATTAAGGTGTTCTTAATGTTTTGTACAATCAGTGAACAGTATTTATGTGGGCCTCTATGAAGGTTTCTACCTAGAACCCTTTAACTTCTAGGTTGTACATTTTGCTGGAGGGTTGGGTTGTAGGTAATTGGAAATCTCTGTTCTTTGCATTAGTTCACTTACAGTTGGTTGTACCTATGAATTTGATTGTTGTTTATTCTACTTGTATTGTTTCTGGGTTTCATTGGGGTGGCTAGACTGATACCATCAGTGAGAAAGCTTATTCAGATGAAAAGGCTTCTAGGTAGAACCTTATTCCTCTGTAATAAAATGGCCTGGGGAAAAAGTATTCGACTTAACATGGAGCCTTCTCTTCTCTCTTTGTGCCTGAACAGCACTCTGCACAGGCAGCAGTGGAGGACAGTGATAGGATCTTTACTGAGCTGATCCACTCCATTGAGAGAAGGTGCTCTGAGGTGAATGAGCTGATCAGAGACCAGGAGAAGGCTCAAGTGAGTCAAGCTGATGGACTCCTGGAGCAGCTGGAGCAGGAGATAGCTGAGCTGAGGAGGAGAAACGCTGAGCTGGAGCAGCTCTCACACACAGAGGATCACATCCATTTCCTCCAGGTAACTAAACTTCCTTGTTACAGGAGATACAGAAATGTACTTGTGAAACTGTACATTGGATCAATTATACTTCATTCTCTATATCAGTATTCATGTTACCTGACATATATAAAAATATTTAATCACAAAAACATTGTCAATTATCTACTCTCGCTCTGTCTCTCTCTCCCACACTCTTCATCTCTGTCTCTCTACAGAGTTATCAGTCCATCTCCAGTCCCAGTGTCTCTTCAGACTTACCCAGCATCGTTATCCATCCTCAGTACTTTGTAGATGTCAATAAGACTGTTTCTGATGTCAGAGAGAGACTAGAAGGCATCCTTAAAGGAGAATGGACCAAGATCTCCACCACAGGTGAGCTGACAATAATACTAACACAATACATAGTGTAAGAACACATAGTTTAGACCAATCAGAGGTCCCATAGTCATCACTTTATACATGTGCAATATGGTATGCTGCTAATATTCTCTCTCTCTCTGTGAATGTCTGTTTCTGTAGTAAATTCAGTGGATATCTTACTGTCTCCAGAGCCCAAGAACAGAGAACACTTCTTACAATGTGAGTTTCTTCACCAAGTAACAAACAGTCTCTTTTTTTCTGACACTCCTCACAAACATTGTGATATTTCAAAAGTAGATACAGCTCTCGTTGATCTCTGCTCTGCTGTAATCAAAGACAGGGTAGATACAGTACAGTATGTGCCTTAACTTACTGTTCTAACTCCCCTCATTGGTCTCTGCTCTGCTCTTCTCCCAGATTCCTGTCAGCTCACACTGGACCCAAACACAGCACAGAAATCCCTCTCTCTGTCTGAGGGAAACAGAAAGGTGACAGTTGTTAAGGCTGTTAACGATCCGAATCCTGACCATCCAGACAGATTCACTGATTGGTGGCAGGTCCTTTGTAGAGAGGGTCTGTCTGGACGCTGTTACTGGGAGGTGGAGGGTCATCAAGGGACTGTTTTTACAGCAGTCTCATATAAAGACATAAGTAGAATACGGATGGTTAATGATTCCAGATTCGGATACAATGACAAGTCTTGGGGTTTAGAGTGCTCTAGTAATGGTTATCGTTTCAGACACAATAATATTGAGACTAAAGTATCAGGCCCTCAGTCCTCCAGAGTAGGAGTGTACCTGGATCACAAGGCAGGTACTCTGTCCTTCTACAGCATCTCTGACACAATGACCCTCCTCCACACAGTCAAAACCACGTTCACTAAACCCCTCTATCCTGGGATATGGGTTGGGTACAAAAATGATTCTGCTGTGCTGTGTAAACTGTAGAGTTCCCCATATTAGAATGACGGTTAATGCTCTTATAGTTTGGTATGTACAATTTATTTTGATTGATTGAATCTTTAATTTAGTCTAGGTTTAAATCACATCCATATTGATGTATTCTCACTTTGATGAAGTCTAAACTAAACAACGACTGCTGTATTGTCTTTTTTAAGAAAGATTATTTGTTAATTTCAATAAATTGTATTATTATTTACCTGTTGATCCTTGAATGTGAATCTGTTTAGTTTCCTCAAATCTATCCAGGCCTATGTACTGTATATACTCTGATGCTGCAGATTTACTGCTCAATCAACCGTCCAGCAGATGGTGATATACTGTAACAAACAATACAATATTAAACATGTCTTGATTTACCTCTTGACACTCAGAAAACCACCAACAATAAACAATTTTTCCATATGTTCGTCTTTGAGTGTTTTTGCTATAAACTAAATGAGTAACTAAAGAAGATCATATTTAGCTGTGTCTACAATGACACTTGGTGAATTATTACTCCATTTTATTTCATTCCTCAATCATTATGTAAAATGTAAGCAAGCTAGATTACTTCACTTTGGATTCACTCTTTTGAATGTTTGAATTTGTAAGTTAACTGAGGAGGACCAACGACTGCAATTTATACAAACAACATAAACTTAGCAAGACTTGGCATTTGTCCTGTTCTGTTTCTATAGATGTACTATTTGAAACAGAATGTGATGGCTCAGGCTATGACCAATGCACAAAGATACTGGAAAAAAACGTAACCACATCTCATTGACTGGACCGAGCATTTAATCATATGTCTCTCTCAATAAACTTCTCCCCTTTACTACTACAGATGTATCATATCAAGGGTTACTTGCATGTGGACATTGAATTAACCTTTCAAATTGCTCAAAATAGCAGTTAATCTTGCAGTTCCTACAATCTGCAGTATTTTTGAAAAGGTATAGGAACATGCTGCAGAAGTATATGTCGCAAAGCAGCTTAGACCTGTAAACCAGCCTAGGCAACAGGATATTCATATTTGCATCGGAATTGATCCTTGAATGTGAATCTGTTTAGTTTTCTCAAATCTATCCAGGCCTATGTACTGTATATACTCTGATGCTGCAGATTTACTGCTCAATCAACCGTCCAGCAGATGGTGATATACTGTAACAAACAAACAATATTAAACGTCTTGATTTACCTCTTGCTACTCAGAAAACCACCAACAATAAACAATATTTCTATATTTTCATTTTTGAGTGTTTATGCTATAAACGACATGACTAACTAAAGAAAATTATTTTTAGCAGCAGAGTGTGTGTGTGAGCGTGAGCGTGTGTGTGTTTGGGTTTTACTATCCTTGTGGGGACCAGAAGTCCGGTCCCCAAAAGGATAAAGGCTTTTTTAGGCTTAGGGCTTAGGGCTTAGGGTTAGGGTTACAATTAAGGTCAGGGCTTAGGGTTTTTGGTGTGTGTGTGGAGGGGTTAACTGAGGAGGAGGACAAACTACTGCAATTTATACAAACAACATAAACTTAGCAAGACTTTACATTTGTCCTGTTCTGGTTCCTTAGATGTACTGTTTGAAACAGAATGTGATTGGTCAGGCTGTGGCCACTGCACAAAGTTCGCTCTCAATAAACTTCTCCCTGTTACTACGACACATTCATCAAGATCAAGGGCTATTTGCATGTGGACATATAATTAACCTTTTAAAACGCTTTTTACATTCTGTAGTATCTTTTTGAAGGTATGGGAACATGCTACATTCATAGACCGCTCTATTTGCCTCTCATTTTGAATAACGACTCCAGAAAACGGACATTGAAATAGTGATGGTTTTCATTATTTCTCATCCTGCATTAGTACCCTTTAGTTTATCTAGTGAACTCTAATGTAGACACCAGAATAATAACACATTTGGTCTAGGAACACAATGTACCTTTTAATGGTTCATTGTATATTGGCTACCCATAATATTCATACCCATAATAGTATACAATGCATTATTCACTTTCCATTACGTATCAATATCCAGTATACATTTATGTCTGCTAATATGTAGTAAGCTTGTTAAAGTATGTGAATAGGTTGCTGTAGGGGTTTAGTCCTGGATCACAATGCATGTTACTGGAACTTCCCCTGTTGGAAAGGAATTGTTACCTCTAAATACAGTGCCTTGCGAAAGTATTCGGCCCCCTTGAACTTTGCGACATTTTGCCACATTTCAGGCTTCAAACATAAAGATATAAAACTGTATTTTTTTGTGAAGAATCAACAACAAGTGGGACACAATCATGAAGTGGAACGACATTTATTGGATATTTCAAACTTTTTTAACAAATCAAAAACTGAAAAATTGGGCGTGCAAAATTATTCAGCCCCCTTAAGTTAATACTTTGTAGCGCCACCTTTTGCTGCGATTACAGCTGTAAGTCGCTTGGGGTATGTCTCTATCAGTTTTGCACATCGAGAGACTGAAATTATTTCCCATTCCTCCTTGCAAAACAGCTCGAGCTCAGTGAGGTTGGATGGAGAGCATTTGTGAACAGCAGTTTTCAGTTCTTTCCACAGATTCTCAATTGGATTCAGGTCTGGACTTTGACTTGGCCATTCTAACACCTGGATATGTTTATTTTTGAACCATTCCATTGTAGATTTTGCTTTATGTTTTGGATCATTGTCTTGTTGGAAGACAAATCTCTGTCCCAGTCTCAGGTCTTTTGCAGACTCCATCAGGTTTTCTTCCAGAATGGTCCTGTATTTGGCTCCATCCATCTTCCCATCAATTTTAACCATCTACCCTGTCCCTGCTGAAGAAAAGCAGGCCCAAACCATGATGCTGCCGCCACCCATGTTTGACAGTGGGGATGGTGTGTTCAGGGTGATGAGCTGTGTTGCTTTTACGCCAAACATAACGTTTTGCATTGTTGCCAAAAAGTTCAATTTTGGTTTCATCTGACCAGAGCACCTTCTTCCACATGTTTGGTGTGTCTCCCAGGTGGCTTGTGGCAAACTTTAAACAACACTTTTTAAGGATATCTTTAAGAAATGGCTTTCTTCTTGCCACTCTTCCATAAAGGCCAGATTTGTGCAATATACGACTGATTGTTGTCCTATGGACAGAGTCTCCCACCTCAGCTGTAGATCTCTGCAGTTCATCCAGAGTGATCATGGGCCTCTTGGCTGCATCTCTGATCAGTCTTCTCCTTGTATGAGCTGAAAGTTTAGAGGGACGGCCAGGTCTTGGTAGATTTGCAGTGGTCTGATACTCCTTCCATTTCAATATTATCGCTTGCACAGTGCTCCTTGGGATGTTTAAAGCTTGGGAAATCTTTTTGTATCCAAATCCAGCTTTAAACTTCTTCACAACAGTATCTCGGACCTGCCTGGTGTGTTCCTTGTTCTTCATGATGCTCTCTGCGCTTTTAACGGACCTCTGAGACTATCACAGTGAAGGTGCATTTATACGGAGACTTGATTACACACAGGTGGATTGTATTTATCATCATTAGTCATTTAGGTCAACATTGGATCATTCAGAGATCCTCACTGAACTTCTGGAGAGAGTTTGCTGCACTGAAAGTAAAGGGGCTGAATAATTTTGCACGCCCAATTTTTCAGTTTTTGATTTGTTAAAAAAGTTTGAAATATCCAATAAATGTCGTTCCACTTCATGATTGTGTCCCACTTGTTGTTGATTCTTCACAAAAAAATACAGTTTTATATCTTTATGTTTGAAGCCTGAAATGTGGCAAAAGGTCGCAAAGTTCAAGGGGGCCGAATACTTTCGCAAGGCACTGTATATGGCTCTGGAGGAAAGTGCTGAAATAGTAGTGCGCTGGATTCCAACCCATGCTGCAGAAGTATATGTCGCAAAGCAGCTTAGACCCCTAAACAACCCTAGGCCACAGGATATTCATTATTGCATTGGACTACATTCCTCTCTATCTCCCTCCCTCTAACTAACCCCACCTCCTGGCAGAATCAGGAAGTCCCTCCCCTTCCCACAAACTCTATTCTGAGAAAACGAAACTTATCTGAGTCGTGGTGTTTTGTCTGTGTGAAAGTGAACAACAGTCCAAATGGCTCAGCAGGCAGTTCTGCTGGACCAGGACCAGTTCTGTTGTTCTGTCTGTCTGGATCTACTGAAGGAGCCCGTAGCTATTCCCTGTGGACACAGTTACTGTAGGAGCTGTATTGAGGGCTGCTGGGATCAGGATGATCTGAAGGGGATCTACAGCTGTCCTCAGTGCAGACAGACCTTCACTCCAAGGCCTGCTCTGATGAAAAACACCATATTGACTGAAGTGGTGGAGAAACTGAAGAAGACAGGACTTCAGGCTGATCCCCCTGATCTGTGCTATGCTGGACCTGGAGATGTGGCATGTGATTTCTGCACTGGGACCAGAAAGCAGAAAGCCTTCATGTCCTGTCTGGTGTGTCTGGTGTCTTCCTGCAAGACTCACCTCCAGCCTCACTATAGTGTCCCTGCACTAAAGAAGCACAAGCTGGTCAAAGCTTTCACACAGCTACAGGAGAACATCTGCTCCCGTCATGATGAACTGCTGAAGATTTACTGTCGTACCGATCAGAATTGTATCTGTTATCTGTGTATGGTGGATGATCATAAAGGCCATGATACAGTGTCAGCTGCAGCGGAGAGGACCGAGAAACAGGTTAGACCAGAATAACTTGTTGGTGACTCTGATAAACAAATAATGAAATATACAGCAGGAGAGCTGTTTGAATATAAAGATATATATATATATAAATATATATATATATATATATATATATATATATATAAAACATATAATTAGTTTCATGAAAAATTATCTCTAAATGTATCGTAATTTTCTGTTGTTATACACCATAATTTTCTTAAGAGTCCAAAATTCAGATTAAGCTATATGATATGAGTACTGTAAACAAACATAATATTTCAACTAAAATCATAGATATATCATTTTGCAAAGGGGCTTCTATTACAATATAATTCTTACTAAATCATAATACTATACTATTGCACTACTGGACAAATAAACCTTGATAGCTCAATGAACAGTGTTTCTCCATAGAGTCAGCTGGGGATGAGTCAGCAGAATCTCCAGCAGAGAATCCAGGAGAGAGAGAAGGAGCTGAAGGAGCTCCAACAGGCTGTGGAGTCTCTCAAGGTAAGTTTTATTGACCAGGGCCCAGCTTTTCCAAAATTTCAATCTGGATCATTTTTTATTTTTTTTGCAATTCATGATCAGATCTCTCTACCTGTTTTTTGGGCCAGTTTCCTGGACTGGTTATCGTACTACTTCTACACTGTCATAGGGACACAGAGATGAGTTACCTACATGGATAAAGGTACCTAGATTAAAAAGAGACATTTACCAACTGACCACATACCTATTATGTGGTCAATTTAGTTTTTAGTTAGTTACATTGAAATGTATTAGTTGTAGTGCCTTTCACCTCTTTTAAATCCATCCTGAATCCACCGTTTCCTGTGGGATTAAGATAATCAACATTTTCGGGATCAAAACTATTCTAATCACTAACTTTGAGATTAGAAAAATGCAAAAACTACTTTTAATTCTGGTAAAGGTCAGATTGGATTACCACATTCAGATATATAAGAGGGCGCCGGAGGAGAAGGCAGATGTTTTACGTGCCCCCAACCGATTATGTTTTTTTGGGGTTTTTTTTGCGTTAGTTTGTAACCTATTTTTGTACTTATTTTGTACATAATGTTGACGCTACCGTCTCTTATGATCTGAAAGAACTTCTGGACATCAGGACTGCGATTACTGCGATTATTGCGACTTTGTTTCCTTCAACGAGTCTAACGAGGCCGACTCGAACGATATACTGCTTTCGATATATTGCTTTCTTGGGAACATGCCTTGATCTCCCAGGATTTGCGTGAAGAGGAGGTGGAGAAAAAAGGGCCGGAGAACGGGCTGCATTCTGAGAATTCGTAGGTGATCGAATAAACCCTCACTTCCTTCCATTCTGCTAGCAAGCCTTCAATCTTTGGACAATAAAATAGATGACCTATGCAGAAGATTAAACTACCAACGGGACATTCAAATGTGTAATATCTTATGCTTCACGGAGACGTGGCTGAACGACGACATTATCAACATACATCTGGCCGGTTATACGCTGCATTGGCAGTATAGAACAGCGGCATCTGGTAAGACAAAGGGTGGCGTACAATGTATTTTTGTAAATAACAGCTGGTGCACGATATCTAAGGAAGTCTTGAGCTATTGCTCACCTGAGGTAGATTATCTCATGATTAACTGTAGACCACACTACCTACCTAGAGAGTTTTCATCTGAATTTTTCATAGCTGTTTATACATACCACCACAGTCAGAGGCTGGCACTTAGACAGCATTGAATGAGGTGTAGAAGACGCTCACCCAGAGGTGGTGCACTGGCAGCCGGGGACTTTAAAGCAGGGAAACTTAAATCCGTTAGACCAAATTTCTTTCAGCATGTTAAAAGTACAACCAGAGGGTGAAAAAAACGTGCCCACCTGTACTCCAGACACAAAGACGAATACAAAGCTTGCCCTCCATCTGACCATAATTAAAGTAGAAATCACCAGTGACAAGATCAATAAAAGTAGCTAAGCTACAGGTCTGTTTTGCTAGCAAAGACTGGAAAATTTTCCAGGATTCCTCTGATGGCATTGAGGAGTACATGACATCAGTCATTGGCTTCATCAATAAGTGAATCGATGACGTCGTCCCACAGTGACCGTATGTACATACCCCAACCAGAAGCCATGGATTACAGGCAACATCGGCACTGAGCTAAAGGATAGAGCTGCCGCTTTCAAGCAGCGAGACTCTAACCCGCAAGCTTATAAGATATCCCTCTATGCCCTCCGACAAACCATCAAACAGGCAAAGCGTTAATTAATACAGGACTAAGATCGAATCGTACTACACCGGATCTAACGCTCACCAGATGTGGCAGGTCTTGCAAACCATTACAGACTACAAAGGGAAGCACAGCCGAGAGCTGCCCAGTGACACGAGCCAACCAGATGAGCTAAACTACTTCTATGCTCGCTTTGAGGCAAATAACACTGAAACATGCATGAGAGCACCAGCTGTTCTGGAAGACTGTGTGATCACGCTCTCTGCAGCCTATGTGAGTAAGACCTTTAAACAGGTCAACATTCACAAGGCCGCAGGGCCAGATGGATTACGAGGACGTGTACTTCGAGCATGCGCTAACCAACTGGCAAGTGTCTTCACTGACATTTTCAACCTCTCCCTATCCGAGTCTGTAATACCAACATGTTTTAAGCAGACCACCATAGTGCCTGTGCCCAAGAATACTAAGGTAACCTGCCTAAATGAATACTGACCTGCAGTCCTCACATCTGTAGCCGTGAAGTTCTTCGAAAGGCTGGTCATGGCTCACATCAACACCATTATCCCAGAAACCCTAGACCCACTCCAATTTGCATATCGCCCCAACAGATCCACAGATGATGGAATCTCTATTGCACTCCACACTGCCCTTTCCCACCTGGACAAACGGAACACCTACGTGAGAATGCTATTCATTGACTACAGCTTAGTGTTCAACACCACAGTGCCCTCAAATCTCATTACTAAGCTAAGGACCCGGGACAAAACACCTCCTTCTGCAACTGGATCCCGGACTTCCTGACGTATCGCCCCCTGGTGGTAAGGGTAGGTAACAACACATCTGCCACGCTGATCCTCAACACAGGGGACCCTCGGGGGTGTATGCTCAGTCCCCTCCAGTACTCACAGTTCACCCATGACTGCATGGCCAAGCACGACTCCAACACCATCATTAAGTTTGCCGACGACACAACAGTGGTAGGTCTGATCACCGACAATGTCGGATCACTATTCAAATGCCTACCCAGACTATTTGCATTGTATGCAAAGAACAGGGATTCCCCTCACTTTTATCTTCTCTTCTCTCTTTGTGTCTGAATAGCACTCTGCACAGGCAGCAGTGGAGGACAGTGATAGGATCTTTACTGAGCTGATCCACTCCATTGAGAGAAGGCGCTCTGAGTTGAAGGAGTTGATCAGAGACCAGGAGAAGGCTCAAAAAGTCAAGCTGATGGACTCCTGGAGCAACTGGAGCAGGAGATAGCTGAGCTGAGGAGGAGAAACGCTGAGCTGGAGCAGCTCTCACACACAGAGGATCACATCCATTTCCTCCAGGTAACTAAACTGCCTTGATACAAGTGATACAGAAATGAACTTCTTGTGAAACTGTACATTTTGTGAGTTATACTCTGCATTCAGGCAGCATATCAGTATTCATGTTTTCTGACATCCATTAAAAAAACATATGATCACAAAATACATTGTGTCAGTCATCTGCTGGAGCAACTGGAGCTTTCTGAGCTGAGGAGGAGAAACTCTTCTTTCGCTCTCTCTCACTGTCTCTCCATTTCAGGTCTAAACTGTCTCTCTACAGAGTTATCAGTCTCTCAGGAGATACAGAAATGTACTTGTGAAACTGTACATTTTGTCAATTATACTTCATTCTCTATATCAGTATTCATGTTACCTGACATATAAAAAAACATTTAATCACAAAAACATTGTCAATCATCTACTCTCTTTCTCTCTGTCTCTCTCTCTCACACTCTTCATCTCTGTCTCTCTACAGAGTTATCAGTCCATCTCCAGTCCCAGTGTCTCTTCAGACTTACCCAGCATCGTTATCCATCCTCAGTACTTTGTAGATGTCAATAAGACTGTTTCTGATGTCAGAGAGAGACTAGAAGGCATCCTTAAAGGAGAATGGACCAAGATCTCCACCACAGGTGAGTTGAAAATAATACTAACACAATACATAGTGTAAGAACACATAGTTTAGACCAATCAGAGGTCCCATAGTCATCACTTTATACATGTGCAATATGGTATGCTGCTAATATTCTCTCTCTCTCTGTGAATGTCTGTTTCTGTAGTAAATTCAGTGGATATCTTACTGCCTCCAGAGCCCAAGACTAGAGAAAATTCTTACAATGTGAGTTTCTTCATCAAGTAACTAACAGTCTTTTTTTTCTGACACTATTCACAAACCTTGTGATATTTCAATAGTAGATACAGCTGGTGCATTGATCTCTGCTCTGCTGTAATCAAAGACAGGGTAGATACAGTACAGTATGGGCCTTAACTTAGTGTTCTAACTCCCCTCATTGGTCTCTGCTCTGCTCTTCTCCCAGATTCCTGTCAGCTCACACTGGACCCAAACACAGCACAGAAATCCCTCTCTCTGTCTGAGGGAAACAGAAAGGTGACAGTTGTTAAGGCTGTTAACGATCCGAATCCTGACCATCCAGACAGATTCACTGATTGGTGGCAGGTCCTTTGTAGAGAGGGTCTGTCTGGACGCTGTTACTGGGAGGTGGAGGGTCATCATGGGACTGTTTTTACAGCAGTGACATATAAAGACATAAGTAGAGTAGGGATGGTTAATGGCTCTAGATTTGGTTACAATGACAAGTCTTGGGGTTTAGAGTTCTCTGGTAATGGTTATACTTTCAGACACAATAATGTTGAGACTAAAGTATCAGGCCCTCAGTCCTCCAGAGTTGGAGTGTACCTGGATCACAAGGCAGGTATTCTGTCCTTCTACAGCGTCTCTGACACAATGACCCTCCTCCACAGAGTCGAAACCACGTTCACTAAACCCCTCTATCCTGGGATATGGGTTGGGTACGTAAACAATTCTGCTGAGCTGTGTAAACTGTAGAGTTCCCCATATTAGAGGGATGGTTAATGCTCTTTTAGTCTGGTATGTACAACAATCTTATACATTCATATTGATGTATTATCACTTTGATGTACCTTCTGAATAACAACCGCTGTATTGTATCTCGTTCAATGAGTTGTGTTATTATTTACCTATTGATCCTTGAATTTGAATCTGTTGAATGTCCTCAAATATATCTAGGCCTATATATTGTATATCAATCTGGTGCTAAACAATCACTACTCAATCAGTTACCCAGCAGAAGGTGATATGGCAAAATCAAATCAAATGACTCCACGTTTTTTGATTGACAGTACCTCTGCCTCTCAGTAAACCACCAAAATAAACTAGACTTCTGTGTTTTTGTCCTTAAGTTTTATGTTCTAAACTACTTGAGTGACAATGCAATTAAATAACCTTATATTTAGCAGCAGTGTGTATGCGTGTGTGCGTGCCTGCGAGTGGGGTGCATGTGTGGTGAGGTACGTGTGTGTGTGTGTGTGTGTGTGTGTGTGTCAGGGGGGCCGTGTCTACCCTGACACTATTCACCTAGTGTCAGGGTAGACACGGCCCCCCTGACACACACACACACACAAAAGAAAATGATATGAGTTTACTCCATTTTATTTCATTCATGATCATTAAGTAAAATATAAGCGAGCTAGAAGACTTCACTTTGGATTCATTCTTTGAAATATTTTACATTAAAGTTAACCGAGAAAGACAGTCTACTGCACTTTATACAAACAACCAAACAACATGGTCTGAGTTTTTAATAAGACGTGGCATTTGTCCTGTTCTGTTTCCATAGCTGTACATTTTAAGAGAGACTGTGATTGGTCAGGCTATGGCCAATGCACATTGATTCATCATATCAAAGCATATTTGCATGTGGACATTGAACTAAACTTTTAAATAGCTCAAAATAGCATCTAATCTGTCCCTTCTTACAATCGCAGTATTTTTAAAAAGGTATAGAAACATGTTACATTCATAGGGGCGGCAGGGTAGCCTAGTGGTTAGAGCGTTGAACTCGTAACCAGAAGGTTGCAAGTTCAAACCCCTGAGCTGACAAGATAAAATCCTGTCATTCTGCCCCTGAACAGGCAGTTAACCCCCTGTTCCCAGGCTGTCATTGAAAATAAGAATTTGTTCTTAACTGACTTGCCTAGTTAAATAAATAAAATAGACTGCTCTATTTGCCTCTCATTTTGAATAACGACTCCAGAAAACGGACATTGAAATAGTGATGGTTTTCATTATTTCTCATCCTGCATTAGTACCCTTTAGTTTATCTAGTGAACTGTAATGTTGACATCAGAAAAATAACACATTTGGTCTAGGAACACAATGTACCTTTTAATGGTTCATTGTATATCGGCTACCCATAATATTCATACCCATAATAGTATACAATGAATTCTGGACACAGAGGTATATCAATCATTCACTTTACATTATGTTTCAATATCAAGTATACATTTATATCTGGATAATATATAGCAAACAGGACTTCAGGCTTCGACCAGAAAGCCCTCATGTTTAGTCCAGGATCACAATGCATGTTACTGTAGCAACCCCTGAGAATAATTGTTACCTCTCTAAACATATGGCTCTGGAGGAAAGTGTGTTGAAATAGCAGTGGGCTGGATTCCAACCCAGGCTGCAGAAGTATATGTCACAAAGCAGCGTAGACCTGTAAACCAGCCGAGACAACAGGATATTAATTATTGCATCGAACGACATTCTTCTATCTCCCTCCCGCTAACTAACCCCACCTTCTGGCAGAACCAGGAAGTCCCTCCCCCTCCCACAAACTTTCTTCTGGGGAAACAAAACTTATCTGAATCTCGGTGCCGTTTGTCCGTGTGAAAGTGAGCAACAACCGTCCAAATGGCTCAGCAGGCAGTTCTGCTGGACCAGGACCAGTTCTATTGTTCTGTCTGTCTGGATCTACTGAAGGAGCCCGTAGCTATTCCCTGTGGACACAGTTACTGTAGGAGCTGTATTGAGGGCTGCTGGGATCAAGATGATCTGAAGGGGATCTACAGCTGTCCTCAGTGCAGACAGACCTTCACTCCAAGGCCTGCTCTGATGAAAAACACCATATTGACTGAAGTGGTGGAGAAACTGAAGAAGACAGGACTTCAGGCTGATCCCCCTGATCTGTGCTATGCTGGACCTGGAGATGTGGCATGTGATTTCTGCACTGGGACCAGAAAGCAGAAAGCCCTCATGTCCTGTCTGGTGTGTCTGGTGTCTTCCTGCAAGACTCACCTCCAGCCTCACTATAGTGTCCCAGGACTAAAGAAGCACAAGCTGGTCAAAGCCTCCACACAGCTACAGGAGAACATCTGCTCTCATCATGACGAACTGCTGAAGATTTACTGTCGTACCGATCAGAATTGTATCTGTTATCTGTGTATGGTGGATGATCATAAAGGCCATGATACAGTGTCAGCTGCAGCGGAGAGGACCGAGAAACAGGTTAGACCAGAATAACTTGTTGGTGACTCTGATGAACAAATAATGAAATATACAGTAGGAAAGCTGTTTGAATATAAGGATATATATATATATATAAACATGTATAATTAGTTTCATGAAAAATTATCTCTAAATGTATCGTAATTTTCTGTTATACACCATAGTCCAAAATTCAAATTAAGCTATATGATATGAGTACTGTAAACAAACATAATATTTCAACTAAAATCATAGATATATCATTTTGCAAAGGGGCTTCTATTACAATATAATTCTTACTAAATCATAATACTATACTATTGCACTACTGGACAAATAAACCTTGATAGCTCAATGAACAGTGTTCTCCATAGAGTCAGCTGGGGATGAGTCAGCAGAATCTCCAGCAGAGAATCCAGGAGAGAGAGAAGGAGCTGAAGGAGCTCCAACAGGCTGTGGAGTCTCTCAAGGTAAGTATTATTGACCAGGGACCAGTTTAAAAAATAAAAATCTGGATTATAATCTGGATTCTGTAGTGCTATTATTTATTTTTTGATTCCATGATCAGATCTCTACCTGTTTTTTGGGCCAGTTTCCTGGACTGGTTATGGTACTACTTCTACACTGTCATAGGGACACAGAGATGAGTTACCTACATGGATAAAGGTACCTAGATTAAAAAGAGACATTTACCAACTGACCACATACCTATTATGTGGTCAATTTAGTTTTTAGTTAGTTACATTGAAATATATTCATTGTAGTGCCTTTCACCTCTTTTAAATCCATCCTGAATCCACCATTTCCTGTGGGATTAAGATAATCAACATTTTCGGCATCAAAACTATCCTAATCACTACCTTTGAGATTAGAAAAATGCAAAAACAGCTTTTAATTCTGGTAAAGGTCATATTGGATTACCATATTCAGATATATAAGAGGGCGCCGGAGGAGAAGGCAGATGTTTTACGTGCCCCCAACCGATTATGTTTTTTGTTTTTTTTTGCGTTGTTTGTAACCTATTTTTGTACTTATTTTGTACATAATGTTGACGCTACCGTCTCTTATGATCTGAAAGAACTTCTGGACATCAGGACTGAGATTACTGCAATTATTGCGTCTTTGTTTCCTTCAACGAGTCTGACGAGGCCGACGTGAACGATATACTGCTTTCGATACATTGCTTTCTTGGGAACATGCCTTGATCTCCCAGGATTTGCGTGAAGAGGAGGTGGAGAAAAAAGGGCCGGAGAACGGGCTGTATTCTGAGAATTCTTAGGCGATCGAATAAACCCTCACTTCCTTCCATTCTGCTAGCAAGCCTTCAATCGTTGGACAATAAAATAGATGACCTATGGAGAAGATTAAACTACCAACGGGACATTCAAAAGTGTAATATCTTATGCTTCACGGAGACGTGGCTGAACGACGACACTATCAACATACATCTGGCTGGTTATACGCTGCATTGGCGGTATAGAACAGCGGCATCTGGTAAGACAAAGGGTGGTGGACAATGTATTTTTGTAAATAACAGCTGGTGGGCACAACAACGCCTATTCCACCTCAGGAAACTGAAAAGATTTGGCATGGGTCCTCAGATCTTCAAAAAGTTCTACAGCTGCACCATCGAGAGCATCCTGTCTGGTTGCCTCACCGCCTGGTATGGCAACTGCTCTGCCTCCGACCGCAAGGCACTACAGAGGGTAGTGCGTACGGCCCAGCACATCACTGGGGCCAAGCTTCCTGCCATCCAGGACCTCTATACCAGGCAGTGTCCGAAGAAAGCATGAAAATTTTTCAAAGTCTGAAGCCACCCGTCATAGACTGGTCTCTCTGCTACTACACGGCAAGTTGTACCGGAGCACCAAGTCTAGGTCCAAAAGGCTTCTTAATAGCTTCTATCCCCAAGCCATAAGACTCCTGAATAGCTATTCAAATGCCTACCCAGACTATTTGCATTGTATGCAAAGAACAGGGATTCCCCACTTTTATCTTCTCTTCTCTCTTTGTGTCTGAATAGCACTCTGCACAGGCAGCAGTGGAGGACAGTGATAGGATCTTTACTGAGCTGATCCACTCCATTGAGAGAAGGCGCTCTGAGTTGAAGGAGTTGATCAGAGACCAGGAGAAGGCTCAAGTGAGTCAAGCTGATGGACTCCTGGAGCAACTGGAGCAGGAGATAGCTGAGCTGAGGAGGAGAAACGCTGAGCTGGAGCAGCTCTCACACACAGAGGATCACATCCATTTCCTCCAGGTAACTAAACTGCCTTGATACAGGTGATACAGAAATGAACTTCTTGTGAAACTGTACATTTTGTCAGTTATACTCTATTCGTTATATCAGTATTCATGTTTTCTGACATCCATAAAAAAAAACATATGATCACAAAATACATTGTGTCAGTCATCTGCTCTCTTTCTCTCTCTTCTTTCGCTCTCTCTCACTGTCTCTCTCTCTCACATTCTCTCTGTCTCTCTACAGAGTTATCAGTCTCTCTCCAGTCCCAGTGTCTCTTCAGACTTACCCAGCATCGTTATCCATCCTCTTCAGTACTTTGGAGATGTGAATAAGGCTGTTTCTGATGTCAGAGAGAAACTAGAAGACGTCCTTAAAGGAGAATGGATCAAGATCTCCACCACAGGTGAGTTGAAAATAATACTAACACAATACATAGTGTAAGAACACCTAGTTTAGACCAATCAGAGGTCCTATAGTCATCACTTTATACATGTGCAATATGGTATGCTGCTAACATTCTCTCTCTCTCTGTGAATGTCTGTGTGTTTGTAGTGAATTCAGTGGATGTTTTACTGCCTCCAGAGCCCAAGACTAGAGAACGTTTCTTACAATGTGAGTTTCTTCACCAAGTAACTAACAGTCTCTTTTTTCTGACACTCCTCACAAACCTTGTGATATTTCAATTGTAGATACTGCTCTCATTAATCTCTGCTCTGCTGTAATCAAGACAGGGTAGATGCAGTACCGTGTGTGCCTTATCTTACTGTTCTAACTCCCCTTATTGGTCTCTGCTCTGCTCTTCTCCCAGATTCCTGTCAGCTCACACTGGACCCAAATACAGCACAGAAATCCCTCTCTCTGTCTGAGGGAAACAGAAAGGTGACAGTTGTTAATGCTGTTAACGATCCAAATCCTGACCATCCAGACAGATTCACTGGTTGGTGGCAGGTCCTTTGTCGAGAGGGTCTGTCTGGACGCTGTTACTGGGAGGTGGAGTGTCATCATGGGACTGTTACAGCAGTCTCATATAAAGACATAAGTAGAATACGGATGGTTAATGATTCCAGATTCGGATACAATGACAAGTCTTGGGGTTTTGAGTTCTCTAGTAATGGTAATAGTTTCAGACACAATAATGTTGAGACTAAAGTATCAGGCCCTTAGTCCTCCAGTGTAGGAGTGAACCTGGATCACAAGGCAGGTATTCTGACCTTCTTCAGCATCTCTGACACAATGACCCTCCTCCACAGAGTCCAAACCACGTTCACTAAACCCTCTATCATGGGATATGGGTTGGGAACCAAAATAATTCTGCTGTGCTGTGTAAACCACAAGATTTATTTCGCCTCTAGATTAAACTACAGAGTTCCCCATATTAGAATGATGGTAAATTCTCTTTTAGTCTTGAAGTGATTGAATCTTTATTTTAGTATAGGTTTTAATCACATTCATATTGATCTATTCTCTCTTTGATGAAGTCTAAACTAATCTACTGCTGTGTTGATATCTTTTCTCAATAATGTGGAAGGACCACCAGAGGGCAGGCTGCTCCCACGGACAGTTGCCCAGCCCGACATGTGAGTCAAGGTGATCAGAGGCCCTTAAGCGCAGCTGACGGTACTAATGAGCTATTCTATTTCCCCTACAAGAGAGAGGAGGGAACCAGCAGAGAGGAGAGAAGAGGTGTGGTGAGAACCAGCAGAGAGGAGAGAACCAGCAGAGAGGAGAGAACCAGCAGAGAGGAGAGAAGAGGTGAGGTGGGAACCAGCAGAGAGGAGGGAACCAGCAGAGAGGAGAGAACCAGCAGAGCGGAGAGGAGAGGAGGGAACCAGCAGAGAGGAGAGGAGGGAACCAGCAGAGAGAAGATGATGTACTTTTTGGAAAGGAGAAGATGGGGACAAACTACCTATTGGGACCGGCAATCACAGATCCGGACCACCAACCGAAGGGACTTTTTCACAGACTAATCGTATAGGTGGTCATTTCTGTTATAATTTAAAGATACTCTTTATGTTCCTTGTTATTGTGAAGAAGATTTGTGTTTTCCTTGGGAGATCATCCTTGATTGTGTTGGATTGTTTTAAGAGGAAAAAATGATCTCCGTAGAGAAATTTGTTCAATTTTAAGGAAACCTGCTCCTGATTCGTTTATTCCACCTTTCCGCTTTAGAGCAACCTCAAAGGACCTGGTTCGCTCACAATAATAAAAAAGATTGTTTGTTAATTTCAATAAGTTGTATTATTATTTATCCTTGAAATGGAATGTTTCATTTTCTGAAATCTATGTTGGCTTCCAGCTTGAAATATACTTATTCATGTTACCATACTAGAACATATCAATTACTGTACATGTATAAGGAATGTATCGGTTGGGGTCAATGGAGGGTGGATAAAAACTAAGTGTATGGAAAGTTACTGAGTGAGGAAGGGGGAGTGCACAAAATGTACACTCTGTAAAAAATATGGTATTGTTAAATGTATGGCTCCTAAGGAGGGAGGCAAAGGGCAACAGTCTGGTTTCAGTCACTGGTAAGGTAGGACAGCCATGGATTAGGGAGGAGTGAGGAATTTGGCCTGAGGTCAGGTCTGATGAAGTGAGAAGGAACAGTCCTATTACACACATACACTTCCAAGCCCACAAAGGTTCTAGCATCAGGCAGGGCCATGACTGTACTAGTGAGAGGATCCAATTAAGTTCCTGACAAGTAACAGAGATGTATTGTCTGTTAGGATGTTGGGTCCACCTAGAAGGAGGATATAAATATACAGTACCAGTCAAACGTTTGGACACACCTACTAATTTCTTTTTACTATTTTCTACATTGTAGAATAGTTGTGACTTCAAAACTATGAAATAACACACATGGAATCATGTAGTAACCAAAAAAGTGTTAAACAAATCAAAATGTATTTTATATTTGAGGTTCTTCAAAGTTCCCACCCTTTGCCTTGACAGCATTGCATATGCTTAGTTCAACTGGCACACTCCACAAGACCCCAAAATATAAGCTAAACATTGTAAATGCAAACAAACACTGTATAGCCTCATAACATGGTTAAAACTATTTTGATATCATGGTTGGTCAATCCTTAGCTTCCATAGCTCAGAAACAAAGAGAGAAGAGAAGGCTCCATGTTAAGTAGAATAGATGGCGTCATGAGGAAGGAAAATTGTTGATATATTGAAGCAACATCAAGACATCAGTCAGGAAGTTAAATCTTGGTCGCAAATGGGTCTTCCAAATGGACAATGACCCCAAGCATACTTCCAAATTTGTGGCAAAATGGCTTAAGGACAACAAAGTCAAGGTATTGGAGTGGCCATCACAAAGCCCTGACCTCAATTCTATAGAAAATGTGTGGGCAGAACTGAAAAAGCGTGTGCGAGCAAGGAGGCCTATAAATCTGACTCAGTTACAACAGCTCTGTCAGGAGGAATGGGCAAAATTCACCCAACGTATTGTGGGAAGCTTGTGGAAGGCTACCCAAAACATTTGACCCAAGTTAAACAATTTAAAGGCAATACTAGCAAATACTAATTGAGTGTATGTAAACTTCAGAACCACTGGGAATGTGATGAAAGAAATAAAAGCTGAAAGCAATCATTCTCTCTACTATTATTCTGACATTTCACATTCTTAAAATAAAGTGGTGATCCTAACTAACCTAAAACAGGGAATTTTTACGAGGATTAAATATCAGGAATTGTGAAAAATAAAATAAAAAAATGAGTTTAAATGTATTTGGTTAAGGTGTATGTAAACTCCCGACTTCAACTGTATGCATTTAGTCAATTATACTTTATTCTCCATATCAGTATTCATGTTTTCTGACATTAATACAAAACAAATTATCACAAAAACATTGTGTAAATGATCTGCTCTCTCTCTCTCATTCTCTCAGTCTCTCACACTCTCTCAAGAGTTAACAGTCCCTCTCCAGTCCCAGTGTCTCTTCAGACTTACCCAGCATCATTATCTGCCCTCCTTGGTACTTTGGAGGTGTGAATAATGCTGTTTCTGATGTCAGAGAGAAACTAGAAAACGTTCTTAAAAGAGAATGGACCAAGATCTCCACCACAGGTGAGTTGACAATAATACTAACACAATACATAGTCTAAGGACACCTAGTTTAGACCAATCAGAGGTCCTATAGTCATCACTTTATACATGTACATTATGGTATGCTGATAATATTCTCTCTCTCTCTCTGTGAATGTCTGTTTCTGTAGTAAATTCAGTGGATATCTTACTGCCTCCAGAGCCCAAGACTAGAGAACACTTCTTACAATGTGAGTTTCTTCATCAAGTAACTAACAGTCTTTTATTTTCTGACACTCCTCACAAACCTTGTGATATATTAATAGTAGATACTGCTCTCGTTGATCTCTGCTATTTTTGAAAAACACTATACACAGTTCTCTACATTAGACACATCATTCAAAACTAACAGGCCTTGTGTTTCGTTTGGGAAACTGCTATTCCAAATGCCACACTCATTTACCTATTGCCTACACCCAGTGCTCACGTGTGAAAACACATAGCTATTTTCTTCACTTAGAAATCAGAGCTTGAGCACTATAAATAGGCTTCAGGTTGGCTTTCTTGGTTTGGACAACAATGGAGGCCAATTTTGGAGAGAGAGTTAGAGGAAGAGGAGTGTATGAGTGTATGAGTGTATGAGAGTATGAGGGGGACGAGGACAAGGAGGAGGAAGAGGACAAGGACGAGGACAAGGGAAAGGAGGAGGACAAGGACAAGGGGGAAGAGGATAAGGACGAGGGGAAGAGGACAAGGACAAGAGGTAGGACAAGCCTATTTGTTTATCTTCTACTGTATTTATTTTGTCTGTTACTGTTCATCCCGAAATCCGGATGAAAATACAATGTTTTGAGAAAGAAATACATCACATTTTTTCCCCACTTGCATGTCTGTTTATAGTGTAAATATATACTGAATATGCATACATACTGTATATATTTGTGCATATACATGTACGTGTGAGTGCCATGACAAACTGCCGTGGACTCCACTGCACACTGAACATGCAGAAGACACAAGATAGTAGTGTTTTACATTTGTCACATCCGTGTGCAGTTGGTGTGCATAAGAGCTAATCATTTGATGGTTTGTGTGTAGAGTTTTGATGTAAAAACACAACTTTGAGAAGAGTTAAAATAGTTTTTGAATGAAGTGTTTGGTTTTGCAAGAGATGTGTAATATTTTGTGTGTTTTGGGGTCAAAAACTGTAAAAATACATTTTTTTTTTTTTAAATATCGGACAAAACACATATCCTGGCAAGAGAGACACCACACCACTACATAAAGAGAGACCTAAGACGACAACATAGAATGGCAGCAACACATAACACAGCATGGTAGCAACACAACTTGGCAGCAGCACAACATGGTAGCAGCACAAATCATGGTACAAAGATTATTGGGCACAGACAACAGCACAAAGGGCAAGAAGACAGAGAAAACAATACATCACGTAAAACAGCCACAACTGTCAGTAAGAGTGTCCATGATTGAGTCTTTGAATGAAGAGATGGAGATAAAACTACCCAGTTTGAGTGTTTGTTGCAGCTCATTCCAGTCACTAGCTGCAGCGAACTGAAAAGAGGAGCGACCCAGGGATGTGTGTGCGTTGGGGACCTTTAACAAAATGTGACTGGCAGAGCTTGTGTTGCATGTGGAGGAGGAGGGCTGCAGTAGGTATCTCAGATGGGGGGAGTGAGGCCTAAGAGGGTTTTAGAAATAAGCATCAACCAGTGGGTCTTGCGACGGGTACACAGAGATGACCGGTTTACAGAGGAGTATAGAGTGCAGTGATGTGTCCTATAAGGAGCATTGGTGGCAAATCTGATAGTCGAATGGTAAAGAACGTCTAGTCGCTCGACTGCATCCTTACCTGTCGATCTATAAATTACATCTCTGTAAACCTTAGCCTACTCCCAAGTACTTGTGTGATGTGACTACCTCTAGCTCTAAACCCTCAGAGGTAGCAATCCCACCGGTGAGGAAAGGGGCATTCTTCTTACCAAACACATTACCTTTGTTTTGGAGGTGTTCAGAACAAGGTTAAGGGTAGAGAAAGCTTGTTGGATACTAAGAAAGCTTTGTTGTAGAGGGTTTAACACAAAATCTGGTGAGGGGCCAGCTGAGTATAAGACTGTATCATCTGAATATAAATGGATGAGAGAGCTTCCTACTGCCTCAGCTATGTTGTTGATGTAAATTGAGAAGAGCATGGGGTCTAGGATCGAGCCTTGGTGTACTCCCTTAGTGACAGGCAATGGCTGAGACAGCAGATATTCTGACTTTATACACTGCACTCTTTGAGAGAGGTAGCTGGCAAACCAGGCTAAAGACCCCTCAAAGACACCAATACTCCTTAGCCGGCCCACAAGAATTGAAGGGTCTACTGTATCAAAAGCTTTGGCCAAGTCAATAAAACTAGCAGCACAACATTGCTTAGAATCAAGGGCAATGGTGACATCATTTAGGACCTTTAAAGTTACCGTCAAACATCCATAACCTTAGCAGAAACCAGATTGCATACCAGAGAGAATACTATAGACCTCAAGAAAGGCAGTCAGTTGATTATCGCTAAGTTTTTCCAACTTTTTTTCACAGTTTTTTCCAAACAGGGCAAAATAGAAATAGGTGTATACACCAAAAATTAGGATGAGCTTGATCTCCCCCTTCAAATAAAGGATACATCGTGGCTGCCTTTCAAGCAATGGGAACCTCCCAAGAGAGGAGATACAGGTTAAAAAGGTCAGAGATATGCTTGCTGATGATAGGGGCAGTAACCTTACAGAAGAAAGGGTCTAAACCATCTGACCCAGATGATTTTTGGGGGTCAAGTTTAAGGAGGTCCTTTAGCACCTCAGACTCAGTGACCGCCTGCAGGGAGAAACTTTGTAGCAGGGCAGGGGGAAAAGAGGGAGATTAGGAAATGTTGGACAGGCAAGGAGGCATGGCTGAGTCAAATAGGAATCCTGAAGTGGTGATTTAAGAGCTCAGGCATGTGCCCCTTATCGTTAACAATCACATAATCAACATTAAGGGACATGGGCAGCTGTGAGGAGAAGGGTTTATTCTTCAGGTATTTAACCATTTTCCAAAACGTCTTGGGGTTAGACCCACAGAGAAAGACTTGCTCCTTAAAGTAACTAACTTTGGCCTTCCAGATAGCCTGAGTGCACTTATTTCTCATTTACCTGAACGAGAGCCAGTCAGCCTTTCCCCAAATGTAATTCTTGAGGTGAAGTAACTTTGCCAGATCACGGTCGAACCAGGGGCAGAACCTGTTTTTAATTCAATTGTTATTTATGGGGCAATGTTTGATAACAGTACCACTGAAAATATCAAAAAAGAAGGTCAGAGAGTATTCGAAAGAGGGGATCAAGGTGATTCTATACCAATTTACAGAGGCCAGGTCATGAAGGAAGGCTTTCTCATTAAAGTTTTTTAGCAAGTGCCAATGACAAATCAGGACAGGTCGTTTCGCTGAGCAGCCATTATGAACACAGGCTGTAAAACAGTGATCACTAAGGTCATTACAGAAAACACCAGACTGATACCTATTAGGATTATTTGTGAGGATACCATCAAGGAGAGTAGCGTTTTCTGGGTGTTTGGAGTCAAACCTTGTGGGATTGGTAATAATCTGAGAAAGATTTAGGGAGTTCCATTGCTTTAGGACTTGGTCAGGTAATATAAGCAAGTCCCAGTTTATGTCACCTAACAGGACATATTCAGACTTAGTGTAAGGGGCCAGGAGAGAGCTTAGGGCATTTAGGGTACAGGCCGGTGCTGATGGTTGATGATAATGTAACGGATGTGAAATGGCTAGATAGTTAGCGGTGCGCGCTAGTGTCATTTCAATCGGTGATGTCACTTGCTCTGAGACCTTGAAGTAGTGGTTCCCCTTGCTCTGCAAGGGCTGTGGCTTTTGTGGAGCGATGGGTAACGATGCTTCGTGGGTGAATGTTGTTGATGTGTGCAGAGGGTCCCTGGGTATGGGCGAGAGGACGGTCTAAAGTTATACTGATACAATAACACTTAGCAACAGTCAACAAAGAGCTATTTGAAAGTGCAATGCTTAAAACCAGCAAATTAAATTGTTTGGAAACAGACTTGGTGGAGACAACCGAGCACTGACAGCGTTCCTTGGTAAAGATTGCAACTCCACCACCTTAGGAAGATCTGTCTTTCCCAAAAAGGTTATAACCAGAAAGGTTAACATCAGTGTTCAAAACACTCTTTCTTAACCACGTCTCAGTAATGACCAACACGTCTGGATTTGAGATGTGAACCCACACTTTCAATTGATCCATTTGAGGTAATAAGCTTCTTGTGTTAAGTTGCGGAAAACCCAGGCTTTTACGAGAGCAGAAATCCGTGGAGCAGATATCAGAGCTAAAGTCAGAGTTGGGGCTAGCAACAGTAGATGGACCAGGGTGTACATGCACATAACCAGATATCTTCAGCAGTAATTACAATCAGGGCACGGCAGAGGACAGGGAGAGCTCTGCAGTGTTGATTATGACATTTGAATGTGCATTAGATGGCAACAAGATCCTATTGTACAGCAATTTCATCAGGTAACATGATGTAGCCTATACTGAATAACAACTATTGTATTGCTATCTTTTCTCAATTAAAAACAACTTTTTGTTTGTTAATTTCAACATGTTTTATTGTTATTCATCTATTTATCCTTACATTTTAATCTGTTAAATTTCCTAACATATATATTTAGCAGGCCTAGTCTATTTTATGCTGCACATGTACTACTCAATCAACCATCCAGCAGATGGTGATATGGCAAAAATAAATACAAAGATTGCACATTTCTTGATTGATTTCTATATGTTCGTCTTTAAGTGTTTGTTATAAACGACATGACTTGAGAATGTAACTAAATAAAATAATATTTAGCACCACATTCCTGCCTTAGGGCGGTGGAAGATTTTTGTAGAAGTAAATTCAATCATGTGACGTCAGCTCAATGTTGCTTCCGGGTTTGCCTTATTTTTTTGACGGGCAGATAGATTCTTTGTTGTTTTGAGTTATTGGTTATTTATTTCAGAATGAACCGTATTTTTGGTCGCGGAAAACCGAAGGGACCCCCACCAAATCTAACGGACTGTATAGGAAATGTAAGTATATGGAAATAACTTAATCAGAGCAGTGTCTTTGACAAACAAACAAAAGAACTTTGCTTGCTGGCTAGCTAGCTGACATCTGATTGATCTAGAAATAATGGGAGAGTTGTCCTGCATGACAGCCCATTTGATACCTATAGCTTATAGAATACTGTTTAGCTACGTACTTTTCAGCGTGGTGTTGTAAGTTAGTTTGATTAGCATTGTAATATTGTCGTAGTTACTAAGCTAACTTGCCTAATTATCTAGATGACCAGTTGACAAAAGTACAGTAAGGTGATGTTGGTTTTCCACTGTAGGCTAAAACAATGATTCCCAACCAGGGGTACTGAAGACTCATGAGACCAAAGCCCTTTTGGTCAAATGCACATGAGGGGGTACTTCAGGGGTACTCGGGGCAGCGCCAAATTCATTTGGTGGTAGAGTCACCGAAACAAGGTTGGGAACCACTGGCTAAAAGGTGTTTTTCCAACCAACCAGTTTTACAGGTTTGAACAAGGCTATTTAGCTAGTGCCATTGAAGGTAAAAATAGAAGGTATGATTATTATAATAACTGATACATGTATTTTAATAACTTCTGATACCACAAAATGTTATTACAATGACTTCAGACTCAAACAAAAGAGTTGAGGTACAGCGCATTCGGAATGCATTCAGACCCCTTGACTTTTAACATTTTGTTATGTTACAGCCTTATTCTAAAATGAATTAAATCGTCCCCTCTGCCTCTGAATAACATCCCCACAGCATAATACCGCCACCACCATGCTTCACCGTAGGGATGGTGCCAGGTTTCCTCCAGACGTGACGCTTGGCATTCAGGCCAAAGAGTTCAATCTTGGTTTCATCAGACCAGAGAATCTTGTTTCTCTTTAGTTGCCTTTTGGCAAACTCCAAGCAGGCCACCATATGCCTTTTACTGAGGAGTGGCTTCAGTCTGGCCAATCTATCATAAAGGCCGGATTGGTGGAGTGCTGCAGAGATGGTTGTACTTCTGGAAGTTTCTTCCATCTCCACTGAGGAACTCTAGAGCTCTGTCAATGACCATCAGGTTCTTGGTCACCTTCCTGACCACGGTCCTTCTCTCCCGATTGCTCAGTTTGGCCGGGCGGCCAGCTCTAGGAAGAGTCTTGGTGGTTCCAAACTTCGACCACTGTGTTCTTGAACCATCAATGCTGCAGAAAGGTTTTGATACCCTTCCCCAGATCTGTGCCTCGACACAATCCTGTCTCAACAGACAATTCCTTCGACCTCATAGCTTGGTTTTTGCTCTGACCTGTCAACTGTGGGACCTTTGTATAGACAGTTGTGTGCCTTTCCAAATCATGTCCAATCAATTGAATTTACCACAGGTGGACTCGAATCAAGTTGTAGAAACATCTCAAGGATGATCAATGGAAACAGGATGTACCTGAGTGCAATTTTGAGTCTCATAGCAAAGGGTCTGAATATCTATGTAAATAAGGTATTTCTGTTTTATTTATTTGCAAAAGTAAAAAAAAATGGATATGTTTTTACTTCGTCATTATGGGATATTGTGTGTGTAGATTGCTGAGGATTTTTTTTCTTCATTTTAATCCATTTTAGAATAAGGCTGTAATGTAACAAAATGTGGAAAAAGTCAAGGGGTCTGAGTAGTTTCCGAATGCACTGCTTTTGGCAACGGGGGTATATTAACATACAATAACGTTGCTTTATAATTCCATTTCAACTTACTGTGCGTTCATTATGATGGGGGGGGGAATTGACAAAATATCTAAGGGATAGTATTATTAAAGACTTTCTAAACGTGGGTCTCTGCTTACCTCATGTCAAAATAAGTCCTGCACAAGCCATATGTGGACAAAAAACAAATCACTTTTGGGGGACTTTTTTTAATTTTGACATGAGGTAAGCAGAGAGGAAGTGGGTCTACAACAGGTTAGTACAGCATTTCCTAAACTGTTTCTAGGGACCCCAAGGGGTGCACGTTTTGGTTTTTACACTAACACTAAACAGCTGACTCAAATTATCAAAGCTTGATGATTATTTGAATCGGCTGTGTAGTGCTAAGGCAGAAACCAAAACGTGCACCCCTTGGGGTCCCGAGGACAGAGTTTGGGAAACCCTGGGTTATTGTTATCTGGGTTCCTTGGGACGTCCCTACCCTAACCCCTTTAATCCTTATCTAACCCAACAAAACCCATTTAAAAATGTCCACTTCAATGGTGTGACGTCAGAGTTGGGATATCCCAAGGATCCTTTCTAAACTTTTTCCTACACAGACCCACGTTCGGAAAGTCTGTTTAATAATAAGATCCTTTAGATATTTTGACTCAAATTCCCTCCATCGTAATGACCAACCGTCCTGCCCACCGGCACAGTAACTGGAAATGTTATTGTATTTAACTTCAGGCTTCGCACAGTTTTTTCGTGCAACCCAATACAATTGAAAGCAACGCTATTGTATGCAAATACACCCGCGTTGCTAAAAGCACCTATATGTTATGAAAAGAGTCTGCCTGGCTAACTCGTTACTCTTTCTCTCTTCTTAAGGTTGACTCACGAGCGGAGTCTGTTGACAAGAAGATTGCCAGACTAGATGTTGAACTGGTCAAGTACAAGGATCAGATGAAGAAGATGAGAGACGGTCCTTCAAAGGTAAGCGTGAAGGCCTGCACTGAGTGAAGCAGACTGGGATAGTAGATATGTTTACCAGTCAGTCGTTTATTATACCAACCTGGTCTCTGAGCATTTTGTATTATTATGTACGTAAATCCGATAAATGCCATTTAGTATGATATGTTACATTTAGTATGGTATGTATTAGTTTGTGGATTTTCATCACCCATTTTGTACGAGATGTTACTAATTACAATTCATATTATATGTTACGAATTTGAAAAAAGTACAATATTTTATGAATTTGAAAAATATATGATGTAACATATCATACTAATTTGAGTGTTTACAATTTGTATCGTGTTATACCCGTAGTGTCAGTTTCCTTACATTTTGCATCATTCCATTACATCGTTAGTTGCCCTTTCTTTCCTCTGTCACGTTTGTGTGGTTGTTCCTGAGGATCGCTAGCACTAGTGGATCATATTCAGCTATAAGTTGTGCAATAATTTGGGACATATAGCCTATTTTAATCAAAATAGTGTGCATCCTCCCTCTACAGTTCCACTTGTTTGGAACATTATAAATGTACAGTATACCAGTATTTATGCTTGATGTTGTGTAAATGATGTTTCCTGGTTATGTTTTCATCAGAACATGGTCAAGCAGAAGGCAATGAGAGTGCTGAAGCAGAAGAGAATGTGAGTCACTTATGAAAGCAGTCTGCCAATGCCTGAAACGCCTCCAATCAGTCAGGACCAACGTCACAGTATCACAATGATGAACCACATAGTGAGCTGTAAACCATAGTCACATGAGCACATCATAACGTCTTAATTAATAGAGGTTATCATTTGAATTGTGATGTTTTTCAGGTATGAGGGCCAGAGAGATAACCTCACACAGCAGTCCTTCAACATGGAACAGGCCAACTACACAATACAAACTCTCAAAGACACAAAAACAACCGTAAGATGGATCAGTAATGACTGTAGCACTTAAAATTTACTGTCATAGTTCTCTGGGTAAACCTGTCTGACATTGCATTATAGGTGGATGCTATGAAAATTGGAGCCAAAGAGATGAAGGCAGCATACAAGAATGTGAAGATCGATCAGATTGAGGTAAGCCGGTTGTCTTCTATTTGGCTACTCAATATATTCAAGTTATCTGGTTTGTGTTCACCCAGGTTAAGTGAATGTGGGGTTTCAGTGAGGATGGCCCATTGGGTAATGAGAATGTCAGACGTTTGGGTTAAGAGCTCTTTGTGTTCCTGATGCAGGATCTCCAGGACCAGCTGGAGGACATGATGGAGGACGCCAACGAGGTGCAGGAGGCGATGAGCAGAAGCTACGGGACGCCAGAGATCGATGACGATGACCTGGAAGCAGGTCAGTACTGTGAGAGTATGACACAGCCACAAGGAAGACAATACACTGACACTATTATGTTACAACAGTTGGTTTTGCTCCAGTACAGACTAGATCTATATTAAAACACTGCTATATATCAATAGATGGCATAATTTCTCACCACACTACAGAGAAGTTTTGTTCACTCCAGCCCAGTGATACAACAGCAGTCAATAAAGTCCTTACATCAATAGGATGCATGTAATAACTGTGCATGTTCCCAGAGCTGGATGCCCTGGGAGATGAGCTGCTGCTAGATGATGACAGCTCCTACCTGGATGAGGCCAGCACTGCCCCCTCCATCCCAGAAGGAATACCCAGTGACAGAGCAACAAACCGGGTACATATCTCTCTGACCATGTTTGGTAGTGGATCACTGGCAAACATAACTGTTACCAGTACAGCTGCCTTGTTCAAAGGGTTGTTTGTTTTTTAGGAAATTGCATTGAAGACGCTTCTATGATCTCATTTAGATGTTTCCTAATAAAATGTCATTTATTGTGCATATGTTTTTCAGGATGGAGTTCTAGTGGATGAATTTGGACTACCACAGATCCCTGCCACATAATGGATAGACAGCAGGCATGAACCAATGGCAATTCTCCCAACTGTTTTTTTTTAATGTATCATAGCGTTTTTACAATGTATATTCGACTGATGCATTATTACGTGGTGGTAAACAAGACTCAACCCACCTTAGCTTTTGAAGAGAATCCATGGTGATGCATCAGCTATGCTATTAATTCTTGATCGTATGAACAAATGTTTTTTTTTTCTCCCAAGTTGTTTCTTGGTATTTGGTTTTAACTTCTCCTGCAGCACTGTGTTGCCAACTACCAATAAATATAATATATTTCAAAAGATGGTAATGGTGGATTAGTTATAAATCAGGCATATGTTTTTTTTTAAACAAAGGAAGGAGACAGGACTAAATAAGTCATTTAATTATACAATAGAACACTAGTAGCGTGTAGAATTACAATCGCTCAAAAGCAATAAATACATTTCTGAAAGTATTCATGTAGTTGAATGATATGCTTTCTCTTTGTGTACAAATGTTGGACAATGGAGCATTTAGACGAGGGCTCTCCAAACCTGTTCCTGGAGAACTACTGTCCTCTAGATTTTCACTGATTCTAATAATTAGCTTGTTAATAAGCTGAATCAGGTAAGTTACAACTGGGGTTGAAGTGAAAACCTACAGGAAGGTAGCTCTCCAGAATCAGGTTTGGAGAGCCCTGATACAGACTCTTACAAAAACACAGTGCCCAAACTGTATAGTTTTATGACAACCACAGCAACAAAGCCCTTGTTTGAGACGGTCATCACCAACTGAGCCTATAGCTGAGGGGGAAGATCTTCTTGTGAAGGTATTCAACAACCTCAGTCTTGTTCCAAAGATTTTCAAATTCATAGTAAGGAATCTGAAAAAACAAAAGACTATTAGTAACAAATGGAGTACAGAGCAAAAACAGAAGATCCGAGTGAATACAGATATGCTCTTGACAGAACATTAGCAGAGGGGCTGAAATCAGAATTTACAGCAGATGGAAAACAGAACAAAGGTTGCAGTGAATTTCTGACCTGAACAACTTCGTATCCCAGAAGCCTCAGGTGCCGCTGCTTGATGGCCTCTTTCCCTAGCAGCTGTCTTGTGTTCACAGTGAACCTCTTGTGGCCGTCGACGCAAACTGCTATCCTGCAAGTACACAAGAGTGAATAAAATCGCTATAGTACAACAATTTTATCACCTATGTTTATGAATTTCATGGTTTAAATGTATTGTTTTATACCTCTTGTAGATATCATCGATTTGACTGGCAGGCAATACGTATCCTTCCTCGTCAAGCTTTATTTCCACATCTGAAATGACAAACAGAGGCCGGATTTGTCTTTGCACCTTTCATTTTCAGTATATGGATGTCTGAAGCTTTGAATTAGAGGTTAGCGGTGTTGTGTCTGTACGTTACCTAGCGTGTAGCAGTATGGAGTGAGGACTCTGGAAGCGAAGTAGGTGCGGGCTCCTAGTAGATCCACCAGGCCAGTTTTCACATAGTTGTAGAGGTGTCCGTCAACCGGCGTCTCCAGAGACCGACCAGGAGTTAGGAAAGACTTGACACGGTACTTAGGAAGGAGCCTCGGACCCTGGGTTTAAAACAGGGTGTTAAGGGTGAATCGGAGGATAGTGTGCTAGGATGTCAACACTGCAGTTGAAGTTGCAATGCGATCCTTAGAATGATTGATTTGTACTAACTCGTTAGCCTACCTCATAGAAAGGGCATTCAAGCTTCACAGTCATGTAGAGTTGGGTCAGTTGTGCCAGAACAATCCGGTCAACCCCTGAGCCTTGCTCTGGAATACAAATTCATTTAAAAAGTATTAATCAAAGGCCGTGCAATTGATTAACCAAATAAACTGTGCCGATATAAGTATGGAGAGTAGTAAAATAAGCGTGGGCTAATTTACTAAGGCTGCATTACCTTGTAGTTGCTGGAGGAAGTAGCGGTTGAAGACCTTGGACACAAAGTTAACAGGGAACCGCTCTACCAGGATGCAGGAGTGCAGCAGGTTGAGGAGTGTCCGGGGCTGGAAGTGAGAAAAGCGTGCGTGCAGGATGGCCTCCACCTTCCGAAACACCTCCCCGGCGTTGGGCGGCAGGTAGCCCAGCTTCCCGAACGGCATGATCTGCCTGGCCACTTGGCTGGTGCTGTATTCGTCTGCCCGGTACACAAAGCTCTCTGCCACCGCGTCAAACACTGGCAGCGACAGGATGTTCCGACGCCCAAAATACTGCATCACCTTGGTCACTGTCTCTGGGTGGGACGTGAACGTCATCTTGGGCACATGCCTCTCCATGGCCTCCACCAAGAAGTGGTCGCTGTGGCCGAAGTGCATGAGCGCCCCGAGCACTAGACCCAGCTCCTCGTCTCTGAAGTTGGGTATGTGCCTGACCGCCTGCTTACACAAGCTAATAACCAGGGGCATGGCCTGGGTCTGGTTCAGGACCACCAAAGCACTAAGCACACTGCTGATAGCAGGGGGGTCCATACGTGAGGTGACTGACACAGTGTAGGTGTGCATAGCGTTTAGGAGGTCCTGGTAGCGACCCTCCTCCCCTACTCCAGCCTGCAGCAGTCTGTATACTGCAGTGAGTTCTACCAGGCTCCACTGACCAGGCCCCTGCCTCTGTAACTGCACCATCAGCTGCTCCAGCATCCCACAGCCAGGGCCCTCCAGGGCCAGCAGGGCCTGGCCCAGGGTGCACAGCTGGCCCACGCTCATCTGGCCCCTGTCCAGCCGCTCCTGGCTCTCTGACACCAGCCGAACCACCAGCGTGCTCCAGGGGTCCACATAGAGGCGTGTGCAGGCCAGCAGGGCAGAAACCAACCCGGCCTCCGTCAGACGCCCAGAGTCCCGCTCCAGCTGGCAGCACAGGGCCCTGAGAGTGTCCTCTTCCAGCACTTTGGGGTCCTTCAGGGAGATGCCATCCTGCTCTATGTCAGCCACGCGGTGCAGGGCTGCAGCTGCCATGGTGTCGGACATAATCTCCACCGTGCGGAGGAGTCTCAGCACCTGTCTGGAGGAAGAGCAGCTAACCAGGCGGTCATGGAAGGCCTTCTCCTCTGCATCAGTGGGCCGGTGCAGCTGACTCAGACAGAACCTGGGGACTGAGTCTTTGTGGAGGCTGACTGACCCAGTGGTGTAGAAAGGGTCCTTGGTAATGGTGGACAAACTCATCCTCCCACAGTCTGGCTGACTGAGTTTCCGACAGCCCTGCCTCTGGATACAGCGGTCCGCTGAGGTCCATAGACACGCCACACACATGGGCTCCCCTATCGGAACACTCAGGATTCTGGTGCGACTCAGCTCGCCTGGAGGACAGAGGTGTGCCCCTGTCTGCCTGAGAAGTTGAAGCCTCTTGATCACCTTTAAAGCCATGGCTCTGTTCCAGGACTCAAGAGGCAGTTCAAACCTGTATGAGCATAGGAGCAGATGGTTAGCTAAGCCTACAAAGTTCTGGTAACTAAGTTGACCTAATGGGCGGTTTCAGTTGACAATAATCACCGCAGTAAGATGGATAGCAAGATGGTTTCCATGGAATGTCCCATTCATTTTTATGTTAGCTTGCTAATTGTGGGGCGGCAGGTAGTGGTTAGATGTAGTGGTTAGAGCGTTGGACAAGTAACCGAAAGGTTGCTAGATCGAATCCCAGAGCTGACACGTTAAACATCTGTCGTTCTGCCCCTGAACAAGGCAGTTAACCCAGGTCGTCATTGAAAATAAGAATTTTTTCTAAACCTTAAATAAAAGGTATAAAAAAATATTAAGTAACCTTGGCTTGCTGGTGGTTATCAAACCAGCGACTGCACGCAGCATATGCTAACTACGCATACCACGACCTAGCCATACATGAAGAAAATCCATTCAAATGTCAGCATTTTGCGAACTAATGCAGTGCAACCCACCGGAGAGCACAAAATGTCATTTTGCCCTTGTGTTAGCTAGCAGTCATGGCTAGAAGGGATACAGATTGTCAAATTAACGTCAACAGTTTATACTGTATTGCCTTTTAACAAACTATAACCCCAAACATTTTCATAACCTTAACAATTATCCTAACCTAATACGTTAATTATCATAACCTGCTACCTTAATTATCCTAACCTGCTACGAAAAGTCAAATCTGACAAAGGCTGTATCCATTCTAGTGAACAATTTAGCTAGCTAGCTGCAAAGCGGAAGTTCATGTTATATTATGGGCAATACAATATGTAACTATTAAACGTGACAATGTCCCAGAACGGAGGCATTGAAATTATAAATTTCCTTTATTAAACTAAACAGTTCGCAAGAAGAGTACTAGGTACAGATTACCTTTCGTGGAACAGGACGCACTGACAAAACAAAAAGTAAAATCCACCCACCGGTAAAGCGTGGTTCGGTAACGAAGGTGCTCATTCGTGATTGGCCCCGTTGTAAACTAATAGGGTGGGTATATCTGTTTTACAACGACACTAGAACGCGCTGTAAACCATTTGTTACATGTTACCAAACTAATACTGTACCGAGTGTGTTGGTGATATTTCAAATTATTCAGCAAATCCTGCATATCCTTGATTGACTAAAAGTATCGATGGGGATAAGTAAACTGAAAAAGTTTAACTGCGCATTCAAGGTGGACCCCCCATGATGATTTGACCTACATTATCTTCAGAGGCAAAAATCAGGTTGAGGTCATACTACTCGGATTCCTCTGAATTAACGTGGTTTATTGCATTGATACTGTATATATATTTCCCCCCCATTGATTTGAACAGTATGTAGGCATTTAAAACAAATCCTTTCAAAGTAGCTGGTGCTCAGTCTTTGACATGCACGGCCACACAAACTAGGTGGAATGAGTAATGTGGGGGACATGACATAACAGCCTCAGGGTTGCACAGGAAGACAGCAGAACAAGGGAACCATCAGCATACTAGACAAATCCACATTCAGACAACGTAATGTTTATTTCAACAGTCAAATCATTTAAACAGGGTCAAGAATACAAGTTGAATACTTTATTTATAAAGCTTATATTTATTATCAAATGTAAAAATTCAGCTAGACCAGGCCATTTGAGGCACTTGCGTAGAGTTGCAGTTGCCATCATTTTGACGTCACAGACCAGTACCATGTTTGGATAGTCAATCACCAGCTAGCCACATTTCTAATACAGATTTCAAATCTGGCAATGCTGAAATGGGAGCTCACAGCTGGGTCGTTCCACAAAAAGAGTGCCTTTCACGTCCCTTTGATCATTTGAGTCGAATTTGTGGACCAATATTGCATTTTAAAAGTGCCCTTTAATATAGACCACATGGAGAATAATAAATGAGTTTTTAATATGAAGACTAAAGTGCCAAGAATCAGTATTTTGACATGTCCCGCCATACACACCGACTTTTAAAACCCACTTAACACCAAAATGTCATCATTGTAAAGCACCATTTATTTTGTTGCTTTGACAGTCATTTGAAGAACTTTAATTTCATGTGATTAGTAAATAATTTACACTTGTCCCTCATTTAAGGTGAACCCTGTGACGTGAACTGAACGCTCATTTGAACCATTACTCTTTAAATATTTTCTAAAGAAACATTGAACGGGTGGGGCATAACACAGCAACCCTATGACACAGATTTAAACAATTGTCATTCAATTGCCTCTCCCTGTTGCACACAAGCTTCCATTCCCAATGAAAATGTGATTTAAGAGGAAATAATCAGCCCTGTTACTATAGTAATGCTTATTTAACATATGGAAAACTTAAAGATGAACAAGAGGCCTTGACAGAAAATTGTTTCCTTTTACCAAGTTAGACTTTTCAAAAGGCATTGAATTGGTGGAATGACCCAGGTATGGTTGATAGCAGTGGTTTCACCTGGCTTAACATGGGTTTTATAGAGCAGAGACATGCAGCAAGATGGTCTAGCTGGGTGTAAAGGAGAAGAGGGGCCCAGAGAGAAACCATAATATGACTGTCATGGTTGTGGTCTTAATCGTCCTTATCCTTGGCTCCGTGTTTTAGGATGCGCGTGAACTCCACATAGTTGAAGTTGCTCTTTTTGTCAATGGGTGCCTCCCTGAAGAGCTCGTCCACTTCCTCGTCTGTGAAGCGGTCACCCATGGTGGTTAGCAGCTCTCTGAGGTATTCCTCCTGGATGACACCTGAGGACAGAGGGTGACAGACAGGTATGCGAAAATGCCCATGGTACTTTCCCCAGGCGGGTATGCACGAGTTAAGTATTTGTTGAGTCACACCCAACCCATCAGCTGTTTCTGAAATGATCTGCGCAAACAAAGCAACCTGAACACATTTGAGCAAAGTTCACAGAAAGCATCTTTGTATTTACAATCCATTTAAGGAATATGTAGCCCGCTCAAGTTGGGGTAACGATCCTGTCAAGGAAATAAAGTGTACTGTGTGTATTTTTGTAAGCATGAATTTCCCATATGGACCCATTTCATATTTATTTCAGCCTAAACCCCTAGGAGCTATGGTTTAACCCACAGGTCCAGCTGTTATTGAAACAGCCCTTGTTACTCTCAAAAGCTATTCCAGTCTATCCAGCTGAGTCAGAGATTAGGGATATCTTGAAAAGCAAACAACTCAGGAACTTTGTTCTCTACACATCACTGGCATCCATTATCAGCATTATCTATACAGCCACAGAGACCAACATGACATCATTCCCATTGGGCTAATTCCCTAAACTTTTCCCAAAAGACCTTACCTGTACCCTCTTCGTCGAAGCAGGCAAAAGCATTTCTGATTACGTCCTCAGGGTCCGTGCCGTTGAGCTTCTCACCAAACATGGTGAGGAACATGGTGAAGTTGATGGGCCCAGGAGCTTCAGTCATCATAGCCTCCAGGTACTCATCAGACGGGTTCTTCCCTGAGAAAGAATTAAAGTGCCACATTAGAACAGACTGCAACTTCCTGTTAACAGTAACTTCGTTTTACAACATTGGCATAAATGGTTTCAAGCGTATAAAAACAATGGGAACAGGGTGTAGGGAATGTTGATGGGAAACGGCCTGCTCTTTACTAATGCATGACCGGTATTCTATTGAAACACTAGCTGGAAAACACACCCAACCCCAATAAAAAAAAAAAGAGGCAACTCGGTGCTCTGCCTTACTCTGTCAAACACTTGATCAAGATAACCATTGAAGGGGGAGCTTAACAACCTAATAAACACTCAAGAGATACCCGAGCACCATACTTCAAATCAGGTTGGAGTTAGCGAGGTAATTTCGGTCAGCTCTGGATAACCGGTACCACGAATGTGGCTCACCTTTCAGCCAGGTATATTTCTATGGCAATGAATCCTTCACAACTAACCTGCTCCGAAGCAGGCTAACTCACAGCTAACTCCATTTTTCCTGAATCAAGTGTCTGAGTCACAAGTTGGAGGACCAATGACATCAGATACCCTCCCGCTCATTAAGACTGTCATCATCCTTCATTTAAGGAAGACTAATGATTGAATATTTTATCAAATGTCATAAGACAACCATCATATTAGAGTATTTGCTTTCCAAACTATGTCACACGACAGCATTTTGCGAAAGGGAAACTGACAGCCGAAATCAACCAGACTGCAGTTCCCAGTCAAGTCAAGACTGGCAGCCAGTGTACTCACGAGTTTAACAGTAAAATTGCCGGGGTTAGAGGCTCCAAAACACATCTCTGGATCATATGTTTATGGCCACAACGCAACAAGACGGCATTTTTAAAACCCCATTTCATACCCTGCTGAATTTGAGAACTTTTTTAAAATTTAGAGCAACAGTTTGGCGTTCAACTAGCATGCTAGAGTTTAACGACAGGCGGACGAGCAATATCCAGTCGTAGTACGGATGAAGCCCGACCTGGAATGTGAAGCAGCCTAGCTTTATAAAAGCCTGAATAGATCTAGCTTGCGTCATAGTATACCACTCTGGAAATCATTCAGTGCCTCTGTTTCAAATTGAGTGAATTAAATAAAGTCCAAGAGAAAACGGGCTGATTTCAGATCAGCAGAAGGGGGTTTCTGGGATAAGCTAAGATACCCACCCAGTGAGGCTAGCATGTCATGCAGATCCTCCTTGTCGACAAACCCATCACGGTTCTGGTCAATCATGTTGAAGGCCTCCTTGAACTCCTGGATCTGAGACTGGTCAAACATAGCGAACACATTGCTAGTAGCACGCTGGGGGCGCTTCTTGGTGGTCTTTCCCTTTGCCCGTTTGCTCGACATTTTGGCTGTTGTGTGTTTACCTGTAAGGGTCAAAAAAAGCATATTCCTGAAGTCCACAGCCACAGATCTGTAATATCCCAAATCACTTTACATTTACCATTTCAAAGCAGACTTAGAAATAGTGTTTGGATGTCAATGAAGCTCAGTTCCTTGGGCAACATCTTATGATACTTAAATTATGAAAAACATTGAGAGCAGCAGTTCCTGGCTCATGCAATTACCCAAAATAAGATTTGACCAGTTACGCCCAGCTTCCCTTGGCTATGGGCTAATCTAATTCAGACTGGAAAATAATCCCCGGAGAGGTGTCCTCACTACACTATAAATGGAAATGTTATACTGCTGTTGAAGGCTGTTCTAGTTCCCTTAACACAGGATAGGAAAAACTAGTGACGTGAGAGAAATTCTGGCAAGTTCAACAACCTCATTCTGAGAGGAGGGCCACTGCTTCAATAATATGCCTCCTACCTAGCTAGTAATAGATGGAGCCAGTGGTCCACAGCATTGACTAACTATTATAGCAACAGCACAGGATAAGACCGGTTTAGTGATCTAATTTGAGGTTGCGCAATACTAGGTGACTGAATTCAGACTTAAATGCAATCTGATAGATGTTAGCTAACATTAACCATATACCAGTAGCGGTACGATAAACTATCTACAAACACCAATTGAAATTCCATACTTCGAGAAAGAATTGAGTGAAAAGGCAACTTTTAGTTAGCCATACTACGTCATGAATGGACAATGGGGCCTATAAAAATAGATTAATCTTGCTGCCAGCTGTTGCTACTATCAACGCAAGCAGTATCGTAGAAATGAACATGCAGCACAAATTTAAATTGACCAAAATGTGGAATGGCTATGATAAAGTTACGAGAAAGATGACGTTAGCGACATTGAGGAGACGATAAAAACATCACGAATGCCAGAATGCTCGCTAGGTAGATAATGTATTTTGTTTTGGCACATCTCGCTATAATACACAGGTATCTAGCGTGCGATTTCGATGCAACTTAAAACAAGTTCAACTTGCTAAAACCGCATTTTCTTTTTTCCCCCTTCACGAAATACTGTGATCTTGGCAGTTAACAAGCAGACTGTTAGCTTATTTAGCTATCCTGCTGACTCCGCTAGCTAAAGCTAAATCATCCAGCAAACAAATACTTCCATATGAAAACCATTGTAGCGTATACATGTCAAGCTGTACTGCCGACACTTCAATAGTAGCGTGGGATTAGCAAGTGAAATAACGCTTATACGTTCAAATAAGCAAATATTAGACCTAGCTACCTGATTCCCGAAAAGCTGGATAGTCAGTTAGCCCGTGCTGCCCTCTCACAACCACCGCCCTAACTTCCTTAAATGTTTCCGCACAGGAACTACAGACCAAACTAACTTCAGAAAATGGGGAGGAATTTATCATTTCTAAATCATTTTGATTTGATTTCAATTATTTTTTTTAAGTATAAAAAAAAACAATTATATATTTTTGATATTTAGTTCATGTACTTTGCTTTGACTATACATAACTTGATGTAATGCTTGTAAATCAGTTCAGTTTTACTTGGGTGTACCCTCCATTGAAGTTAATGGGGTTTCCTCAAAACACTCCTTTGCTACGTAAACATTCTTGAGATATGCCCAAATACGGAGAAAATAAATGCATCTTACTGTGCCTTATCATGAGTAAGATAACAATGCTTTGGTGACACCATTTTTATTATACTATAACTCTGATTTCCTCAATATACAAAACATATAGCCTACCAAATACAATGATTATATAACAAAAATATGTTTTATTGTCACATACACCAGATAGAGGCCATGAAATGTGTTGTTTCACAAGGTCAGCCATAGTAGTATGGCAGCACTGGAGCAAATTAGTGTTAAGTGCCTTGCTCAAGGGCACATTGATAGATTTCGTCACGTTATAGCTCAGTAGCTTAACACATCAATATTTTGATAGTACCCTAAATGTTTTGGAATATCGGTAAATTGACATTTTCACATATGCTCCAGATATGAAAAATAATGACTGGATGTATAATTATAGATGCTTTGGGGAGAATTTTCATGACATCCCCATTTGGGTCAGAGTGAACAGTTGGTTCCCCGTTGCCATTTGGAGAAGGTTAAGTACTGGAGATCCAAAGCAAGAAAGCCCTATGGAACCCATGATGACTCACTGGTTAAAATGGGCCACAGCAGTAACCTAACGGGAGTTCTCAGTGAACACACACTCAAAGGGAACAAGAGAAGGGGTTTAGCAATGCAGACAAGCCACAGGCACATTCAGCATGGAAGAAGAAGGCTTATGATGGCAGCCATGCAACGCAGCTGTGAGACCCTGGCATTTTCAACACTTGCTTATACAACATTGACTAACATTTTAGTTGAGCCCCACCACCTTGTCATAGGCCAAAGGAAGAGTAAACATAAATAACTATCCCTATTGGTGCTATTTTACAAATGATTAGTTTGGTGGTTGAAGATATGAGCTATTAGTATAGTTTACAACTATGGTCCAATAACCATCTGCTTAATGAAAAGGAGTGCAATTCTGCCTGCTCCCAAGAGAAGTGGAATTATTCTTAGTTTGTTTAACCATAAAAAAACTATTTTTAATATAGAGTCAGCAGATTGGAACCAGAGACATGTATTTATCTAAACATATACTAAACCCTGCACCTTAGAGGCTGCTGCCTATGTACATAGACATAAAACACTGGTCACTTTAATAATGGAACAGTGGTCAATTTATGGACAGTATATGTAGTATATATGAAGAATACATAAGGTTGAGTAGTATATGTACAGAAGTAGTTATATAGGGTGAGCCACGACTAGTATATAGATACACACACACACAATAGTTTTAGAACACCTACTTATTCAAGAGCTTTTAAATGTTTTTTGCTAAGGTGTATGTAAACTTCTGACTTCAACTGTACATACACACACCGTAGGCAAATACATTTAAACTCAGTTTTTCACAATTCCTGATATTTAATCAGAGTAAAAATTCCCTGTCTTGGGTCAGTTAGGATCACCACTTCATTTTAAGAATGTGAAATGTCAGAATAATAGTAGAGAGAATGATTTATTTCAGCTTTTATTTCTTTCATCACATACCCAGTGGGTCAGAAGTTTACATACACTCAATTAGTATTTGGTAGCATTGCCTTAAAAATGGTTTAACTTGGGTCAAACATTCCCAGGTTGCCTTCCACAAGCTTCCCACAATAAGTTGGGTGAATTTTGGCCCATTCCTGATAGAGCTGGTGTAACTGAGTCAGGTTTGTAGGCCTCCTTGCTCACACACGCTTTTCAGTTCTGCCCACACATTTTCTATGGGATAGAGGTAAGGGCTTTGTGATGGCCACTCCAATACCTTGAATTTGTTGTCCTTAAGCCATTTTCCACAACTTTAGAAGTATGCTTGGGGTCATTGTCCATTTGGAATACCCATTTGCGACCAAGCTTTAACTTCCTGACTGATGTCTTGAGATGTTGCTTCAATATATCCACATCATTTTCCTGCCTCATGACGAAATGTATTTTGAGAAGTGCACCAATCCCTCCTGCAGCAAAGCACCCCCACAACATGATGCTGTCACCCCCGTGCGTCACGGTTGGGATGGTGTTCTTAGGCTTGCAAGCCTTCACCTTTTTCCTCCAAACATAATGATGGTCATTATGGCCAAACAGTTCTATTTTTGTTTCATCAGACCAGAGGACATTTCTCCAAAAAGTACAATCTTTGTCCCCATGTGCAGTTGGAAACCGTAGTCTGTTTTTTTTATGGAGGTTTTGGAGCAGTGGCTTCTTCCTTGCTGACTGGCCTTTCAGGTTATGTCGATATAGGAGTAATTTTACTGTGGATGTAGATACTTTTGTACCCGTTTCCTCCAGCATCTTCACAAGGTACTTTGCTGTTGTTCTTGGATTGATTTGCAATTTTCACTCCAAAGTACGTTCATCTCTAGGAGACAGAACGCGTCTCCTTCCTGAGTGGTATTACAGCTGTGTGGTCCCTTGGTGTTTATATTTGCATACTATTGTTTGCACAGATGAACATGGTACCTTCAGGTGTTTGGAAATTGCTCCCAAGGATGAACCAGATTTGTGGAAGTCTACGATTTATTTTCTGAGGTCTTGGCTGATTTCTTTGGATTTTCCCATGATGTCAAGCAAAGAGGCACTGAGTTTGAAGGTAGGCCTTGAAATACATCCACAGCTACACCTCCAACTGACTCAAATGATGTCAGTTAGCCTATCAGAAGCTTCTAAAGCCATGACATAATTTTCTGGAATTTTCCAAGCTGTTTAAAGGCACAGTCAACTTAGTGTATGTAAACTTCTGACCCACTGGAATTGTAATACAGTGAATTGTAAGTGAATTGCAATTATTTTTTAATTTAACCTTTATTTATCTAGGCAAGTCAGTTAAGAACAAATTATTGTTTACAATGATGGCCTACCCCGGCCAAATCCGGACTACACTGGACCAATTGTGCGCCGCCCTATGGTACTCCCAATCACATCCGGATGTGATACAACCTGGATACGAACCAGGGACTGTAGTGATGCATCTTACACCGACATGCATTGCCTTAGACCGCCGCATACACATAAATTCACACTTCGTCAAACAAAAGGTTCTCAATTTGGGTTTATGATTCATCTTCTCCACCCTCTCCACCCCCTCATATTGTATCAACAATTGTTTTTTAATAATATCTGTCTCCCTTCATTTGGTTTTCGTACAGATGTTAACAGTCAGAAAACGGTCAGACATTCCAGTTGCCCAGGCTCCCCCTATGGGTAGATTCCATTGAAAAACTTGACTAGCAATTCTGGCAGTTGGCATATCCAACAGTGTATTCCAAAGTCTCACCATACACACCTTCCTTCTCACCTCACAGGGTTCCCAGCCCATGTCCCCAGTTATTGCAAGTATAGGTGCAAACTTGTGGACACCTAAAACCCCTGTCTTTAACAAATTATAGGCTAAAAGATCCCTATTTGCAAAAATAAAAAGTATATATTCTCCGGACTCCGACATTGCTCATCCTAATATTTCTATATTTCTTCATTCCATTATTTTACTTTTTAGATTTGTGTGTATTGTTGGGTACTGCACTGTTGGAGCTAGGAACACAACCATTTCGCTACACCCGCAATAACATCTGCTAAATATGTGTATGCGACCAATAAAATTTTATTTTATAAAAAATAATTATGGGAACAGGTGCTGCACTACAACAACAGGAATGAGCAATGGAGAACAATATATTGAGACCCTAATGTGTTCATGTTTAGAGGATTACAAAGGGTCTGCTACTTGAAACTGGGATGGCGAGGAGAGCTTAAATCTCAAAACTATTAAACAATCTAATAGTAAACAATCTAATAAAACTAGTTAAACGTCTAGTTTTGATTTACATGTGGTTGAGTTCAATGTGAAATCAACAAATGTCACTATGTCGTTGTGTATTTAGGAAAAGAAAGGGTGAAAAAAATTACGGAATTCCCTTGCTTGGAGGATTTTTTGCAAATCCAACGTCATTACGTTCTTTTTATCCGGTTCAAATGACGTGGAAACAATGTTTATTCTACCAGTTTTCCCCAGTAGGCATTGATTAGTGAATTTAGTGTTTTTCTGCTGGGCTAGAACAAAAGCCTGCCCTGTGCCTGTCTGACCAGAATCAAATAATACTGTCTCTAAACATGACCTCATATTACACTGCCCATATTGACCACTAGAGGGTAATAGTCTCATAGGGGTGGAAACTAAAACAAAGTTTGCATTCATTATCACAATCGACCAACTTCCAGTGGGAGTTTCACAGAAGACTAGCTTGAAATGATTCTGTCTCGCCACGATCCAAAACACCCACTCCTATCTAGTTGTACGTTGTGGGGTTGTTGATTGTTGGCATAACCAGGGCAAACTGGTGTGATGCTCGTTGGCAAGATAACTTACTGACAAGCCTGCCAACACACCAGAAACAATCGGAGGCACGTGGTTAAAGTAGAATGGTTCCGTCCCAAAAGTCACCCTAATCCCTATATAGTGGACTGCTTTATACAGTGCCTTCGGAAAGTATTCAGACCCCTTGAGTTTTTCAGCCTTATTCTATTACAGCCTTATTCTAAAATGTATTAAATACAAATGTTTCCTCAGCAATATACACACAATACCCCATAATGACAAAGCAAAAACAGGTTTTTAGAAATGTTTGCAAATTTATTACAAATAAAAAACTGAAATACCTTTTTTACATAAGTATTCAGACCCTTTACTATGAGGTGCATCCTGTTTCCATGGATCATTCTTGAGATGTTTGTACAACTTGATTGGAGTCCACCTGTGGTAAATTCAACTAATTGGACATGATTTGGAAAGGAACACACCTGTCTATATTAGGTCCCACAGTTGACAGTGCATGTCAGAGCAAAAATCAAGCCATGAGGTCAAAGGAATTGTCCGTAAATCTCTGAGACAGGATTGTGTCGAGGCACAGATATGGAGAAGGGTACCAAAACATGTCTGCAGCTTTGAAGGTTGCCAATTTCCAAGAACACAGCGGCCTCCATCATTCTTAAATGGAAGACGTTTGGAACCACCAAGACACTTCCTAGAGCTGGCCGCCCAGCCAAACTGAGCAATCGGGGAAGAAGGGCCTTGGTCAGGGAGGTGAAGAGGAACACGATGGTCACTCTGACAGAGCTCCATAGTTCCTCTGTGGCAATGGGAGAAGCTTCCAGAAGGACAACCATCTCTGCAGCACTCCACCAATCAGGCCATTATGGTAGAGTGGCCAGATGGAAGCCACTCCTTAGTAAAAGGCACACGACAGGCCACTTGGAGTTTGCCAAAAGGCACCTGAAGACTCTCAGACCATGAGAAATAAGATTCTCTGGTCTGATGAAACCAAGATTGAACTCTTTGGCCTGAATTCCAAGCGTCACGTCTCGAGTAAACCTGCCACCATCCCTGAGGTGAAGCATGGTGGTGGCAGCATCATGTTGTGGGGATGTTTTTCAGTGGCAGGGACTGGGAGACTAGTCAGGATCTAAGAAAAGATGAATGGAGCAAAGTACAGAGATATCCTTGATGAAAACCTGCTCCAGAGCGCTCAGGACCTCCGACTGGGGTGAAGGTTCACCTTCCAACAGGACAACGACCCTAAGCACACAGCCAAGACATCGCAGGACTGGCTTCGGGACAAGTCTCCAAATGTCCTTGAATGGCCCAGCCAGAGCCCGGACTTGAACCCGATTGAACATCTCTGGAGAGGCCTGAAAATAGCTGTGCAGCAACGCTCCCCATCCAACCTGACAGAGCTTGAGAGGATTGGCATGGGAGGAACTTACCAAATACAGGTTTGCCAAGCCTGTAGCGTCATACCCATGAAGACTCAAATCAAGTCAAATTGTATTTGTCACATGCGCATGTGTAGACCTTACAGTGAAATGCTTACTTACAAACCCTTAATGAACCAACAGTGCTTTAACAAGTTAAGAAAAACATGTTAAGTCAAAAATAGATAAGTAAAAAAAATAAAAGTAACAAATAAATAAACAGCAGCAGTAAAATAACAATATCAATAGCGAGGCTATATACAGGGGGTACCAGTACAGAGTCAATGTGCAGGGGAACCTGTTAGTCGAGGTAATTGAGGTAATACGTACATGTAGGTAGAGTTAAAGTGACCATGCATAGATAATAAACAGAGAGTAGCAGCAGCGTAAAAGAGGGGTCCGGGTAGCCCTTTGATTAGCTGTTCAGGAGTCTTTTGGCTTGGGGGTAGAAGCTGTTGAGAAACCTCTTGGACCTAGACTTGGTGCTCCGGTACAACTTGCCGTGCGGTAGCAGAGAGAACAGTCCATGACTAGGGTGGCTGGAGTCTTTGACAATTTTTAGGGCCTTCCTCTGACATCGCCTGGTTTCGAGGTCCTGGAAGGCAGGAAGCTTGGTCCCAGTGATATATTGGGCCGTACGCACTACCCTCTGTAGTGCCTTGTGGTCGGAGGCCAAGAAGTTTCCATCCAGGCAGTGATGCAACCAGTCAGGATGCTCTCGGTGGTGCAGCTGTAGAACCTTTTGAGGATCTGAGGACCCATGCCAAATGTTTTCAGTCTCCTGAGGGGGAAGAGGTTTGTTGTGCCCTCTTCACAGCTGTCTTAGTGTGTTTGGACCATGATCGTTTGTTTGTGATGTGGACACCAAGGAACTTGAAGTTCTCAATCTGCTCCACTGCAGCCCCGTTGATGAGAATGGGCGCGTGCTCGGTCCTCCTTTTCCTGTAGTCCACAATCATCTATTTGTCTTGATCACGTTGAAGGAGAGGTTGTTGTCCTGGCACCACACGGCCAGGTCTCACCGCCTCCCTATAGGCTGTTTCATCATTATTGGTGATCAGGCCTACCACTGTTGTGTCATCGGCAAACTTGATGATGGTGTTGGAGTCGTGCCTGGCCATACAGTCATGAGTGAACAGGGAGTACAAGAGGGGACTGAGCATGCACCCCATGTTGAGGATCAGCGTGGCGGACGTGTTGTTACCTACCCTTACCACCTGGGGGCGGTCCGTCAGGAAGTCCAGAATCCAGTTGCAGAGGGAGGTGTTTAGTCCCAGGGTCCTTAGCTTAGTGAAGGGCACTATGGTGTTGAACTCTGAGCTGTAGTCAATGAATAGCATTCTCACATAGGTGTTCGAGGCTGTAATCGCTGCCAAAGGTGCTTCAACAAAGTACTGAGTAAAGGGTCTGAATTCTAATTTCAGTTTTTTATTTTGAATACATTAGCAAACAATTCTAAAAACCTGTTTTTACTTTCTCATTATGGGGTATTGTGTGTAGATTGATGAGGGGGGAAATGATTTAATCCGTTTTAGAATAAGGCCGTAATGTTACAAAATGTGAAAAACTGAATGCTTTCCCAAATGCATATTGTACATTGTGCGCTATAGGGAATAGGGTGCCAATTGGGATATAGACACACTAGTGGCATTGGACCATCCTTCTGATTTACTGCAGGGTGTGATGAAGTCATTAGCCCACCATGTTATCACATTCCTGGCTGGGAGGGCACCTGAACTTTCAACAGAACTGTGGAGACTTTTTCAAGAAATACATCCTTAATGTGAATTATGATTGACACACTGTTAGGGGAAAGGGGGCTTAGCCTTAGATGACAGTACATCTCTGGACCTTTTAGGTTAATCCCCATTGAATAAGAGCGCAATGCCCTTTGATGTTCAATCACGCACAGAGCTGATCCCAAAGAGATCCAATAATCCTGAATTATAGGACCTGCATGGCTGGTCCTATGTTGTATTGTACATTCATAGGTTTCTGATTGGCCGTATCAGTAGGAACTCCTAAAGATATCAAAAATGCCTTCAGGATCTGTTTCCTGGAAATAGTGCGATGAAGATGTTTGTCTAGTGACGCTAGGAATAAGGCTTAAACTTGGATCACCTGTCTTGAAAAGTTGTAACAAGTAAAGAGGGAACCACAGACTATTGTCTTGCAGTGCCATGCATGTGTAGGCCTCGTCTTAGATTCTTCATCGCTTCAGTATTCACTCACTACTCAGGGAACGTCACGTTTGTCAATTTCACATGCAGGGTCAAAAGGCTATTGCCTGCAAGGAGTGGAGTTCCATCCAGACTCCAATGACAAGGAAATATAATAAAATGATGGGTATGAGCTTTCTCTCTCTCTATCTCTCTCTCAGACACACACACAGACACCGCGCCATCACAAACACACACAATGCTAACCGGCATTTGTTGTGTGACACAGGCAAAAATAGCATGGCTATAGTTAGTCACAGACACAGCTGAAGCTCTTCTGGTGTGGAGCCAAGACAACCGTTCGTCAAGTGTAGGAATATTGGCACAGGCACAATATGAAACGGAAATTACACCATTTATTCCTCTTGAAGATGAAGTCCAGGTTATGGGATCAGGTCAGCCCAGTAAGACCGATCAGAGTGGTATATAGGCCTACCTGGCAAAATAAGATTTAAATGAAGAGGAATATCACTTCATTGGCACACAAGGTCCAACCAAAATGTCATGTTCATGTCAAGTGACCTTTCCATATGTGAATATGATATAGTGACAATAACCTTGATAGTCATTAATAAATGTAAGGTATACTGTATAAGGAAATACCAATACCATACTTATAAATACCATACTTATAAAGTAATCAGTTAACGGGACACTGACGATGAGTAATGACCATACTCTTTAAATGGTGTCAAAAATTCAGCAACACTGAGTGATGACAGGCTGCAGATGTTTTGTACAGTAGGCCTAGCATAGCCTTCAATATAGGCCAACAGGTAGAGTCATTTTGAACGTTGCAAATAAGTTGTACTCGGCAATGACCAACATATTCACATTTAACTGAACTAGGTTGGGTGTGCTGCTGTCTTCTGAGAGTTCAGATAGCTTCCCTCCGTTCTGCTCCCGTCTATATTTATCAGGCCTGCTCACCATAAAAGGACGCGTCTGCGGCTTGGCCATTCCGCCCAGTGACAATATTATTTTTGTTGAGTAGACGGCTGCCCTGTCCTCTGCTACCGCACCTACCTGCGGAGTTGCCTGGATATCAAGCGTTGTTGGCTTACACCTGGAGTTGGATCACTTTTTCCTTTGCTAGCAGCAGCAGTTGGTAGCTTTTTTGGCCTAGGTAAGTGATGGCAAAATAAATTACCGCTCCATCACCAAAATAGGAGTTTTATATATATTGACAATTCGTTGTTGAATATTATTGTAGGTTTCGTGTGCATGTCGATGGTGTGATTTTCTTTGCCTTGTGATCCTGTGCTATGTCAGCCTCCGTGCACACACTGATATTTGGAATTTCAGATTCACAAGCTCTCCTCACTCTAAAATGGTGCCCTATTGGATTAAACAAATGCACCTGTTGCTTTTAGAACAGGCTACAGTCATTAATTATTTTTAAAAAATCTGAAAATCATTTTATTTAAATGCGATAAGTATAGGCCTAGATCCATTAGAAAAATCCTTAAAGATTCGAATTCTACATCTATCCAATTCTATTTGGCTATATAAACTATCAGAAAAAGTTGATAGTAGATTGAGTTATGTGCACAGTGCATTGGACATAAATATGACACCCAAAAATGTTATAAAAATCCCCTCTAATCCAATAGAGACAATGAAGGTCATAACCTTTCCTCTGTGATTATATAAAGTAAAACAACAACAACAATTTATTATCAGGACAAATTGTAAATGAAACCCAAACATTAAACAAGTAATATCTTACAAAAATAGGCTACATTTTGGAGCAATGCTAACTGTATTGAACAAAACCATTCTCAAACACTAGCTAAGCCGACAGGCAGACTACAAGAGACTCGGGCTGAATTCAGGGCTTGTGCAGGATGTCGGGATCCACACCTTTCTACCAGAAACATCACCGCCACTATGACCGTGGTTACCGCAGCAAGGAGTTGGAATCGGCTGTTAGCCAGTACCAGTCAAGCAGCAGCAGCAGCTATGCCGCCCGTCGCAGCAGCAGCAGAGCCAGTGCCAGTGCCGCTCTCAGTGCCAGCAGTGGGTAAGAAGGAGGAAGATACAGTAGCTCTGGTCCATATCCATCCCATCCATACTGGTGTCAGAAGATACCTCTGCTGTCCTCTTAACTCCCCCCCCCATATCATACCACCTATCTTGGTGGTCCCCGCTTAGTAACCATCCTTTCTCGGCTTCAACCAATTTTATTTTTTTCTCCTCCACTTCCTGCTTCTACACCTGCCGTCTTAAGGTTTTCTACCACTCCCAGTAACATTCTACAACCTTATCTATTTTCTCTAAAAACATTCTAAAATTATAGAATATGTCTGTGAATCCTGCATGAAATTCCAAGGAGCCCTTAAGCATGGACACTGTGCATCCCAGCGTTCATAGCGGTGTTTGCTGCACGCTGCCCCGACTGCTTCTGAACGAATGCACTTTATCTTTTGAGACGAACCTTTTCTAGTTCTTCTAAGACTAACCTTTCCCACTATAGTTCAGTTTACCAGCAATAGGACAAACTCAGATTCACATTGACTCGGTCGTCATAAAATGTTTGCTGAAGGTTGGGTAGAAGCAAGCTTTAAAGGAATGTTATTTAATGCAATGGTATGGTATGTGGCTTATAGACTGAAATAGCATCCTGGCCCGTGCATACCATGTCCCAGGGAATGTGAGCTGTGGTAATTATCTCTTCGAGTTGTCTAAACCCCAGTTTCAATTTGTTTCCTTTCTGAAAGTCGTGTTTCCCTATTAAGAGGTTTTATTTTGTTCAGCCAGTACAGTATTCCATTGGGGGACTTCATCTCACACTAAGCAAAGACTGTGAGTGAATCCATAAAGCATATGGCTTTTAAGCATACTTCTCCTAGAGCCTTCTGCTTCTTTGTGCTCTGGAGACATGGTTTGAAGTTGCCTCTGAGTTAAGGTGCAGAATGACAGATTTTTACCTTGTCAGCTCGGGGATTCGATCCAGCAACCTTTCGGTTACTTGCCCAACGCTCCTACCTGCCAGGCTAACTGCCGCCTCTGGGACATGAATTGCTGTTTGAATTCTTTATTTTATTGGACGATGGTGTGTTGAAATGTTGGGGGGGGGTCTTTCTCTTAGGAGCACCTGGCCTCTCTGTAGTGTACATACAATACACTGGCCTTGACAGTGTGCATGGGAGGTCAAAGGGTGTCTGTGTAGCTAATGGTCCCTCATTTGGGCCTTCATGATTGAACCACATGCTTTCAGGAATTTACCCAGCTTTCCCTGTGTTTATTATAGTCTGATGATGATGGTGACATACTGACGATGGTGACATACCAGCAGTTATGAACTGGAGATGTTTATGGTATTGTGCCGACATACCAATTGTTCCGCTAGGAATACTAATTGAATGCGGATTGCCTTTCCTGCATTCACATTCTGGAATAAGAGCGCGCCTTATCGTAATCCATCTAGATGAGTGTTTTTCCAACCCTGATCCTACAATGCCAAGTGGCATTCTCAGGGGTCCTTGAGGGTTGGGACGGGGAAACAGTCATCCTGATGGGTTTGCTTTTCTGTTTCATAGGCGTCGGTGTTCTGTCGCACCTTCTCTCTGTTTACATTGACAGAGACTCGTCCAGGCACTGTGTGGGGTTGGTAGGTTCCTCCCGTTCACCCTTCTTGCTCCTGTGGTCCTCCCACCCTCTCCTTATCAGCACTTTGACACTGTCACCCCCCCCCAACCCCCACGAGGGCCCCAGAAGCTGTCACCCTGTTCCCAGAGCTATTCCCAGGGAGAGGGCCTAGAATCTATATTATTCCCTTGTGAACAGCCCATACTACACATTATGCTGTGAGGGACCTCTGGGGAGTACAGAGACACGATGTGAAAATTGTCATGGTTTATGAGACGGGCTTCCTGAGCTCTGGTGGTATTTCCTGTATAAAACATGTTCTTATGTGTTCCGTCTCTGCTTTTGTTGGAGATCGACTGCCAGCATCCTCCTGGAGAATGACTCCAATCCTGATCCCACCCTCCATTCTCAAGGATCTGGCCTGCGTTTGTTGTACGGGATTATCACGTGTGATATGAGCCACGTGTTGGTTGTATGCACATTGCAGACACTTACGTGATGTGTGTGGCTCTGTTTCTTATTGCCTGGCGATTTGTTTGGCCAATAATGCGCAGTACTGTGCACAACCTGTTGATATTGCGAGAATCAATTTGGTGCAACCCAAATAATGGTCGTGCTGAGTGTTCGGTTCGTAGAGTTTCAGGTTGGTGGGTTTTTCAGCTGCGGATCTCTCCTCTCCTATTCCTTTTTCAAGTGGGATGAGGTCGCCTGCGTGTCTCCCCCCTTTCACCTCCTCTCCTTTGACCACCATGTTACATTTCATTCCATCTCGTTGGTCCATTTTATATGTGTGTGTGTGTGTGTAAAGAGTTTGAGATAGTAAAACAAGTGTCAAACGCCGCACACTGCTGACGACAGACGGCCGGCCGTGTCTTAATTCTATCTTTTGATTTTTGTCATTGCAGACATGTCGTTGCACTGCATGAACGAACGACGCCTATCCCTTGTAGCTACACCAGGTTTGTTGGTAGACGATGCACTGCTGTGCACAGGGTTTTTCTCTTTCCTCTTTGCACAGTTTGAGAGATTGAATAGAAATGCAGATAAATGCGCCTAAGTCACCCACCTGGTTGATAATTCATTTAGAACTTAACTGTGCTCAGGTTTTATTTATTTTTGTTGCACAGTTTGAGATCGTTACCAAAAAAAAAATGCTGCTAAACCCACCTAAGCCACCCTCCATGTTGATGATTAATATGCCCCGTAACTTAATTTCTCCTCCTCATCCACCCCTCCAGATTACATTCACCTTAGTTGGATGTTATTACACTGCTGTACTGACACTATCCTGTGTCTTAGACTTAGTTCCTCATACTCTGGCCTGGAGGAGAGCAGACTGAGCCCAATGCCCAAGAGAGCCAAGCCCACCTACCTGGCTATGGACAAAGAGAACCAGATTATCGGCTATGTAGTGCCCATCTTCAGGGGCAGGTAAACGAGCCATCGACCTTTGAACCTTAGTGATTTTTTTTTTTGTTCAGCGAGTGGTTCTGACCAATGACCATGAAAATAACCCCACTGCCCACTCCCCTCCCTGGCTTTGCTCCCCCACCCTAGTCAGGAATATGCCAGTGGGTTTTCGGATACTGAGGAGGCCCGGGTGAAGGAGAGTGCTGGATACATGGCCCGGAGGAATCTGTTCACCAGTGGTTTGGAGATGGAGCGGACGGAGCAGACGTCTAGGAAGGTGTCCATGCGCGAATCAGCCGAGCGCATCTCCCTGAGCAAGAGGGTTAGTTCAGGATCCTGATAGGATCATATAGGAGAGTGTGTTCCTTTGTCACATCACATTGAGGAATACTGGATAATACTCTCCCTCCTGGCATCAGAATGGGGAATATTTAGTCTTTGTGACGTCTTAGAGGGTGGGATTCCATTGTGACATCACATTGGGTAATACTGGAAAATACTCTCTTTCGTGATATCGTAATGCATTATAGTTAGTTTGATGACTACTGACTGGATAATTCTTTCTCTTTGTTAGATCACAGAGTGACATTGTTTCCCTCAGTGGCGTCATAGAGAAGAGTATTTATTTACCTTTGTGACATCATAGAGAAGAACATTCACGTTTGTGACATCACAGAGGGAACACCTTAAGAAATCCATTAGCAAAGTATCACAGGAAAACTATTGCCACAAGAGCGATGTTTCAGTTCATTGATTCATTCTTCTCTGCTTCCACTCCCCTTGGAAGCTTATTTGTGTCCCTCACTCAAGTGTTTATGTCAAGGAATATCCTGCCCCAATCACTCAGGAGGATCATAAGAGCTACAGTAACCATTGAGTGGGGGGCACACACTATATTTAGACTATCACCCCTCTGCCAACACACCATGTCACTGGGTGAGACATACCTCAGGAGCTCTGGTTTCTTAAGACACAGAGGGGTAGTGTTCATCGAGTGTTGTCGGATGATGTGTTAAGGGTTATTGGATCCACAAGTAGGTTTTCATACCCATAGTTATTCCGAGATCATAAATCAATGACTCATTAGGACTTCGCTGTGACCAGAGAAGTGCATGGAGTCTGCATATGTAAAGAGGTCAGATGCCCGAATCCATAACTTGATATCAGCCCATGTAACTTTTTTGTATTTTTACTTTTGTTACTTACACAGATATCGAGTTAGGATTCTGCTCTGACTCATTACCTCGCAAATGCCTTGTAAAATGCCTTGTGTTTGTTTCAAGGATGCATCATGAATTGATGGGCAAGGGTTTTCTGCAAGGGTTCTGGAGGTATAGTGTTTTACTGTTGCACCATGAGAATGTGCTAAGATAATGTGCTGTGCCTGTTATGCCTGAGAATGTGTTGAGCCTTGCGAAGGCTCTATGAAGGCTTAATGAACACATTGATCCCCAGATCTATGAGAACGAGGAGCACCACAAGCGTATGAACAAGGATAGCCTGATGCACGCCCCAGAATTTGTGATTAAGCCTCGCTCCCACACGGTGTGGGAGAAGCAGTGTGTCAGGCTGCACTGTACTGTCTCTGGGTGGCCTGACCCACGGGTTGTCTGGTGAGTACTGCACTCACACTCACACACACATGCACATACATGCACACGCACACACCTCCTTGGATACACCTTAGCATGACCAAGTGATCACTAACACAATACACACCAAATCAATCCCTTATGGATAGAGCATTAGCAATTACGGCCCTCTCAATCCTATCCTCATGTCATCGCACTTAAAAACTATAAAACACACTATAAATACTTCTCTGGTGTCTATTTAGCTGGCGTCTCTATGCTGATTCAGAGCTGTACTTTAACACTCCATTGTCCTGCTTTTCATCCCCCTCTCTGCTTCCCTTGCCTTCTCTTCTCTCCTCTTTCCACAACAAGGTACAAAAACAATGTGACAATCGACCCAATGGCCCACCCAGGCAAGTATAAGCTAGAGAGCAGCTACAACGTGCACTCATTGGAGATCAACAGGTAGGCACTACCCCAAAGCCACAGGATCTTCCACTATGTACCACTCATCTCAGAGTAGTGAGTGCTGATTTAGGATCAGTTTAGCATTTTAGATCTAAACAAATAAGATTACATGGACATGCGGGCACCTGATCCTAGATCAGAACTCCTACTCTGAGTCGCTTGATACATGCATGCCCATGTCTTCTCTGTGAGGCTCATTGCTGTGTATTAACAGATACTTTCAAACAAGCCACAGTCATCTCTGGCTGTGGTAAAATGTCAGTGTGATGTCACCACCACGTCCCTTTAACACCCTTTCAGGGTGTAATACAATCGCCACTCTCAGGAAAGGTCAGAAAAACGTTGTGGTGGGCCAGAGTGTGTGGGCACACTGACAACCATGGGAATGTTTGGACGGGCTCACATTGGGAACTCGAGGGACAGTGGATTGTGGTTCTTAGAAGTAGGTTTGAGAAATGTGTGAAATCGAGACCCCTCTCTGACTCTCGCTCTGTCCGTCTCTCTGTCTGCCTGTCCACTAGCCTGCCTGGCTGTCTATCGGCCAGTGCCCTGACGAGCTCTGTGAGCTATAGACAGACACCAGAAGGCTGTTGGTGAAGGCTATACATGATCCGAGACATTTTGCAGCTTGCCTCTCGATAACAAAGAGGACGCCTAAAGATAGCCATTTTCCCCCACCAGAGGAATTATTTGGAGATAGAGGGCCCCTGTTGTGGCTTATTTTAGGCCACTTCACAAAGGACTTAACACTTAAGTGTCTCCTGAGGGGTGTCAGATGGAGAGAGATATTATTTTGTTTTCTCACAGTCGGCCAAACTCAACCACACATGTAGCTTGTTGCTTCCTCTCTGTAGAAAGTTGGAAAGTATATTTCCGTGATAGAATCTAAGCACACATAACATTCATACAGACGCATCTAGCAGCTGACACATGATGGCATCATCACAGTGTCTATTTATTCCCAGACTATTCCCGGCCTGGAGTTCTGGAGCATTTTACAGTTCCAGCTCACATAGCTGTGTGTTGATTTCCATGTCCGAGCGGGGAGGGGGGTGAAGAGAGGGTGTTAACGTACACGTGAACCATTAGGAGACAGAAACATGTGTATCTGGGACATCGATTCACCTCTCTCTCTCTCTCTCTCTCTCTCTCTCTCTCTCTCTCTCTCTCTCTCTCTCTCTCTCTCTCTCTCTCTCTCTCTCTCTCTCTCTCTCTCTCTCTCTGTTTCAGATGTGATTTCGATGATACTGCACAGTATCGTGTTTCTGCCATGAACAGCAAGGGAGAGCTCTCCTCCTTTGCCTCCATCGTTGTTAAGAGTACGTTTCAATATGTCACAGTATGTCATTGCCTCTGTTAGATAACGGGTCATATTGTGCCTCTGCAATGAAATAGAGTAGACAATAACCACCCATGATTACTCCATTTTGACAATCACTGTCCTTCTAATTGCTGTTCTCGTAAGGTGTATTGTAAGTTTAAAAGAGAGAAAGTCAATTCTTTGTCCCATTTTTCTGTCAACCACAACACAGTAATAACATGTTAATAACAAGCACCTATTTGTTCATTCTACTCTAGGATTCAAAGGAGAGGTAGAGGAGGCTCTCCCCATGCCCAGACGTAAGTCAGAGGAATATAATATCATATGTACTCATACTGTATATAGTCACTTACTCAATACTCATATATATTACATGTATAGTATTAACATGAAGAAGAAAAAAAAGATATACTAATATATACTAAACCGTATTAACATAAATAATTTGCAGTATGCTAAGCTGGAACACTGTGGTTAGTTTTGAGGAGAGGGTTGGAGGGAGGTGGTGGGAGGACCCGGGGAAGCTATGGGTGCTAACAGCTTTTTTGTTCCCTTGACACTGGGCACAGCAAGGTCAACAGACAAAGGTAACAGGGTCTTTATAAAAACTGAATCCTGCTCTGGTTTGATGGCGTCTTTGGCCTGCTTAGAGTATTCACTGTGTCACTCAATGTGTATGCATGATCACTATTTGTGCATCTGTTTGGAAAGAGCCTGCGATCATACCTTAGTAATAATCGTTGAATTGCCTGGGAGAGATCCACAGATGGTTCAGCGTGACAAACGTGCCCCTATTTTGAAAATCGCAAACAACAGAATACTTGAACGTTTTGGCAAGTATGAGGTTTTTGAAATTGTATGTTATAGAGCCTTGGAAGTTGAATACTGTAAACTCGAGTGTGACATAGAGACTAATGAAGCAATATAGAGAAACAAACACTATAGTTTACAATCTTTGAGAATATAGATGACTGTAATCTGAAGAGCATCTGATTCGCTACATACTAATTCAGAGGGGTTGGGTGAAATGCGGAAGACACATTTCGGTTGTCCCCTTCCCCTACACTGCGACGAGGCCTGAAAAGCTCTAGTTTTATCTAAACTCAATTGTCGTTGATTATTCATGTTCATAATCCCTTTTCAATGAATATTACAATCGAATTAGATGCTAAGATTGGACATATGTTGGATTGAAGTCTTGAACTTCATCTAGGGTTTTCATATGTCAAATGTGCGTCACTGTCTACGGGCATGATGTGCACCTTAGTTTCCCCAGTGCGGTTTGTACACACTGCGGCGAGTATTTGGTGTTGGAACACTGTACTTAGTGATGTTAATGGTGTTTTTGGGTTGTCTTTTGGGTTCATCAAGGTGTTCCTGTTCACATCCCTGTCTGTCCCTGTCATGGTTTTACCCATGTCTGTATGGGGTTGTTTTTCATGTCACTTTCTCTTGGGAGGGAATGGATCAAATGTAACGCTACCAGATAATGTTAAGTTACAACATCGATCATCAATCATCCCAAAATGTCAAAAATGTATTGTGAAAAATGCTATAAGAGATAATGACTTGCATTGGTTTTTGGACACAGATGCTAAAAAGTTAGCATTTCGACGAACAGCTAATTGCCCTTTGTTCGCCCATCCCTTGGATTTGAATAATAATGCACTCAGGTGTCAGAATTTGAGGTGTGTCACACCACACAGTGTTGCATGATGGGAACACAACGGCGACCTGAACTCTGACCCCATGTTGTTTGGTGCTCCTTCCTGTCAGATGGCCTGATCTCTGAGTATGGCATCACCTTTGATACCCACATCGTGGACGGGTTTGGCGTGTCGTTCGGACGGGAGGGCGAGACCATGAGCCTGGGCGCCACAGTCATCATCTCCCCCAACCTGGCACGCTACCAGCCTGAAGTTCAGTGGTACAGAGATGGTAGGTGAAGCCCCAGAGCTCTGGAAACTCTTGCCAGTGTTTGAATAAGGTTACATGGACAGGCAAGATCTGATCCTAGATCAGCACACCTATTCTGAGATGCTTGATACATACGACCCCTGGGCTATGGAGAGAGACACTCCTGGAGGTTCCTTGGCTGAGACCTACCCAGTTGTCATCTGTGTGATACATTAGGCCACTGATACTGTATGTTCGTCTCCATGTCTAAGACTCGCTGATAGGCAGAACACATGAGACCAAGAGCTACTTGTGATTATGTGTATGTAAGCTCTGATTAAGATATACTGTACAAATGTCATGTGTTTAACATATTACAATTAGTCTGTACCCCGGAAAGTTGTGTAGGTGTAGGACCAATTCAACCCTGTAAAACGGGTATTCAACCGGAGGTTCACAGCCCCGCTAGGGGTCCACAAAGGTACTGCACGGAGTCCTCAAAATAAATAAATATATATATAAATATATATATATATATATATATAATTTATATAAAAAGTTTTTAAAAAACATTTGAATGACATCCCTACATTAGAAAAGTGGAGTAGATCTTCTTTCTAATGATGTCAACTTTATTTCTCCGCTTCTAATATTTAGATAATTACACTCATTAGACCCAATCACTCACCTGAGTATCAGACATAGGCTTTGAAAAAGCACCCACGAATAGGCTACCAGTGCGGCAAGTGCTGCTGGTTGCTGGTAAGCTTTCTTGGCTTGGATATTCATTTTTGCCAACATGACTAACCTTTTAACTCTTTACACTTATGGGAATTGGGCTTATGGACAGGGCTAAATTGAAAAGATTCTTACAGAAGAAATAGGAAATGCATATGCGTAAGCACGGCAGCAATTGAAAGGGAACAGTTTGGAGATTATGGGAAAATGGTTAGACCAAAGTTGAGGACTCGGCAGTTCACCTGACACAAGACTGAATTATCATTCACCTGATGATACGACAAAACTTGAAAACATTTGTTTTGCTGACATATGATGGTGGTCCTTGGGTCGCTAGTTTGCCTGGAAGGGGGTCCCTGGACAAGAAAAGGTTGAAGAGCCATTGCTGTAAAATATGCTTCCTGGTTATTCATTCATCAAGGACCAGCTTAGAATGTGTCAATATGTTTCTTACCCCCCCCATCCATTATAACCTCATCTCTCTCTTTCTCTCCCTCTGTGTGTCTCTCTCTCTCTCCATCAGATGTTCTTCTGCAGCCCTCCAAGTGGTGTCACATGCACTGGAGTGGAGACAAGGCCACGCTGACCCTGACACACCTGAACAAGGAGGACGAGGGTCTCTACACCCTGCGCATCACCACCAAGTCTAAATACGAGACCTACTCGGCTTACGTCTTTGTCAGAGGTGGGGAACTTACCATGAGCAGCGCTGAACAACACTGTTGTCTGTGTCACATTATCCCTCCTCCTCAGTCCACTACATGCCTTGTTTACAGATTGTATTATTCACACGCACAGTGTGTGTTTGAGCGCGGACAGAATGGCCTCTTGTTTACCGCCTCTCTGTTTCCACGATGGCCCTGTCTCGTGTTCTGTGTGGCGTGTGGTCAACAGTCGATCAAGGTCAAGATCACACAGACACCTCAGCTTACACCAGATAATAAGGACGGCCCATGTGTTTGTGTGTGTGTGTATCTGACCGCCGTAGTGGTCTCTAGTTAATCCTACTACACACGCAATGGAAATTGCCCACTATGACCACAGAGACGATCAACTCCTGTCACGATCTCTGGCCTGGTTTTGTATCACATGGGACAAATGTTACAGCCAACTTGTTCATCTTTTACTGTTGGTCGCCAGTACTAAGTTACTGACCTTCTCTGTTGTTCCATGCTACTCATTCTCTTGCTAACAGAGGAGACATGTGCTCTGTACAGAGTGTGAACAAGATGGAAATAGGCCTTGCTCTCTCTGTCATTGGTCAGGGTCACATTGTAAAGGAGAGGCCAGGTACACTGTCTGTTTGCGGACACAGAGACCCCATAGCAGTCGAGAGACTGACAAGGCTATTCTCAGTGAGCTCATGAGCTCAGATATGAAATGAGTTTGGCTGTCAACAGAGCTGGATACTGTATATATATCTCTTCTACCAGGAGTGACAATAGCCTGCTGAGTGTCCTTCTAAGCCACAAAGAGCTTTCTCTCTCTGTCTCTCTCTCTCTCTCTCTCTCTCTCTCTCTCTCTCTCTGTCTGTCTCTCTCTGTCTCTCTCTCTCTCTTCTCTGTCTCTCTCTCTCTCGTCTCTCTCTCTCTTCTCTCTGTCTCTCTCCACTCTCTCTCTCTCTCTGTCTCTGTCTCGCTCTCTCTCTCTCTCTCCACTCTGTCTCGATCTCTGTCTCTCTCTGTCTCTGTCTCTCTCGCTCTCTCTCTCCATTCTCTCTCTGTCCATTCTCTCTCTCTCTCCATTCTCTCTCTGTCCATTCTCTCTCTCTCTCTCCATTCTCTCTCTGTCCATTCTCTCTCTCTCTCTCTCTCTCCATTCTCTCTCTCTCCATTATCTCTCTCTTCACTCTCCACTCTCTCCATCTCTCTATCTCGCTCTCTCCACTCAATTCAATTTTTCAATTCTATTCAATTTCAATTCAAGGGCTTTATTGGCATGGGAAACATGTGTTAACATTGCCAAAGCAAGTGAGGTAGATAATATATAAAGTGAATATATAAAGTGAAATAAACAATAAAAATTAACAGTAAACATTACACATACAGAAGTTTCAAAACAATAAAGACATTACAAATGTCATATTATATATATATACAGTGTTTTAACAATGTACAAATGGTAAAGGACACAAGATAAAATAAATAAGCATAAATCTCCACTCTCTCTGCCTCTCTCCTCTCTCTCTCTCTCCATCTCTATATATATATCTCTCTTACACACACACAGTAAAATAATATCAGGCAGTATATAGTCCTACAGTTTATACAGCTACCGTACACACATGCATAGACTTACAGCCCACAGACCACATAAGATACAGCACAAAATGTTTTAGCAGCCTCTCACATTCACACTGAATAAGTCAGTCCAACGCTAAGTGGCTAATTCTGTTTCTCACTTTATGGGAAGTGTGTGTTCTGTCTCTTTAAGAGTCGCCTTTCACTGAGGGGCACGCTGCTGCTAATTCTGTCCCATCTGCTCCAGCCTGCTCCGGGTTGTGTTTAACTTAAAGACCAGTAGCATTCCTGGCACTAAGCCTTGGAGCCACAGAGTTCCGCTGGGAGTACAGCAATGTACAGTACGTGCACTGTATTTCAAAACAACAAGCCACAATGAAAATACTCTAACCGTATACTATAGAGATCCTATGATCCACTATGGATTCTATATGTGAGAGTGAGAGTGAGTGAGAACTACACATTTAACTGACAATGTGTGTGCCTGTATCAGATGCCGATGCGGAGGTTGAGGGAGCCCCTGGCGCCCCTCTGGACGTGAAGTGTCAGGACGCCAATAAGGATTATGTCATTGTGACCTGGAAGCAGCCGGCTGTGGACGGTGGCAGCTCCATCCTGGGCTACTTTGTGGACAGGTCAGTACCATCCCCCATCACTACATGCCAGTAGTAAATCCTAGGCTTGTCATGACACAGCTAGACAAACACAGGAACAAATCTCCCTTATGTTCCCCCATACTGCCATTAACTCCAGTTGCATATTGTATAAGTAGATGGCCAGGTCATGTGACCTGACCTATAACCATGTGAAATTATCTTGTAATAGGCTGTAACAAGGGCCCAGTTTCTCCCGACCTTACCAATAGGCCTAACTCTGTGTCTTACCAATAGGCCTAACTCTGTGTCTTACCAATAGGCCTAACTCTGTGTCTTACCAATAGGCCTAACTCTGTGTCTTACCAATAGGCCTAACTCTGTGTCTTACCAATAGGCCTAACTCTGTGTCTTACCAATAGGCCTAACTCTGCGTCATACCAATAGGCCTAACTCTGCGTCATACCAATAGGCCTAACTCTGCGTCATACCAATAGGCCTAACTCTGCGTCTTACCAATAGGCCTAACTCTGCGTCTTACCAATAGGCCTAACTCTGCGTCTTACCAATAGGCCTAACTCTGCGTCTATCCAATAGGCCTAACTGGGCGTCTATCCAATAGGCCTAACTCTGCGTCTATCCAATAGGCCTAACTCTGCGTCTATCCAATAGGCCTAACTCTGCGTCTATCCAATAAGGCCTCACCGAGATTGTTATTGAATGGCTGATGGCATGTATGCTGTCTCTTTGTGCCCTGTGTTTAGGTGTGAGGTTGGCACCACCCACTGGAGCCAGTGCAACGACACGCCCATCAAGTTTGCCCGTTTCCCCGTGACCGGGTTGGTGGAGGGGCGCTCCTACACATTCCGTGTGCGTGCCGTCAACAAGTCTGGCATGAGCCGGCCATCCCGTGTCTCTGAGGTGGTGGCAGCCATGGATCCTGCCGACCGCGCGCGAATGAGAGGTACGGGCAACCCCTGTCTGCCATCTGGCCCTCCCTGTCTGTGTTCTCTCATATTGTGTTATGGTACTGCAGAATGAATATATTGTGAGTATGTACCTTTGCGATGTCTGATGATTTTTAGTTTTGTGCATGTGTTTTCTTGGAACTATGCATCTGAAAGCTGCTCCTTTTCCCCTGGCCCCCAGGTACCTCTGCACCCTGGACCGGCCAGATCATTGTCACTGAGGAGGAGCCTGCAGGTAGGAAGGAAATGCTTCTGCACTCATCAGTGTTGATCAATATTTCGACGCAGCTATAGATCTGATCTTATAGGGGCCTACCGCTTACAGTACCTTGTGGTCTTTGACTGGAAGGATAACAAAAGCTCTAGTCTGGCTTGGTGGCCAGTCTGCTGGTCTGTTGCCATCTTCTAACGGAAAGGTCATGTTTTGGCTTGACAATGACAAGGCACGAGCACAAACGGATTTGGGACCAAGCTACGAGATCAAACCCCGTAACACGTTTTCTTTCACGTCACTTCCTATCAGAGGGCGTGGTCCCCGGCAAACCCAAAGAACTGGAGGTCACCGAGGCCACCAAGAACTATGTGGTCCTGAGCTGGAAACCCCCTGGGGAGAGAGGCCACGAGGGCATCATGTACTATGTGGAGAAGGTGAGATATACCGTATATACTTCATTAACATCACACACCTGATCTGTAGCGTGACTCATCTGATCAATATAACCTACATTTCATCACTGCTTCGCATCCATAACAACCACCATATCAAAATCATTCAATAAGTTAACACTTTTTGTTGTCGTTGGTATTTTATAGTCCTGGAGGTTTTTTGTGGTGTTTGGAGGGTTGGAGGCGTACTCTAACTTCTCGGAGTTGTGTGTCAGTGTGTGTCAGGCACAGACAGCTGGCAGAGGGTGAACACAGAGATCCCAGTGAAGTCTCCTCGCTTCGCCCTGTTTGATCTGGCGGAGGGAAAGGCCTACAGCTTCCGTGTGCGCTGCTGCAACTCCGCCGGCGTTGGCGAGCCATCAGAAGCCACCGAGGCCACCACTGTCGGGGACAAGCTGGGTGAGGGGGTTCACAAGTCACACGCCATACCACAGACTACGGCAGTTCCCAGTGTACCAACGGAAATAGATGTAGCACGTGTTTACGTATTTACTCTGAGAGACACGCACTCCTCTCCGAATCAGTCTGCTTGAGCTCTTACAAGACTTTCCCCCCCCATTTGATCTTAGTTGAATTGTTGTCCCCAGATATCCCGTCTGCCCCAGGCCGTGTGGTTCCCACCAGGAACACAGACACATCCGTGGTTGTGTCCTGGGAGGCTTCCAGGCACGCTAAGGAGCTGGTGGGATACTACATCGAGGCCAGCATCGTGGGTAGCAACAAGTTTGAGCCATGTAACAACAAGCCTGTCAAAGGCACCAGGTACAACGGTCCTTCTAACGATCCCTCTATCAACCTTTTACAAATATAGACACATACAAATGGTGACCATAAATCTAATTCAATACTATATGTAAATGATGGTGAGCTCAAGTAAGTTGACAAACATTTTTTCCCCACAAAGACTTAGAGATTGATGGTGTGAAATGTCTTTCTCAAAGTGTTTTTGTGTACTTGTAAACAGGTTTATCTGTCACGGTCTGGCGACAGGAGAGAGCTACGTGTTCAGAGTGAAGGCACTGAACGCCGCTGGGCTCAGCGAGTGTTCTCAGGAGTCTGAGGCTATTGAGGTGAAGGCTGCTATTGGTAAGTGAGAGGAAGAGTGTCATGACACAGTCGTACTAGACAATAGGGTAGGAAGCCATTTTAGGAAGAATGTGAAGAGACATATACAAGGAACTTGTTTTTTATGTTTAGATGGAGCACGATTACACGCTTAGAAAAAAAAGGTGCTATCTAGAACCTAAAAGGGTTCTTCGACTGTCTCCATAGGAGGAAAGGAACCAAAAAAGTTTATACCTGGAACTGAAAATGGTTCTCTTATGGGGACAGCCAAAGAACCCTTTAGGAACCCTTTTTTTCTAAGAGGAACCTTTAGGAACCCTTTTTTTTCTAATTTTATTGTACTAGGATCAGGAAAGCCTTTTAGCTCTATGAGTGGGTGGAATGTGATGATTGAATCTTATGCATAATATTGTTATTACTCCTTTTCTAATATGCCGATGATGAAAGAAATATCCCGTTTCCACAATGAACAGTGGTTTAGCTGATGTGTTGCACCATTGTCTTCTTTATTTGCTGTCCATTGAGACATCACGTTGTCAGCTCTGTGTACCATCAACATTTAGACTCCTCCCACGTGTTCTTTCCCATGGTTCCACTCTGTCAGTCACCCAAACAAGCTCCACCCACCACCCCCACACCCCATGTTGAGTCAGAACTTATCCCCACCCTGCCTGCACAAGCTGAGGCGGGCCAGGGTCAGGAGTTGTAGACTTCCTCTAATTTGGGTCAGTGCGATCCAACTCAGTGGTTGTTACAAACCAGCCCACCTTGCGTTCCTCTCTCACCCCCCGCCCCCTCCCCATCACGTTGCCTGGGCACGAGATGTATCAGCCTCCACCACCCACCTGGTGTTTAAGGTACCCCCTCCACCCCACCAACAATAACCCCTGATCTGCATTGTGCATCTGCCCATTCTTCTCACTCTCAACTGGGAATACTAGCTCTGGTCCCAGGTGTTACAGCGGCTTGCGCCTTGCTAACGCTGATCTGCACTAGCGCCCTGGACCAGAGCTAGGGAACAGGAATGCTAAACTGACAGCCCTGCTCCTTTACATTTGTCCAATTAATGGCTGCACTGTGACTAACCAAGCTTCTAGCTATGACACATCACTCAGTCACTGGCCAGCTTTGTGCCGAGCAGCATGCTCTGTTTTCCCTTATGAAACACACTTAGTAACAACGTCAATGGATTTCTCTCTACAGTCCATTACAACTGATAATAGTTGGTAGACCTAGAGTCTAGGCCCATTAGTGGTAGTGTCTTACACGATAAAAGATAGACAATTGAATACTCACAATTGAGCCGAGGTTAGTATGAGGAAACACTTCTATCGCACATCTTTTAAAAATATATTAGGAAGAAATTAACTGCATTTATGTCCATAGATCTCACTCATAACTATTTCCAATAGTTGTCTCCCATTGAGTAAATTGCTATACACCATTATACATATACTTGAATTTTTTTGCCCGTATTGTGCATATAATGAAATCCACTGGTATCATTACGAAAGTATAGTGTGGCTTTTTCATGAAGGGTTGGCGCAAAGCCTGCACACACTCGCTTTCTCCCCTCACATGATTGTGCTTTCTCTTTAACTCTGCAACTCGCTTCCACACGTAGATGTCACTTGTTGGTCATCTTGTCTTCATTTTTCAGTCAGTCAGATGAAGACATTGTACTGTATTTAATATTGTATGTGATGGTATTGGTAATGTTTTCTTTCTCTCTCTCCCTCTGTCTCTCTGTCTCTCTCGTCCTTACTCTCTGAGTGAGCTGACTGAGATTTTAGCTGTCAGTGTGAATGTTTGATCTTTTCTTGGCCTGTGTAAAATGGCTTCTTTTGCTTTTTTTCTGCTAACTCCTGTAGGGGGCGGTATTCCTCATGGTGTGTTGCCGGAGTGGGAGTTACCAAGGGGTGGTAACGTGGGCGGACTAACCAAGCACACGCCACGCTGGACGGGCACGCATGAGGCCGTTCAGTACCCCCCTTACACTATGCTAAAGCTCAATGCTCAAACTGGCAGTGTGCCTGGCCCAGGGGCCGGAGCTGGGGCAGGGGCCACTAGCTCAAGCCCCTCAGGCCCCTCAGGCTCTTCAGGGCCCCTGGCTACAGGAAGTAAAGACAAGGGGGGCAAGAGAGGCAGTGTAACCTGGGCCCCTGACCTGGTCACAGAATCAGTCACAGACTCTGTCACAGAGGCCACGGATGAGGTTAAAGGTCAGGCTAAGGTGCCTGAGGCCGGGAAAACACGTAAGTCCTCTGTAGATGTTTCAGCCAAACGGGGGACAGAGAAAGAAACAGCCCACAACGTGGGCTGGCCCAGGACAGACCCAGACCCAGGTGAGCACTCAGTCAGGCCACGCCAACTCTTATATCATCAGATCATCCAAAATAAAACAACTCTTCATCTTTCCCCCCAAGGATTTTTTTTTCCTTTTTTAAACTGAAGCTTTTTTCTTTCTACACTTTTTCCTTTTTTGAACTGTAATTTTTTTAAATCACTTTGGTAAGAAGGTAGAAAACTATTTTGAAAAAAGAAACACTTTAATATTTGTATCGGGATCACACTTTGAACGTATGTGCTTCTACTCTCATATTCACAGGAAAGGCATTAAAACACAATACATATAGCCAAAGTATTCAACTGGTAAAATCCTATTTTTATCCCAAGGTAAGTTTCTATAACAGCTTTCTCAGTTTAACTACACAGTCACGCAGCCTTTCAGGCAATCTACTGGCCACCTCTACCACAGGGCTGCCTCACACACACGGGAGGGGTTGGGGGGGGCGGGCTTTTTGTCCTCCCTCCACACCCTCAGTATTCAGGCACTGTGCTAGCCACAACTTAATGTAGCCGGTTTTTGTATTGAAGGGATATTGCTTTTGTCAAAATTGACTTTTCGTAGCAGGTTAGGAGGATTTACGCAGCACGTTAGGAGAATTAGGTTAAGGTGAGGAAAAAAGTTAGGAAAAAGGTTAGGGTCAGCTATTTTTGGCTTCCGAGTGGCGCAGCGGTCCAAGGCACTGCATCTCAGTGCTAGAGGCGTCACTACAGACCCTGGTTCGATCCTGGGCTGTTTCACAACTGGCCGTGATTGGGAGTCCCATACGGCGCTGCACAATTTGCCCAGCGTCATCCGTGTTAGGGTTTGGCCAGAGTAGGCCAAACCCTACTCTGGGTTTGAGTAAGGTTCTTAACTGACTTACCATTTTACCATTTTAAATAAAGGTTCAATTGAAATATTTCCACATCTAATGTCAATTTGACAAAAGCTGTATCCCATCTAGCTGCTGTAGCCTGGCTGGCTCACACACTCTGTGCTCTTTAAGGTCCACCGTCCCCTTGGGAGAGCAGTGCGCATTAACGCACAGAGGCACTGTGACACAGCTGGAGCTAGCCTATCACAGCTTGTCTCTGAAGTGGGTCAGCCAATCTCAAGCCAGAAATGAACGCCTATACCTGAGACCTTTTTGGTAGTGTACTTCCTTGTCAGATTCTACGCCATACCCCCTCCCCCAAATTAGGGAGCACGCCATGTCCATGTGACTATTTGTGTGACAGGTCAGTTTATTATGAGTATGTAATATTATCCTGTTATCTGTGTGAGCTCCCTCTATAGAAGACACCACCGCAGACCAGCCACTGAAATCACATGTGTTCTCACAGCTCCAGTGGCAAAAATATTTTGTCTCATTCCAACTCTCTTCAGTCCAGGTCCCTGAAATTTGTGTCCCCATAATTTGGTCAATGTGTAATGACTCAGTGTCTGGTTGAAACATAGTTTGAGGTCAAAGGTTAAGGGTTAAAGGTGCAGACAGTAGTCTCTTACAGCAAGTATGGATGACAAACTGTATCCCTTAGCTGTTGTTTGACCAACAGAGAACTTTGAACTTTGTTTGTGATTAAGTTGATTAGTGCCCAATACTTGCTCTAAGAAAGCAGAAAGTTAGTAAGTCAAAGTGATGAAAGACTGAAGCTCAACTAAGAGCATTATGAAGGCTTTATCGAAGCTTCCGTCTCCCATGACTTCCTCGTCTCACAGTTGACACAGCATGATGCTAACTGGAGTCCTCTGCTGTCCCAGCGTCCCCTACTCCACCCTATGGCATTAGCGTTCTGGAGTGCGTGCGGGACTCTATGGTGCTGGCCTGGAAGCAGCCCACCTTCATCGGAGGCGCTGACATCACCGGCTACTTCGTGGACTACCGTGAGGTCATCAATGGGGTGCCAGGGACATGGCACGAGGCCAACGTCAAGTCTGTCAGCGACAGAGCCTACAGAGTGAGTTAACCATTTTGTTTCTTTTCGAGGAAGCTACCCTCTTTAACCTGAATTTGCAGGCACCTTTTGCCATGGTTTTTCACTGTCTGTCTGTCTGTCTGTCTGTCTGTCTGTCTGTCTGTCTGTCTGTCTGTCTGTCTGTCTGTCTGTCTGTCTGTCTGTCTGTCTGTCCAGGTGTCTGACTTGAAGGAGAACAGGAAGTATCAGTTCCAGGTGCGTGCTGCCAACATGGCAGGCGTGGGCATCCCTTCTCTGCCCAGTGGAACGTTTGTCTGTGAGGAGTGGACCATTGCTGTGCCAGGTGGGTAGTGCCACTAACGTTCACTTGAAAACCTGAGCAAATATGAGAATTACACTGTAACACATCAACATGGATACTATATCACAATGCAAGTCATACACTGCAAAGATGTCTGAATTATTATCATTTTTTAACTTAAATTATAACCTCCAGCTCCTTTTGTGATGGTGTCAAAGCTTGCATGCACATGGGACATTATCTATGTACATTGCATTGCCTATGGGTGTGTCCCAAATAGCCCTATGGGCCCCGGTCAAAAGTAGTGCACTACAAAGGGAATATGGTGCTATTTGTACCACAGCCTTACGTCCGTTCCTCAACTCTAACCCTAATTATTTACCCCTAATTTCCCACAGGACCTCCCCATGATCTGCAGGTGACAGAGGTGCGCGCCAACACTCTGGTGTTGCTTTATAAGCCACCAGTGTACCAGGGCCGTGACCCAGTCAACGGGTTCTACATTGACATCAAAGAGGCTGATGCTGAGGAGGAGGCTTGGAGAGGAGTCAACGAGAAGGCTATCCTCACTAACTACATGAAGGTCAGGACCCTGTCCACTCCTATCGCTCCACTGTGAATTTTCCCCTGTAACAGATCTTAGATCAGCTTCCCCTCCCCAAATCCTAACCTTTACCATTAGTGGGGGAAACTGACCCAGGATCAGCCTCTAGGGGCAACTTCACCATTTCTATCCACGAGGAAGTCATGGGAGACGGAAGCTTCGTAAAGCCTTCATAATGCTCTTAGTTGAGCTTCATTCTGTCATCACTTTGACTTACTAATACCATTGAGCACACATTCTAATTCAGAATTCGAATGCATAGTGTCTGATTGTAAGTGGGATTTGATTAGTGATATTAGGTCAGTCAGAGGATGTGTCCCGCATGCATGTAAAGGGATTTTCAACACTACTGCTTGTGTCTCAATAGTAATATTATATAGTAATATTTGATGTACGTGACTAACATGTCTATAATGTGACTCTTTCTTTCACGAGCAGATTAAGATTCTAAAGGAGGGGGAGACCTATGTGTTCCGTGTGCGTGCTCAGAATAAGGCAGGTGTGGGAAAGGCCTCTGAGCCCACAGAACCAGTCCTGGCCGAAACCAAACCAGGTAGGACGATGTTAAAGACCCCTCAACAGAGCATGAGGGAGAGGGAGGAAGGACATTGTTATTAAGCATACATACTTCACATTTAATTGAAGTCATACCTTGAAGTCAGGCACCTCATGTATAGAATAGTCTCAATGTGTATCTCAATCATGTACAAACACTTAAAGGGATAGTTCACCCAAATAACATATTGGTTTCCTTACCCTGTAAGCAGTCTAAAACAAGGTATGACCGCAATCCACAGCTAGGTTTCATTTCCCTAGCACTGTTTCCAAATGCTAACATTTTAGCATTTGTGGTTCGAATCCCATTCAAGTAATGGGACAGATACTCACTTTTTTTTTTCTCGCATCACGTCCAAATCATCCGAAAATATCTCAAATGTATTGTGAAGCTCACCAAAGTCACTTATAGATGATTTGAACATGTTGAGTGAAAAATGCAAATATTTGTCCCATGACTTGAATGGGATTTCTGCCATGAATGTTAAAACGTTAGCATTTGGAAACATACCTTGTATGTCATACCTTGTACATAGACCGCTTACAAGGTCATTTTATAATTTGGGTGAACTATCCCTTTAATGGTAAAAAAAAAAGATTCATACATTTAGTCACACTGCACCTTTTGCATGTGTTTTTGAGTCTCCAGCCGTGTTTGACTTTAGGTCTGTTCTCTCTCAGGCACTACGGAGATTGTTGTGGACGTTGATGATGATGGAGTGATCTCCATGAACTTTGCCTGCTCCAACCTGACTCCAGACTCCAAATTTGTGTGGTCAAAGAACTACGAAGAGATCACAGACGATACTCGTATTACTGTGGCGACCAGTGGGGGGAAGTGAGTGAGTGTGTGAGTTTGAAAGAAGATTAGGGAATCTAAAGTACTTCAGTATGTTGATTGTGCTGGTGCCTTTGTGTCTACCCCTCAGGTCCAAAGCCACCTTCAATATGCTTGCGGAGGATGACATCGGCATTTACTCTTGTGCTGTCACCCACACCGATGGTGCTTGCTCCAGCTACACTCTCTCAGCAGAGGGTGAGTCCAACTGTGTGTCTGTGGTACTGTAGCACTGTACTAGCCTGACCACATAATCACTGAAGCAGCTAACTTAGAAGGTTAAGAGGGTTGCAGAGCTTCATTGCTCCTGTGTAATTTCTACTTCTTAATCTTTGATAAATATTTCATTTACCTCATAAGTCTTTTTTTTCTTCATTTTTGACAGAGTTGAAGAAACTGCTGGAGCTCAGCCACGACCACAAATTCCCCGGTGAGGAACTCAGACACCCTGTTCTATGGCTAAATCCCCAAATGGCACCCTATTCCCTTAGTGCACCACTTTTGACAGTAGTGTTGGGAATAGGGTGCCATTTGGGATGCGGACCTATCTTTGCTCATTTGTTTGTTCTGTGCATGACTCTTTCCTCACTGTTCCTGCTCTCACTTTTTAACCTTCTCTCCTCTCTGTCTCTCTCCTTCTCATTTGATCTGTCTAGTTATTCCATTAAAGACAGAGCTGGCTGTGGAGCTGCAGGAGAAGGGCCGAATTCGCTTCTGGCTGCAGGCTGAGAAGATCTCTGCTAATGGCAAAATAGAATATGTGTTTAATGACAACAGTCTCTCCCAGGGAGAGGTCAGTAAGGCACTGAATGGAAGCAAAATAACTGAACTCTCTCTTAATGTTGAGCCGCTTTGGCGACTGAAAACAAAATGCACTCATTTAGGGTTGTTCAAATTCCAAAGGTTTTCCAGAAATCCTGGTTGGAGGTTTCCTGGATTTCCTGCTTATTCCAGGAATTCTCCAACTGGCATTTCTGCAGAACCTGGGAATTTGGGGAAAGTTACCTGCAATTTGCCACCCTATGCTCCCTACATATGTACAACATCTGTCATTTCTGTTGGTGAGAATGTTTCCGAGACCAGACTAAAAAGGCTTTTTCCCCCCATGACCTGCTTCCCAGAAATACAAGATGAACTTCAACAAGGACACAGGTGTGATTGAGATGATCATGGAGTCTCTGCTCCCAGAGGACGAGGGAACCTTCACCTTCCAGCTGCAGGACGGAAAAGCAACCAACCAGTCCAGCCTGGTGCTGATTGGAGATGGTAGGATAAACCCAGCCTCTCATTCTCTCCTTCCTCCTATCATCTTCCGTCACTCTCTCCTCCTGCCCGAGCGCCGGTCAGTTTAAGCTATCATTCCAGCTCGTTGTCAGTCTTTGTCATGGCACGACGAGGACAGCAGTGGAGTAGGAAAGAGCACAAACAGATCTGGGACCAGGCTATCTCTCCTCTGTTGTAAAGAAAAAAACAGCCCCACTATGGCTCAGAAGTTAGATCTGAACATATTTCACTAGAGGGCAGTGAAAGCTTACTATAAACCATAAACTATTGTGCACACATTAATAACACACGTATCTGATTTAAATAATATCCACGTCAATGTACAAGACACATCATAGTGACTATATTACATGAAAGATGAATGTGATTTGTACGTGACAGTTTTGTTACCTAATCAGGAGTGATGTGTTTTTCCAGTGTTCAAGGGGCTGCAGAAGGAGTCTGCGTTCATGCGCAAAGAATGGCACAGAAAGCAAGGTATGGGATCTTTTTCAATGAAGAAAATATGTCATGAGTGGAGTAGTGATGCGATGAGATATTCGATTTATAGAACAATGTCAGAAATCATAGCAAACATAATTGATCATTGAAATAATCCCACTGTCTTGTTTTTCGTAGGTCCTCACTTTGTGGAGTATCTGAGTTATGAAGTGACCCCAGAATGTTGTGTTATCCTGAAATGCAAGGTGAGAATGCCGAGGCACAGGGTTAGAGGGAACTCTTGGATAATGGATGTTAGTATTAGGAAAATTCTTCTTAGGTCAGCTCACACACCTCTCCAGATGACTTGTTACTTACCAGTGTGCAGTAAAGAAGTGGACCTGATCATCATATCTCTGTCTATCTCTATTTCTATCCATCTGTCGCTGTCACCCTCTGCAGGTTGGGAACATAAAGAAAGAGACTGTTGCATTGTGGTACAAGGATGGGCGCGAGGTCAAGGGAGATGAGAAACTCACCTTCACCGAGGGAGTGCTCAAACTGGAGATTGCTCAGGTGAGAGGGATTCTGCAGTTAATTCATGCACATCATACATTAGAAATATATACAGTACCACAAGCCTCTTATGCAGTAGTATAAGACCATACTGCACAAAACCTGTCTTTAGAGGGTTAAGAATATTGTTTTGCACATTACTCTAGGCTATATGAATGGCTCTTCTATACAGTAGACTACATATAGGTTGTAAAATATAATATACTGTTTTCAGTATGCTGCACATGTATGAACATACTGTATGTACTGAATGTTTTTGTAATATGTTCTACACATCATTATACAGTCAATGTGCTGTTTGTTTGCAACTGTGTATGACTGTCATCATTGCACATCTCTGTCTATATGTTCATATATCCTAAATATATGGGTTCCTCACACAACATGGATGCTATCTTCTGGCTTCCAAGATGGTGGAGAAAGTTGAGCAGAAGTCGGTCTTGAAGGGGTTGCGACCATGTGAAAAGTTTTTTTTGTTCTTACTCTGATCGTAAATGACTGTCTTAATATCGCTTTCTTAATTATATCAATCACAATTTCTCTGTCTTTTCCAGTTACAGCATCTAACCGATCCTTACTTAAATTTGTATGAAACCTCTTAATTTCTAACCCCCCACCATTTATTATTTCTTACTAAATTACAGCATATTTCGACACGATTCAACATTTGACCTCTAACACACCATGTCTCGACCATTGTTCTCTGTATTAAAGGTAGACTGACGTAGATGCAGAAAGGAAACGGCACAGTGGGTCAATTTCCTTAACAACTAAGAGCTGTGAAGCGCGAGGCTCAACTTCTCTGCTGTTTTGGTGCCTGGGCTACCACACTGTAAACAGAGTGAAGTGAACCCGTGCACATGCGCAGATATTGAGTGTGACTGTGTGAGAGTGAGGCCTTGCATCTCGCTCATCTCAATATCTGCGGTGCTGCTCGCGGCAACATCATTACGCCGAGTCTACCCCTTTTAATGCGTTTTATAAAATCGGTTTTATGTCTTTTACAGTATAACATGTCCTTTTGTAAATCACCTGTTTTCCACCCTACATCTGTCTACCTAGTCTTCAGCCAAACACACCACTCATCTCCGTGTGTAGTCCAACGTGCGTGTCATCAAAAGTGGCACAGTGTGTGGACGTGTGACACGCATCGTGCCTTAGCGGTGCAGTATGTAAACATGTCACATGTGTCCTATTACAGCGTGATGCTCCTCCTGCAGCTGTAGCGACAGACCTAGACAATTCCCTCGAGGACCTTATCTGGAGAATGCTAAAAGTTTGGATCAGCGTGATCTTTTTGTCATCTTAAGTGATCATCTTCTTGGTTTTGCTGTTTTGAGAATGCTTTTTTGCTTTTGTGTCAAATAAATGTGTGTCCTGCAGCACCCATAGCAGGGGAGAAAAGCTTGCCTTTTCGCTTGACAGTTGAATTTTCACCATTTACATAATGATGTGTATCTCAAACCTAGCCTTCTCTTATAGATCTCAAAGAAGGATGCCGGTGTCTATGAGATTGTTCTGAAGGATGACAGAGGGCAGGACACATCCACGTTGAATCTGACAGAACAAGGTGACTAACCCCTCAAAGCCATACCTCATTGTGTGTGCAGTAAAGCGTCAACAAGGCCTCATCATATTTACATTTCTGTCCTCCAGGTTTCAGGGACTTGATGAATGAAGTGTTCAGTAATATTGGTGAGTACATGTGTCTTACTGCAGTGGTAAACCCATGAACTAAAGTTGAACTTGTGTTCAAAACATCCATAAAGTCTTCCTCTGTAAAGTTGCTCTGTGTAACGTTGCACTCTGTAACGCCTCTGTAATGCTGCACTTTATAACGCCTTTGTAACGTTGCACTGTGGAACATCTCTGTGACGTTGCACTGTGGAACATCTCTGTAATGTAAGACTGTATAACATCTCTGTAACATTCCCTAGCCAACTCCTCCACTGCACTGAAGATCCAGAGCACAGACGAGGGCATCAGACTCTACTCCTTTGTCAGTTACTACAACGAGGCGCTCCAGGTCACCTGGCACCACAAGTGTGTAGTCTCCTTACGTGTGACTGTGTGTGTGTGTGAATGTTTGCGTGTGTGTGTGTGTGTGAATGTTTGTGCGCACGTGTGTGCGTGCCTGAGTGTGTGTGTTCGTGCGTGCGTGTTTGCACGTACATTCAACTGTCAGGTGTGTGTCGCCTGTGAGATGCAGCCTATATGTGTGTGTGTGTCAGTCAGCTGTTTTTCTCTCTGATAGGGATTCAGCGATAGCCTTCACAGACCGCATTAAGAGTGGTGTGGTGGGAGAGCAGCTGTGGCTACAGATCACAGAGCCCACAGAGAAAGACAAGGGCAAATACGCCATCGAGTTCCATGATGGAAAGGGCGGTCTGAAGAGGACTGTAGAGCTGTCTGGCCAGGGTGAGGCTACGGCTGAGTTCCAAATGGCACCCTATTTCCTATATAGTGCACTCATTTTGACATCTACATGGAATTAAGCGGCTCCTGTTCCTTCACCAATATTTTGATAGGTATACTCACCTCCTCTTTTCTTGCAGCATTTGATGACGCATATGCAGAATTCCAGAGGCTCAAGTAAGTTAGCTCGTATTAGTAGACATTCATACACCCTTTACACCCTTTTTCCCCCCATTGTATTAGCCAGCTCTTCTACATGTTGTGGATGCGGCATGCCATTAAGTATCCAGCAAACCCGGAACATTCCCAGGACATGAGCTAACATTCCCATGAAGTTCTAGTTAGGGTTTGAGCTAACATTGGGGTGAAAACGTCCCACAAACATTCAAAGAATGTTTTTGATCACCAAATATTTTTTTGAAGGAAATGTTTGACGTGAAATATCCTTGTACTGCTCTCCTTACAGTCACTAAAATGTTGTGCATAGCATGTGTAAAAACTACCACATAACGTTCTCATTGGGTGTGTGTGATAACACAATGTAATAACACAACGTTCCAGTAATGTTCTTAGAAACATACCGCCGCAACACAATGAGGGCGCAATAGAAGTGGTTCTTAGCAAACATTACAGGAACGATCTGCTAATGTTGATGGATATGTTATTTAGAACACCCATAATAACAAGCAGAGAATATCTCTACAACGGTCTCATAAGGCTATTCTGTGACAAGCCATGGGTTCCAAAAACATTCCCTGAACATACTTTGGCAATTATGTCTGGACTCAATTGAATAGGTTCTGAAAAAACCTCACAGAAACATTCCTAAACATCCTAAATAACATTCAGGGAACGTTCCCACGAGACTTCCATAAAGTTATAGTGTGATGTGATAGCATGATTGTTACGATAACGTTCCCTTCACAAACGTCAGCAATTATGTCTGGATTTAATACAAGTGGTTCTGAGAGAACTGGAATGTTCTGCTCATGTTAATAGGGCCATTCCACCAAAAAAGAGTGCCTTTTGATATTTTAAGCAGAAATTGTGCATTAGTATTGAATTTTAAAGCCTTTTATATTAAATGAAGTGCCTTTTTAATATAGACCACATGAGATAAAACAAGAAACCCGCACACGGCTCTTGCTAGTATCACTGCTCTTCATTAAGCTTTTACGTAGCGGCCTCAAGGCCTTTGTCAGAGCTTTTGTGAGTGTTTATAATTTTCACCCTTATGTAGACATTGCCCTATCCACATCTGTTCAATGCATCGAATGGGGTTGTAAAATAAGCAAGTGTTACCAAATATAACAATGTGTGTACATAAAACGCATTAAACATGTCGGTAAAACCACAGTGAGGATAAGTACGTTTTCATAAATCATTGGGTACAGTGCAATTCAAAAACGTCAGCCTAATCTAATCCAGGCTGTATCACAACCCACCGTGATTGGGAGTCCCATAGGGCGGCGCACAATTGGCCCAATTAGGCCGTCGTTGTAAATAAGATTGTTTTCTTTTAACTGACTTGCCTAGTTAAATAAAGGTTTAATAAAAAATAATCTGAAGTGATGCGCATTAAATCATGTTCACATTTACAATTTAACATGCATGGGCATTTCATCATTAAGACCTTTGGGGAATAATGTCTGGTGACTTTCTCAATGCCACAAAATCTAAAGGTAGAAATGTCATGAAATGTCATATAGACCACATGGAAAATTCAATAAATTATATATTTTTTATATGAATAAAGACTTGCTGAAGTGCCAAAGAGAATGCTGGGTAAAACCTAAATAGGATATTTCAGAAACCTTTTAAAGAATACATAAAGGTGTGTGTGAGAATTCTTGCAACATCTATGCACATTCTCACATTTGCCCCCCCCCCCTAGAACTTTTGGGGGTAATGTTCTAACACCATTCCCACAACTAAAGGAAATGTTCTGGGAACATTCACAGAACCAGTTTTGGTTTGCTGGGTAATCTGCATCAATCCTTCCTTTCATGTGATTTCTATCTTTGGTGTTCCTCTCTGTCTGCCAAGCCACTCTCTCTGTGCATGTATGTTCATATAGCAGTCTCTGACAGGCTTTGACAGGCTTTGAGTAAGGGCATAGGGAAGTGGGCAGACAGATGAAGCCTTTACGTAGACACACTTCCTGGCTCCAGTCCAAACACATTCTCTGGATGTGTTTCTTATCTTTGTTCTTCCATTCTGTTCTGTCTCTTCCATTTTTCAGAGCGGCCGCTATTGCAGAGAGAAGTAAGTACACACACACACACACACACACACACACACGTTATTAGATGGGAATGAGAGGGCTGCTCTCAGTATTGTAGTGGGTACTGATATTTTTAAACTGATCTGAGGTCAGTGGTCTAATTTGGTGCTCTTTGTTACAGATCGTGCTCGTGTGGCAGGAGGCCTGCCTGATGTCGTCACCATACAGGAGTTAAAGGTAACCATGTCTGGATGGATCTGTATCTGTCTGTTTGTATATGTACTGTATGTCCATTGTCCCATACTGGCCTGGGACTCAGGTATTGCAGACTTGATTGGGTATGACACTACTACTGCTGCATCTGAAATGGTATCCCTAGTATTCCCTATTTAGTGCACTACTTTTAATCAGAGCTATGGTCAAAAGTCATACACTATATAAGGAAGGGCTCTGGTCAAAAGTAGTATGCTATGTAGGGAATAGGGTGCCAAGTATAGGGTGCCATTTCGGACACACCTTATTATGTGTGATCTTGTCTCTCTCCATCAGGCCCTGAACCTGACCTGTAACATTTCGGGCGAACCCCTGCCTGAGGTCGTCTGGCTGAAGAACGAGAGGGAGATTGTGTCTGATGGCCACTACGTTATGAAGCTCGAGGCAGGCAAGTACGCCAGCTTCACCATCACCACGGTGAACACGGCAGACTCGGGCAAGTACAGCATCCTGGTGAAGAACAAGTACGGCACAGAGAGCGCCGACTTCACTGTAAGTGTCTTCAGCCCCGACAGCAAGAAATAAGGGAGAAAGAAAGAAGGCCGGCAAGAAATAAGGGAGACCTCAATCTTTGCATAAATATTATGTATAAAAATACATAGAAAAAGACAAAGAAAAAAGATGGAAGGGATACAGAGTCCTGAGCATTGGTTTGAGATGGTTTTTATGGTGGTCTATACAATATTTAACTCTAGTTTGAAAAGGTGTATCGTTTTACTCTGAGCATGAAATGCCCAAAGGTTTAGAGAAAAATCTGAGAAGAACTGTTTCAGCATTTTATCTTATAGAATTACAAAAAACATAAACACAATACTTTAGTTCCAATCATCCTTTATTTTGACACTACGATGAGTATAGTTATACATTTATAAAATTCCCCCATGTATTACAATATGTTGCTATATTTTACTAAGTATTGACACACTAAAAAGGCATGTAAAGACAAATGTTTGTGTTTAATTCAAATGAATTTACTGCAACAGACTTAAAAGTAAAAGGTTAGCCATCTAGTATTGTCTAAAAAGGACTGTGATGCTGAAAACCTTGTTAGCTTACTCAAAGGTTATTACTGTATGTGCCATGCCACGGAGAAAGGAAGATTTTTTTCTGTAATGTGGAATTTTAACAGATCCTGTGTTTTTTCATTCACAATCATTGTTTACTGAATATGATGTCACCACATATGCCACTCAGTAGTGTTATTACATCACTCCTTCTGCCGCTATGTTGTGATTATGGCATCCCTTTCTCTGATTTATGACATCACTTCCCCTATCACTTAGTAGTGATTATGACGTCACTTACTTTGTCACTATGCAGTGATTATGACGCCCCTTCATCTGTCACTCAGTAATGATTATGACATCCCTTCCTCTGTCACTCAGTACTGATTATGACATCACTTCCTCTGCCACTATGTAATGATGACATCACTTCCTCTGTCTCTCAGTAATGATTATGACATCACTTCCTCTGCCACTATGTAATGATTATGACATCACTTCCTCTGTCTCTCAGTAATGATTATGACATCACTTCCTCTTTCCCATGTCTCATGAGAAGGACTAATAAAATGGAGCATGTATTCCCTCACCACCTCCTCCTCTGTTGTCTCACTGTGTATTGTTCCCTCTGTACAGTACCCCACTCTTCATTCTCCATTCTCTTCCTCCACTCTTCCCTCCCTGCTTCAGTCGCCTGTTCACCATTCTCTCCTGGTCACTTGTCTGATATTGTCTGATGGTCATCTTGTCTCCGAAAGACCATAAAGGCATCTATCACCAACGTGCCACGCAATCCCTCAGTCTGAACATACACAAGCACCTCTCCCCTTACACAAGGGAGTCAAAATCAACTCCTTGACGACGCACACACCTGCTGATTTTTTTTTGCGTTACCTTTTAATAAGTGGTTGATTTAGACCTGGGTCTGTGGCTCTTGGGGATTTGAGCTTGACAACCCTGCTGCTTTGTACCATATGCGGGGTCTCTCAATACACTAAACCAACTGCACTCTGTCCACACACACTTCCACTGAGCATCCTTCCTCCCATCACATTTCTCTGTACTGTGTGTTTGTAAGCACAAATCACCCTCGGACATCCACCATGTTTTTGTTCATTAGATGTTTTCTCATCAAGGATTCACCACTAGTAGGACATTAAATTATCTGCGTCCCAAATAGCAGCCTATTTCCTATATAGTTCACTATTTTTAACCAGTGCTCTTTGGGCCCTGGTCAAAAGTAGTGCAATAAATAGGGAACAGGGTCCCATTTGGGAAGCAGAAATAATCTACTGCTACATACGGTCAATGATGTGACGTAACAGTGCACCAAGCCCTCGTGATAAAGGAAAGGAACATCTTATCAGCAACTCACACACACGTGAGCTTGTTATTGGTGCTGAATGGGAAAAGTCTTAGTCATATATTTAGCATGTGTGCCAGTCTGGGACACCATTTTTAGATTTGCTGACTGGAAAAGATGGACATTAGACCCAGGCAATGTGATCGCAATGACATTAAAACAAACAATGGGTTAAGCCACCAGAATATAATGAGAGTAGCCTGTCACATAACTCAAACATGTGGAGAGACCAGGAATTGGGTTAGCCAGTGGTCTGAAACAATATCAGGGCCTGTATTCATAGAGTGTATGAGTATCAGTTCCCAATCATTCATATTCATTATAGTCTAAGAGGCTAAACTGATCTGAGATGCTTTATGAATACAGGCCCAGGTTCCAATCACCTACAGTATCTCAAGTCTTGTATTATTATTTTTTTGCGGGAGGCTATTCCATGTGGTAAAACATGCTGCTCTCTGTTTCCAGACACACTAAACCGCAAAGCATTAATACAAAAAAATTGTCTGTGCACAAGTAAACATGATCAATAGCTTATTACACCAGCAATAATACCATGTGATCCTGGAACAAAATGTGTTGTTGACATGTTTTTTGCAGCCCTCTTCTCAGAAGACGTTTTAGTGACGTTTAATTTGTTGGCCTATAAATCACATTAGGAAAGCTTTGCAGTCTGGTAAGTAATCTCAAATGTCAACAATTCCTTTGAAGTAAAGACCATTTTTTTTAAGATGGCTTGATGAAATGAAACTTTTTATTCACAGGACTAGTTTTAAAAGTAGCTAGGGAAATTCTGTGTGCAAAGTATGTGTGTGTGCGCCTGTGTGAGCGTGCGGGTAAACCCTAAAACCTTTTCCATTTGCCAGTTGGTTGTAACAGAAGGCAAAGGGGACTTGGGAGTGACCTCCTATTTGACTGATGCTGATGGGAACGTGATCATTGGGTGTAAAAGCAGACCTACCACCCCAACAGAGAGGAGGAAGTCAGTCACTGGGAAGAAAATGCAGAAGAGAAAGGGTGAGGGGACAGCTGTCCACAATAATGTGTGCAAGAAAATACTTAGCGCAAAAATATTTTAATGTGAACAAATACAAATATTCGTCTGTACCTTTAATTAGGCCACACTTCTCAATGAAAGAAAGAAACTTACTACCAAGTAAAAACAGTGTACAGAGTAATTATCTAATCCCACAACCCAGATCTGGCATAACAGTCTGTCACAAGAGACTGGGGGTTATCTCACTTCAATGTGTCAGTTATTCACCTTCAGAAGGAGTGGATAGCATTATCATGTTTCTCCGGTTTGAGTCAAAGGTGTAAGCACTATCACAACAAGTCATGTTTGAGGTTAGGGGAAAAAATCTAGTTAGGTTGATTTCTTCACCACCAAAACTAGGGAAGTTGTTTTGGATTGACTTTTTGGTGATGGGAAGGGCAGTCTTGTGATTGAGTAAGTGGTTAAACATAAGTAATGTCCTTCCTCTGGAAGAAGTTTTGTGAATTTCTTCACCTGTGTGTGTGTGTGTGTGTGTGTGTGTGTGTGTGTGTGTGTGTGTGTGTGTTTGTGTGTGTGTGTGTGTGTGTGTGCGTGTGTGTGTGTCCATGCGTTAGATTCCGTAATCCTCCAGAAGCCACCAGAGGAAAAGGAGGGGAAGAAGAAAGAAGAAAAGAAGATGGAGGACAAAACTGATGCTTTGCCAAAAACCACAGACAAGAAAAAGGCTGCCCCTGCTGTTGCAAGCAGGGTCGGCAAGCAGGAGACCCTGCAGCAGCCCACAACTACAGCAGATGAGGCGAAGCCAGATGATGTCCCCACATCTGAGAAACCGGCAGAGAAACCACAGATTAACAAGGGCAAAAACGATCAAGATGAGTGATGATCAGAAAGCTGGTTACATAAGTGAAATAGTTATTTTGGAGTTTGATGTGGTTTACACGTCTTGCATGACTGATGTGTGTCTTTCAGCATCACTGAAACAACACTGGAATAACTGTTTTCCTCACAAACATTGTAATTCACTCATCCTTTTCTTTAAAGGCCCAGTGCTGTCAAAATGTCCACGAATGAAACTAACACTCAAAAAACTGGATCTGTGTAATTTCCTGATAGTTTCTGTTAGAAAACACAATCTACACAGGACTTTCTAATCAGCAGCTTTGAATGAGCAGGCATTTCGGCTTTCCATTGTGACATCCACATGCGGTAAATTTAATAGAGCAGTAACAAAGAGAATTCCAAATCTCCCTGCCAATAACAGCTAGTTTTCAGTTTTCCCCTCCCCCTCAGACCACCCCCAAGCAGTCCTAGTGAAATTCTTGCTTGAGAAATATACTGAGAAATATATAAACGCAACATGTAGAGTGTTAGTCCCATGTTTCATGAGCTGAAAAAAAGATCCCAGTAATTTTACATATGCACAAAAATCATATTTCTATCAAATGTTGTGCACAAATTTGTTTACATCCCTGTTAGTGAGCCTTTCTCCTTGGCCACAATAATCCATCCACTTGACAGGTGTGGCATATCAAGAAGCTGATTAAACAGGGGACAATAACAGGCCACTCTAAAATGCCACAGATGTTTCAAGTTTTGAGAGAGCAATCAATTGACATGCTGACTGCAGGAATGTCCACCAGAGCTGTTGACAGAGAATTGAATGTTAATTTGTCTACCATAAGAAACCTCCAATGTCGTTTTAGAGAATTTGGACAGCTGATGAAACTGAGGAGTATTTCTGTCTGTAATAAAGCCCTTTTGTGGGGAAAAAACTGTTTTCGTTGGCTAGGCCTGGCTCCCCAGTGGGTGGGCCTGGCTCCCCTGTGGCTAGGCCTGGCTCCCCAGTGGGTGGGCCTGGCTCCCCTGCCCAGTCATGTGAAATCCATAGATTAGGGCCTAATTCATTAATTTAAATTAAATATGAACTGTAAATCACTAAAATTGTTGAAATTGTTTAATGTTGAGTTTATATTTTTGTTCAGTATAGTTTCTTTGCTAAATGGAAATGTTTTACAGTTAAGTACTTAATTGTCCCCAGAAATGATTTGATATTGATATAAAAACGGCTGCATTGGGCCTTTAAGAGCAGGGACGATTAGAATACAGAGTGAGGGATGCAATTTTTTATTACAATGTATAATTCAAACATGTAGGCTGCGCTATTAAGTTGTAGCTCAAATGAAGGCCCACAAAAAAGGCATAATTTCCATAGTCTTCAAATCTTTAACCTTTGGTGGTGTTATTGCTTGCATTTTTTTTTTGCCTTCAAGATTGATTATAATGCAGTAATAGGCCACTTTAAGACACCTGAGATTGGGAATGATATATGTAAAACAGGAGTATGTGTATTGAGGGATACACAACTGACCGACTTCTGAACAAACATTAGTTTCTCATGCACAGCCCTTATATAAATCAAAGACACCAAAGGAATGATATGGGTGTATACGCAAGAGAGGAAGTGAAGGACAAACGAAACGTGAATACCTGAAGTTAACCAGAGCAGAGTAAAATCACAGCAAGGTCAAATATTAGAACATGTCACTCAGTTCACCCAATTATCTTGGAGGCAACATCCAAATGGAACAGAGAATTGGACCACCAAATAAAATGTTCCTAATTTTATTTTTTAACATTTAAATTCATATCACTTGACGAATGAACGCTTGTAATTCATACACGATTATCGAGGAGATTGCATGGGCCACTTCTCTTCACTGGTATAATTGTTGGAAATAGCGCATTTCTCTGCATTGAAAATAATGAGTCATGTTATGTTTGGTAGCCTGTAGGCCTGCACAATACGGTGTGATAACAATTAAAAATAATACAAGGTTACATTGTAAAAACGCGTCTGTGTGTAATTTCTCAAATTGAAACGTTGTACGGGTAAAATGCCAGTAGATGGAAAGTGTTACATTGTATCACGTGAAAGCACCGTTTGCGTGGTCAGATGGTTAGATCACAGCGCCGCGAGACGAGCCAACTACGTCGAGGCTCGAGTGGAGGTGAACTGCCACCGTGAGAAATAACTGACACCGGCTGCCAAATGACCGTCTGCAAACGGTATGTAATTTCAAGTACTAGGCTACTCTCGTCGATAAAATGCAGTTCTCTGCGAAACAGTAGGTTGAAACAGTAGGTTTTTCATTGAGCCTTCAGTGCGAATCTCACGTTTTGACTGGGCTAGCTACATGTAACGTTAGCTTAGGCGACACAGTAACGTTGTCGGGTTTAGCCTTACCTAACGTAGCAGACGTACAATAAACTGTTATTGTACGACGCTAGCTCTAGTTAGTATAAATAACGTTTAAAAAAAAGACTTATGATGAGCAGCTTCGCTCATCAAGCTCTAAATTGTAGGGGGATTAAATATACATACATATATTTATACACATAACGCTCTTTGGGTTAGGATTGCCTCTAGTTTGTCTGACGTTATGGATGCCAAGAGTGGCTAGGGTGGCAATGGATTATAGCATACTTTCAGTAAATGTTTATAGTCACAGCTACAATATCACACAGTCTTACTCATAAAGCTTAGTAGACATACAAAACTTAAGAAATGTTTGTCTTGAATGACAATTTGGCATTGAAGACAAACCCATTGAAATGTAACTTAACCCTTGAATTGAAGAATACGCGCTCTAACATCTAGGCTACTTGCAACCAAAAGTCATGTTATGGGGTACATTTGGTCTATAGTCTATTGTTTACTTTTTTGTTGGTGACCCACAGTGGTGGACAAAGTACTAAATTGTCATACTTGAGTAAAAGTAAAGATACCTTAACATCAAATTACACAAGTAAAAGTGAAAGTCACCCAGTAAAATACTACTTTAGTAAAAGTGTAATCTACTTAAGTATTAAATGTAAAGGTATAAACCATTTAAAATTCCTTATATTAAGCTAATTATACAGCACAATGAAAATTTTAATTTGTATTGACGGATAGACAGGGGCTCAGACATAATTTACAAACAAAGGGAAGGGAAGGGAAGAGGGATACCTAATCAGTTGTACAACTGAATGCCTTCAACTGAAATGTGTCTTCCGCGTTTAACCCAACCACTCTGAATCAGAGAGGTGCGGGGTGCTGCCTTAATGCATTTGTGTCCAGATCAGAGGCAGTAGGGATGACCAAGGATGTTCTCTTGATAAGTGTGTGAATTGGACCATTTTCCTGTCAAAATGTAAAAGTACATTTGGGTGTCAGAGAAAATGTGTGGAGTAAAAAGTACATTATTTTCTTTAGGAATGTAAGTGAAGTAAAAGCAAAAGTTGTCAAAAATATAAATAGTAAAGTACAGATACCCCCCAAAACTACTTAAGTAGTACTTGAAAGTATTTTTTACTTAAGTACTTTACACCACTGGTGACCCACTATTTGATGTTGTGCACATGTTGACTTTAAAATGACTTAATCCCAGCTCATGGCATGTTTTGCCACAGAATTGGCTCCTGAACTGAACACACAATCTTTGCAAAGCACATTGCTAGGCACTTAGATGTGGAGCAGTACATAAATGTCAAGAAAAGCCAGATATACACTGTAATCTTGTAAATAAGATTACTGCTAGCCAAGGTGCTCTCTAACCATCTTAGTGGCCAATGAGTCAAGGATGATAACAGGTCTTCTACAGCAACGCCTGTTGATAAGGCAGAGCAAACTTGTCTTTACTGAATATTATATGCTGTATGTGTCTGGATGTAAGAGAACAATATTATTAATGTGTTAATCACACTATTAGGTGCAAAACACCATAAATGACCAATAGAGTGCAGTAGAAGGAGCTTATTGTTGTTGACAGCAACAGACTCCTAAGCAGTGCAGTAAGCAAGTTCTGATCCACAAATAAGGATACAGTCCCATGGGTGCAATAACAAAAATACCTCCACATGCAAGTGACACATTCAAAATGAAAACAAAACCATATCTGGTGTCTGTATGTGCCATTCTAAAGTTCACATTAACTGAGCTCGGCAAGGCAATGTAGTGGTTTCCTTTTGTGGGTGCATGAAAAAGTTAGTCAGTTTCATCAGCAAACTTGATTTGATGTGTGCTTTACTGAAATTCTACTTACTGTAACTGGCTCATACTTCTTACTGCATTATTAGATCACAAACCCAATAGGCTATATGTTTCTATGTAGGCCTAGATATGTACAGTCAGTTTAATAGTTGTGTGCTATACCAGCCATTTTTCTGTCTAAATTAGGCAATGTGAGTGTAGTAGGTTACAGGCAGGTCTCTGACCTAGACCGAATGGATGTGTAGCCAGCGGAATCCTCCAGAGTTCTAACATGGCTGACATGTCATCTGTACTTCTTTGGAAATTTCTGCTTTGTCCATGAAAAGAGTTTGCCACTGCAGCTTTGATTCAAACAGGCCATGGCATGGCAAACTACACATCATTGGGGCATATTTTACATTAATCGCATCCTTTGCTCGTTTTTCTGAATTGTACTGTTTTGCCATGTTGCTAAAGGGTGTAATTTAATTAAGTATGACCTTACACATACGTCTGATGAATTTCTTCAAAGACTCTTGTTTCATACAATTCAGGTCTCCTAAAGGTTGTTTAGTCTTCGCACATTTTGACATTTTGCTTTCTAGTGCCTGCTTTGAGCTCACCATGGTGGGTCAAAGCCCTCAAATGGGTATGTAAGCGTTTTAAGGCTCAGGTCTGGGGTAAATTTCCTTCATAGGGTTTGTGTTGGCTTAGAGGGGAGCAAAGGCCACAGGGGCTCTGGACCGGTGCATGGCACAGGCTGGGTGGAGGGTGGCAGAGTCAGGAGGAGAGGGGCAGAGTGAGTAGAGACCGCCTGGGCTCAGAGTACAGTGCTATCCCCGCTGAGGTGAACAGGCCTTGGGCCCCGGGGAGAGAGCAATGGACCTCTCAGTATGGTGCCCTGATCCAAGAGACTCAGTGGAGAACCAGGACTCACATCTCCAGGACACAAAGTCCTCCTGGACTCTGGTGAGTTGGGATTCCCTCATTAATCTGCAACTAGAGAGTACGTTGTGGTGCATATTTTTTTAACTTATACAGTACTTTATCAGAAATGTTTGTTTTTGTAGTTTATCAGATGGATGGATTATATAAAAAATATTTAAAAATGTGAGCAACATCAGGTTTCTCATTTAATTTGTTTTTTCTTCAGAGTCACATAATGCTGTGACCTATTGGTAGTAACTGTTTCTTTCCACAAGTTATGTGGAAATGTGCTTCTGTTGGAGATTTACTTTGGGTTCAAAGTCCAGGGCACTGGTATGCAGCTCAATAAGTTCATAAGAAGTTGTCCATGTAAGGTGCTTAAATATTGTTGGGTCGTTCCACCAATTCGGTGCCTTTTGAGAAGTGTAACTTGTTCCAATTTAAAAAAAAGATTTTACCTAATTTTAACATTCTGTCATAAAGAGCACATGTTCAACTTTAAAAAAACAAAACACGTTTTCCCATCTCAAGAGGTTAAATATAAAATGACAATAGTAAGTTCCTATTAAGTGCCCAAAAAGGTAACAGGGATAACCGCAACAGGGGTGACGGCAACAGGGGTGACGATTTCTTCTTAAATCAGCCACAGATCCCCTTGTGACAGGAGGAATGGAAGCTTGTTGTGTGCAACAGGGAGTGGCAATTGAATGCAAGCTTCACAAAAAATGAAATTGTTTCAATATTTCTAGCCTGTCTATCTATGGGGAACAGGATTGACGTGTTATGCTCAACCGGCTCAGTTTTCCACCACAAATCACCAGAAAATGGCAAAAAAATTGTAGAACTATTCCTTTTACTCTTTGATTTGTTCAATGTTTCTTTAAAAAATATATTTTCAAAGGAATAGTTTCACCATATTAAAATTATAGGGTTGACCTTAAAATTAGCGACAGATGTAAATTAATCACTAATCACATTAAATAAATAATAATATTCTAATATTCAGAAATTACTTTGTCAAAGCAACAAAATAACTGGTGCTTTAAAATTAATGGTAAACATTTTTGGGACTAAGTGTGTTAAAATCTTCCTAGAAGTGACACAGGGTTAATGGATTCAAAATGCTGAATTTTGGCACTTTAGCAAGCTTTTATAAAAAAATGTATTGAATTCTCCAGGTTGTCTATAGTAAATAGATATAACAGTGGTTCGAAAACGCAATATTCGGGCACGATTTATACTTAAAATATCAAAAGGCACTCTTTTCGTGGAACGTCCCTGTTATTGTAGCGTTATGAAGGCATTTCTGCTGCATTCTGTGTCCTCCATTTGGTGTAAAGATTATTTTTTTCCTTTACCACACCAGTGTATCCACTCTTTTCATTTAGCAGCGGTAACCCACCGCTGCTAAATTGTTGCCACCCATGCAAAAAATATTTATTTCTGCCGAGACATGCTTTTAAATGGATAGTCGTTGGCTCAATGACTGGAAGTCTATGGGAACAGCTAGCATGTCATTGCGCTTACGCTAGTAGCAATGCATCCCTCCCCCCTCACTCTTCCATTGCCGTCACTGCAAAAAAAAATCCCAGGAGAAACACTGCACATACAAAGATTTAATTTTGGAGACATACAGTGGCAATGACCTGAACTGTGTGTGTGTTAGTGGTGTACAGATCAGCTGTTTGTTCATCCGTACCAGCCCGCAATTTCTAATAACCTATCCACAACTGCCCGACTATGTGATAAAGTGAAAATCTGAGGCTCCTGACTCTAAGCAGCTAATATAGAAAATAGATGTACTGTGTGCTACAGTCAGAGACAGCAGAAATATTTTTGGGGCAGGGGGTGCAGGATTTTTTTGGTAGGCTATTTGTTAGTCAACTTGACTATAATTAGATACATGCAGCTTCTCTTCTGTTATTATACTCTATATTGGCCTAGAAGACTGGAAAACCCCTTGCTCACCAAAATAATATCATAAATTGGTAAATGTAATGCTTCAATCTAGTTGACATCAGTAAAGTTTTCATCTCTGCTTCTTTCGCGGAGCAAAGACATTAAGAAATCATAGGCCCCAGGGCTTTGTTTTTTTAATAACATTATTTTTACATTTCATGCAATTCTGTGTCATTTACATGACAGAAGACATTAGCTGATTTTTTTTTAATACCACAGAAATGACCGAAATTAGTGGTTACTCTGACACTGACAAACTGAAATGAATCTGGTCTTGAATTCAAACAAACAATAGCCCAGGCCAATGAAGCGACACACTGATCATACAATATTAGGAGGCAATATATATACACTGAGTGTAAAAAACATTAAGGACACCTTCCTGATATTGAGTTGCACCTCCTCTTTTGCATTCAGAACAGCCTCAATTCGCCGGGGCATGGACTCTACAAGGTGTCGAAAGCGCTCCACAAGGATGCTGGCCCATGTTGACTCCAATGCTTCCCACAGTTGTGTCAAGTTGGCTGGATGTATTTTGGGTGGTAGACCATTCTTGATACACGAGGAAACTGTTGAGAGTGAAAACCCCAGCAGCATTGCAGTTCTTGAAACAAACCCGTACGCCTGGCACCTACTACCATACACCGTTTAAATCTTTTGTCTTGCCATTCACCCTCTGAATGGCACACATATGCAATCCATGTCTCAATTGTCTCAAGGCTTAAAAATGTGATATCAATAAGGGATCATAGCTTTCACCGAGATTCACCTGGTCAGTCTATGTCATGGAAAGAGCACGTCCTTAATGTTTTGTACACTCAGTGTATATCATAAGCTACAGTAGGCTACTAAATACAATTTCCAGTGGCACACTGACTTACCTAATGATGAAGATGAAGCCATGCCCTATTCACACTGGACTAGTATTACTAGAGAATGTTGGCTATGTAATTATAACCCCAGAATGCCGTTAGTCCAGAGTAGGATTCGGACGGGATTAGTTTTTCCCCCCAAAAAATTTCCCTTCTCAATAAATTGACAGTTATGACAAAAGACTGGAGGTTTTTATTCTAAGATATTTCAACATGTCTATCTTTGGTATAGTGTTGCCATAATATTTGAATTGAGGAAGTGTCATCATAATCATTATTTTAGCGATCTGCAGTAGAATACGTCCTAAATGTCCCCCAGCCTGCAGATGTAAGCTAAACAGTGTATTTGCACTTGAGATGCATTTTTAGGCTATGCATGAGAAAGTTAACTTGTCATTTCTAAAACTTTAGTTCAGTTAATGCTGCTTTGTGATCTATTAACACCATGTGTTGCATTAAATAGGCACAATCTTTTTTTTTATACACTACATGGCCAAAAGGATGTGGACACCCTTTCAAGTTAGTGCTGACAGGTGTATAAAATCGAGCACACCACCATGCAATCTCCATAGACAAACGTTGACAGTAGAAAAGCCCATACTGAAGAGCTCAGTGACTTTCAACGTGGCACCGTCATAGGATGCCACCTTTCCAACAGCTCGTCAAATTTCACCCTGCTAGCTTCACCCGGAAGCCAGCTGCATCAATGTGTTGGAGGAAACACCATACAGCTGGCAACCGAAGACAGCATGCATGCGCCCGGCTGCCACAAGGACTCGCTAGAGTGTGATAGGACAAGGACATCCCAGCCAGCCAAACCCTCCCCTAACCCGGGCGACCAAGTCCAATTGTGGGCCGCCTCATCGGTCTCCCGGCCGCTGCCGGCTGCGACACAGCCCGGGATCGAACCTGGATCTGTAGTGATACCTGTAGCACTGCGATGCAGTGCCTTAGACCGCTGTGCGGGAGGCGTAAGTGCTGTTATCGTGAAGTGGAAACGTCTAGGAGCAACAACGGCGTAGCTGCGAAGTGGTTGACCGCACAAGCTCACAGAACTGGACTGCCGAATGCTGAAGCTTGTAATGCGTAAAAACCGTCTGTCCTCGGTTGCAACACTCACTACCAAGTTCCAAACTGCCTCTGGAAGCAACGTCAGCACAAGAACTGTTTGTCGACAGGCTCATAAAATGCGTGACCATGGCCGAGCAGCCGCACACAAGCCTAAGATCACCATGTGCAATGCCAAGCGTCAGCTGGAGTGGTGTAAACCTCGCTGCCATTGGACACCGGAGCGGTGGAAACGTGTTCTCTGGAGTTATGAATCACGCTTCACCATCTGGCAGTTCAAAAGACATATCTAGGTTTAGAGGATGCCAGGAGAAGGCTACCTGCCCAAATGCAAAGTGTCAACTGTATAGTTTGGTGGAGGAGCAATAATGGTTTGGGGCTGTTACAATATACAATGACATTCTAGGCAATTCTGTGCTTCCAACTTTGTGGCAACAGTTTGGGGAAGGCCCTTCCCTGTTTCAGCATGACAATGCCCCCGTGCACAAAGCAAAGTCCATATAGAAATGGTTTGTTGAGATTGGTTTGGAAGAACTTGACTGGCCTGCACAGAGCCCTGACCTTAAACCCATCGAACACCTTTGGGATGAATTGGAACGCCGACTGGGAGCCAGGCCTAATTGCCCAACATCAGTTCCCGACCTCACTAATGCTCTTGTGGCTGATTGGAAGCAAGAAATGTTCCAACATCTACTGGAAAGCCTTCCCAGAATAGTGGAGGCTGTTATAGCAGTAAAGGGGGGAACAACTCCATATTAATGCTGATGATTTTAGAATGAGATGTTCGACGAGCAGGTGTCCACGTGCTATTGACCATGTAGTGAATATTTTCAGTTACCCAATCAAGGTGGGGTTACCCACGTGGTCCCCCTACCTCCTCTCCTCCACCATCTGATGTTTAGCAGAGCGGCAGCAGGTTGCCTACACTCATTGAGAGTCTTCCTGTGGTTGACTGTTGCAGTGAAAAAAATCTAAAATACATGTATAATACAGTATATACTGTATATATAATATATACAGTACCAGTCAAAAGTTTGGACACCTACTCATTCAATGGTTTTTCTTTATTTTTAATACTTTATACATTGTAGAATAATATTGAAGACATCAAAACTATGAAATAACGTGTATGGAGTCATGTAAAGTCCATGTTAGGGCAAGAACAGCTCAAATAAGCAAAGAGAAATGACAGTTCATCATTACTTTAAGACATGAATTTCAAGAACTTTGAAAGTTTCTTCAAGTGCTGTCGCAAAAACCATCAAGCACTCTGATGAAACTGGCTCTCACGAGGACCGCCACAGGAAAGGAAGACTCAGATTACCTCTGCTGCAGAGGATAAGTTCATTAGAGTTAACCGCACCTCAGATTGCACCCCAAATAAATGCTTCACAGAGTTCAAGTAACAGACACATCTCAACATCAACTGTTCAGAGGAGACTGCGTGAATCAGGCCTTCATGGTCAAATTGTTGCAAAGAAACCACTACTAAAGGATACCAATAAGAAGAGACTTGCTTGGGCCAAGAAATACGAGCAATGGACATTAGACCAGTAGAAATCTGTCCTTTTCGTCTGAGTCCAAATGTGAGATTTTTAGTTCCAACCGTCGTGTCTTTGTGAGATGCAGGGTAGGTGAACGGATGATCTATGCATGTGTGGTTCCCACCGTGAAGCATGGAGGAGGAGGTGTGATGGTGCTTTGCTGGTGACACTGTCAGTGACTTTAGAATTCACGGCACACTTAACCAGCATGGCTACCATAGCATTCTCCAGCGATATGCCATCCCATCTAGTTTGCGCTTAGTGGGACTATCATTTGTTTTTCAACAAGACAATGACCCAAAACACACCCTCAGGCTGTGTAAGGGCTATTTGACCATGGAGAGTGATGGAGTGCTGCATCTTATGACCTGGCCTCCAAAATCACCCAACCTCAACCCAATTGAGATGGTTTGGGATGAGTTGGACCGCAGAGTGAAGGAAAAGCAGCCAACAAGTGCTCAGCATGTGTGGGAACTCCTTCAAGACTGTTGGAAAAGCATTCCAGGTGAAGCTGGTTGAGAGAATGCTAGGATTATGCAAAGCTGTCATCAAGGCAAGGGGTGGCTACTTTGAAGAATCTAAAGTATATTTTGATTTGTTTAACCGTTTTTTTGGTTACTACATGATTCCATATGTGTTATTTCATAGTTTTGATGTCTTCACTATTAGTCTACAATGTAGAAAATAAAGAAAAACCTTGAATGAGTAGGTGTGTCCAAACTTTTCACAGGTAGTGTATATAGAAAATATATATACAGTTGAAGTCGGAAGTTTACATACACCTTAGCCAAATACATTTAAACTCAGTTTCACAGTTCCTGGCATTTAATCCTAGTAAAAATTCCCAATCTTCGGTCAGTTAGGATCCCCACTTTATTTTAAGAATGTGAAATGTCAGAATAATAGCAGAGAGAATTACTTATTTCAACTTGTATTTCTTTCATCACATTCCCTGTGGGTCACTCAATTAGTATTAGGTAGCATTGCCTTTAAATTGTTTAACTTGGGTCAAACGTTTCGGGTTCCACAAGCTTCCCACAATAAGTTGGGTGAGTTTTGGCCCATTCCTCCTGACAGAGCTAGTGTAACTGAGTCAGGTTTGTAAGCCTCCTTGCTCACACATGCTTTTTCAGTTCTGCCCACAAATGTTCTATAGGATTGAGGTCAGGGCTTTGTGATGGCCACTCCAATACCTTGACTTTGTTGTCCTTAAGCCATTTTGCCACAACTTTGGAAGTATGCTTGGGCTTTGACTTCCCGACTGATGTCTTGTGATGTTGCTTCAATATATCCACATATTTTTCTTTCCTCAAAATGCCATCTATTTTGTGAAGTGCACCAGACCCTCCTGCAGCAATGCACCCACACAACATGATGCTGTCACCCCCGTGATTCACGGTTGGGATAGTGTTCTTTGGCTTGTAAGCGTCCCCCTTTTTCCTCCAAACATAACGATGGTCATTATGGCCAAACAGTTATGTCCTCTGGTCTGATGAAACAAAAATATATCTCCAAAAAGTACGATCTTTGTCCCCATGTGCAGTTACAAACCGTAGTCTGGCTTTTTTTGTAGAGGTTTTTGGAACAGTGGCTTCTTCCTTGCTGAGTGGCCTTTCAGGTTAGGTTGTCGACATAGAACTCGTTTTACTGTGGACATAGATACTTTTGTGCCTGTATCCTCCAGCATCTTTTTGTGGAGTGGTTGAAAAACTAGTTTTAATGACTCCAACCTAAGTGCATGTAAACTTCCGACTTCAACTTTATATTTAAACTCAGCAAAAAAGAAATATCTCCTTTTCAGGACCCTGTCTTTCAAATATAATTAGTTAAAAATCAAAATAATAATAATTTCAGTGAACCATAAACAATTAATGAACATGTATCTGTGGAACAGTCGTTAAGACACCAACAGCTTACAGACGGTAGGCAATTTTTATTTTATTTTATTTTTCCGTTATTTTTACCAGGTAATTTGACTGAGAACAATTTCTCATTTACAGCAACGACCTGGGGAATAGTTACAGGGGAGAGGAGGGGGATGAATGAGCCAATTGTAAACTGGGGATTATTAGGTGATCGTGATGGTTTGAGAACCAGATTGGGAATTTATATAGGACACCGGGGTTAACACCCCTACTCTTACGATAAGTGCCATGGGATCTTTAATGACCTCAGAGAGTCAGGACACCCGTTTAACATCCCATCCGAAAGATGGCACCCTACACAGAGCAGTATCCCCAATCAAGGTCACAGTTATGAAAATTTAGGACACGAAAGAGGCCTTTCTACTCACTCTGAAAAAAACAAAAGTAAGATTCACAGGGTCCCTGCTCATCTGCATGAATGTGCCTTAGGCATGCTGAAAGGAGGCATTGCAGATGTGGCCAGGATTGCAGATGTGGCCAGGGCAATAAATTACAATGTCCGTACTGTGAGACGCCTAAGACAGCGCTACAGGGAGACGGGATGGACAGCTGATCGTCCTCGCAGTGGCAGACCACGTGTAACAACACCTGCACAAGATCGGTACATCTGAACCTGCGAGACAGGTACAGAATGGCAACACCAACTTCCCGAGTTACACCAGGAACGCACAATCCCTCCATCAGTGCTCAGACTGTCTGCAATAGGCTGAGAGAGACTGGACTGAGGGCTTGTAGGCCTGTTGTAAGGCAGGTCCTCACCAGACATCACCGGCAACAACGTCGCCTATTGGCACAAACCCACCATCGCTGGACCAGACATGAGTGGCAAAATGTACTCTTCACTGACGAGTCGCGGTTTTGTCTCATCAGAGGTGATGGTCGGATTTGCGTTTATTGTCAAAGGAATGAGCATTACACCAAGGCCTGTACTCTGGAGCGGGATTGATTTGGAACTGTAGGGCCCGTAATGGTCTGGGGCGGTGTGTCACAGCATCATCGGACTGAGCTAGTTGTCATTGCAGGCAATCTCAACGCTGTGCTTTACAGGGAAGACCACATCCTCCCTCATGTGGTACCCTTCCTGCAGGCTCATCCTGACATGACCCTCATGACAATGCCACCAGCCATACTGCTCGTTCTGTGTGTGGTTTCCTGCAAGACAGGAATGTCAGTGTTCTGCCATGGCCAGTGAAGAGCCCGGATCTCAATCCCATTGAGCATGTCTGGGACCTATTGGATCAGAGGGTGAGGGCTAGGGCCATTCCCCCCCAGAAATGTCTGGGAACTTGGTGGAAGAGTGGGGTAACATCTCACAGCAAGCACTGGCAAATCTGGTGCAGTCCATGAGGAGGAGATGCACTGCATTACTTAATACAGCTGTTACTTTTGATTTTGATCCCCCCTTTGTTCAGGGACACATTATTCAATTTCTGTTAGTCACATGTCTGTGGAACTTGTTCAGTTCATGTCTCAGTTGTTGAATCTTGTTATGTTCATACAAATATTTACACATGTTAAGTTTGCTGAGTTTATTTATTTTGCTGCCTCTTGGGCCCCCCTCGGGCCTGGGCCCAGGGGCTTCGGCCTTGGTAAGCCCCTGCATTAATCCGGTCCTGGGACCCGATAGAAAATGCAAGAAACTAGACAACAACAAAAAAATTGAAAGAGTTTTGGTGCAAAATGTCATGTGGTTGAAATACTATCAGTTTTTATGATGCTGATTAAGATAACAACACTTCTGCAGATGGTATCTAACTGCGCATTCGCATTCTCTCAAAATGTTGAAAGAAATCATATTTCTCCACTCCTCTTCCCGAGTTGAAAATTTGGTGAAGAAATACTTAATTCTGCAGGAGTTATTATTATGGTTATGTGAGAGGTTATAGACCTACAGTAAGTGTCCAGATTTAAGTTTCCATTTAACCCATCTGAACATTAGACTACAGTTCCCTTGACGTGCCATAGGCCTACTTGAAGTCCCCCTCTTGTGACTGTCGAATTTATATAGCACCTCAAAATCATCACAAATAACACTACTATCATCCTCTTTTACCACCTAATCAAACTACTTTTCAGGCCCTCCCTTCTCTTTATTTTTAATTCTCCATTTTGCAGATGTTTTGTTGTTGAATTCATCTCCGACATTGTCCTTTCTGCCTCCAATAGAAAGATTGTTATGCCCACTCCCAAAGCATTTGGCAATTGGCATGTAGGCTTTTTGGCGAGCGTACAGTTTGGCCCTAAAGCTTAGGCTTATACACTCATGCCAGATAGCCTAAAATAATTAAATAACAACCTCAATGTAGCCTATATATATATATATATATATATATATCTATATATATCAGAAAGTATTCGGGCCCCCTTGAACTTTGCGACCTCTTTTGCCACATTTCAGGCTTCAATCATAAAGATATAAAACTGTATTTTTTTGTGAAGAATCAACAACAAGTGGGACACATTCATGAAGTGGAACGACATTTATTGGATATTTCAAACTTTTTTAACAAATCAAAAACTGAAAAATTGGGCGTGCAAAATTATTCAGCCCCCTTAAGTTAATACTTTGTAGCGCCACCTTTTGCTGCAATTACAGCTGTAAGTCGCTTGGGGTATGTCTCTATCAGTTTTGCACATCGAGAGACTGAAATGTTTTCCCATTCCTCCTTGCAAAACAGCTCGAGCTCAGTGAGGTTGGATGGAGAGCATTTGTGAACAGCAGTTTTCAGTTCTTTCCACAGATTCTCGATTGGATTCAGGTCTGGACTTTGACTTGGCCATTCTAACACCTGGATATGTTTATTTTTGAACCATTCCATTGTAGATTTTGCTTTATGTTTTGGATCATTGTCTTGTTGGAAGACAAATCTCCGTCCCAGTCTCAGGTCTTTTGCAGACTCCATCAGGTTTTCTTCCAGAATGGTCCTGTATTTGGCTCCATCCATCTTCCCATCAATTTTAACCATCTTCCCTGTCCCTGCTGAAGAAAAGCAGGCCCAAACCATGATGCTGCCGCCACCCATGTTTGACAGTGGGGATGGTGTGATGAGCTGTGTTGCTTTTACGCCAAACATAACATTTTGCATTGTTGCCAAAAAGTTCCATATTGGTTTCATCTGACCAGAGCACCTTCTTCCACATGTTTGGTGTGTCTCCCAGGTGGCTTGTGGCAAACTTTAAACAACACTTTTTATGGATATCTTTAAGAAATGGCTTTCTTCTTGCCACTCTTCCATAAAGGCCAGATTTGTGCAATATACGACTGATTGTTGTCCTATGGACAGAGTCTCCCACCTCAGCTGTAGATCTCTGCAGTTCATCCAGAGTGATCATGGGCCTCTTGGCTGCATCTCTGATCAGTCTTCTCCTTGTATGAGCTGAAAGTTTAGAGGGACTGCCAGGTCTTGGTAGATTTGCAGTGGTCTGATACTCCTTCCATTTCAATATTATCGCTTGCACAGTGCTCCTTGGGATGTTTAAAGCTTGGGAAATCTTTTTGTATCCAAATCCGGCTTTAAACTTCTTCACAACAGTATCTCGGACCTGCCTGGTGTGTTCCTTGTTCTTCATGATGCTCTCTGCGCTTTTAACGGACCTCTGAGACTATCACAGTGCAGGTGCATTTATACGGAGACTTGATTACACACAGGTGGATTGTATTTATCATCATTAGTCATTTAGGTCAACATTGGATCATTCAGAGATCCTCACTGAACTTCTGGAGAGAGTTTGCTGCACTGAAAGTAAAGGGGCTGAATAATTTTGCACGCCCAATTTTTCAGTTTTTGATTTGTTAAAAAAGTTTGAAATATCCAATAAATGTCGTTCCACTTCATGATTGTGTCCCACTTGTTGTTGATTCTTCACAAAAAAATACAGTTTTATATCTTTATGTTTGAAGCCTGAAATGTGGCAAAAGGTCGCAAAGTTCAAGGGGGCCGAATACTTTCCCAAGGCACTGTATATATAAATTGCACAAAAATGTTACATTTATGGATGTTTGAAGGCAGTGGTTCCCAACCTGTCGTTTAATTGTTTTAAAGAACTTAGTCCAGTTTTAAACTTGCTCTTGAAAGTTGTAATAGTAGAATGCACAAGGTGCAATTTTGAAATTGGGTAGTGCATCATCCGTTCCTCCAATCACATGAATACACATTATACATGGCAAAATGTATAGAACTGCAAGGAAATTTGCTTTAAAATGCAACATTTTCTTTCCACCCTATGACAAAATGTGTGGAGTTGCAGGAAATAAGCTTTAAACTTGCTCAATTCTCTCAACCAACAAGAGGGGTGTGAACAGTTTGTATCATGAACAGTGCTTGTGCCCATAGAAGTAGATGTGGTGCATGTGATGCTCCCCTATGCTGGAAGGGGGGCCCCCGAGTGAAAAAGTTTGGGAATCCCTGTTTTAAGGTATTTTTTGTTTTCTGTGTTGAAGCCATTTGCCTTCATCTTGGCACTCCGCCATAATTTTTTTGCCACATTTATTTTATTACAGACACCTTAATGCATACTTTTAAATTAAATTGTGAGAAACATACAAATAAAAAATGTCTTATACATTTTTGTTAGATGACTAATGTTTCTGTCCCCACTACATAAAAACAAACAAAATAGTTAAATACATATAATTTTGTCCTTGAAACATTTTATTGAAATACTGTAGAATTCCATTAATTCCTATGGAGGACTGCTCCTACTGGGAGCCGGCATGTGGCTTCAAAGCCTCTCAATGGGCAAAACATAGCATCAGCAATCCAGGGTTTATATACATAATTGACCTTAACGATACATCCCAAACTGTAGTTGATGCAGTACAATTCAATTGTGTTCTTCATCCATTTGTTTTCTCCATCCATCAGCTCACTCTGCTACAGTGGAACATGGGAATGAATGGCCCCAAAAGCATCAAGATCAGCAAAATCCGCCCCAAACAAAAGAGCTTTATAAGTGCCACTCTGTGGTACTGTTGCCCTGTTTATGTCTCTGTCCCAAATGGCACCCTATTCCCTACACAGTGCAATACTTTTGACCAGAAACCATACGGAATAGAGTGCTCTTTGGGACTCAGCCTATAACTGACCTCCATCCTGTAGGCAACAGTAATCTGTGCTCGGGCTGCAGCCACAAGGGGACTGCTAAGCCTTTGACTTTAAACTGTTTGGGGCAGCAGATAAAACTAAATATTTTCTGAGGCTGTTGTTACCAACAACACAAGAGCCATCAGGTTATTAGAGTTACACAGATGGCAAATTGTGTGACTATTATGGGGTTGTCAGGAAATAGGATGACCTTATAGGCCCCTACAGTGTATTTTCATTGACTTGTCAATCCCTCCCTACAAATGTTGATATATTTCAATGCCTTTCTGCTCACTTATTTAGGCCTTACCAACCTTAACTGCAGGGCTCTACGCAGGGCCGGATTAAGAAATCATAGCCATCACCCAAGGCATACAAAGTATATGTTATGGTGTGGGGTAAAGTTTTCTACCATGGTTTAGGTCCACCTGTAGACTCTATGCCAAGGCGTAATGAAGCTGTTCTGGCAACTATACAGTTTATACAGTGCCATCGGAAAGTATTCAGACCCCTTGACTTTTCCCACATTTTGTTACATTACAGCCTTGTTCCAAAATTGATTGTATTTAAATATATACATATCACATTTACATTAGTATTCAGACCCTTTACTCAGTACTTTGTTGAAGCACCTATGGCAGCGATTACAGCATCGAGACGTCTTGGGTATGACACTACAAGCTTGGCACACCTATTTGGGGAGTTTCTCCCATTCTTCTCTGCAGATCCTCTCAAGCTCTGTCAGGTTGGATGGGGAGCATCACTGCACAGCTATATTCAGGTCTCTCCAGAGATGTTCAATCGTGTTCAATTCCGGGCTCTGGCTGGGCCACTCAAGGACACTCCTGCGTTGTCTTGGCTGTGTGTTTAGGATCATTGTCCTGTTGGAAGGTGAACCTTCGCCCCAGTCTGAGGTCATAAGCACTCTGGAGCAGGTTTTCATCAAGGATCTCTCTAATTTACTCTGTTCATCTTTGCCTTGATCCTGAGTAGTCTCCCAGTCCCTGCCGCTGAAAAACATCCCCAAAGAGCATCATGCTTCACCGTAGGAATGGTTCCAGGATTCCTCCAGACGTGATGCTTGGCATTCAGACCAAATAATGAAATATTTTTTTAATCAGACCAAAGAATCTTGTTTCTCATAGTCTGAGAGTCTTTAGGTGCCTTTTAGCAAACTCCAAGCGGGCTGTCATGTGCCTTTTACTGAGGAGTGGCTTCCGTCTGGCCACTCTACCATAAAGGCCTGATTGGTGGAGTGCTGCAGAGATGATTGTCCTTCTGACAGTTTTTAACATCTCCACAGAGGAACTCTGGAGCTCTGGCAAGGTGATCATCGGGCTCTTGGTCACCTCCCTGACCAAGGCCCTTCTCCCCTGATTGCTCAGTTTGGCCGGGCGGCCAGCTCTAGGAAGAGCTTTGGTGGTTCTGTGTTCTTGGGGACTTTTAATGCTGCAGACATTTTCTGGTATCCTTCCCCAAAACTGTGCCTCGTCACAATCCTGTCTCAGAGATCTACGGACAATTCCTTTGATCTCATGGCTTGATTTTTGCTCTGACATGCACTGTCAACTGTGGGACCTAATATAGACAGGGGTGTTCCTTTCCAAACCATGTCCAATTAATTGAATTTACCACAGGTGGACTCCGATCAAGTTGTAGAAACATCTCAAGGATGGTCCTCATAGTAAAGGGTCTGAATACTTATGTAAAAAATGTATTTCTGTTTATCATTTTTAATACATTTGCTAAAATAAAAAAAGAAACAGTTTTCGCTTTGTTATTATTGGGCATTGTGTGTAGATTTCTGAGAATGTTTTGTTGTTTTAATCCATTTTAGAATAAGGCTGTAATGTAAAAATAAAAGTTGAAAAAAATCAAGGGATCTGAATACTTTCCAAAGGCACTGTATTTCCTTCATATAATTTTTTTATATATTTTTTTTTATATGTGATTTTTGTATGCCTCTTGGCAGCGCCGGTAAACCCCAGCATTAATCTGGCCCTGGCTCTATGCTGACATTTTTTTTATACAAGTAGCACGTGAGCTCCTAAATTGAAACATGTAGAAGCCATAAAGAAATGTAGGAACACAATTAAACATATTAGAGGTATTAATGATAAGAATTGCCAGCAACAACAAAATACAGGGTTAAGGAGTAGCAGAAAAAAAAGTATTTTTAAGATTGAGATATAACCTACATTGGGCCTAAATCTGTGCTCAGTGTATTCTCTCTGGCACTCAGAGGCTGCGGTACAGCAAAGTAATCATTACATCTGGGTGAATTATTTAGTTTTTTTTTATTACTTGGTGTTAATGGATGAGGCCAGAGTATTTTTCCTGTTGGCTAATAAGAACTCAATAATAACTGAAGTTTGTATGCCATGATGTTCACTGCCTCTGTATTTCCACTGGTTATAATGTCAGCCAATGGCCTTATCAGTTACTTTTTGCTTATCTTTTTGTCACTTGAGTGTGTTTCAGATTAGGACCTGTCTTATGACAGATACACTGAGTCAGGCAGTATTCATTGGATCTTGATGGTCATAACAGGATGCCCAGATTTACATAAAAGTTTGAAGTCCATTCCCATCCCAAAGTCTTGTTTATTCCCAAGGGCTTTGAAATGAAAAGCTCAGCAACAACACAAATGTGTGTGTAAAGGGCGTCACGCTGCATGCTTAGCTAGTACCACTTCCTCCCGATTCGGCCCATACCTGGCACAAACTCGGGACCTCTACTTTGCCAGCGCAAGTAACTGAAGCATCTTACAAGTCTGTACCACGTGAAAAGCTAGCTATTCACTGGCGCAAGTGGGGACACTCCAGTCTGAGGAGTAAGTTTCACAGATTCCCATGTGCTGAACGTTTGGCTGTAAAAAAGAAATAGCTGAAATGTCTTGAGTCAATATGACCTCTTGTACACCAGATGCATCAAACTCATTGCGTTCCAGCGGAAGTCATTCATTGTCAATGGAGCAGTCCGCAACGCTACTTTGGGGGTGCTGCACTAGTCAGCAGTGCTTTCTGTGTAGCGCATACTCATATTATACTGAACAAAAATTTAAACGCAACATGTAGTGTTGGTCCCATGTTTCATGAGCTGAAATAAAAGATCCCCAAAAATGTCGATATGCACAAAAAGTATAAGCTATATATTCTTGCTAACATGTCTAAGGTATTAAACCCCAACATTCAAGAGATGGATCTATGTGAACTGTGGCGATATAAACATCCAACTGAAAGAATTCACCTGTTATACCCTCAACTCATATTTAAGAATTTACTTTGTTATTGTAAACTTTTCTTTAAAGGTGTTACACATTAGTTTTTTTTGCATTGTAATTTCAAAAACATTTCAGAATATATCTGCAGTCATAGTGAATTCGTTGTGTTTCACAGTATTACTTATCCATATTCGCCAATTTGTTTCTGTTGTCAAAATGGGATAGCTGTTCTGACTTTGGCTCGGTTATGCAGTGGAAATCGCTCAGTCAATTCCTGGTTGCTAAAATTCCACACTGTTCGCTCAAACAAGCAATGCATAGTGTATGGAATCATTGTACCATCTAAATCGCTGTGATACTTTCGGACCAAAACCAAAAGTAAAAGGCTCAAGCACGAGTCTCCGCCATGTTATGGAGAAATGGGATGCGGGGGAGGGCGAAGATTTGTTTTGAATGACTTGCGCTTGAGCCTTTTACTTTCGGTTTTGGTCCAACAGCTTTATTTTTTTGCTATTGAACATATATTTCTTATCATTTAGACAACATATGCCGTTTACTTAGATAACTAGTAAGTTAAATGTAGGGGTCGCATTAAACGCAGAATTCTTCGTTTTACACGCAAGATGAGAATTCACCAATGGCATTCAATTCGCAGACAGCACTCTGACTGATGTGTGGTTACTTTTATCCTTTTTATCCTACTTTTCTTGGTGTAGTCAACCTACCTTTCTCCGGTAAAATTAACTTGAAGAAAAACATTAGCAAATGTAGCTGGCTACATTATTTCTGTGATAAACAGATGATGGCCATGCAGCGTTTTTGCAAAGAAGACGTTTCTTTTTCATTGTAAATTCATCATGTGACAGGTGAAGTGAAGAACGCAATCTGTTTACATGTTGCGTTTATATTTTTGTTCAGTGTGGATAATTAAGTATGCCTAACTGTTGTCTGGGAAGCTCTTAAAGCATATGACAGGTTGTATCATGTCTTACTCTTCACATAAGAAAAAGACCCATAAAGAATTAGAAATACTAAAACAGAAATGACTTTGAACACTTTGAAGCTTGTATATGACATAATTACCACCTGCTCTGAAGAGATTTCTGCCCTGAAATCCAAACAACAATATGTTGAGCAAGGTGAAATTGTGGGGGAAATTATTGCTTGGCAAAATTAAGAAAGAAGAGGAGGAATGGTACCATCCACAGCATTAAAACCCCCAGATGGTAGCCTAACAATGGAGCCTTATAAAATGAACTTTTTATAACATTTTATCACAAACTCTTATCAACCTGAAAAAAAAGTTAATAGAAAGATATAGACAATTTCCTTAAGGCCAATGTACCAATTTATAAGTGTACGAGAGAACATTTATATGGATAGAAATGTGCACTGTCCCCGACAAAAAAAAAAAATCTTTGTAGACCGAAAGTCGTCTGTTCTTTCAACCAAATGATTGCTCAGAATTTTTAAATGTGCATTTTTCCATATGCCACAGCTGAGCTTTCACAGGTGTGCCCCATCAGTACTGACGACCCTTCCAGTTCCGCCTACCTCTCCTACTATGCCCACCAATCTCCTGCAGGAAGTAAGCACAGCAAAACCCAGTAGACAGAGCAGGGAGGGGCCGTCACACCACACCATATGTGTTTGAATAAAACCTATATGCATTGAGCTTGTCTGATGCTTTAAGCTTACGGTTTGATGCCTCAAGAGGGCGCCAGAGATAACCAGAAGACCCAACTATTCTCATCCCACTCCTGCTAGCTTTCGCAGATTCGGCCATTAGCCTACTCTCCTGAAGTTGCCGGTAATAGGCTACACGAGTCGGCAACCTTTCTTATGTGGAATGCCAATTTATCTTGCCATTTCTACCAATCTGCATGCCAGTTATGGTTTTCAAATGCACATTTTTGTGAAACAATTTAATTTATATTAACATCTTCATATCTCAAAATGATTGTCATGTGGTTAAGCAAAATTACGATTAGTTATGAAAATGATACAAACCTAAAAAGTAATTATATTGCCATTGCCAACTACATAAGCCAACAAATAAAAACATTGCAGCCTGCAAGTAGAAAATATCCTGATAAAAATAAATCACACATATAAATATAAATCACACATGATCTGTCTGCATACGAATTTTAAACATTGTATTAACTATTAACTTGGGTTCTGCTCAAGAAGTTTTCTGCTCCACGGAGCTCGGGACAGACACAGCTGTAGGCTATTTGCGCAAGGGATAAGAAGCAGTGCTTGACTTGGGCAGGAGCTCACCAGAGCTGAGTACCGACACCTCAAATGTTCTACTGCTTGAGCTCCTGTTCCTCTTATACAATATTATTTCAAAAGTATTGTGGAGCTCCTGCACCTAAATATAAACTACTAGCACCCAAAAATGAGTACCGAAACCTATTTCAGTCCAAGTCGAGCACTGATAAGAAGCCTATTTTATAATGTTTCCACTGGATCAGAGCATGACATTTTCCCCTTTTTAAGAGCTGGAAAAGATTTTTCAATTACATTGAGGATCTATTGGAATTCTCAACGGATGTAAAAAACAGACTTTGTTTGCTTGCTGTTTGAGATGAAGAAAACATTCCTTTGAGAAGCTCCATATGTCATTAGTGGGCTCCCAAGTGGCAAGGGGACCACGCCTGTAAAGCTCCTGAGTGGCACAGCAGTCTAAGGCACTGCATCTCAGTGCTAGAGGCGTCACTACAGATCCTGGTTAGATTTACAGGCTGTATCACAACCAGTCGTTATTGGGAGTTCCATAGGGCGGCGCACAATTGGCCCAGCGTCGTCCGGGTTGGGGTTTGGCCAGGGTAGGCCGTCATTGTAAATAAGAATTTGTTGTTAACTGACTTGCCTAGTTAAATAAAATAAAGAAAAATAGTGGTGGTGCGTTAAGCTAATCAGAAATACTATCAGATCCCCAAATGGCCACATTTATATGCCTACATTTGTGCGCAGGCCAGGTAGACTATAGGCCTACTTCTATGCGCATGCGTCCTCACTCAAGATTGACAGGAGCGTTCCAAACAAAAGACAATGACTAAATTGACAGAACTCATAAATATAATTAAGTAAACCAGAACTTGTTTCTCACAAATGTAGCATAGCAATAAAAAAAAACACCATAGAGGCTCAGAATAAATTAGAGGGAAAACTAAAGTAAGTGGAGGAACTTTTTCAAGAAAGATCAAGTGTAATATCTTATGATAATAAAGCAAACTGGATGGAATATGGGGAAAAATGCACAATTATTTTTTATTCTTCAACATAAATGTTACCAAATATAATTTCCTGAAACTTGTTACAAATTATGATTCACCAAATTATATTTTGAAAGAGGAAGCAAAGTAGCTTAAGCATATGTTTTTGTTTCAGTCTCCTCTAACCTAAGCTAATCATATGGATTTTTTTCTATTAATAATGTAAAATGAACAGTCATACAGAAAGACTCATGTGAAGGTGAAATTACAGAAGAGGATCTTCTTGATGCGATTAAAGCCTTTAAGTCCAGGAAAACTCCAGGGCTGGATGGCATACCAGTTGAGGTATACCAAACTTTTTTGAATTCCTCAGATAACCGTTATTAGCATGTTTTAACCACTCCTGTGCAAATGGTAGATTATCAGACACTCAACAAGAAGGTCTGATTTCATTTTTACTGAAACAGGATACAAGTGGGAAATATAAAGATCCAGTACATTTAAAACATTGGAGGGCCCTTACACTTCTGTGTTGTGATGCTAAAATTCTAGCTTAATGTATAACGCATTGAATTAAAAAGGATTGTCGGACATTATTCATTCTAATCTGACAGTTTTTTTTACATGGACGATACATTGGAGATAATATAAGGCAAGTACAGGAAACAATAGAACACTATGACAAATCTAGAAAACCATGCCTGCTCTTCATAACGTTCCAAGTTTATATATAAATACCTGTAACATTTAAATTTTGGAGAATCTCTTATAAAAATTTTTAAAATCATTTATAGTAACCCTAGGTGTAAAATAGCAAATAATGGATACTTCTCAGAACGTTTTTAACTGTCAAGAGGAGTAAAACAAGGTTGTCCACTATCGGCATATTGACCATCGAAATGTTAGCTATTAAAATCAGATCCAACAATAATATCAAGGGATTAGAAATACAGGGTTTAAAAACAAAGATGTCATGGTACGCTGATGGTTCATGTTTTCTTTAAATCCAGAACTTGGATCCCTCCACAGCCTCATAGGATCTAGATAATTTTTCGAACCTCTCTGGATTATAAACAAATTATGATAAGTGTACTATATTACGTATTGGATCACTAAAAAATACAACTTTTACATTACCATGTAGTTTACCAATAAAATGTTCTGATGGTGATGTGGATTTACTCGGTATACATATCCCGAAAGAAAGAAATGATCTCACTCCAATAAATTTGAATAGATATTTAGCATAAATAGATAAAATCTTGCTACCATGGAAAGGTAAATACCTTCTATTTGTGGAAAAATCACTCTGATGAACTGTTCAGTCATATCCCAGTTTACCTACTTGCTTATGGTCTTGCCTACACCTAGCGAACAGTTTTTTAAATATTATATGAGAAAAAACAGCAAGCCAGACAAAATTAAACGGGCCTATTTATATAATGAATATGAATTCGGAGGGCAGAAATAATTACATATTAAAGCATTAGACCTCTCACTAAAGGCTTCAGTCATAATTTTTTTTAACTTAAATCCAAATGGGTTATCTAGAAAATTAGTAAGAATGTCTCACCCTATTTTCAAAAAAGGCATTGTCCCTTTATTCAGATTACAATCTCTCACTTTCAGTTATTTGAAAAGGAAATAATATTTTTAAACAAGCCATAGAAAGTTGGTTTCAATTTCTATTTAATCCACCAGAAAAGAAAGAACAAATAATACAGTAAATATTTGTGGTTAAACTCAAATATACTAATTGATTAAAAAAAAACATAATTTAAAAAAAGGAATGTAATAATCTTTGTAAATTATATCATAAATACGACTGGTGTAGTTATGTCATACATGCAGCTAACTAAATAAATATGGAAATGTCTGCTCTACCCAAAATTACAACCAACTAATTGCAGCATTACCGCAAAAATGGAAGAGGAAAGTGGAAGGGGGAGAAAGTAAGGAACTTGTCAGTCGGCCCTGCATTAAAGACCGTTAAAGAAAATTGTGATAAATTAAAAAGTATACCAGTTTCATTTAAGAACCAAAGAATTGACAGCCGTGCTATATAGATTGCTAAATAGTTGGGAAGAGATTTTTGATGTACCGACTCCATGGCCCATAGTTTATGAAGTGATACGCAAAACAACGCCGGATTCAAAACTTTGAATTGTTCAATTTAAATTATTATACAGAATTCTTGCAACCAATTTGTTATTTATATGGGATACAACTTTCCCACCTCTGCAGATTTTGCTGCGAAGAGGCAGAATCATTAGATAATTTGTTTTGGTACTGTCCATATGTAGCCTGTTTTTGGTCACAAGTCCAGGAATGGCTGAAGAATTGCAATATTTACCTGGAGCCAACCCTGCAGATAGCACTACTGGGTGATCTGAAAAGTCATAGTCAATCGATCAATAATATTATAATACTTTTAGCAAAAACATTTTTTAATTTACAATTTCTAGAAACTATGAGAATAGAAAGGTTCAGAACTTTTCTGAAACATCACAGCACAGTTAAAAAATAAATGGCAAATAGAAATCCAATATCAATGGTGTTAAGAGATAGATGGGAGGGGTTGAATGGAGCTGAAAGTTGGCACTAATAACAACTAATAACAACAAGATAACTAATGTAAATCATACTGTGCCCGTAAAACATAAATACTGTAGGTTAAGAACTTTTTTAAACAGCATGAAAGATATGGCAAATAGAAATAAAAAAATAGAGTTAAATCCAAACAAAATAAAACTATTGCAAATAGACTTGTGTCCATAAAATGTATATAGTATGTATATAGTATGTAGTATGTATGCTGATCTATCCTCAAAAAAAAAGATCACACAATGAAGTTATGAATCAATGAATGTGCACAAATTGGCGGGAGAAAGTAGTGCATTGCGCATCTAGGCGCATGGTCAATCCAACTCTGCATTGGCCATGCAGTGATATGGCCTCAGCAGAAGTCAGTGCAAGAATGGCCTCAAACAGAAGTCAGGGCATTCATACATTACTTCGTGCACTTCACGTAGTTGTGCAGAGCTGTTGTAAAGGTAGTGAGTAGAGCTGTTGTAAAGGAAAGGAAATGAGAAATACAGGTGTGCCACGTTTGTAGTGTCGTACCCAAGAAGACTCGATGCTGTAATCGCTGCCAAAGGTGCTTCAACAAAGTACTGAGTAAAGGGTCTGAATACTTATGTAAATATGATATTTAAGTTTTACATTTGGTTTTGTTTGTGTGTTACCCACAGGTAGACACCATGAACTACGTGGGCCAGCTGGCAGGCCAGGTGTTGGTGACAGTGAAGGAGCTGTATAAGGGCATTAACCAGGCCACACTGTCAGGCTGCATCGACGTGGTGGTGGTCAGACAGCCTGACGGGACCTTCCACTGCTCCCCCTTCCATGTACGCTTCGGGAAACTGGGAGTGCTGCGCTCCAAGGAGAAAGTGGTGAGTTCGGGGGATATTTGGGAAAGAGAGGTCAGGGTTTTTTCTGCATAGATTTTTTTTTTTTTTGCTGTGTCCAAACATAAAAAGAAAATATATACATTATTTAGAAAATTATTTTCAGGATGTAAAAACAGGTGGGCCTCTAATATTTCCAGACCAAAACCCTTGCGGTGATGGGTAGGTAGGGATGCAAAATTCTGATCATTTAGCAAAACATTTAAGATTCCTAGAATTGGGAGGGAATACGCAGGAAATACAGAATCCTTCAACCAGGATTTCTGAAAAACCTGGGAATTTTGGGAAAGTTAACGAATTTTGTAACCCCAGTGAAAAAAATCCCAGAGCTAAACCCACCCATATTACATTTTTAGCAGAAGCTCTTATCCAGAGCAACTAGTGTGCTCAAGTACACATCGACAGAGTTTTCAGCTAGCCGGCTTGGGAATTCAAACCAGTGACCTTTCAGTTCCTGGTCCAACGCTTTTAACCGCTAGGCTACGTGCTGCCTGCCCGGAATCTTTCTTACGCCTTCCTGGTATATTCCGCATCATCTCTGGCAGATGGAAGGATGCTGAAAAACTTTGTCTAGGTCTGTAATGGAACCCTGTCATTCTAAACTGCCATTTGTTTTTTCGCTCTATCACATCCATTACTGACGTGTAATTAGGGCCCTTTCATGTTGCCGTGTGGAAGTGCTGCTGCCTGACACAGATCCAGGTATTAAGAAGTACTTCTGAGAGAGCAATTGAGAGTGAATGGGGGGAGGACGACCATCCCAGTTCATCATCCCTGAGACACTGGGGCTGCATCTCAAATGGCACCCGATTCCCTATTTAGTGCACTGCTTTTAACCAGGGATCTGGTCAAAAGTAGTGAACTAAATAGGTAATAGGGTGTCATTTGGGACACAGACAGGAGGAGTACCACCCCTACTGTGCCCCTACTGCTACCGCTCGCCTCAGTCACTATGGCAACACAGTTTTAGATATTCCTCTGCATAGCGGAGGAGAGATGGCCTTGATACAGTACAGAGAGGAATGTAACGTAACAGTGTGGGAGGATTGACCCAGCATCAGGCAATGGATTTGGTGATGATGCTATCTTTTATAGGATCCTTTGAAAATTCATATAGCTACTTCACTGGTTGTATTATTGATGGACATATATGTTTTTTAGCCTTTACATAAAACATTTAACATTTTATTCCTTTACTGAAACAGACCATTATCCCTCTGTCTGTGTCCCAAGTGGCATCCTATTTCCTACATAGTGCATTTATTTTGAACAGAGACCTATGGGGGTGTCCACACAGGCAGCCCAATTATGATGTTTTTTCCACTAATTGTCTTTTGACCAATCACATCAGTTCTTTTCACATCAGATGTTTTTCAGAAAAATAATCTGAATCGGGCTGCCTGTGTAAACGCAGCCTAAGACTGCAAGCAGGTAATCATCTGGCCCAGTTTGCTTTCATTAACCATATCATGGTTTTAGTCTACACACAGCACATTGTTGTTTTGTGCATGCAAGCACACAATAATAAGTATGTTGAATATTTACAGTGATCTTGCTGAAGCAAGCACACTAATACAGTACCAGTCAAAGGTTTGCACACCTACTCATTCAAGGGTTTTTCTTATTTTTACTATTTTCCACATTGTAGAATAATAGTGAAGACATCAAAACTATGAAATAACACATATGGAATCATGTAGTAACCAAAAGAGTGTTAAACAAATCAAAATATATTTTAGACTTTAGATTCTTCAAAGTAGCCACCCTTTCCCTTGATGACAGCTTTGCACAGTCTTGGCATTCTCTCAACCAGCTTCATGACGAATGCTTTTTCAACAGTCTTGAAGGACTTCCCACAAATGCTGAGCACTTGTTGGCTGCTTTTCCTTCACCCTGCAGTCCAACTTATCCCAAACCATCTAATTTGGGTTGAGGCAGGGTGATTGTGGAGGCCAGGTTCATCTGATGCAGCACTCCATCACTCTCCTTGGTCAAATAGCCCTTACACAGCCTGGAGGTGTTCACATACTCTACGTCTCCAAAGACACGGCAGTTGGAACTAAAAACCTCAAATTTGGACTCGTCAGACCAAAGGACAGATTTCTATTGGTCTAATGTCCATTGCTTGTGTTTCTTGGCCCAAGCAATTCTCTTCTTATTGGTGTCCTTTAGTAGTGGTTTCTTTGCAGCAATTCGACCATGAAGGCCTGATTCACCCAGTCTCCTCCGAACAGTTAATGTTGAGATGTGTCTGTTTCTTGAACTCTGTGAAGCATTTATTTTGGCTGCAATCTGAGGTGCATTTATGAGAGCGGTCCTCATGAGAGCCAGTTTCATCATAGCGCTTGATGGTTTTTGCAACTGCACTTGAAGAAACTTTAAATGTTCTTCAAATTTTCCTTTAAGACATGACTCACCTTCATGTCTTAAAGTAATGATGGACTCATTTTTCTTAGCCCTATTTGGTTTTAGACATCTCAAATAAGCAATCTTCTGTATACCATCCCTACCTTGTCACAACACAACTGATTGGCGCATTAAGAAGGAAAGAAATTCCACAAATTAACTTTTAACAAGGCACACCATAGCCCTCTGTTGTTAATTGAAATGCATTCCAGGTGACTACCTCATGAAGCTGGATGTCAAGTGTGTGCAAATCTGTCATCAAGAAAAGGGTGGCTACTTTGAAGAATCTCAAATATAAAATATATTTTTACCACATGATTCTATGTGTTATTTCATATTTTGAAGTCTTCACTATTATTCTACAATGTAGAAAATAGTTACAAATAAATAAAGACCCTTGAATGAGTAGGTGTGTCTAAACTTTTGACTGGTACTGAACATTGTGAGTGAACTGTTTATACACTGAACAAAAATATTAACGCAACATGTAAAGTTTTGGTCCCATGTTTCATGAGCTGAAATAAAACATCCCAGAAATGTTCCGTATGCACAAAAAGTATATTTAACTTAATATTAATTTTTGGTTTACATCCCTGTTTGTGAGCATTTCTCCTTCGCCAAGATAATTCATCCACCTGACAGGTGTGGCATATCAAGAAGCTGATTAAACATCATGATTATTACACAGGTGCACCTTGTGCTGGGGACAATAAAAGGCCACTAAAATGTGCAGTTTTGTCACACAACACAATGCCACAAATGTCTTAAGTTTTGAGGGAGTGTACAATTGGCATGCTGACTGCAGGATTGTCCACCGGAGCTGTTGCTAGAGTATTGAGTATTCATTTCTCTACCACAAGACTCCTCCAACATCGTTTTAGAGAAATTTGACAGTGCGTCCAACTGGTCTCACAACCGCAGACCACGTGTTTGGCGTTGTGTGGGCGAGCGGTTTTCTGATGTCAACATTGTGAACAGAGTGCCCCATGGTGGCGGTGGGGGTTATGGTATGGGTAGCCATAAGCTACAGACAGCAAACACAATTGTATTTTATCAATGGCAATTTGAATACCCAGAAATACTGTGACGAGATCCTGAGGCCCATTGTCATGCCATTCATCCGCCGCCATCACCTCATGTTTCAAATCAAATGTTATTTGTCAAATGCGCCGAATACAATACCGCAAAATGCTTACTTACAAGCCCTTAACCAACAATGCAGTTCAAGAAATAGAGTTAATAAACATTTACTAAATCAAGTCCAAAAAATCTAATCAATCAAAAAGTAACACGATAAATGTACATAACAATAGGAGGCTATATACAGGGGATACCTGTACTGAGTCAATGTGCGGGGGTACAGGTTAGTCAAGGCAATTTGTAAAGTGACTATGCATAGATAATAAACAGCGAATAGCAGCAGTGTAGTTCAGCATGATAATGCACAGCCCCATGTCGCAAGGATCTATACACATTTCCTGGAAGCTGAAAATGTACCAGTTCTTCCATGGCCTGCATACTCAACAGACATGTCACCCGTTGAGCACGTTTGGGATGCTTTGGATCGCCATGTACGACAGTGTGTTCCAGTTTCACAGCACTGAAGAGGAGTGGGACAACATTCCACAGACCACAATCAACAGCCTGATCAGATGTGTCACGCTGCATGAGGCAAATGGTGGTCACACCAGATTAATTTGTTTCAATTTACTGATTTCCTTATATGAACTCTAACTCTGTAAAATCTTTGAAATTGAGTGGGGAGGGGGAGTGCCCCCCCCATCCGTGGACAAAACTGATCCTAAATCAGCACTCCTAGTCTGAGACATATGGCCCCAGAGTTCCTCCATAAATGGATGCCTGACCTGTCCTTTCCCTCTGCAGATTGACATTGAGATCAATGGAGAACCAGTGGAGTTGCACATGAAGCTGGGGGACAACGGAGAGGCCTTCTTTGTTCAGGAAACCGAGCAGCATAATGTGAGATTTTTTTTTTTATCGGTTTCATGACAACCACTGTTGACACAGCTTATTACTGACTGTTAATGTGTCCCAAATGGCTCCCTATTGCCTAAAACGTGCACTTCTTTTGAGCAAAAGTAGTGCACCATGTAGGGAATAGGGTGCCGTTGGGGACGTAGTCTATAACGTGATCTTGTTGTGACTCGTCGTCTCTTTGTCACCCTGACCCAGGAGATAATCCCTGCCCACCTTGTGACGTCGCCCATCCCCACAGAGGAGGCTCTGGGGAGGGGCAGAGAGTCCAGAGCTGGGGAGTCGGGCCTGGAGGGTGGGCTGCAGCCGCCCCAGGGGGACTCACAAAACCCAGCCTCCTCCTCCACCCCCCTCCTTCCCCCCAGCACCACAGCAGGGAAGAAGAAAAAGAGACGTAGAAAGAAGCACAAAGCAGACCCCCGGAAGGAGGAGCAACAGGCCTCCACTGCTGGTGGTGAGGAGGTCTGTGAACTGAGCTCAGACGAGGAGCACGGTGCACAAAACAACAGCAGGTAAATGGACAGAGGAGTAGGGTGAAGTTGCCCCTAGATGCTGACCCCCCAGCTAATGGGACAGACAGAGGGGGCTAACAGGAGCTCAATGACTCCATAGGTACACTCAGGTTGGGTCTGGGTGGGACTATTCAGCACAGTGTGTGTAGAGGATCGGGAGTGTTAACACTGTGGTCAATGGGGGATATTCTTCATTCCCTCAGGGCCCCCTTGTTCTCTACAGTGAAGGACACAGTGGAACACAGGCAGCACCCCAACCTCCACTCCTTGGACAGCTACCCCTTCTCTGATGGAGACTGGTCTCCCGGCGACAGCCACAGGTATGACCCCCTCACTCAGTCGCTCAGTCAATAACTTCCTATTCAAATATTTACACAGATCATGCAAACAGTCAGGATCATTAGGGAGATTTTTTATTTCCTTAGGACTTAACAAAAAAGAAAACATAGTTAATCTAGCACACCTGATTCTAATAATTAGCTGGTTAATAAGCTGAATCAGGTTAGTTACAACTAGGGTTCGATTGAAAACTTACAGGAGGGTAGTTCTCCAGGAACACGGTTGGAGTGCACTGATCTAAGGCATGTTATAGAGCAGTACACTGGACAGCCGTTAATGAGCCTTTTATTTTGAAGGTTATGTCCCTGACGTCGGCTCAAGCTTCAGTTATCTTAAAAGGCGCAAAGTCAGATGTCCAGTGTATTGCTCTATAACACGCCTTGGATTGAATCTCATTTTAGGTAGATATTCATTAAAATGGTAGCAGAACATTGATTGAATAGCCCTGTGGAGCTGTGAGTACATGTTGTGTATGTGTTGTGCTGTTTTCTCGATTGTAACAGATCCCCAAGATCCCTGTCAGAGCCCATGTCTCCAAAGAGCGACTCAGAGTTGATGGTGAAGTTATCAGAGAGCATGCTCAGAGCAGAGTCGCACATGCAGTGGTCCTGGGGTGAGTTCCCAGAATTCACCAGGGTAAGACCTAGATCTTGTGTTTCAAATGGCACCACATTCCCTATATAGAGATGAAAATATGCCAAACTGATTTCATATTGACTCTTGTCCAGGTCAGTAAGAAAGAGCCCTCGGAGTTGCCTAAGACGATGACAATCACCCCGTCAGAGAGCACACACTTCAGGGTCATCCTCAGCTCAGAGGCCATGGAGGTGGAGGCTGGGGGCCTGCACACCTCTCTGGACCCAGTGTGTGGACCTGCCATCGTCAAACCAGAGCCCCGGACCCCCAAACAAAATACCCTCCTCAGCTCAAAACACCACCCACCCGACCCTCTATCTGAACCCCATCATCCCCCCAAACCTATTCATGACCATTGCCCACCCCAACCTGAACCGTGTCCCCTCAAACCAGAACCAGGTGCTCTAATGTCGGAGCCCAGTCCAGACCTCTGTATCCCGTCCAAGCCTGAACGGAGGGGCCCTTGGACTTCCACTCCTCCCAGTGTGCTTGATTCCAGCCAGAGGGACAGTGGCTCTACTGCCGGTGGGGCCAGTTGCATGGCCGGGGACCTGGGGTCCATCGGCTCCAAGACTGACTCCCCCTCCAAGAGGAGAGGTACTAATTGTGCTTTAAATAGCAACCAAAAGTATTTAAAAACTAAATCGAAAGTATGCATAGATGGTTTATATAAATAGCTTATTGATCAAGTATAACACATGACTTAGGCCATTTATAAGGATTTTGGCTTACGGCAGCACAATGTGCCGGATGATGGCATTCCATAGCCCTCTGTTGTTAATGACAGCTAGTATGAACAAATGCTTTACATTACTTTTATGTCCTCTATTTGATGTTTTATGTCCCCTATATGATGTTTTATGTCCCTTATTTTAAGTACCTCATAGCTCTATCACTACAGAATGGTCTGATGGAAACAGAAAGAAAATGGCTTGGTCATGAGTAAGGCCTCAGACACACCAATAGCGTGTGCTGGCCGGGTCATTCCTACCAGACCTCATAACATTTGGGGGGGAAAGTATATCAGAAAATATATAATAAAGCAGAAAAAAGACATGTTTGGCTTTCAGAAAATATTTTGGGGCAACATATTTTAGGTGCATTTTCCAACCTGTTAGGCACATAATACATAATCCTAACAGGGTAGAACATAAACCTAAATTAGCCATAGCTCTGTGAGTGATCAAGATTGAGCTACCATAATGGTGAGCAGGATTTCAACATCTCTATCAAACATATAAAAAAATAATAATAATATCAATTTGGTTAATTTTCTCTATAATTTTGCCTGAGGGTGAAAATTTACGAGTGGGACATTCAGACTAACAACATGAAACATGGACAAATGGATAAAACTGAGTGTTTGTATTTATTTAGCCTTGCACCATTGTTTTCCCACCAAAGAAATGATGACTCTTCCTGAATGTGGTGTCATTGTAGGAAGGGGTTGTTTTCTTGAAGAAGAATTACAATAAACTAACAGGGTGGAAAGTGATATCAGGGACAAACAGAAAATCTAACATAAAATACAAACATCATGAAAAGAAAACATTGATGAGAGTGAATTTAACTAGGTCTATAAAGCAGTGATGAAAGATTAAGTATTTTATCATTTAGAATTTTATGGCTTATATTTCTTGTGGAAGTTGATGAATAATAACCGGGAACATGGCAAAAACGCATACATTCACTGAAAAAAAGTGTTAAAAATTGATAAAATTCCCTTTCAAGATCCATATTTTGTTATTTTTAAGGTAAAGCCTTTTGGAATCCACATTTTACACTAAATAATAAAATATATTTCCTGGGGACAGAAAAGACACATCATAGTAGGAATGACCCAGCCGAGAGTACTTAGAACCTCTGAACAGAGTGCCTGCCTAAATGTGCACCAATTTTACATGTAGAATTGTGTGATAATGTCGTCAGTCAAAGTTCTACAGCTGGTGGTCCCTAAAACGCAGCGCACTGAACGATCAGCAGACAAAAAAATTATCCACATTCGGTGGTATGTGCGCGAGCCTTAAGGGTTCAGACAGTGTTATTGACTACACCCGAAATTGGGCTGTGAATGGTTTAAGTGAATTCTGATTATTCGTCTGTGTGTGACGAAGGTGTGAGGAAGAGGAGTCAGCACCAGGGGCCTGAGGATATCTACCTGGACGACCTGAATGCTATGGAGCCTGACGTCGTCGCGCGCTACTTAGCTCCCAAGAGGTACCTCATCATGCCTTTCATCCCATGTATTGAGGCCCTATTCCCTTTATAGGCACCGTATTCCCTTTATAACGCACTACTTTTGACCAGGGCCCATAGAGTTGTGTTGCAGTGACTGACCAGTCTGTGTGTGTGTGTGTTGCAGTGAGTCCGAGACCATCCCTAAGCACTGGGTGGAGGTTGGCCGGTGCGATGGGTCCCAGTCTCCCCAGTCTGTGGGCAGTGCAGCTGCCGACAGCGGGACAGAGTGTCTGTCTGACTCGGCTGGGGATCTACCAGACATCACCCTGTCTCTCTGTGGAGGGGTCGGGGAGAACTCTGAAATCTCCAAAGGTAAGGTGTCCCACTGTATGTAAGTGTTATGTTATAGTGACTAGGGGTGTGTCCTAAATTGCACCCTATGCTCTATATAGTGCACTACTTTTGACCAGGCACTGTAGGGAATAGGGTGCCATTTGGGACACAACCTAGGGATTCACTTTGATAAGTATGCAAATAACTAACTAGTACACTGTTACTCACAATGCCACAAATAATAATGTGTTATATTATATGACAATAGATATGCTATAATGATGAGCAGATTAGGATACCTTGAAGATGCAAATGCTATGATACTTTTATTGCAGAGAAATTCATGGAGCACATCATCACATATCATGAATTTGCTGAAAATCCAGCAATCATTGACAATCCCAATTTGGTGGTTAGAATTTCAAACCGGTGAGTCGTTCAGCCGTCCTACTCATACTAATTTATATTCCTGCATCATACTAATTCTTAGACTGACATTTTGAACAGAAGATAACAATTTGTGGATTTCCTTGAACTAATCACAATTATATTATTACACAGTTCCTTCAGAAAGTATTCACACCCCTTGACTTTTTCCAAATTTAAAGCCTGAATTTAAAATGGATTAAATTGAGATTTTGCGTCACTCGCCAAAACACAATACCCCATAATGTCAAAGTGGAATTATGTTTTTGCAAATTAATAAAAAATTAAAAACTGAAATGTCTAGCATATCAACCACTTTGTTATGGCAAGCCTAAATAAATTCAGGAGTAAAAATGTGCTTAACAAGTCACATAATCAAATCAAATGTATTTATATAGCCCTTCGTACATCAGCTGATATCTCAAAGTGCTGTACAGAAACCCAGCCTAAAACCCCAAACAGCAAGCAATGCAGGTGTAGAAGCACAGTGGCTAGGAAAATCTCCCTAGAAAGGCTAAAACCTAGGAAGAAACCTAGAGAGGAACCAGGCTATGAGGGGTGGCCAGTCCTCTTCTGGCTGTGCCGGGTGGAGATTATAACAGAATATGGCCAAGATGTTCAAATGTTCATAAATGACCAGCATGGTCAAATAATAGTAATCATAGTGAACAGGTCAGGGTTCCATAGCCGCAGGCAGAACAGTTGAAACTAGAGCAGCAGCACGGCCAGGTGCACAGGGGACAACAAGGAGTCATCATGCCAGGTAGTCCTGAGGCATGGTCCTAGGGCTCAGGTCCTCCGAGAATAAGTTGCGTGGACTCGCTCTGTGTGCAATAACATTGTTTAACATGATTTTTGAATGACTACCTTATCGCTGCACCCCACACACAAAATTATCTGTAAGGTCCCTCAGTCAAGCAGTGAATTTCAAACACAGATTCAAGCACAAAGACCAGGGAGGTTTTCCAATGCCTCACAAAGAAGGCCAACTATTGGTAGATGGGTAAAAATATAGAAAAGCAAACATTGAATATCCCTTTGAGCACGGTGAAGTTATTACACTTTGGATATTGTATTAATACATACAAATGATTGTCATTTAGCAGACATACAAATGATTGTCATTTAGCAGATGCTCTTATCCAGAACAACTCACAGTAGTGAGTGCATACATTGTCATACTTCTTTTTACTGGCCCCATGTGGGAATTAAACCCACAACCCTGGCGTTCTAAGCACCACGCTCCACCAACTGAGCCACAACCAGTCACTACAATACACCCAGTCACTACAAACATACAGCCGTCCTTCCTAACTCAGTTGCCGGAGAGGAAGGACACCGCTGAGGAATTTCAACAGCAGGCCAATGGTGACTTTAAAACAGTTACATAGTTTAATAGCAGTGATATGAGAGAAATGAGGAGCAACAACATTGTGGTTACTCCACAATAGTAACCTAATTAACAGAGTGAAAAGAAGGAAGCCTGTACAGAATAAAATATTCCAAAACATGCATCCTGTTTGCAATAAAGCACTAAAGTAAAACTGAAAAAAATGTGGCAAAGAAATTCACTTTATGTCCGGAATACAAAGTGTTTGGGGCAAATCCAACAACACATCACTGAGTACCATTCTTCATATTTTCAAGCATGGTAGTGGCTGCATCATGTTATGCGTATCGGCAAGGACTAGTGATTTTTTTAGGATAAAAAGAAACAGATTAGTGCCAAGCACAGGGAAAATCCTCGAGGACAACCTGCTTCAGTCTGCTTTCCAACGGACACTAGGAGGAAAATACACCATTCAACAGGACAATAACCTAAAACACAAGGCCAAATATACATTGGAGTTGCTTACTAAAACGACGTTGAATGTTTCTGAGTGGCCTACTTACAGTTTTGACTTAAATCGGCTTGAAAATAAATGCAAGACTTGAAAATGACAGTCTGGCAATGATCAACAACCAACTTGACAGAGCTTGAAGAATCTTTCAAAGAATATGTAAGTATTGTACAATCCAGATGTGCAAAGCTCTTAGAGACTTACTCAGAAAGACACTCAGCTATAATTGCTGCCAAACGTGATTCTAACATGTATTGACTCAGGGGTGTGAATACTTATGTGAATGGGATATTTCTGTATCTCATTTTCAATACATTTGAAAAAAATTATAAAAACAGGTTTCCGCCTCTCGAGTGGCGCAGCCGTTTCCTCTGACACATTGGCGCCGCTGGCTTCCGGGTTAAGCGAGCAATGTTTCAAGAAGCAGTGCTGCTTGGCAGAGTCGTGTTTCGGAGAACGCATGGCTCTCGACCTTCGCCTCTCCCGAGTCTGTACAGGAGTTCCAGCGTTGGGACAAGACTGTAACTACCAATTGGACATCACTAAATTCGTGACAAAATTGAGTTAAAAAAAAAATCTGCTTTGTCATAGGGTATTGTGTGTAGATGAATGAGAATTCATGCTGTAACACAGCAAAATGTGGAATTAGTCAAGGGATATGAATACTTTCTGAAGGCACTATATATATATATATATATATATTATTATTTTTACAGATATTACAACTGGACATTGGCAGCTCCATTGATACTAAGTATGCAAGCTTTCCAGAAGAACCTGCCCAAGGTAGATCTCATGTTATGCATTATGAATGTATGTTAGAACTTCAACATTCTGTGCATGTACTCATAAATACTTCATGTGTATCTAAGGCCACAGAGGAGGCATGGGTGAAAGAGAAGATGCCTAAGAAGTCCGGCCGCTGGTGGTTCTGGAGGAAAAGCAGCGTCAAACAGGTAAGGACTGCATCCCAAATGGTACCCTATTCCTTATACAGTGTAATACTTAGGTCCAATAAGGCTGTGCACAAAAGTAGTGCACTATATAGGGCTCTCAAACTCAACTCCGGACCTCGAAGCCAGTTATACTGTGTTTTTTCATTGTTCCCCTCCAATCAGGGACTGATTTAGACCTAGGTCACCAGGTGGCTACAATTAATTATCAGGTACCCCTGATATAGGGAATAGGGTGCCATTTGGGACAAAGGGGTGTTTTTGCAGTACGCTTTAGGTCCACTGTTATTGATACTCTGTAGTACCCGTAATGAAATCAACCCTAGCTGAACTGCTTTCCTGATACTGTCATTTGTCACCTTAAACAGATGGTCCATGATTTTCACCATCTCTTTCCTCATGACTCTTTTTTTTGTGTGGGCAGAAATGAGTTCCCATGTGAATCCCATTGGATTTGCATTTCTGTTGTAAATTAGCCTAAGCAAATCAGAGTGAGGAGAACCATGTGCTAATTGTACTGCATACTCTTAGGAATCATTTTTTCATTTAATTAAATGGGCAGTAATTCCACTATTAATCAAGGAAAAACACTAGGTCATATACAGTCAGTGTTGACATGATGACGTTTCATTAACGGGTGATTAATGTTGTCTGCTCCGCTCTCCAGTCTTCAGAGGCCAAGATGGACAGACACGAGTCCCAACACGGAGACACAGAGAGCCCTGTCCTCGATCAACAGATTCCAGCAGTGCCACAGTGAGTCAGCTTAGCACCACCCTGTCTCACCCTGTCTGTCCCCCACCACTCCTCCCTGGCGTTGTTTCACAAGGGGAAGCCCAATTATTCGCACAGTGATGTCCACCCGCCTCACCCATATTCATCATTACACCAACCAATGGGAAACTAGATTAGCACTGGAAAAACAGTGATTCATAGGAAATGCCCCCGAGAACATGCATGAGGGACCCTGTTTGGGAGTCTCATCTGTGTTTTGGCTTTCTGTAGTAAATGAAGCTTGGTGACAATTCAGTGTTGGGATACTGCCCTCTAGCGGCAGCATATACAAATGCTGGATGTTCATTTTAATAACTGATGTCTAGAGAAGCGTCATTCCTCTCGTTATATTTTCAGAGTAACTACTCACTCCCTTAATCTTTACTCACATTAGTTTAATCTCATACTGTTTTTAGGAAGTCTGATGTTGACCTGAGGTTGTTGTTATTTGACATGCAGGCAGAAAGCAGTAGACGACTCCTCCAGCGATGAAGAATCGAAAGAGCTCAACACAGTGGCACCTACTGAGCACATGCACACAGAGCTACCTCCAACTGGCTCGCACTCCTACATGAAGTCTCTCCGCCTCTCGTCTGACCAGATAGTAAAGAGCTTCTAACTTATAAAGTGATATTATTTAAATCCTATAAAGTGATATTGGCACATAGAGTTGGATAGAGGGCACATCTTTGCATCCTTACCCTCATAGCTTCTGTGACAGAATGGGAAGCGCTATTGAGGGCAAGTGCACCCTCTGTCCTACTGTTAGCACCTGTCAGTGCCCAGAAGAGTTTTTGGAAACCACTTCATATCACTCTCTCAGGCACCAGTTTATTTGTGTCTTCTCATAGGTCAGTCTGAAGTTGAGGGAGGGGCCTAATGACGTCACTTTTAGCATCACCACCCAATACCAGGGGACGTGTCGCTGCGAGGGCACCATCTACCTGTGGAACTGGGATGACAAAGTCATCATCTCTGACATCGACGGCACCATCACCAAGTAAAGTGGCCTTCAATTCTGTTTAACTACATTACCCAGTCAGTCCCCTCAGTCTTAACTCCTAGGTTGCATCCCAAAAGTCAACCTTTTGGACCAGAACCCATATAGGGAATAGGGTGCCATTTGGGACGCAGTCAGATTCTTAGGAGACTCAACATCTGATATGGGATTAAGATCCTCTCCTGATCTTTTAATTTCTCATCTTCTGTTCGATGTTGGAGGTCTGTCTGATAATCAGATAATGGTCTTGTGTCCAAACACATGATTACACATAATTACACCTAAAGGTGAAATCTGGGATTCAAACAAAGCAGTTCTTCAAGAATCAATGGCTAGTTTACAAGTATAAAAATGTATATATCAATCCCACACTCTTAAATGTAAAAGGTACAAGTTGGAACCAAATAGGGTTCTTGAGAGCGATGCCATAGGGGAACCATTTTAGGGCACCAGTTTGTCTTCTCATAGGTCAAATTAAAGCTGACAGTATGCACTTTAATAGTCATTGCATGATTCAAATCAAAACGTTTGGAGTATAGAGCCAAAAGAAGAAAAAATGCTTCACTGTCCTAATAATTACGAAGGGCTCTGTAAAAATTCCTTGAATTTTCTTTCGCGGGTGACTTTTCATTATCTGGATAGACACTTGTGGTTTCTAGCTAACGTTACATCAATCAAAGCAGTGGAGTGTGTAGTGAAGCAAAACTTTAGTGGTCAAAACCATTCATCTTTGGGTGACTGGGTGGGAGCGAGTTTCACGCAACCATTTATAAACTGGTCATTTAAAAAAATATATATATATTACAGACTAGCTAAAAAAAAAGTAAAAATTGACAAATTATCTAATGCACCCTCTATTTTTATTTGCTCCATGGCTCTATGGACCCACGGCTGTTTGGCTGATCTCAGTCATAAAGAGGAATAAATTTGCCCCTGTTTCTGATTAATAAACAATGCCATGCTGGTGGGTGGTAACATTCAAATAAAACCCAGCCCTGAAATCATTTTCATATCATAGGAAAAGACACCACATTCACACAGATTTGCACAAAGTGGGGAGGTTGGATTTGTCACTTCAAGCCCAGATATATCATACTTTGACTTAAATCTGTATGCAACATCATGGTTAAGCTCTGGCCATCGTCTTTCAGCTATAAAAAGTGGATTTCTACTGATTTCTACTGGTGTGGGTTTTTATGTCTCACCAAATGCTCCTTTTTCTTAGGTCTGACGTGTTTGGCCAAATTCTCCCTCAGCTCGGGAAAGACTGGACTCATCAAGGCATTGCTAAGCTGTACCACTCAGTGCATGAGTAAGTAAGCCCTAGCCCAGGGCCTGCGTATGTATCAAGCGTCTCAAAGTAAGAGTGCTGATCGAGGATCAGGTTCCCCCTGTCCATGTTATCTTATTCATTGCGACCTAAAATGCTAAACGGATCCTTGTCAGCACTCCTATTTAAGTTGCTTGATACATATGGCCCTAGAACTACCATTTATCACATCCACCACTTAGTCAATGCATGACTAATCACATTCCTGTTTCACATGAAAAAAAATGCAATTCCAGAAGTTTAAAAAAATGAGAGCGTGGATAGGAGACGGATCTAATGTTGCAGTTATACTTCAATGTGCATTTCTTCAGGAATGGCTACAAATTCCTGTACTGTTCGGCGCGGGCAATCGGCATGGCGGACATGACCAGAGGGTACTTGTACTGGGTGAACGACCGGGGAACCATCCTGCCTCGAGGACCCCTCATGCTGTCCCCTAGCAGCCTCTTTTCTGCATTTCACAGGTACAACTCACCCTTAACTTCTCAGTTGGTTTAGTCTGCTTGGATTTTTAATAGCATTGTAATATAGTTAGATTGCAATGCATTTTCTTTCCTCTTCTCCACCTTTGAGTTAAAACTGATCTTTCAGTTCCTTTCTGGTTCAGTCTGCTTGGAATAGTAATAACGTTGTAATAGCATTGTAATATAGTTAAATTTCAAGGCTTTGTGATTCCTTTCTACTTAACCTTTTATCAGGGAGGTGATTGAAAAGAAGCCAGAGAAGTTCAAGATTGAATGCCTAACAGACATCAAGAACCTCTTCTACCCAAACACACATCCCTTCTACGCAGCCTTTGGAAACAGAGCAAATGTAAGCTTTGTTTTACCTTCTCATTGTGTACTTATTTTGGAATAGGATCAGAATTATGGTGATTGTTAAGACTACTCCTCTGTTTTTGGCTCAGGATGTGTTTGCCTACAAGCAAGTGGGTGTACCAGTGTGTCGGATATTCACAGTCAACCCCAAAGGGGAGCTCATCCTAGAGCAATCGAAAGGCAATAAGACTTCGTAAGTAGCGACTTCACAGGATTGTAATCATAACGACTCTTTATCTCTCTGTATGTCAGGAGTGTGGGTTTCTTGGGGAGGATATTGGCCGGATTAAATTGCCGACAAATGCACCTGTTACGAATCCCTTTTGGCCCGACAGTCTAGGGGGGGGATGGTAATGAGACCCGTAACATAACTCATGCAAATTATAATTGTGACAAAGTAAAAGTGTGAACGAAATAACCACGACAACTGAAATTATACCGTCAAACTCGGGGTTTATTGTAAAACACACGGTAATGGGGGGAGCAGGAAAAGGGGCTGAGCTGGACCCAAGGAAAGAAACAATAAGCATCCAAAACACCCCTAAGCTAGACTAGGCTATTTTAACAACAGCTAACTAACTAACCAAAAATACAGTGGGTGGTCCACCCAGTTCTAACTAGTGTTTTTAACAAAGTCTACCTATGGGTAGTGTATGCCCATGGGCGACTTGTCTTGGTTTCCCCTTTTCCCACCAGCAATCAAACACAAACACCATAACCCAAAACAATACTCACAGGAGATGACAAAGTGATTTGGAGGTGCTCAAACAAAAGAGAGGTTAAGACACAAAGAGAGAGTGAAACACAGAGATCTACATACATGGCATTTACAGAGAGATTGAGCTCCTAGAGCAAACAACTGATGGGGTTTTTAAACCAAGGGAAAGGAACTGTGATAGGGTAGGAAACAGGAGGAGGTGTGTCTTCTGATTGATGATTGATTGTTGACTGATTGGGGAGTGATGATTTTCACCTGTGAGGGGAGAAGGAGAGAAAAGAAAAACACAGGATACACACACAGGATACTTGTATCCGTAACCACACCTTTTAAAGGCGTTCGTGGAGATCGTCTGATGTTCGCGGAGATCACATTCACGGTAAAATGCTGTGGATGTAGGCTCAAGCGTATATGACCTTCAAAGTCTAGTGCAGTGCGCTTGTCGACAACGTGCCTTTTAATGAATCCCGACCTTGGTCAGTAAGTACAGTAACCGTTATCTAACCCCTTCCCTGTCTTTCACTGTAGCTACGGCCGACTGAGTGAACTGGTGGAGCACGTTTTCCCTTTACGCAGTAAGGAGCAGAGCGCCACCTTCAGTTTCCCAGAATTCAGTTCTTTTTGCTTCTGGAGACAGCCAATCGCTGAGTTCTGCCTTGAGGAGCTGCTCTGAAACAACCAATCGCTGATGTGCGTCTTGAGGAGCTGCTCTGATTTCTGATTGGACAGTTCCCACAGCTGTGGTATTATCAGGTATTAAGGTGATAACCAACAGACACTTCGGGTATGGTCGATGCACTTTGTGTCTTTTGGACGGGAAAGAAATCACTTGAAATCAACTGTATTTGTTGGAATCGATGTAAGCAATATTTTGTATTGCTTAATAATTGTATGGGTCTTCCCATGATGATTGCTTGTACTGCCTTAACTGATGACTATACTATGTGTCTACTGATGCTGAATTATATTCCATTGTTTAGTGCTCCACAGGTTTAATAGCGTTTCGTTGATATATCAGTAAGAACTGCATCACATGATTGATTTAGGCATACTTTCCAATACAGACTGTACAGCCTTTTTACAGTACAATGTGAAGATAAAGAAGACAGGCGTAGTCGTAAGGTTAGTTATTTGGCTTGAGTGATGAGTGCACTCCCTATGTTGGTGTCCCGCTGTTTGGGAAGGCCTTACATTATAGTGTATGCATGCTAGTCTAATTTTGAACTAAGGGCTCTCTTCAAGCCGTGTCGTGAAGGTTCAGCGTTATGGCGCGATTTGAAATTGAAAGGCAACCTTCCCGCGTTAGCGGAGACGACTGCATTCACGTTAAACGCCGCAAATGTCGGCCCAATTGGAAGTTACCTTTACATTTATTTTGCGGAATCTGTAACGCTACAGCGATACAGATTGAGTCGATCGCTAATATGTTGCGCAGAGCTGCCAGTGGAACTGGCACTAGTCTTAGATACACGCATACTGTATGATAATAGATAATCGATTTAAGTGATCTGAGCAGGCGATGTTTTAGACATACATGCAGATGGCTGCAGTGAAGTTTAAGGCGATGGAAGGCCTTTCTAAAGTGTCGATGCTGCTGACACACAAGGCACACAACACTGGAGCCTTTGGATGGAGACAGACTAATATGCACTGAAAGCACAATTATATGTTTTAGCAGACGTTTTATGGGTTAACTTTGACAGTGTTTGTGTTATGAAATGAATGCTTCTTTATGGGATATATTTCTATTGTTATAACTTGGGTTTGTCTAGTATATTTTGAATTATTATACTATTGTATTTGATGACGTTCGGAGGTGTTGCAGAGTTCCTCAGTAACAAAGGCATTCTTTCTATGAAAGTGATATTTTGTGTGGAGAGTACACACATCTTAACACGCTGGTATTTGTTGTGTTTTTCAGTAACTGCTTTGATAGTTTTCAGTGTATCTATTAAGAGATTAATTTTACAGTTCACACACTCTCCAATCTTAAATGCCTTCACTGTTACTTGATTAAGTGTTATTTTTGAGTGTCACTATATACATTGAAGTGTATGTTTGGGATATGAATGTTTAGCACAAAAAAAAAAGATAAAATCTATGATTCCATGCAGATGTTTCCAATGCTTATTTCAGAAACTTGTTTTTGGGAAAGGAGGGTGTAACTTTTGGAACATCATGAACATCTTTTCACATGCCAACAATCTGTCTAAACGGAACTTACTGTTAAAAACAGTGATTTTTTTGCTGAGACCTTAATATATTTTTTTATAATGGAGTGTTGCGCCACACGTTGTTTTAGCACAAAACTATTTTCTCAAATACCTGCGATACCAATACAAATAAGTATAGTATATTACAGTGATACTTCCCCAGAGTCAGATGAACTCGTGGATACCATTTTTATGTCTCTGTGTCCAGTATGAAGGAAGTTAAGATTTAGTGATGTGGACCAATGCTAACTAGCATTAGCACAATCAATGGAAATCTATGGGTACATGCTAGCATGCTAATTGCCAAAGTATCCCTTTAACCATTCTATCATACATTAATAGTGATACTATTAATTAACAATAGGCCTATATAATAAAACAATAGTTAATAAACACTCATGGCCACTGTTTAGACAAAGCTTTTATTACTGGTACCAGGGGCAGAATTGAAGTTCTCTGATTCAAAACAGTTCATTTTCAGGCATTGTTCCTAAAGAACATTGTGACTCACTGGGAGGTGATGAAATACAAAGATCTTTCAAAACAACTGTGCTCGTTTTGAAGTTCTGCATCCCTTGTCAGGTAGGAAAAGGACCAGTCTATTTGTTTAACAGTAGTTCCGCTTACAATGCTATGTACAATTGATAGTCCTCAATAAAAATAGTCATTTGCAAATACCTAAAATTACACAGGTTTAAAATAAATGGTACAACAAATGTAAACAAATTGAACACAAGCATACATTCAAAGATGTAAATTTAAAAAATGTTGCATTTAGAATATAATCACTAAATATGAATACTCCATGAATGGCAGTAGCCAGCCCCGTTCCCTCCATAACGATCTTATGATAAAATATTTGATACACATTTATTTTTGTATGAAAGCTCTGTCATAAGATTGCTTTAAAGTACCATCATGAGTTACTACAATACCTGTAAGGCATACCCACATCTAAAGTAGAACTAGTGTTTTAAGGTTACTCATTGGTGGGGGTTATCTTTTTGAGGAGGTGGGGTAGAGAAGCACGGCGCTAAACGTTGAGAGGACCTCTGTGTTCTCTGAGATAGCAAGTTTGCCTGCGGTCATGACTAAACCTGCCCTGTCCCCACGCTTCAGAGTGAGAACCAGGCTCAGGGAGGCTGAGCCTCCGCAGCCACAGCTAGGGGAGCTAGCCCCACCTCCGCCACCATTAGCAGGAAGGTAACCAGCCGTGTCCAGCCTCTGGATGCTGTGGTTGGACACAGAGAGCACTGCCTCCACCCTGGCACCTCTCTGGGCTGTCAGCACAGCAGTCAGCAGGTAATGGCCCTCCATGGGAACATTGAAGATGCCTGGAAGAGTAGGAAGAAATAAGGGAGGGCAAATATTAAAAGAGGGAACATCAGTCAACGACAAGGGGGCACTCATGTTAGCTGCATGAGGGACACATACAAAAGTTGCCATAAATCTTGCACTTACAGTCTTGATTATTTGGGTAGCTTGCGGTTTACATGGTATCTGTGTGTGATTGGGACAGTGTTGTAGTAGTTACCTGTGTGAGGGTCGTAGTGTCCTCCATCATTCACCAACACCTTGTTGAAGCGGATGATGCCCACCTCACCAGGGAAGGGCAGGAGGTTGAGACCAGCCGAGAAGGACACCCGCTCACCTGACACACAGATACAGGGTTAAAGTTCAACCCTTTTTCCAACGTGTTACAGCCTGAATTTAGAATGTATTACATTGAGATTGTTTGTCACTGCCCTATACAAACAAATACCCCATGTCAAAGTGGAATTATGTTTTTCAATATTTTTTTGCAAATTACATAAAATGCATTGAGTCAATAAGTATTCAACCCCTTTTGTTATGGCAAGTCTAAATAAGTTATGTAATAAGTTCCATGGACTCACTGTGTGTGCAGTAATAGCGTTTAACATGATTTTTGAATGACTACCTCATCTCTGTACCCCACACATACAATTATCTGTAAGGTCCCTCAGTCCAACACTGAATTTCAAACACAGATTCAACCACAAAGACCAGGGAGGTTTTCCAATGCCTCGCAATGAATGGCACCGATTTGGTAGATGGGTATAAAAAAAATAAAAAGCAGCCATTCAATATCCCTTTGAGCATGGTGAAGTTATTAGTTACACTGTGTATCAATACACCCAGTCACTACAAAGATACAGGCGGCTTTCCAAACTCAGTTGCAGGATAGTAAGGAAACCGCTCAGGGAATTCACCATGAGGCCAATGATGACTTTAAAACAGTTAGAGTTTAACAGCTGTGATGATGGAAGAAAACTGAGGATGGATCAATAACATTGACAGAGTAAAAAGGGAGCCTGTACAGAATACAAATATTCCAAAACATGCATTCTGTTTGCAACAAGGCACTAAAATGGCGCAGCGGTCTAAGGTACTACAACTACGTGCTTGAGGCGTCACTACAGGCACCCTGGTTCGAATCCAGGCTGTATCACAACCGGCCGTGATTGGGAGTCCCATAGGGCGGCGCAGAATTGGCCAAGCGTCGTCCGGGTTTGGCTGGTGTAGGCCGTCAATGTAAATAAGAATTTGTTCTTAACTGGCTTCCTTAGTTAAATTAAGGTTAAATTAAAAAATGTTGGGGGAAAAAAGTAATACTGGAAAAAGAAAAGGTTATTTTGTCCTGAGTACAAAGTGTTATGTTTGGAGCAAATCCAATACCATGAATAACTGAGTACCACTCTCCATATTTTTAAGCATTGTGGTGGCTGCATCATGTTATGCTAATCGTTTTTCAGGATAAAAAATAAACGTAATGGAGCTAAGCACAGGCAAAATCCTTGAGGAAAACCTGGTTCAGTCTGCTTTCCACTAGACAATAGGAGATGAATTCACCTTCCAGTAGGACAATAACTTAAAACACAAGGCCAAATCTACACTAGAGTTGCTTACCAAGAAGACAGTGAATGTTCCTGAGTGGCCGAGTTACAGTTTTGACTTAAATCTGCTTGAAAATATATGGTAAGACTTGAAAATGACAGTCTAGCAATGATCAACAACCAACTTGACAGAGCTTGAAGAATCTTTCAAAGAATGTGTAAGTATTGTACAATCCAGATGTGCTTAGAGACTTACTCTAAGCACAGAGGTTGAAGAAATGTGAAAAGAACGAGCAAATGTTGCACAATCCAGGAGTGGAAAGCTCCTAGAGACTTACCCAGTAAGATTCACAGCTGTAATTGCTGCCAAAGGTGATTGATTATAACATGCATTGACTCAGGGGTGTGAATACTGATTTAATCAAGATATATTTTATTTATTTTTTGTGAATTTTGTAAAAATGTTCCTTTCACTTTGACATTATGGAGTATTTTGTTTAGATCGTTGCCAAAAACATGTCAATTAAATCCATTTGAATCCCACTTTGTAACAACAAAATGTGGAAAAAGTCAAGGGGTGTGAATACTTTCTAAAAGAACTGTAAGTCACATTGACACAGCTTGTCCCCAAATTTGGGACACACATTCTCACTGTCATTTAAAAATTAAAAGTGTTTATTAGGACAGATACAGTAACTCTTGTCCATAACTGACTGGAATACTACTGCTTTAATCTTAAGAGACTGCTAAATATCTTACCTGTTACAGTTAAATACGGTTTGTGCAATGACGGTCTCAGGGGAATGTGGGCAACTGTTGAAAGAGGTTCATTTTCAGAAGACTCACAATTTTATATTCATAGTAAATTAAATCAAATGAGTCAAAATATCACTTACCAGAAATAACTGGCATATTAGGCTTTAAAGACCCCTTAGAGGGTGGGGAAGCTGTAAAATAATCAAGATACATTTCATGAGGTTTTGAAAGAAGGTAATTCATCTTGCAAACATACCCTACCTTTCAAAAGTTTGGGGTCACTTAGAAATGTCCTTGTTATTTAAAGAAAATCTATTTTTTTGTCCATTAAAATCAGAAATACAGTATAGACATTGTTAATGTTGTAAATTACTATTGTAGCTGGAAACGGCAGATTGTTTTAATGAAATATCTACATAGGCGTACAGAGGCCCATTATCAGCAACCATCACTCCTGTGTTCCAATGGCACGTTGTGTTAGCTAATCCAAGTTTATCATTTTAAAAAGCGAATTGATCATTAGAAAACCCTTTTGCAATGATATTAGCACAGCTGAAAACTGTTGTTCTGATTTAAAGAAGCAATAAAACTGGCCTTCTTTAGACTAGTTGAGTATCTGGAGCATCAGCATTTGTGGGTTTGATTACAGGCTCAAAATGGCCAGAAACAAAGAAAATCGTCAGTCTATTCTTGTTCTGAGGCTATTCCAAATGAGAAACTGCCAAGAAACTGAAGATCTGGGACAATGCTGTGTACTACTCCCTTTGCAGAACAGCGCAAACTGGCCCTAACCAGAATAGAAAGAGGGAGGCCCCGGTGCACAACTGAGCAAGTGGACAAGTACATTAGAGTGTCTAGTTTGAGAAACAGACGCCTCACAAGTCCTCAACTGGCAGCTTCATTAAATAGTACCCGCAAAACACCAGTCTAAATGTTTGAATCTACACTGTATTTGTGATCAATTTGATGTTGTTTTAACGGACAAACAAATGTGCTTTTCTTTAAAAAACATGGACATTTCTAAGTGACTCCAAACTTTTGAACGGTAGTGTACCTACTTGCGTGTGTGTAGGTGTGCACATGCATTTGTATTCTGTATGTGTTTTTAGCCCCTCTCCCAGCTACCCCTATATCTCACCTGGGGCTCCAGCGAAGCCCTTGATGGGGGTCATGCTACCGTCAGCCCCCTTGGGCGGTTTGGAAGAGATCATGATTCCGGGGGCTCCTGCCTCCCCAGTCTCTATCATATGTGGTGGTAGAGCCCCGTCTGGTATTGGCCCAATGGGCAGGACAGGGCTCTGAGGGACAGGCTTGGTCTCAGTGGGATTACCAGACTCCTCCACACCTCCATGAACACCTGAAAAGAGGGGGTAATGACAAGCCTGGGGATAAAGAAAGGATGAAGGATAGAGCGAGGGATAAAACCCCGGACCAGTTGTGGAGAGGTCAACATGTGTTAACAAACCAGCTGGTGCCGTGACAACTCCTGACACTGACAGACAGTTGGACTCTACCAGTCTCACTTCCCCTTGTGGCAGCGTTAAGTTAGGGCCCCAAAACTACAATGAAGAAAAATTGTCTGGTCAAAAGAGAGACATCGGAGAATTCCTTTCAGACATTAAGGTCAAGCTTGCATTACTCTTAAACATGCTTTGTGCTTCTCGAGTGAAAGCTTTCACTTCACTTCCCAGTAAAGTCAACCTCCCAGTGAAGTCAACCTCCCAGTTAAAGCTGGTTTGTGGGAACTCACATTGAGTATGCAGGGGGCCCTAAGCAAGATTTGGTTAGGGGGCGGGGACCCCACCCACCTTGCGGGCAAAACATTTTAGTGGCCACCCTCTCTTGGCGGCAGTAGGGCAATTTTTTTTTTTTGTTGCAGAAATTCCTTCTTGACCATGTGAACTTTCATGTGCCTTAATTACAAACTTGTATTGGATCTGTAAATATGAATATAAAATGTTAAGTTATGAGCCTAGTTTAGCCAAGGAGAAAGCACTGAGCTACAGTGCCTTCTGAATGTTTTCAACCCCCTTCACTTTTTCCACATTTTGATTCATTACAAAGTGGGATTAAAATGGATTCCATTGTCATTTTTTGGCAACGATCTACACAAAATATGACTTTCAAGTCTTGCCATAGCAATTGTCAAGCCAAAACTGTAACTAGGCCACTCGGGAACATTCAATGTTGTCTTGGTAAGCAACTCCATCCAAAGCCTAATGAATAACTTCACCATGCTCAAAGGGATATTCAGTGTCTGCTTTTTCTTTTTTATCCATCTACCAATCGGTGCCCTTCTTTGCGAGGCATTGGAAAACCTCCCTGGCTTGAAAGTCACTACTCGACTGAGAGACCTTAAAGATAATTGTACAGTGTGTGTGGGGGGTAAGGGGTGGGACAGTCATTCAAAAAAATGATGTTTACCACTATTATTCCATGCAATTTATGTGATTTGTTCAGCAAATGTTTTACTCCTGAATTTATTTAGGCTTGCCATAACAAAAGGGGTTATTGACTCAAGACATTTCAGCTTTTCATTTTTAATTCATTTGTATTATTACGGGATGCTGTATGTAGATTTAGTGAAACAAAATCGCAATTTAAACTATTTTAAATTCAGGCTGTAACACAAAATGTGGAAAAAGTCGAGGGGATTGAATACTTTCAACTCATTGAAAGACAGGATTATGGATGGGGTTGACCATGCATTTATATGTTCATTCTTAAAGTGATGGGTGGCGCTAAGGCTTAAGAGGGTGTGAACTATGCTGAATGGGTGTAAACCAAAAATATTTAAATTTCACTTAAATTTGACATAAGCCCCCATAGAGCAATCTGGTCACATATCTGAGTGAGAGTTTCCAACTAAATCGTAGGTGCACCCTGGAGGTCAGGCCCCCTGGGCACATGCCTGGTCAGTAATTCATCATGATTACAAGTTTTAGATAGCTGGCTAGACTAAATTACCTAGCAAAAATAAACAATAAAACTGTTTTTTGGTTGTAGTGGCTTGTGAGTTTTTTCTTATTGGCCCATTTCCTGTATAATTTTTAGCTATAGTACATGACCTATTACACATTTTGGGGGAATTTCACTCTCTACCCTGAGTATTTTTAAGGTTTATTAGATGGGAATGATGGGGAGATAAATAGGTGGGAGACGCAGTATACAGTGATTAAACCCTGGTCTCCAGTGGGGAGGGATTATGTTCTGTATGGGAGTGTTACCCACTCAACACGGCTCTGCTCTCTCTTTCACCTTATTACTGTACTTTCTCTTGTCATTTTACACGAAAGAACAGTTATTATATAGAATGGTTCTCAATACGCCTGAGAGATTCTAATTGTCATCAAACAGTGAGTAATTCCCTGTCATCAGTGACCTAAACACCACACCGCAGACACATCCACTGTGACAGGAGTCAAATGTTTGTGCATTCCTGACAGCCAGAGCTGAGATTACTAAAACAAACTACACATGAGTTTATCAGCTAATCATTAACCCTCTCAACATTGTTCTGGGGTGAAGTTTCCCCTTAGGTACAGATCTAGGATCATTTTCCCTTCCCACAATCCTAACCTGAACCGTTAGTGGGGAATATGCAAAACGGACCCAAGATCAGTGTGTCTAGGCAGGGGCAACGTCGCCCTACTCCTCATTATTCTCCTGAGCAGTCAATGAGATAACAGGTAACAGGTCCAAACTCTGTCTTCAGAGGGATTAAGCTGTACATGAAAGGCATACCTGCATACCAGGCAGCCTATCCCCCACCTCAGGCAACAGAGGTCAGTCGCTATAAAAGCCAGAACAACATGGTCTGGCTATTAAATCATTTATCTAGGATCAGCTTACCCTCCCCCAATCCCAACCTTAACCATTAGTGGGGGGGGGGGGTAAATGCTAAACTGACCCCAAATCAGTGTCTAGAGGCAACATCACCCTACTACCTAATAAACACTACACAGAGAGGGGACTAGAAGCAATCTGTAAAATACCACAGGAAGGAAGACTTGAGGCGGAACTTGTACATGTGTGTGTAATTTAGTGTGTGTGTGTGTTTAGTTTAGTTTGATTATGTGTAGCAGTCGGTTGGGCCTTGATGATTCTGACTGAAAGCCAATCTCAGCCTAAATCGCAGGGTAATGATTAAAGGATGGAGCTCTAACGTGTGCATGCACTATGATTAAAGACGTGGATGTAAACAATTGCAGCTGGGGGCCCCTGGCTTTAACTGTGGACCTGGAGGGAGTGTTACAGTGTATCCAAGAAATCCTACAGTCATATATATGCCATTTAGCAGACGCTTTTATCCAAAGCGATTTACAGTCATGCATCCCGGGAATCGAACCCACCAACCCTGGTGTTACAAGTGCCATGCTCTACCAACTGAGCTAGAAAAGACCACAGAATTACAGCCAGCCATTCCCTCCACCAGTCTGAGGATATATAAGAATCCCTGTGATATCCTATGTTCCGTACCACATCAGTTTAGTCTACTTTCAGGGGGAAAAAAGACAATTGAATATCTTCATATGAAGAAGAAAAAAAAAATATATACACATTTTTCTTTTTTACTCTGTCGGGGTCTCAACTTACGCCTGAGATGGAATAGAGTTGGAATAGCAGAATACACAAGGTGCAATTTCTCATATGTCATGTCAGTCACTGATAGTCTGTCAATTCTATACCAGCTAACATTTTCTAGAATGCCAAGTTAGTTTAGTGGCCAGCTATCATGGTCAAATTACCCGCCATGGGGCCCCCATTGATTTTGTCAGTCTCACTCAGACACCGTATTAAAAACGGCAATCATTATCCCTACAACACATGGCAAATGTGTAGAATTGCACGAAATTAACTCTAAAACTAGATGTGGTTATGGATGTGGGTACGCAGACCCGCAAGAAACTGTGGCCCCTCGATGAGTTCAGATTTTTTGCGGCCCCCACCCCCATCAATATAAAAAAAAGGGCTAGATGGTGGTTTTAGCAAGAGAATAAAGTGACACGCTTTATTGCAGTGGGAGCTCAGAGATTGACTGTGCTGTGCATCATCAGGTCCTAGCTTGTCTCTGGACTATCTACCTTTGGCCAAAGCACATAGGAACCTGGTCAAAAGTAGTGCACTATAATGGGGATTAGTGCGCCATTTGGAACACTTGCTGTCCTGCCAGGGTTATCACGCTTGGCCTGTGTGTCTGTAACCCTACAACCTTGGTTATCTGTCAGAGGGTCATTGACCTGAACAATATGGCCACTGAGGCAGTGGAAGAGGCAGAAAAGCATGCTAGCTTCTCTCTGTACTGCGCATAACTGAACTCTTAAGTGTTGTGTTGTCTGGACTTTCAGCAATGAAGATTTAACAAGGGTGAGTATATTGCATGTGTGGTTCTCACAGGCAAACATGGGCATGCACACACGTACACACATGTACACACACAATGCTAATCTCTGGGGAGTGATTGATAGGCTCAGGGGACACCACATTAGCCGCTTGGTTGTGACTAATGGTTTGGGAAATTGCCCTAATTAAACTACACTTTTGATTAACCGAACAAAACATATTTTTCCCGAGCACAGGTGGAGCACAGGTGGATAGTCTGGCCCTGTAAAATACTGACAATTTCATGCCAGCATAGCCTGAAAATATTTGTCGTATCTCAGATTGTTTTGGCAATTTTCACATCGAAACTTAATTGGGAGGAAGCATGTTTGAGGAAGCATGTTTGACATTCTTTTTAAATTTACATCACAAATGATTTGAGAATACCATGATGAAAGTGGCCATTTTAGACCCTTTTAGAACTATACATGCCTCCTGTAAGATCCTATTATCCGTACATGATACAGACAACATCTTGGTGTTATTATACTCCTAATAGTGTGCTCTAACAATTCATCATGATTTTTTTCTTCAATGGCTTGTGATACAACTGTAAAAAGCATGTCAAACCTCCTGCCTCCCAGGGAAGTTTCTATGTGAGAAATACTAGAATAATCTGAGATACCAAAATAATGTTCCAGCTACACTGGCGTGGAATCTCCCGGTAGAGCACCACACCAGTCAGCACAAACATAAATACACCAGACAAATCTGTTAGCAGTTTTAGACTTTAGATTTTCAGACCGGTCTTCAAGCCAAGCCGGGAGTGTCCGTCATTGAGCAGCCAAACACCATTTTAGGAAAATCTGATGTTTCCTTTCAGCAATCAATATATCTATTATATAAACCATTGAGGAAAGTTGAGGGTCCCAATTCATGTTCCGCCCATTCAGCTCTTACTCAGTCTCTGAGGTTAGGAGGAAGGGTGTGTATGACGTCATGGCAGTACAGAGGATAGTCTTGACTGTGTCTGTGTCCCAAATGGCACCTTATTCCTTATGTAGTGCCCTACTTTTGACCAGTGTCCATAGGGCTCCCCATAAGGCTCTGGTCAAAAGTAGTGCACTATATACGGGATAAGGTTCCATTTGGGATGCAGACTGTGTTTATTTAAAGAGAGACTGGGCCAGGCCAGTGTGTTAAACATATTCAACAAAACCAGAGAAAGAGGAGGCAGGGAGATATGGAGAAAGAGAGAGTGAAAATAAGGGCACTGAGGGGAAAGAGTAAGGTTGAAGGAGGGTGTGATGTCATGTCAACCCAGTAGTGCCTGGTGTGAACCCGGTCCACTCTGCTCTCGAATAACAAACCTTCTTCTTGGTTCCTATAAGTGGACAATTGATAAGCCAGTGACAGAGGTCCCTATAAATGGACAGCACTTTCCACTTCCTGATAAGTAGCGATAGTCCGCTGTGCACGCTAAAGACCAGTCCAGGACAAAAGAGGAGCAGTGAGCCAAGTATGAGCCAAAGATATCCCAATGTGATCCATGGTAAAGCAGCATCCAGTCAGGAACATATGACAAGCGAAATGCCCTCTAAGGGCAAACATTGAAACATTCCAGCTGACAGAATAATGATTTTAAATATAAGTTATTACTATAATAACAAGTGAATGGCGGGGTACTGACACTTAATTTCTCAGAGTCTCCGAGTGCATGCTTCGCACACGGGTTGAAACAGTGACTCCGATCCAAAGTCTCTCCTTGTGGCTTCACAGCCAGGATCAGGCCCCTTCCCCATTGGACTCCCAGACCAGAACATGCAGAGCTGCTCTGTAAACCAGTGAGTCATACAGAGCTGGATTCAGAAAAAGAGACGCAACCCTCATAAATGTTATGGAGTGTGCTTCCAGCTCCCTTATTCCCAGCTGTGGACCTCATCGGAGTCCGGTTGAGTTCCCCTGGGCCCATGTTTACACTAGCTATCTACAGTGACCAAGGATATGGGGGTTCTGAACTCTCAGATGACCATGAAACAGCACGGCTAGTCCTAACAAAAATATAGTTATTTAGTTATTACAGAGTATAGGTCTTCACGGGTTCCAAAAAGTTGAACCCGGACAGACCCGAGGGCAATCAGACCAGATTGGACCAGTGACAAATAAATGACATTCATCAGCCAAGTTGCTCTTCTGGTTAATGAATAGGTCTTTACATGTTGTCTAAACCTTCTATAAGTCAATAAATGCACCTTATTAGCGTACAATAAACATGCAGAGCTGTGGTCACATAGACTCGATGACAATCAAACAGGAACCAAACTGGACCAGAGGGACTAAATAGAATGTTGGGCCTGGGTCGGGTATATCGGTTCCAACTGGACCTGTCAAGACCTCTACTACAGAGATAAGGAGCCCGCCTACACACGTTAATAATCCCTTAAAGCCCAAGCATTGCTCGACACAAACTGAGTCTATTTAAAATAACCATGTTCAATCAGTGCTGCCTCTGAGTCAAAACCCTGGGAGATTGAAATCCAGCTTCCCGTTGCCCTTAGTTCTCACAAAGAAACTAGCTAGGTTTACATTCAATTTGTGACAGATTTTCATGACAATATTCTAAAACGAGCACAAAACAATATGTACATTTTCCCACCAGGGGTGTTTCCATCAAACTGGCTAGTTGCGGATAAAAAGCTGTGCGTCATGACGTAACGCACATAGAAAGCACTTAGTCATCTAACTTTTTATTTTAAAATAATAATAATAAAGTTCTATGTGTTTCCATCCTGTTTTTATCTCTGTCGATGGTTTTGGCACAAAGTCTGTGATAAACAACGAGGGGTCGGCGGGGGGAGGGGCACATATATTTTGTAGTAATGTTCCAATCACTCAAATATCACATTAATACACGTTAGACATGGCAAAATGTATATAATTGCAAGAAAATTAGCTTTCGAACTGCAAAATGTTCTCTGCACCCCATGACAAATGTGTAAAATTGCAGGAAATACATGGTAAACCTTCTAAATGTTTCTCTCTGCCACCAAGAGGGGTGTGAACAGTTTGTGTCATGAACAGTGCTTGTACCAATAGAAATAGATGTGGTGGCAGGCACGCAGGGGATGTAAAGTTTACCAACAAATTTGCTATTTCCATCAGGCCTGTCGTGACATTTTTTGTCCGACGTACATAAAAAGGTTGGATGGAAACCTGGTTAGAGACATACACTAACAGGTCCTACATTAAATACACATTACTAGGCACGATTTAAATCAACAACCTTAAGCACCCCAAATGGGCTCCAGCTGCAGCTCTGAGATTTATCTTACTAGCACCATTTGATTGTAATTTTCAATTTGTGCTACTGGAACACCTTGATGATATATACTGTGGTGTAACCAGTACGAAACTAACTTAGCAGGAGAGCACTGACGTGGGGGAAGTGTAGGTTTAAGAACAAATGAGAGGTATAACCTGGATAATTGGAATACTCATGCACATTTTAAGCAAGCAAAGTGGTCAATCTTATTTAATCTTTAGCCTAATAAACTGTGTATGACTTTCTAAGTTGTAGTGGTAGGAAAACAAAGCATCGCGACTGCAAGTTTACTTCGACATGATGGTTATTGTGACTCCTGTTTGCCACATCTTCAATTTAAGCCAAGAAGACGGTGTGTGCCCTCAGACATGGAGGGAGGCAAAGGTCATTCCACTACCCCAGAGCATCAGAGCACACTATTAATTGTTAAAACAGCCAACCAATCAGCCTGTTACAAATTTTGGGAAAACATTTGTTCAAATGCACATTATTTTACAGAAAACAAGTTAACAACAGACTTTCAACATGCTTATAAAGAAGGGCACTCCACATGCCTGGCACTGACACAAATTACTGATGATTGGCTGAAAGAAATTGATAGTAAGAAGACTGTGGGAGCTGTTTTGTTAGACCTCCTCAGTGCCGCTTTTGATTTCATTGATCATAACCTATTGCTGAAAAAACTTAGGTGTTTGCATTCTCTGCCTTATTATGGATTGAGAGTTACCTATTTAATAGAACACAGAGGGTGTTCATTAATGGAAGCCTCTCTTATGCAAATTCGGTTGAGTGTGGTGTACCGCAGGGCAGCCAACTAGGGCCATTATTGTTTTCTGTTTTTACAAGTGACCTTCCACTGACTTTGAATAAAGCCTGTGTGTCCGTGTATGCTGACTACTCAACAGTATACACGTCGGCTGCAACAGTAAAATAACTGAGACCCTTAACATAGAGCTCCAGTCAGATTTAGAATAGGTAACTAAGCAATAGGCTGGTGCGAAATATCAAAAAAACAAAAAACATAATTTTTGGGACAAAACACTCACTCAACGCTAAACCTCATTTAGATCTATTATTGAATGTGGCTATTGAGCAAGTTGAAGAGACTAAACTCATGGAGTGTAACCCTAGATAGCAAGGAGTCATGGTCAAAACATATATACTCAATGGTTGCCAAAATGGGAAGAGGTCTGTCCATGATAGGGCGTTGCTCTACCTTCTTGCCATCTCAGTCGACTGAACAGGTTCTATGGGCCCTAGTTTTGTCACACCTGGACTACTGCTCAGCCTTGTGGTCATCTGCGGCAAAGATGGACATAGTCAAATTGCAGTTTGTCCAGAACAAAGCAGCACGTATCGCACTTAGATGTACATGGAGGGAAAGTGTCATTAACATCCATGTCAGATTTCCTGGCTCAAAGTTGAGGAGAGATTGACTGCATCACTATTGGTCTTTGTGCAAGGTATTGATGTGTTAAAGGTACTGTCTGTTCATGCAGTTGGCACACAGTTTGGACACGGCATGCAACCAGAGGACATGCAACCAGAGGTCTCTTCCCAGTTCCCAGGTCCAGAACAGAGGCTGGGGAATGCACAGTATAAAATAGAGCCATGACTACATGGAACTCTGCCATCCCAGGTAACTCAAGCTATCAATAAAACCTGTTTTTTTTTAAACCGATGAAAGAACACCTTACTGCACAATGGGGACTGTGAAGAGACACATCCATTTTATTTATCTTGTTTTGTAATTTGCACTGTATTATACCTAGATAATGTGTGTATGTACTGATATGTAGGCTGTGTGTGACATTTTAAATGTATTTCAGTACTTGACTAATAATGTTCTGTGCTTAGTAAAATGTCATGTTTCATGTGGACCCCAGGAAGAGTAGCTGGTGCTTTTGCAGCGGCTAATGGGGATCTTAATAAATACCAAATCTCTGTGTCAAGTCTTACCAGTGTTCTCAGGACTGGTGGTTAGATGATGGAGGTCCTGGGTGATGACTGAGAAGTGGTCCTGGAGGTTCTGATATGTTCCCTTCAGTCCTTCGATGTCCTTGGTGTGGGCAAGCAGGGTGTCGTTGATCTCGCTGACACAGTTCCACAGGCCGGTCACGTGCTTGTTCAGCCCCTCTTTGATCCTGTGCAGGCTGCTGGAGATGGGCTCCAGCCTGCTGCACATGTTATCCAAGCTGGCAACCCGGCCATCTACAGTTGTAACGTCCAGAGCTACACCCTCGGTCCTGTTCCTGCAGTGGTCTGCCTCGGACCTCACCTTCTGTCCCAGTTCCTCCAGCCGGGCCCTTAGCTCCTCTCTCTGGGCCAGGTGGAGCTCCAGCAGGTTCCTGGCATCATGGGCCGGTCCCACGCTGCTCTGGCAACAGGTGTTCAGTTGCTGGAGCTCCAGGGACTGCCGGCTGAGAGATACACCCAGGGCCGATAGAGAGCCCTCTTGTCCTCCAATACGTTCGCTGAGAGCTCCCAGCTCTCCACGCACATCTTTAAGATGAGCACTGAGAGAGACACCCAAGTCTGACAGAGAGCCTTCCTGCACTCCAATACGCCCACCGAGAGCTTCAAGTGCTTCTTCCACACCTGCAAGACTGGCACTGTGGTTCCGAAGCTGCCCTTGGAGCTCCAGGGACTGCTGGCTAAGAGAGAGCCCCAGGGCTGACAGGAAGCCCTCCTGTCCTCCCATACGTCCTTTCAGAGCCCATAGCTCTTCCTGCGTATCTGTAAGACTGGCGGTATGGTTCAGGAGCTGCCCTTGGACAAACTCCTCCATGTCTCCAAGACTAGCTGAGTGGCCTTTCATGCTAGACTGCATGGTGTCTAGGCTGGTTTTATAGACCTGGAGGTTATTTTGAATGCTCTCTATGGCCAGTTGGTCAGACTTGCACTCTGTAGAGCACAGCTGGTCAAGGGCATTGAATCTGTCCTCCAGAGCCTGAACGCTGGTCTTGTGAGAGGTCACCTCACCCGGCAGTGCCTCCAGCACAGCCTGAGGCCTAGATAGGGGGCTGCTTATCTCCACCAGTAGACTGGTGACCCGGTCCTCCATGGAGCTCATCCTGTCCTCAATGGCCTTCTTCAGGTTCGTAGCCCCCTCTGCCCACTCTCTCCTCAGCTTCTCCTCTAGGAAGAGGCTGTGCACTTCCACGCTCCTCTCTGACATGTTTAGATGGGCCTCCAGCTCTTCCACATGGGGCAGGAGTTGGTCAGGCTCGGGCTTCTTCTCTAGGCTGGACTGGAGTCTCGGCTGGGCCCCGGAGACCCGGAACAGCTCCTTCTGCAGCTCCTGCAGACCTGGTGGGGTTCCGTCTCCCCTAAGCAGACCAGGCAGCTCATTCTTGAGGTCCTGGATCTCCTTGCGGAGGTCCATCTCCTTGGACTCGAGGAGCTCGGTCAGGCTGAGGTAGCTGTTCTCCTGGAACTCAGACTGCTCCTGCACTGACAGAATCTTATAGTCACACGAGTTCTTCAAGTCCGACATCTTGATCTCCATGCCCTCCATCATCTCGTCCCTTAGGGCGTGAAACTTTGCATCCACGTAGGCGCGCAGGGCCGCGTCATTGGCCGGGGAAGCCGGAAGGGGTGTGGCCAGAGGGGCCTGTGTGGCCTCCATTAGCAGACGTAGCTGTCCGTCATGGTGGTTGACCCTGGAATGGAGGTCATCCAGGGTGTTGCTCTTGGTGTTGAGGGTGTCTGTGAGGTTGTTGATCTTGTTTGTGAACTCGTCCATGTCCACCATTTTGTACTCCTTTTCCAGGGAGAGGTCCTGCAGAAGCATGCTCTGCTGCTCGCCACGCACGCTTTCCGGCTGCCGCAAGTTGTTGAGCAGCGTGACCAGCATCTTGCTGGCGTCCTCCTGCAGATCCACCCTCAGGTTGGCAGACAGGCTGGTCATGGCTGCCTGCATGTCCAGGACCTGCTGTGACAGACGCTGCACCTCCTCCTCCATCTGCTGTGTCGTTTGACTCCCTCCCTGGCTCGCCACCTGGCCACTCACCCCCCCCTGGCCTGTCTGACCTTCTGGCTGCCCCTCTGCCCCCCAGGGGTGGCCACTCTGACCCCACGCCTGCTGCCCCGGACCTACAGAGGGAAAATCCAATGGTTAGGATAAACCCGCTTTTCTACTAGGGAACCGATATTTATTATTGTGGGTTAAATCTATGCTTTACATTACTACAGTAGTAGAGTAGTGAAAAACATTCCTAAACTAATCATATGACCAGACTAGCATACTAGTTATGTATGGGTTGTGGGTCAGGTATGTGTCTCTAAAAGGTGAGGTAGGTTTAAGCAGCTCTCTTACCCTGTGTCTCTGCGATGTGTCCAGGGGCAGGAGGCGGGTTGGACTGAGGCCCCATGACTGTCTGACGGGACGGTACACCTTTCAGGTCTTTGCAGTCATGACCCTGGTACCCTGGACAGCACCTCCACTCCAGCTCTGTCACCAGCTTATAGCCAACCTTATACATGGGGCGGAATTGGGTTCGATACCTGGAAAAAGGAAAAGGTAATATGGCAAAGAAAGTGATGACCTAAATGTGCATTCACACTTTTTTTCACACACAAGACAATCTAGCAATTATGTTCACAACATAAAACCCCCTCAATGTTATTCTCCACTGAGCTTCTGCTTTCAAAGTTTCAATGGACATTTCCTAAATGTGAGTAATGTGAGCAATGCTTTGCCAAGTTACAACTTACGCTTGAGCAGTGACCCCTCTCGGGAGAGCAGTACAGGCCTTGGAATCCCAGCAGTAAAGATCTGTTTATGACAACAGCCTCCAGATGGGCTAGCTAGCCAGTCACACTCCTAATGCATCATGCACTCCTTTTAACGCTGCGTAATATTTTCCACCATTTACACCCTGTCAAATGTGGAGCCACGCTTCGTCACTGGCCCCAGGACATGTTTCCCAACACGATGCTCAATAATAACACATGAAAGCAGCCAACCCAGGGAGAAATGTGTCAGATGCCTCTGACTGATGTTGCGGGGGGGCGTAACTGTGCCATGTGTGCCAATACAAAGCAGATGATTAGCGTTTTCATCATAGCTGCACAATCTTTAAGTCCCCTCATCTTCCATAAGGCTCAATGGGATCACGGACATGTTTCTTGTCCCAGACAGTGACAAATAGACCATAACGGATCAGTCAATCAATCTCACGGGTTCGTCATAAACATCTAAATCACTTGCAGATGATCTGTCATAAATACGGAATAATCTGAGGATCTGAAAGGGTGAATGCAGATTACAGAAGATAAGATTAATACAGAGGATAACTACACCTACTCAGTGCTTGTGACTCTCTGCTGCTGTAGTGCAGTGATAAACTAGCCGATGGAGATCATGAATACAGTAGCCGACATTAACAGCTGACCAGTTATTTTCTTTGCTGATATTATAAAGCACTTTACACAAGTTTATTCGGAATGCCAATAAACAATGCAATCATGTGATGGTGTTTTAAATACTAGGCAGATGATGGGACAATGGTCATGGATCCTAAACATTATTGGTTGATATGTGGAAGTATTCTTAACATTCAAAGTAATCAATAGTGTTCAAAGTCAACTTTCTTTAATGATGTTGAGTCACTGCTGTAACACCGCTCTCGAGACCAATAAAAATAGCAGCACCCCACCCTCTCGAGCGAGCCTCTTGGGCCACTTACATCACTTGTTGCGCGCAGTTGAGTTGATGCATCTGGCAAGGCGCAGACTCCGGCTGCACAAAGCTCTCGGTGCCACCCACGACCGCATAGCTCACGTTCTTGTGCACGACGTATGCACACCAGTTTCTGAAAAATGGAATTATTGAGTCACACAAAATGACGAAAACAATTCAGCCTATGAAAGAGGAATGGTGAAGTCCTTGAAGTAAAATAATCTAGTCATTATATAGGCCTACCATAAATGTGTTGATTTCATTATTCTATTAAATTGCAGTGACATTTTTATTGAACTTTTTGTTGTTGTTGCCATTGGCCTATTTTAAAAACAAATAACGTGTAAGCCCATAAGTATGTGCTTTTTTTGTTCTAATTTCAATGAAAAATAAATAAATATATATTTCAGCATAGGCCTGCAGTAACAATAAAAAGCCATAAAACAGGTAAATACTCTAGACAATTTAGACTATTGGAGTCTCCAATAATATAACCATACATTATCAGTCAAAACAATAGACAAATGTCTCTGATTATACATACAGTACAAACAACTATGAAAACTTCACTCACTTATTCCTCTGTCGTTGTTCTGAGCCAGAGTATGCGCTTCCCTGGAACATGTTATACCGTGACGGCGTTCCATTGATCAATGGAAAGGTGAGCAATAAGGGAAATAAGGCACTTTTTAAGACGAATCCGGTGGGAAGGCACTTCATTTTAATACAACGGAAAAAAAGTAGACAAATATTAAACATGTAAGCATTGAGGTTAGACGTTTTGGTCCCTCTCCTAGCAGCAACTCGAAAGGCTGATAATGCAAACTTTCTTCCAGGGTATAGCAGCCTGTGACGTGATGTTCGGGGTACAGCGAACCCCCTTCACCAGCGCTCCTCACTCCCAGAGAGTAAAATGCGCTCCCAGTAGAACAGTGATTAAATCGCGTTTCGTAGTTTCCTCACTCATCTGCTTCAGTTTGTATCGGAGATCATGTTCCCTGCTTTCTTGAAAAATACTTGAATGTGGTTGACTGCATGCATGCAACTCTAGTGACAAAGTCCCCAAAGGAACGCTTTCATATCCAGCCCACTGGATAATGCAATACAGTGCTTTACACCAGGTTTTCCCAAACTCGGTTCTGGACCCCCCGCTTGGCAAACATGTGAGAGTGTCAGACTAGCATCACTTTATTGTAAGTGATAAATCTTGTAGCAAACATGTTTTATTGATATGCGGGTGTCATATGACCATCACCTTCAGATCGGCGGGGACACTGACTAAAGTACTACTCATACAAAACTTCGAACAAAACCTAAAGACAGTTTTTAGAATATGCCAAATGATTGAGTGTGCATTGACATGAGATCATAGTGTTATAGATACATTTGATTGAGTGTAATTTTAGACGTAAATTTAACCGAATAAAAAACGAGTTGGCGCACACCCAGAAAACACATTCTATGTGTAAGGTGCGAACAGCGAAAAATCTATAAACTAAAGAAATAGTCGCACACTTCATATAAAGTCTTATATATCAATTTATTCTTTCTCCAGCTTATCAGCGTACACCCAATATGTTCCCACTGTTGATACTTATTATGCATTATAGTTTAACCAAAAAATTACATGTAACAAAACCAAATGAAATAAGTAACAATTAAATGTGAAATAATTTGTTTAATTCTATGTTGATGCTAATATTAAATTGTTTCCATATAAGAGCCTAATAAACTCAGCCAAAAAATAAATGTCTTCTCACTGTCAACTGCGTTTTTTTCCAGCAAACTTAACGTGTAAATATTTGTATTGGTGGCATTGTCATGCTGAAGGGTCATGTCACGATGAGCCTGCAGGAAGGGTACCACATGAGGGAGGAGATCGTCTTCCCTGTAAAGCACAGCGTTGAGATTGCCTGCAATAACAACAAGCTCAGTCCGATGATGCTGTGACACACCGTCCCAGACTATGACGGACCCTCCACATCGATCCCGCTCCAGAGTACAGGCCTCGGTGTAACGCTCATTCCTTCAACGATAAAACCATCATCAAATCAGACCATCATCCCTGGTGAGACTTACCCACGACCTGTCAGTGAAGAACACTTTTTGCTAGTCCTGTCTGGTCCAGCGACGGTGGGTTTGTGCCCATAGGCGACGTTGTTGCCAGTGATGTCTGGTGAAGACCTGCCTACCAACAGGCCTCTACAAGCCCTCATTCCAGACTATTGAGGACAGTCTGAGCACTGATGGCGGGATTGTGCATTCCTGGTGTAACTCGGGCAGTTGTGGCCATCCTGTACCTGTCCCGCAGGTGTGATGTTCGGATGTACCGATCCTGTGCACAGTCTTAGGTGTCTCGCAGTACGGACATTACAATTTATTGCCCTGGCCACATCTGCAGTCCTCATGCGTCCTTGCAGCATGCTTAAGGCACGCTCACACAGATGAGCAAGGACCCTGGGCATCTTGATTTGTGTTTTTCAGAGTCAGTAGAAAGGCCTCTTTAGTGTCCTAAGTTTTCATAACTGTGACCTTAATTGCCTACCATCTGTAAGCTGTTAATGTCTTAACTACCATTTCACAGGTGCATGTTCATTAATTGTTTATGGTTCATTGAACAAGCATGGGAAACAGTGTTTAAAGCCTTTACAATGAAGATCTGAAATTCTTTGGATTTTTACAAATTATCTTTGAAAGACAGGGTCCTGAAAAAGGGACTTTTTAAAATGCCATGAATTATTGCTTAACAGTTTCACACAATTCTAATTAACTTAATCACGACACACCCCTCACTATTAACATTGGTTGCACTAATTACACCGTCCACATAACCTGGTTCATGCATTCATGACATTACCCTGAAGAAGGCAGTGATGCTGAAACATTGGTGATTTACCCAATAAATTACTGTGAGTTCATATATGGTGTGTGCGACTCTTTATTTTTATAGTTTGAGGTCACTTTAGCATCAGTCAGCCAAATACGGATTCATTCAAAACATATCGTAGAATTTTCACAAACACACCTAATTCCTAAGTGAAAACACATTTATAAACAATTTATAAAATATTTTTTTAATAAAAAAATAAAATAATCTTTGTACATTGTCCAAAACCTACCTTCCCCTCTCAAAACACAGTTAATTGTAAACTGGACAAAAAGTAATAAAGTTAATCTAAATACCGGTCGCTTCATATTGCTGCCATCTACGTTTAAATGTGTAAAAAAAACACCAACCATCTGAACAAATGAATGAAAATGCATGAAGAGACTAACTCTTCAGACTCAGACATGATGTAGATGGCATGGTACAACACTCTGCTGTACATGTCAAATGGAATTGAAAACGGACATTTATGTTGCTCAAAAAAAGGGAAATCAATAGTCTTGTTTTAATAACTTCCGCCTCGTCCTCTTGGTTACCATACCGGACGATTCTCCGGCCTTGTCAAGACTCCGTTTCACCCCAATGGCGGAAGGCGTCCGAACTGGAGTACTGGCTGTACAAAAACACAACCGACAACATACCTTTCACATTTAAAAAAAATAGCAAAGTAAATCCCTCACAGATTAAAAGAAAGCGACAGGAAAATAATGTAGGGGTCACCTAACAATGCTCTTTAGGGCCTTGGGTGTGAGAAATGTGCTTTAATATTTGAAAAAAATAATAAGCACAGTGTCAAATGTACCCCTCATCATATACACGTACCAAGCTTTGTCTCGATGTCTTTGAGCTGCTTCTCCTGCTCATCCATCTCCTCTTCTTTCTGCACCATCTCAGGTGACTTCAGGTATTGCATGTGGCCGTCAAAGTCCTCCTGCACCTGTCTGCTCTTTTCCATGGCCAACCGGTACTGCTGGAGCAGGTCTGCAAAAAGGGGCAAAGACATTTTTTTTTACCCCTTTTTCATGTTATCCAATTGGTACTTACAGTCTTGTCCGTATGGGAGTTGCAGCCATGAGACTCGGGAGAGGTGAAGGCCGAGAGCCGTGCGTCCTCTGAAACACAACATGCCCACTTAACCCGGAAGCCAGCCACACCAATGTGTCGGAGGAAATACTGTACACATGGCGACCGTGTCAACGTGCACTGCGCCCGGCCTGCCAAAGAATTCGCTAGTGCGCGATGGGACAAGGACATCCCTGCCGGTCAAACCTTCTAACCCAGATGACGCTGGGCCAATTGTGCGCTGCCCCATGGGTCTCCCGGTTGCGGCCCGCTGCGACAGAGCCTGGACTTGAACCTAGAATCTCTAGTGGCACAGCTAGCACTGCAATTCAGTGCCTAAGATCACTGTGCCACTCGGGAGGCCTTTGTACATTTACACTATAAATAAATAAAAATATATATATAAATAAATAATAATTTAAATAAAATAATTATATATATATAATTTAAATAAAATAATAATATATATGATACTATACTCCGAAATGCACAAAGTAAAAACCCAGTTACAGAAGTAAAATCCAGTCACTGACCAATCTGGCCCATAAAGGTGTGGTAGTCCTTTGGGAGGGGTGCGCCGAACACCTGGCCACGCAGTCTCTCTATTGGAGGGGCTTTGTTCTGCAAGCCCCCAAACTTGCCGTTGCTGCGGATCCTATCGCCCTGCCGAGTCAGGAGGGTGGGGCATGGCACCTTGCTCTGGACCACCTGGCCAAAACAAAAAACAACAAGACCCAATTCTCAAAACAGGAAAAAAACTGACTGGACTTTAGGACAGGTTTCTGGACCACCCATACAAAGACACTAGACCTGCTTCACAAATAGAGCACTATTCCCTATTTAGTACACTACTTTCCACCAGGGCCCGGGCCAAAAGTAGTGTACTAAATAGGGAATATGGCTGAAACTAAGGGACCAACCTACCTAAATTTGTCCAACAAACTCATATTTTTTACATTTAGTTGCAAAACGTTTTGAAAGTTTGCTGCGGTCTCCGCCTAAATGAATAAACCCCTGAATTTGTGCAATACAAACTAGTTTGTTGAAAACGGTTACTGTCCAGAAACATTTAGCTATAGTGTGCACTAATGAATACACCCCAGATCTCCCAGGCAAAGGCTTTAAACTAGAACACTAATTGGCCAGGGTGTTACAGATGGCTTGGTTAAGGCAGCATGCCTGGCCTGACTCACCCCCTTCCTGTAGTGGTTAGCAGAGTCCAGGTCATCCGTCAAAATGGTGTCTCCAAGGAGGTTGCCGAACACTGCAGGGAACAAGAGATGATTATTTAAAGGCTAGTTACATACGTATTCACCAAACTACTACCAGAGTATTACCTGAAACGGATCACTAAAGCTCCTACTTTTACTGAAACATGTTCCATTATTTGGCTAAAGACAGGGGGGTGTATGATATCATACAACTGCTTCTATAGAGGGTAAATAAACTCAGGTTCTTAAAAGGTTTTTATCTGGAGGCGGAAAAAAACGCACACCTGTTTAGGCGAGGTGCTGGCTAGCGGAATAGAACACTTAATAAAAAATAAAAAAAGTTCTGTTGAAGTTCTGTTGGTTATTAGGATATTCAATTATTGCATCTGAGCTCCTAGAGTGTGCGGCTATCCTTTTCTTCTTTAAAAAGGTTTTAACCATTTCAGTATATTTCATGCCCTGACCAAAACCTCTTATAAGCGGAAGCCTGAGAGAAGCATAACATGTAAAGAAAGAACGTAAAACTGTTCCAAGAGCCCTCATTATGAAATCAATCCCAAATCTGGAAATACAGAAATCTAAGAGCAAAAATAACAAAAGTTTAAACATGCATGATGACAATCCTTTAAATTACACAAAACAGCATCATGATGTATAATAATTTTTATAGTGAAAGGCTGGGGTCCAATTTCAGCTCCAGTAGCAGAGCCCCCCCAGGGAGGGATGCCATAACTGCCCCGTGAGGTAAGAGCCTGGGGTTCCGTCTGGAACCGTTTAGCCCCCAAACGCAGGCGGGTGAGAGAGAGAGCGAAGGGCCAGGGGAGGAACTACCCTAACAACCACAAACACACAACTCAGAGTAAGAGTGCTGATCTAGGATCAGGCCCCTGCTCTCCATATCATCTTATTCATTATGATTGAAAAGGCTAAACTGATCCTAGATCACAAGTCTGAGACACTTGATAAACATGGAGAGCAGGAATGAAGAGGCAAAAGCTTCTGGAACTGCACAGAAACAGAAACCACGCATGCTTAGGTACAACTAGACAATTACATTTAAGGGGGGAGGAATATTTGACCCAAAGAGAAATTCTGAAGAAGACTAACTCACCTATGTGGCAGTTCTCTGCATTCTCTGGGAAAATTAGGAGGTCTCGGGCAAACACAGGGTTCCCAATGGGACGAAAGCTGTCCCGACCGTTCCTTATATGGGGCAAGGGTCTGGAAAAGAAACAAGTACAGCCCACAAAAGCATGAACACCTTTGAGAATAATGAAACAGAGCTCAAAGAACCTCACATGACACAGGTCCCAGACTAAAAACTGTAGGAGGCCAACTACTGGAAAGGAAGGAACAATTGCATGTTGTTTAGAGTGTAAAGGTGTGCGTGTGTTCACCTGCTGCTGTTCTTCCTCCAGAACACAGTGTCCAGGGGCATGACCTGCTGCTTCCCCTGGGTGTCGTCATAGATCTTCCGTGCCGCCACCGTTGTCATGGTGACCACACAGTCAATGTCCCCCAAGAGGTGCCAGGAGATGACCGTGGCCACGTCATCGTCCTCCACCAGCGCCAGGTGGCCAATCTACATCAGAGACAGTGGGTGAGATTCTGAGTTACACACCACATACCGTCCTTCACCAATTAACCACTACTTTGGCCCGAAGCATAAGAAAGCTGCAGAGACAGGGTCCGGCTCCCAAATGGCACATGATGGGGAATAGGGTGCCATTTGGGAGCCAGACAGAGTAAAATGTGCTTCATCGGCTTTACTTTTCCCAGGACGTCAAGGTTGCCCCTGAAGGGATCGGGCATGGCGCAGACTCTCCGCGTCTGGAGTTTCATCTTCTCCGCGTCAGCAGTCTTCTGACCGATGACTTTGTCGATCGCTGGGATCTGTAGAAACAGCCATCAAACATTTCAACTTCAGAGTGCACGCATCATACATAGCACAATGACAGGCTTGTGGAAGGGGGGTTGAGTATCTGTGGTCTTTGTGAGTGGGAGAACGTGGGTATAATCCAATACTCACGGACGACAGTTGTGCTACAGCCATGCCATTCTTCCCGAGCTCGGATTTCAAGTGACTCTCCTTGTTGGTGGCGTTGCGCACCTGATCTGAAGCAAGACAAATGTTTAAAACATTGACAGTTTGGCAACCAAACTGGCAGTTTCCATCACTTCCTGCAGCTCAGTTGACATAATTAAGCAATAAGGCACACGAGGCAGTGCTATATCATGAATACAGTCACAGGTCAATGTCGTCGTTTGGCCCCGACAGTTAGAAACATATTAAAATTAAAATAAATTCCATAATTTCATTAAAACATTATCTTGATAAATCAATTCATACAATGTCATTCTTCCACCAGAAAATATAATCCGGACAAAAATCTGGTTGTTAGTTCTTTTGGTCAGACGTGCCCCAGACTTTCATTATTTTTGGATAGTTGCTATGCAAAAGGACTGGTCGTCTGCTCTAAACAAAATGGTTGCTACGCAGGTTGGACAACGTTCTTATCACTTGCTAGCTAGCCAGTCAACATCAGCTATCTCAGTCACGTCAAACATTGAACCTGGATTGATAGTTCACTAGCTGCATTTTCATTTTTTTCCCTACGGGCATTTACTTGCATATGTCCATGATTATAAAACTTGCTATCGCGTCGGGCTGAACAACGGCATTTGCCTGTGACTGTGTTCACGATACAGCACTGCCTCGTGTGCCTTTTAATTTTATTTGTATACACCGTGGCTTGGAACTGCTCGTTCAATCAGCATCCAAACAACCAGTTTTGTAACACGTTTGAAATGCAACACCTACTACTGAGCTCAGTGATGAGTTGCCTGTTGGTGTCAAACAGACTCCTGTAGATATCAACGGTCTGTTTGAGCTGGTCCTTCTTCTTGGTCAGTTCAGACATCTGCTTCCTGTTTTCCACATCTAGTAATGGACAGGAAGACAGTCAGGATCACCTGACACACTGCTCCAGGAGCCAAGAGACTGGCCTTTAAAGGGACATTACACTTTCAAATCTAAACTTCCCTTACATTTTCCGATCTCAAAAGTAGTCTAATGTTGAATCCACGTTCCTAGGCATAGGTTGTGTCGAGTCAGCTGTATGCCTCCATCAAACACGAATGGAAAAGACAAACATCAAATACATTCAGGAATTGAGATAGTGCTCATCTTTTCCATTCATTTGGGATTGAGACACGTAGCTGGATCGCCAAAACAGATGGCCTAGAATGTGGACATTTCTTAACAGTCTACTTTTGAGGTCTGAATTATTATTACGAGTGAAATGCCCCTTTAAGATGGCTGGACACTCATGATCACAGTGTGTCAACCACTTTTAGATGGGAGGCAAAAAATTATGCTATTAAAATGACAAACTGATATTGACGTGATGTCACAATTTAAAAATTAAAACGTATGACCTAACCGTTGTAGAAGCGGAAGGGAAGCTCAAACGCTGCCAGGGGATTTTTGGGGCCATACCCTGGGACCGAAGGTCTGAAGAGCAAGACGTACTCATTCCCATCCTGACCAGGACTGTTCTCCATGATGAACAGATTCTAGAAGTGGGAGAGGAGAGAGAGCGAGAGACAGGTTAAAATATTGTGCGTTTTCAAAAAAACATGAATACAACATCTATATGCAATGCAAACTTATGGTTAGCACACAAATATGTTCTACAAATGCACCACCACCCCACTCACAGTGATTTGGGCCTCTCCATTAGCCAGGCTAAACTGCAGGCTCTTGACTTTGCCCTCAAAGAGAGGCAGATTTTTGTCACTGGAGCCTTTGGAGCTCTTAATGGTCACCACCACTTTCCCACTCAGCTCCAGCCCCGCTGAGTTATTATACATATCCTGGAGGGAAGCAACACAAACCATCAGCCACAGAAATATTATCACTAGAATGGGAACCCCTAGTTTAGTTGATTAATTTGACTATTTAAAAAAACAGGCACACATAAAATTTAAAAGCCATACATGCACATGAATATATTCGAGGATAACTATTCAAGTCAACGATGTCAAATTTCCATGGTCAGAGGTTCTATTTCCTTTCTAGTGACTATTTACAGTGCCTTCGTAAAGTATTCAGACCCCTTGACTTTTTCCACATTTTATGTTACATCCTTATTCTAAAATTGATTCAATTTAAATACACTGCTCAAAAAATAAACAAAGGGAACACTTAAACAACAATGTAACTCCAAGTCAATCACACTTCTGTGAAATCAAACTGTCCACTTAGGAAGCAACACTGATTGACAATAAATTTCACATGCTGTTGTGCAAATGGAATAGACAACAGGTGGAAATTATAGGCAATTAGCAAGACACCACCAATAAAAGGAGTGGTTCTGCAGGTGGTGACCACAGACCACTTCTCAGTTCCTATGCTTCCTGGCTGATGTTCTGGTCACTTTTGAATGCTCACGATGCTTTCACTCTAGTGGTAGCATGAGACGGAGTCTACAACCCACACAAGTGGCTCAGGTAGTGCAGCTCATCCTGGATGGCACATCAATACGAGCTGTGGCAAGAAGGTTTGCTGTGTCTGTCAGCGTAGTGTCCAGAGCATGGAGGCGGGAGACAGGCCAGTACATCAGGAGACAGGCCAGTACATCAGGAGACGTGGAGGAGGCTGTAGGAGGGCAACAACCCAGCAGCAGGACCGCTACCTCTGCCTTTTTGCAAGGAGGAGCAGGAGGAGCACTGCCAGAGCCCTGCAAAATGACCTCCAGCATGCCACAAATGTGCATGTGTCTGCTCAAACGGTCAGAAACAGACTCCATGAGGGTGGTATGAGGGCCCGACGTCCACAGGTGGGGGTTGTGCTTACAGCCCAACACCATGCAGGACGTTTGGCATTTTCCAGAGAACACCAAGATTGGCAAATTCACCACTGGCGCCCTGTGCTCTTCACAGATGAAAGCAGGTTCACACTGAGCACATGTGACAGACGTGACAGAGTCTGGAGGCGCCATGGAGAACGTTCTGCTGCCTGCAACATCCTCCAGCATGACCGGTTTGGCGGTGGGTCAGTCATGGTGTGGGGTGACATTTGTTTGGGGTGCCGCACAGCCCTCCATATGCTCGCCAGGGGTAGCCTGACTGCCATTAGGTACCGAGATGAGATCCTCAGACCCCTTGTGAGACCATATGCTGGTGCGGTTGGCCCTGGGTTCCTCCTAATGCAAGACAATGCTAGACCTCATGTGGCTGGAGTGTGTCTGCAGTTCCTGCAAGAGGAAGGCATTGATGCTATGGACTGGCCCGCCCTTTCCCCAGACCTGAATGCAATTGAGCACATCTGGGACATCATGTCTCGCTCCATCCACCAACGCCACGTTGCACCACAGACTGTCCAGGAGTTGACGGATGCTTTAGTCCAGGTCTGGGAGGAGATCCCTCAGGAGACCATCCGCCACCTCATGAAGAGCATGCCCAGGTGTTGTAGGGAGGTCATACAGGCACGTGGAGGCCACACACACTACTGAGCCTCATTTAGACTTGTTTTCAGGACATTACATCAAAGTTGGATCAGCCTGTAGTGTGGTTTTCCACTTTAATTTTGAGTGTGACTCCAAATCCAGACCTCCATGGGTTGATAAATTTGATTTCCATTGATAATTCGTGTGATTTTGTTGTCAGCACATTCAACTATGTAAAGAAAAAAGTATTTAATAAGAATATTTCATTCATTCAGATCTAGGATGTGTTATTTTAGTGTACCCTTTATTTTTTTGAGCAGTGTATATACATATCACATTTCCATAAGTATTCAGACCCTTTACTCAGTATTTTGTTGAAGGACATTTGGCAGCGATTACAGCGTCGAGACTTCTTGGGTATGACGCTACAAGATTGGCACATCTGTATTTGGGGCGTTTCGCCCATTCTTCTCTGCAGACCCTCTCAAGCTCGGTAAGGTTTAATGCAGAGCGTTGCTGCACAGCTATTTTCAGGTCTCTCCAGAGAGGTTTGATCAGGTTCAAGTCCAGGCTCTGGCTGGGCTACTCAAGGACATTCAGAGACTTGTCCTGAAGCCCCTCCTGTGCTGTGTCTTGGCTGTGTGCTTAGGGTCGTTGTCCTGTTGGAAGGTGAACCTTCACCCCAGTCTGAGGTCCTGAGAGCTCTGGAGCAGGTTTTCATCAAGGATATCAATGTACTTTGCTCTGCTTATCTTTGCCTCAATCCTGACTAGTCTTCCCGTCCCTGCCACTGAAACACATCCCCACAGCATGATGCTGCCACCACCATGCTTCACTGTAGGAATGGTGGCAGGTTTCCTACAGACATGACGCTTGGCATTCAGGCCAAAGAGTTCAATCTTGGTTTCATCAGACCACAGAATCTTGTTTCTCATTGTCTGAGAGTCTTTAGGGGCCTTTTGCCAAACTCCAAGTGGGCCGTCATGTGCCTTTTACTGAGGAGTGGCTTCAGTCTGGCCACTCTAGCATAAAGGCCCGATTGGTGGAGTGCTGCAGAGATGGTTGTCCTTCTCCCATCTCCACAGAGAAACTCTGTCAGAGTTACCATTGGGTTCTTGGTCACCGCCCTGACCAAGATCCTTTCCCCCAATTGTTCAGTGTGGCCCGGGCAGCCAGCTCTAGGAAGAGTCTTGGGGGTTCCAAACTTCTTCCAGTTAAGAATAGAGGCCACTGTGTTCTTGGGGACCTTCAATGCTGCAGAAATGTTGGGTACCTTTCCCCAGATCTGTGCCACGACACAATCCTGTCTCGGAGCTCTAGGGACAATTCCTTCGACCTCATGACTTTGTTTTTGCTCTGAAATGCACTGTCAACTGTGGGACCTTTTATATACAGGCGTGTGCCTTTCCAAATCATGTCCAATCAATTGAATTTACCACAGGTGGACTCCAACCAAGTTGTAGAAACATCAAGGATGGTCAATGGAAACATGATGCACCGGAGCTCAACTGAGTGTCATAGCAAAGGGTCTGAATACTTATGTAAATAAGGTATTTCAGTTCTTTATTTTTAATACATTTGTAAAACAAATTGTCATTATGGGGTATTGTGTATAGATTGCTGAGGATAATACATTAAAAAAATGCATTTTAGAATAAGGCTGTAATGTAACAAAATGTGGAAAAAGGGGTCTGAATACTTTCCGAAGACACTGTATATGGCCTCAGTTAGGCTTGGTCACCAAAAATGATAGAACATTTTAACCATGCAACCATGCTTTGTTTTGCTCTATTGCTTAGTCAAGTTGGCTTTTTTCCCTTCACTAATCCTATGTTTAGTGATTCATGACAATTGCTGGCCAGAGGATCTAATCATCTCACCATTAATTTCAGAGACATGTCCTCCACCAGAGTCCGACTGTCAAGGACGTTGTTGTTAACCACCACTGGGGTTGGTGGCTGCAGGTCTGGGGCCAATTTGACAGGGTCGTTGGGTACAACATTTATGACATACTAGGCAAGGGCAAGAAAGAGAGAGAAGTGATTATCATAGTTCTACAAGTAGCACAAAATAATGACCTATGGGGCCTTTGGACATACAGACCTATGGACATACAGCCACTGGACATGAAAGACATTTCTTCTACATAAGATTAACAGGAGACCAATTTGGAGAGCAGAGACCATATCCACGTGTACGTGTTTCACTCAAAGCCAGTTGGGGGTGTCTGGAAATTAGTTGTCTGTGAGGAGTGGGTTTATGGCTCTAAGCCATCTGGTTGAAGTTGAACTCACCTGGTGACTCCACAGCCCTTTAGTCTTGTCAACACACAGCACAAACTGGATGGTGTACTTCCCGACATGGTCTGGGATGACTTTGTCTCTGTTAGATGAAAATGAATCATTTTACATAAACATCACAGGACTACCTTTGTGTGTTGAATTAAGGTTAATAAAAAATAAAACAATCTTTGTGTTGATACACCATGAAGTGGCCATCACCTCTGACCAGAATATCAGTTACCATTATATGTTCATTTCCCAATAATTCAATGTTTAAATTGCCACCCATCAGGTGATTGCTAACACCGCGGCCACCCGCTTGCTTTGCAATTTGTAGTGTGTCTCTCTAAAGCAATTTTAGGCAGGAGAGGAAATACCCATCTTAGTACAATTACAACTACAATTACCCAGCACAAGCTGGGTACGAATATAAAACTATTGGTTACCTGAAGTGAAAACTGTTCGCCTTTTCGTCTTCCATGGGTTTGCTGCATTTCAGTTGGGCAGCCTTTAAAAAAAAAGCATGAACACAATGAGTATTCTTTATTGCCATCCCTTTTTATGTACGTATGTATGTACGTACGTATGCATGCATGTATGTACACACATTCAAAAGATTGGGGTCACTTAGAAATGTCCTTGTTTTCATGTCCATTAACATCAAATTGATCATAAATACTCGTAGACATTGTTAATGTTGTAAATGACTATTGCAGCTGGAAACGGCTGATTTTTTAATGGATTATTTACATAGGCCCATTATCAGCAACCATCATGCCGGTGTTCCATCATGTTGTGTTAGCTAATCCAAGTTTATCATTTAAAAAAGGCTAATTGATCATAATTTTGCAATTATGTTAGCACAGATGAACACTGTTTTGCTCATTAAAGAAGCAATAAAACTGGCCTTCTTTAGACTAGTTGAGTGTCTGGAGCATCAGCATTTGTGGGTTCAATTACAGGCTCAAAAAGGAAAAAAATATTGAGACTTTTCTTCTGAAACTCGGGTCTATTCTTGTTTTGAGAAATGAAGGCTATTCCATGCAAGAAATTGCCAAGAAACTGAAGATCTCGTACAATGCTGTGTACTACTACCTTCACAGAACAGCGCAGACTGGCTCTATAGAGAGAGCGGGAGGCCCCGGTGCACAACTGAGCAAGAGGACAAGTACATTAGAGTGTCTAGTTTGAGAAACAGACACCTCAGAAGTCCTCAACTGGCAGCTTTATTAAATAGTACCCGCAAAACACCAGTCTCAACGTCAACAGTGAAGAGGTGACTCCGGGACACTTGCCTTCGAGGCAGATTTGCAAAGAAAAAGCCATATCTCAGACTGGCCAATAAAAAGAAAAGATTAAGATGGGCAAAAGAATGCAGACACTGGACAGAGGAACTCTGGCCAGCATCCCGGAGTCGCCTCTTCACTGTTGATGTTGAGACTGGTGTTTTGCGGCTGCTATTTAATGAAGCTGCCAGTTGAGGACTTGTGAGGCGTCTGTTTCTCAAACTAGACACTAATGTACTTGTCCTCTTGCTCAGTTGTGCACCGGAGCCTCCCACTCCTCTTTCTATTCTGGTTAGAGACAGTATGCACTGTTTTCTGAAGGGAGTAGTACACAGTGTTGTACGAGATCTTCAGTTTCTTGGCAATTTTTCGCATAGAATAACCTTCATTTCTCAGAGCAAGAATAGACCGAGTTTCAGAAGAAAAGTCTACATTTTTGTCCATTTTGAGCCTGTAATTGAACCCACAAATGCTGATGCTTCAGACACTCAACTAGACTAAAGAAGGCCAGTTTTATTGCTTCTTTAATGAGCAAAACAGTTTTCAGCTGTGCTAACAATTGCAAAAGGGTTTTCTAATGATTAATTAGCCTTTAAATGAATAACTTGGATTAGCTAACACAATGTGCCATTGGCACACAGGCGTGATGATTGCTGATAATGGGCCTCTGTAGATATTCCATTTAAAAAATCTGCCGTTTCCAGCTACAATAGTCATTTACAACATTAACAATGTCTACACTGTATTTCTGATCAATTTGATGTTAATTTAAAATGGCCCCCCAAAAAATTGCTTTTATTTTAAAAAACAAGGACATTTCTCAGTGACACCAAACGTTTGAACGGTAGTGTTTGTATATATATTTTTTTTAAAGTAATGTGAAAAATTGTGTCCTTGTGTGACAGCCAAAGTCTGTTCAAGGTAATTCGTCCCTTTGGGACTCAGTCCCAAATGGCACTGAATTCCCTTTATAGTGCACTACTTTAGGGCTCTGCACTATATAGACAATAGGGTGCCATTTGGGATGCAGCCTGGGTGTCCCGTAACTCACCCCTGAGGGGGGCCTTGACGTCCCTGACGGCTCTCCCTTCCACAACAGCATGGACATGTTGGCAGGGTTGAGGTTCTTGATGGTGCTGCCCTCCTCCGACATCACAGACACTGAAAACACTGGACCCACACAAAGACCACCATGACAGGTCAGCTGACACAGAAGCCGCAGACACACAGGCGGCGCCACAGACAGAGGTACAGACCTGTGAGGGTGCCTCCAGCAGGAAACACTGAGTTTGTGTTGTACTCCACCACCAGTTTGACAGGTTTGTTAGGATCAGGGATTATGGTAAGCTTTACGGCTGGACCGTGGATGGGCTTCTTGTTGAAGGACCCTCTGAACTCCAGCGCATACTCCCCCCTGGGAGACCAACAGGGGTTGAACACGGCCCTCCAATAATATATGGTTGCAGGGTCATTATGGCAAGTGGTTAGGAATTATAGGGTTAGGAACTTACTTTGGACCGCTCACATGGTCCACTACGAAACTGGCTTTTCCATCTTTGTCTATCGGTTGTGAATTAACGGGTGACTTCACCTGAAAAACAAAAGACTTCATCACAATTTCTTATCAAGAAGATAAGCTACCCAATAGAGGTCAATATCCCCAATGCTATAGAATCCCCCATGTCCCCTTTACATTCGTTGAGGGGAGAGTGGCTGACCTTTAGAGCTGGAGTGGAAGTCTTCAGTGTCACCACAACCCTCTGGTCAGGAGAGGGGTTCCCCCACTCGTCAAACAGCTGGAGGAGGAAGGGCGTCTGGATGCCCTGCTCATTCAGTACCTGCAGGGGCTGAGGTAAAGACGCAACACACGGACGACAGTTAGTTAGGGAGAGAGGACAGCCATGACCAATATGTACCAAAACTCAGTGGTTGCTTCACAAAATGGCAACACTGACGCGGTCAAGAGTGTCTTGGCCCTTAACTTAATGCCCACCTCTTGTGGTCCGTCCACTAGTTTGAGCTGTGCAGGGACCCCAGCCGTCAATTTAATTGTCACATGCTCCGCAAAGTCCCTCCAGGTGAAGTTCAGCTCTCTGATGCCTGGGAACCCAGGGTTGAACCGCACCCCTGTCACTAACATGGAGTGGGTGCTCTCCTGGTTACAACACAACGGCGTAATGGACATTTCGTTTTATGTCGTTTTTCCAATTCACAGACTGTAGCTTTAAGGACAATATGGGATGTTTTGACGCAAATGATACTTTCAGCAAAAATTCTCAATGATGATAGCATTACAAAATCACTTGGATTTATTCAATGTACCTGCCAGGTAAAGACCAGGGATGCTTTGTCAAGACCCTCGGCATCCACGGCGAGAGAGTCCACACAGGTCGCGGTCAGCATCTGAGTTTTATTACCATACTGGTCTGTAAGCTGTAAGACTGGGAAAGGGGATGATCGGTTTCTCATTTGGAAGGTAATCAAGAAGAAGTGTTTAAATGTGAATTAGGTGTCAAGAGAGTCAACTGTTGATGGCTCCAGACTCACAGATCTTTCCTGATAGGACCTCTCCCATCCTCACGGTCGACTCGCTCAGGGTGGCCTTCATGTGTTTCGGCTCGTCGGGGCGGGGCCTAAAACCAACACATAGCCAATCAAAAACAGGCCCGCCCCGCTGATATGATAAGCGCAATCAGAATTAATTTTGTTGCTACCTCTATAAGCATATTAACATTGTCTACTTTGTATCTTTTCACCACGAGGCAAAAATCTTTGCCTCATCAAAAAATAAAAAATAAAAAAGGTTGCTTGAGTGCAAGATCCTTCTACACATGTTTGAGCAGACGACTTACACTATAGTGAAGGAGGTGTCGACAGACACCAGCTCCTCCATGTAGGAGACCTGGTAGAAGTGCTCCTCCTTCACCAGCGTCGGGACCGGCACGTTGGGCAGCTTCCCCTGGGCCAGCTCCTCCACACTCACGTCAGCCGCCCAGTTCACCTGACACAGTCACAACAGACAAACAGGGGAATCTCAGACAACAGTCTGCTAGAAGCATCAATACTGATCTAATATCCATGTCAACTCTAATGCAGGACTCCTGGGCCCAGTATTCATAAAGCATCTCAGAGGAATGCTGATCTAGAATCAGATGCCCCCTCATTCATATGCTCTAGTCATCTGTACCTCCATCAAAATGCCAGTATTTGTCCTTCATATTTGTTCTCCGTCTTTTTAAACAGTGAGACAATGTTTTCAGCACTTATTTCCATGACTGATCAGAACGTGTTTTCTTATGGCCCTCGGTTGTCCCTCTGCAGCAGACATATGGTGAGCAATATGTTTGGAATGTCGAATTGCAATACATAAATCGTATCTGCACCTAAGTATCGTGATAATACCGTATCGTGAGGTCCCTGGTCATCCCCAGCCCTAATTCATACATGGTCAGGAGGGTGTCATCATTACCTTGATCCTCCGGGCCATCTCCTCAGACAGAGGGACCACCCTGCCTCTCTCGTCATACAGTCTATAATGGAGGTTCTCCAGGAGGTCCCCTGCAGTCCAGTCTATCTTTTCCTTGTCCCTAAGCATCATGGAGTCCACCAGGCTGTCCTCGTCCTCCTGACTGTACACCTCGAGACGTGACACACGGGTGCTGGGGACAACCCTCAGATCCCTCTGGACTGGAGCTACACTCTTCTGACTCTGATGGGTAAGAAGGGATGAATGAACATGTATCATTTCACTTGACAAAATGTATTCCTGTTATGTTTTTACACTGAAAATATTTAAAAAGCCCCAAATAATATTGGACAGAAAAACAAAACCTTATGAAGCAGTGAAAAAAATGGCAGTGTGCAGGAGCTTCTTTTTTCTATCATTGAGCTCCATGGAGGGGACGAAATAAGTTGAAAGGAGACGTTAAGAAGTTTGAGGTGAAACAAAGGGGAGGTCTTAATAGATGACAAACAATTACTTACAGGAATATCAAATGTAGCTTTAACCGTCTGGTCTCCTGCAATGTTTTTGAAGGTGATTGGTTTTAGCACCAGGGTCCCGGCTCCTGTGTTACTGCAGTCTACAGCCACCATGGAGGACGAACCAGGGATCCCCTGCAACTGAGACCCCACAGAAAGATACATACCGCACAAATATATTTTATTATTGTCAAGCCAACACGTAGACTTCCAGGACTCAATTTTTTTTTTTAAAACCACATTCATTCTATTGGGCAACAGTCTCTTTATGCATCTAGAAGGAAAGAGTTACTCCAGAAGGCAGGGGTTGTCTATGTAAGGACATTTTAAAAATCAGGCCCAGTGGGCACTGCTGACAAACAGTGAAACATTGTCAAGCAACTCATTGATTTCCAGGACTCAAATATACACAGAGTATACAAAGCATTAGGAACACCTGCTCTTTCCATAACTGACCAGGAGAAAGCTATGATACCTTATTGAGGTCACCTGTTAAATGCACTTCAAACCAGTGTAGATGAAGGGGAGGAGACTGGTTACAGAAGGATTTTTAAGCCTTTGAGTCATGGATGGTGTATACAATGCCTTCAGAAAGTAAATCGGACCCATTGACTTTTCCCACATTTTGTTAGGTTACAGTATTATTCTAACATTGAGGGGGGACTAGTCAATCTACACAAAATACCCCATAATGACAAAGCAAAACAGGATTAGACATTTTTGCTAACTTATTAAATATAAAACTGAAATATGACATTTACATAAGTACTCAGATCCTTTACTCAGTACTTTGTTGAAGCACCTTTGGCAGTGATTACAGCCGAGTCTTCTTGGGTATGACGCTACAAGCTTGGCACACCTGTATTTGGGAAGTTTTTCATTCTATCAAGCTCTTTCAGGTTGGATGGGGAGCGTCGCTGCGCAGCTATTTTCAGGTCTCTCCAGAGATGTTCCATCGGGTTCAAGTCCGGGCTCTGGCTGGGCCACAAGGACATTCCGAGACTTGTCCCGAAGCCACTCCTCTGTTGTCCTGGCTGTGTGCTTAGCATCATTGTCCTGTTGGAAGGTGAACATTCACCCCAGTCTGAGGTCCTGAGTGCTCTGGAGCAGGTTTCCATCAAGGATCTCTGTACTTTGCGCCATTCATCTTTCCCTCAAACCTGACTAGTCACCCAGTCCCTGCCCCTGAAAAAAATCCCCACAGCATGTTGCCGCCACCACCATGCTTCACCGTAGGGATGGTGCCAGGTTTCCTCTAGACGTGACCCTTGGCATTCAGGCCAAAGATATCAATCTTTGTTTTATCAGACCAGAGAATCTTGTTTCTCATGGTCAGTCCTTTATGTGCCTTTTGGCAAAATCCAAGGGGGTTGTCATGTGCCTTTTATGGAGGAGTGGCCTCAGTCTGGCCACTATCATAAAGGTCTGATTGGTGGAGTGCTGCAGAGATGGTTGTCCTTCTGACAGTTTTTAACATCTCCACAGAGGAACTCTGGAGCTCCGTCAGAGTGACCATCGGCTTCTTGGTCACCTCCCTGACCAAGGCCCTTCTCCCCTGTTGGCTCAGTTTGGCTGGGCGGCTAAGCTCTAGGAACAGTTTTGGTGGTTCCAAACTTCTTCCAGTTAAGAATAATGGAGGGCCACTGTGTTGTTGGGGGACCTTCAATGCTGCAGACATTTTTCGGTACCCTTCCCCAGATTTGTGCCTCGACACAATCCTGTCGCGGTGCTCTACCGGCAATTCCTTCGACCTCATGGCTTTGTTTTTGCTCTGAAATGCACTGTCAACTGTGGGACCTTATATAGACAGGTGTGTGATCTCCAAATAATGTCCAATCAATTGAATTTACCACAGGTGGACTACAATCAAGTTGTAGAAACATTAAGGATGATCAATGGAAACAGGATGCACCGGTGCTAAATTTCGAGTCTCATAACAAAGGGTTTGAATACTTATGTAAATATGGTATTTTTTTTATTTATTTTTTATAAAATTGGCTAACATTTCTAAAAACCTGTTTTCACTTTGTCATTATCAGGTATTGTGTGTAGCTTGATGAGGGAAATAAAATACTATTTAATCCATTTTAAAGGCTGCAAGATAACAAAATGTGTGTGTGGAATCAAGGGGTCGGAATACTTTCCCGGATGCACTGTATACAAAAACGCATTCCTTTCCTGCCATTGGGCAACAGTCGCTTTATGCACTTATCTGGAAGTGAAGAGTGGCTCCAGAAATCTGAGATTGTCTATGGAGGACATTCTATCAGGCCCAGTGGGCACTGTTGGCAAACATTGAACTCCTCTTTATCTTAGTGAGAAAGGAAAGGGATGGAGACATGTGGACCAATGGCGCCACCAGGGTAATACAGCTGCCTCAACTTCAAAGGCTGACACAGCAGTTAAAGCCTTTCCTGAAGGAGGAGACTAATTCCTACACTAAATCCAGCATGATTTAATCTCCAGAACAGCAATGTGTTGATAAATTGAAGCAATTCAGAAGCATGTGCTAATTTATGGGTTGTGATCAGATTTTAAAAGTCACAAAAGTATTCCCGTAGGTGAGATCGGCCTCCTAGAGCCCCCTCACTTGGGAGATGTCCAGATGGCCCATCAGAAGTCCACAAACCAGATATCATTCATGGATTTTATCCTACTGGTAGATATTCTGGCAAAGAGCTGGATTGTATTCACAAGGAACGCAACGATCAAATAGGGGAGGGACTACTTTGTCCAATAAGAAACACTTGTTTTCAATTGCAAAACATTTTGCTATGGTATGCACTAATGAATACAACTCTGGTAACCTGCTGTATGGAGAGTGGAACTAAATTGCACATCCTCTCTGGGACAGTGACACACCCTCTTACTCAACCCTAAAGAGTTGAAATAGTGCTCTGGCAGAGGGACAAGCCCGCCTCTCCCTTTATATTAGTTTGTGTCCTGAAGAGGGAACGGCTGTTCTACTGGAGCCAGTGGTTTTCATTAGCCAACTGCTGAGAAACTTGGAGGCAGAACTAGTACACACAGCTCCCGCAGGCTGCAGGTCCAAGTCTGACAACATTCTCACGGTGCTCGTTTTGGCCTTACGAGAACTTGATGCTACTTGGTGCCTTTGAAGACATCAAAATGCCTATTGTACTTCATTATTAAGAAGTGGACTTTAGTAAAAAAAACATTCAAATGTATGAGCATGGAAACACCAAACACTAGATGGAACTTTAGATTTCAGAAAATGTTTAACTGAACTGGAAGCCATAGGCATGCCAAGTTAGTGATGGGGATAGAAATTGCAGTTGTGTAATTCCTCTGCTTTTGACTTGAGTATATACCTCCAGAGTCAGGGTCTAGTCTGATTTTACCTGGCAGCTGATGATCAGTTTGGGGTGAGCTGTGACGTTTCCTGCTACGTCATGGACCTCCACATCAAAGCTAACCGAAGTTCCATTCTCCACAGTGATTGGATCCTCTTGTTTCACTTTCAGTGAATCTGGGTTACCTGTAAAAAACACACATTCAGCTGACACACTACTATGGAATGTCCTTTACATGTACACTGAACACATTGAGCTCCAAAAGTGTTGGGACAGTGACATGTTTTGTTGTTTTGGCGCTCTACTCCAGCACTTTGGATTTGAAATTATACAATGGGAGGTTACTACGTGAGACAGACAGTCAGCTTTAATTTGAGGGCATTTTCATCAATTGCAGCACTTTCTGTGCCTAGTTCCCCCCAACAGTATCGGGACAAATTCATTTCATTTCAATTCATTAAAGTAGTTAAAAGTTTAGCATTAGGTCCCATATTCCAAGCATGCAATGACTACATCAAGCTTGTGACTCCACACATTTATTGGATGTATTTGCAGTTTTGTTTTGAGTGTGTTTCAGATTATTTTGTACTAAATAGAATAAATAAATGACAATAATGTATTGTCATTTTGGAGTCACTTTTATTGTAAATAAGAATAAGTTTCTAAAGACTTCTACATTAATGTGGATGTTACCATGATTATGGAGAAAGTTAGACAAATAAACTCAGCAAATAAAGAAATGTCCCTTTTTCAGGACACTGTCTCTCAAAGATAATTTGTAAAAATCCAAATAACTTCACAGATCTTCATTGTAAAATTGACAGCAAATCATCAGATTGTCCTCGCAGTGGCAGACCACGTGTAACATCTGCACAGGATCGGTACATCCGAACATCACACCTGCGGTATAGGATGGCAACAACAACCGCCAGAGTTACACCAGGAATGCACAATCCCTCCATCAGTGCTCAGACTGTCCGCAATAGGCTGAGAGAGGCTGGAATGAGGGCTTGTAGGCCTGTTGGTAGGCAGGTCTTCACCAGACATCACGGTTCAGCGACCGTGGGTTTGTACCCAGACAGGGCTGGCAAAAAGTGCTCTTCACTGACGAGTTGCGGTTTTATCTCACCAGGGGTGATGGTCGGATTCGCGTTTATCGTCGAAGGAATGAGCGTTACACCGAGGCCTGTACTCTGGAGCAGGATCGATTTGGAGGCGGAGGGTCCGTCATGGTCTGGGACGGTGTGTCACAGCATCATAGGACTGAGCTTGTTGTCATTGCAGGCAATCTCAACGCTGTGCGTTACAGGGAAGACATCCTCCTCCCTCATGTGGTACCCTTCCTGCAGGCTCATCCTGACATGACCCTCCAGCATGACAATGCCACCAGCCATACTGCTTATTCTGTGCGTGATTTCCTGCAAGACAGGAATGTCAGTGTTCTGCCACGATCTCAATCCCATTGTGCACGTGAGCTGGGACCTGTTGGATCGAAAGAGTGAGGGCTAGGCCCATTCCCCAGAAATGTCTGGAAATTTGCAGGTGCCTTGATGGAAGAGTGGGGTAACATCTCACAGCAAGCACTGGCAAATCTGGTGCAGTCCATGAGGAGGAGATGCACTGCAGTACTTAATGCAGCTGATGGTCACACCAGATACAGACTGTTACTTTTGATTTTTACCCCCCCTTTGTTCAGGAACACATTATTCCATTTCTGTTAGTCACATGTCTGTGGAAATTGTTCAGTTTATGTCTCAGTTGTTGAATAATGTCATGTTCATACAAACATTTACACATGTTAAGTTTGCTGAAAATAAATGCAGTTGACAGTGAGAGGACGTTTCTTTTTTTGCTGAGTTTATCATACCCTTAAGACATGCTAACCTCTCACCATCACAGTAACAGGGGAGGGTATGATACGTACGTCTAACTTCCTTATTCATCATTCCCTCAGATTAAAAAGGAGTCTGCACTTTAACCCCAGTCATTGTGTCATTTAAAAAGTGCAGGAGTACAAATATGTCACTGTCCAAATACATTTGGAGGTGACTGTATATACAGTGCTGCTTGTAAAACCGTTTGGACTACATATATGTTTTATAAGTCCTAAAGGGTGGTTAATGTGTTTTGTTATCCCATGTTGTCACCCTAACTAGCCCTGAAGCCACAGCTGGACAGCATATGCAACTGTCACCAGGGCAATCATTGACTTAAAACCCCTTGTCGGGATCTACCGACAAACACCCCCCCATTAAAGAGGATATTTCTTCTCAGCAGCAGACCCCCAAGATGTTGCCGTAAATCACAGGTTGTTAAAACAGAGTTTTAATGCAATTTAGCTTTGTTTTTACGCAAATGGTCCATTCGCTGTTTACCAAGTTAACAAGTATTTTTCTCTGAATACCCAGGAGCACAAACATTCTTTAATTTGTGACTTCAAGTTAAATCAATCATTTTACCAGGGAGAAGGCTGATCTTCAGAGTCTGCGAGTCCTGTTTGAGGCCAGGCAATACCACTTTCAAGTCGTGCGTCTGCCGAGAGAAAAATAAGACCCATATATTTCACACATTACTTGGGGACGTAATTTGAGAAAGCTTTCAGTCGAGTGTCTGTTTCTTTGAGGTTCATCTGGATAGAGGTAAAGTGAGAGCCCTGCAGCCCTGGAAACCAGCGGGTCTCTGACCTTGCTCTGGTAGTGCTGCACCGCCCCCCTGGCTCTGACGCCCCGGATGGTCAAAATGGTCCCCCTAGCGGTCACCCCCTCGTAACTCACTTCCAGGGCACTGAAACACAGTAAGAACCACCAGCTTAACAGCGAGGAGCTGACTGACAGACTCCGGGGCTGAGCCCTACAGGGAAACGTCTTTATTACAAAGTCAACACACACAGAGGGGATGTGCAAACAGAAAATAAAAACACCTATCAATCAATGAATCAGCGCATTTAATGAATATCTTTTGAAAATTATTTGGAAATACTCCGCACAGACACAAAGTACGCAAAACAAAACATCTCAAACATGACAATGTGTTTAACTATTTTTATGTGTAACCTACCTGCATTCCAGGAGGGGCTTGAGGTTGGGAGGGGGGCGAGCAGGGTGACCGTATTCATCCAGCAGCTCCAGTGGGATGTGGAAAGGCACCCCCACATGGAGCAGGGTGTTCACTGTGCCCACCATAAACCTCTCTGCACTGCCCTCTAGGAGAGGAGAGAGAAAAGAGAGGAAACAGCTGTTTAGGAGATGGATCTGATTGCTACTGGAGAGGGCCAACGCATATAATGTATATGTGTGGCAGTCTGATTTCAGAAATTAACTTACCAGTAATGGAGAAGTCCAGTGTGTGGTTGGGAAGCCGATTCCCAGCCCAGACGGTAGCGTTGCTCTCATTGACATTGAGTATTGTGTTCAGGTGCAGAGTGTACTTCCCCAGCTTGTTCAGGTTCTCTATACAGGGAATCACATTTATTTAAAAAGCCCTTTTTACATTGGCAGATGTCCTAAAGAGCTTATAGGAGATACCGAGCCTAAAACACCAAACAGCAAGAAATGCAGATGCAGAAGCAACACTGATAAGCCTCCGGAGAGTCAGACATTATGACAAACACTAAATCACTAGCTAGTAACAAAAACAATAAAGTAAATTATAAAAATATAACAATTACCCATGGTTCTGAACCAGAATGCCCACTTGGCCGAATGTGCTGCAATGTGAGAGTTGGTCTCCACATCACCATTAGGTGCTAGGGAGGAAGAGAGAAAACTATTTATGACACGGTATACACACACTAGCCGTTGAAACAGTTCGCCAAAAATATACAATTGAAGTCGGAAGTTTACATACACTTAGGTTGGAGCCATTAACACTCGTTTCGCAACCACTCCAAAAATGTCTTGTTAACAAACTATAGTTTTGATAAGTTGGTTAGGACATCTACTTTGTGCATGACAAGTCATTTTTCCAACAATTGTTTACAGACAGATTATTTCACCGCATTACAATTCCAGTAGGTCAAAAGTTTACATACACTAAGTTGATTGTGCCTTTAAACGGCTTGGAAAATTCCAGAAATTGATGTCAATTAGCCTATCAGAAGCTTCTAAAGCCATGACATCATTTGAGTCAATTGGAGGTGTACCTGTGGATGCATTTCAAGGCCTACCTTCAAACTCAGTGCCACTTTGTTTGACATCATAGGACAATCAAAAGAAAATCAATCAAGACATCAGATAATAAATTGTAGACCTCCACAAGTCTGGTTCATCCTTGGGAGCAATTTCCAAACGCTTGAAGGTACCACGTTCATCTGTACAAACAATAGTACGCAAGTATAAACACCATGGGACCACACAGCAGTCATACTGCTCAGGAAGGAGACGCGTTCTGTCTCCTAGAGATGAACGTACCTTGGTGCGAAAAGTGCAAATCAATCCCAGAACAACAGCAAAGGACCTTGTGAAGATGCTGGAGGAAACAGGTACAGAAGTATCTATATCCACAGTAAAACAAGTCCAATATCGACATAACCTGAAAGGCCGCTCAGCAAGGAAGAAGCCACTGCTCCAAAACCGCCATAAAAAAGCCAGACTACGGTTTGCAACAGCACATGGGGACAAAGATCGTACATTTTGGATAAATGTCCTCTGGCCTGATGAAACAAAAATATAACTGTTTGGCCATAATGACCATCGTTATGTTTGGAGGAAAAGGGGGAGGCTTGCAAGCCTGAAGAACACCATCCCAACTGTGAAGTACGGGTGTGGCAGCATCATGTTGTGGGGGTGCTTTGCTGCAGGAGGGACTGGTGCACGTCACAAAATAGATGGCTTCATGACGAAGGAAAATTATGTGGAAAGATTGAAGCAACATCTCAAGACATCAGTCAGGAAGTTAAAGCTTAGTCGCAAATGGGTCTTCCAAATGTACAATGACCCCAAGCATACTTCCAAAGTTGTGGCAAAATGGCTATAAGGACAACAAAGTCAAGGTATTGGCATGGCCATCACAAAGACCTGACCTCAATCCTATAGAAACTTTGTGGGCAGAACTGAAAAAGTGTATGCGAGCAAGGAGGCCTACAAACCTGACTCAGTTACACCAGCACTGTCAGGAGGAATGGGCCAAAATTCACCCAACTTATTGTGGGAAGCTTGTGGAAGGGTACCAAAAACATTTGACCCAAGTTAAACCATTTTTAAGGCAATGCTACCAAATACTAATTGAGTGTATGTAGACGTCTGACCCACTGAGAATGTGATGAAAGAAATAAAAAGCTGAAATAAATCATTCTCTCTACTATTATTCTGACATTTTACATTCTTAAGATAAATTGGTGATCCTAAATAACCTAAGACAGGGAATCTTTACTAGGATTAAATGTCAGTAATTGTGAAAAATGAGTGTAAATGTATTTGGCTAAGGTGTATGTAAACTTCCGACTTCAACTGTAACAGCAGCAATCATTCTTACGATTCAGATCAACTCACAATGCCAAACAACTTTTAGTTCGATCAAAAGTGCTTTCCGTGTTGTGTTTTGCATGGCTGATGGTATCCTGGATATTGACTCTCCTTTCTTGTTGAGAATTTCGACATGGAGAGGTCCTGCAAGGAATGAAAAGGAGATCAGTCACTCACAAAGATGTGCATACTTAGGATACAGTATCAAACACACTTGGCAGATAGCACGGAGCAACTGTGTAAGGTGCAGAGCGTCCGTCTCTGTACCTAGTGGAGTGCCTGCTGGCCGGACATCGTTCTGGGTCCAGGGATTGCCCTCTGGCCAGGTCACTTTTAGCTTGTCTGGGAGTCTGGGGCAAAAACGGGACAATGTTACATCATAAACCAATGAACCACTGGGGCATAATGAACACATTCATGTTCGTTGGAAATAAAATCCAAAATGGTTCCCTCACTTGGCTAGTTCATCATCAATGCTCTTCTTGATGGCTGCATTGGTAATCACCCTGTCGATTTTGGAGATGGGTATGGTCTTGATGTCATCGTACAGCGCCTTTGGTTCCTATGGGAACCGATACAAAAACAGATGATTTTGCAGCCAAAATCATGCAATTGCATATGTTAAGACAATGGGAGTTCTTTAGGATAATAGTGTGTAGAACAAAGTGTCACTACTATGATTTTGTCTGACATCTTACCATGGCCACCTGCACCTGCCCTCCTGTGGCGTAGACATCTCCCTCGTGATCGCCATACAGTAGGAACTGAATAACGGAGCCAAAGAAGATGGGCTGTGTTTTCTGAGACTTCACCTTGAAGGAAAGGCAGTGAGAACAGACTTTAGAGATCGACACATGAGCTACTTAATTATCTGACTGTATTTAAAGACGCTTAAACAAGACAACTAATTAACACTTCAAACCACAGCGACCAAACAGTTCTGTTGCCCTGTCTCAATCTTTCCTCAATTCCTTACATTGTCTCTCCTCGCCTCCTTCCCAGAACGCATTGGAGAAGGTTGAGGGGAGGAACCTTGAACTTTCTCCTCCAATGTGGTGGTGGAGAAGGAGCCAATGAGAGAGGATGCAAGGAATCATGGAAAGACAAATTGAGATTGAACCAGGCTCTACAGTCTTTGGAAGAGGATGCTCACGTATTGACCAGCTTTGTACGCTCTACCGTCCCACTCGATGGAGGAGAAGGTAGCCCAAGGAGATTGCATCTTCTTTGTGGTCACGTCTGTTCGTGTGATGGTTCTCTTGAAGCCTCTGAACTTTACTTGCTTGTCCCACTTCTCGTGGCAGGTCTTCAGCCACTGGTGAAACTCCTTATGGATTTTAACCCTTTGTTCCTGGGAGGGGAAATGACATGCATCAGTAACACAGCATTTTTTTAATACTAAATGTTCAACATCATAGTGGTAATTCAGTAATACTGTTATCACATTTGTCTAATATGGGTGTGAAGATGTCCAGCTCTGAGGCTTAAATATGCTATAATATTTTCTTCCACCCAAGAGGACTGAGGTTTGCTAGTAATAGAACATAAACATCAGACACAAGGAAGCTACCTGGCCATTGACAATGCGGGTGAATAAGGTCTCCTTATTCTTTAGCTGCAGCTCCAGGTCCATGAAAGTGAGCTTATTGGTGCTGACCTGGAACCGGTCATTGGTGAACAGCACCCCTGAGAACCTGCTGTAACACTCTGCAGGCACTGTCCCGGTCTTCTTTGGCCATGCGCACCAATCAAACCTGAAACACGACGGACGAACACAGAATTCAAACATTAACCCTTTTTTTTGTTAAAGTATACATTACTGAAGAAAAATGTATTATTAAAATAGCATTTTGAAAGTCTTTACTCGGATACAGTGGTGTATGGGATGAGACGTCCATTCCAAAAACACTCAAATATGGGCCTCTTCCCCCTGGCCTGGTTCAGGACGATACTGTCATCATCCTCTTCCGTAGCTGGTGAATATTATAGAGGGAACAGAATGCAATCAGACTTTTGCTGAACTCAAAGATGAGATCACATGGGCTTTACAAGAAAATGTTCATTTCAGATGCCATAATATCTCAGTATGTTATGACACTTTTATCAGCGGTTATCAAACTAGGGGTCACCTGATATTAAAATGGGGTCGCGAGAGGATGTTCTAAATCCAGAGATAAAATAAAATTTTAAAAAACGGTACCTGACTAAAAAAGTATATTTGTTGACCGAGTCATCTGTTCTTTCGACCAATTATATTTTTACACAAACACACAAGTTTTGGGTCACTTAGAAATGTCCATGTTTTGTCCATTGAAATAATATCAAATTGATCAGAAATACAGTGCAGACATTGTTATAGTTGTACATTTTTAATGGAATATCTACATAGGCCCATTATCAGCAACCATCACTCGGCACGTTGTGTTAGCCTTTTAAAATTAATAACTTGGATTAGCTAATTGATCATTAGAAAACTCTTTTTCAATTATGTTAGCACAGCTGAAAACTGTCCTTCTGATTAAAGAAGCAATAAAACTGGCCTTCTTTAGACTAATTGAGTATCTGGAGCATCAGCATTTGTGGGTTCGATTACAGGCTCAATATGGCCACAAACAAAGAAGTTTCTTCTGAAACACGTCAGTCTATTCTTGTTCTGAGAAATGAAGGATATTCCATGCGAGAACTTGCCAAGAAACTGAAGATCTCGTACAACGCTTTGCACTACTCCCTTCACAGAAAAAGCGCAAACTGGCTCTAACTAGAATAGAAAGAGTGGGAGGCCCCGGTGCACAACTGAGCAAGAGGACAAGTGCATTAGAGTGTCTAGTTTGAGAAACAGATGCCTCACAAGTCCTTAACTGGCAGCTTCATTAAATAGTACCCGCAAAACACCCGTATCAAAGTCAGTGAAGAGGCGACTCTTTTGCTCCATCTATGGCGGGACGGCGGGCAGGCATCGGCACTCGTTATGAATGTGTCTCCCTCTGCCACATAGACACATTGTATGATACACCGAGAGCAACTGGCTGCAAAAGAGATTCGCACAGAACTCTGCGATATACTGCAGCAGGTAACTTCAACTGTAAACTACAGCAAACCCGAGTAGTTGCTGCTTTTGCATGTTCATGTTCATGAGCTGAAATAAAAGATTGCAGAAATTTTCCATACATTTATTTCTCTCAAATGTTGTGCACAAATTTGTTTACATCCCTGTTGGTTTGCATTTCTCCTTTGTCAAGACAATCCATCAAACTGACAGGTGTGGCATATCAACAAGTTGATTAAACATGACCATTACACAGGTGCACCTTGTGTGGGGACAATAAAAGACCAATAAAATGTGCAATTGTCACATAAGACAATGCTACAGATATTTCAAGTTGAGGGAGCATGCAATCGGCATGCTGACAGAAGGAATGTCCACCAGAGCTGTTGCCAGAGCATTTAACATTCATTTCTCTACCGTAAGATAATTTGGCATTACGTCCAAACGGGCACACAACTGCAGATCACATGTAGTCATGCCATCCCATTCTGCACAAACTGTCATAAGCCATCTCTGGGAAGCTCATCTGCTTGCTTGTCATCCTCACCAGGGTCTTGAACTGACTGTAGTTCAGCGTCGTAACAGACTTCAGTAGGAAAATGCTCACCTTCGATGGCCAACGGGGCGGCAGGGCAGCCTAGTGGTTAGAGCGTTGGACTAGTAACTGAAAGGTTGCAAGTTCGAATCCCCAAGCTGACAAGGTACAAATCTGTCGTTCTGCCCCTGAACAGGCAGTTAACCCACTGTTCCTAGGCCGTCATTGAAAATAAGAATTTGTTCTTAACTGACTTGCCTAGTAAAATAAAGGTAAAAATAAAATAAAAATGGCACGCTGGAGAAGTGTGCCCTTCACAGATGAATCCCAGTTTAAATATTGTACCGGGCAGCGTGCATGGCGTCGTGTGGGCAAGCGGTCTGCAGAGGTAAACGATATGAACAGAGTGCCCCATGATGGCGGTGGGGTTTAGGTATGGGCAGGCATAAGCAACGGACAATGAACATAATTGCATTTTATCTATGGCAATTTGAATGCAGATACTGTGACAAGATCCTGAAACCCATTGTCTGGCCATTCATCCTCCGCCATCACCTCATGTTTCAGCATGATAATGCACAGCCCCATGTCGCAAGGATCTGTACACAATTCCTGGAAGCTGATTATTTAATGATGGTGTTGGAGTTGTGCCTGGCCGTGCAGTCATGAGTACTCCCTGTTCACTCATGACTACACGGCCAGGCACAACTCCAACACCATCATTAAATTAAATCTGCTGATGACACAACAGTGGTAGGCCTGATCACCGACAACAACGAGACGGCCTATAGGGATGAAGTCAGACACCTGGCCGTGTGGTGCCAGGACAACAACCTCTCCCTCAAAGTGATCAAGACAAAGGAGATGATTGTAGACTACAGGAAAAGGAGGACCGAGCACACCCCCATTCTCATCAACAGGGCTGCAGTGGAGCAGGTTGTGAGCTTCAAGTTGCTTGGTAACCACATCAACATAGTGGATGGAAGCTATACTGTTACACTGGCAATACTAAAGTGCCTATAAGAACATCCAATAGTCAAAGGTTAATGAAATACAAATGGTATGGAGGGAAATAGTCCGATAATAACCACAACATAAAACTTCTTACCTGGGAATATTGAAGACTCATGTTAAAAGGAACCACCAGCTTTCATATGTTCTCATGTTCCGAGCAAGGAACTTAAACGTTAGCTTTCTTACATGGCATATATTGCACTTTTACTTTCTTCTCCAACACTTTGTTTTTGCATTATTTAAACCAAATTGAACATGTTTCATTATTTACTTGAGGCGAAATTGATTTTATTGATGTATTATATTAAGTTAAAATAAGTGTTCATTCAGTATTGTTGTAATTGTCATTATTAAAAAAATATATATATATATATATATATATATATATATATATAAAAATATATATATATATATATATATATATATATATATATATATATATATATATATATAAAAAAAGACGATTGATCGGTATCGGCTTTTTTTGGTCCTCCAATAATCAGTATCGGTGTTGAAAAATCATAATCGGTCGACCTCTAACAGAGGGTAGTGAGAACAGCCCAGTACGTCACTGGGGCCAAGTTCTGACATCCAGGACCTCTATACCAGGCGGTGTCAGAGGAAGGCCCTAAAAATTGTCTAAGACTCAAGCCACCCTAGTCATGGACTGATCTCCCTGCTTCTGCACGGCAAGCAGTACCAGAGCGCAAAGTCTAGGTCAAAGAGGTTTCTAAACAGCTTCTACCCCCAAGCCATTAGACGTGTGAAAATCTAGTCAAACAGCTACCCAGACTATTTGCATTGCCCCCTCCCCTCACCACTGCCACTTTTATCTATGCATACTTTAATTAACTCTCCCTACATGTACATACTACCTCAACTAACTGGTTCCCCTGCACATTAACTCTGTACATAGTTATATTTTTTTCTGCTGCTCTTTAATTACTTGTTACTTTTATCACATACATATTTTTATATATTTTTAAGCTACACTGTTGGTTAGGGGGTCATAAGTAAGCATTTCACTGTAAGGTCTACACTGGTCATATTCAGCACATGTGACTAATACAATTTGATTTTAATGTCCCAGTCACCCCATGGCCTGCATACTCAGACATGTCACCACTCATTGAGCATGGTTGGGATACTCTGGATCGACATATACAACAGCATGCTCCAGTTCCCGCCAATATCCAGCAACTTTACACAGCCATTGAAGAGGTTTGAGCTAATATTCAGCAGGCCACAATCAACCTGATCAAGTCTATGTCAAGGAGATGCGTAGAACTGCATGAGGCAAATGGGGGTCACACCAGATACCGAGTATTTATTATGTTTTTTTAATCCACGGCCCTACTTTTTTTTGTGACCAACAGATGCATACAGTTGAAGTTGGAAGTTTACATACACCTTAGCCAAATACATTTAAACTCAGTTTCACAATTCCCGATGGGTAATTTTTACTAGGATTAAACATCTTAGGTCAGTTAGGATCACCACTATTTTTAAAATGTGAAATGTCTGAATAATAGTTGAGAAAATGACTTATTTCAGCTTTTATTTCTTTCATCACATTCCCAGTAGGTCAGAAGTTTACATCGTGGCCAAAATGTTTGAGTATTAATTTCCACAAAGTTTGCTGCTTCAGTGCCTTTAGATATTTTTGTCAGATGTTACTATGGAATACTGAAGTATACTTACAAGCATTTCACAAGTGTCAAAGGCTTTCATTGACAATTACATGAAGTTGATGCAAATCGTCAATATTTGCAGTGTTGAACCTTCTTTTTCAAGAACTCTGCAATCCGCCCTTGCATGCTGTCAATTAATTTCTGGGCCACATCCTGACTGATGGCAGCCCATTCTTGCATAATCAATGCTTGGAGTTTGTCAGAATTTGTGGGGTTTTGTTTGTCCACCCACCTCTTGAAGATTGACCACAAGTTCTCAATGGGATTAAGGTCTGGGGAGTTTCTTGGCCATGGACCCAAATATCGATGTTTTGTTCCCAGAGCCTCTTAGTAATCACTTTTGTCTTATGGCAAGGTGCTCCATCATGCTGGAAAAGGCATTGTTCGTCACAAAACTGTTCCTGGATGGTTGGGAGAACTTGCTCTCTGAGGATGTGTTGGTACCATTCTTTATTCATGGCTGTGTTGTTAGGCAAAATTTTGAGTGAGCCCACTCCCTTGGCTGAGAAGCAACCCCACACATGAATGGTCTCAGGATGCATTACTTTTGGCATGACACAGGACTGATGGTAGCGCTCACCTTGTCTTCTCCGGACAAGCTTTTTTACAGATGCCCCAAACAATCGGAAAGGGGATTCAGAGAAAATGACTTTGCCTCAGTCTTCAGCAGTCCAATCCCTGTACCTTTTGCAGAATATCAGTCTGTCCCTGATGTTCTTCCTGGAGAGAAGTGGCTTCTTGGCTGCCCTTCTTGACACCAGGCCATCCTCCAAAAGTCTTTGCCTCACTGTGCGTGCAGATGCACTCACACCTGCCTGCTGCCATTCCTGAGCAAGCTCTGTACTGGTGGTGCCCCGATCCCGCAGCAAAATCAACATTAGGAGAGAGTCCTGGCGCTTGCTGGACTATCTAGGGCGCCCTGATGCCTTCTTCACAACAATTGAACCGCTCTCCTTGAAGTTCTTGATGATTTGATAAATGGTTGATTTAGGTGCAATCTTACTGGCAGCAATATGCTTGCATGTGAAGCCCTTTTTGTACAAAGCAATGACGACGGCATGAGTTTCCTTGCAGGTAACCATGGTTGACAGAGGAAGAACAGTGATTCCAAGCACCACCCTCCTTTTGAAGCGTCCATTCTGTTATTAGAACTCAATCAGCATGACAGAGTGATCTCCAGCCTTGTCCTCGTCAACACTCACGTGTTAACGAGAGAATCACTGACATGTCAGCTGGTCCTTTTGTGGCAAGGCTGTAATGCAGTGGAAATGTTTTTGGGGGATTCAGTTCATTTGCATGGCAAAGAGAGACTTTGCAATTAATTGCAATTCACCTGATCACTTTTCATAACATTCTGGAGTATATGCAAATTGCCATCATACAAACTGAGGCAGCAGACTGTGAAAATGATTGTGTCATTCTCAAAACTTTTGGCCACAACTGTACACTCAATTAGTACTTGGTAGCATTGCCTTTAAATTGTTTAACTTGAGCCAAATGTTGTGTGTAGCCTTCCACAAGCTTCCCACAATAAGTTGGGTGAATTTTGGCCCATTCCTCCTGACAGAGCTGGTGTAACTGAGTCAGGTTTGTAGGCCTCCATGCTCGCACACGCTTTTTCAGTTCTGCCCACACATTTTCTATAGGATTGAGGTCAAGGCTTTGTGATGGCCAAGCCAATACCATGACTTTGTTGTCCTTAAGCCATTTTGCCACAACTTTGGAAGTATGCTTGGGGTCATTGTCCATTTGAAAGACCAATTTGTGACCAAGCTTTAAATTCCTGACTGATGTCTTGAAACGTTTCAATACATCCACATAATTTTCCTTTCTCATGAAGCCATCTATTTGGTGAAGTGCACCAGTCCCTCCTGCAGCAAAGCACCCCCACAACATGATGCTGCCACCCCTGTGCGTCATGGTTGGGATGGTGTTCTTCAGCTTGCAAGCATCCCCCTTATCCTCCAAACATAACGATGGCCATTATGGCCAAACAGTTCTATTTTTGTTTCATCAGACCAGAGGACAGTTCCCCAAAAAGTCCCCATGTGCAGTTGCAAACCGTAGTCTGTCTTTTTTTAATGGCGGTTTTGGAGCAGTGGCTTCTTCCTTGCAGAGCGGCCTTTCAGGTTGTTTATATAGGACTCATTTTACTGTAGATACTTTTGTACCTGTGTCCTCCAGCATCTTCACAAGGTCCTTTGCTGTTGTTCAGGTATTGATTTGCACTTTTCACACCAAAGTACGTTCATCTCTAGGAGACAGAACACGTCTACTTCCTGAGTGGTATGACGGCTGCGTGGTCCCATGGTGTTTATACTTGCGTACAATTGTTTGTACAGATGAACGTGGTACCTTCAAGCGTTTGGAAATTGCTCCCAAGGATGAACCAGACTTGTGGAGGTCTACAATTTTTTTTCTGAGGTCTTGGCTGATTTCTTTTGATTTTCCCATGATGTCAAGCAAAGAGGCACTGAGTGTGAAGGTAGGCGTTGAAATACATCCACAGGTACACCTCCAATTGACTCAAATGATGTCAATTAGCCTTTCAGAAGCTTCTAAAGCCATGACATCATTTTCAGGCATTTTCCAAGCTGTTTAAAGGCACAGTCAACTTAGTGTATGTAAACTTCTAACCCACTGGAATTGTGATACAGTGAATAAGTGAAATAATCTGTCTGTTAACAATTGTTGGAAAAATTACGTGTGTCATGCACAAAGTAGATGTCCTAACCGAGTTGCCAAACTATAGTTAACAAGAAATTTGTGGAGTGGTTGAAAAACGAGTTTTAATTACTCCGAGCCAAGTGATGTGAAATCCATAGATTAGGGCCTAATGAATTTATTTTAATTGACTGATTTCCTTACATGAACTGTAACTCAGTCAAATCATTGAAAGTGTTGCGTTTCTATTTCTGTTCTATGTAGTTTGAAATAGAAGTGACTGGCGAGATAGGGAAGAGGACAAAACCTATACAGCAACTAACAAACTATGGATCGATTGGCTTGCTACCTAGTTTGTGCGCCCTCCTGAGCCTGTGTCTCCTTTAGTCTCCTTTCCCCACTGGAGAATGGTGTCACTCGTCACATTTTATGTTATTTATTTTTTATCTTTTTATTTTTAATCCCAGCCCCCTTCCCCGCAGGAGTTCTTTTGCCTTTTTGTCATCTGTCATTGTAAATCTGAATGTCTTCTTAACTGACTTGCCTAGTTGAATAAAATGTCAAGAAATTCCAAGCTATTTTAATTTTTTAAAGTTTGAGATAGGATTTTACTGAGTGGGTTCTCGAATTTATGCTTTGGCCACAACTAGTAAAGGACGAGTCAACGACATTCTTCAGGTATGAACTTTTAAAAATGAGATTTTCACAAGACTTTAAAAGCTTAACTGTGAACTACTGCAATTTAAAAACTTGACCTTGACCAATGTGTCCAAACATCTGACAGCAACCCTCTACACATAGCAGTCAATGCCTATTAGGTTCTGGTGAAAATTAGTGCACTATGTAGGGAATAGGGTACCATTTGGGGTACAGCCTAGGTTACCTGGTATGGCATAGGGGTCTTCGGGGTAGGTCTCCCTGTCATAGAGGAAGGGGTGGTACCTCAGGACCCCCTCCACTATTCCATCAACGTCTGTGCAGGCCTTGAACTCGAATGTGTCAGCCGACGTGTTGATGTAGAGCGTCTGCATGTCGTTGTCGATCTCTCTGAGGTTCACCATGCGAGGGATCTTGGGGAACTTCTCCAGCAGAGAGATCTGAACAGTAGATAAATATCAATATAGTACCACAAAATTAGAGGCGGCAGGGTAGCCTAGTGGTTAGAGAGTTGGACTAGTAACCGAAAGGTTTCAAGTTCAAATCCCCGAGCTGACAAGGTACAAATCTGTCGTTCTGCCCCTGAACAGGCAGTTAACCCACTGTTCCTAGGCCGTCATTGAAAATAAGAATTTGTTCTTAACTGACTTGCCTAGTTAAATAAAGGTAAAATAAAATAGAGTTATAAAACATACATCTTCAAAGATTGAATAGATGCTTTTGGATGACTATTGTCTGTAGCACTACCATAAAATAAAATAATTACATGGTTATTTAAATACAATGACAATCTTACCTGAATGTCAATGTTGGAAACGCAATCAGAGTTTCGGTAGGAGGCTTTCATGTCATTCCCATTTAGGCCGTGAATGTAGTAGTGATACAAGTGGCTGAAAACAAAGCAGATTGTAATTTCAATAATTTCTTAATGGATTTCAAAGAGTAAAATCAAGAGGACAACAACCAATTGGATTGAAAGGTGGTGGTGGGTATTTGGGATGGTGCAGGGCAGGCGGTATCCCAATACTATACCTCTAATTAATGAGACATGGTCTAAGGGCGTTCCATAATGAAAGCGTGTGAGATAAGCTATGGTCCAATGACTGTACCTGCTAGCAGCTTGTGTCCCGCGTCCGAAGTTACACCCATAATAGTCGGTAGATGGCTCCAATTGGAGAATCACTGTTTGCGTCGCCGAGCAGTGAACAAGAAACTATTAAAATCCAGTTCAGATTCCCCCTCCCCAAATCAACACCAAACATGGATTCTATGTTGGGTTCTCACTTTGTGTCTACATTGGTCTGTGTTTCATACCTGAGACAACGTGTGAGAAATCATGGTCCAATGTCTATACCTGCTAGCAACATTTGTCACGCGTCTGAAGCTTCATCCATAAATCGGTATATTGGAGTCGCCCTTTGCGTCGCTGAGCAATGAACTATTAAATCCAGTTTTTAGATGCTACTAAAGCAACATCAAATATGGATCCCCATCGTTTTTTTCCTGTCTTTGCGTGCACACATTTCCTGTACTTCCAGTCTGGGGCAGCATGGTGCCCATATTGCGAGGCTGATTAACAAGACAAACAGGTATGGAACAGAAAATAACAGAATCCATGTTTGGTGTTGATTTGGGGAGGGGGAAATCGAAAAACTGGATTTTAATAGTTTCTTGTTCACTGTTCGTCGACGCAAACAGTGATTATCCAAATGGAGCCATCTACCGACTATTATGCTGTAGCTTCGGACACTGGACACATGCTGCTAGCAGGTACAGTCATTGGACCATGACTTCTCACACGCTGTCTCTATGGAATGCCCTTATACCTTCTCAATTAAATAATATTGGGATCGTCAGATGGGTGAGCAGACTCACGCCAGTTCTCTGGTCCACAGGTGGAAGTCCTGCTTGAGGAAGGTGACATGTTCAGGCTGGACTCCCGTAACCACCACGGCCGTGAAGCTGTCCTTTCCCACCTCCTCAGCGATCAGCCCATGGAGGAAGCGCTCCTCGTCGTCTCTCACGTGGGACGAGTCAGCCATCTGCGGGGTGGAGAATTGAACATGGCTTTCATTAAATAGAGGATGGCCACTGAGGGAAGGTTATAGCAGTTTTCCACCGATACTGAAAGTTCCAAAATGGACAGATTGAGGACGCCTTTCGGAGATCACGTCAACATTTTGAGTGATCTGGGAGTAATCCCTTACCTTCCGGTTTCTGATGAAACCACTGTAAATATCTTCCTTGTTCCGCTCCTTCCTCTCAAATTCTTCTTTTGAAATGATGAGTTCATGGACATCTGGGGAGCCCGCTGGTTTGGTGATCATCTTTAACAAAGACAGAGATATCAAGTCATATAGTAGCGCATCACAGTCCATTAGGGGAATATGGTAGAACACAGAGGAATATTTACCCTGGTTGACTGTCCAATGTAGAACACTGCTTGTTTCCCTCCTACTCCAAAATATGATATATCACTGTTGAGACTGCGAGCGACTGGATCAGGGCGAACATACCCTGCATGATCACTAGTGAGACAAACAGGATAATCACTGACGATAGATACATGGAAAGCACCAAAAACGAACTTCAAGTGTATACTTAATTATTTGGAAAGTGCATTTTAATATACATTTACTGTGAGCCATTTAAAAAAAATGTAACTTAGCAAGTCAGTTGAGAACAAATTCTTATTTTACAATGACGGCCTACCCCGGCCAAACCCTCCCCGAACCCAGAAGACGCTGGGCCAATTGTTCGCCGCCCTAGGGGACTCCTGATCACGGCCGGTTACGATACAGCCCAGGATGGTACCAGGGTCTGTCGTGATGTCTCTAGCACTGAGATGCAGTGCCTTAGACCTCTGCGCCACTCGGGAGATGGGTCTGACTGCATTGTCTGATTGAGACACCTGAACAGGTCAGATCGAGTGATGTGGAAAAACTCCTGGCCCTACTCTTGCTAAACCAACCTTGAAAACGTGCCGCTTTCCCTGCTGAATTTGGAGAGCCTGTACACAGCCCAGTTATTAAGCTGTTTGGAGGTCATTCCACAGCCATTGTCCATGATAACCACTGCATGTTTCCCCAAGGACTCATCAAACAGCTGGGGGAAGAGATGAGAAACAATCAACTACCTCTGTGTCCCATTCCATCAATACCGTAGGGGTGCAGAACACTGACCTTTATATGAAAACATCACAATACTTATGCATCACATTCATTCAAGCCCATATGAGGTTTACAATTGTTAGAAAAATAGGGAGAGAAAATTTTTATTTTTTAATCCACAGTAGTATCTCACCAATCGGATGTCTATGGTCCTCACTCCTGTGTTGTGCGATGTAGCTGACAGTGCATTGTCGATTAGTTCTGCAAAGGCATACGCTGTTGGGGGGGCAAGGCTTTAATTAACTATAGGCCTTTTAACACAGCTTCTTCTGTGAAATCAGCCCGGGCCAGTAACTTCAAAGCGTCACAGAGTAGAAAATTGGTCGTAAGTGCTGAGCATAGACATTTCATTCAGTGTGGTGCAGTGTGAACACGGCTAATGAATACACACAGGACTGTAATATTGTTGGTTTGGGCTGGAGAAGGTACAGTATTTCAGAGGCACTCACGTAAAGAATTCTGGCCCTCACTAGCGTAGTACTCATACATGCCACTCTGGACCAGTGTGTCATAGTGAGGGAGAAACACAATGTGTTCCTTAGTTGCCACGGGCAGGATCTGGTCCTCGGTCTGCAACAGGTGGAGAGTGTTTCCTTGTTGAAGATTCTCTGAAAGAGATGACATATCAACAACATAACGTATTGTCGCTCACCTCTTATTCCCCTTGTATAAAAGGCTTATTTGTGACCCAATGCCTGACTATTAGTATACCAAAAACATTTTCACTGATTGATCCAAGTAACGTGCCTATTATTTTAAATGATTAATTAAAAAGTTGATGACTGGCATTTCACTGACATTTCTTTCTAGCACTACACCTGGTAGCCCTGACTGGAATGTCACTTACCATATCTGTCAAAATCTATTCCTTTTCTGTCCGTTGTTGTCAAGACAAACGTTTCGTTGGAAGGAATGGCAAATTCCTAAGGCACATGGAAAATAGTTGTCATATCTGCTGAGTTAGATATAAAAGTTTTGATAATTTGGTGAATGGTTTAGATATTGTATTGACAACTTGTTTATAACACTTGCTTATAACACGTGCTAGCAAGCTATTAACAATTTCATTAAAACATTAAATTGGCAAATGACAGCTATATTTTTGGATCAATGCACTTCCCATGATCCGCCACCTAGCCAAGCTATCGAACGAGCTGCTAGTTAAATGTCAATAATCGTGGGAACTCATTAATTTTCAAGAGCCAGCTGTTGCAAATTTGCAATCAAGCAGGCAGCTGTCTGGCTAACATATCTCTGGATAACTAACGACTTTAGCTAGCTAGCTACTGTACCTTCGATACAACTTGAAGGAAGTCGTTGAAGTCCAAGCCATTTATGTCCAGAACTCTCTCCATTGCGTCGTGTCTTTCCGGACGACAGTCGAATATTACCACACTATTATGTGGTTTATCTGACCCGTTAACTCCATTTTTACTCTGTGAAATGTGTGTTCTATTGCTATTGGCAACAGCAGACGTTGTCACACCTTCCGACTCTGCCATGTTTCTTCTTCAGGTGAAAGAAGTCGTGAGTATGCGCAATGTACTGCGCATCTATCGCGTGGGCTGTGTCGTCACTAGTTGCCGCAAAATCCTAAACCCCGCCTACTTCGACAATTTATTTTCACATTTAACCCTAACCAAACTGCTAACATTATGCATAACTATAAAATTCACTTTACACCAAAAATAAATTTTTGTTTTCATTATTTCTTTAGGATTTAGCCAATTTCGACTTTGTGGATGTGGAAACGCGCTGGGGTGTATTCATTGGTTGAATTCCGTTGCAAAACGTTTGGTCTGTTACGAGGAACCAAACGGAAGTAAACGAAATCTGCACCCGGGGTGTCCGCCCCTGGGTTGTCCCTCCCGTTTTCGTTCCGTTTAAGAAAGGTTTTACAACAGAATCGACGTATTGAATATACCACAGGTTTGGCGAATGCACGTGACGATAGACAAGCATCATGGCGGCGCACGGCAATAATGTCCAAGTAGAGAAAGTAGGAAACCCAGCAAAGAAACGACATGTGTAAGTAACGTTAGCAAGCTAGTCACCTCCACAAGGTACGCTTATGGACACTCACGGCATGTAAAGATATCAAAGAGAGAGTTAGGAGAGAGTAGTTTGCCAACCAAATTGGCTATGTCGATTGTGTTTAGAAATGCCAACGGGTGGCTGTTGGATGCTTGTTCACTTGTCGACAAGGGTGTCCAACTATGTAACGTTACTTCAGAGAGGAAAGCAGCCAGTGGGAAGTCGCATTTTAAATGTTGTTTTAAACATGAGTGTTTTCAGATTTTAAAGTCTCACGTTAGTGTTAAATCAAGTTGTACTGTGACCACAAACGACAGTACCGTCTCGGACGCAGCACTACAGAGGAGTGAGAATAAAAGTACAGTGGATTGTAAACCATCAAAGGTAAATTGGGCGGGGGGGGGTCTGTATTAGCCAGCTCTACTCTGTTGTTTATGATTTTGTTGTCATGATTAGGCTGATTGGGCTCATTGATTCGAGTTGAAAAATAAATGCTGTGCTCATGGAATGGCATGCTTTGAGCACTACTGAAAAGTGCTAGCTACATTTTTTTTAAATGAATGTCAAATGCTGGTATATAGGTCTGTTGTTAACTTTTTGTTGGTGAAACTTTGGTATCTTGATAATACAGCTGTTTAAAGAGTAAATCCACAGATGAAACAATAACCAAAAGATGACCCCGCCTTTGTTTTGGTAAAAAGCTGAGGGTGGGCCTGGAGAAATGTAACCACTCTCAGATTAATAGACAGTGCTATGGATGCAAGGACTGACCATCCATGGTATCAACAGTATTGTTTTAACCTGATGTTATGAGGCTATACAGTGTTTGTTTATGTTTACAATGTTTACAAACATTGGAGAAAAACAAGCTTATATTTTCTGTTCTAATGGAGTGTGACAGTTGAACTAAGCTCATGAGGCATTTCTAAGTTGTGTTCTGTGTGTGTGGTGTGTGTGCATTTTTCACTGGCTGCCAATAAATCAAATCAAATCAAATTTTATTTGTCACATACACAAGGTTAGCAGATGTTAATGCGAGTGTAGCGAAATGCTTGTGCTTCTAGTTCCAACAATGCAGTAATAACCAACAAGTAATCTAACTAACAATTCCAAAACTACTGTCTTATACCCAGTGTAAGGGGATAAAGAATATGTACATAAGGATATATGAATGAGTGATGGTACAGAGCAGCATAGGCAAGATACAGTAGCTGATATCGAGTACAGTATATACATATGAGATGAGTATGTAAACAAAGTGGCATAGTTAAAGTGGCTAGTGATACATGTATTACATAAGGATGCAGTCGATGATATAGAGTACAGTATATACGTATGCATATGAGATGAATAATGTAGGGTATGTAAACATTATATAAGGTAGCATTATTTAAAGTGGCTAGTGATATATTTACATTTCCCATCAATTCCCATTATTAAAGTGGCTGGAGTTGTGTCAGTGTGTTGGCAGCAGCCACTCAATGTTAGTGGTGGCTGTTTAACAGTCTGATGGCCTTGAGATAGAAGCTGTTTTTCAGTCTCTCGGTCCCAGCTTTGATGCACCTGTACTGACCTCGCCTTCTGGATGATAGCGGGGTGAACAGGCAGTGGCTCGGGTGGTTGTTGTCCTTGATGATCTTTATGGCCTTCCTGTGACATCGGGTGGTGTAGGTGTCCTGGAGGGCAGGTAGTTTGCCCCCGGTGATGCGTTGTGCAGACCTCACTACCCTCTGGAGAGCCTTACGGTTGAGGGCGGAGCAGTTGCCGTACCAGGCGGTGATACAGCCCGCCAGGATGCTCTCGATTGTGCATCTGTAGAAGTTTGTGAGTGCTTTTGGTGACAAGCCGAATTTCTTCAGCCTCCTGAGTTTGAAGAGGCGCTGCTGCGCCTTCTTCACGATGCTGTCTGTGTGAGTGGACCAATTCAGTTTGTCTGTGATGTGTATGCCGAGGAACTTAAAACTTGCTACCCTCTCCACTGCTGTTCCATCGATGTGGATAGGGGGTGTTCCCTCTGCTGTTTCCTGAAGTCCACAATCATCTCCTTAGTTTTGTTGACGTTGAGTGTGAGGTTATTTTCCTGACACCACACTCCGAGGGCCCTCACCTCCTCCCTGTAGGCCGTCTCGTCGTTGTTGGTAATCAAGCCTACCACTGTTGTGTCGTCCGCAAACTTGATGATTGAGTTGGAGGCGTACATGGCCACGCAGTCGTGGGTGAACAGGGAGTACAGGAGAGGGCTCAGAACGCACCCTTGTGGGGCCCCAGTGTTGAGGATCAGCGGGGAGGAGATGTTGTTGCCTACCCTCACCACCTGGGGGCGGCCCGTCAGGAAGTCCAGTACCCAGTTGCACAGGGCGGGGTCGAGACCCAGGGTCTCGAGCTTGGAGGGTACTATGGTGTTGAATGCCGAGCTGTAGTCGAGCTGGTCTGCGCATGCTCTGAGGGCGCGGCTGGGGATGCCGTCTGGGCCTGCAGCCTTGCGAGGGTTAACACGTTTAAATGTCTTACTCACCTCGGCTGCAGTGAAGGAGAGACCGCATGTTTTCATTGCAGGCCGTGTCAGTGGCACTGTATTGTCCTCAAAGCGGGCAAAAAGTTATTTAGTCTGCCTGGGAGCAAGACATCCTGATCCGTGACTGGGCTGGATTTCTTCCTGTAGTCCGTGATTGACTGTAGACCCTGCCACATGCCTCTTGTGTCTGAGCCGTTGAATTGAGATTCTACTTTGTCTCTGTACTGACGCTTAGCTTGTTTAATAGCCTTGCGGAGGGAATAGCTGCACTGTTTGTATTCAGTCATGTCACCAGACACCTTGCCCTGATTAAAAGCAGTGGTTCGCGCTTTCAGTTTTACACGAATGCTGCCATCAATCCACGGTTTCTGGTTAGGGAATGTTTTAATCGTTGCTATGGGAACGACATCTTCAACGCACGTTCTAATGAATACGCTGATTCGGTGTGCGAGTTCGTCAATGTTGTTGTCTGACGCAATGAGAAACATCTCCCAGTCCACGTGATGGAAGCAGTCTTGGAGTGTGGAGTCAGCTTGGTCAGACCAGCGTTGGACAGACCTCAGCGTGGGAGCTTCTTGTTTTAGTTTCTGTCTGTAGGCAGGGATCAACAAAATGGAGTCGTGGTCAGCTTTTCCGAAAGGGGGGCGGGGCAGGGCCTTATATGCGTCGCGGAAGTTAGAGTAACAATGATCCAAGGTCTTTCCACCCCTGGTTGCGCAATCGATATGCTGATAAAATTTAGGGAGTCTTGTTTTCAGATTAGCCTTGTTAAAATCCCCAGCTACAATGAATGCAGCCTCCGGATAAATCGTTTCCAGTTTGCAGAGAGTTAAATAAAGTTCGTTCAGAGCCATCGATGTGTCTGCTTGGGGGGGATATATACGGCTGTGATTATAATCGAAGAGAATTCTCTTGGTAGATAATGCGGTCTACATTTGATTGTGAGGAATTCTAAATCAGGTGAACAGAAGGATTTGAGTTCCTGTATGTTTCTTTCATCACACCATGTCACGTTAGTCATAAGGCATACGCCCCCGCCCCTCTTCTTACCAGAAAGCTGTTTGTTTCTGTCGGCGCGATGCGTGGAGAAACCCGCCGGCTGCACCGCCTCGGATAGCGTCTCTCCAGTGAGCCATGTTTCCGTGAAGCATAGAACGTTACAGTCTCTGATGTCCCTCTGGAATGCTACCCTTGCTCGGATTTCAACAACCTTGTTGTCAAGAGGCTGGACATTGGCAAGAAGAATGCTAGGGAGTGGTGCACGGTGTGCCGGTCTCCGGAGTCTGACCGGAAGACCGCCTCGTTTCCCTCTTTTTCGGGGTCGTTTTTTTGGGTCGCTGCATGGAATCCACTCCGTTGTCCTGTTTGTAAGGCAGAACACAGGATCCGCGTCGCGAAAAACATATTCTTGGTCGTACTGATGGTGAGTTGACGCTGATCTTATATTCAGTAGTTCTTCTCGACTGTATGTAATGAAACCTAAGATGGCCTGGGGTACTAATGTGAGAAATAACACGTAAAAAAACAAAAAAACTGCATAGTTTCCTAGGAACGCGAAGCGAGGCGGCCATCTCTGTCGGCGCCGGAAGTACATAGGCCACAGTGGCGAAATAATTACAATTTAGCAATTAAACTCTGGAGTGATAGATGTGTAGAAGATGAATGTGCAAGTAGAGATACTGGGGTGCAAATGAGCAAAAAAAAAAAAACAGTATGGGGGATGAGGTAGTTGGATGGGCTATTTACAGATGGGCTATGTGCAGTGATCTGTGAGCTCCTCTGACAACTGGAACTTAAAGTTAGTGAGGGAGATATGGGTCTCCAGCTTCAGTGATTATTATTTATTTATTTATTTTTTGCTATTCGTTCCAGTTATTGTTAGCAGAGAACTGGAAGGAAAGGTGGCCAAAGGAGGAATTGGCTTTGGGGGTGACCAGTGAAATATACCTGCTGGAGCGCGTGCTATGGGTGGGTGCTGCTATGGTGACCAGTGAGCTGAGATAAGGCAGGGCTTTACCTAGCAAAGACTTACAGATGACCTGGAGCCAGTGGGTTTGGCGACAAATATGAAGCGAGGGTCAGCCAACGAGAGCATACAGGTCGCAGTGGTTGGTAGTATATGGGGCTTTGGTGACAAAACGGATGGCACTGTAATAGACTGCATCCAGTTTGCTGAGTAGAGTGTTGGAGGCTATTTTGTAAATGACATCGCCGAAGTCAAGGATCGACAGGATAGTCCGTTTTACGAGGGTATGTTTGGCAGCATGAGTCAAGGATGCTTTGTTGCGAAATAGGAAGCCGATTCTAGATTTAATTTTGGATTGGAGATGCTTAATGTGAGTCTGGAAGGAGAGTTTACAGTCTAACCAGACACCTAGGTATTTCTAGTTGTCCACATTTTCTAAGTCAGAACCTTCCAGAGTAGTGATGCTGGGCGGGCATGTGCAGGCAGCGATCGGTTGAAGAGCATGCATTTAGTTTTACTTGCATTTAAGAGCAGTTGGAAGCCACGGAAGGAGAGTTTATGGCTTTGAAGCTTGTCTGGAGGTTAGTTAACACATTGTCCAAAGAATGGACAGAAGTATACAGAATGGTATCGTCTGCGTAGAAGTGGATGAGAGAATGACCAACAGCAAGAGCGACATCATTGATGTATACCGAGAAAGGAGTCGGCCCGAGAATTGAACCCTGTGGCACCCCCATAGACTGCCAGAGGCCTGGACAATAGGCCCTCTGATTTGACACACTGAACTCTGTCTGAGAAGTAGTTGGTGAACCAGGCGAGGCAGTCATTGCGAGGCTGTTGAGTCTGCTGATAAGAATAAGAATGCAGTTTTAAGAAAATAGTGTTAAGTATTTACTAAAAAAAATGAAGTAAAAAAAAAAAAAAATACTAAAAAAAGAACGTTAGAAAAATAACACATTTCAAGAGCAACAATAAAATAATAGTATGAGGCTATATACACTGCTCCAAAAAATAAAGGGAACACTAAAATAACACATCCTAGATCTGAATGAATGAAATATTCTTATGAAATACTTTTTTCTTTACATAGTTGAATGTGCTGACAACAAAATCACACAAATTATCAATGGAAATCAAATGTATCAACCCATGGAGGTCTGGATTTGGAGTCACACTCAAAATTAAAGTGGAAAACCACACTACAGGCTGATCCAACTTTGATGTAATGTCCTTAAAACAAGTCAAAATGAGGCTCAGTAGTGTGTGTGGCCTCCGCGTGCCTGTATGACCTCCCTACAACGCCTGGGCATGCTCCTGATGAGGTGGCGGATGGTCTCCTGAGGGATCTCCTCCCAGACTTGGACAAAAGCATCCGCCAACTCCTGGACAGTCTGTGGTGCAACGAGACACTCCTGGACAGTCTGTGGATGGAGCGAGACATGATGTCCCAGATGTGCTCAATTGGATTCAGGTCTGGGGAACGGGCGGGCCAGTCCATAGCATCAATGCCTTCCTGTGGCAGGAACTGCTGACACACTCCAGCCACATGAGGTCTAGCATTGTCTTGCATTAGGAGGAACCCAGGGCCAACCACACCAGCATATGGTCTCACAGGGGGTCTGAGGATCTCATCTCGGTACCTAATGGCAGTCAGGCTACCTCTGGCGAGCACATGGAGGGCTGTGCGGCCCCCTAAAGAAATTCCACCCCACAGCATGACTGACCCACTGCCAAACCGGTCATGTTGGAGGCAGCAGAATGTTCTCCACGGCGTCTCCAGACTGTCACGTCTGTCACATGTGCTCAGTGTGAACCTGCTTTCATCTGTGAAGAGCACAGGGCGCCAGTGGCGAATTTGCCAATCTTGGTGTTCTCTGGCAAATGCCAAACGTCCTGCACGGTGTTGGGCTGTAAGCACAAACCCAACCTGTGGACGTCGGGCCCTCATACCACCCTCATGGAGTCTGTTTCTGACCGTTTGAGCAGACACATGCACATTTGTGGCCTGCTGGAGGTCATTTTGCAGGGCTCTGGCAGTGCTCCTCCTGCTCCTCCCTGCACAAAGGCGATGGTAGCGGTCCTGCTGCTGGGTTGTTGCCCTCCTACAGCCTCCTCCACATCTCCTGATGTACTGGCCTGTCTCCTGGTAGCGCCTCCATGCTGTGGACACTTACGCTGCCAGACACCGCAAACCTTCTTGCCACATCTCGCATTGATGTGCCATCCTGGATGAGCTGCACTACCTGAGCCACGTGTGTGGGTTGTAGACTCCGTCTCATGCTACCACTAGAGTGAAAGCACCGCCAGCATTCAAAAGTGACCAAAACATCAGCCAGGAAGCATAGGAACTGAGAAGTGGTCTGTTGTCCCCACCTGCAGAACCACTCCTTTATTGGGGGTGTCTTGCTAATTGCCTATAATTTCCACCTGTTGTCTATTCCATTTGCACAACAGCATGTGAAATTTATTGTCAATCAGTGTTGCTTCCTAAGTGGACAGTTTGATTTCACAGAAGTGTGATTGACTTGGAGTTACATTGTTGTTTAAGTGTTCCCTTTATTTTTTTGAGCAGTGTACATACCGGTACAATGTGCGGGGGCACAGGTTAGCCGAGGTAATTGAGGTCATATGTGTGGTACCGGTCAAAAGTTTGGACACAGCTACTCATTCAAGGGTTTTTCGTTATTTTTTTAACTAATTTCTACATTGTAGAATAATAGTGAAGACATCAAAACTATGAAAACACATGGAATCATGTAGTAACCAAAAAACTGTTAAACAAATCAAAATATATTTTAGATTTTTCAAAGTAACCACCCTTTGCCTTGATGACAGCTTTGCACACTCTTGGCATTCTCTCAACCAGCTTCACCTGGAATGCTTTTCCAACAGTCTTGAAACAGTTCCTACATGCTGATCACTTGTTGGCTGCTTTTCCTTCACTCTGCAGTCCAACTCAACTGGATTGAGGTTGGGTGATTGTGGAGGCCAGGTCATCTGACGCAGCACTCCATCACTCCCCTACTTGGTCAAATAGCCCTTAACAGCCAGGAGTTGTGTTGGGTCAATGTCCTGTCATTGTCCTGTTAAGCACAAACCAGAAGGGATGGCGCATCGCTGCAGAATGCTGTGGTAGCCATGCTGGTTAAGTGTGCCTTGAATTCTAAATGAATCAGACAGTGTCACCAACAAAGCACCATCACACCTCCTCCTCCATACAAATGCAAATAGTCCAGATAGCCATTTGATTAGCTGTTCCGGAGTCTTATGGCTTGGGGGTAGAAGCTGTTAAGTCTTTTGGACCAAGGCTTGACTAGACATGTCTGGAGAGTGGGGCTAACTTGCCAGGTACTATCACTGGGAAACGCCTTTGTTTTAACCACAGATCTTTTTGATATATTCAAATCCCACAGAAAAGAAAACGAAAACGCAATGATCTGAACCAAGGAGAAATTGATTCACTGGCCTTCCACCACAAGGTAATCTTATGTTCACCATTACTTAGTTTACCCATTACCATTACTCAGACTTTTTATTGTTGACCACTGCTTATCATTGTGTTATGACCAGATCAGGTCTGCCATTTTGGAGGGGACCAAATCCTTAGTGGATGCTGGGCTCTCCTGTGAGTACCTGAGTGAGGTCAACGATGCTCGGGAGGGTCCCCTGCCTTCCCAGGAATGCAACCTGGCAGCCTTGTGTGACATGGCTAAAGAGCTCCCTCTAGTGAGTGAACATGGAGAGGACCCAGTTCAGTTTATTGAGTCTGAGGATGGCTGTAGTACAACACACCTTGACCTGTTCACACGGATCACAGAGAATTGTATGGACTTTGCCATGGAGGTGATGCTGATGGGAGAGAAATACATTATCCCACCACGATGTGCCTTCCTGCTTTCTGATTTTGCCAGAATGGAGCCCCTGGTTGGTTGTGAGTGTACAAAACCTGATCATGATAAAGAGCTTGCGTTTGCTGATTTTTATGTTTTGTCAGTGCAGAAATACATTGTCTTTTATAAATCTCCTAAACTCTCTAAAAATGTTTTGAGGAATCGAGTGGAGAGAAGGCAAGGCTTTAGTGAACTAAATAAGGATCCTCTCTGCCTGTGTAGGCCTAATGTCTTAGAACAAGGTTTCCCAAACTCGGTCTTGGGGACTGTTTCGTTTTTTTCCTCGAGCATTACACAGCTGATTCAAATAATCAAAGCTTGATGTTGAGTTGATCATTTGAATCGTGTGTAGTGCTAGGGCAAAAAAACAAAATGTGCATCCAGAAGGGGTCCCAGGACCCAGTTTGGAGAAACCCTGTCTTAGAAAATTGATTATTTTGCAGATGGAAAGTTTTTTGACCTCATTGTCCTGGATCCTCCATGGGAAAACAAGTCTGTAAAAAGGAGTGGCAGGTCAGCGTTCTTATTCAGTGTGATTTTTATTCCAAGCGACATCCACTGCAATGTATGACTCTGCGAACCTCTTATTCTGTTTTGACCATATTGTGCATTTCTCCTGCTGACCTCTAGGTATAGCTTTCTGCCCTCCTCCCAGCTCAAACGGCTCCCTGTCCCACTGCTGGCCTCCACAGGCTGTGTGGTGGTCACCTGGGTGACCAACAGGCCCAGCCACCTGCGCTTCGTCAGGGACGAGCTGTACCCACACTGGGGCGTGGAGGTGCTGGCAGAGTGGTTCTGGGTCAAGGTAGAACACAAAGGAACCTAGAATTTATCGAAGTCATTATAGTTGTTATATATCTATTTAGTTTAAATGACACTACTAAATGGTGATAGTAAAAGTGGCCATGTTTCATCTAGGACCTCTAATGTTGAATTTGCTTCTGAAATTAGCTATATGATCTTTATGAATGTAAGCATTTTTCTCTGATGTATTGTCTACGTTTTTGCCCTTAGGTCACCAGGTCCGGGGAATATGTGTTTCCACTGGACTCTCCGCATAAGAAGCCTTACGAGGTGTTGGTACTTGGTCGATATCGTGGGTGTGGACACCACTCACACAGGTGTGACAAAATAAAAATGTTATTCCCATTGTATTTTTTTTTACCCCTTTTTCTCCCCAATTTCATGTTATCCAATTGGTAGTTACAGTCTTGTCTCATCGCTGCAACAAGGTCGAGAGCCGTGCATCCTCCGAAACCCAACCAAGCCGCACTGCTTCTTGATACAATGCCCGCTTAACGCAGAAGCCAGCCACACCAATGTGTCGGAGGAAACACCGTACACCTGGCGACCTTGTCAGCGTGCACTGCCTGCCACAGGAGTCGCTAGTACGCGATGGGACAAAAACATCACTGCCGGCCTAACCCTCACCTAAACCGGACGGCGCTGGCCAATTGTGCGCCGCCCCATGGGTCTCCCGGTCGCGGCCGGCTGTGACAGAGCCTGGACTCGAACCCAGAATCTCTAGTGGCACAGCTAGCACTGCGATTCAGTGCCTTAGACCACTGTGCCACTCGGGTGGCAACTTAAAAATAAATAAAAATTACATTAATTTCTTAAAGGACCGGTGCAGTCAAATGTGATTTTAAATATGCAGTATTTCCACACCGAGGTTGGAATAATACGGTGAAATTGTGAAAATTATGTTAATGCCCTTTTCGTGTAAGAGCTGTTTGAAAAGACCCACTGAAATTTCTGCCTGTTTTGGTGGAATTGAGTTTAGTGCTGTCAGGTGACATCACCAGGTGGTAAATTAGTTAATAGACCAATAAGAAAGAGTTACAAACCTCTCTGCCAATAACAGTTTTCAGTTTTCCCCTCTACCTAAACCATTCCCAGACAGTCTTAGCAAAATTCTTGCTTCGCGATATTGCTCTCTTGCTAAGAAGCTATTTTTGTTTCTTTTTGACCATTTTAATTAAAAACAATCACTGTGAGGTACTTAATTGTTACCCAGAAATGATTTAACGTTGAGATAAAAAAAAAAATGGCTGTATTGGACCTTTTTTTTTTTAAAGTCTCCTGTGTATTTTCTTTCATTACTGGAATGTTCGATCTCCTCCAAAACATGACGTGCTTTCTCCATCTCCTTTACAGCTCTCTGAGGAAGACAGAGCTCCCTATGGAGGAGCAACGTGTGATCGTCAGTGTCCCATCGGCCCTACACTCCCATAAACCTTCACTCTCAGGTCAGTATTCCCAGCACGTCCTGGTTCCACCAACAGCGTCATAAGTATGTCAGCGTCATAAGAACGTAATGTGGTAGCCAAGTGCGTAGGAAGGAATGAATGAATGAATACAGTTCCAGTAATGAAATTCATAATTGGAGAAATGATTGAACTGAATAGTTTCACCACTAGAGGGCAATACTGTGACGTAAGTGTCCGCGAATGCTGTGTTTTGACCTGGCTCGCTAACTGTCAGTGCTCTGTTCTCACTGACTCACTCTCTGTCCCTCACTCTTTAAAAGCACGAGACAATGCCTTGCTATTAAACGGAAGGACATCAGCTGCAAGGTCTGTGCTCTAACCTGTCCGAATGGCTAATTGTGACCTCAGTTTGTCACGATGTGCTGCTGTACGGCCTGATTGGCCTTTGATTGTTAACAAGTCAAACCTTTTCTCTGATCCGTACAATGTTGTTTAGAAAGCAATGATGAGACCTTGAAGACAATGATTATGTAGAGTGGGGCTTGACATCAACTATCTGCTTCTTCAGGGAAAGCGATTTATGTGTGTTTTATTTACTTGGGGAGCAAGAGGAAGAGGTTTGTCAGTGCCCTGTCAGCTGAATATACAAGATGATTGGGAAAGTGGCAGGATATTGTGAGATTTAAATTCGTTATGACTGCATTGTGCTTTGTAACTATTGGGTTGAGAATATATTATGAGTTTCTAATTGCGCTTTGTTTCACAGCGTTGTCTTTTCATTGTTACAAATAATAAGTAATAGAACACACCGTATCTTTGCCTTGGGCAAGAGTTGCAGCAAAACAGTGTGATATCGTTTTTTTCCCCCACCCATGATTGATAAGTCCACAGTCAAACTCAAAGAGCACGCTATTTCACACTCTCCAAGTAACCCATCATCATTTGAGCCGCTGTCATTCCGAATTGTGTGTTTTGATATATCACTTTTTGGTGACGTCATCCCCTTCTCATCCCTGTCTCTGGCCTTCCAGCGAATCCCCCTCCAACCCCTCTTGGTAGCAGGGAGGCTGTGGTGGGCGTGGTAGAACGCAGTGCTGCTGGGATGAAATGTCAGAGGAGCTGGTCCCGCAGAGAGGTGCCACTGCACATTAACATAACCTGTGATAAAGAGGTATAGAGCGGACCTTTTCTGATCCTGAAAGGTTCTATCGACCCGTTGGCAAAAAGGAACATCCGGACGTGGGCATTAATGCTGAATATTCACTCTGGAGTACCCAGGGGCGGGAAAAGGATTTGGGCTGCTGTCCTTTTCTCACACCGCCTCTGGTGGATTCTTATGCAACAGCTTGAAATGGTGAATATCCACAGTGCTAAGTCTCTAAACCGCCCCCCTCTAAAACACAAAGTCCTCTTCCTCCAGTCACTGTTACCACAGGGCAATATCCCTGTTTTTGGGATTGGAGCACAAGTGGTGTATGTAGTCCCAAGTGTTTTGGATGTGCCAGGTCTGGAGGCAGTGGCCAACTCTTTACCCCTGACCTCAGTATGACATCACAGCATGGATGTCCTAAACAGAGGGCGGAGCGGAGAGCGACTCTGTGATCCGATAGCTCTCTACCCCCCCTCTCCCCCAGTGATCCTGTTAGTGACATCAGACGTGTGTGTGTGTGTGTGTGTGGCGGCAGTAGGGATACAGAGGGACACCAACGCTCACTCTCTACCTCAGAGATCCAAACACATCCTCGCCAGATGGCCGACACGGCAGAAAAAAAGTGTTTATGCTCCTCGGAGTGTGAATAATCTGTTTGCTTTTAATTGTGGCTCCAAAAAACTTTGGTAATTAGCTAAAGTTGAATATTTTCCTCCCAGCATTGTATTGTAATAAGCGGCTAATTGGCAGTGCCCTCTTCATGCCCGCCCAATTCAATGGCACCCAGCCAGCGTGTGTGAGATTCTAATTGACTTGTGAAAAGATGTGTGCTACTGTTTAAACTCAGAGAACCTGAGATATTGGTGAGTGATTTATATTTGTTCTATTTCACATGTAGAATTGTGTGTGAATTGGAAATGTTTTTGTTTTTTTGTATATCCCAACTCGACCCTGGAGCAATTAGGGGTACGTGCCTTGCTCAAGGGCACATTGACCAATTCTTAATCTTGCCGGCTGGGGGTTTCGATCTAGCGACATTTCGGTTACTGGCCCAGCACTTTAACCACTAGGCTACCTGCTGTCCTGGGGTGGTGAGAAAGGCAGAGAAAATAACTTTACTCACTCACAGCTGGAGGTGCTGAGTAAGGTGATATATGTACAGTATTTCTACCACTTTTAGCCAGGGGTGTGAAGTGCAAATGTTACAATGCTTTAAAGTACTACATAAGTAGTTTTGGGGGAGGTGTCTGTATTTTACATTTATATTTTAAAAAAACTTCTACTCTACTATATTCCTGAAGAAGATATGTACTTTTTACTCCATACATTTTCCCTGACACCCAAAAGTACTCGTTACATTTCGAATGCTCAGGCAGGACAGCAATCACCTATCAATATAACGCATTGTCATTCCTACTGCCTCTGATCTGGCAGACTCCCTAAACACAAATACTCTGTTTGTAAATTATGTCTGTGCCCGTCTGTATGTAAATACACAAATTATTATAATTGTGCCGTCTGGTTTGCGTAATATAAGTAATTTGATTTATATCATTTACTTTTACTCAAGTATGACAATTGAGTACATATTCCAACTGCTTTTACCAAACACTTTTATCCAAACCGACTTACAGTACAGTGAGAGAATCAATATTTGTGTTCCCTGTGAGACTTCAACCCTTGACCTTGGCGTTGCTAGGGCCACGCACTTACCATCTTTATTTATTTATTTATTTTATTTTACCTTTATTTAACCAGGTAGGCAAGTTGAGAACAAGTTCTCATTTACAATTGCGACCTGGCCAAGATAAAGCAAAGCAGTTTGACAGATACAACGACACAGAGTTACACATGGAGTAAAACAAACATACAGTCAATAATACAGTATAAACAAGTCTATATACAATGTGAGCAAATGAGGTGAGAAGGGAGGTAAAGGCAAAAAAGGCCATGGTGGCAAAGTAAATAAAATATAGCAAGTAAAACACTGGAATGGTAGTTTTGCAATGGAAGAATGTGCAAAGTAGAAATAAAAATAATGGGGTGCAAAGGAGCAAAATAAATAAATAAATAAAAATTAAATACAGTTGGGAAAGAGGTAGTTGTTTGGGCAAAATTATAGGTGGGCTATGTACAGGTGCAGTAATCTGTGAGCTGCTCTGACAGTTGGTGCTTAAAGCTAATGAGGGAGATAAGTGTTTCCAGTTTCAGAGATTTTTGTAGTTCGTTCCAGTCATTGGCAGCAGAGAACTGGAAGGAGAGGCGGCCAAAGAAAGAATTGGTTTTGGGGGTGACTAGAGAGATATACCTGCTGGAGCGTGTGTTACAGGTGGGAGATGCTATGGTGACCAGCGAGCTGAGATAAAGGGGGACTTTACCTAGCAGGGTCTTGTAGATGACATGGAGCCAGTGGGTTTGGCGACGAGTATGAAGCGAGGGCCAGCCAACGAGAGCGTACAGGTCGCAATGGTGGGTAGTATATGGGGCTTTGGTGACAAAACGGATTGCACTGTGATAGACTGCATCCAATTTGTTGAGTAGGGTATTGGAGGCTATTTTGTAAATGACATCGCCAAAGTCAAGGATTGGTAGGATGGTCAGTTTTACATGGGTATGTTTGGCAGCATGAGTGAAGGATGCTTTGTTGCGAAATAGGAAGCCAATTCTAGATTTAACTTTGGATTGGAGATGTTTGATATGGGTCTGGAAGGAGAGTTTACAGTCTAACCAGACACCTAAGTATTTGTAGTTGTCCACGTATTCTAAGTCAGAGCCGTCCAGAGTAGTGATGTTGGACAGGCGGTTAGGTGCAGGTAGCGATCGGTTTAAGAGCATGCATTTAGTTTTACTTGTATTTAAGAGCAATTGGAGGCCACGGAAGGAGAGTTGTATGGCATTGAAGCTTGCCTGGAGGGTTGTTAACACAGTGTCCAAAGAAGGGCCGGAAGTATACAGAATGGTGTCGTCTGCGTAGAGGTGGATCAGAGACTCACCAGCAGCAAGAGCGACCTCATTGATGTATACAGAGAAGAGAGTCGGTCCAAGAATTGAACCCTGTGGCACCCCCATAGAGACTGCCAGAGGTCCGGACAGCAGACCCTCCGATTTGACACACTGAACTCTATCAGAGAAGTAGTTGGTGAACCAGGCGAGGCAATCATTTGAGAAACCAAGGCTGTCGAGTCTGCCGATGAGGATGTGGTGATTGACAGAGTCGAAAGCCTTGGCCAGATCAATGAATATGGCTGCACAGTAATGTTTCTTATCGATGGCGGTTAAGATATCGTTTAGGACCTTGAGCGTGGCTGAGTTGCACCCATGACCAGCTCTGAAACCAGATTGCATAGCAGAGAAGGTATGGTGAGATTCGAAATGGTCGGTAATCTGTTTGTTGACTTGGCTTTCGAAGACCTTAGAAAGGCACGGTAGGATAGATATAGGTCTGTAGCAGTTTGGGTCAAGAGTGTCCCCCCCTTTGAAGAGGGGGATGACCGCAGCTGTTTTCCAATCTTTGGGAATCTCAGACGACACGAAAGAGAGGTTGAACAGGCTAGTAATAGGGGTGGCAACAATTTCGGCAGATAATTTTAGAAAGAAAGGGTCCAGATTGTCTAGCCCGGCTGATTTGTAGGAGTCCAGATTTTGCAGCTCTTTCAGAACATCAGCTGAATGGATTTGGGAGAAGGAGAAATGGGGAAGGCTTGGGCGAGTTGCTGTTGGGGGTGCAGTGCTGTTGACCGGGGTAGGAGTAGCCAGGTGGAAAGCATGGCCAGCCGTAGAAAAATGCTTATTGAAATTCTCAATTATGGTGGATTTATCAGTGGTGACAGTGTTTCCTATCTTCAGTGCAGTGGGCAGCTGGGAGGAGGTGTTCTTATTCTCCATGGACTTTATAGTGAGCCACACAGGACCGCACACACTGCAATTTATTATTTGTGAGTGTTTGTGGTTTTATAACCTCCACTCACTCAAAGTATTAATTCCCTGAAATACCTCACTTTCAAAATGAATGGGTTGAGATCAGGTGGGGCAGTAGAACAAGCACTGTCATCAATACCCTTAACTTGGCTGTCCCAGGATCAGTGTGACAACCCAAACGGCACACGAATGCTTATTTAGTGCACTACATTTGATGAGTCCCAGTGGAAAAGTAGTGCACTAAATAGGGAATAGGTTGCCATTTGGGATTTACACCGAATGTGCAGGGTCTAAACTCAAGGCAGTAGCACGAAGAGAAACATCACAAAGAGCTAAGTTGAGCCGCGAGGCAAGCCGCAAGTCTCACACCCCCTCTCTTGCCTTGAGTTTTTAGATAATTAGACCTTTTTATTCCCTCTCCAAACTTTGCGGGCTGAGTCACCGATCAGAGTGTTTCTTCTGTGTTAGTCTGTGAGCTTTTCATGTTTGGCCTTTCTCTCCCCCCCACCCCCTAACTTTTTTCTTTCTGACATGTTTCGTAAGAGAGGTTTAGGCTGGGCAGGTTTAGGGCGGGATTGAGGGAGGGGGCTTAGACTCTCTGGGGTTTTGGCGCTCATTAACCTGCCTAGTGTGGAGTGTGTGACTGGGACGTGAGCATGCATGTGAGCGGGCAGACCGCACCAGCGCAGGGGCGGAGAAGAAGTGAACCCTATCGGTCAGGAATGCTGTTCCTGGAACACCATTGTTCCCCCGCTCAAGGACAGCCAGAACACCGCCATGCACAAATCCAGCATTCATTAGCAAGCCAGACATTAAGCCCCCACTCCCCCTTCTGCACCAGCTAAATACCCCCATAGAAAGTACAAATCTGAGCAGGATCTGCCTATCAGAATAATCTATTATTTCTAATATCCTCTGAGGACATCTAAAATGTCTTGAACTCCCTATCCTCTCCCTCTTCTTTATTGACAGATATTAGAATGTGAGATGGGGAGATAGAGGAGAGGAATAGAGTTCAGAAACTGAGTGACTGAACTGGGGATATAACCTGTGGGTTACCTGCTGTCTGCAGGCAGCAGCACTACCAATAGACCAGCCCTAGGTGCCCTCTTCTATTTCTTTGTTTCCCTCCACAGAGGTGTTAAGTCCGTACGTGGGTGCCGACGCCCGGTGCCTGGAGCTGTTTGCCAGAAGCCTGCAGCCAGGATGGACCAGCTGGGGCAACGAGGTGATCAAGTTTCAGCATGTCAGTTATTACACCATGGAGCCCACAGATACGGCTACAGGATCCTTACATGAAGAGTCCTCTCCTCACTTCTCTCTACCTCCTCCAACACCGGACTAATCATCACAGTTTAATAGCATACCGTTGAAGCTTTCCACATCAAAATCCCAATTCGTTTTCATAGTCAAGGAGCCCCTCATCTCTCTCCCTCTCCATCTCCTTTGATCTGTTATTTTCTTTCATTTGGGACTCTTGATTTGTGTTTCTGGGTTGTAGTATGTTGGGGGTGGTGAATCACAGAGCCCATGATGCGATGGAGGGGAGATGAAAGTGCATCGCTCCGGAGCTCAGATCAAGGTTGATGTTTTGAGCTGAAGCTAATAACCTATAGCTCTATGTTCGGTTCAGATACACAACTGTGTGTTACCTCATAGCGGTGTGTTGTGCATTGATGATGGAGCTATGCTGGCACAATGCCTGGTTTAATAATTGTCAAAGTGTACGTACATGTTTTATAATGTGCTGAAATGTGTTGGGTAATGTGTATCCATTTAAATCCAAGAGTTGAATAAAGAAACCAAACTTTATTGTTTTGAATTTTGTATGACTAGACCCAGCCATAGGATGCTCAGATTTTGTGAGGACATTTGCCCTGTCCCATTGTAGAGATATGAATTACCTTGCACCCTTTTTGATGTGTTTTTCTGAGTGCAATGGCTATTTCATGTTTCCCAAATGGCACCCTATTCCCTTTTATAGAGCTCTGGTCAAAAGCACTGCTCTACATAGGGAATAGGGTGCCATTTGGAATGCACAATGCGGCTGTCATCCAGGTTACAGAGAGAGACCACCAGCTCTACTGTGAGCCACGCCTGCCTCTGAGTCTGCTCTTTGTATGTAGGAACCAAACAAATAACAGTACCTGAGCCATAAACTGTTAGATTACGTCATTCTCACACCATCCCTACCTACTAGTTTGGAAGGTGCCAAAACACACTCCTTTTTTTTTTTGCCACCTCTCACACCTTCATCGATCCCTGGCTCTCTTCCTCCCCACCCCTGTGTGGCTGGATAAGGTATGGGCAGGGTGGGGCTACTCTAATGGGCCTTTAGTTTCTCTGGGGGACTGTCACAGAGCCAGATGAGGATGAGTTACAGCCACTGCAGCACACAGCATAGCAATCACTAACTAATGAATCCAGAACAGGATCATTTCCGCATTACACGTTCTCTTTGTTTCTTTCTCCCTTTCTCATCCTCCATCTATTTCTTTCCCTCTCATGACAGGAGGAAAACATGAATGAGAAACAGCAGAATCAGAGGTTAGATGTAATGTATTCCTGTCTGGGTAAAGAGACTCAGATATTGGACACTTATCACAGATTGAATTAAAGGAGTGTAGCGCTTTCTCATTAGTCTGCTCCCCAGGTGAGCACTTACTGAATTTATTCATGTTATTGGAAGTTGTCAACTCCAAAATAATCCTGCTTCCTTGAAACCCCCATGGAGATGTGGCAAAATAAATACCACATTTGGAAAACAAACTTCTTAGTAGATTCATGGCTCGGGCTGCAATGTAGCTGGAATCATAGTTATGAAAACATGATTTAAACATGTCTGCCTTTGACAAAAAAAAAATTGTCTTTCACAGGCTGCAACTGTGTTAGCATCAGTTTCAAAGGCAGCCAATTAGTGTTGAATGTCTCAAAGCATTGGTGTTGTACTGTTTGGAAAATATACTTGTGAAGGAGTGGCCTTCACTAAAGACATTCATTTTCAAAAAGTATTTATACAGCAAGTTCTGTTTGTCCTTAATTTATTCAGTCATTTACCACACATTCTAGTTACTAGAGCTTTCCCTCATTTCCAACCAATTGCAGTCAGTCGTGTTCATTGTTAAGTGTTGTCTTCTATTGGTCCAGCGATGGAAGTGGCTAATTGACACAGGTGTTCCAGTTCAGTAATTAGGTCTTGCCATGTTGAATGTCTTTTAACTAGGGTGAGCCACGGCTGTTTTTTTTACCTGCCAGTTTGTATGTTTTACAGTTACTTCAGTTTTAAATCAATTTGAAGGGATAATTGACCCCCAGACATAAAAATCATGAAACTCCTGTCAATTTGGGGAAAGCCTATGTTTTATTAGTGGGTAAAATTAAAATTTACCACATGATTGACTTCTAACTGGTCCTTTTGTGAAATCAGGAAATTGTGTAAGAACGCATTATAGGTACATGGTTCTCATCACTGGAGATAATTCTGAATGAACATCACACTATGTCCCTGTAATTGAGGATGATTTCCACTCAGTTTGCGATTCACCTGTGTCAATTGAAGAAATTAGAGAGGCTCTGAATTCAATGAAAAATGGGAAATCACCTGGCCCTGATGGCCTGTCAGTTGATTTTTATAGACAGTGTTGGAAGTTACTAGAAGAACCAATTTTCAATATGTTTCAAGATTGCATTAAAAATGGGGAAATGGTCTCCACTATGAAACAGAGCCTTATTTAATTGATTCCGAAGCCCAATAAAGACCCTTCTCTCATTGACAATTGGAGACCAATTACTTCATGAAATATTGATTGCAAATTGATTGCGCTGGTTTATGCCAAAATATTAAAGAAAGAAATAGATACCATTATAAATGAGACTCAAACAGGATTTATGAAGGGCCGTCACATAAGCTCTAACATTCGTTTAGTCTTGGACCTTATAGATTATTCAGATGCAATTGACTCAGATGCGGTTGTCCTATTTTTGGACTTCTGTAAAGCCTTTGACATAATTGAAAATGAATTTCTTTTTAGGTGTCTTAAACTTTTTGGATTTGGTGAAAATGTAATTAAAGTAATTTGCATGTTTTACAAAGATATAAAAAGTTCTGTGCTACTAAATCTTAATACATCCAAAATATTCAGTATTAACAGAAGTGTATGACAGGGATGCCCAATTTTGCCATTTTTATTAATTTTGGTTGTGGAACTTCTATCTCTAGATATTCTGAATAATGCCAATTTGTATGGCATTATTACCATTTTTAACAAAGAAATCAAAATCTCTAAGAGACAAAGACCAGGTCGCACATGCCCTTAATGCTATAACTGCATGTTCTATTGCATCAGGATTAATGCTCAATGTCTTGTTTTGTATACCCCTCCTTATCATTATGTGTAAATCCAGCTACTTGTATAGAGATCAATAAGACCTTTCTTGACTTCATCTGGAAAAAATCTGTCCTTTCTAACAAAAGAGTTGAAGGCGGTCTAGAAGTGTTGGATTTTGTTGACATAAATAATACTTTCAAGATAAACTGGTTGAAAAAATGTTTGATCAATACTGATTCAATATTGTATTTCATTCCAAATAATGTGTTTAATTGGGATAGGGGGCAGCATTTTCACTTTTGGATGAATAGCGTGCCCAGAGTGAACTACCTCATACTCTGTGCCAGATGCTAATATATGCATAGTTATTATTATTAGTAGTAGTATTGGATAGAAAACACTCTGAAGTTTCTAAAACTGTTTGAATGATATCTGTGAGTATAACAGCACTCATATGGCAGGCGAAAACCAGGAAGTGGGAAATCTGAGGTTTGTAGTTTTTCAAAGCTTGGCCTACCGAATACACAGTGTCTATGGAGTCAAGTTGCACTTCCTACGGCTTCCACTAGATGTCAACCGTCTTTAGAAACTTGTTTCGGGCTTCTGCTATAAAGGAGGGGGGAATGGGAGCTGAATGAGTCAGTAGTCTGGCAGAGTGACGCGCGCTCCCGACAGAGTTAGCTCTCGTTCCAGTGCTTTTCTTCATACACAGGAATTCTACGGTTGGAACATTATTGATGTTTTATGTTAAAAACATCCTAAAGATTGATTCCATATCGTTTGACTTGTTTCTACGACCTGTAATGGAACTTTTCGAGTTTTTGTCTGGACGAAGTGCTCGCGCCTCATGAAGATGGATTACTGGGCTGAACACGCTAACAACAAGTGGCTATTTTAACATAAATTATGGACTTTATGGAACAAATCAGTCATTTATTGTTGAACTGGGATTCCTGGGAGTGCCTTCTGATGAAGATCATCAAAGGTAAGTGAATATTTATAGTGTTATTTCTAACTTCTGTTGACTCCAACATGGCGGATATTCCTTTGACTGGATTGGGCTCTAAGCGCCGTTCTCAGATTATGCTTTTTCCGTAAAGTTTTTTTTAAATCTGACACAGCGGTTGCATGAAGGAGAAGTCTATCTTTAATTCTGTGAATAACACTTGTATCTTTTATCAATGTTTATTATGAGTATTTCTGCAAAATTCCCGAATGTTTTGGAATCAAAACATTACTGCACGTAACGCGCCAATGTAAACTGAGATTTTTGGATATAAATATGCACATTATCGAAACAAAACATACATGTATTGTGTAACATGATGTCCTATGAGTGTCATCTGATGAAGATCATCAAAGGTTAGTGATTAATTGTATCTATATTTCTTCTTTTTGTGACTGTGTTTTTTAGAGTTGGCTATGACCTACCATAATCATATCTTGTGCTTTCGCTGTAAAGCATTTTTGAAATCGGACAGTATGGGTAGATTAACAAGATGTTTATCTTTCATTTGCTGTATTGGACTTGTTAATGTGTGAAAAAATATTTTTGAATTTCGCGCGCTGCCTTTCCAGCGGAATGTTGTCGAGGGGTTCCGCTAGCGGAACGCCTGCCCTAGAAAGGTTAATAAATTGGGAGGTCTTCAATTTTTACTGAAGTGTAATTTATATTCCTGAAAGATTACCTGCTAAATTGGCTAGGTTTCACCAACAAGCTTTAATGGCCTGGAAAATATGTTTCCTGCACAATTTTCCCTACATAAAGCTCTTTTGTGGAATAATTCAGACATAACTATAAGGAATAAGTCATTGTTCTACCCCAGCTGGCATGATAGGAATATTGACTTTGTTCTTGATATTTTCGACAACAAGAGTAATATTTTCACATATGAACAATTTAGAACATTGAAAGAGTTTCCAATACCTTTCAGAGAGTTTATTTCTGTGATCAAAGCCATTCCCAGTGGTCTAACTACACTAATGAAAACTCATCTTAGCTTTGGTAATGATCACAAAGTTTTTCCAGAACTCAGATTGGAAGGCGTGTGCTTACTTGAGAGATCTTGTTGTAAAAAATATAAAAGACAAATTCTTCATTCACAAAACCAACTTACACCGGGAGGAAAGTTTTTCTGGAACATGTTTATTCCTGACATTGTCTGGAAAAATGCATGGTTAAGGCCTTTCAAATACTGTATACCAAACAAAGTTAAGGAAGTGCACTTCAAAATTTTACATAAGATATATCCATGTAATTCTATGATATCCAAATTTGTGGCTATTGATGATATCTGCGTTTTCTGTGAAAAAGGTGAGAATCTGTCTCACTTGTTCTTTGAATGTAAATTTGTGTCAGAATTTGGGGAAAACCTTGCAAAATACTTATTTAGCATTATGAACACTGCCTATGTTTTTGACATGAAATATATCATATGTTACTATTGCAATGATAACAAGACCACTGAAGTGATTGTTAATTTTTTTATTCTTGTTGCCAAATACTTCATACGCAAACAAAAATTCCAAAATTCTATACCAAAATTACACATTTTTCTGATTAATTTCAACTATCTTATTAAAACATTAACCCTAGTGAATAACAACAAGAATAACATCTTCCTGAATCATTATAAGATTTTTTCAGAGTGAATACAATTTGCAATAAAATTGTTTCTTTTTTGTATTATTTGATTGATATTTTTTGTATGTTTGAGTATTTTCTTGTTAATACCTGTGTTTTGTTTTGTTAGACACGTTTGATGTAGCAATGTAAGTTGATTTTTGTTTTATGAATAAAATAAAATAATAAAAGCAGATTTTTTTTTTATGTATTAAAAAAAGAGAAATTGTGATGTTATCACATTTCATAACACTTTTTAAACAATTACCTGCACTCCAGATTGCCAAATCAGCCAATAGTTGGTATGGGCATACTTGTCTAGAACACATCCGTCAGTTTATATCCTCATGAAAAAGTACTGTATATATTTCGCTTAGATGTGCCCAATCTAAATAGTGTACCAAATTATTAGACTCTGTTTCTCCTTCAAGTACCATCTTTCAATACGCCCTGTGTGTCTGTGGGGAAACGTGGGAAAGGGACGTTGTTGCCATGGCAACATTCTCTGCACTACATCTGGGCAGTGACAAACTGCAGGTTCTGAGAACTCGGTGAGACCCTCCTAAATTGATAGTGCAGTTTGTTTAGGCGAGTTTAAAGCTATGACGCGGGCTACTTCATATGCTGATATTGACTTTGGTATTGTTGTGCAGCTTTGTTTGCTAGCCAGCCCGATAGAGAGCATTGCATTGTGGGTTTTGTAGTTGACTTGAGCTGCAACAGATTTCCACAGCTATTTTCACGTTGCTACCAACCTTGTTATAATGACCAAATTAAACATTTGTTCACAAAAAATATTGTTTTCACATATTAGTGCTATTTAAGCACTGTTAATCGTAGGAATGATTGGATTATCCCTTTCAGTACCTTTGAAGGGTTTTTATTCTCATTCTTTTTTAACCCTTTTAAATGTCAAAGTAACAGCCAGCTCTCTCACAATGCTTGTTGTTTCTCTCACCAGGTGGAAACAGGAAATGTAAAATTATATAAATGTCAACAGACAATTTGTTCGTTCGAGATGGCGGAATCTTTTTGTGTGTATGAATTATATGAGAAATATATTGATATAATATAGCAAATATTGATATAATAACCATCATATCGAAGTAAACTTGGGTTTATACGCGATATGTTGTGTGGTCCTCCCACTACGACTTGGGGAACCGTGCAGTTTATTAGGCTACAGATTAAATACATTGTGGTGACAATGCACAATAATGAGCTTGATGCTCCTTTCCAAGAAATATTGCGGGTTTATTCTGGTGACATGATGATTGATGCTTGGTGCCGCTTGACAAAAAATATTTTTTTTTGCTCTTAGATATAATAATCTATTGTAGGTAGCCTACACGCACTGTATCTGTGAGCAGTTGGCTAGAGTGCACGTGCCAAGACAAAAGTGGGCACATTTGCAATATAACGCAACAGATTTTGTGACAAAACCATCAGTAGAGGTGAAAATGCGATGGAAACCCATTTTTAACTTCCTTTTTATTTGGTACATGGGAAGTTATTTGTATGTGCATTATGTCATCACACACAGCCTTCCATCTGCAATAAATACATTTGATGGAAACATCTCTGTTGGGAAAATGTGCATATTGTTTTATGCAGATTTTTGAATATTCACATGGAAATCTGTCACCGATTGGATGGAAACCTAGCTATAGTGATAAGACAAGGGCAAAATAAAAGGAGAACAAAATGAGTAAGATGGAAAAGCCAGGGACCTCTTTAAATGGCCCATAAAATGGACTCATGATAAGTTCATAGAGCAGTGTTTCTCAACTGTCTTTGTACTAGTGATGGTAGAATGCTCCTTCTCTTTGTAAAACTGCTTCGGTCAAAACAAGCACACTAAGTGTGGGTGCCTCCCAATAATATCTCCTTTCTCCTGAAGTGTGCAATCGTTCACTTCCTCCCACAACTCTAAAAGCATTGGATTGTTGGGGTATGGTCTAGTGGGAGTTGCCATCATATTTCTTATACTCGTCATTTTCTTTCAAATCATGTAAGTGGACAAATTCACCCTTTGGGAGGAAGGAGAGAGAATTTGGATAAAGGCTGTACTAACTCAATTGGTTAATCTGACAGACTGGTCAGTGACGCGCTACGAAACGGTTCCAGTCAGTGGACTTGGGGTTGAAGATTGTGGAGTTTAATTTGAAGGTGAAGACAGAAATAGGATAAAATTCTTGTTGGTTTGACACAATCTTGGTGGAACCATACTGCTCTAAGCACCATTAGTAGGCAACAAACTGACCAGATGATGTGGAATAAATTATAATCCAATCAGTAATAGGCTGCTTCCTTCTCCTGTGACAGTGTTTCACTTCCTGAACTGATCCATAATGCACTTGGGGTAATGATCACCAGTAATCATTATCCACAAAGAGCTTTGTTACACAAACAGTATTTATTGTGCGTCATCACCGTACCAGACCCTTTCATTGTAACCAAGACCGTGCGTTCTCACTAATGAACTAATACCGGTAAATTTGACTGTATTCATGCAATACAGTTGAACTCCAATTTTTCTAACAATTGTTAACAGACGTATTATTTCACTTATTCACTGTATCACAATTCCAGTGGGTTAGAAGTTTACTACACTAAGTTGACTGTGCCTTTAAACAGCTTGGAAAATGCCCGAAAATGATGTCATGGCTTTAGAAGCTTCTGAAAGGCTAATTGACATCATTTGAGTCAATTGGAGGTGTACCTGTGGATGTATTTCAAGGCCTACCTTCAAACTCAGTGCCTCTTTGCTTGACATCATGGGAAAATCCAAAGAAATCAGCCAAGACCTCAGAAAAAAATTGTAGACCTCCACAAGTCTGGTTCATCCTTGGGAGTAATTTCCAAATACCTGAAGGTACCACGTTCATCTGTACAAACAATAGTACGCAAGTATAAACACCATGGGACCACGCAGCCGTCATACCACTCAGGAAGCAGACGCGTTCTGTCTCCTAGAGATGCACGTACTTTGGTTTGAAAAGTTCAAATCAATACCAGAACAACAGCAAAGGACCTTGTGAAGATGCTGGAGGACACCGGTACAAAAGTATCTATATCCACAGTAAAATGAGTCCTATATAAACAACCTGAAAGGCCGCTCAGCAAGGAAGAAGCCACTGCTCCAAAACCGCCATAAAAAAGCCAGACTATGGTTTGCAACTGCACATCGGGACAAAGATTGTACTTTTTGGAGAAATGTTCTCTGGTCTGATGAAACAAAAATAGAACTGTTTGGCCATAATGACCATCGTTTTGTTTGGAGGAAAAAGGGGGAGTCTTGCTAGCCGAAGAACACCATCCCAACCGTGAAGCACGGGGGAGGCAGCTCCATGTTGTGGGGGTGCTTTGCTGAGGATGGACTGGTGCACTTCACAAAATAGATTGCATCATGAGGTAGGAAAATGTTGTGGATATATTGAATCAACATCTCAAGACATCAGTCAGGAAGTTAAAGCTTGGTCACAAATGGGTCTTCCAAATGGACAATGACCCCAAGCATACTCCCAAAGTTGTGGCAAAATGCTTAAGGACAACAAAGTAAAGGTATTGGAGTGGCCATCACAAAACCCTGACCTCAAACCTATAGAAAATTTGTGGGCAGAACTGAAAAAGTGTATGCGAGCAAGGAGGCCTACAAACCTGACTCAGTTACACCTGCTCTGTCAGGAGGAATGGGCCAAAATTCACCCAATTTATTGTGGGAAGCTTGTGGAAGGCTACCCGAAATGTTTGACCCAAGTTAAGCAATTTAAATGCAATGCTAACAAATATTATTTGTATGTATGTAAACTTCTGACCCACTGGAAATATGATGGAAGAAATAAAAGCTGAAATAAATCATTCTCTCTACTATTATTCTGACATTTCTCATTCTTAAAATAAAGTGGTGATCCTAACTAGGATTAAATGTCAGGAATTGTGAAAACTGAGTTTAAATGTATTCGGCTAAGGTGTATGTAAACTTCCGACTTCAACTGAATATGCCTACGTCTTCTTGGTTTGCGTATATACAGGGCCTAAAGCTCACTGTCAATACATCTCTCTGCGGTTGAAGGTCACCCAGCTATTCCACTTGTATGACATGCCTCACTTTCTAAAGTTTCAAGCCATTGTACAAGCGTTTGGATGATGAATGGAGTTGTAATTATCAAGCAGGATTTTGATTGGACCTTCACATTGCAACGGAATTAGTTTCTTTAAACCAGGTGGCGGAGGGGGTGAAGCACTCCTAAATGTGCTGCTGATAAGACAAAGAAACCCGGTCGCCAAGGATTTCTGCACTGCCGCAGATCCAGGTATTGTGTGCGTCACCACGGTAACGTAGGCCATGCCATAGAAACGCTTCCTCTTCAGCCTTGACTTTTTCAGACAGCCTCCATTTTGAAATTTGCCCCCTTTCTCAATGTTTTTCCAGATGGATAATAGCTCAAACTATGTTGTGGCATTCCAACACGCACTTTATTGACCTCATCCTCTTCATAAAGATTTCATTAGGCTTAGTTTTCTTTTTGGAGTTTCTCAGTTCTGATCTCCAGTCTTCTTTCACACTCATGCACCCCCACACAGACCAGCTCCATCATGAATCTTCCATTGTGTGGTGAGTCACATCTGTAGAGCATCTACAGATGGACTACCAAATCAAGTGTGACACTGTGTTATTCTAAAAGTTATTTTCTCTGTACAACAGCATCACACAGATATCATTCACTTCTGCTATGTACAGTTGCGGCCAAATATGTTGGCACCCTTGCACTAATCTTAAATAATTCCCTATTCTAAAATAAACATTTGGTCTCCACATTTGGTCTCCAGGAAGGCCCTAAAAATTGTGAAGAATCCAGCCACCCAAGTCATAGACTGTTCTCTCTGCTGCCACATGGTAAGCACTACTTGGTGCCTAGTCTGGGACCCAAAGGCCCCTGAACAGCTTTTACTCCCAAGCCATAAGACTGCTGAACAGTTTATCAAATGGCTACCCTGACTATTTGCATTGACCCCCCTTTTTATTTGCACTGACTCTCTTGCACCGGCTCTATGGACCGACTCACTGGGCTCACACACATACTATACTGACACTCCAACACACCCACAGACTATACGTTCACACAAAACACATGCATATTGACACCTACTCACACACACACACTCTTTCAAGCTCTTCACGTACGCCTCTGCTACTCTGTTTATTATCTCTCCTGATTGCTTAACCTCTTTTACCCCTACCTACATGTGCATATTACCTCAATTACCTCATACCCCTGCACATTGACTTGGTACCGATATTCCTTGTATACAGTCTCATTATTGTTATTTTGTTTTTCTATTTCCTTTTAAATTTTTTGTAAACTCTGTATTGCTGGGAAAATGCTTGTAAGTAAGCATTTCACTGTAAAGTCTACAGCTGTTGTATTCGGTTAGGGATTTTTTCTACATGTTAATGGTCCCAATTTTGTTTAAACGTTCACACCCCTACCACTTGTCTCTTTCTATTTCCTCCTCTGTCTCTCTCTCCTAGGGGATTGATCGTTAACCATCGTAAAGAGCTCTTGCCTCTGGTCTCTTCCCTCTGTCCCCCCCTGGCCCCTGTACCTGTCACACATGTCTGCTCCCCCCTCCTCTACACCCCCATCTCTGACCACATGCTCTCTCCAAAACTTCCAATTTACTGCTCACCCTGATGTCACCATGGTCATTAAGGCCCTTCCTCCAGGCGCCAGCTCAGAGGGAACTGGTTCTGTCCACCCCAGGATTGAGCTACTGAACAGAGAGACTCAAGCACACCCCTCCACTTCCAGTCTGGAGCTCTGTCAGCTCACCCGTCATAGGCTGCTAAAGATAGACAAAGTGATACGTTTCTTTTTCAAATTTGGATGAATACTCAATGGATGTTTACACTAACCTTCCATAAATAGGTTGTCTTAGAACCATTCAGTTGACATGAATTCAAATATATAAGCGAAAACTGATAAAAGGCTAATTGCAAACAAAATAGTCCAAGCACATTTCATCCTCTGGGAAATTAATTATTAACAGGTTTCCTAAATATTTTATCAATTTCTAATATTAGTGGAAATTGTCTGGCTGCTAGGAGTGGCTCAAGGACTGGTTTTGACTGGTTTCTCCATGTCTCAATCGTTGTCTTGGCTGCTTTGTTCACACTCTTGCGTATTTGTCACAATTGTACACAGTTTACAGACCTTTTGTTCACACAAAGATGTTTAAATTAAAGTCCATCATTTGGTAGGGAGATAGAGGATGCAATGTAGTTCTGAGGACTGTAAATAAAGGAATACAGAGTTTTGTCGACAGCTTTCTCTCTCAGAAGGAAAAACAAAGGGTTTGTTTTGGAGACTGTGCCACAGCAAACTGGTAGCCATCACTGTTAGATTTCCCAGAGGGACTTGGGAGAAGATGAGAGAGATAATTATTTCCTCAGAGCTGCCGCTCTGCCTAGCGGTCCTGACTCTCCAGACCCCTGCCGTTGTCTACTGACACTCTGATGGACATACAGTAAGTCACCACACACACACACACACAAACACATGTGCGCACACACAACCACCAACCCCCACTGCCAACACCTCTACCACCATCCCACCTAGAAGCAACTGCTTATGGGTTCAATCTGACTGACGACCATATAACATAGTTCTCCAACAGTTGCTGTTTTAATGACAAAGTTAATTGCTATGTTTCCATTAACTTGTCCAGGGATTTGTTTTTTTTGCTGTTGTCAACATTTAAAAAGTAGAAAGTTTGCATAGAAAATAGAAGTGACAATTGCCTCCTAGGGGTGAGTTTCTATTTAAATATCTTGTGTCAATAAAAACAGCTGGATGTAATGATGTCACACAAGCCTACAATGTCTAATAAAAGGGATGTGGTTGAAGTGTTTCCATTATCGTATTAGTCAAATTGTGCATTAATAAAGTGGCGATAGTCTGCATGCCCCGCCTACCTATCTTTCATGTCTCAAGTAGCCTGCAAAAGCCAGCATGGATAGAATGCAAGAATTGACTAATATTTGCCACATTATAATAATTCCCAGTTATCGCCACGGTAACTTGTAATTTGCACTCACATATGCCTGAATCTGAAACTATGTGATGGTGAAGCTTCAAATTGCAATGTGAAGCTATTCAGGCATTCTTGAAAGTCAAGACAATCCTTGCCCACTGGGCATAAACTGGTTGAATCGGTGTTTCAACATCATTTGGCCATGTATTGTGACCCTGCTTCACTTTGATATTTGTCACTGACCTCTACCAATGTGCTATTGGGCGGCAGGGTAGCCTAGTGGTTAGAGCGTTGGACTAGTAACCGGAAGGTTGCGAGTTCAAACCCCTGAGCTGACAAGGTACAAATCTGTCGTTCTGCCCCTGAACAGGCAGTTAACCCACTGTTCCCAGGCCGTCATTGAAAATAAAAATTTGTTCTTAACTGACTTGCCTGGTTAAATAAAGGTAAAAATAAAAAATTACTGAATAGAGTCGCTGTTGCTATCGAAGTCATTCCAAAGGGTATGTTTAACAGAGCAAATGAAATGTGACCATACTTTATAAGTCATATATCATCAATGATACTATTTAGGCCTATATAGCATTTGCGAAGTCATCAACAGCTATTGTTTCAATTCAACCCAGGGTTCAACTAAAATATACAATACTAGAAGGGCCTAAGGTTTAAAGCTTTGGTTAATGTCAAATTTGATCTTCAAGTTAATAATGGATATGCTGGATTCACGTCTCCATTTCAACCAAACATCGAAGTTAAAGAATAGGACTAAATCAAATCAGACTTTATTTAAAATGCATTTAAAGTTTGATTTGATTTAGTCCTATTCTTTCATTTAGATTTTTAGCTGAGATGGAGACATGAATCCAACATATCCATTATTCATTTGTTTAAATCATTATCTTAGACTAAGTCTGTTTTATATTTTTTGGAGTTGACAGCCAAACACAATTCAATGTCACCAGAAAGTATTCATAACCCTTGCTATATTCCACATGTTGTTACAGCCTGAATTCAAGATGTATTACTATTACCACACACAATACCCCATAATGACAAAGTGAAAATGTGTTTTTAGACATTTTAGCGAATGTATTGAAAATGAACTACAGAAATATCTAATTTACATAATTCAACTGTAACTCGGCCAATCAGGAACATTCTCTGTCTTCTTGGCAAGCAACTCCAGTTTAGATTTGGCCTTGTTTCAGGATATTGTCATGGTGAAAGGTGACTTAATCTCACGGTGTCTGGTGGAAGCAGACTGAACTAGGTTTTCCTCTAGGATGTTGCCTGTGCTTAGCTCCATTCTGTTTATTTTTTTTATCCTGAATCTAACCAGTCTTTAATGATTACAAGCATACCTATAACATGTTGCAGCCACCACTATGCTTGAAATATGGACAATGGTGCTCAGTAATGTGTTGTATTGTATTTGCCCCAGACATAACACTTTTTATTCAGTACAAAAAGTGAATTGCTTTGCCACATTTTTTAAAATATGACTTTGGTGCCTTGTTACAAACACAATGCATGTTTTGGAATATTTGTTATTCTGTACAGTCTTTCGTCTTTTCACTCTGTCAATTAGGTTAGTATTGTGGAGTAACTACAATGTTGTTGATCTATCCTCAGTTTTCTCCTGTCACAGCCATTAAACTCTGTAACTGTTTTAAAAACACCATTGGCATCATGGTGAAATCCCTGAGCAGTTTCCTTCCTCTCTGGCAATTGAGTTAGGAAGGACACCTGTATCATTGTAGTGACTGGGTCTATTGATACACCACCTGAAGTTAATAACTTTACCATGCTCAAAGGAATATTCAATGTCTGCTTTTTTTATTTTTACCGATCTATCAATCGATGCCATTCTTTGCGAGAAATTGGAAAACCTCCCTAGTCTTTGTGGTTGAATCTGTGTTTGAAATTCACTGCTCGAATGAGGGACTTTACAGATAATTGTATGTGTGGAGTACAGAGATGAGGTAGTCTATCAAAAATCCTGTAAAACACTATTATTGCACAGTGAGTCCAGGCAACTTATTATGTGACTTGGTAAGCACGTTATTCATCCCAAACATTTTTTTCGGGCTTGCCATAACAAATGGGGTTGAATACTTATCGACTCAAAGACATTTTAGCTTTTCATTTTTAAGTCATTTTGAAAAACATAATTCCACTTTGACATTATGGGGTATTGTGTGTAGGCCAGTGACTCAAAAAATCTCAATCCATTTTAAATACAGGCTGTTACACAACAAAATGTGGAAAAAGTCAAGGGGTGTGAATAGTTTCAAAAGGCACTGTACTTATCCTTTAAATGTTGATAATTGGTTGCATCGTCAACCTAGGACTTCTGTATGACTTTCGTAATACAATCACAAGCCTGAAGTTAAGGCTATTTTACAAACTAATGTTACCGTTTTTATTCAACCTTAATTAGTAACTCATCCATGGCCACCTTGAGGTTACTGTAATTATACAAGTCTTATTTAATCATAGAAAGCATGAAAAGGTTGCAGGTCTGTGGAGATCTTCGCAATATAAATATCTGTGCAAGAATCTCAAACAGCATTGATCACTTTCACTATGTACTTTATTTGTAATCTTAACTACAATCCAGGTAATTTGGGTTGTGCTATTAGATGAAGCACAGTGATAACACATTAAGTTGTTGTATAAATACAACATATCTGACATTGTATTCCCATTTGAACTTTGTTATGCTATTAAATTGCTCAAAGTGCTAACTAAACCCAAAATCAGACATGTTTTCCATTGCAATTTGACTGTGCATTAATATGGTTGAAAGCATAGTGATAACACACTATGAATTCAACAAACTTCTGACTTTTTTTTTATTGGGTGAATAAAGGTTGAAATCTCATTGATCACTGTCACCCAGTGGGTGTCCTGCAAAGATTTTTTTTTATAGTTGAATAAATAGATTTTGCAAGCAGGAGGCATTTAGAATTGAATATGGAGTGTAACTTTATAGTTATATGTGATAACATCACGTGCCTCGTGTAGGCCTACCTTCAAAATTATTCGGCATTCATAATTTATTTGAAAAACACCATTTCCATCAAAAAAAATTGCAAGAAAGAAATTTTGACAATGGATAAAAATCTATTCTATATTTAGAACATTTCTCCTACTTCTGCCGTTTCCATTACATGTCGCAAAGATTTTAGTTTTCAACATTGCTTTTGTTAAATAAACCTGGGTCAATGGAAACATGCCTACTGTGGCATGAGTCACTAATGTGTTGATGGAGGCTCCCATCTAGGATCTGCCTGTTAGTGGATGTCCAGTCCAAGGTCAAGGGTGGCTTACGATTCTGATCGGGGTTAAGGGTCACATTTGCACATCCGAAGAAGGAGAAAGGTGATTGATGACCCGACACACCCGACACCTCACTGTAGGTTCAGCTTTAATAAAGAATCTGTCTATCAGATGGTGTAACCTTGGCAGAACATTGCCCCGAACCCTCTCTTGGCAAGCACACAGAACAACTCCTCATAAGGGGCTATTACACCATGTATCGATTCCAACTGAGATTTTCATGAAATAGCTTCAGTTGCAATCGGTGGACGGTTAAGCCAAGATCTATTTTTCACCCTATACCACCAATTCAGTGGGGATTTTTTTATTCTTCCAAGGACCTTCTTCCTGCTAGGATAAGAATAGATAATGGATTTTCTTAGTATCCCCCCCCATTTAAATATGTAGCGTCTGGTCATTTAATCTGATATAAAATGGTTCTGTTCTCCCTCTGCAAATGTTTCACAGTCACCCATGGGGACATTCCTGAATGTAGATCTATCTGGATGTCATTAAACATGCATATGAAGCAAAAATAAGTTCTGTAGTCAAGTTTGGGTATATTGGATATATTGTAGATAGCACGTCCTGATTGAGCACCCATGCCAACTTTCCCAGGTTGAGAAACAACTTAAGACATCTTGTAGTATTCAGGCAGGTCCTGAACTCGCTGTGTCAGAGGGTCTTTCCACAAAAAGAGTGCCTTTTGCATTTCTTTGATATTTTAAGTAGAAATTGTGCACCAATATTGAGTTTTAAAAGCCTGTTATATAAAATGAAGTGCTCTTTCACATAGACCACATGGAACATTCAATATATATATATTTTTATGTTAAATAATAAAGACTTGCTAAATTGCCAAAATTCAGCATTTTGACATGTCACTCTGTGCACCTGACTTCTATGAAGATTTTTACTCACTTAACCCCAAAAACTTCTCCAAGTTTTCACGATCATTGTAAAGCTCTCGTTATTTTGTTGGTTTGACAAGTCTTCTGAATATTACTATTTACTTCATGTGATTATTGATTCATCTAATCACATGAAATAAATGTCTTGCACACATTTTAAGGTCAACCCTGTAATGTGACATGAACTCTCGATTTAATGTGGTGAAACAATTCCTTTTTAGATTATTTGAAGAAACATTGAACATCTATTATTCAAATCATAGTGTAAAAGCAGGCAAGCTGATTCTACTCTTTTTAGCCATTTTGTGGTGGAAATGAGTGTAACACTTCAACGCTTTTACCCCAGTAGATAGACAAGCTAGAAATGTTTTTTTAATTTATAAAAAAAATTGTGTATCTTGGCCTTCCCTGTTTCAAACAAAAAGGGGATTTATGGCTGATTTAAGGTGAAATCATCAATCCTGTTACGGTGAACCCTGTTACTTTATTTGGCACTAAATAGGCACTTACTATAATCATTTTTTTATGGGAATGTGGGAATGTTAAAATGAGGTGAAATAAAACTATTTTCTTTACCCAAAAGGTACACTATTTATACAAAGTATGCGGACACCCCTTCAAATTAGTGTATTCAGCTATTTCAGCCACACCTATTGCTGTCAAGCAAACAGCCATGCAATCTCCATAGACAACATTGGCAGTAGAATGGCCTTACTGATGAGCTCAGTGACTTTCAACGTGGCACCGTCATAGGATGCCACCTTTCCATCAAGTTAGTTTGTAAAATTTCTGCCCTGCTAGAACTGCCATAGTCAACTGTAAGTGCTGTTATTGTGAAGGGGAAGCATCTAGGAGCAACAACGGCTCAGCCGCAAAGTGGTACCCACACAAGCTCACAGAACGGGACCGCCGAGTGTTGAAGCCCGTAGCGCGTCTGTTCTCGGCTGCAACACTCACTACATCTGGAATCAATGTCAGCACAAGAACTGTTCGTCAGGCGCTTCATAAAATGGGTTTCCATGGCCGATCAACCACACACAAGCCTAAGATCACCATGCGCAATTCCAAGCATCTGCTGGAGCAGTGGAATCGCGTCCTCTGGAGTGATGAATCACGCTTCACCATCTGGCAGTCCAATGGACAGATTTTGGTTTGGCGGCTGTTAGGAGAACGCTACCTGCCCCAATGCATAGTGCCAACTATAAAGTTTTGTGAAGGAGGAATAATGGTTCGGTCTAGGCCCCTTAGTTCCAATGAAGGGAAATCTCTTAACGCTACAGCATACAATGACATTCTAGACAATTCTGTGCTTCCAAAATGTTGGCAACAGTTTGGGGAAGGCCCTTTCCTGTTTCAGTCTGACAATTCCCCCTTGCACAATGTGAGGTCCAAACAGAAATGGTTTGTCAAGATCGATGTGGAAGATCGGTGTGGACTGCAAAGAGCCCTGACCTCAACCCCATCGAACACCTTTGGGATGAATTGGAACGCCGACAGCGAGCCAGGCTTAATCGCCCAACATCAGTGCTCAAACTCACTAATGCTTTTGTGGCTGAATGGAAGCAAGTCCTTGCAGCAATGTTCCAACATCTAGTGGAAAGCCTTCCCAGAAGAGTGGAGGCTGTTATAGCAGAAAAGGGGGGACCAACTCCATATGAAAGCCCATGATTTTGGAACGTGATGTTCGACGAGCAGGTGTCCACATACTTTTGGTCATGTAATATACTTCATTTGGGATAAAGAACAGGAACTACTATAATACCCAAATGTGATGAAAACTTTGACCTGTTCATAATGGGCACATCGCTGCACCACTAGCGGAGGTGGCTTGAGTGATCCGAAGAGAATGAGAGGGTACTGTAAATTCAGGGTGATTGGTGTGGTCAAAGGTCTTTGTAGTGCACAACGAGATGTTCAGTGACATTCTGAGCAGCATACAAATTCAGTTCAAGTGAGTTGGGAAAATAACTTTCTGGTAAAGTTCTCTGGTGGCCTTGTAGTAAGAGATGTCAGAGACATAGAGGAAATAATGTTCGTATGGATTCCATCACATACAAACACACACACACACACACACACCTGTCCACTCTTCTCTCTCTCTCTCACACACACTCTTTACCTCCATCTCTCTCTCACTACCTCCCCTCTGCTGCTTTTGCCAGGTCTGATGGAGAGCTTGGCGATAATATTTGCTCTCTAGATTACGAAGCAATAAAGGAAGACAGACATGCCGGAAAAGGCGCAGCCCGATTGAGCCATCGGCTTAGAGGAAATCAATCACTATCCAAACTGCACACATCACCACTTTACCTTCGTCAGAGGAATGCCAATTTAGAAACCAGGTGTCCGGCTGAGAATAGAAAAGACACCTTAAGGTTTGCAAGCAATGTAAATATTTTTTCCTTCCATCTATAATATATCAGATGTATATTTTATACTCACTTCAGATTCATTTTTCAATTCTGTTCAGCTTCTCTGTCAGCGTCAGGCCCCTCACTCCGCATTCAGGTTCAGCTGTCAGGTGGACAGATGGAGGCCTGTATCCATATTCATTCACAGGAGAAGTCATGTCTTTTCCTGGCTCTGTCTGTCAACTATAGCAGCAGCGTGTCAGTGAGTCAATAAGGGCATGTCAGAATCAGTAGAGAGAAGAAAGTCTGTGTTTGAGCATCTCAAAATGAGTGGGCATCCTACAAATATGAGGAAAAAGACAAACAGAGGACTATCAGCATACTGGTTGTCAGAATGACTGACAGAGAGATGATAGTCCAGCCAGTTTGTGACAGCAGGCGGTAGGGAGATCACTCTGGGTTCGAGGTACAAAGGTTGGGCTTTGTTGAAACAAAGAGCTTTCTCAGCAGCTGCATCTCTTTCTCTACTTCTTTTTTCCCCTGTTAAAACAAGGTGCCAGTTGTTCGACTAAAAGGCTTTGAAGGACGACCCATCTGTGCGGTCCTCCTGAGATGACAGACACTGTGTGGCTACTCTTGGTTTTGAAGCACTGGCCAGTTTACATCCAAATGTGTTTAGCCTAAGTGTTTTAGAGCTATATAAAGCAACAAAGGACTATGCCCACAAACACATACTCAAATAAAGCACTTTTGTTCTGTTGTTGATCTTGTGCAATATAACGAATAGTAGTTATGCCTCATAAAGTATTACTAAATTATTCCGAATCAAAGCATGGTCACATTGCATCATAATACATATCATACTCCGCCGATGGGTATTTCACTGTGGGGTTGGAAATAAATCAAATCTTTTTTCTTTTTTTAATCTCTGTGAGGAAAATTCATCTATGCAAATGCAAGAAAGCCAAGGGCTGCTGTTTAATAAAGATGACATTCCAGATTCCGATTGTGAGATGGAACCTGAGCCTACGGTTTAGACCAGGTGATGAAATGGCACTCGCTTGATTATTAAGCCTTATACCATCTCATTATTGAATACTCGCTTCTGATTGGCTAGAAGGGCATTCTACAGTGTGCATTATTTCCCAATAGCGCGTTTGTTGGTTATTCTTGAACAATTTATGAAATACTTTCATAAATAGTTACCTAGATAATGTAATGTTTAGGAGAACTGATGGTTTGGTTAGCTACTAAGTCTCTTGGTCTGTTTGTATGGTTACCAAGGCAATTATAGCAATCTAGTAAACTTGCTAGCAATTTCAGTGGATGTTGAACACATTTCTACCAGCAAATGAACACATTTCTACTGGCAAATGTGTGTGTGTGTAGGCATGGCATAACCGGGATAATCAATTTGGGGCATTATCTGTTTTATGGAAAACAATGCAACTCCTTGGAAGGTTTGTGCCACTCCCTGAGCGTCGTATTTTCCATAGCTCCTTGTTGATTATTCCTTGCTTAATTGTACTATAGTGGCAGCTGGTGTTCTGGGTAATACTATATGACCATAGGTGTGAAATGACCCTGAGGTGAGGCGTTGTAAAAGGTAGACTAACTGTTTATTCTTGTAAAGTTGATTATAAGGAGTGGCGTCTCTCTTCTCTGTCTCTCTCTGTCTCTCCCACTCTGTCTTTCTCTCGCCGCCTCTCATTAGAAAGGCTCAATAATGGCATCCCAAGGAGGCCTAGGGAGTGACCTTCACCAAGCTTCCCAGAGCCTACTCTCTCCACTGGCAGCAGGAAAAGCTCCACCGATGCAGGGGCAAATGCTTGAATAACTCAGGCACAGGGCTCTGGGTTTAGTTCAGTCAAAACCCTGGAGGAGAAAGAGCTTGCCATCTGAAGTTATCAATCCACGGCAAACAGTTATGGGACAGACGTACGAGGAGCTAATACACAAAATATGACGGCCTGTTTTATAATGAGGCATTTTAAAGTGTATTAAGTTTTAATATAGCGCCGCCTGTGCATAACGTGTCATGAGTCATCAGGCTGCAACAACAGAGTGGAAGTTATCGCACTCGCTTCACACTGCAATCCAAACGCTATGTGATGCTTGTCCTTTGTTACCAACTCTCCATCAGACTGCAAACATTGTATCCTATTACCTACATAGTGCACTACTTTTGACCAGAGCCCTATATATTATAGGGAATAGGGTGCCATTTGTAATGCAACCTCACTGTGAGTCTTCCCTCGGCTTATTAGGCTCACCGTATTCACCGGAGGTCAGCAGTGGCGTCACCCCGAGAAACGCATGTACCAACAACACTTCCCCACTTAAGACAGTCAATGCGGCTAATTTGGATACCTGAAATGTTTATCAGCGGCGATGGCCTGGCTCGCCAAAGGGACGGATTCCGTGGAGCAAATACCTCTGTGCCCGTTGGGGCTCAATGCTCTGAGTCACCAACGTCGGTCGGACTTCCTGCGCTGGAGACCAGGTGAAAGGTTCAAGCCGAGAATACCAATACTCCAATTTTTCCCAGGCAAAGGTCAGTGGTGTTCCAAGAGCAGCACTGTCAGGCTCCGGTAATAAGATCGCCGTGGGCTCTTTCCTCCTCTATCCCCTCACCTCTCTATGAGCTTCCCGTCTATTCCTGTCTCTACTGAACTGAAACACATTGGAACAAATACCCATTCAGCTGCGGAAAAGCCAGGCCAGGTCCCAACCATTCCCCTGCTCCTTCCCCTGTTCTCTATCTTCCTAATGTCATCACAATTATTCCTGATAGAAATAGAATGGAAAGAGCAGTGAAGATCTTGATCATATTATAGATTCCGGGGAGAAAATTACATTCTGCTATGAAATATGGATGAAAATGAATACACTATGCATGCCCGTGGGAGTTTGTGTATATATGTGTGAATGAGTCTAAATCGGTGAGTGCGCCAGTGTGTGTGTGTGTGTGTGTGTGTGTGTGTGTGTGTGTGTGTGTGTGTGTGTGTGTGTCTGTGTGTGTGTCTGTGTGTGTGTGTGTGTGTGTGTGTGTGTGTGTGTGTGTGTGTGTGTGTGTGTGTGTGTGTGTGTGTGTGTGTGTGTGTGTGTGTGTGTGTACATAGTGTGGGGAGTGAGTGTGTGGGTCTGATGAGGCTACAGCACTAGGCAGTTGGGAGCCAATAAGACAGACAGAGCCAGCCAGCCAGCCCAGGGAATTCTATCAATCACAATCCCAGCGGTGCGTCACCCCTCCACCCCTCTTCACCCCCCACCCTGCCAGGAGGACATGGACAGAGATCTCCATTTTATACCGTGACCTTTAAAGCACACATCCGTTGGCGCTTACCGTGCTCACTGCGAGGCAATGCTGTGGCGTGCAAGGTGGCACCTTTGATAAATAGGAAAGGGGATACCTAGTCAGTTGCACTGCTGAATGCGTTTCAAACCAAATGGGTCTTCTGCATTTAACCAAACCCCTCTGAAACAGAGAGGTGCGAGGGTTGCCTTAATCAACGTCCACGTCATCAGCGCCCGGGGAGCAGGTGTTGTTGGGGGTTAACTGCCTTGCTCAAGGGAAGAACGGTATATTTTTCCACCTTGCCGGTTCAGGGATTCGAACCAGCGACCTTTCGCTTACTGGCCCAACCTGTCGTTAAATGCCTCCCTAGCAATATTTGTAAGGGTTAAAAGGAGTTGTGAAGGAGTAGCCTTTGTAACTGATGGATAGCTCCATTAGAGGGTTGACTTCAACTCTGTTCTGGTATTCCGCCGGCGTTGTCGGAGAGAAGAAGAGGAGAAAGCCTTTGTAGCTGGAGAACCTTTTGTTCTTTTATGCCTTCTCTCGTGCTTCCGCAATGGTGAGGGAAGAGAGGTGAATGATAACATGTATGAGGGAGATGAAGGGCTGGTTCAAGGCATCTGATTAATACGATTTAAAAAATATACCCGATCCATTTCCTATTGTTAAACGACTTCCATTTGCACTTCAGATTTGAGCTTTAATATTCTCCTATTTAGATTTACAGTCAGCGGTGGTGCCACTGTTCGATTCGCCTTGGCACTAGTTGCGTAAGTAGAAGGCCAGTCACGCAACACAAAAATAACAACCACAGTGGTGGGTGTAAACAAGTTTGTGTTAGCAAGTCCAAGGGCAATAGATGAAAAGCCAACTTCTCTGCTTCTGCAGAGCGTTTTAGGGGATGAAAATGTGTTTATCCTCTTGCGAAAGCGATGACACCAGGGTTGTTCCATGTCATTTCAGCAAGCCACGACACCCACCATCTCAGATGGTTCTGAAATCGTTTCTGTCGAAACAGATAAGAATAACATTCCTGCAACATTATTTTGTGGAAATATGATTTGATCTCTGAGAAATGAAGCTAATTGATTGCACACAAATTGGCCATTTTCATTCATAGGATTCATATAATATTCAAGAAATATAGTACCTATCAACTGATTTGGACCAAACTTTTTTCGAACAATAAGTAAGACACAGGGAATCCAAATAAATGGTAAAAAGCCACCCACAGACCCCCCACACCCTATGCCAATCCCACCCCAACAATGAGTACAGTATATAGCATCAGTTCTCTATGCAGACATGCAGCTGCTTATGTAATGCATTATCAGTGAATTTAGTGATGTTTTTTTTCTTTCCCCTGTTCAGAGAAACGAGTCATTGAATATGTTCGATTTACGTCCCATCCTCCCTCCTGATATTACCAGGTTCTGAGTACGAGATGGGTTGCTGTCATACCTGACATGGCTTTGTGTTCCATCTCTTTTGGATTCCTCATGGCTAACTCATTGTTAGAAAGAAGTTTGGTCCAAATCGGATGTTAGGCACGTTATTTATTAAATATTATATGAATCCTATAAATTGAAATGGCCAATTTGGGTGCAATCAATTAGCTTCATTTCTCAGAGATAAAATTATATTTCAACAAAATACTGTTTCAGGAATGCCAGTCTTATCTGTTTCTAACATCAGAAAAGATTTTGGAACAATCTGAGATGGTGGGTGTCAAAATCATCTTTCTTTCGCTTTTTGAGGTGGAACGACCCTCCACCCAGGAGAAAGATTTGAGGACATTAGTCTCGACTCCAGTGAGGAGAAGGAAAAGGAATAGTCCCATAATCTATCGTAAATTTTCTGTACCAAAGGAAAAAGGAATAGCTTGCATTGAGACTAACGAGACTTATCATGCATTCTGAATAGCTATGGATAGCGAGAACAAAACCGCGCACATGTGTGTGTATTTGTGTGTGTGTGTGTGGGGGGGGGGTGGGGGGGGGGGTGCGTGTGCTTGTGCGTGCGTGAGAGAGAGAGAGAGAGAGAGCGAGAGAGAGAGAGAGAGAGATAGTCTTCCCCCAGTCCCCCTGGTTAGAGAGACAAAGAGAATAGTGGAGGTGAGAGGAATGTGGGATGGTTTGGATGGTGACTCCTATTCTCCACAGAGCTGCTAGATCAGAGAAACATGCCCACGCAAAGATGTTTCTTCATTTCGGATAAGCAGTTCAAAGTGACTAAAACACAATGGAATCGGTCAACGCAATTGTCAATTATTTTGATGAAATACAGTGCAAGATTACATTACCTGGTGCCTCGAAGGATGTTGCAAATCCATTTCAATTCCAAAATTCTAAAATACATTTCTGACCTGAAGAAAGTAAACTGTTGAACTAAGCTCATGGCATTTATAAGTTATATTCGTCAAGAATGAATCAATGACCGTATATCATTCATTTGAAAATGTATGTATCAACCCCAGATTGCTTCTTTAACCTACGTGCATTTTTGTACTTGAGGTATTTACATGTGAGGGCACTGAAGCTGGAGAAACAGGAGTCGTGCATTCTGATGTATTATTAGGTCCTGCTGTGTCTGTCTGTTCTACTATTGTGGGAAGCTATCTCACTTTGAAGTTGCAGGTGCACAGCTTGGGCAGTGACTACCTACTTGTGTATTCCTACACCCAAGCGTCTTATCTGAATTACCTTTGAAATCAAGTCCTCTTTCGTAATCATTGCATCTAATTATTCGTAATTTTCACACAAAAAAATTAAATAAAATCATAGATCCACTTGGGCAGTGAGCTGTGGAATTGAAAAATTAAAGTAAGACATCATTTGCCTGCCCTTTAAGAGTAAACACATGTGTAATCGAGTGGCACGGTTCAAAAATCCATACTTGTTTGACGTCCCTGAGAAAAGTGAAGCATATTAAAGCTGCCAGCCCATAACTACACCCACCAAAAGAAAACCGTTAGCCGTTTTGAAAGTTCTTCTGTGATTGAAGAGGAGAGAGCGGGCTGAAACTAATTTGTGGCTGTGTCGGCTCAGGCCAGGGAGGCCATGAAGGAGGGCAGGTGAGAGAGGAGACAGTGAGGGCTGTAAGAGACTGGCATTGTGGACATTTTGGAGAGAAAAACAGCAATGTGGAGATTTACTCATCCAGTAATGGTTTAATACAGACTCTGCTATTTTTCTAGGCCATCTCTGTGAGCAGTGTCGTAGACCTAGAGGAGTTACCAGTATAACTAATGAAGACCTGCAATGAAAAGATGCTAATGATCTTGCCATAGTTATAAAAAGACTAAAGAATGACTGTCTCCACCAAAAACAATAGACACTTTTGCTTTTGACAGACAAACAAATTCTTTCACATTTCCATAAATAAACCAGAATAAAAAGGAAAAAGGGGGAGGCTTGCAAGCCGAAGAACACCATCCCAACCGTGAAGTACGAGGGTGGCAGCATAATGTTGTGTGGGTGCTTTGCTGCAGAAGGGACTGGTGCACTTCACAAAATAGATGGCATCATGAGGTAGGAAAATGATGTGGATATATTGAAGCAACATCTCAAGATATCAGTCAGGAAGTTAAAGCTTGGTTTCAAATGGGTCTTCCAAATGGACAATGACCCCAAGCATACTTCCAAAGTTGTGGCAAAATGGCTTAAGGACAACAAAGTCAAGGTTTGGAGTGGCCATCACAAAGCCCTGACCTCAATCCTATGGAAAATGTGTGGGCAGACCTGAAAAAGCGTGTGCGAGCGAGCAAGGAGGCCTACAAACCTGACTCAGGTACACCAGCTCTGTCAGGAGGAATGGGCCAAAATTCACCCAACTTATTGTGGGAAACTTGTGGAAGGCTAGCTGAAACGTTTTAAATAATTTAAAGACAGTGCTACCAAATACTAATTGAGTGTATGTAAACTAATAAAAGCTGAAATAAATCATTCTCTCTGCTATTATTCTGACATTTCACATTCTTAAAATAAAGCGGTGATTTTTTACTAGGATTACATATCAGGAATTGTGAAAAACTGAGTTTAAATGTAGTTGGCTAAGGTGTATGTAAACTTCCGACTTCAACTGTATATTTCAAAAATGTATTAATCATCTTCAGCACTACTCCAACATCAACATATATGAAAATTGCGTGTTTCTATGTTTTGTAGTAAAAACAAATTCTAGGAAGATAAGTGTTTCCAATGTCATCAAATCAAATTGTATTGGTTACATACACGTGTTTAGCAGATGTTATTGCAGGTGTAGTGAAATGCTTGTGTTTCTAGCTCTAACAGTGCAGTAATATCTAACAAGTAATATCTAACAATTTCACAACATATACTGTACCCAATACACACAAATCTAAGTAAAGGAATGGAATTAAGAATATATAAATATATGGACGAGCAATGTCAGAGTAGCATAAACTAAGATACAGTAGAATATAATAGAATACAGTATATACAGATGAGATGAGTAATGCAAAATATATAAACATTATTAAAGTGACTAGTGTTCCATTTAAGTGGCCAGTGATTTCAAGTCTATGTATATAGGCAGCAGCCTCTAATGTGCTAGTGATGACTATTTAACAGTCTGATGGCCTTGAGATGGAAGCTGTTTTTCAGTCTCTCGGTCCCAGCTTTGATGCACCTGTAAGACCTCGCCTTTTGGATGATAGCGGGGTGAACAGGTAGTGGCTCGGGTGGTTGTTGTCCTTGATGATCTTTTTGGCCTTCCTGTGACATCTGGGGTTGTAGGTGTCCTGGAGGGCAGGTAGTTTACCCCCAGTGATGAATTTTGGCAGACCGTACCACCCTCTAGAGAGCCCTGAGTTTGCGGGCGGTGTAGTTGCCATACCAGGCGGTGAAACAGCCCGACAGGATACTCTCAATTGTGCGTCTGTAAAAGTTTGTGAGGGTTTTAGGTGCAAAGCTAAATTTCTTCAGCCTCTTGAGGTCCACCTTCTCCGCTGTGGTCCCGTTGATGTAGATAGGGGGATGCTTTGTGTGCATCGTGTGATTTTAACCAATTATAAGTAGGGATTGCCTAAAAATGTTGACATTTCCCTTTAACACTAAGGAATCGATCATGGCTGCCAAGATTTTTGTTGTTTTCAATTGTTCTTCTCCTGTTCCCTGAAAGACACACCCGTCTGTGGCATCTGCTGAACAATCAGTCAGATCCCTGGCCCTTCTCCAAAGAGAGGGGCAGTTTCTCACCCAAGATTAATTAGTTTCACCTTTAATGGCGAGTGGTCGTGATGGAAACAGACCCATCTATAATCTGTCTCAGGCCGAGCTGGTACATTCTGCGCTAAGAGAGTGGAAGGGTTCACTCACAACGCTCTGCAGAAATGTTAACTCATTACTCCGGGCTTAATTGCTCGCTGCAGGTCAAAGTCTCATTTTGCTGCAGTTCTCACTAATCTTAGTTTTTATTTGTATGGAAAACGTATTGTTTTGATCTTTTTCACCTTGAACATTGAAATGCATTCTCTGTAAGAAATATTCTACATAAATAAAGTCTGATTGATTGATTTTGTCCTTACAGCATTTTAAATGGCATTGTGGACAACCAACTGTCCTGGATTGCTACATACCAGTATCACAGTTGACAGCACATACTCCAATGATGTTGATAAGAAATGTCCATGTTGATAAGAAATGTGTCGTATGAGGTGACAGTGAAGAAGGCATTATTCACAAATCAACATCCACATGAATCTAGAAGTGTTCAGACACATCTTCTATTCTTACTTACAAAAGACTCCAAAATGGCACAATACATTATTCATCATTCAGTTCCTATTGGGAAAAATATCATCCAAAACACATCCAAAACAAACTGCAAATGCATTGAACAAGTTTGTAGAGTCTTTGCGTGCAAGGAATATGGGACCTATGGGAAATACTCAACTTTTGACTACTTACTGTCAATACACTATAAGTGAATTTGTCCAAGTACTTATGACATTTAAATGGGGGGACTTGATACCTAAAGTGCTTTCATTGCAAAACGGTAAAACAGATATGTATGAAATCTAAAATGCTGGGGTATAGAGCTTAATTAAACATTTAGGCTTCACTTTCCAAATGCATATGGAGGGGACTGTAGCAAAATGGAAATCTGATGTTTGGAAATTACCAAGGCCTGGAGTTTTAGTCATACCCCCCCACCCCCACACCCTCTCTTCACCACTATACAATCGCACACCCCATAAGCCCCAAGGCGGTGTGTAATGTTGGTCAGTCCAGTGTTCCACTCGGCTCCATCATCATAGATCTGTGACACAAATTGCACCCAAACACCCACACGTTGCAGCTAATTTTAGCGAACAAATGACACTGCCTTTTCCATAATTTCAAGCTGGATGCCCTGTAGCCGCTGTCAGGCCCAATAAGATTTCTCTTTGTTGCATCTGAGTTAGACTTACACTCAAAAAACTATAACCCTCCCATACCACCCCCTCCCTGACAGCTCACAAATCCACTACTAACCAGGTCCGGCAGTGAGATTGACTTTTATGATATCACATATATTTCAGGCAGTTGAGGGAAATCCTTTCCCCCCGAGGAGACAGCATGTAATTACTCTATCCAATGGCAGAGGCACGGAAACTTGTCGTAACCCAACTAATCTCAGGTCTAAATCAGTCGGCCTTGTCAGTATGAGAAGCGTGAAGATGCTACTCACTATATCAATTCATATCAATGTTGTTTGAAATAAACTGACATATGTTTTCCAGTCAAAACAGCTTATCCAAGACAAATGGCCACAGGACTGTGTTATTAATGCCAAGGCAATGACATGTTACCTACAGGAGAACTGTTGGAAAGTGATGGATTGGTGTGGATGGTGGAGGGAAAGAAAGAAAGCCATTTTCAAGGTAAAATGCCTCAGAGGGCGAACAAGGAAACAAGGAAATCCACTAGCCTGAGACCCTATTTCCGTGGTAATCACAACAGTGGCGGTGATGTGTCCTCCTGGCATACAGCATAGCCTGGGAGAGCGACAGGTCTGTGACAGGCTGGGACACGCAGGGCTCAGTGAGTCACTGATATGGGACCGGGATGACACCAACACTTCAGCGGCTACTCTCTAGGCTCTAAGGCTCTATTTTAGAGAAAACACACTGAAGAGGAGAGAGAGACGTAATCTCTGTGCTATGTCTAGTCCACTAAATTCAGAAAAAAGTTGAACTATTCCCCCATTTAATAACTTAACTTTTGTGTAATAAGCATTAGCAATATACTGCTCACAGATCCTTGTTTAAACGATACAGTTATAAAATATTTAAAATCAACAAACGGGTTCAAATGCATCTGGTTGGAGAGTCAAGTGTTAGTTAAAGCTCAGTTTCAAGAATCAATAAATTTGCTCTCCAGAGTTGATCAATACAGACCCAGTACATCAGCAAGACATGCTGATCACATTATCACATGAATAAATGACCAATAATGATGAAGTAATTGCATTCCTCTACGTCCATCGAAATCATAAATCACTCGAAGGCAGTGGCGGTTGGTGCCATTTAATATGAGGGAGGGCGATACAAATTTTTATGATCATGACATTATTTCTATTACACCATATTGGATGAATGTCATTCATATTCCATTCACCCAGCTCAATGTAACATCGATAGGTTTAGGCTACTAAATTTACATGATGCTCTAATTTTCCCTATACCCATCATGAGGTTGCTACAACATAGTCTATGAATGAAAGTTTACAACGTAGGTGTACAGGTCGAGAGAATTTTTAGTAATCAAGGTGACAGACAGCAACACATTCAATCCCTCCTTGCACACTCTTGCCTGCGTCTAGCTGATCTAGGGTGTAATCATTAGATCAACAGTTGCAAACGAGAGTTTCTATTGGACAGATTCAGCTATGTTTATCCCCGTTTTGTTTCATTTCCTTCCATTTAAGAAAAGTCAAAACAGAATCGTCAAAATTAATACACTATGAAATATAGCTAGCTCTCTCTCTCTTCTTCTCTTGCTTCTCCTTCATTTTTGAAGAAATGTATTTGTTCAAAACTGTTAAACTACTGTCTTTCTTTCTCTTTGAGTCAACTACTCACCACATTTTCTGCACTGAAGTGCTAGATAGCTGTAGCTTATGCTTTCAGTACTAGATTCATCCCCTGATCATTTGATTGGGCTCTGATAGGTTAGAGGATGTCCTCCGGAAGTTGTCATAATTACTGTGTAAATCTACAGAAGGGGGTGAGAACCATGAGCCTCCTAGGTTTAGTATTGAAGTCAATGTACCCAAAGGAGGACGGAAACTAGCTGTCCTCCAGCTTCACCATGGTGCTACCCCACAGAGTGCTGTTGAGGCTAATATAGACCTTCATTGCAAATCAATTATTTGTTGACATTAATATATTTAGTATAGTTGTATCTACAAATTATAGCCTTTTAATGTTTCACTAGTTTTATTTTTATGAAATTCACTGAGGAGGATGTTCCTCCCCTTCCTTCTCTGAGGGGCCTCCACTGCTCGAAGGTGTTGTTGCACTCAATAGTTTGTGGACATGATTACCATCAATCAACCTATAGCCTGTGGGACTGAGCCTGCAATATGATGGGTAGCTTTAGAATTTGTATTCCCAGGTTTATTGGTGACAAGATTAATACTTTGAATCTATCAAATGAGACAGTCTGTCGATTACAGTCATTTAGGACACAGGTGTCTCTACAGCAACAACTCAGAATTATGTTACTATCAAAACTACACTTTAATTTTCCTCTAAGATATTTCACACCAGAAAGTTCACAAGGGAGTTCAGAATGATTTAAAGGTACAATCTGGGATTGGTACATACATTTTTAAAAACTTTTAAATTAGCCATTGATTCTGGAAGAATTTGATTTATACATGCAGTGTTTCCTAAACTCGGTCCAGGGGACCAGGTGCACATTTTGTTTTTTGCCCTAGCACTACACAGCTGATTCAAATAATGAACTCATCATCAAGCCTTGATTATTTGAATGACCTGTTTAGTGCTAGGGCAAATATCTTAAAATGGCACCCCTTGGGGTCCCCAGGTCCAAGTTTGGGAAACGCTGTATAAATGCCTCATGAGCTTAGTTTAAGTAGCACTTTGTTGTTGTTTTAATTTAATGGTTTGTTTACCTTCTATCAGTCTTATTGATTGAGTAAAAAAAATATCTTTAGGGCAAGCAGCAGTCTCTGGCAAAATCAGCTTTTACTTTTCACAATTTCTTTTAATAGCACTCATAAAATGTGTGATATCGTAGCAAGGGGGAAAATACTTTAAAACATGTTCCTTTTTCTGAGTAAAAGGAGCAGATGTTAAAATTCCACCAGCCTCCTCACTCAGGGGAATACTTTCCAGCCTCTCATGTCTGGCACATTCACAAATGTGTCCTGGAAGGGAACATGTTCAGTCACACACTTGTACAATGACAGTGATAGACACATAATGTACTCTACAAGCTTCCTTCACCCTCCCTCTCCCTATATCTATCTCTCACATTCTCCCCCCACTGTTTTGCAATGAAGGCCTACAGCACTCTGTAGGGTAGCACCATGGTGTAGCCAGAGGACATTAGCTTCTGCCATCCTCTGCTTACATTGTCTTCAATACTTAACCTAGGAGACTCATGGTTCTCACCCCCTTCTATAGACTTACACACTAATTATGACAACTTCTGGAGGACATCCTCCAACCTATCAGAGCTCTTGCAGCATGAACTGACATTTTGTCCACCCAATCAAGGGATCAGAGTATTAATCTATTTTTGAAAACCAAAGTTACAGCTAGCTAGCACTTCAGTGCCTAAAATGTGGCGAGTAGTTGACTCAAAGATAAAGACAATAGTTGAATGTTTTTTTTCTTCACTTTCACTTACTTAGCTAGCAAAGGCAGCTAGCTAGTTTAGTCTACTCAAACACCCAGCTCAAACAGAGGGATGATATGTTAGCTAGTTGTCTATAACTATCCAACACAACACTGCAACTCAAGGTAAGCTTTTGGTTTTACTAATTAATTGCCACCAGGGCCCACCAGTGTAACTGCTAAACTACATAATTGTAGCTGGTTTACTAACAGGTTAGTTATATTAGCTATGTTGACTATGATGTTACTTTAGCTAATATGGTGACAATGATGTAGGCTGTCTGTAGTGGTTATGATATGGTATGGCTTGGAAAGTTTTCTTTGCCTGGTCACATACAGCTGATTTGTTGTGACTTGAAGTCCCCAAGCGAAGGGAAAAGGTGAGAGAAGGGAGCGCATAGATGTGAGAAGGAATACAACGTGGCTGCTATGAAAGTGAACTGTGTTTTCCACTTGACCTGTTTGCACCTATGTTGTAAACTTTCACTTATAGGCTAGGTTGTACTGACCTCATGATGGGTGTAGGGAAAAATTGTGTATCATGTAGTAGCCTAAACCTATCAATGTTATGTTGAGCTGGGTGAATGAAATATGAATGACAGTCATCCAATATGCTGTAATAGAAATAAGGCCGTGTTCATGAACAAAAAAAGATTGTCCTCCCTCAGCACCAAACCGCCACTACCGTGCAGAGATGTCAGACAGCAGGCCATGGTGAGTTTAATCCATTGTGAAGTGTGACGCCACAGTGAATAAGCTGGTAAACACCCATTCAAGGCTAGGGACTAGCCTTGTGGAGCTAGCCCAGTCCCAGTACAGTAGGTGAGGGTACAGAGAACAGGCTCTCAGAGTTGTTCAACATTTCAAAACTTCTGATTACGTGTGCTACATTATTTATTTTAACCTCTTTCATAACGGATGCCTTGGTCCAATGTTTCCATGTCTCTGACCCACTGTTTCCAGTATTGGCTTTGTTTTAGAACACTGTGGGGGCTGGTGGCTCACAACAAGTCAAGTAAATCTTTTATTATCACAGGCAGGATTACATATGCATTTATCATACTTTTATGGAAGAAACACACACAACCACCGCATGAACGTACACACACACACACACGCACGCACACGCACACACACACACACACACACAATATAACTTCTTGACCTTCAATGTTTTCTCACAGCTAGGAGGCTTTGTAAGTCTTGTCTGAATTGGAAAACAGGTCCAGACTTCCTGTGCAAAAGGTCCTCATTTGACATTCAGCTCCCAGCTGATGTGTGGCTGAGCGCAGATCCTAAGGAGGATTAATTGCGTGCAGCCATTTTGTACCACTTGTTATATTCCTTTTGATGTGGTCGTTAACATGGAGGGATGCAGAGATAAACATGGAGCAATGCAGGGAGTCCAAACTCTGGGGTGCCAGCCAGTGTTGAGGGGCCAGGTAAACACAGCATGTCTGACTGACATAGGCTTCTGTAGTACAGTGATGTCAAGATAAACCTGAATAAGCATGGTGCATTTCTATGGACACTTACAGGTAGACAGTTGAAAATAGACAGACATTCTGCTAAAGGCCATTGATGGCCGAAATGTCATGATTTGGACTTAAAATAGATAAATAAAGCAAGATTTAACATTTTTCGTGCCCATTTTTTCCAAGACATAAATAAAAGCACTTGAATAAGTGAAATGTAGAGATTTGTTATCACCTTAAAGTTGCATCTACTGTTAACAACAATTCCAATTTGTCCAAAGCAAGATGTCTTCTTAAAAATGAATACATGTGGCCTGTAGCTTACGCTCACTGCTCTTTAACAGGGCTATAATGCGATATTAGCAACAGCCTGATTAAAATTTCATTGGCCATGCATTTTCGAGTGAGCCAGAGAGCACCTAAAGTGGATAATCAGTGAGAATATAACAGTATGATGCACAGCCTGCGCACATGCAAATTGTGTCCATTGATATTCTCCCTGAAAGCTTAAAGGTGCAATATGCAGAAATTGCTCCGCCATTACCTGGTTGCTAAAATTGGAATAGTTTGCCTAACTTCAGTTTGTGTGATGAAACTAGCAATGTAGAGAATCATTGTACCATCTAAACTGCTGTGAAATATCTTTTCAATAACAAAATATTGTATTTTCAGGTTAAAAAAAACGTAACTTAAGAATTAGACTTGCTTTCAATGAGAATGATAGATGTGTAACTCACATTTCTATGTGGATTTGGTTGGGTCGCCACAAAAAGTTACATATTGCAGCTTTAAAGAGACAAGGAAGCATGATGAGATACTGCTGTCACTCACTGGGTCCTAAGGCATTCAGCAAGATATTTGTGTGGACTACTTTAGTCTGACTTAGAATGACTTGAAATAGCAGGTAAAGGCTTCATTAGCCAGGAGGAATCGTACACATCCATGTCTATCACAGCTAAGGTGCTAAGGTGCTTTTGCTACATCATTAGTACATTTCTGACTGAAAGTGAAAGGCAGACACTATTATTTTGGGGGTAGCAGCTCACCCAAAACTCTGTAATGAGTATGCTGCTATAGCCATTCTCAGAGTTAGACAGATAGGCTGATCTGGGGGTTAGTCCAAAAGCCTTGGTATTCACCTCACCACATGATCGAACCTACTTTGTCAGACCGACATAATCGATCCAGGAGTGATGCTCATCTTTATTTGAACACAGCAGTGGAATCCTCCAAGGACTGATCCATAACTGGGTCTGGACCTGTGACTTACCAAGGGGAGAAGAAGGGAAAGCAACCGCTGATTACGTTTAGACTACTCATGGGCTCCATTCTAATACATAAACAAGCTTGTAGTTGTCATTGGGGGGTGTTAAGCAAAAATACATTTGTTCAAACAAAGTTAGGTTTCCACATTTAAGTTAAGAATGATATCTATAACATGTAAGTGGTGTGCTGTATAACGTGTAAGAGGTCATTTGGGATACAGTTTCCATATGTTCTCTCTCTCTCTCTCTCTCTCTCTCTCTCTCTCTCTCTCTCATATATATATATATATACATATATCAATTTCTCTCTCTCCCTCTTCCCCTTAGCTCACTCCTGTCAAGTATAGAATGGCTCATGATGAAGATTACTGAAATGGATGGGTAATTAGGTACCTGAATTGCAGCCTCAACTGATGGGATAAGGTGTAGGAATCAACTTATTTCCCATTCAGCAGACTTTAGCCCACATTACACTGCTTCTACCCCCCACACTCACACAAGCAACACCCCAGACATGTGTTCCCTCTCTCTAGGGAAAGGGGGATACCTAGTCAGTTGCACAACTGAAAGCACTCTATAGGCCTACCCCATGTGCATCATTCCCTCTCCATCCTTCTCTCCAGACTGTGCATGCAGAACTCCCCCTCTACCTCTGTCCATACCCCTGACTTTGTTCTCGTTGAGCCCCTAGCACAGATTGCACCCTTTTTATCATTGACTAGAGATGGCGCTCTCTCCCTTCGGCCAACCTGTGTTCCATTATACTTCTATAGCCTTAACTGCTGTTGTCTCCCAAATTCCCCATGCATTGCACTACTTTAGGTAATCAGCTGTTTTTAAGGGTAAGACAGTAAGACAAAGCAAGACAAAGCCCTCCAATCCAGAGGAAGGCTGCCTCCCAACTGGCCCCCCATTCCCTACATAGTGCACTACTTTTGACTGGAAGGAACTGGGTGCCATTTGAAATGCAGCTCTCGACTGTGTTTCCCCCTTCAACCCCCCCAGTTCAGATTGTGGTCTCCCCTCCATTGACTAAACAGTCATTTCAATCCCCACGGAGCCGGCAGGAGTGCCGAGTGTCCCTGCATTAATACCAGTCTAATTGGACGATCCATCAGTGCATCACTGCTTGTCGACAGTGACCCAGCCAGAACCCTGTATCCATCATTGCAACTTATTGTCATGGTTTTTACTTATTGACATTTTGTCTTGATCTGCCACACCAACAAAATTATGAATAAATATACAAATACAAAGTATTTTCTGGCACACAAATATATCTGGGATTTTTTTTTAAAACAATGTTTCAGTGGTTGGAATGAATGCGTGTTATGGAGTGTGGTGTTCTTACATGAACCCAATGATCATCTAATGTATGCACAATCATAATGACGTTTCAGATGCTTAATCCTATGGTCCTCGAGCACCTTAATATAATGTCCCTCTATTCTAAAGTATTTCTGTATTAAATGTAGATTTAGCTTTATTTGGGTAGCGTAGAATGGCTACATTTACATCTGCCTCCTCCTGGTTGTTCTTAGTAGGTTAGACAATTGGCAAATGAGATGTAAATAAGCTTTGAGAATCTATAAACAGTCAAATTGTTATCTAGGAGTGAGAGTTTCCCTGATACGAAACAAGTTTACATATATTTGAAGGCTTACTCATAATTAGACAAGAATGAATGGGGCTAATAAAGATTTTTGGCTGCAGGTGACTTGGGCTCTGTGATGATTTGCATTGGAAATGGACAGGGACAAACAGTACGTCAACACACATTTCTCATCTCGAGTTTATCCTCCACAAACGGCTTATTTTCTCGAAATTGAATAAATGTTTGGAAATAAGCCAAGGGTTAGCCTCCATCAAAAGAGGAGGCAGCCCAACGGAAACACGCCAGCTCTGCGTGGGATCCAGTAAACACTTTAAAGCGTCGCATATTTCTATCTGCCTCTTTCAATGGGCAGGCTGATTCTAGTCCTGTATTAGCGGACTGATATAGACTTCTGTAACATGGGCAACGTTTTTTTTTTTTTTGCAGCAGCAGCAGCTTAGCTTTGGCCCAAAAAAAGTAGTTGTATAATTAAGAACAGTATCTTGCAGGGTTCCGCTACCATCTGTCTAATGGAATCCTTTAAGAACAAAACTCTGTCCTCAAACATTTACATCAAAAGGTACAAAGTTATGGGCAAAGACCCAAAACATCCACATCAAATGAAATACTTTCCTTGATCAAATAACATGGAAAAGAATCCCTTTTTGTGCAGTATTAATTGACCATTCTCACAAACCACTTAAGGTAAATGTACATTACTGTTTTCGACATAGGCTGGTCATCTAGGTTTGTACATGTAGACTTTCCATCACCGTGAACGAAAACAATGCACAATACAGTAATTGAATACATTGAGACTGAGCGGTTTGTGTTGAAGTGATGATGTGGCTCAGTTGGTAGCGCATGGTGCTTGCAATGATAGGATTATGGGTTCAATTCCCACAGGGGACCAATATTAAAATGTATGCACTAACTGCTGTGAAGAGCTCTGGATAAGAGTGTCTAGTAAAAGGAATGAATAGACCATTTCAGTTTCCACATAGAAATAATTAAGTATTAACTGTTTTGTACAGATAATTATCAGACTCAAGTTCCAAATGCTGGTAAACTCTGTAATACAAATGCATTCAGTTTAAACCTCTGCCCCCAAACTACTTCCCGCGGCTATGCACACGACTCTCAACGTTTGCTAAGTCTAAGTCCTACACAAGTCCTGTGTGTAAATGAAGAGCTGACCCCAAAAAATGACCTATGACTACCTGACTTACCGTCCCTTTAAAAAAAAGTCTGGAAATGGATGTATGTGGTAACGTAAGTTAGCACTGAACCGGAACCTGCCGAGAACGCCGTCTTGTGCCATACTTAACCTGTCAGGGCGAGTCTCCAAACTACTCAATCAAATCTCCATTTGAAACCAGAAAAAATGTGTGCAGAGGTGAATGAGACATTGAAAGGACAAGAGGGGTGGTGTGTATTTTTATCCCAAAGCATTTAGATGTCTACGGCTGCATCCCAAATGGCACCCTATTCCCTATATAGTGGACTACATTTGACCAGAGCCCAGAAGGGAGTACACTATGTAGGGAATAGGGTGCCCTTCGGGACGGAAACTTCCTCTGGACATGAGGGCTTTGCCTTACCTGAAAAACTGGCAATTTACCATTTCTTCAGGCCTTCAGAAAAACTTGAGCCCTTATGGACACCCTCCTTCCTTCCCTTCCTCCCATCCCGCAGGAGAAGGACGGATGGATGGTGTAGCTGGCAGATAAATCCTATATTAAACACAGCACCGGCGCGTTGCGAATGATTGGAGAGGAGGAGAAGGAAGAGCTCCCCAGAATAGCATGTTCCCGCGGGATGGCGGTGTGTGGGTGATGCCTGCGCCTGTGTGCAGTTGAGTGGTTATTTATGGAAGACGTTTCGTAATACATTGAGGGTGTCCCTTTGATAAGGAACAATCCCTCTAAAACAGCAACATCAACCGCAATTATGGTAACACAAAACACCGTAACACCATCTCACACCTAGATGGAGAAAAGAAAACCCAGCGATTCAATGAGTTTCCTTGAATTGCCTGTTAAGGGAGACAGGAAAACAGAGTGGAGAATGAATTAGGAGTATAGGAGGAATAAAATTGAAATATTTTTAAGAAATGTGAGAATGTTTGTGATAGTAAGGCTGGATTATGCATAGTTGGACTCATGGTTCCAGAGTTACTGCATTTCCTATTCTGTTTTTTTTTTGTCACAAAAGAATGCTTTGGATGAGAAAATACAACAAAGACCATTTTGAGATGGAATCTGTTCACAGGGATTGTAAAGGGATTACATGGATTTGATATGTAAATCTCTGTATTGACAGGAATCGGATGAAATTCAATAAGCATTGATCAAAAACTCAAAAGTATGGAGAGCAATTTCAAAATCTTGCGACACTTATATCTGCAGTAAGTGTGATCTCGATGACAAATCAGTTCCACCAGTCAGCTAAATGTGTGCTTGCTGTTCGCCATGCATGTAACAGTTCAACCTGGTCTCCTAATCAACCATATTGTCTTCCCCCAACTTAACTGATACCCTTTTCTTAATAGGCGCGAAAGGTGTCCAACTTAGGACAGCTTTAGTCTCTGTATGAGATGTTTTGACTTTATTGCAGTGGTTTGCCACTAGAGCTCACCCTAGATCACAAATTACCATCCCTCTGTGGTAAGAAATATAACAAAATAGCTTTAAACCCTGAGCTGATACATTCTTTCACTTTGTGTAAACCAAATTTTCTTTTTGCTATTGTGCGCAATGGGCATCAGGTCCTACAATGCTGTCACACACTGAGTGTACAAAACATTAAGGACAACTGCTCTTTCCATGACATAGACTGACCAGGTGAATCCAGCTGAAAGCTATGATACTTTATTGATGTCACTTGTTGAATCCACTTCAATCAGTGTAGATGAAAGGGAGGAGACAGGTTAAAAAATTATTTTTTAAGACATGAGACAATTGAGACAAGGATTGTGTACGTGTGCCATTCAGAGGGTGTATGGGCAAGACAAAAGTGCATTCGAACGGGGTATGGTAGTAGGTGCCAGGCGTACTGCTTTGTGTCAAGAACTACAATGCTGCTGGGTTTTTCGCGCCCAACATTAGTGAATCAAGAATGGTCCACCACCCAAAGGACAAACCAGCCAACATTACACAACTGTGGGAAGCATTTGAGTCCAAATGTTGATTTAAAACACAATAAAATAACAATAATGAGGCTACATACACAGGGTACCGGGGCCGAGTCAATGTGCGGGGGTACAGGTTAGTCGAGGTAATTTGTTCACGTAGGTACTGTATGGGTAAAGTGACTATGCATAGATAATAAACAGTGAGTAGTTGCAGTGTAAAAACATGGGGGGGGGGGCAATTTGTCCAGATGGTAATTTGATTAATTGTTCAGCAGTCTTATGGTTTGGGGGTATAAGCTGTTAAGGAGCCTTTTGGACCTAGACTTGGCGCTCTGGTACTGCTTGATGTGCGGTAGCAGAGAAAACAGTCTTGGGTGACTGGAGTCTTTGACAATTTTTTTGGCCTTCCTCTGATACCGCCTAGTACATAGGTCCTGGAGGGCAGGAAGCTTGGCCCCAGTGATGTACTTGGCCATACACACTACCCTCTGTAGAGCCTTACGGTCGGATGCCAAGCAGTTGCAGTGATGCAACCGGTCAGGATGTTCTCGATGGTGCAGCTGTATAACTTTTTGAGGATCTGCGGACCCATGCCAAATCTTTTCAGTCTCCTGAGGGGGAAAAGATGTTGTCGTGCCGTCTTCACGACTTTCTTGGTACGTTTGGACCATGATAGTTTGTTGGTGATGTGGACACCAAGGAACCTAAAACTTCACTACATCCCCATTGATGTGAATGGGGTCATGTTTGTCCCTCCTTTACCTGTAGTCCACGATCTTCTCCTTTGTCTTGCTCACGTTGAGGGAGAGGTTGTTGTCCTGGCACCATACTGCCAGGTCTCTGACCTCCTCCCTGTGTAGGCTGTCTCATCGTTATCCATGATCAGGCCTACCATCGTTGTGTTATCAGCAAACTTAATGATGGTCTTGATGATGATGATAATGCTTGGCCACAAAGTCATGGGTGAACAGGGAGTAAAGGAGGGGACTAAGCATGCACCCCTGAGGGTCCCCCATGTTGAGGATCAGCGTGGCGGATGTGTTGTTACCTACCCTTACTATCTGGGGGCGGCCCGTCAGAAAGTCCAGGATCCAGTTGCAGAGGGTTTCGTTGCAGGGTCCTTAGCTTAGTGATGAGCTTTGTGGGCACTGTGGTGTCAATGAACAGCATTCTCACATAGGTGCTCCTTTTGTCCATGTTGGAAATGGCAGTGTGGAGTGCGATTAAGATTGCATTATCTGTGGATCTCTTGGGGCGGTATGCGAATTGGAGTGGGTATAGGGTTTCCAGGATGATGGTGTTGATGTGAGCCATGACCAGCCTTTCAAAGCACTTCATGGCTACCATTTAGGCAGGTTACCTTTGCTACCTTGGGCAAAGGGATTATGTTGGTCTGCTTGAACGCACTAAAGTCAGATGAAGGAGATTTTGAGTTCCAAGTTTCCAGTTGTCTTGAACGTGGCATAAAGACCAAATCACGGAAGATGTGCGTCAAGCTAAATGAGCATCTTTCTGCCCAGCTAGACCAGTGCCCCTGGACTCTGGTATACAGCACCCAGAGACATGGCACCAGCCTGGGCACTCTGTACAAGAGCATGGGGGGCATGGACTAGCATCGGTACCCTCATGGTCATCAGAGACAACTGTGGACAGGTGTTTGGTGCATTTTGTCCTACTACAAAGCCATCATTTGACAATGAATCAGTCTGTCAATCAATGACCTGGAGGTGGAACAGACAAGGGACTGCATGCTACTGCTTCCTCATTATACTCCTTCCCATCTCCATAGCTCCAGGTTTAGTCCTATAGGATGAATGGAAGTTTAGTAACAGCTCACAGCTTTTCTTTGTCTGAAGGAAAGCCCTGCCAAGTCCAGACTACCTGTATTGACTGTTTGTTGTTTTGTCTGAGGGCATAGCGGGATTTCTTATAAGCGTCCAGATTAGTGTCTCGCTCCTTGAAAGCGGCAGCTCTAGTCTTTAGCTCAGTGCGAATGTTGCCTGTAATCCATGGCTTCTCGTTGGGATATGTGGGGATGTTGTCGTCGATGCACTTATTGTGGTATACTCCTCAATGCCATTGGATGAATCCCAGAACATATCAAATCAAATCATCAAATCAAAGTTTCTTTGTCACGTGTGCCTAATATAACAGTGAAATGCGTACTTACAAGCCCTAACCAATGGTGCACTTTTTAAGTAACAAATAGGTATTAGGTAAACAATAGATAAGTAAAGAAATAAAAAATATAAGAACAGTAAAATGACAGTGAAAATAACAGTAACGAGGCTATATACAGTTGGTACCGGTACAGAGTCAATGTGCAGGGGGCACCTGTTAATCGGGATAATTGAGGTAATTCGTACATGTAGGTATAGTTAAAGTGACTATGCATCAATGATAAACAGAGAGTAGCAGCAACGTAAAAGGTGTAAAAGGGGTAAAAGCTGTTGAGAAGCCTTTTGGTCATAGACTTGGTGCTCCGTTACCACTTGCAATGCGGTAGCAGAGAGAACAGTCTATGACTGGGGTGGCGGGGGTCTTTTTAGGGCCTTCCTCTGACACCGCCTGGTGTAGAGTTCCTGGATGGCAGGCAGCTTAGCCCCAGTGATGTACTGGGCTGTACGCACTGCCCTCTGTAGAGCCTTGCGGTTGGAGGCCGAGCAGTTTCCGTACCAGGCAGTGATGCAACCATGCTCTCGATGTTGCAGTTGTAGAACCTTTTGAGGATCTGAGGACCCATGCCATATTTCAGTCTGTGCTAGCAAAACAGTCCTGTAGCGTAGCATCCGTGTCATCTGACCACTTCCGTATTGAGCAAGTCACTGGTACTTCGTGCTTTAGTTTTTGCTTGTAAGCAGGAATCAAGAGGATAGAATTATGGTCAGATTTGCCAAATGAAGGGCGTGTGAGAGTTTTGTACACGTCTCTGTGTGTGGAGTAAAGGTGGTCTAGAGTTTTTCTTCCTCTGGTTGCACATGTGACATGCTGGTAAAAATTGGGAAATAACGGATTTACAGTGGGCTCCAAAATTACTGCCACCCCTGACTGGCAATGCACAAATAATGCTCAAACAAATATAAACAATATCATTATAGAGTTAAACTCAAAATACCAACATGTGAGAAATACGATACTTTATTAATGTTTCAATGGAACCAACCAAAATCAAACAAAATAATTGATTGATTTAATAAAAAATCAATGTCCTCCAGATCAAGGTTTCACAATTAATGGCACCCTTAAAGATTATTGTAATTAACATCTACCAAAAATAAACCACAAATTAAATTCCACTTATTTAAGTTTATCTAAGTCTTAAGGAACTATATTTAGCCATTACATCACTTCCTGTTTCACTAGGGTATAAAAATGAGGTAACACACATGCAATATCCCACTGTCATCCAACACCATGAAGAAAACAAAAGAACTGGCAGTTCAAAAGAGACAGATGGTCATAGACCTTCATAAATCTGGTAATGGCTACAAGAAGATCCACAAACGATTGAATATACCACTGAGCACTGACAGGGCAATTATTAAAAAATGCAAAAGATATGGAACAGCTGAAAGCCTCATGGGTAGAGGACGCAAATGCATTTTTCAAAAGCAACAAAATCCCCAAGAATCACTGTGAAAAAATTGCAGGCCTTGGTGGCATTTTGTGGTCAACAGGTTTCAAAAAGCACCATCAGACGCCACCTCCACAACCACAGGCTCTTTAGAAGGGTGGCCAGAAGAAAGACCTTTTTGACCACAAGGCACAGACGCAAGTGCTTGGAGTTTGCCAAACGTAATTTAAATTATGACTGGAAGAAGTTGCTCTGGTCAGATGAGACCAAAATTGAACGTTTCGGTCAGATACAGCATCGGCATGTTTGGCGTCGAAACAGAGATGCATACAAGGAGAGGTACCTCATACCCACGGTGAAATATGGAGGAGGGTCAGTGATGTTTTGGGGCTGTTTTAATTCGAGAGGTCCGGGGGCACTGGTTAAGATTGATGGCATAATGTACTCTACCAAGTATCAGGCAATGTTGGCTGACAATCTGGTTGCCTCTGCCAGAAGGCTGGGACTTGGCCGTAGGTGGACGTTCCAAAAAGACAATGGCCCGAAACATACCTTAAGATCCACACAGAAAGGGTTCTGTGACAACAAAATCAATGTTCTGCCATTGCCATCTCAGTCGCCGGACCTCAATCCCCAATTAAAAACCTGTGGGCTGAGTGGAAGAGGGCAGTTGATAAGCGCAAGCCCAAGAATGTGAAGGATCTTGAAAGGATCTGCATAGAGGAATGGTCCAAAATCCCTCCAAATGTGTTCCTTAACCTTGTCAAACATTACAGGAAAAGACTCCATGCTGTTATCCTTGCCGGAGGTGGTTGCACTAAGTACTAAATGAGGAGTGCCAATAATTATGAAACCTTGATTTTGGTTTAATTGATTTTGTTTTAAATAATTGTATGATTTTGGTTGGTTCCATTGAAACATTAATAAAGTACAGTATTTCTCACATGTTGGTATTTTTAGTTTATCTCTATAATCATATTGTTTATATTTTTTAAAGTATTGTTTGTGCATTGCCAGTCGGGGATGCCAGTAATTTTGGAGCCTACTGTAAGTTTGCCTGCATTAAAGTCCCCGGCCACTAGGAGCACCACTTCTGGATGAGCATATTCTTGTTTGCTTATGGCATTATGCAGCTCGTTGAGTGCGATCTTAGGGCCAGCGTCGGTTTGTGGTGGTAAATAGAAGGCTACGAAAACTCTCTGGGTAGATAGTGGGGTCTACAGCTTATCTTGAGGTACTCAACTGCTAGCAATACCTCGAGACTCCCTTAATATTAGACATTGCGCACCAGCTGTCACTGACAAATAAGACACACACCCCCACCCCTCGTATTACTGGACGTAGCTGTTCTCTCTAGCCGATGCGCAGAAAACCCAGCCAACTGTATATTATCCGTGTCATTGTTCAGCCACAACTTGGTGAAACATAAGATATTACAGTTTTCAATGTCCTGTTGGTAGGATAGTCTCGAATGGAGCTCATCTAGTTTACTCCAGTGATTGCAGGTTGGCCAATAGGACAGATGGTTGAGGTGTGTTTCCAGGAGAAAAAAAGAAACACACACCTATTAAGACGAGGTGCTGGCTAGCGGAGTAGAAACTTGAAAATAAAAGAGAGCCGCACACTCTAAGAGCTCAGATGCAAAAATGTAATACCAACGTTTCGACACACGTCGATGAATTCTCACATGGCACCCTGATCTGTGCCCCCTGTACCTTATTTTCTTCATGCGAATGACAGAGATTTGGGCCTTGTCCAGGAGCAACATTATATCCTTTGCGTCAGACTCATTAAAGAAAGAATCTTCGCCCATTTTGAGCTTTTTTTGGACATAAGAGACGACAGCATCAACATTATGTACAAATAAGTTACAAGCAATGCGAATAAACACACAAAACAGCACAATTGGTGCCTACATCAGCCTACAATTCAGAGCCTACAACTCTCTCGCTGAAGCTCAGAAAGCAGTGGACCTGTCTATAGTAATAAGGAGCAGAAACATGCAACACGCTTGCAGCTTCAAGCTAGTGTTAATAAACTGTCTAGTTTATGAAGTAACCCATCTAATTAAGAGATAATAACAATATGTCTCTTGTTGTCTCTCAGACCCCCAGTAGATACACTACATGACCAAAGGTATGTGGACACCTGCTCATAGAACATCTCATTCCAAAATCATGGGCATTACTATGCAGTTGCCCACCCCCCGCTGCTATAACAGCCTCCATTCTTTCCACTCAATGTTGGAACATTGCTGCGGGGACTTGCTTACATTCAGCCAGAAGAGCATTAGTGTGGTTGGGTACTGATGTTGGGCGATTAGACCTGGCTCCTAGTTGGCATTCCAATACATCCCAAAGGTGTTCAATGGGGTTGAGGTCAGGGCTCTGTGCAAGCCAGTCAAGTTCTTCCACACCGATCTCGACAAACCATTTCTGTATGGATCTCGCTTTGTGCATGGGGGCATTGTCATGCTGAAACAGGAAAGGGCCTTCCCCAAACTGTTGCCACAAAGTTGGAAGCACAGAATTGTCTAGAATGTCATTGTATGCTGTAGCATTAAGACTTACCTTCACTGGAGCTAAGGGGCCTAACCCGAACCATGAAAAACAGCCCCAGACCATTATTCCTCCACCAACCTGTACAGTTGGCACTATGCATTGGGGCAGGTGGCGTTCTCCTGGCATCCTCCAAACCCAGATTAGTCCGTCAGACTTCCAGATGGTGAAGCGTGATTAGTCACTCCAGAAAACACGTTTCCGCTGCTCCAGAGTCCAATGGCGGCGAGCTTTACACCACTCCAGCCGACCCTTGGCATTGTGCATGGTAATCTTAGGCTTGTGTGCGGCTGCTCGGCCATGTAAACCCATTTCATGAAGCTCCCAATAAACAGATCTTATGCTAATGTTGCTTCCAGAGGCAGTTTGGAACTCAGTAATGAGTGTTGCAACTGAGGGACAAACGATTTTTATGCGCTATGCGCTACGCGCTTCAGCAATCTGCAGTCTCATTCTGCGAGCTTGTATGGCTTACCACTTCGCGGCTGAGCCGTTGTTGATCCTAGACATTTCCACTTCACAATAACAGCACTTACAGTTGACCGGGGCAGTTCTAGCAAAGCAGAAATTTGATGAACTGACTTGTTGGAAAGGTGGCATCCTATGACGGTGCCATGTTGAAAGTCACTGAGCTCTTCAGTAAGGCCATTCTACTGCCAATATTTGTCTATGGAGATTGCATGGCTGCATGCTTGATTTTATACACCTGTCTGCAACGGGTGTGGCTGAAATAGCCGAATCCACTAATTTGAAGGGGTGTCCACATACTTTGTATGTATAGTGTATGTCATCAGATTCCATTCTAATTATGTACAGTCCTTTTTTTGTCTACTATCTGGATGCTATGATAACTATCTAGAATACATCTAGAAGAATAAATAACAGGTAGTTGGACCCTGACATCAACGAGAATCTATTGAAAAAGTCCCAAGCACAGGCACAGGCACCTTAATTGGAGAGGACCGGCTCATAGTAATGGCTGGAAAGGAATGAATGGAATGGTATAGAACACATCAAACATGTTTTCTATGTTTTTGATACCATTCACTCCATTCCAGCCATTATTATCAGCCGTCCTCCCTTCAGAAGCCTCCTGTAGTCCCAAGCTATTCAATCTAACTACTGTACTAAAAATCAATAGCAAACATGATAAAGCACCCCATCCACCATCCTACTGACTTTAGTACCAGAACCAACGCAGCACTACATGTCTCTATCGACCAAAAAAAAAAAAACTGAAACAGGGACACTGTAATATTTCCTGAGTAACAACTCCTGAGATTCACAATGGACAGCAGTACGAGAGGTTATTTGAGACTCTAGGGTAAAGTGTGGCACAACATCACACAGGGTTGGCATGTCTCCATGGGTAGTGCTGGGTGACATTTCAGTCACTCCAGGCGGCCCAGATGTGCTGCTTTGATGGAGCAGGGGCCCATCAGCTTTGACTGCAGGTCTGTGTTCCAAATGGCACCCTATTCTCTATTCAGTGCACTGTCTTTGACCAGGGCTCTGGAAATGCAAGAAGGGACAAAGGGGACTCCATGGACCATTTTTAAAATCTGAGGCAGGAACTCAACTTAGAGCTCGAACCACTTATTGAAAGGGTAGTACTTGGTTCAAGCTCAAAGGAGAGGAGTTTGGAGGAACGGTTCAGTCTCGGCTGTCTCAGTCCATTGATCAGAGGATGTAGCAGCGGGCCTCAATACAGGGAGAGGCACACTGAGGAATGGAGGAATTAAATAAAGCCGACTTATCACTTGCTCCATGTCAATTAATGCAGGGCTTTATCAAAGGATCCAACTTTATTAAAAAGCTGAGGCGCTGACAGGCCAATAACCTGGTGACAAATTAATTGAATTTTGACAGACGGCTCAGAACAGGCTGGGTGGACTCTCCGAGGAGAGACAATAGGGCTGGTAGCTTTGTTAGTGATCAAAGATAACAGTGGAAAATGGGAAATAAAGCTATTCACGGTCAAACATGCTTACAAATCTAATACCTAGAGGAGTACTTAGTAAAAGCAGTAAAAGTAAATGCATATTATTCATGCATAACCTATGAGTTTATTCATTAAAATGCAGAGAGTTTAGCCCCTCTATGACACTATCTGTTTGAAGAAGAGGTGGGAGATCGACATATCTTTCCCCAAACAGTGGGTGGATAGTTGTTCACCTAGCACCTTGGCAGTGGTGTCAGTTTCTTAGAAAATGTGGGGGTGAGCTCTGCTCAGTACAAGGTGGACTGGAGCCAGTAATTGCAAGTGCTAACGAGAACCAGGAGGTCTGACGAGAGAACTGGCAGCAATTAGAGCTGTTTGATCTCTTACTGCGGCCGGGCCAGCATCGCACGTGCTCAATCGCACACACACACACACACTCACGTGCACACATACATACATACAATCAGGTCCATAATACATTTTTTATACTTTAACAATAAATATACTGAGCTATATTGTATGCTCCAAAAAAATTGGTGCTAATACAATTGCTCAGAGAAAGAGATTTTGTTAAATAAGTAAAATATGGTGGTGCATCTTTGATGTTATGGGGCTATTTTGCTTCCACTGGTTCTGTGGCCCTTGCATTTTTACCATGTACCAGGACATTTTAGCCAAAACCCTGGTTGGCTCTGCCAGGAGGCTGACACTTGATCGCAAGTGGATCTTCAAGAAAGACAATAATCCCAAGCACACATCAAAATGGTTAATTGGCCACAAAATCCACATTTTACAATTGCAAATCCTATATCTCTCGACACATTCACAAAAACAGTCATGCCCTCTAAACCTTCCAGCTGCCTACTGGACCATATTCGAACTAGACTACTGAAAGAGCTACTTCCTGTGCTTGGCCCTCCTATGTTGAACATAATAAACAGCTCTGTATCCTCCGGATGTGTACCAAACACACTAAATGTGGCAGTAATAAAGACTCTCCTGAAAAAGCCTATCGATCTATATAGAATCTACCATTCCTATAAATGTATTTTGAAAAAGCTGTCAAGTTCTTGCTTGGTTTAGATCTTATCTGTTGGAAAGATATCAGTTTGTCTCTGTGGATGGTTTGTCCTCTGACAAATCAATGGTAAGTTTCGGTGTTCCTCAAGGTTCCGTTTTAGGACGCCTATTGTTTTCACTCTATATTCTACCTCTTGGTGATGTCATTCGGAAACGCAATGTTAACTTTCACTGCAATGCGGATGACACACAGCTGTACATTTCGAGGAAACATGGTGAAGCCCCAAAATTGCATACCCTGGAAGCCTGTGTTTCAGACATAAGGAAGTGGATGGAGGAAAATGTTTTACTCTGACAAAGAATAGATGTTAGTTCTAGGTGCCAAGAAACAAAGAGATCTGCTGTTTGATCTGACAATTAATCTTGATGGTTGTACAGTTGTCTCAAATAAAATTGTGAAGGACCTCGGTGTTACTCTGGACCCTGATCTCTCTTGACGAACGTATCAAGAATATTTCAAGGGTACCTTTTTTCCATCTTCGTAACATTGTAAAAATCTGAAACTTTTGGGCCAAAATTATGCAGAAAAGCTAATGTTTTTGTCACTTCTAGATTAAACTACTGCAACACTCTATTCTATGGCTACGCAGATGAAGCACTAAATAAACTTCAGTTAGTGCTAAATACAACTGCTTGAATCTTGATTAGAACCAAAAAATGTGATCATATTACTCTTGTGCCTAGTTATCTACACTGGCTTCTTGTTAAGGCTGGGGCTGTGTTACATGGACATGCTCCTACCTATCTCTCCGATTTGGTCCTGCTGTACATTGTCCCTAAAATTTCTAAGCAAACAGCTGGAGGCAGGGCTTTCGGTAGCTCCTATGATTGAGTATAGACTGGCCCAGGGGCATGAATGTGAACGGCAAGACACTGGAGTGACGAACTGCCCTCAATGTCTCTGCCTAGCCGGCTCCCCTCTCTCCACAGGGATTCTCTGCCTCTGACTCTATTACAGGGCCTGAGTCACTGGCTAACTAGTGCTCTTCCATGCTGTTACTAGGAGGGGTGTGTCACGTTGTGCCAAGCTTTTATCGCTATACTCAACTTTTCTTTTTTCTTCAACCTTTATTAAACTAGGCAAGTCAGTTAAGAACAAATTCTTATTTTCAATGACGGCCTAGGAACAGTGGGTTAACTGCCTGTTCAGGGGCAGAACGACAGATTTGTACCTTGTCAGCTCGGGGATTTGAACTTGCACGCTCTAACCACTAGGCTACCCTGCCGCCCCCGACTTGAGCGGGTTGAGTCACTGATGTGATCTTCCTGTCCGGTTTTGCTCAGCCTTGTCTCAAGGTAGTAAGTTGGTGGTCTGTTGATATCCCTCTAGTGCTGTGCCACTGTGTTTTGGCAAAGTGTGTTGTGTTACATCTTGCCTGGTTGGCCCTGTCTGGGGGTTTCGTCTTTAATAAAGACGTGCTTTAGACATGATTGTCTTTAATCGTCTGTGGTGCCTGCATTGGTACCCGATTTGTTTTATTTTTTTATGTCAAAGTAGTTCAGTAGGCTACAGTTATTAAGACGATTACTTACAAACCAAAACGCCAATATGTGAAACCGTTAGAAACAGTGGTTATCTATTTTAGAATGCAGCCTCTGTGTCTTTCCAATGTACACACTCTGACAAGTTGTCATGGCTGCCAAGCTGAGAACCTCAGCAGCATACTAATATAATTACATGGATCTGTGTCCTTCTTAGTGGCGATTGGTTACCAATTACTCTAAAATGAGACGAGATCAGCTTTTGATCAATTGTAAGCGTAATTGGATATGACTTAAACAGGAAATATACTTTGCCAATAAATGCATTATAATTTAATCTTGTTCATGGAACAAATCAACTCTCCTGTCATAGACGATTAGGCAGCGACATATACATATTTATTTGTGGCCCAGCTTAATATTACCGCACCTCTTAGAGTTTTCAATCTCATTACGTTCCTTACAGACCATGGTGGCTGAACTGTTGCTTGAGTGCCATCATCCAATTTACAACAGCTGCAGTCATAGGCCCATACAGTCACCATCCAATTAGAGTCAGTCAGCCACAGCCTCCTCTGATGTCGCACATTAATGTGTCAGACCAAGGCAGCTCAAATGTGGATTTCACCGCTTGTTACAGTTTCACTGGTGTGGCACTGACTGTAGTTTGTGCGTTTAGTACGTTGGTCACTCCCATCAGTTGGGTTTAGCTTGCTGTTACTAATACAATAAATCCTACCATGCGCCCCAAATGGCACCCTATTCCCTAAGAAATGCACTACTTTAGGGTGCCATTTGGGACGTGGCCCTACAGTAAGAAAATGGATCAAATGAGGGGGAGCCTAACTAACTCAGCACATTTTGAGTACCACGTTTTTCCCACACACTATCAGGTCTAATGTATTCATGTGTGAGGCTAAACCAGAGGCAGAGTCTGTAAAAACAAATACATTGGGAGAACTGCTTCTGAGCAGGGGGGGCGGACTATTGCAGCCAATCATCTACTCCTTAATAAGGATAGTTCATTGAATTGACATATGAACAGGATTTTTGTATTTATATACTTGTAGTGGAGCAACTAGGTTGACTTACATCTCAAATTACAGTTTTTTTTAAAAACCAAGTCATCACTCATCCTCACTTCTGCCTGTTTGATATGCCTCTTTAATATGCATTTGATATTCTAAAATAGCACCTCTATCTTTAGCATTACTTTCACAACTCATCTGTGCAGGCAGCAGCTCAGTGAATGCTCCTGAAGTAACGTCTCCCTTCATCTCTGTGAGGTGCCTTAGAGTGTGTCCCAAATGGTACCCTCTCCGCTATATAGTACCTCTATGGGGCCTGGGTGCAATAGGGTGCAATTTGGGATGCAGGTTAGACTTGTTCCCACAGGTAATCCATTGGGGCTATAAAGAATCACTCAGCGAGGTTGATGCTGCTATAAGCACAGCAGGTTCTGGGATTGGAGATGATATGCTGGGTGATCAGCATGAAAAATACTTGTCTGCTCATTGGGTAATAACGTAACAACTTTGTCTAATCACTTCGAAATGAGATCTGTTTGTGAGCCATTCAGTTCAAGTATAATTCTCTTTCTTACACACAGCAGGCAGTGGTGGGAAAAGTACCCAATTGCCATACTTGAGTAAAAGTAAAGATATCTTAACAGAACATGACTCAAGTAAAAGTGAAAATCACCCAGTAAAATACTTATTGAGTAAAAGTCAAAAAGTATTTGATTTTAAATATACTAAAGTATCAAAAGTAAACGTAATTTAACAATATAAAAAAGAAAAGAAACATGTATAGATAATTTCAAATTCCTTATTAGGAAAACCAGATGGCACAATTTTCAGTTTTTTTTTAAATTTATGGATAGTCAGGGGCACACTTCAACACTCAGACATAATTTACAAATGAAGCATTTGTGTTTAGTGAGTCTGCCAAATCAGAGGCAGTAGGGATGAGCAGGGATATTCTCTTGATAATTGTGTGAATTTGACAATTTTCCTGTCCTGTTCAGCATTAAAAATGTAACGAGTCTTTGGGTGTCAGGGAAAATGTATGGAGTAAAATGTAGATTATTTTCTTCTGGAATGTAGTGGAGTAAAATGTAAATAGTAAAGTAAAGTAAAGATACCCCAAAAAATGACTTAAGTACTTTACCGCTGACAGTAGGCACGAACATGCACACACACACACACACACACACACACACACACACACACACACACACACACACACACACACACACACACACACACACACACACACACACACACACACACACACACACACACACACGCACACCGCATTGCACCATATTCCTTCAGAGGGTTGATGTTTCAGAAACAGACTTAAAGCACACAAGTAGCTCGTTCAAAACAGTTTTGTCAACGTTGAGTTCTCTTCCGAAACATGTTGTCCCTCGAGCAGGCCATACAGGCTTGGAAAAATACATGATCATCATTAATTCATCCCCCCTGCACTCAACAAATAGCTACTGAGCTACAAACAACTTGGAATGTTAGTGCTATCCCTTCTGGTGAGGAACCCCAGTGTACCATTGATAAAACACAAGGATTCAACACTACAACCTATGTAGAACACACTAAATGATTCAATAAAGTATTTTCTTAGTGTTTGCAGATGTGTGGTGGAAAATCACCCAGGAGGATCATCTCCTGTCTTTTCCTCTCCCCCTAATCTCCTGTTGCTCAGTGGGAACCACTCTAATGATGTCATATTTCTGCCCCACCACCTCGTCAATCGCTCCAATGGCTCCCATTGCGGGTCATAAAAGTGTAATTTTGTAAAGGCACAGAATTCCTATCTACACACTATAACTAGAATCGCCTCACTACGAAGCACATTCAGTGACAGTGTTGCTGCAAAGAGCCTCTGTGACTTTCATGGAGCTGGTTGGCGGCCATTATGAAAATGTCCTCCAGGAGGTAAATACAAAAAATCTGCGACTGCCACTATAACTAAAAACAGATTTATCCTAGCTTTGTGTGAAATCTGGTGCCTTCATCACATCACTGAATTCCAGTCAAACAGGACAAAGTATGTGAAGCTGGGAAAACACCCTTTATACTCCCTATCTCTCTCTATTCCTCAGCAAGGTTGCATGCTTTCCTCCGACTCTACTCACTCTACACGAATGTCTGCACCTCCAACAACGCATCCATCAAACTACTCGAGTTTGCTGATGACACCACCCCGGTCGGTCTCCGGTGGTAATGTCTAAGTACCGAGGTGAGGTTGACCGACTGGTTGCCTGATGCTTATAACTATAAGCTAAGTATAACTACAGTAAACACAAATATAAACGCAAAATGCAACACTTTCAAAGATTTGACTGAGTTACAGTTTATTTAAGGAAATCAGTCAGTTGATATAAATTCATTAGGCCCTAAATCTATGGATTTCATATGTGCATTTGTAGGTCACAGAAACCTTTAAAAAATGGTAGGTGCATGGATCAGAAAACCAGTCCGTATCTGGTGTGACCACCTTTTGCCTCATACAACGTGACACATCTCCTTCGCATCGAGTTGATCAAGCTGTTGATTGTGGCCTGTGGAATGTTATCCCACTCCCCTTCAATGGCTGTGCTGGATGTTGGCGGAAACTGGAACATGCTGTTGTACACGTCGTTCCAGAACATCCCTAATGTGCTCAATAGGTGGTGACATGTCTGGTGAGCATGCAGGCCATAGAAGAACTGGGACATTTTCAGCTTCCAGGAATTGTGTACAGATCCTTGCGATACGGGGCTATGCATTATCATGCTGAAACATTTAGTGATGGTGGCGGATGAATGGCACGACAATGGGCCTCAGAATCTCGTAACGGTATCTCTGTGCATTCAAATTGCCATTGATAAAATGGAATTGTGTTCATTGTTTGTTACTTATGCCTGCCCCTACCATAACCCCACCACCACCATAGGGCAATCTGTTCACATTGTTGACATTTGCCCGGTACATTTGAAACCGGGTTTCCTCTGTGAAGAGCATATTTAACCAGCGTGCCAGTTGCCATCGATGGTGAGCACGTGCCCACTGAAATCGTTTACGATGCCAAACTGCAGTCAGGTCAACACCCTGGTGTCACGTTCTGACTTTTATTTCCTTTGTTTTGTCATTATTTAGTATGGTCAGGGCGTGAGTTGGGGTGGGCAGTCCATGTTTGTTTTTCTATGATTTGGGGATTTCTATGTTTCGGCCTAGTATGGTTCTCAATCAGAGGCAGGTGTCATTAGTTGTCTCTGATTGAAAATCATACTTAGGTAGCCTGGGTTTCACTGTGTGTTTGTGGGTGTTTGTTTCCGTGTCTGTGTTTTTTTCACCACACGGTACTGTTTTGGGTTTCGTTCATTCCACGTTTATTGTTTTTGTATTCAGTTGTTCATGTGTACTATTTCGTATTAAAAGAACCATGGACACTTACCATGCCGCATATTGGTCCTCCGATCCTTCTCGCCTCTCCTCTTCGGAAGAAGAGGAAGAAATCCCTTACACCTGGTGAGGATTGACGAGCACGCAGATGAGCTTCCCTAAGATGGCAGAATTTATTCGGTTGTGCAAATCCACAGTTTCATCAGCTGTCCGGGTGGCTAGTCTCAGACGATCCTGCAGGTAAAGAAACTGGATGTGGAGGTCCTGGGCTGGCGTGGTTACACATGGTCTGCTGTTGTGAGGCCGGTTGGGCGTACTGCCAAATTCTCTGAAACGATGTTGGAGGCGGCTTATGGTAGAGAAATTATCATTAAATTCTCTTGCAGCCAATTGCACGCTCCCTCAAAACTTGAGAAATCTGTGGCATTGTGTTGTGTGACAAAACTGCACATTTTAGAGTAGCCATTTAATGTCCCCGCACAAGGTCCATCTGTGTAATGATCATGCTGTTTAATCAGCTTCTTGATATGCCACACCTGTCAGGTGGATGGATTATCTTGGCAAAAGAGTAATGCTCACTAACAGGGATGTAAAAAAACTTGTGCACAACATTTGATAGGAATAAGCTTTTTGTGCATATGAAACATTTCTGGGATCTTTTATTTCAGCTCATGAAACATGGGACCAGCACTTTACATGTTGCATTTATATTTTTGTTTAGTATATAGGAAATCTAAGACGTGTCAAATAAATTATTACCAGCTCAGGGCTCCAGCTATGCATTTGTTTTTCTAACTTGCTTGTTACGTGGCTAGATGTCAAGATCAAGATTTTTTCTTTCAGTAGATACATTGAATCCCTTCCTGGATCGAGATCCTTATGGCCTAAATTGTTTTGTGTGTAAATAGTGTCCCTTGCTGATGTTACAGATGTATGTTGGTACGTATGAAAATCTGGATATCGCCCAACCCTATCTCCCACAACCTCAAGTGGAAGGACAACATCACAGTGGTAACCACGGAGGCTCACCAGAGGATGTACTACACTCTTAGAAGAAAAAAACTGCTAAGTAGAACCTTATAAGGTTCTTCGGTTTGCCCTCACAGGGGAACCCTTTTTAGTGCTAGGTTCTCTCTAGAACCCTTTATGTAGGGCTCTTCATACAACCCCCTGTATACAACCCCTCTATGAAGGGTTCTAGTCAAGGACCATATCACCTCCACCCTACCTGACACCCTAGACCCACTCCAATATGCTTACCGCCCAAATAGGTCCACAGACGATGCAATCTCAACCACACTGCACACTGCCCTAACCCATCTGGACAAGAGGAATACCTATGTGAGAATGCTGTTCATCGACTACAGCTCGGCATTTAACACCATAGTGCCCTCCAAGCTCGTCATCAAGCTCGAGACCCTGGGTCTCGACCCCGCCCTGTGCAACTGGGTACTGGACTTCCTGACGGGCTGCCCCCAGGTGGTGAGGGTAGGCAACAACATCTCCACCCCGCTGATCCTCAACACTGGGGCCCCACAAGGGTGCGTTCTGAGCCCTCTCCTGTACTCCCTGTTCACCCACGACTGCATGGCCACGCACGTCTCCAACTCAATCATCAAGTTTGCGGACGACACAACAGACAACAGTGGTAGGCTTGATTACCAACAACGACGAGACGGCCTACAGGGAGGAGGTGAGGGCCCTCGGAGTGTGGGGTCAGGAAAATAACCTCACACTCAACGTCAACAAAACTAAGGAGATGATTGTGGACTTCAGGAAACAGCAGAGGGAACACCCCCCTATCCACATCGATGGAAGAGTAGTGGAGAGGGTAGTAAGTTTTAAGTTCCTCGGCGTACACATCACAGACAAACTGAATTGGTCCACCCACACAGACAGCATCGTGAAGAAGGCGCAGCAGCGCCTCTTCAACCTCAGGAGGCTGAAGAAATTTGGCTTGTCACTAAAAGCACTCACAAACTTCTACAGATGCACAATCGAGAGCATCCTGTCGAGCTGTATCACCGCCTGGTACGGCAACTGCTCCGCCCACAACCATAAGGCACTCCAGAGGGTAGTGAGGTCTGCACAACGCATCACCGGGGGCAAATTACCTGCCCTCCAGGACACCTACACCACCCGATGTCACAGGAAGGCCATAAAGATCATCAAGGACAACAACCACCCGAGCCACTGCCTGTTCACCCCGCTATCATCCAGAAGGCGAGGTCAGTACAGGTGCATCAAAGCTGGGACCGAGAGACTGAAAAACAGCTTCTATCTCAAGGCCATCAGACAGTTAAACAGCCACCACAAACATTGAGTGGCTGCTGCCAACACACTGACTCAACTCCAGCCACTTTAATAATGGGAATTGATGGGAAATGATGTAAAATATATCACTAGCCACTTTAAACAATGCTACCTAATATAATGTTTACATACCCTACATTATTCATCTCATATGTATACGTATATACTGTACTCTATATCATCTACTGCATCTTTATGTAATACATGTATCACTAGCCACTTTAACTATGCCACTTTGTTTACATACTCATCTCATATGTATATACTGTACTCAATACCATCTACTGTATCTTGCCTATGCCGCTCTGTACCATCACTCATTCATATATCTTTATGTACATATTCTTTGTCCCCTTACACTTGTGTCTATAAGGTAGTAGTTTTGGAATTGTTAGCTAGATTACTTGTTGGTTATTACTGCATTGTCGGAACTAGAAGCACAAGCATTTCGCTACACTCGCATTAACATCTGCTAACCATGTGTATGTGACAAATAAAATTTGATTTGATTTGATTTGATTTACCATAGTTTTCTGAGATCGTAAACTTTTGACCCACTGGAATTGTGATACAGTGAATTATAAGTGAAATAATCTGTATGTAAACAATTGTTGGAAAAATTACTTGTGTCGTGCACAAAGTAGATGTCCTAACCGACTTGCCAAAACTATAGTTTGTTAACAAGAAATTTGTGGAGTGCTTGAAAAACTAGTTTTAATGACGCCAACCGAAGTGTATGTAAACCTCCGACTTCAACTGTATTGTGTATCCTCACTGTAAATGAGCTTATACTTCAGAGATTTGTGTTTCATGCTTACTGTATTTCTATTGTATTTTATGCATGTTGACTATGTTGACTGTGTCTGTATTCTGTTTGTACACAGAATACAGTCTATTGCTGGAAGCACATATTCATTCAGCCAAATTCTGGCTATGTGCAAATGTACTTGGTGAATAAAGTGATTTTGATTCTGAAAAGCCCTAAACTCACCTAAAATCTGACACTTTAGCCTCTGGGCAAAGTGCATAATGTCCATTGATTCAAGGTTCAAGGGCAAGCAGCTAATCCTCTCCAAGGCCAGAACATGCCTGAAGAACACATCTGTATACATCAACAAGGACTTTTCAGACAGACTGAGTAAGAGATTGGAGCTGCTCCCTGTTACGAGGGAGGCCAGGGCACAGCGTGAATACACAGAGAGTGGAGAGATCCTGAGTCCATCTCAACAGTGATCACAAAAACATTAGTCTGTATTCTGACGGTCCGTCTCATTCTCAGCGATTTTATCAGTCACTTAATTTCTGACTGATATCCACAACATGACCTCTTTATCATGTCAAGCAAATCACTGCTCATCTCTTCCAAATAATGACATGATTGATTATTATGTTAATTATTAATTCAATCTATGTTTATTTAACTGTGTTCCATTTAATGATCTCAGTGATGAAGAGCTTGGTATAGGACAGTCTGAAACATCTAGCCGGATTAAAATATCTAACGCTACAAATTCCATTGATCAATCCGAGATTGATTTGATAAGAGAAATTGACTCCCATAGTAATGACTTTCTATTTGAAAGTGATCCTGACATAAATTGCTTTTATGGAATAAAGCAATGTATTTTGTTTACAGTAAGTGTTGTCTTGAGAAAGATTTCATTTCTGACATGAACCAGAAAAAGATATTTAGCTTGCTGAACATTTTCTATAATCTTCTCCTTGGATTATCTAGCATTAATTACAGTTTCTAAATGATTGGCGTTACAAAGACATGGTTGCATAATGACAATGTTGAGATTCACTATTTTGAAAACTATAATCATGTCTACAAATGTAGAGAAGGCCGAACCGGAGGTCTCTTTGCACATTAATGAGAACATGGAATACTCTCAAAGGAATGATATTGAAGATTGTTTTTTTGTTTGTCTGGAGAATCAAATCTAAACCAGTGATAACGTAATCATTGGGTGCATGTACAGACCTCCTAACTCCAAGAGGAAATAATTTAACCTCTGCTTGGCAGACGCACTTGCAATATTAACCATGGAGGGAAAGCACTGTTATGTCACGGGAGACTTCAACATTCATGTAATAAACTCTGCCAATCATGATCTTACTAAAGTGTTTTTGGATACAGTGTATTCACACTGTTTTATCCTCTCATTTTTAAACTGACTGTGATTACAGAAAACGCAGCAGCTTTGATTGATAATATATATATATTTTTTAAATTAATAAGGATTTATAGTACCAGTCAAAAGTTTGGATACACCTACTCGTTCAAGGGTTTTTCTTCATTTCTTCTATTGTGTACATTGTAGACATTAAAAAATTGAAGAAATTAAAACTATGAAATAATATATATGGAATCATGTAGTAAGCAAAAAATGTTTAAAAAAAATCTAAATATTTTTATATTTTAGACTCTTCAAAGTAGCTACAGCTTTGCACACTCTTGGCATTCTCTTAACCAGCCTCACCAATAATGCTTTTCCAACAGTCTTGAAGGAGTTCCTACATATGCTGAGCACTTGTTGGCTGCTTTTTCTTCACTCTGCAGTCCAACTCATCCCAAACCATCTCAATTGGGTTGAGGTCAGGTGATTGTGGAGGCCAGGTCATCTGATGCAGCACTCCATCACTCTTCTTCTTGGTCAAATAGCCCTTACACAGCCTGGAGGTGTGTTGGGTCATTGTCCTGTTGAAAAACAAATGATAGTCCCACTAAGCACAAACCAAATGAGATGGCGTAACGCTGCGGAATGCTGTGGTAGCCATGCTGGTTAAGTGTGCTTTGAATTCTAAATAAATCACAAGAAATTTTCACCAGCAAAGCACCCCACATCATCCAGCCTCTTCCTCCGTGCTTCACGGGGGGTACTACAAATGCAGAGGTCATCCGTTCACCTACTCTGCGTCTCACTAAGACACGTCGGTTGGAACCAAAAATCTCAAATTTGGACTCGTCAGACCAAAGGACAGATTTTCACTGGTCTAATGTCCATTGCTCGTGTTTCTTGGCCCAAGCAAGACACTTCTTCTTATTGGTGTCCTTTAGTAGTGGCTTCTTTGCAGCAATTAGACCGTGAAGGCCTGATTTACCCAGTCTCCTCTGAACAGTTGATGTTGAGATGTGTCTGTTACTTTTGGGCTGCAATTTCTGAGGCTGGTAACTCTAACTTATCCTCTGCAGCAGAGGTAACTCTGGGTCATCCTTTTCTGTGGCGGTCCTCATGAGAGCCAGTTTCATCATAGCGTTTGATGGGTTTTGCAACTGCACTTAAAGAAACGTTCAAAGAAAATTCCGAATTGACTTACCTTCATGTCTTGAAGTAAGAATGGACTGTTGTTTCTCTTTGCTGATTTGAGCTGTTCTTGCCATAATATGGATTTGGTTTTTTACCAAATATCTTTTGTATACCACCCCTACCTTGTCACAACACAACTGATTGGCTCAAACTCATTAAGAAGAAAATGAATTCCACAAATGAACTTTTAACAAGGCACACCTGTTAATTGATTCCATGCATTCCAGGTGACTACCTCATGAAGCTGGTTGAGAGAATGCCAAGAGTGTGCAAAACTATAATCAAGGCAAAGGGTGGCTACTTTGAAGAATCTCAAATAAAAAATATATTTTGTTTTGTTTAGCACTTTTTTGGTTACGTCATGATTTCATATGTGTTATTTCATAGTTTTGATGTCTTCACTATTATTCTACAATGTAAAGAAAAGCCGATTAATAAGTAGGTGTGTACAAACTTTTGACTGGTACTGTACTTTCTGGTATACTTTGCATGGATCTTCCCATATTCTTAATGAAATCAATCATAAAAGTTATAGGATAGTCAGTCAACCATCAATCATTTAGAAAATATTGATACAGCAAGTTTCTTGATGTAATACTTTAGATCTCAACACGCCTATACCCAGTTTTTGAGTGAAATATCCAGATACTACAATCTTGCCTTCCTTGAAAAAAATAACATTTGTCAAAGTGCAGCCTAAACCAAGTAAACCCTGGCTGACCTGTTGTATTATCAAGTCCCTTTTTTTCAAGAACAAATTATACAAAAAGTATCTCGCAAACCCATTACATACAGCCATGAGAGATTCAAAACAAACAGAAACAAACTCAATCTAATTATTAAACACCAAAACTCTCAAAAAGTATCTCGCAAACCCATTACATACAGCCATGAGAGATTCAAAACAAACAGAAACAAACTCAATCTAATTATTAAACACCAAAACTCTCAAAAAGTATCTCGCAAACCCATTACATACAGCCATGAGAGATTCAAAACAAACAGAAACAAACTCAATCTAATTATTAAACACCAAAACTCTCAGAGCATATGAACAATATGAGAATATAATTGGGCACTATCAATGAACTCCTCAATAAAAGGATTAAATCAATATCCCTCCCTAATTATTTCCTAGTCGAATCACTTACTTCTGATCCAACAACAATATAGCGCACAAGTTCAATCTGTTTTTCACAGAAATTGGGCATACTCTAGCAGACACAATTCCTATAACTGATGAAAGTCCACTCCAATGAATGAATCTGTCCCAATCTAGCAAGTTTCAGTTTATCCCTGTGTCCTGTAATGAGGTACGTGACATCTTATTATCTCTGAAAAACACCACCTTAGGTCACGACAGATTAGATGCTCAGCTGGATAAAGAAGTGACTGATTTCATTATCACATCTTTTGCCAACATTTTCAATCTACACTCTTAGAAGAAAAAGGGTTCCAAAATAGTTATTTGGCTGTCCCCATAGAAGAACCCTTTTTGGTTCCATGTAGAACCCTCTGTGGAAAAGGTTTCTACATGGAACCAAAATGGTTCTTCAAAGGGTTATCCTATAGGGACAGCTGAAGAATCCTTTTTCGGTTCTAGATAGCACCTTTTTAAATAGTTCATAGGGCATTGTGCCCTATGAATGGAAAAGGGCCAAAATTGTTCCAATTCATAAAGCTCATGATCTAGAAAACTTCAAATCACAGACTCATCTAATTTTTAGAGAAGCCTGCATGTAACAGATTAGTAATAGGTCTCCCGAGTGGTGCAGTGGTCTAAGGCACTGCATCTCAGGGCTAGAGGCGTCACTACAGGCCCTGGTTTGATTCCAGACTGTATCACAACCGGCCGTGATTGGGAGTCCCATAGGGCGGTGCACAATTGGCCCAGCGTCGTCCGGGTTTGGGTTTGACCGTGGTAGGGTGTCATTGTAAATAAGAATTTGTTCTTAACTGACTTGCCTAGTTAAATAAAGGTTTAAAAAATATATATAATAATAATAATATCTTAACAAGGAAAGTCTGTTATCCAAACATCCGTATGGCTTCAGAAAATCTCACTCTACCTGGCTGTCACTTATTAAATTGACAAAATACAAAAGGCAAATGATCGCAAAGATCATACATTAGGTATATTTCTGGATCTCATTGGATAACATTTTATACTGTTTTATTTAAAACACTTGAAACTATGGGTGTGAATGAACAATCTCTGCTTTGGTTGTTCAGCTATCTAAAGGATAGAAAGCAATATGTGACTTTCAAAGGAATAGACCCCCCCCCCTCTGGTGTACCTCGGGGATCAATTCTTGAACCCCTATTATTTCTTGTCTATATAAATAATCTACCCAATGCATCCAAAGTGCTCTCCCAGATATGCTACTCGACAAGCCGTTTTGGTCTATTTTTTTCCCTCCTGCACATACTGTTTTTTACTATGTACAAACTCTTTCTATTTTTGTAAATAAATAAACTAAGCTAATTGAAACCCAGGGTATATGTGTTTCCCACTTTTACTTTGTGAACACAGCTAGGTTGGAATCCCATTGTGTTCATACAGTTTGGTCAACTTTGAGATAATAGTGTACCGGTGCTGTTGCAAATGTAAGACTGAACTAATGAAGCATGAGTCACTAGGACCATAATTGAATAACAGATTACAGTCTACATATTAGGACAGCATCAACCTCAGCAGGACTTCCGGATATTGGGATTGAGTACAAAAAAAAAGTGGTATCTTATCTGAATACACATTATACTGTACATTCCACAGCATCCATGATTTACATCCCCATTGGCACTATCCCTCTAGAAAATCACATACAATTTCCTCTGATTCTTACATCTAAAGGAGATGTGACTGTTGGAGTCGGCCTGGGATTTGAAGACGTCAATTGCTGTTGAATGGTGATAAAATGTGAAAAGGGTTCCACCTACATGAACGATTCTTCCATATACTGTAGATATCCACAGAGGAAACCCCTTTAGCCAAATGAGAATGGAGACTGTCAGAGGGTAAATCAAACTAGATGTTGAAAACCAAACTTTGGACCTGGCAGTGTGAATAATGATGCATAATATTACGTTGAATAATATTGTCAGGAGAAGACCGTTTCCTCAAATTAAATAAACATTAAATAACTTCATCTAGGTTATTTGTTTGGTTGACTTATTTGGCTGAAAACGTTCTGTCTTTCCTTGGTGATAGTGCAACATGTGTTTGTGAATACCTGACTTCGTTCCCTTCATAAGCATGTTGGTATTATTATTTACATTGAACGATATCTTCCCTCAGTCTGCAGAAATACCAGCTGCCATTATGTGTCCCGTAGGGCCCTTAGTGCTCTGATCAAAAGTAGTGCAGGGAATAGGGTGCCATTTGGGACACAAACTACCTCATTAGTCAACTTCATCTCCCAGAGTTCAGGAGCCAGGGTTAGCTGACAGGAAACCTCAATCCAATTAAAACGGATTTGTCTTCTTCCAAGACGACACTGTCCTGTAATTTCAGAGCTTCAACAATTAATTATCACAGAGTAATAACTTTTGTAATTCCACTATGCGACCCAGAGGTAGTGTTCCATGACCCTAGCGCTGGCCATTTTAATAATGGGGCCCCGTTATCGCACATATTTGCCAGGGGAGACATTCATTTGAGCATTATACACATATTCTGGTAATGACACGTAAGCCAGAGGGCCCTCACCCAACCCTGAATTTCATCAGGTGACGGCCCTCAAGGACACTGGGATAAATGAAAACTAACCATGGGGTTTTGCTGGGACTATGAAGCAGCATTCACATACTTATGAAACTCACTCTTGAACTAAGGTTGATTCTCAACCCCCATTTCCATTTAGAAAGACCCTGACAATGTAATAAACTTGGTCCATTCTGCTAATTCTACTGAATGGATGAAACATCGTCTATTACGACTTTTACTCTAAAAACACGAATGATCTGTTTATGATTGCCTTGAGTCAGCCTAACTGGCCTCTAATGATAATTTACACACTGCAGACAACAACAGTTGATCCTATCCACCAGCCATTTAGGTCTCACCCCTTCTTTCTTCCATTCCCTTTGCCTTTATCTCTTTCTCTATTTCTCCTAAAACACAACAAGTGAAGTAAGACCCAGAGTGCAACAAAGCACTCCCAGTGACGAAGGCAGTCTCATTGGCTAAATGTATTCTGAAGCCTGCCTGCGTTCCACTTCGGATTGACATTGAGATGTGAGAGGCTCTTTCGTGAGACCTAATGCATCGTCGGACAGTGGTTCATTTTTAAATCCTTCCTCCATTTTTTTGGAAACGAGTACTTGCTCATTATTGTCTAATTTAATGCATGGGTGTTATATTGTCAAATACGATTTGTTTCACAGTTAGGAGAAGTAATTGGTGGAAGCTCTCTCAGTAATTTACTCTCGCCAATGCTCCTTAGGTTTATGGTGAGTAATTGCCTCTGTGATACGACAGCCTTGCCAGCGGGGGAACAATGGTACAGAAAAGGAACAAAAAAGCACAAAGCACTATATGGGGGACGATAATACGTGAATCACGAGTCCTGAGTTCAACACATTTATTTATTTATTGATCATTCCCTGTTTCTTGTCAAATTTCCATGTAGCTTTTTCAAAGATCATTTGGAAAACAATGTTCTGTGAAAAAAAACATGTCAATTCAGCTGTCAGAATCGATTGCTGCAAGCATTTCACTTAGTGTTTTATTTAAGATCCACTTACTGTAAGCAGTTAGCACTTACAGAAAGCACACAGCCTGCTGTGCAGATTTGAGACTGTAGTGTTTCCTCTGGGAAGTTTTCACGTCGACCCCATTGACCAAAATGTAAGGGAATCAGTACATTTTTTATGAGTTCGGCTATCACAGGATTTGAATGATTCAGAGCTCAACCAGGAGTTCTTCTCTCTGTGCAACTTAATATTTAAACTCACAACTATGTTTTATAACTGTCATTAAAGAGAACTGTCATTTACTGTATACCCATGTTTATTAAACCTGTTTCCTTTGTCTTAGGTCAGAAATGAGTTATTGTTCATATTTGACTGTCTTGTCTTTACAGGGGCAAAGTTCTGTAGGGAATGCCATTGAACAGGGCTGTGTCTCACAAGAATCCTATTAGGGTACATGGAAGATTGAATATATTAATGAATAAGCACCAACCAACTCCTATAAATAGTTGAATTCTCAGGAACATGCTAAGAGTTCAGAGCTACTTTTGAGGAACACTAGATGCGGAACTGGCTTGACTAGTATACGACTACAGATGTACTTCCTCTGTTAGAAGAAAAGGCTGTCCAGAAGATCCGTTCAAACTATCAATTATTTATTCCATGTGGTGCATGGTAGGAGAATGTGTGTGTGAGCATGTGGTCTCTGAAATAGAGAGAAAGAGAGTACGCAACAATGAACATACAGGAAACAAGTTGTCAACAAATGAATAGCATGAACAACCGCAGACGTACAGCATGAGAATACAGAATACGTCACTTATATACTATAATAAGACTCTACCGCTAGGTGGCAGTAGCTACACCTAAAATGGCCACCAGGCACAACTCCGTAAAGAAGCCGGAAATGGCAATTATGAACAGGCAAGGTATAACACGAGGCAGCCGCCATCTTAGAGCTCAATAGGCGACATGAAAGTGTGCCAATAAAGTACAAACAAGTGGCATAAAGCAATATACACAAATAAAGGCACATAGAAATAAGGCTTTAATAATTTAACACTATGGAGAAGTTATGTACAAAACATTTCCTATTTAATAGGTTACAGAACAACTGTATGGGAAATTACCAAAGTGCTCACATATTCAAATACAGGCAGGAATATGCATATAATATTCACCTCAGGTACCAAATGCAGGCTAATACGTTCGCTAGCATAGCATACAATCACTGGCTTGTCTTCTTGGATGCCAAGGAAAGCCAGGCTTCCCACAAAAATGTTATGTATCTCAGCCGAGAAAGCATCCGAGCGAAAGAAACAGCACCCCTCTGTCTCAGTATGTGTAGCATATCTAGCTGATGTTCTCTGGTCAAACATAGCATGATATTGTTTCCGTCCGTAGCATTGAATGCAAGGGATGCCAGTGAGCATTTAGCATCCCTTGATTTAAAAATAATAATAATAGCCAATCAGCAGTGAGCAAAACTGAGTGAACTCAGCTGTGAATGGTCCTGGCGCACCAAAAAAAAAAAATGTCAAGGGAAGTGAGTTGGAATTTGGCTTCAGACCAATGACATCACATCAGAAGCCAAACATAATTGATATAAAAAAATATGCAATTGTTGCATCTAGTTGAGCCTTTGTACTCTGGTGGCTAGTTAACTAGAATCGTCCCTTTCCTAAATTAGCCATGGACGGAGATAGGGATTTGGACTTGTGTTATACTTAATTCTCCGTACTGGCCAATGATTATAACGGTGATTCTGATCGAACCATAAATTCATACATTGTGCCCTTGGCCTGAGAGGATGGAAGTTCAATATGTAGCTAGATATAGTATGCTAATGTTAACTAGCTGGCCTGGCACATCATTGCCTATGAAAGGAAGTTAGGTTAGTGAGCAAGCATTTTAGCCAGATAACCTACGACAACAAAAAATAAAAGCGTGTACTGTACGACAGAGTCATAGACCATTTAGGCAACATGAAAGAGGAGGATGGCATTCGCATTTCTCTACAAGTACGGTGAGTCAACATGTTTTTTCTACTTGCATGCATGCACACACGCACACACACACACACACACACACACACACACACACACACACACACACACACACACACACACACACACACACACACACACACACACACACACACACACACACACCACACCACACACACACGACTCAGAAATCAGTACCATCGACAGCCACATCATATTTAGCTTATGTTGATTTGACTAATTTGTTTTTGGTATCTTTTTGTTGCATCTGCATTAGACGAAGGTGATTTGATGATGTTGAAATGTCGACGTTGAAATGGTGCTGGAATAGTGAAGGGAGCTCCTGTTGTCTTTGTGACTTGCGGTAACTCTACGTGGTTCTAAATCAATAGTTGTTCAGTAGTCTGAAAAGGTCGTAAACATTACCTTGCTTGACCATTGCTGTAGGTCATGTAACTGTTTGTTACACACAATATGTTTAGTGGACTCCACCGGACAGATGTTGTTCTCCGGTTAAGTAATGAAACACATGTGCGGTTGAATTTATTCTCCCGTTGTGTCTTCTCATTGTCTCAGCCTTGGGCCTATATATCACGGTGTCAAGGCATATGAAATAACAGGTTACAGAGCAAACAACAAACTTATCACAACACAAAGGTTGTAATGTGGCGAGCAAGTAGGCTAGATAGCAGAAACTTCTATACACAAATAGTGCTTAAATGACGTCACAATGCAAAGATAACACAAGGCACTGAACTCCTCCGGCAGTTACGCACACTGCAGGCTTGCATCAGGTGGAATGGTGCACTTAAAGGACAATACCGACCACTTTTCAACCTCATATTCATCTACATTAACCAAACCAGTGTCTACATATGTGAAAACAGTGTTTAGATGGTCAGTGGTTAAAAAGGTAAGAAGAAAGGTTCTAAAAAATGCTTCTCTTTGACATCACAGGGTAGGACTAAAAACCTGCAATGAGTTGGAACATTGCTACATTGCTGCGGGGACTTGCTTCCATTCAGCAACAAGAGCATTTTTGAAGTTAGGCAATTCGGTCTGACTCGCAATCGGCGTTCCAATTCTTCCCAAAGGTGTTCGATGGAGTTGAGGTCAGGGCTCTGTGCAAGCCAGTCAAGTTCTTCCACACCGATCTCGACAAACCATTTATGTATGGGCCTAGCTTTGTGCAGGGGGGCATTGTCATGCGGAAACAGGAAATGGCCTTCCCCACGTTGGAAGCACAGAATTGTCTAGAATATAATTGTATGTTGTAGCATTAATATTTCCCTTTACTGGAACTAAGGGGCCTAGCCCGAACCATGAAAACCAGCCCCAGACCATTATTCTTCCTTCACCAAACTTTACAGTTGACACTATGCATTGGAGCAGGTAGCGTTCTCCTAGCATCCACCAAACCCAGGTTCGTCTGTCGCACTACCATATGGTGAAGCATGATTCATCACTCCATCACTCTTGGGGCGGCAGCGTAGCCTAGTGGTTAGAGCATTGGACTAGTAACCGAAAGGTTGCAAGTTCAGATCCCCAAGCTGACAAGGTACATATCTGTCGTTCCCTGAACAAGGCAGTTAACCCACTGTTCCTATCACGGTGCCACATTGAAAGTCACTGAGCTCTTCAGTAAGGCTACTCTACTGCCAATGTTTGTCTATGGAGATTGCATAGCTGTGTGCTTGATTTTATACACCTGCCAGCAACGGGTGTCGCTGAAATAGCCGCAGCCACTAATTTGAAGGGATGTCCACATATATAGTATATATAGTGTATGTTGACACTGGCATCATCTGTTTACTCTAAGTCTAACTGCGGTATGTGTATTTCAGGCACGTATTCATCCCTCACAGACCTCTCTGCTCTCGATTCCATCTTCTGACCCTACGTTGACACTCTCCCATCCTCTTTCCTATAAACCCTCGAGCGACCATGACACGTTTATTCATCCCTGTGTCTTCCCTTACATGCTGTTCGTGAGGTGAGTCTCAAACAGCTATCAGTTAAAACACAAGTGGCACAGTAAGAGAAGGCAGGCCAGAGTAGCCGAGGCTATTAAACTAGAGCCCAGTCTTGTTTCAGTCTAGCCCTGCAGTCAGCCAGAGTCTGTATGACTCATTATGCCTGATCCCTGGCTGGCAGGTGCCATTAATAACCATTTGGGCCGGTTTGAGTGCCAGTGTCACATATCTAAATCCCAAAATAAAGCCCCCGTCCCTCAGACTAATGCTCAAGATAGGCTGCCCCAGGCTTCTTGCTTGATCTTGAGCTTTGTTAAAGGCTTGTTTTGTCTGCTTGTTCGCCCATTGTTTAAAATGTGTTAGTTTCGACATAATCATTTTTGTACGTACAGTATGTTATTGTAGGTCAGTCCTTGAAGAGAGCGAAGATAGTTGGATCAGTAGTTGTGTCACTACAGTACATGCATTTTTATCTTCCATGATTTCGTAGAGTAGGCCAAACGAAACTCTGAAGGTGACTACCGCCAGATGAATACCAGTCAGCTTGTACAGCCTTGCCTATAAGATACGGGCGATGAGTAGCCCTCCATTACGCGTTAACTTTCGGTAGTGTGTCCAGTTGATACTGTGTATTCGAAGTTTTGGATAAGGTAGATTCAGCTGCCAGCATCAAGCCAGAACCCAATGCAGTAAAAACAGTAGAACAACTTTTCTGGGATTAATATGTTGTTTAGGTAATTGCTTATAAATGCTGACCAATTCCAATTAATCAAGTACAACAAAAATGAAGAAGCAGTAATTATTCTCTGTGCTTCAGAATCTGACATCTGGTAATTCATTTAATTAACCAAAAAATGTCAGTTAATCCAGTACTGTACACTCATTGAGGAGAAAGATCATTATTCTGTATGTATTGACATTCAAGGTTGAACTATTCCATTAAAAAAAAAATTATTTAACATTTATTTTAACAGGGAAGACATATTGAGACCTTGGTCTCCTTTACAAATACACCCTGTTCATACAACATAAATATACACATTATACACAAACTACACACACATTAAAATACAAAAACACAGTCATGGGAAGCACAAATAAAACTTAAATCACACAGAATAAATCCCAAATAAATCCTCCACAAATAAATCCCCAATCCATACTTTAAATTGCCTGAAAGGCACCAGAACATCAAGATGAAACATATTTGGAATTTTGTTCCAGCAATATGGTGCATTAAAGCTAAAAGCAGATTTACCTAGCTCGGTGGAGACCCTAGGAACCTCAAAAGTTAACCAATCCTGCAAACGGGTTATGCAACTCAGGTGTCTATAGTTCAACAGAAAAGTTAGATAAGACGGAAGTGAATGAAGTAGTGCCTAGTAAACAAAAAGAGAGTAATGTAGAGATCTACAGGTCTTTAGCGAAGTCCAGACAACTTTTTGATACAGGATGCAGTGATGAGTATCAAAACTGTCACCTGTAACAAAATGAAGGGCACTGAAGTAGACGGCATCCAAAGGTTTAAGAGTAGTAGCAGCTGCACTTTGATAAATAAAATAACCATAATCAAGAACACATCCAAAGGCTGACTGAATAATCCGCTTCCTACTGCTTCTGTTTTAAAGCAATAAGGCCCGAGGGGGTGTGAATGGTTAGTTCCGGAAACCCAGACAGTAGTCAGCAGCAGCGACTCGGGTCTGGGATTAATGACGGACTGACTCTCTTGGTAACTTCGAAAAAGGTAAAACACATTTTGGGGGAGGGTTCTTTTCAGACAGTCAACTCTCCCAACAAATCACGAGGCAGACATGCCAGAACGTCGTGATTCAAAAACGACGTTTACCGCAAAACCTTTGCAATGGTTTTAGTGAAGGTAGTTGATGCAAACTAGATACTTGCGAAATGCACTCATTGATGAAAAATAATCTCTGTCATTTCCATCTGGCTAGCTACTATTTTGTGTCTGGGGAATGTCGGCAACAAGCGGATAAGACAGTGACGTAGTTCCTCTACAGTGGTTCCCAAAGTTTTTATAGTCCTGTAACCCTTCAAACACTCAACCTCCAGCTCCGTACCCCTTCTAGCATCAGGGTCAGCCCACTCTCAAATATTGTTTTTTGCCATCATTAGAAGCCTGCCACACAAACACTACACAATACTGTATATAGACTTTCTTTTTTTCTATTGTGTTGTTGACTGTACGCTTGTTTATTCCATGTGTAACTCTGTGTTGTTGTTTCTGGCGCATTGCTTTGTTTTATCTTGGCCAGGTCGCAGTTGTAAACGAGAACTTGTTCTCAACTATCTTACCTGGTTAATTAAATAAAGGCAATTAAAAAACTAAAAAACAATACATGTGTTAAACATAAGAATTAGTGTGAGTTTTTGTCACAACTCGACTTGTGGGAAGTGACAAAGAGCTCTTATAGGACTAGGGCACAATTAATAACATAATAATAATCAATCATTTTTCTCTGTATTTAACAATCTTACATATAAAACCTTAGTTTTGATCAAAAATTGTGAATTATTCACCACAGGTTAATTAGAAGGGTGTGCTTGAAAGGATGCACATAAGTCTGTAATGTTGGTTTGTATTGAAGAGAGTCTCAGTCGTAAATCATTTTTCACAGTCTGTGCCTGTATTTAGTTTTTAATCATTCAATCAAATTTATTTATAAAGCCCTTTTTACATCAGTCGATGTCACAAAGTGCTATACAGAAATCCAGCCTAAAACACTAAACAGCAAGCAATGGAGATGTAGAAGCACGGTGGCTAGGAAAAACTCCCTGGAAAGGCAGGAATCTAGGAAGAAACCTAGAGAGGAACCAGGTTCCGAGGGGTGGCCAGTCCTCTTCTGGCTGTGCCCGGTGTAGATTAGTATATGGCCAAGACACAACAGTACATGGCCAAGATGTTCAAACGTTCATAGATGACCAGCAGGGTCAAATAATAATAATCACAGTGGTTGTAGAGGGTGCAACAGGTCAGCACCTCAGGAGGTGAGTTAGAGACAGCAGGTGCGGTAGAGAGAGAGAGTCGAAAACAGCAGAACAGCAGAACCGGGACAAGGTAGAACGTCCGAACGTGAACAGGTCAGGGTTCCATAGCCGCAGGCAGAACAGTTGAAACTGGAGCAGCAGCACGACCAGGTGGACTGGGGACAGCAAGGTTATCAGGCCAGGTAGTCCTGAGGCATGGTCCTAGGGCTCAGGTCCTCTGAGAGAAGAGAAAGAGAAAGACAGAGAGAGAGAAAGAGAGAACAGAGAATTAGAAGGAGCATACTTATATTCACACAGGACACCAGACAAGACAGGAGAAATACTCCAGATATAACAGACTGACCCTTATCCCCCCTTACACATAAACTATTGCAGCATAGTTACTGGAGGCTGGTTTTCATGCTAGTGAGGGCCGAGAATCCACTCTCACATGGTTGCAAAGGTACATGGTTGCAAAGGGTATAAGTGTCTTAATGTCTTAACAGCGCGATTTGCCAAGGCAGGATACTCTGAGCGCAGCCCAATCCAGAAATCTGGCAGAGGCTTCTGATTAAATTAAATTGTCCCAGAACCGCTTGTTGCAATTACGATGCGTCTCTCTTGTTCAGATATCGGTAAGTGGACTGGAGGCAGGGCATGAAAGGGATAATGAATCCAGTTGTTTGTGTCATCCGTTTCGGGAAAGTACCTGCATAATTGCGCACCCAACTCACTCAGGTGTGTCGCTATATCACATTTGACATTTTCCGTAAGCTTGAGTTCATTTGCACACAAAAAAATCATACGATGATGGAAAGACCTGTGTGTCGTCCTTGTTAATGAAGACAGAGAAGAGCTCCAACTTCTTAATCATAGTCTCAATTTTGTCCCACACTTTGAATATAGTTGTGGAGAGTCCCTGTAATCCTAGATTCAGATCATTCAGGCGAGAAAAAACATCACCCAGATAGGCCAGTAGTGTGAGAAACCCATCATCATGCAAGTGGTCAGGCAAGTGAAAATTATTGTCAGTAAAGAAAACTTTAAGCTCGTCTCTCAATTTTAAAAAACGTGTTAATACTTTGCCCCTTGATAACCAGAGCACTTTTAAAAGCGTTACATGGTCGCTGCCCATATCATTGCATAGTACAGAAAATTCACGAGAATTCAGGGCTTGCTGTAACAAAGTTAACCATTTTCCCTGTAGTGTCCAAAACATCTTTCAAGCTGTCAGGCATTCCCTTGGCAGCAAGAGCCTCTCGGTGGATTCTGCAGTGTACCCAAGTGGTGTCGGGAGCAAGCTGCTTGCACGCGCGTTACCACTCAACTATGTCTCCCTGTCATGGTTTTTGCACCATCAGTACAGATACCAACATGAGCAGCAGCTACGTTTGGCAACATATGGACCGTTAGTGGAATTCCCGCGAGAGAGTAACAGTTAATGTGATTGGATAGGCTATCTGTATTTGACATTGTGTTGTTATTTCGCTGAACACTAGATGGTTTCATTTTATTTTTGGCAGTGAAACAAGGCTATTCAGGCGAGAGAAAAAAAACTCACCCTGTTGGAAAATATAAATGGACTGTTTGAAAATGTGAAGAAAAAAAAATGTCAAAAATAAATACAAAACAATTATTATATAAATATTTTTTTCAAAATGTGAATCACATTTTTATTTGGCGTACCCCTGGTGGCATTGCGTGTACCCCTGGGGGTTTGGGAATACCTGCTCTATGCCAAACTGACGTGGAAGCCAATTGGTTCATTGTGGGAGACAACCCATCTGTCTAGAGAGACTAGTCGATGGTCAATATACCATGGCTAAGGGCTGTTCGTAGGCATGATGCGAAGCAACAATGTTGCAGATGTTGTAGAGGCAGACAGCAAGGTTTGTACAAAACCCTGTTATTGCAAACCAAATACTCGGCTAGAAGCAAGGTGAAATAATGTGTTTAATAAAAGTGTTATTGCTTTTCTCTTGTCATTAGCTGTGGTATATCAAGAACGGTGTAGTGAAAGTTCAAATAGAACAGTAAACAAGTATTTTTTCTGTCATTCTCGTGATATATCGTCTCATATACGTACACACGGCTAGAATACTGTTTCAGCCTATTAGCATCCAGGATCCAAACTAACCCGTTTATAAACAGATTTACAGTATGTATTGAGGTTCACATAAAGTCCACAGTGTTTAAAATGTGATGCCGAGCAATGTTGGCTGTGCAGTACTCAGAGACGGAGTAAATGGGAAATAACGCAGAGGCTGTATAGAGACAATATTGTTCTCTCATCTCGAGGCCATATCCAACTTTTGAAATAGTGTCTGGACACTGTAGACATAATGAAACTAGTTCCCTTTTGCCTGTAGCGTTTCTGTACTCTCAGGTTGTGTGTGAAATAGTTGACTCTTTCTTTAAGAATCCCCAGAGTCAGTCAGTAGTCGAACAAGAGACTGACCCTGATGCAAAGACAGACTTCAAAACTCCAGTCGTTGCTTTCTGAGAGATCAGGTTTACAGAGAGTTGTACTTGTGCCCAGTTCTGCATGACTAAGTGCGGGCTCAGTGTAGGGATGCATGCGGCCCATGGACCACACCCCAGCAGCACGGTTTAGATGAGGAGGATGTGGAGTCAAAGTCCATTAGCATTCCACACTAAACACTCACCAAGCATTTGAGCAACACCGTGCGTACAAGCTCCGCTGCTCGTCATAGGGGGCTCCACCTCATAGTGAAAGGAACTATTGATTTCGCCCAAAATAAAGGTCACCAATATCTATTCTCATACTGCGGCGTTGCAGCATAGCCCATGAAAGCATTGATGGATTAACTCCAGACCAGGAGAAACAAAGCCACCAGTGATTGGATGGTTGTAACCCCTGGAACCACCCCCACCCCCCCAACACACGTCACACATTCAAACATATGCGTGATTTGTGATGCCAGCTCTCCACCGTGGGATTTGGAGACTAAATCTGTAATGCGTCTGACAGTCCTGCTTACAAGCTAGACAGGAAACGAGGCCTGACGTGAAATGAATGGTTTTGCCTCCGTTATGATCTGTTTATAAAATAAGTCCTTAACTGTCTATGTGAGGTATTAGTGGCACTCCAGGTTGTGTATGCATGATATTCTACAGATCGGGGATAGCATGCACAAAAAATGTGTCCTGAGATGATTTAGCGGTTACATTTTTTTGTCAACGTAATGAATTTAGTAGGTTTGTGTACCAAATGGCACCCTATTTCCTATATAGTGCACTACTTTTGACTGGAGCCCTATGGGTCCTGGTCAAAAGTAGTGCACTATAAAGACATTTAGGGTGCCATTTGGAACACAGCACCATGAGTGGGATGGGAATCAAACACGGTGGTCAGTAGTGAGATACACTAAAGAAAGAAATATTGTGAACGTTTAATACAGGTTTTGTTATCATTCGGATTCTGAAAGCATATTCATAAGAACTAGCACGCATCATTGTCTGAAAATACATTTCAACCCCGAGCCTCCATCAAGGACTATTTGCACTGGTGGCATAAAGGCCGATATTTCTTTTGAATGTTGATAGTAAGATTCTCGTAAATGCTTTCTGTGTCTTACAGGCCAATATCTCTACTAATTGTTGATCATTGAAAAAGGAAACAGGATTTAGTCAAGGCAGAAATTCTTAAATATTCTAGATTCTTTGACATTACTTACATCTTAGGGTATCCGTATATGAATTTTTGGACGAAGCTTTAAAGTCTTTCTACAAAGTGCAGTTCACAGTAGAAGACGCTCTTGAAATGTAGATAATTAGGTACATAACCAGTGTGGCGTTCTTGTCAACTTTATATAAACATGATATACTTAATCTGTAATCAGCTGTAAATGGAGTCATGCCTTTTCAGTGGGTGACAATGAAAGCCAAACTAATAATGTAGGCCTATACTGTTGGAATTTTATTGGTGAGGATGGGGCCTGTCCTTTGGGGCACTAGGATATATTGCCTGAGTAAAATACAAATACGTGCCAGGGGGTCTATGAGCCTCTAAGATTACGCCTGGGACACTAAAGTAAATATGAAATTCCTGTTTCTATGGCTACCAATGTTCCTGGCTAATAAAAAATGAAACCGAGAAGGCAGCTTTCATGGTGTGTTGTGAGAGGAAGCCAAGAGAATGCTTAATGAAAAGTATAATGAGAGGCAAAACAAACATCTTCATGAGTTAGCGATTTCGCTATGAAACAAAACATTTTAATAAAAGTTAAAAATTAGGTTTGTGTATGTTACCAGTGAGATTTCATTCATGATCCTGGAGCATGGTGTGTGTGTGTGTGTGTGTGTGTGTGTGTGTGTGTGTGTGTGTGTGTGTCTCAGTGTTTTGTATTCAGAGGGACCATGTCCCCCTGACGTGCGTTGGATGATGAACGATGTGTCATGCTTCCGGACAGACATGTGTTTGACATCTCCCTAGGGTCTGAGAGGGGCTCAAGAGGCCATGCCCTGAGTGTGGGGCCACTCTCTGTCCTCACTCTGACTACAGCTCTCCTCAGAGTACCTTTGATGGTATCTGCGCCAGCCATTACGTCAGCGAATGTGAATACGTCAAAATGGTTCAAACTCATGCAACGGCTGAATAACAACAAACTCAAATTCACTTGTAAATAACACTATAAAAGGAGTGACATCCTGAATCTAAATCCAATTTGTGGCTATGAATCATTGAATATCAAATCATGTTTGTTTGGTAATGAAATAATGTTGAAATGAGGAAATATCCTCGGCTTGGGATAGTTGACGCATTGCATCAAATTTGTTTTCTGTCCAGCCCTTAAGCAAATGATTGAGTGAAAGACTGGAAATAATTTGTATGAGGGATTAGGTTGGAGGCCTGTCAGGTTGAATGTATTAGACGATATCCGATTCTGAATTTGTGACACGGTGCCTATCTCTCCGGCTGCTTGTGGAGGGCAAAGGAGGGCTATCACATCCGTGCTCAGAGACTGATGAAACTCTGATGCCTCTCCTGCCAGCCGCTACGGCAATAAGGACCCTTTCACCTCGGGTCATTCACTGAGGCTAAGGGATTGAGGAGAAGGAAAATCTATCGCATCTGAATCCTAATATCAGTATTGCATGACACTCTCAGGCTCTCAGAGAAATTACAAAGGTCCTGTCGCTCTCTATCAGAAGAGCAGTGCTCGTGAAATGTTTGCATTATCCTGAGTTACCAAACAGTTAACACGCAGAGACAATATTGATGACTTAATTGCTTTGTTTCTGTCAAGAAAATATATATTTGTAGCTTTTTATGTTCAGCCAAAACCTTTGAGATGTTCCTCCTGCCCACTGGGTTTTGCCACATTGGCAGGAAATGCTTCCTATAGTGCCAAGTTGTGCTAAAAAGTCACAAAAGGAGCAGGTCATATTAAGCCACTTTTCAGAAGTATTTGTCAGTGTCTACTACAACACGCCATTTAGTGTTTAGCATATTTAGTGTAGGATTTAGATTCCCTGTTATGCAGTAATTATTTAGTGTAGGATTTAGATGCCCTGTTATGCAGTAATTAAACATCTCAGTAAATACATAGCAGCTGCAGCCACAAAGAATATGCTTCTGGATCCGAATTAAAGCGAAAAACTATAAATAAACACATGGCCTTGTATGTGTGGAAGTTGCCTGTCAGAAATGTGACAGCGAGTGCAATTATGCGCTCCATAAATGACTCACCAGTGAGATTCCAATCATACAGTAGGGGGCTCAGTCGAAGAAGTTTGTGTTGTCTTTTAAACTTTGTAAAAAGCTGACTCAAAGACAAACAACTGTGGGTGTCGACAGAACCGACGCTATATGAAAGATGGATCGTAGGCCTATATATTTCTGTTTTACCCTGTGCCATGAAAACACATGAATTAAACATAGGGTATGTCTATTACTGTTGAGCTGGCTGAGTGACACCTCGTTAAAAGGTTGTCATTATGAGGGAGGGGAGAAATAAGACACGTTACAAGCCATTTTCAGCAATTATTGTTATTTCATTTGTGTTTGTATGTACTTTTTGTGAAATAGTATAATGGGCCACCAATTTTAGATAATTAATAGATTTGTAGTATGCCTACCTTTGGTGTGAGGCATTCAACTTTACAGTCCATGAAAGAACATATTGGACACAGAGCAGACAGCCATTTTGGAAGATAATAGGACCTATTATTAATGTTACTTATGGGTTTGAATCTAGGCCATGTGTAAATGTCACCCGTGTTCTTTTCCCAATTATGACTATCGGTTGAAAATTACTGCCATCATCTTGATTGGTTCCAAATGCTCTCTTATCCAAATTGGTGTATGTTCCCCAAGCAGTATACACACTACCATCCTTGTGTGGACATTTCCTTCAAAAGGTTTAATTTAAGAGACATATGAATTTCTTTGAGAACCTTCACATGATACTCCAGCTATAGTTTAGTTGAAACCAAACTAATCTGCTTTGTCCCACATAGACACGGTAATTTCTTTATTGTTAGACTAATTGCCTTGAATGTCAAACTGTGTCTCTCTGAATCTGCCTTTCTCACTTCAGTTTTATCAATTACATTTTCTTTAAAACACAACGACTTAGCTTGCGAGACTGTTAACTTACTTCAGTTTTCTCACAGTGTTCTCCATTCATGCATTTGAACGTGGCGCTGAAGGCACACGGGGAAATGTGTTCATCCAGCTCTCCTGTCAATGTGGTAAATGCCAAAGAGCAATTAGCCTCCTGTGGGCCTCACCGCTGGGTGTTCCATCAGTAGACACTCATACAAATCAGGCTTAAGCAGCCCCTTCTCAGCCTGACAGCAGCCTCGGCCCTGCCTGCCTGGCTGCCTCAAGGCCACTGGCACAGCTGCCTGGGCAGAATGAACTTACTATGGCTTAGGGCGCTGATATCCATGCCTAATTGTTGGGCTTTGTTGTTCTTAGCCTCTTGTCCACGTTGTAGTGTTCGAACCAGTGAAGAACGACCGTACTGCAGGCATTGTTTGCAGAAAACAGGATCACCATTATAGTGAATGGGGAAAATGTCAATCTTCGTGGTCAACCTTTATGTATATACAACTTTTTTTCACACCTTTGTTTCGAAGGCAATAATTCTATTACACCAGATGTATGTCCTCAAACCAATTATTTTAAAATCACTAACAGAATAAGTTACAAGGAACATTAAGTAGCTTTTGGCAGCCTGCAGTACCCCGGTCGGCCATCAACTTGAGATAATGAGAGGAGGCAGCAATGAGCTAACCTGCAACATCACTTTCTGGAGTAGCTCTAACTGTGCATGGTATGTCTCCATGAGACTCCATTTTAACCCAACTACCTTGGCTTCAAATGTGCTATTGAGTCTTCACATAAGAATGAATGGTGTCACATACAGTCAGTGATTCAAACATGTCACTGAAATATGCAAATTGATCTACATTGAGATAATGTTTATACTTATCTCTTGAAAAATGTTGTACCTTTGGTATTACACACTACAATTGATATGAACTTTTAGTCAAATGAAGTACGTAGTATTATGTACTGGCACATTCTATTGAATGTTGATCATATGATTCTCACCCAAAAAACTGTGATTTATGCAGGCCAACATCCATATGGAACATTGATCACAATACATGTAAGATCTGAGTATATATTTTTGAAATAACATGGTATATGATTGAGGCTTTGTATTGTCAACTGTTGTAAGGAGACAGTTTATCCCATGTGGATCCAGATTACCCGCTTTGTACAGATTCCTACTTGACTTTCACAGATTCCTACTTGACTTTTTTATTGACTTTCACTCAGAGGGCCTGGCTGCACTTTGTATGTTCTTATTAGCGTATTTATGTCTGACACGGAATAGAGGACAAAACAAATTATTTTCACTACAGTGCATATATTTCTGCCCAGTTTGAGTGGCATACGCAACCTGCATTGTGCTATTCTCCAGAGTAGAAGTGCTGATCTACGTATCTAGAATCAGGTCCCCACTGACCATTCATTTTAATCTAAAAGGTAAAACTGATCCTAGACCAGCACTCCTACTCTGAGACGAATACAGGCGTAGAAAAAGCATTATTGGGCAGGATCAGTATTGGCATCATCCTATGCCTCTGGCAGTATATAAAAATAGACCCAGACATGCATTCTAGACATATTTTCACCCTCCCGAACAAAGGAGACAAAGTTGACAGATTGTAGATACAAATCGGAAGACAGTAATAGGGCTTATAATTTATGTATGTGAATTAAAAATGCAGATGATTCTATGAGTCACCGTGGCTCTTCAACCATAGAGTGGTGGAGGGTGGGGTCGGCTGTGGCTACAGTTCCTAGACCGATTGAGACCTGGAGACAGATCTGCTGATTAATGGCTGTGTGGTACAGTAGTGGCACTCCGCTAGGATGAGTGAGGGATGATGCTGCAGTGTAGGTAAAATAAACATGGTCATGTCTTACCCTTCACTCCTTGCACAAATACTGTACATTATCTTGATGATATGAAGACCTGGATTAACTTTAAAGGAAAACGTCACAAACATTTCAATTGTATCTCATCTGATGGTTAACTAGAAGGTAGTCTATGGACCCAGAGAGTCAAAGACCCATGATTTTGGCTTTATGTATTTAGCTACACTAAAAGCCCTGCTGTACCTGAATTGTAATGCTGTAAAAAAAAAGAAGAAAAAAAAGACCAACAGCGTGCACAAAAACAGCCACTGGAAAATCCTCTCAACACATGGCTTCGCCCATAAATTTAGCGGACTCATTAGCTGGGTCATTCCACCAATTCGATGCCTTTTGAGAAGTGTAAGTTGGTAAAAAGAAAACGTTTGATTTCACCTCATTTTAACATTCTGTCGTAAAGAGCACATGTTCAACTTCATAAAAAAGTTGTTTTCCCATCTCAAGAGGTCAATAAAAAAAATACTATAGTAAGTAGTAAGTGCCAAATAAAGTAACAGGGTTGACCGTGACAGGGTTGACAAGTTCATCTTAAATCAACCATAAATCCCCTTGTATTATGGGGAATGGAAGCTTGCTGTGTGCAACCGGGAGTGGCAAATGGATGCAAGCTTCAATTCATATGGTTTTCACTGTTAAACAATTTCTAGCCTTTCTATCTGTGGGTAACAGGGTTGACGTGTTATTGTCAGTATTCCACCTCAAAACACCAGAAAATTGCCAAAAACACATGTGGTGGCTAATTTCTGTATTACCAAATGAGGAGAAACAAACTTCACACACCAGTCAGAGTTATGCTTAAACTACATTTTTAATAATAAGAGCTTTGCAATAGCACTTGTGTCACGTTCTGACCTTTATTTCCTTTGTTTTGTCATTATTTAGTATGGTCAGGGCGTGAGTTGGGTGGGCAGTCTATGTTTGTTTTTCTAGGTTTTGGGTATTTCTATGTTTCGGCCTAGTATGGTTCTCAATCAGAGGCAGGTGTCATTAGTTGTCTCTGATTGATAATCATACTTAGGTAGCCTGGGTTTCACTGTGTGTTTGTGGGTGATTGTTCCTGTCTCTGTGTTTGCACCAGATAGGACTGTTTAGGTTTTCGCACATTTATTGTTTTGTTAGTTATTTCATGTCTAGTTCCTTTATTAAAGAACATGAATAACCACCACGCTGCATTTTGGTCCGCTTCTCCTTCACCACAGGAAAACCCTTACAACTTGACTTTCAATGATGCGCCATTTCTAATGAACCATTGAAAAGTGACAACACAAAAGTACAAAGACCTTTTATAGCCAAGATACACCCCTCTCAACCTACATGACGAACAACAGATACATAGAATGGTCACAAGGTTAAGATTTGTATGAAAGGTATCTACTTCATTGTAAAGACCAGTGTCTGGTCCTCCTACTCCAAACTGGAACCGTCTCTCCCTGGTACGGTATAGAACAGAACCAACAGAACCATTCTCTGGAATGCTCTTTAGGCTTTATAACACAAAGACAACGTAAATCTCCTCCGTCAGTGCTATCTCATAGAGGCCCTCCTCAGTAGAACACACACACAATAGTTAACAGAATACTCTATTCTGTCGAATAAAAACAACCATTATAATGCAATACAAGAATTATAACATAATCCTGAAATTTCCACGACACACTCTATTTAGTGTTTAGCATATTTAGTGTAGGATTTAGATGCCCGGTTATGCAGTAATTAAAGATCTTAGTACATCCCACTATGATTTGACTATTAGATGTTCAATGTTTCTTTTGATGTTTAAAAAAAAAAGGAATAGTTTTACCATATTCAAATGAGAGTTCAGTTCAACAGAGTTGACCTAAAAATGAGGGACAGATGTAAATGGTTCACTACTCACTTGAAGTAAATAATCATCTTCAGAAATGACTGTCAAAGCAACAACATAACTAGGGCTTTACAATGATGGTGAAAACTTTGACAAATATTGGGGTTAAGTTGGTTAAAAATCTTCCTAAAAGTCAGAGGATGCACAGGGGGACATGTCAAAATGAGGAGTTTTGGTACTTTAACTCGTCTTTAATCATATTTTTAAAAATCGGATTTATTGAATTCTTCAAGTGGTTTATATATCAAAGGGCACTTAATTTAATATAACAGCATTTTATAATGAATTATTGGTGCATCATTTCTATTTCAAAGATCAAAGGACACTCTTTTCGTGGAACGACCAAGCTGCATCTGTAGAGCATTTGAATGTGCCTTCCATGTCAACAACAACACGACCACAGGGTGGGTTTCTGAGGCATGCATCATGGATGCACTCTCTCACCCATTCTCTTCCTCATTGCCATTTCCTGGCTGATAAAAACACTGTAATCAACATATCATGGAGCATGTTGAAATGTTGCATCCCCATGTGGTCATATTTATTTCACATGAGATCATGTTTCCTGATATTTTGAATATCAGGTGCGATCATCACTTATTACTTGCGGATCACAACTTTGCAGATGACATTGCTCTGCTATCGTACCAACACACCCACTTGTCGCAGAAGACAACTCTGCTGAACCCGTTTGCTGACCAACTGGGCCTGCAGAGAAAGGTAGAAAATTAATTAAACGTATCTTATATTCCTCCACCTTTTTTTGTTCTTACAGTAGGTGTTTGTCATGCACTGTAATGTTCTTACAGGGTTTTTGGTGTTAACCCTTATGGAAAAAAGACTGAATGAATTTCACATGTGAACATATGTGATCTTGTGTGATCACATGTGAAGTTAATGTGACAACATGTGAAGCAACATATGATAAGATGAAACTACACATGACAACATTTGAGCACGTGAAAACATGATGTCATGTGAGATAAATGTGACCACATGGGGATGCAACATTTTACAAAACATTTTAGCACATGTGAAAACCCAGGTGTCACATGTCATTGAGAATATTTGACTTTAAAAAGGCATAGTTAACATTAATGAATTAAACAGTCATGGTCCCCAGCAGGCGTTCCCTTTGTTCCAGGGACGTCTCCAATAATGTTTTTAGAACATTGTGTCAAGTATTGTATTGTAACGCGTTAATGTTAAATGACAGTATGCTGCTGCCTTGAGACTCAACCTCACTCAGGATTTTACTCACAACCTTCTTGGTTGCTAGGTACCTGGAGTTCCTGCTGTGCCACAAGGTCTGTGGAAATAATGGAGATTGGTTATACATACTTTATATTGCCAATAATACATTTCTGAACGTTGTATCAAGTATATACAACAACTTGAAGGTGTTATTTATATAAAATAATAGCATGCTGCTATATTCTGATTTCAATTAGTGTAAAATATATTGTACTGTGACCACACTCGGGCCTCAGCCTTAACTAGGATTTGAATTTATAACCTCTTGGTCGCTAGCAACCTGAAATCTCCTGCTACATGTCCCGCTATATCACCAGGTCTGTGAGCATTAAATAGATATGCTCACAGGCAATAATACATTTCTGCACTTTGCTAAAAGCTGCCTAGAATCTAGTAAATAATTGTACAATTTCCACTACCAACGTAACATCAATGTAAAACTAGCAGTGCTCAGGGACAATTGTCATAGTGTACACATGAATGCTTTGGGGATTTGAACTTGCAACCACATGGTTGAGTGCTGAAAGGAATTTTATAATATCTGTACATTATAGGAACACCTGTAGTTACAAAAGTACAATGATTCATGTTTTGCTTTAGCTTGAGATTAAGAATCAGTGGTAGAGACTTTGTAAGTGCATGAAGAGGTCAACTGTGCAATAGTCAGATGTCTGTGTGTTGAAACTATACGTTCAGTTCCTGTTGATACTACGTTCCAGTCTTACTTCTGCTGGCACACGATAGCAATAGGAGGAAGAAGGATTGGGAAACTAACTGCAAATAACAATAAGCTGAACTCCGCCTAGCAGAGACATCTTTGTATTAGAAACTATTAATTATGAGCTTATATGGTATTAAAGTTAAGGGCCTTACCCTGGGTGGGGTGATCCTCAGTAGGGGATGAAAAGGGAAAACACCATATTTTGTACTGAGTGTGTCACTTGCAAATGACTGTACGTGTACACTCCAGGTTGCAATCTGGCTTGCAATCCTTATTAAACAAACTAACCTCTGATCAAAGAAGTTTCATGTGGTCTCTTGTAATAAACATAGGGCAGAATTCCCTTACAGTGCATCAATGTTTCTGCAGTGCCACCAGGTTTGTACTTATTGCTTGGAACATGTATTAAGACATAAACAAATAAAATAAGGGTATGGTTAGGGTACAGTGTTGTTCCCTGGTGTACAAAAAAGTCAAAGGTACACTACACAGGTACGTATAAGAACTCACATGTTACAGTTCGGCACCTTGTAGGTATAATGGGACATTTTTCAATCCAATATTTTGAGTATAAGGTGCGATCATTACTGTGCTTTGATAGGTGGGAGAAATGTACTGGTAGGGTGCATTCGCATATTTTGGGGTGTGGTCAAATATGTATTTGTGCCAACCGTCAGTGGAAGTGTTGTAGCAGTTTAAGTGTTATATGATTATGCTGATGCAAGTTGAGCTCGCCCTTTGACACTGTCTGTTCTACAAACTTTGTAAGCATATGTGTCACTAATGAGCTGCTCTGTAGTGAAATCATGTGTGTTTGGAACATATCACGTTACATTTCACATAGGAAATCATATGAAAATTTGGTTTTGGAACACTTCACATGTGAAACCATGTGGTTTTGGAACTCTTGACATGTGATATTTCACATGTGAATGTGTAATCATGTGTTTTTAGAAGACTTCACATGTGAAATCATGTGCAAACATGTTTTGGGAACACTTGACGTTAGATTATGTTGTCATGTGTAGTTTTATGTTATCACATGATGAAATGTGCATCCCCATGTGTTACATTTGTTTCACATGTATTTCACATGAGATCATGTCACATGTTTAGTGTCACGTTATCACATGTTGCTCTCCATGTTTTCCATGTCATCACATTAACGTCGCATAAGATCACGTGCTTACATGAGATCACTTGAAATTCATGTGGTTTTCCGTAAGGGTGAAGAACATGTTAGGATTTTTTGTAAGATGTTCTCAAGACATTTGGTTTACCAGTCGTCAGGATGTCACGTGTTGGTCCCAGAGTGTCCCAAATCATCCCAAACCATTATTAAGTAAAGTAATGGTATGGCTGTTCAGCTAAAATATGACCCCACCTGGGATTTGAACAATCTCTGGATTTGAGGTGTGCTGGTCTTTCTGCTACACCACAAAGTCTGTAACAAAGTCTGTATGCTGAAATGTCTGTGTCAATAAGTATTCAACCTTTGTTATGGCAAGCCTAAGTAAGTACAAATGTGCATTACAAGTCATGTAATAAGTTGCATGGACTCACTCTGCATGCAATAAGTGTGTTTAAAATTATTTTGGAATGACTTCCTCATCTTTGTAGCCTATACATACAATTATATGTAAGGTCCCTGCATTGACCAGTGAATTTCAAACACAAGGATTCAACCACAAAGACCAGGGAGGTTTTCCAATGCCTTGCAAAGAAGGGCACCTATTGGTATATGGGTAAAACAATTAAAAAGCAGAAAGTGAATATCCCTTTGAGCATGATGAAGTTATTAATTACACCTTTGATGGTGTATCAATACATCCAGTCACTACAAAGATAAAGGTGTCCTTCCTAACTCAGTTGCCGGAGAGAAAGGAAACCGCTCAAGGATTTCACCATGGGGCCAATGGGTGACTTTAAAACAGTTACAGTGGCTTGCGATGGTATTCACCCGCCTTGCCATTTTTCCTATTTTGTTGCCTTACAACCTGGAATTAAAATTGATTTTTTTTAACGGTTTGTATCATTTGATTTACACGACATGCCTACCACTTTGAAGATTTATTATTGTGAAACAAACAAGAAATAAGACAAAAAAACAGAAAACTTGAGCGTAACTATTAACTATTCACCCCCCCAAAGTCAATACTTTGTAGAGCCACCTTTTGCAGCAATTACAGCTCCGAGGATCTTGGGGTATGTCTCTATAAGCTTCGCACATATAGCAACTGGGATTTTTGCCCATTCTTCAAGGCAAAACTGTCTGTTCCAATACATTTAAATGTTTCCCCTTAAACCACCCGAGTGTTGCTTTAGCATCCATCATTCCTTCAATTCTGACCAGTTTCCCAGTCCCTGCCAATGAAAAACATCCCCCACAGCATGATGCTGCCACCACCATGCTTCACTGTGGGGATGGGTTCTCGGGGTGATGAGAGGTGTTGGGTTTGCGCCAGACATAGCGTTTTCCTTGAAGGCCAAAAAGCTCAATTTTTGTCTCATCTGACCAGAGTACTTTTTCCATATGTTTGGGGAGTCTCCCACATGCCTTTTGGCGAACAGCAAAAGTGGTCGGTTATTTTTTTCTTTAAGCAATGGCTTTTTTCGGGCCTCTCTTCCGTAAAGCCCAGCGGACGCACCGCCTCCGTTTTGGTAAAAAGCTGAGGGATGGGCCTGGAGAAATGTAACCACTTTCAGATTAATAGACAGAGCTATGGATGCAAGGACTGACTATCCATGATATCAAAAGTATTGTTTTAACCATGTTATGAGGCTATATGGTGTTTGTTTACATTTACAATGTTTACAAACATTGGAGAAAAACAAGCTCATATTTTGGGTTCTCATGGAGTGTGGCAGTTGAACTAAGCTCATGTGGCATAAGTTATATTCTTCAAGAATCAATGGATATATATCTATATACAGTACCAGTCAAAAGTTTCGACACACCTACTCATTCAAGGGTTTTTATTTACTTTTACCATTTTCTACAGGGTAAAAAAAATCACTGACTACCTACAAAGAATTGGTAGCTAACGTATCTTTCATAACAATATTAATTTTAGGTCGTTTTTTACATGTAAAACTAGCTGGCTAGCTAGCTTACTATGATTCGCTAGCTGGCAATTATGATGTTACAAGCTTGCGCTTGCTTTATGTAGTTATCTTGTTTCGTCTGTATTTTGTCTGGAGTGGTTGGGAGTGTGCATTGCTTCTCAAATGTAATTTTTTACGTGTCTCGTCCTCACAACAACGTACTCCAGAGAACGTCCTTGGAAAATGAACTCGGCGCATGAGAGTGTGGAGAAAGGTAGGTAGTATGCATATTGAGACACACCCATTGTTTTAGTTTATATGTGGTCGTTCAGTGAGAACCTTGTCTGCTTCATTTTGAGGTACATTTACCCCAGATAGCCTATTGTTGTCCTTATTGTCCTATCCATACTGCTATGCAGTGTGAAACCTCTCTTCCACAACACCAGACACTCCAGACACCTTTGGAAGTGGTACAATTTGGTTGGAAGTGGTTATTGATGAAGGGGTTCACACAGACCAATTGAATCCACCATAGCTTATCATGGAGATGATTGAAAGCCTGAGCCCGACAGCAAGCATGTGTCCAGCTCTCCAAGTTTAATGAAGGCGATGAATGAGCATGAGTAAATTAGCCTGCCCATCTCCCTGTCATTGGCCCTCTTCGCCAACCTGGACATGGCTAATTCAACCAGAAGCACCTGATCCACCCAGCAGACACATCAGAGGCATCTGAGCCATTAAGGATGCATTGCCCCGGGCCACACGAAACCCATTTAGCATGTTAACATTGTGGTGCATAAATCTGTCATTGGCAGGCAAATATTAAACAAGATTAATGTTCATGAGGGCTGGACAATGCTGTCACTCCATCTGTTCTGCTAAAGCCATGTAACCTAGACAATAGACGCTAACACTGACAGCCAACAGCCAGGGGTAGGTCTATATGTGCAATCCAAACACAAAAGTGTGTTCACGCATGCACAAACACACACACGCACGGACCTACCCAGACACGTACGCGCGCACGCACGCACGCACGCACGCACGCACGCACGCACGCACGCACGCACGCACGCACGCACGCACGCACACACACACACACACACACACACACACACACACACACACACACACATGCTCTTTTTAAGAACAACAATTACTAGTCTTCAAGGGTCTCTGTACTGTCCCTGAAGACCACCCACACAGGCTATGCACGCGTGTGTGTGTGTTTGCGAGCCATTCTACCATGTGAGTGCTTCTGAGAGTGCAATCTCCACTGACACAAATTGTATAAGCAGAACCTGGCCAGATAAATTACCACTTGGTATGTTTTTTTTCTACCTTAAATCACTCCCTGACTGGCTCAGTCTTGAGACATTCTGCTCTCACAAGGGGTAACACCTCAAGAACAATACAAGTGGAGTATAATCATGTAATCAACTTGAACTTTAATTAACCCACCACTAAATCAAGAGACACTCATTGGTTCATGATAGTTAATCAGTACTCTCGTCCACCAGACAGCTCTGTCTCTGTCAAACCGTCTGGTTTCACAGCGTCTCGGAATGGAACTTGAATCTATGGCAGTAGCTGCGAAAACAGCCAGCAGTTTTAATTGGCTAATATCTCAGCTCATAACCATTGTCATGACGTTGGTCTCTTTGGGTATAGCAAGCCCATCCCCCTCTCCCTGCCTCCACCTTTCCTCCTTCAACTAGGTTCCTGTGTTCAGAGAGACGTCGTAAATTCCTGAGAATCTCCTCATGGACAAACAGTATAGAGAGAGTAGATTTTCATGGAGAACAAAGGAAATCCTTCCACCTCACAGAACTTGAGGTACAAACAAATGTCATGTTCCGGAGAAAGTATAAAAGATCGGTGAAGATTCCAGCTACAAACTGGTCCGTTTGTCACAACTTGGGGAAGCTCAGGGGAGACGGTGTCACGCCCTGGTCTTAGTATTTTGTGTTTTCTTTATTAATTTGGTCAGGCCAGGGTGTGACATGGGTTTATTATGTGGTGTGTTTTGTCTTGTTTTTTTTTGTAGGTATTGGGATTGTGATATAGTAGGGTTATCTAGAATAGTCTATGGCTGTCTGGAGTGGTTCTCAATCAGAGGCAGGTGTTTATCGTTGTCTCTGATTGGGAACCATATTTAGGCAGCCATATTCTTTGAGTGTTTCGTGGGTGATTGTTCCTGTCTCTGTGTTTGTTTGCACCAGATAGGCTGTTTAGGTTGTTACGTTTCTTGTTTTGTATTGTTCGTGTTCTTTCGTTTATTAAAACATGTATCAAAATTACCACGCTGCATTTTGGTCCTCCTCTCCTTCACCGGAAGAAAACCGTAACAGACGGTGTGGCCACATTACCATAACGCTGTTTATATAATAGCCTCAGATATGAGGTTTACATCTAATTGTTGTATAAGATGAATGAGTGAGTATGATACTGTTTGTATAATTGTGTAATATGATTTTGGACTATTTAATTAAGAAAAATACAATTTCCTTTTGATTTGAACTAAATCAGAGGACTGCCCCTGAGCCCAGTTAGGGTCAGGCCTCCTGGGACAGCCCCTTTTCTGCCATTCCGAATAAAACTCAACTTTGAGAAATTATCGGCAGACCGAGCTTACCTAAATTACGAGATGGCTAAAGGTTGCAGACCATGTTTTTCTCCATTAGGAGGACAAAGGTTGTAGACCATTGCTGAATCTTTTAACCATACCACGTGGTTAAACTCTTAAACTATCGATACCGACAGAATAAGAACAAGTCTTTGATATTAATTACTAGTCTGCAGCTAGGAATTCGGTATCATTGAACACGAAGAACGACAACCGCCGAAACATCCATCAAATAACGAATGTCACTCTGAACAATCCCCTTTAACCACAACCGAGAGAGAGAGAGGGAGAGAGACGGACAATTCTACAAAATAAATGAACTTTTCATCAGCGATCAAGACGACACACTGAGCATAAATATATATATTGATTGCAATTGTTCCCAAATGAGTGAGCGTTCATGTGCAAAGCATTTCAATTGTTATAATTCACTTTGTAGTGACTTCTTAGTCGACCCCCACTTCCCTTTTTGTCTAACAAGCCACCATGCCGGTTTAGCGCACTAGGGCACATTCTCATTTCATGTAACCACATTTACCTTGTTTGTTTGTTTGTTTATGCATTTCTGTGAATTACTTAGTTCGTAATAAATAAATGATTTAAGACAATTGATGTATGGATGACTCATAGTGAAGACTGGGTTCGTGCAGATAACCAACAATTTACAACGTTTGGAATGAGACTAACGTGAGGTAAAGTAAATAATTCATTAATTCGAAGACTAATTGATCAGATAAAATATCTGAAAAGTTATTTTAGGAAATGATAACTTTGTAATCTGAATATTTTTCCTTAGTGCCCCGACTTCCTAGTAATTACGGTTACATGATTAATCAGTCTAATCACGTAATAACTAATTACAGAGAATCTTTGATAAAAACTACCAGTCTTCAGTTAATGATAGTAAAGACACGATACCATCTAGCACAACTCTTATAACCTCCCCCCTACATTGTGCACTTCAAAGCGCAAGCAGCGCAAGTGATTTTGGACATAATGAGTTTGGATATAAACATTATATGCGCAAACTCAGAATCAATTGGGCTTTCCCAAAATAATATGTTTAATGTGATAGAACATTTATTTTGATTGCCGATTTTCACATTTCTCAAAGTCCCATCTAATACAACTGTCGCAGGCTGGCTCCCTCTTAGTTTCCACTAGCCTCCATTGTCACGTTCTGACCTTAGTTCCTTTGTTTTGTCTTTTGTTTTAGTATGGTCAGGACGTGAGTTGGGTGGGTTGTCTATGTTAGTTTGTCTATTATTTTCTATTTCTGTGTTTGGTATGGTTCTTAATCAGAGGCAGCTGTCAATCATTGACCCTGATTGAGAACCATATTTAGGTAGCCTGTTTTCCATTGTGTTTTGTGGGTGGTTGTTTCCTGTTTAGTGTTTTTGTTTCACCTTTCAGGACTGTTTGTTTGTTGTTTTGTCTAGTGTTGCATATTTCATTAAATAATATGAACACTTGCCACGCTGCACCTTGGTCCTCCTCTCCTTCCCCAGACGACAAGCGTTACATCCATAGCTACAAAGTCAGATTCCACAGCCACAAAGTCAAAATTTGTTTAAAAAATGTGCCTTTCGGTTAGGGTTAGGCACAATGTTAGCAGTGTGTTTAAGGTTTGGGTTAGGTTTAAAATCAGCTTTTGAGAAGAGTAATTGTTGAAATAGGCAGAGTTTATGACTTTGTGTCTGAGTTAACTAATGACGATCCTCTCTCGCCTCAATTTAGAGCCACACCTCATAGGTCAGTGTCTCCTGACCCCTCCTGTCTCAGTCTCCAGTATTTATGCTGCAGTAGTTTGTGTCGGGGGGCTAGGGTCAGTTTGTTACATCTGGAGTACTTCTCCTGTCCTATCCGGTGTCCTGTGTGAATTTAAGTATGCTCTCTCAAATTCTCTCTTTCTCTCTTTCTTTCTCTCTCTCGGAGGACCTGAGCCCTAGGACCATGCCTCAGGACTACCTGACATGATGACTCCTTGCTGTCCCCAGTCCACCTGGCCGTGCTGCTGCTCCAGTTTCAACTGTTCTGCCTGTGATTATTATTATTTGACCATGCTGGTAATTTATGAACATTTGAACATCTTGGCCATGTTCTGTTATAATCTTCACCCGGCACAGCCAGAAGAGGACTGGCCACCCCACATAGCCTGGTTCCTCTCTAGATTTCTTCCTAGGTTTTGGCCTTTCTAGGGAGTTTTCCTAGCCACGGTGCTTCTACACCTGCATTGCTTGCTGTTTGGGGTTTTAGGCTGGGTTTCTGTACAGCACTTTGAGATATCAGCTGATGTACGAAGGGCTGCATAAATACATTTGATTTGATTTGCTCAGAATTTTAATTATTTAGCATGTCACTCAGTAAATCCAAACCCCCTAAAATCCAAACAATCCCACATTGTTACCAGCCTCTGGTAACAGTGGTATGGTTTTACACCTTTATACTTTATATACAGTGTTATGGTTTTTTATCTTTAACTGTAGTAAATTACCACGCAATTCAAATATTGCCAATTTGAACACTCATTCACATTTGATTTGCAACTACTCAAATGTACCCAAATAACACTGGCATGGGTCACATGTAACTTGATTACACTTTATTTTATTTTATGTTTTGTGCAGTATATGATTCCTGTAACTATTGTCAAGCATGGCTAATGCCTGAAAAAAAGTCAAGGGAATGAGGAGCAGAGCCAAAACAGTGTTCAGTAGAATATCTCGTAAGTGCTAAAGGGAGGAGTATAGACAGAGAGCAGGACAGCAAGATTGGTAACTACCATTAGTACCATTGTCTACTCTACTGTAAGGTGCCACTGTAAGGTTCCACTGCATGAGTGTGCTAAAACTAAGCTAGGGTTGCGAAATTCCAGTAACTTTCCCAAAACTCCCAGGTTTTTCAGAAGTCCTGGTTGAAAGATTCCACCCACTGGGCACATACGTCAATACAAGATTCACGTTGTTTCCAACAGAATTTAATTGAGTTGACTTGGAAACAATGTTGATTCAACCATGGTGTTCCCAGTGGGTAATGTTACTTATGTGCTTTACAGTGGGGCAAAAAAGTATTTAGTCAGCCACAAATTGTGCAAGTTCTCCCACTTAAAAGATGAGAGAGGCCTGTAATTTTCATCATAGGTACACTTCAACTATGACAGACAAAATGAGAAAAAAATACAGAAAATCACATTGTTGGATTTTTAATGAATTTAGTTGCAAATTATGATGTGAGTGATACCGTATGACACAACGTTACAGTGAAAGACTGAGATGGTATTGGAAATCATTCAGCAACACATTTGTGTGAACATATTTCAGACAAAGCCTTGAGATGAAGTGAGACCAAATGTACTACTACTTCCGGTGCCGACAGAGATGGCCGCCTCGCTTCGCGTTCCTAGGAAACTATGCAGTATATTTTTTTTTTCGTGTTATTTATTACATTGGTACCCCAGGTAATCTTAGGTTTCATTACATACAGTCAGGAGGAACTACTGGATATAAGAGCAACGTCAACTCACCATCATTACGACTAGGAATACGACTTCCCGAAGCGGATCCTGTGTTTTGCCTATCACCCGGGACAATGGATCCCAGCCAGCGAACCAATACAACGACACCGTAAAAGGGGCTGACGAAGCGGTCTTCTGGTCAGGCTCCGGAGACGGGCACATTGCGCACCGCTCCCGAGCATACTACTCGCCAATGTCCAGTCTCTTGGCAACAAGGTTGATGAAATCCGAGCAAGGGTAGCATTCCAGAGAGACATCAGAGACTGTAACGTTCTTTGCTTCATGGAAACATGGCTCACTCGAGACACGCTATCGGAGTCGGTACATCCACCTGGTTTCTTCACGCATCGCGCCGACAGAAACAAGCATCTTTCTGGTAAGAAAAGGGGCGGGGGGGTATGCCTTATGATTAACGAGATCTGGTGTGATCATAACAACATACAGGAACTCAAGTGCTTTTGTTCACCTGACTTAGAATTCCTCACAATCAAATGTCGACCGCATTATCTACCAAGAGAATTCTCTTCGATTATAATCACAGCCGCATATATCCACCCCCCCCCAAGCAGACACATCGATGGCCCTGAACAAACTTTATTTGACTCTGTCAACTGGAAACCACATATCCTGAGGCTGCATTCATTGTAGCTTGGAATTTTAACAAGGCTAATCTGAAAAAGAGGCTCCCTAAATTCTATTAGCATATCGATTGTGCTACCAGGGCTGGTAAAACCCTGGATCATTGTTATTCTAACTTCCGCAACGCATATAAGGCCCTCCCCCGCCCTCCTTTCTGAAAAGCTGACCACGACTCAATTTAGTTGCTTCCAGCCTATAGACAGAAACTAAAACAGGAAGCTCCTGCTCTCAGGTCTGTTCAACGCTGGTCCGACCAATCTGATTCCACGCTTCAAGATTGCTTCGATCACGTAGCTTCGATCACGTGTATTGGGATATGTTCCGCATTGCATCAAACAACAACATTGACGAATAAGCTGATTCGGTGAGCGAGTTCATTAGCAAGTGCATTGGCGATGTCGTCCCACAGCAACTATTAAAACATTCCCCAACCAGAAACCGTGGATAGATGGCAGCATTCGCACGAAACTGAAAGCGCGAACCACTGTTTTTAACCAGGGCAAGGTAACCGGAAACATGACCGAATACAAACAGTGTAGCTATTCCCTCCGCAAGGCAATCAAACAAGCTAAGCGTCAGTATAGAGATAAAGTAGAGTCGCAATTCAACAGCTCAGACACAAGGTATGTGGCAGGGTCTACAGTCAATCACGTATTACAAAAAGAAAACCAGCCCCGTCGCGGACCAGGATGTCTTGCTCCCAGACAGACTAAACAACGTCTTTGCTCGTTTTCAGGACAATACAGTGCTACTGACACGGCCCACTACCAAAAACTGCAGACTCTCCTTCACTGCAGCCGATGTCAGTAAAACATTTAAACGTGTTAACCCTCGCAAGGCTGCAGGCCCAAACGGCATCCCCAGCCGTGTACTCAGAGCATGTGCAGACCAGCTGGCTGGTGTGTTTACGGACATATTCAATCAATCCTTATCTCGGTCTGCTGTTCCCACATGCTTCAAGAGGGCCACCATTATTCCTGTTTCCAAGAAAGCTACTTCCGTCATCATGAAGTGCTTTGAGAGACTAATCAAGGACCATATCACCTAAACCCTACCTGATACCCTAGACCCACTCCAATTTGCTTAACTTCTTGCGTCGAGCAATCCCGTATCCGGGAGCGTAATCATAGCCTCAAGCTCATTACCATAACGCAACGTTAACTATTTATGAAAATCGCAAATGAAATGAAAGAAATATATTCACTCACAAGCTTAGGCTTTTGTTAACAACACTGTCATCTCAGATTTTCAAAATATGCTTTCAACCATAGCTACACAAGCATTTGTGTAAGAGTATTGATAGCTAGCATAGCATTAAGCCTAGCATTCAGCAGACACCTTGGGGAAACGACAGAAAGTGTAAGCTCATTCCTGGCGCATTCACAGCCATTAAGGAGACATTGGAACACAGCACCTTCAAAATCTGGGGCATTTCCTGATTGAAATTTCATCTTGGTTTCACCTGTAGCATCAGTTCTGTGGCACTCACAGATAATTTCTTTGCAGTTTTGGAAATGTCAGAGTGTTTTCTTTCCAAAGCTGTCAATTATATGCATAGTCGAGCATCTTTTCGTGACAAAATATCTTGTTTAAAACGGGAACGTTTTTTTTAATCCAAAAATTAAAAGAGCGCCCCCTATATCGAAGAAGTTAACGCCCAATAGGTCCACAGACGACGCAATCGCAACCACACTGCACACTGCCCTAACCAATCTGGACAAGAGGAATACCTATGTGAGAATGCTGTTCATCGAATACAGCTCAGCATTTAACACCATAGTACCCTCCAAACTCGTCATCGAGCTCGAGACCCTGGTTCTCGACCCCGCCCAGTGCAACTGGGTACTGGACTTCCTGACTGGCCACCCCCAGGTGGTGAGGGTAGGTAACAACATCTCCACCCAGCTGATCCTCAACACTGGGGCCCCACAAGGGTGCGTTCTGAGCCCTCTCCTGTACTCCCTGTTCACCCACGACTGCGTGGCCATGTACGCCTCCAACTCAATCATCAAGTTTGCAGACGACACTACAGTGGTAGGCTTGATTACCAACAACAACGAGACGGCCTACAGGGAGGAGGTGAGGGCCCTCAGAGTGTGGTGTCAGGAAAAATAACCTCACACTCAACGTCAACAAAACAAAGGAGATGATCGTGGACTTCAGGAAACAGCAGAGGGAGCACCCCCCTATCGGACAGTAGTGGAGAAGGTAGAAAGTTTTAAGTTCCTCGGCATATACATCACTGACAAACTGAATTGGTCCACCCACACAGACAGCATGGTGAAGAAGGCGCAGCAGTGCCTCTTCAACCTCAGGAGGCTGAAGAAATTTGGCTTGTCACCAAAAGCACTTTTACAGATACACAATCGAGAGCATCCTGTCGGGCTGTAATACCGCCTGGTACGGGAACTGCTCCGTCCACAACCGCAAGGCTCTCCAGAGGGTAGTGAGGTCTGCACAACGCATCACTGGGGGCAAACTACCTGCCCTCCAGGACACCTACACCACCCGATGTCACAGGAAGGCCATAAAGATCATCAAGGACAACAACCACCCAAGCCACTGCCTGTTCACCCCGCTATCATCCAGAAGGCGAGGTCAGTACAGGTGCATCAAAGCAGGGACCGAGAGACTGAAAAACAGCTTCTATCTCAAGGCCATCAGACTGTTAAACAGCCACCACTAACATTGAGTGGCTGCTGTAAAATATTTATCACTAGCCACTTTAAACAATGCCACTTAATATAATGTTTACATACCCTATATTACGCATCTCATATGTATATACTGTACTCTATACCACCTACTGCATCTTGCCATCTTCATGTAATACATTTTCACTAGCCACTTTAAATAATGCCACTTAATTTAATGTTTACATACCCTACATTACTCATCTCATATGTATATACAGTACTCGATACCATCTGCTGCATCTTGCCTATGCCGTTCTGTACCATCACTCATTAATATATCTTTATGTACATATTCTTCATCCCTTTACACTTGTGTGTATAAGGTAGCTGTTGTGAAATTGTTAGGTTAGATTACTCGTTGGTTATTACTGCATTGTCGGGAACTAGAAGCACAAGCATTTCGCTACACTCGCATTAACATCTGCTAACCATGTGTATGTGACAAATAAAATTTGATTTGATTAGATGTTCATAGGTTTTCAGGTGAAGCTTGAAAATTTTGCATTTAGTAGCTGTGTCTGACACTGGGTAAGGGGTTAGCTGGGGGGGGGGGGCAGGACAGGACAGGAATAGTAATGGAGGAGATTAAAAATGCATTGGTTTCTGTCTGATTCCTAAAGCTTCCCAGTTTGGTATTTTCACCGAGATCCAGCTCAGACATCATAAAGCAGGTGTAAATCATGATTTGATGTTAAATCGTGTCTGAGGCTACAGGTTGCACAAACTCATCCCCAATTTATGTTTTTCTCCCTGCAGCAATAATTGAATGAACAGAAGCACATTGAAATGCATTAGTTGGTTATTAAAAACGGAGATCAGTCTCTACAGTCTTGACTGGTCACATCTGTTCCCCCCCCCCATAAGACCATGCCATCTGATGGTACTCTGAGTCCGGTGCTGGATAATCAGGCAAGGAAGGGGAGGGGTCGCTCTGCAGGTGGACAAACTGGATCCTTAATCTTCATGAGACTTCATCGTTCTTTTGTGATAAAGAAAAACACACAATCACTGGGGGTAGTATCTCTGATGTATCTAATGGGTTGTAACTTCAAAAGGAGATTCGCTTTTGATTTCTTTATGAGGGAAAGGCATTATGCCGGTGTAGTTTAGAGCTATTCGTATCGGACTGCCTCTCTTTCTCAATATGAGATGAATTATGTTTTTGTCCAAATGTATTGACATCAAAATGTTGTCTTTTACAAAAAGCTACATTCCTCGGCTCTTTCCCCAAGGCGAACGGAACAGCCCTTTTAGCTCCTTGGTTCTATTTCTCGTCCCCTCTGAAGATGTTGTCCGACTCATTTCAGTGCGGGCAGCGGAGCCTGTCCAGGCAACCTTTTCAAAAAGCTGACAGTGAGGCCGTCGATAACTATCGACATGTCAGGACACTGTCAGGAGAGAAGGGCTTTGAGGATCTAAACAAGCCTTCGACGCCCCCTGCCCAGGCCTTTTGTCTTGGTATAGCGCTGGGTCCATAACACAGGTCATTTTGAGTGTAACAGCATAGAGGGGCAGGGTGACTAAGTCTGGTGTAAACACTCCACTACTATGGATTTGAAGTGCGGGAGCTTTCTTACCTCTTAGACGACACAGTGAACCCCTACCTCTTTTCTTTTATGAGGATTATATAGTCGGGTGAGAGTGTTGTATGTGTCCGTGTATGTGTGTGTGTGTGTGTGTATGTGTGCGTGTATGTGCGTAGAAAGTCTTCGTCACTGTCAATCTATCTGAGAGTCGTAGATAGAGACAGAATAACCTTTTGCGGTAGCATTATTAGTTACGTGGATCCCTTTCTTTAAAGAAATTGCAGTAGTCCTTCAAAAGTTTGTGTCGACAAGCAAACATTATTATGCCTGCTTGCAGAAATCCCAGGAGAGAGAGGAACTGTTGACATTTGCGTTAATTAAAAATGTTGACGCCGTGTGCTTGTGTCTTTTTAACAACGCGTTGTTCTCTCATCCATTCCTCTACAAAAGTAATTAGATGTCGCACAACGCTGTGCTTTATGCAGACAAGGCATTATTAAAACCAACATAATGGTATGCCGCTCATTCACCTGGATGTCCAGACACATGTACCAGCGTCTCAAACAGAGACTATATATATATATATATATATATATACGGTGACCATATTAGGACATGTCCTGTTGAGGCTTAGGCTGTCCTGATATGGTTGGTTCATCCTCATTATCCTTGTCACGTCTCAGACAGTGGGTGTACTGTTGGTGAATGCTGAACTCCTCAAGGTTGCATACAACAGCTACAACTGTACCGATGCTTTGTTTCTGCCTTTTTTTCTCCTTCATTTTGTTACAGTATTTATTTGCCGGCTGTCACCTTCTTCATTCTTGATGCCAGACGTGTCAGACATTATGTAAAAACGAGCTATAATAGAAAAAGCTGGAATAGGTTACTTGGGCTTTTTGAGTTTATACATTTTGCAATTAAATATTGACATTGTTATTGCTATGCATTGTAATGTAGATGATTACCAGTAAGATACATGTGGGTCCTACAGGAGTAGGATGCTGGCAGCAAATGTGCATCAACCAAACAAATCTGTATTGTTTCCTACTTCAATAACAAGCAGATGATTCAATCTATTACAATTTGCATATGCATACTCTTTGCCAAAACTGCACTGGCTCTCTTCAGACTCTGAGGATTTGGAGGGTTTTCAGTTGAAACCTTCTCTTTTCCACATTCAATTACTTGCAATAACCCAAAACAAAGGAAGTGTGATTTATGATATCACCATCTGCTGTAATTAATATCATTTTCTCTGTGTCAGACAGAGAGGAGGTGGTAGCCATCATGAAGCAGGTGTTTACTGTGTAAATCACAACTATCATTTCTACACCCCGATTGGCAGCACTCTGTGAGGACAGAGAAATATTGAGGAGGGAGTTTCAGAGGGCACTGAGCAATCAAGCACGACATTAAGGCGGATTCAGAGCCACTCCTCTATGCAATGAATCACCAATACGGTTACGGCTGCTGTTGAACTTGTACCAATACTACACCACTTGAATTAACACAGTAATGATGAAGGATGATGAGATATGAGAAGTAGGGTTGGGGTCAATTCCATAGCAAATACTAAAAATTCAGTTAATGAATTGAAAAACACTCACTGGACATGATTTTGAATGTTTTTATTCACCAGTAAAATGTCTATTAATTTCCCTAATTCGACAGATGGAAATGAGCAGTGTAAATCTAATTTAGTTACTGATTTAACCTGAGAGTGGAGTTTGATAGGTTTACACAGAAAGTTCCTGAGAGCAGTCACTAAGAATAATTGGAATTAGTTTCGATCAGCAGCCAGCTTGTTAGCACTCCTTTTAAATTAAAACAAAGAACCTGTGGCGTTCTGTGAAGATGGTCTCATCCAACTTCTCACTGTTCCCAACTCTTGACAGGTTTCCATAGAAACGAGTCATTACTTTCAAAAGTAAATTAAAACAATTCTCCCCAAGGACGCTAGAGAGAGCAGATGGACACTCTTTATCCCTGCTAAAGGTTTATTGAATAAAGCAAAATTGATAGAATCATGAACAACCAAGTCAATTCAAGGATTCAATGTGCATTCGAATTTGACAGCACTGCTAAGGCTGACGCCATAGAGTATAAACCAAGGCTCAAGCGTTGCTGACTTTAGTTGTTCACCGTCACATCACATCACACTGCTTATAAGATACACTTTATCAGTCCATACAGGATCAGAATTTTTGTCTTCTTTTCCAACCCTTCCCATATACACACACGGTGTTTTTGAAGGTAGTAGGCAGTTTGAGCAGCTTGTGTTTGCGTCACATGAACACTCCAATCAATGGACCGGTTCTCTCCATTGATTTTCAGGGAAATAGTCATTATTTGTGGAACAAAACTTGCGTTAAACCTCAATCTTCCCATTTGATTCAACTCAATTAGCTGACACTCTCTACCGGGTAATTACTATCAACTTTCCATTAGGAAATATTGGTATCATTTATGAACCGGAGAGCCAATACATCTCTCTGGATTATGGTGTCCATATTAGGACATGCTCAGTCTCATCATATTGATTAAAGAGACAATATTACACGCCTTCCAAAATGTTACATTCTTCAAAGAGTGTCCAGGTGTTGGGTTGATATCAGAGGTGTTATTGGCTGAAGCTGCATGTCTATGTCTTTACTCTCAGTGTCCTGAACATCGCTCTCATCTCATCGTCTCCACAGGTACCCGGCCTTTGAAGTTTGCTTACTCTATTAATATTCAATCTGGCAGGGGTGTCCCTTTGATTTTTTTTTCACCTCGGCGCTGCGAAATGTCACATTGAGGGTGAATGGAAAGCACCCAATACGTCCTCTGTATAGTTGTGTCATTTGAAAATTGGCTGTTTTGAAATACTATGAGGCGAGACACCTACTGTCGTTGGCTCTTCCACCATTCAGTCTGAATGTGAACAGTAAGATAGAATTTCATTGTCTGTGTTTGAGCTACTGTGCTGAGACACCTATTGTGATTCACCCTGCCACCATAATGAAAAACTATTAAACTATTAATCTAAATGAGAATGCAAAACTTGTTGTCGGGATGGTCCATTGATGGTGTTTTAATCAATCAGAACTACCTGGCCTGTTGACTCCTTGCTGTCCCCAGTCCACCTGGTCGTGCTGCTGCTCCAGTTTCAACTGTTATGCCTGTGGCTATGGAACCCTGACCTGTTCACCAGACGTGCTACCTTGTCCCGGACCTGCTGTTTTTGACGCTCTCTCTCTACCGCACCTGCGGTCTCTAACTGAATGATTGGCTATGAAAAGCCAACTGACATTTACTCCTGAGGTGCTGACCTGTTGCACCCTCTACAACCAATGTGATTATTATTATTTGACCCTGCTGGTCATCTATGAACCATTGAACATCTTGGCCATGTACTGTTATAATCTCTACCCGGCACAGCCAGAAGAGGACTGGCCATCCCTCAGAGCCTGAATCCTCTTTAGGTTTCTTCCTAGGTTCCTGCCTTTCTAGGGAGTTTTTTCTAGCCACCGTGCTTCTACATTGCTTGCTGTTTAGTGTTTTAGGCTGGATTTCTGTATAGCACTTTGTGACATCGGCTGATGTAAAAAGGGCTTTATAAATACATTTGATTCACTGATCATGGATGATAATGGCTCTTTACTTGAGTGCCAGATGTTGATTTAGTCCAGAGAAGAAGGGAATGTTATTGGAGGTAATGCCCTTTAAAACGAGGGGGATTTGACTTTGTCAAATGTTAATGATACAATGTTAATCATGACCATCATCACTGCCCTTCACTTGAATAGAGAACAGAGTGACTTTAAACACAATGCAATTACTGAAGAACTATAACAAAAAGTTAATACAATGTTTGCTACTACAGTAATTACAATGTTATTACATGGGTATAAGCTCAACATTATGTAAAGCATTCCAACAACTTTATAGTTATCAGTAGGCTACAAAGGCAGGGCTGGGTGTAAATTAAAGTAATGACTACAACTTTGTAGTCTCTATTGTCTCTTATGCACTTTGACCTGCTTTGAAACTCCTTTTTGTTCCTCTGTCAGTTCCTTACTCTGCTTTTGACCAAGCTCCGGTGAAACACAACCTCCATGTGTTCTGCACAGCATTTTGAGGAAAACGCCCCTCATGCATTTTTCACATGGCAAACTCCCCATCGATTCAGCTGCTGTTTAATCTCAGCAGTGGCAGCACGACATTTCTCCTGCATCAAAGTCACCGTGGCCATTCCCTCAGCTCAGGCCGTCACTTGGCATTTACTGTACGTGCTCCTCTGTCTCAACTGATCTGGGATCAGGCAGACAGGTGTTAATGTGCACCTCTGATCTATGTCCCTTCTGATCCTGGACCATCGACAGAAACACGTCTGCATTCATATGACATCTGGCACATGTATTTATTACATTGCCATAGTCTAAATATAACTCATAGACATGCTAAATCAAATATTTTATTACAGGTATAAATACATTTTCTAATCTAAATCAGGTGTTTTTGGGGGGTGCCTTGGGTAAATGTTATCACTCCAGACTGATTTTTGTCTTTGAGTCTAGTGTAAGCGGTGGTTGGGTGCCAGCATAGAGGATTTGTTGAATTGTCTCTTCAACGGTGATCACCCTGGCCTTTCAGAACACTATGTGCTGATTCATTTCCCTGCTGCTGGATTTGAGGATGGTGGCAGACATGACCTGGACCAGATAGCCCCAGCTCTGAGGGGATTTCGGGGGGGTATGTGTCAAATCAAATGAAATGGTATTGGTCACATACACATATTTAGCAGATGTTATTGCGGGTGACGCGAAAAGCCTGTGTTCCTATCTCCAACCGTGCGGTAGTATCTAAAAACGATTCACAATAATAAACACACATTTAAAAGTAAAAATATGTAATCAAGAAATATATAAATATTAGATTGAGCAATGTGAGAGTGGCATTGACTAAAATACAGTAGAATAGAATACAGTATATACATATGAGATGAGCAAAGCAGTATGTAAACAATTTAAAAAACCTCTACAGGATCGGTGCCCCCCCCCGGGGGACGGTTGAGCTAACGTAGGCTAATATGATTAGCATGAGGTTGTAAGTAACAAGAACGTTTCCCAGGACATAGACATATTTTATATGGACAGAAAGCTTAAATTCTTGATAATCTAACTGCACTGTCGAATTTACAGTAGCTATTACAGTGAAATAATACCATGCTACTGTTTGAGGAGATTGCAGTTATGAACTTGAAAATGTATCAATAAACCAATTAGGCACATTTGGCAGACTTGATAGAACATTTTGAACAGAAATGCAATGGTTCATTGGATCAGTCTTTGGAAAACTTGGAAAACATACTGCTGCCCAAAATCGAAATTGCGCATAACCTGGAATAGTACATTGCCGGCTTTTCTCTGGCATTTCAAAGATGATGCGCCTTCTTCAACACACTGTCTGTGTTGGTGGACAATTTCAGATCGTCAGTGATGTATACGCCGAGGAACTTGAAGCTTTCCACCTTCTCCACTGCAGTCCTGTCGATGTGGATAGGGGCGTGATCTCTCTGCTGTGTTTACTTAATTGTGTATTCCTACACCCTCAGAAATAAGAATACTATTACTGCAGCCACTACACTAACTACTGCTACTACCACTACTCTAATAGTATTATGAAATACTAACTACTACTAGTAACTACTACTACTGCTAGTAACTACTGCTACTAACTACAATTACTACTACTACTACTACTACTACTAACTACTGCTACTACTAACTATTAATGCTAATATTACTACTACTAACTACTAGTACTACTACTAGTACTACTACTAACACAACTACTAGTAGTATTAATTACTACCGCTACAAACTACAAGTACTACTAATACCTATCTATTAGTAGTAGTACTACTAATACTAAATACTGCAACTACTACTGCTACTCCTATTACTGCTATAGATACTACTAATGCTACTAACAAATATTACTACTAGTACTACTACTAATACTAGTACAACTACTAATACTAGTACAACTACCTACTAGTACTAATACTACTGACTAGTAACTACTACTACTACCTGCTATGATTACTACTATTACTACTACTACTGCTAGTTTTACTACTAATAACTACTACTGCTACTAGTACTACTACTACTACTACTAACTGTCAAGAAAATAACCTCTCACTCAATGTCAACAAAACGAAGGAGATGATTGTAGACTTCAGGAAACAGAAGAGGGAGCACCCCCCTATTCACATCAACGGGACAGTAGTCGAGAAGGTGGAAAGTTTTAAGTTCCTGAGCTTACACATCACAGAAAAACTGAAATGGTCCACCCACACAGACAGCGTGAAGAAGGTGCAACAGCGCCTCTTCAACTTCAGGAGGCTGAAGAAATTTGGCACCTAAAATCCTCACATACTTTTACAGATGCACAATCGAGAGAATCCTGTCAGGCTGTATCACTGCCTGGTACGGCAACTGCACTTCCCTCAACCGCAAGGCTCTCCAGAGGGTAGTGCGGTCTGAACAATGCATCACCGGGGGAAAACTACCTGCCCTCCAGGACACCTACAGCACCCAATGTCACAGGAAGGCCAAAAAGATCATCAAGGACAACAACCACCTGAGCCACTTGTTCACCCTGATATCATCCAGAAGGAGAGGTCAGTAAAGGTGCATCAAAGCTGGGACAGAGAGACTGAAAAACAGCTCTCAAGGCCATCAGACTGTTAAACAGCCATCACTAACATAGAGATGCTGCTGCCAACATACAGACTCAAATCACTGCCCACTTTAATAAATGGATTTAATAAAAAGGTATCACTTGTCACTTCAAATAATACCCTTTAAATAATGTTTACATATCCTACATTACTCATCTCATATGTATATACTGTATGTTATACCATCTATTGCGTCTTGCCTATGCCACACATGTCATATTCGTCATAACGATGAGACCAAGGCACAGCGTGATCTGAATACATACTTCTTTAATTAACAAAGAACACTTAAACAAAATAACAAAAACGAACGTGATGTTATGATAAACCGAGTGCTGACACAGGCAACTACACATTAACAATAACCCACACCATACCCAAGGAATATGGCTACCTAAATATGGTCCCCAATCAGAGACAACGATAAACAGCTGCCTCTGATTGGGAACCAATCTAGGCAACCATGGACATATAAACACCTAGATATACAAAAACCCCTAGACATACAAAAAACCCTAGACAATCCAAAAACTACACAAACCACCCTCGTCACACCCTGACCTAACCAAAATAATAAACAAAACAAGGATAACTAAGATGACAGTACCCCCCCCAAATGTGCGGACTCCCGGCCACAAACCTAAACCTATATGGGAGGGTCTGGGTGGGCATCTAACCTCGGTGGCGGCTCTGGTTCTGGATGCCGCCCCCCTTCTTTACACTGAGTCCTCGCCATAGGCCCCGGGCTGGGGACCCTCGCTGTGTGGATCATCGCCGGATGTTCTGGACTGAGGACCGTCGCTGGAGACCCCGGACTGGGGACCGTCGCTGGAGACCCCGAACTGGGGACCGTCGCTGGAGACTGGGTACTGTCGCCGGACACTCTGGACTGGGTACTGTCGCCGGACCCTATGGACTGCCGAGGCGCACTATAGGCCTGGTGTGTGGTTCCGGGACTGGTGGTACCGGGCTGGTGACACACACCTCAGGGCGAGTGCGGGGAGGAGGAACAGGGCGTACTGGGCTCTGGAGGCACACAGGAAGCCTGGTGCGTGGTGCCGGCACTGGTGGTACCGGGCTGGGGACACGCACCTCAGGGCGAGTGCGGGGAGCAGGAACAGGACACACCGGGTTGTGAAGGTACACTGGAGACCTGGTGTGTATAGCCGGCATCAATTTTTCCGAAACATTAACACATGTTTTAGGATGAGTATGAGGAACTGACACAGGTGGCATCAGACAGCTAACACGCTCCTCAGGGCGAATGCCATGCATACTACGCCAAACCAACAGCTCTCTCTCTTCACTCTCCTCCAATTTCATCAACAACTCCTCAAATCTCTCATAATCTCCCCTCTGTTCACTCTCCTCCAATCTATCCAATAACTCCTCGACAATCTCAGACTTACCCCTCAACTTCGCCTATCTGAATACCTACTTCTTTAATTAACAAAAAACACTTAAACAAACTAACAAAATAACGAACGTGACGCTATGATAAACGGAGTGCTGACACAAGCAACTACACATAGACAATAACCTACACCATACCCAAGGAATATGGCTACCTAAATATGGTCCCCAATCAGAAACAACGATAAACAGCTGCCTCTGATTGGGAACCAATCTCGGCAACCATAGATATATAAACACCTAGATATACAAAAACTTCAAGACATACAAAAACCCCTAGACATACAAAAACTACACAAACCACCCTCGTCACACCCTGACCTAAACAAAATAATCAAGAAAACAAAGATAACTAAGGTCAGGGCGTGACAGCATGGCCATCACACATCTCTATATTTGCATGTACATATCCCCTTACATTGTGCATATAAGGTAGCCATTGTGAATTTGTTATTACTTGTTAGATACTACTACTAACAAGTGCTACTACTAACTACTACTAGCAATACTACTATTATTACTAACTACTACTGCTACTACTAACTACTAACTATTACTACTACTGCCACTACTACTATAGTGCTGATACTTTGATTGCCAGTAATGGCATAATAATATATGCCATTTAGCAGACACTTTTATCCAAATGACTTCCACTCATGCGACGGCATTGCAAGCACCATACTCTACCAACTGAAGCCACACATGACCTCTGACCTCTTTCCCTTTCACTGGAATGAAACACACCTCTCAACTGGATTGACTTGTCCCAACCCTCTCCATGTATCTCAGCGACTGTGACTGCCTACAGCTTTGGTAATTGGGAAGTAGTTCATGTTTCACACCCGTGAATATTTTATGAGAGACATTTGCTGGAGGACAAGTTTTTATTTGGTCATAATAACCCCCAAAAGGTTAAGCATTGGATCACGGTTGAGACATTAACATCCGTCTCCCTGCAACTAGGGAACCATACCTATACGTTAGGCTTTAATGACATCATTATATAAATTATACAACCATCATCTTTGCCCCTGCTCAATTTTCTGAATTAAAAAGGAGCAATGTAGCATAGAGGAGGCATGGATATTATCAGTGTTCAGAATTCTCCATGCTTCAATTTGTGTTTATAGATTTCAATCTTCACTGAATGATTTGGATGTACCGTATAACAGAGAGATGAATAAAAATTGATTGAGACATAAATAACTTACCACACTCCTCATTTTGGAATAATGTTACATTTAAAACAATGCACTCGATTCACTAAGGAGATACCTGTAGTAAATTGCGATTCTCGGGTCAGGTTATTTGTGAGAGGTTCCAGTCAACACATTAATTACCCATTCTAATCAAAATGTTTAAGATTCATATTTATTGTCAGAAAAGGAATTGTATATTTATAGTGCCTTTCCAATACACACTATCTAAGCATTTCTTTTTCGAACAGGAAATGAATCTCTGATATCTGGACACATATGGTATATATTGCCTTTGGTAAATATTTGAGTGAGTAAATTTGATAACCATTCAAAGCATCATCATAAAACACAGCCATGAATGTTGTTACTGGTTGTCATGAAAGGTTAGATTTCTAGTAGTGAATACATTTTACATTTACATCTAGGTCATTTAGCAGAGGTTGTTATCCAGAGCGATTTAAAGTCAGTGCATTCAACTAAGCTTCGGTAAAACAACCACATGTCACAGGTCCTCAGGAACTTTGAATACCACTAGCCGAGAGAAGACGTAGATGACGATTAAGGCAGCCCCCTGCACCTCTCTGACTCAGAGGTTGGGTTAAATGCAGAAGACACATTTCAGTTGAATACATTCAGTTGGACAACTGACTAGGTATCCCCCTTTCCCATTACCCTTTCTGAGAGCAGAGGTCTTATATTCAGCTGAGAGCAGAGGTCTTATATTCAGTCTTGGAGGCTGAGGCTGTCCTAATACGGACACCGTACGAGCCAGTGTTTATGGCCAGATGGGAGAGAGCATGAGTGGGTGTGGACAGGAGGACATGTGTATTGTTTGTGTATGGAGGGCTCAGGCTGCACTCCGGGGGATTAGTCCACAATGGAAATGTCCCAAACTTTATTCTGTTATCCTCAATGATTTTACTCACGTACATGTATGGCTTTTACATGTTTTTTTTTAAATAATCAATTAAACTTAACCACCTTCAGGTATGCTAGGTATTGAATGACATGCAGGGCAGTCAGGGTGGTTACCATTCACTGGCAGTGCTTTGACATAATACAAGAGAAGAGTGGAAAAGAGAAATGCTCTCGCAGACAAAAAATCTGTGAATAGGAAAACAGCCTTGTTAGTAGGTACTGTAGGCCCTTTAAGCCCCTCGGGCCCTCGAAGCCCCATTGTCAAAAATAATAGACCTATGTTGGTTGAAATGGCAGTATTTTTAAAAAATTACATTTTTTGAAGTTGCCGAAACTATTAACAAAGGATGACTCATTAAATACTCTGTTTACAAAGTTGTACTTGACTGTAGATTAAATTAGATCAGATAGTGTGATGATCATTCCTTTGATCACTCTTCATTCCTTTGATCACTCTGGCATTTCAAAAGCCATAAAAGAGAATAAGTGGGACACTTTTTGCATTTCCGTGTTCTGTAACCTTTTCCAACACCTCTCCAACATATTAGCCCAATACATGATACATTTCTGAAATCCTTACAATGTTTCCTAACCACAAAATTGTTTAAAAATTAAAATGATATCACTGAGTCAAAACTATATTTTCAGTTCACATTTGGTAGACTGGGACCACAGGTTAGGTAAACTGGGACACCATTATTATAGTCCTACTGTAATTGTACACCAACGACAATTCAATTCAAATTTGTCTGATTAGGAAACATCTGAGCATTTCTGAAATGTGTTTTGTTAGGCTGGCATGTTAGATAGATGTCTGAAGTGGTTACAGAAGATGGAAATACAAAAAATGTCCCACTTTCCCACTTCACCCAAATCCAGATAGCCGATGTTCTGAAAGAGCTGAAAAATCTAGACCCCCTACATATCAGCTGGGCTAGACAATCTGGACCCTCTCTTTCTAAAATTATCTGCCGCAATTGTTGCAACCCCTATTACTAGCCTGTTCAACCTCTCTTTCGTATCGTCTGAGACCCCTAAGATTGGAAAGCTGTCGCGGTCATCCCCCTCTTCAAAGGGGGAGACACTCTAGACCCAAACTGTTACAGACCTATATCTATCCTGCTCTGCCTTTTTAAAGTCTTCGAAAGCCAAGTTAACAAACAGATCACCGACCATTTCGATTTCCACCGTACGTTCTCTGCTATGCAATCTGGTTTCCGAGCTGGTCATGGGTGCACCTCAGCCACGCTCAAGGTCCTAAACGATATCATAACCGCCATCATAAAAGACAGTACTGTGCAGCCGTCTTCATCGACCTGCCTAAGGCTTGCAACTCTGTCAATCACCGGATTCTTAGACTCAATAGCCTTGGTTTCTCAAATGACTGCCTAGCCTGGTTCACCAACTACTTCTCAGATAGAGTTCAGTGTGTCAAATCAGAGGGCTTGTTGTCCAGACCTCTGGCATTCTCTATGGGGGTGCCACAGGGTTCAATACTCGAGCCGACTCTTTTCTATGTATACATCAATGATGTTGCTCTTGCTGCTGGTGATTCTCTGATCCACCTCTATGCAGACGACACCATTCTGTATACTTTTGGCCCTTCTTTGGACACTGTGTTAACAAACCTCCAGACGAGCTTCAATGCGATACAATACTCCTTCCAACTGCTCTTAAATGCTAGTAAAACTAAATGCATGCTCTTAAACCGATCACTGCCCGAACCCGCCTGCCCGACCAGCATCACTACTCTGGATGGTTCTGACTACAAATACCTAGGTGTCTGGTTAGACTGTAAACTCTCCTTTCTGACTCACATTAAGCATCTCCAATCCAAAATTAAATCTAGAATCGGCATCCTCTTTTGCAAGAAAGCCTCCTTAACTCATGCCCTGGGGCAGCAGGGTAGCCTAGTGGTTAAAGCATTGGACTAGTAACCGAAAGGTTGCAAGCTCATATCCCCGAGCTGACAAGGTACAAATCTGTCGTTCTGCCTCTGAACAGGCAGTTAACCCACTGTTCCTAAGCCATCATTGAAAATAAGAATTTGTTCTTAACTGACTTGCCTAGTTAAATAAAGGTGAAATGCTTTAACATACCCTTGTAAAACTGACTATCCTACTGATCCTTGACTTCAGCGATTTAATTTACAAAATAGACTCCCAACACTCTACTCAGCAAATTGGATGCAGTCTATCACAGTGCCATCCATTTTGTCACCAAAGCCCCATATACTACCCACCACTGCAACCTGGATACCCTCGTTGGCTGGATGCTCTCATCGCCAAAAGCCACTGACTCCAGGTCATGTATAAGTCTTTGCTAGGTAAAGACCCACCTTATTTCAGCTCACTGGTCACCATAGCGACACCCACTCGTAGCACGCGCTCCAGCAGGTATATTTCACTGGTCACCCCCAAAGCCAACTCCTCATTTGGCCGCCTTTCCTTACAGTTCTCTGCTGCCAATGACTGGAACGAATTGCAAAAATCACTGGAGCTGGAGACTTATATCTCCCTCACTAACTTTAAGCATCAGCTGTCAGAGCGGCTTACCGATCACTGCACCTGTACACAGCCCATCTGTAAATAGCCCACCCAACTACCTCCTCCCCATATTGTTATTTATTTTTGCTCTTTTGCACCCCAGTATCTCTACTTGCACATCATCATCTGCACACCTATCACTCCAGTGTTAATGCTAAATTGTAATTATTTCTATTTTGTTATTGACTGTACGTTTGTTTATCCCAAATCTGTGTTGTTGTTTTAGTTGCAATGCTTTGCTTTATCTTGGCCAGGTCGCAGTTGTAAATGAGAACTTGTTCTCAACTAGCCTACCTGGTTAAATAAAGGTGAAATAAAAAAATATTAAACATCAATGAAATTATGTGATTTGGATTATGTGTTTTCTCTGCAAGGGCTTAGTAACAATAGTTTAGATTTTCTCGTCAGACCAGGACTTCAGAATTAAGATATCCCAGTTTATATGATGTCCAAATCTTTCCAAATTCACCCTATTGTATGTGACAAAAGAATGCCAGTTGGAATTCAGTTTGATAAATATTCAATTTCTTTGACCACTGAATCATGTTTGTACAGACAAACTGAGGAACCAAATTAGCATGACTGATTTCCATATCAAATGCCGTCTCACTTCCACTGTGATGTGAAGGATTTGGGTGGGGTTGGGCCAAGCAACAGGAAACAACCTAGCTTCCTGTCAGTGTTGTTGTTGTTTTACTTAACAGGACTGACACTGGGGAAATTGTTGGCGACGTCATTACCGGAAACACATGAGTACCCTCGCTCTCTCCACAAACTCAAGGTTTGATATTAAACATAGGTAAGAACATCCCAAACTTTGCTTTTGTGGAACCACACAACAGCCACAGGGCTTGTGCTTTAGAAGTTTTGGGTGTTGTTCTCTCCCTGCATACTGAATCACAGCGCTCCATAGCCCTGCTAAATTCTACCATCACATTGTCAGCTATTGATTCCCGCCTTGACGGCTCAGTGGGATTATATGTGCTTATTTGTTCAACACGGGGTAATAATATATTTCTCCTGTTTCTTCCTTTCATGCTGTTTATGCCGTTGTGTAAAACAGTAGGACGGTCTCAGTGAGCTCAGAGGTAGTAATAATAATGCAGATTGATCTTTGTGTTTTTTTTATAATGGATCTGGAATCGGTTAATGCGTTTGCGGACAAGATATGTACAAAATCAGCAAAGAGAAAATGTGAACGTTGTGTACGTTTCCCTGGAATGATAATTCCCAAAAAGGCCTTAATAGACCTTGCTCCAAAGACAGTAGGGGGTCATGGTTCATAGAGAGGTTAGTCAAACGCCTGGGTTCTTTGGTTCATGGAGAGGGAGTATCCCAAAGGACTACCGTCTATCTATGAAACCCCACAAACTGGTTAGATGTTAATGCAATAGAGTAAAGTAATAATGAGAGTGGGATGTGAGCGTAATAGAGCAAACTGGTACGTTTTTTTATGTCTACTCAATAGACTATGGATTGAAGTAGACTCAACAGAGTCGAGTGGGAGATGAGTGGGAGATGATGGATCCCTCTCCCCATTATATATGACTTCATCATGGCCAGGGTTGGGGAGTAACAGATTACATTGATCATTGATACAGTATCTATTTACATAGCACATTGATGTGAATCACACCGTTGCTGTCCCATTTAGTTATTTGGGTCTTACGGATTGTGGTTGTTGTATATGGCTGTTCACAAATGTATATGAGCAATTCCATATTTAGGTCAACCTGAGCATGAAAAAAACAGAATAGCTTATTTCCTAATTAAACTTACTGTCATAGTTACCTTGAATGTAGGTATTTTGAAGTAAAGAGTACATATTTGCTCAATTGAATGTTATTGTTACTACAAATAGGATACAAAGTCTCAGAATAAATATTTTCAGTCAACCAGATTTCATAGCTTTTGGCAATAGCTCACAGAACTCATTTTGGTACTCACATCTGTCCCCCTGTCGGAATGTTAATGAATCAATCTCAAACACGTTTTTGTCCAGTGAATGCTAGTTTAGAATTCTTCAGTCTAGTGCAGATGGAACGCTGATTTGGGCAGGCAATGTCACATCCGTAATGTTTTTGAGGAAAGGTTGTTAATGTGGACGTGTTTCGAGTATGATTGTATGCAAACTTTCTGTGCATATCTAACTTTCATCAAGGGCTTAGGTGATGTGTAATTGATTTCCTTCCTCTCTTTGTCAGTACTCGTCCTAAGTATAACGGATGTGACCGTTACGGACGCTTCATAATATGATCAATGACTCACTAGTCAGCAACACTGCATAACGCGATCATGATAAAATGCTCATGCCCTTCCTACTGCTTCCAACTGGTGTTTATGTTTGCAAACAAGCTAGCTGGCAATCTTTATCTGTGTGTGTGATCAATTTCGGGTGTACTCACGTTCTCATATGAACTGCAATCATGAGTGTTTCCTCTAACTGGAGCTTTACATGGCATAATAACAGTCTTAAATTCATAAACATAATTAAGGTCTTAAATTCATAAACATAATTAAGATCTTAAATTCATAATAAACTTGTACTGTTCATGCTGAGTTTGTTTACTTCCCTGAGTAAGTACTCGTACCCCCCATTGACTATATTGGTCTGTGTTGTCTGCCCTGCTCATGCTTGTGAACTGCACCTGTCAAGCATGAGGTGATTTACGATCTGACAAGAAATGTCTACAAAAGTGCAAACTCGTGCCACTGGTAGGTTATAATTCAATGAAACTTCTTTTGTTTAACCATTTTACGTAACAAAAATGAAGAAGTTTAACCCTTCATAGGAAAGACATCAACATAATGACATACATGTATGTCAAGATATAGTAGGCATGATAATGGATGAGTGAGGAATGAGTCCATCTAGCTCAAATAAAAAAGGGAATGAAATTGGTGTATCAATCCCTGACTGAATCCCTGTAAACGCTGTCTACAAAACATTAAGAACACCGACTCTTACTATGACATATATTGACCAGGTGAAAGCCATGATCCCTTATTGATGTCACTTGTTAGGGTGCTACTTAATTAGGAAGGTGTCCCTAATTTTTTGTATACTCAGTGTACAGTGCTGATGTTGATGGTCACTCTGACAGAGCTCTAGAAAGAGAGATCGGGGTCCAGAGTAACGCAGAGGTCCTTCACAGTTTTTATTTAAGGCGACTGTACAACAGTCAAGATTAATTGTCAGATCCAACAGAAGATCTCCTTGTTTCTTGGGACATAGAACTAGCATCTCTGTTTTGTCTGAGTTTAAAATGAAAACATTTGCTGCCATCTACTGACACACAGGCTTCCAGGGAGGTGTCTTCACCATGTTTCATCGAAATGTACAGCTGTGTATCGTCCGTATAGCAGTGAAAGTTAACATTATGTTTCCAAATGACATCACCAAGAGGTCAAATATATAGTGAAAACAATAGTGGTCCTAAAACAGAACCTTGAGGAACACCAACATTTACAGTTGATTTGTCAGAGAACAAACCATCCACAGAGACAACCTGATATCTTTCCGACAGATAAGATCTAAACCAGGCCAGATCTTGTCCGTGTAGACCAATTTGGGTTTCCAATCTCTCCAAAAGAATGTGGTGATCAATGGTATCAAAAGCAGCACTAAGGTCTAGGAGCACGAGGACAGATGCAGAGCCTTGATCTGACTCCATTAAAAGGTCATTTGCCACCTTCATGAGTGCAGTCTCAGTGCTATGATGGGGTCTAAAACTAGACTGAAGCCTTTCGTATACATTGTTTGTCTTCAGCAAGGCAGTGAATTCCTGCACAACAGCTTTTTCAATTATTTTTGAGTGGAATAGGAGATTCGGTATAGGCCGATTATTATATATTTTTTTCTATGCAAGGTTTAGCTTTTTCAAGAGGCTTTATTACTGCCACTTTTAGTGAGTTTGGTACACATCCGGTGGATAAGGAGCTGTTTATTATGTTCGACATAGGAGGGTCAAGCACAGGAAACAGCTCTTTCAGCAGCTTAGTTGGAATAGGGTCCAGTATGCAGCTTGAAGTTTTAGAGGCCAAGACTATTTTCATCAATGTGTCAAGAGATTTGGTATTAAAAAACTTGAGTGTCTCCCTTCATTCTAGGTCCTGGCAGTGTTGTGCAGACTCAGGACAACTGAAATTTGGAGAAATACGCAGATTTATGGAGGAGTCTGAAAATATCCTTTCTAATGATCATGATCTTTTCATCAAAGAAGTTCAGGAATTTATCACTGCTGAAGTGAATGCATCCTCTCTTGGGGAATGCTGCTTTTTAGTTAGCTTTGCGACAGTGTCAAAAATACATTTTCTTATTCACCTCAATTAAGTTGGAAAAATAGGATGATCGAGCAGCAGTGAGGGCTCTTCGATCCTGCACGGTACTGTCTTTCCAAGCTAGTCGGAAGACTTCCAGTATGATGTGGCGCCATTTCCATTCCAATTTTCTCAAAGCTTGCTTCATGGTTCGGGTATTTTATGTATACCAGGGAGCTGGTTTCTTATGACAAATGTTTTTTGTTTTTAGGGGTGCGATTGCATCTAGGGTATTACGCAAGTTTGAATTTAGTTCCTCAGTTAGGTGGTTAACCGATTTTTGTACTCTGACGTCCTTGGGTAGGTTGAGGGAGTCTAGAAGGGCATCTAAGAATCTTTGGGTTGTCCGAGAATTTATAGCACAGCTTTTGATGATCCTTGCTTAGGGTCTGAGCAGATTATTTGTTGTGATTGCAAACTTAATAAAATGGTGGTCCGATAGTCCAGGATTATGAGGAAAAACATTAAGATCCACAATATTTATTCCACAGGACAAAACTAGGTCCAGAGTATGACTGTGGCAGTGAGCTAGGTCCAGAGTCATGTTGGATAAAACCCACTGATTCGATGATGGCTCCGAAAGCCTTTTGGAGTGGGTCTGTGGACTTGTCCATGTGAATATTAAAGTCGGCAAAAATTATAATATCTGCCGTGCCTACAAGGTCCGATAGGAATTCAGGTAACTCGGTGAGGAATGCTGTATATGGCCCAGGAGGCCTGTAAATCGTAGCTATAAAAAGTGATCGAGTAGGTTCAGTAGATTTCATGACTAGAAGCTCAAAAGATGAAAACGCAGTAATTTTTTGTGTAAATTGAAATGTGCTATTGTAAATGTTAGCATCACCTCCGTCTTTGCGAGATGTGTGGGGGTTATGGTCACTTGTGTAACCAGGAGAAGAGGCCTCATTTAACACAGTAAATTCATCAGGCTTAAGCCATGTTTCAGTCAGACCAATCACATCAAGATTATGATCAGTGATTAGTTCATTGACTATAACTGCCTTGGAAGTGAGGGATCTAACATTAAGTAGCCCTATGTTGAGATGTGACATTTCACAATCTCTTTCAGTAATGACAGTAATGGAGGAGGTCTTTATCCTAGTGAGATCGCTAAGGCGAACACTGCCATGTTTAGTTTTGCCCAACCTAGATCGAGGCACAGACAGTCTCAATGGGGATAGCTGAGCTGACTACACTGACTGTGCTAGTGGAAGAGTCTACTGAGCTGGCAGGCTGGCTGACATCCGGCTGCCTGGCCTGCACCCTATCTCATTGTGGAGTTAGATGAGTTAGAGCCCTGTCTATGTTCATAGATAAGATGAGCGCATCCCTCCAGCTAGGATGGAGTCTGTCACTCCTCAGCAGGCCAGGCTTGGTCCTGTTTGTGGGTGAGTCCCAGAAAGAGGGCCAATTATCTACCATTTGTTTTTTTCCTGCCCCTCTTTTGGGAGGGGCAGAAAACAGTTTTCAGCGAGCGATTGAGTTGTGAGACTGTGCTGTAGAGCTCATCACTCCCCCTAACTGGGAGGGGGCCAGATGACAATTACTCGATGCCGATACTTCTTTCTAGCTGATGTACACGCTGAAGCTATGTTGCGCTTGGTGACCTTTGACTGTTTCATCCTAACATCGACGTGGATAACAATATCCCTATACTCTCTACACTTGCCAGTTTTAGCCTTAGCCAGCACCATCTTCAAATTAGCCTTAATGTTGTTAGCCCTGCTCCCTGGTAAACAGTGTATGATCGCTGGATGATTCTTTTTAAGTGTAACACTGCTAGTAATGGAGTCGCCAATGACTAGGGTTTTCAATTTGTCAGCGCTAATGGTGGGAGGCTTCGGCATCTCAGACCCCGTTATGGGTGGAGGAGAAACCAGAGAAGTTCGGCTGAATGAGCGACACCGGTTGAGCGTTCCTACAGCATTTCCATCCAGAAACCATGAGAAAATTGTATGGCTGCGGAGACTGTGCGAGGGGATTTATACTACTATCTGTACTCATTGGTGGCACAGACGCTGTTTCATCCTTTCCTACACTTATATTACACTTGCCTAACGATTGCATCTGAAGCTGGGCTTGCAGCACGGCTATCCTCACCATAAGGCGATCGTTCTCCTGTATATTACGAGAACAGCGACTGCAATTAGAAGGCATAATGTTAATGTTACTACTTAGCTTCGGCTAGTGGAGGTCCTGTAGAACCATGTCCAGATAAAGCGGCCAGGGTGAAAAAGTTTAATTTAAAAATATATAAATATAAAATGGTAATTAAAAAGTAAAAACGTAAAGTTGACAGGTAGCAAAGTAACGTTAGCAAAAAACCACACAGCAGCACGTAAACAAGTCCACAAATTGTGACCGGAAATGACGATTTTCAGTGTTGTTAAGGTTAGGGTTAGGTTAGGGTTAGGTTTAAAAACAGATTTGTGGCTGTGCCAGCTAATGTCCACTCTGCCGAGCTGCGTCCAGAACAAGATTCATGACAAAAAAACGCTAACCTGCGCCTCTTAAGGGGAAAGTAATCTAAAAGTACCTGAAAGTAATCAGATTTTGCAACTGAGTTTGGGTAATCCAACAGTTTCTGATTACAATTTTGGACAGGTAACTAGTAACGGTAATGGATTACATTTAGAAAGTAACCTACCCAACCCTGACTCATGGCCTTATTGTGTTGATGGCTTATTTATCCTAAGCCATGGTGGAACACCAGTGTCAATATTAATCTGTCTATTGGCAGTTCGGTTAGCTCAGAAATGCTCAGCCTCTGTCGGCAAAACACTGCTGCTCATTTTACTCAAGAACCTTTGAGACGTCAGGAAGAAGTAAGCGGAAACAAAAACGTTATACATGCACTCCTGAGATTGAAACAAATCCTGTGGAGGCTATCCTAATATGTACACCATATATATGTAGCAACTAGCACCATGTCTTTGCTAATTTTATCCTTCAGTATCTGCAGAAGAGCCTACAACTAGTCCAAGCCAACAACACAATTGAAAATGTATTCCTCCTACAAAATCATTTCTCATTTGGTTTTATAATCGCATCATCAGCATTATTTCATGGAACCTCCCTGCCTGCGTAAATTTCGCATATCTAACTCTGCCAATGAGTGCATATTTTGCTGTGGGAAGGTCTGTGGGTGGTTATTGAGTGAAATTGCAAAATAGCCTAGAACTATTGCAGAAGAGCCTAGAGCAATTCCAAATGTATTCCTCCTACAAAATCACATTTCTCACATGGTTTTGTGATAGCATCATTATTTCATAGATTCACCCTCTTTGCATATCTAGCAAATCTACCTCAAAATGTATGAAGACACAGTGTACTGTGGGCTAATTAGTTATTGCGTGGTATTGCAGGGACTGGGCCTGCCATTGATTGCCGATCCTCTCCCTGGGGTGCAGTGGGTGGAATAGAGGAGTAGAATGTGGGGGGGGCAGGTGAAAGGAAGAAGTCTTTCTATGTCCTGAGTTCACCTAAAGGCTAGCCAACCTCAAGCCTCTACAAAAGCTACCCATCACCACTGAGACCACAGTGAGAAGTCAATCAGCCTATTCAGTACGTGGGCCTTGCTAGCCTGGTAGCTAAATCACATACACATATGGCTAATGTATACCAGGCTAGTCATGGTGTCAGAAAAACAAAGGGGACGGTCGCCACCATGTAGTAAACAAAAAAGGTCGAAAAATGATTTGTGGTTCTTACTTTTCCCATCAAGGCAATCCTGAAGAAACATTTTTTTTTTCTTCCTAAAGTCATGCAATTTTTTCAGCCCAATTACGGTCAAGTGTAGGTGGACTGTTTACTTTGAATTTCTGTTATATGAACAATGAAGCACTTAGACCAGAACGAGGATAGTGGAGTTTTACTGCTGTTTGTTGTGACTTGTTTTCATGTCTAGGGGACTACCCATGGGGACATGACTCACTGCTGTGTTTTTAATTGCACTCATCCTCTCTGTTAAACTTTAATCGCTTCAGTGTGAAGCTCTTTGTACTAATGTATTACTTCCTCCCCTGTCCAGGTGTCGGATTCAAAGAGATGCTAATACATCCTGCTGTGGATAAAAAATTTAACTTTGGGAAACTCTCTTCCAAGTTATGAAATAATTTGCATTCTTAAATGACACTGCTAACCTTCTACTCTAGGATGACAGTGAGGCTTTATATGGTTTAGATTAATGTTAGAGAATTACAGGGAGATTACAAACACACACTCTGGGCTAGCACCATGGTGTAGCCAGAGGACAGCTATTTCCCTTCCTGCACTGGCTACAGTGATTGTAATACAAAACCTAGGAGGCTCGTAGGCCTTACCCCCTTCCCTAGGTAATTATTACCACTTCCGGGGGACGTCCTCCATCCAATCAAAGCTTTTGCAATTTGAACTGACATGTTGTCCATCCAATCATAGGATTAGGATCAGAGAACGAACAATGTATTAGGGTTGTGCCACAGAGCATTATGGGGGTTCTATGTGTTGAGAAGGTTGGTGAGTTTGGACATATTGGATAGAGATTGAGAGTGAATACCAGCGTCGTCCTGGTTAGGTTTTGGACGGTGTTCTTAACTGGCTTGCCAAGTTAAATAAAGGTTCAATAAAAATGTACAAAATATATAAAAAATTAAGAAGAAACATGTTCAAAGCAGCTTATTGGCAAGAGTTGGATTTTACTTAGGGGCACGTTGAGAGGGAAAGTTCAGCTAACAAGGGCAACTACAAGGAGCTTTCAGAGGTAATTGCACGTTATGATGCTTTACTTGCTGAACATATGGATGTTTCTACTGTCTACTCTGGGATGTCGAAATCAGTTCAGAATGATTTGATCGCTTCCATCACATCATCCATTAAAAGTGAGATTGAAACAGTGTTTGGGATCATTGTCATGCTGAAAGACCCAGCCACGTTTCATCTTCAATGCCCTTGCTGATGGAAGGCTTTGTTACTTTGGTTCCAGCTCTCTGCAGGTCATTCACTAGGTCCCCCCGTGTGGTTCTGGGATTTTTGCTCACCGTTCTTGTGATCATTTTGAACCCACGGGGTGAGATCTTGCGTGGAGCCCAAGATCGAGGGAGATTATCAGTGGTCTTGTATGTCTTCCATTTCCTAATAATTGCTCCCACAGTTGATTTCTTCAAACCAAGCTGCTTACCTATTGCAGATTCAGTCTTCCCAGCCTGGTGCAGGTCTACAATTTTGTTTCTGGTGTCCTTTGACAGATCTTTGGTCTTGGCCATAGTGGAGTTTGGAGTGTGACTGTTTGAGGTTGTGGACAGGTGTCTTTTATACTGATAACAAGTTCAAACAGGTGCCTTTAATACAGTTAACGAGTGGAGGACAGATGAGCCTCTTAAAGAAGAAGTGACAGGTCTGTGAGAGCCAGAAATCTTGCTTGTTTGTAAGTGACCAAATACTTATTTTCCACCATAATTTGCAAATAAATTCATTAAAAATCCTACAATGTGATTTTCTGGATTTTTTTTCTCATTTTGTCTGTCATAGTTGAAGTGTACCTATGATGAAAATTACAGGCCTCTCTCATCTTTTTAAGTGGGAGAACTTGCACAATTGGTGGCTGACTAAATACTTTTTTGCCCCACTGTATGTATTTATAGTCCATTTGTTTGTCAGGAGAACATGTGAATGTGATCAAATTTGGCTTATATGCAAACTTGGGCTGGCTAGGCTGCCTAGACCATTTAATTCCAAAATTATTAACTGGAATGAATCAATCAACATAATAGTGATGACATAGACTGTGTGTACATTTTTAATTAGGCCTACAGTTGCATAGGCCTGCACTATGCAAACATGCATAAAGCAAGCTCAGCCCTGTGAGTTATATTGTCCATTAGTTGTTGTCTTTGTGTCTGGGTAGAGGAAACCCCCCTGTTAGCCTAGTCTAAATATAAATCATATGAACAAGTATAAGGTAGCTGCAGTTTGACAGGGTTTTCATCCTCCCAAGGCCCAGGAGTTTTTTCCAGGAGTTTTTTTTTTAAACAATATGACCTGATTAGGAAAAACTGGTCCCATCATAGCCCTTATAAAACCTTTTCACAACAGATTAATCACTGTCATACCCTATAGAGTCTGGAGTTTTCCTGGTTAGGTTACCAGATAAGGAAAAACTCCTGACCCCAGGGGGAACAAATTGCCCCACCACTCTGGGCCTCATGATGCCACCACTCTGCTCGCAGTTGTTAGTTATCGTCAAGCATATGGATGATCAGGGCTTTATTCAGGAACATTTCTTGGGCTACTTTGATGTGTCAAGTGGATGAGATGTACAGTCTGTGTTTGACTTTGTGAATTCTGAGATGTCTTCAGTTTTCCTTCACGGAGAAACTTTGTTGCCCAAACCTATGGTGCCGTTGCTGTAATGGAATGTATATGCTATTTGTATTTCCAGCTAAGTCCCCTCCTGTTCCCTGATCAAGAAGTGATGACCACTCCACTCCACTACCATTGTCAACTCTCTCCTGACATGAACTGAAGAAACGTCTCATGTTCCCTCTCATCCACTGGCAAATTGAATGTTTCCTCTCCAAGCACTGTGAGTAGACCTGTCAAATTTCTATGTGGAGTCAATCACGTACACAAACACAATCACTATAATTGTCTATATTAGGTTCAAATAATAGTCTTTCACGATTTTTGAAACACGCTTTGTCGTCTCCGTTCCGTGCCTTTACAGTTGGTCTCCCATCCTCCTCCATTTTTCAAGTCACCAGCCTCCACTGACACACGCTCACAAACAGGGTTACCTTGATGGAGACGTCGCCAGGTGAGTGTTTAAGAGTAGCAGGAAAACACAGCAGGACCTCTTCATGGTTGGAAACCTTTTGATCTTACTCAATAAAATAAAAAGAAATGCTTTAAATATCTTTAATGCTGTGTGGATACACAACATGCACATACATGCGTGCACACACACACTATTGGATCTGTTATTTATTCAGCTCAGGCGACCCTGGTAGGATCACACTGGGGTCTCTTGCTCATGATTTTCCCATGCTATCCCCCCCGCTCGGTTATCTGGCTCTGAAGTCGACAAGTCGTCTCAAATGTCATAATCCCACTGTTTGCATGCGCGAGCATGTCCCTAGCCAAGCAAGAGCGGTCCGCTGCGTGCGAGAATCAATTGATTGTTCGCGAGTCAGTCACAAACCAATTTAGGATCAGATCTCTCTCCAGTAGAGTGTGCTGCTTTGATGCTTGGAAATGGCATGATTAAAGTGGCCATAGAGGTGTACTGTAACATGGGAAATTAAGGATTTGATTGAATGAGAGGCACTACTGATCTAACACATGGAAATGTGGAACACAACAAAGTTTGGACAAGGGAACTGAAACATTTTGCCTTATGCTGTTTATTCATGCACAATGTACAAATATTTTGTTCTATATCCTGGTCACACAGATGGTAATACAGTGTTGATAATAATTCCAAATCGCTGTTTATTCTCTTTTGGCCAGAGGTTTTGTGCTATTATCTGTAAATCCTGGTAAGCCACAAGGACAAGACTGAAAATGTAAAGGCGAGACTGTGCTGTTACTTCCTTCACTGTGTGGTAAAAACATGATGTGTTTATCCTTGAGAGCTGAATACGCTCTGCGCAGAATCTGTTATTATGCTTCTATACCTTTGCTTTGGGCACAAAAGACTGTTAGTCAGTACAGTCAATCAATACAGTGACCAATTCCTCCCAGCTTTCTCTAATTTCTCTCATTCTATGGCCGTTTAACTAATCACTTAATGGTACAGTAAATGTAAGCGACAGTATACAGGCCCGGAAGGGTAAGTAATTGCTTAGGGTCAAAGAAAAGCTATTATTTGAAAAATACAACAATATGCTTTGTGTTTCCTCTTGACAATAATTGGAAAGGTCATTGTTCATTCCTTTGGCTCTAGTTCGGTGTTTCGCGTATGGTGGATCAGCAAAGTGAACAGACATGATGAAATAGGCTAAGATGGGCTCTCAGTCATGCTTAAGTACAAACACATACAGTAAGGGGAAATCTTCCTATTTGTTTAGACTGTCACTTCCATCTTCCATACCTCTCAGAACCCTCCACAAGGAGATAATCTCAAGAGGTTTCCCGATTTAACAAGAAGTCAATTGGCATCTGTGTCGTTTTGAGCCGGAATGAAGAATAAATGCCTCTGCATGCATTAATATGCAAGTCATTGAATTTGATCCAGCATGGAACCCTTTGTATCCCCATACATCCTCGGGTGACTGAATTATGGAAATCAGAGCTCTGCAGTTTCCTCATGAAATCCTTTCTTACATGAGCCCAGAACATGTTAGCCTACGTATGCAACCAGCCCATGCACAGTCTGCAGGAAGTATAACCACAGACCTGATCAAGAATTAAACAGACCCCAGCTCCTACAATATTGATAGCCATTTGTCCATGAATCATTCATTAGATGTCTCCACTTCAACTTAGCACGTCTCGAGGAGGAATATTTGCCTCGCATTTGACTTGCTCAACTGCCACATTTTATTTGTCCTCAAATCTTTTACTTCTTTTTTTACCCCCAATTGTATCCCACTTCTTTCATTTCTTTCTCTTTCTCTGTTTTGTTACTGTGAGTGTTTGTGTTTAATTGCCGACACTGTGCTGCTTTGAGGGTTTCTTCTTCTTCGCCGTGCTAATTCCCGGCGAGGCAGTGTGTGGGTGGAGGTGTAAACGCGCACGTCAGTGGCGATGTGTGATGTTGCTAGGGTAGGGCTCGAAACACACGTGCACACACACACACACACACACACACACACATAAACACACACACACATATGCTGAGAGATAACACCAGCCGCAACCACAAACATGCAGCGCTTGACAAATAAAGCCCCTTCCAATCCTTTTTAATTGATAACACTGAATAGATGGGATGTTGATTACCATTTCTTCAGCCAATCATTCCAGTCACTGTTTTTTGAGTGTCTTGGTTGCTCGCCTTTGAAAAAACGGTATTTTATCTAAACCCCTTCCCATTCATCTTCAAACATAATTTTATAGCCTGATCCCTTACATATTCAGGAAAGTTACACAACCTTACACATACTGGTTGTGTCCCAAATGGCACCCTATTCCCTGTATAGTGCACCACGCTGTACAAATGAAGTGCTTTATAACACCAAAACTACTGGCAACTGAGCTGCCACCAACTTAAAGGAGACAATAATCCAATTTTGCTGGATTATTGAAACACATGGTCACATGGTTGTGAGGGAATTGGGAAAGAGTTAATGTGTACGGAAACATTCATCCTGAGGTATTTTGAAACATGACATTAGTAATTCCATAAGGTAAAATGGACAGTATTATGCTAAAAGAAAGAACACAATTTTTTCTAGGATAATGAGCAATGAGTACAAAAATTATTTTTCAAGACACGATTGAAGCTTCAAATGCTTTATATTTTATTAGCAAATTTTCACATGACAAAACAATGAAAGGTCTTGAACATGTTTTTATGGTTAAAGACAATTCAACAATCTGTAAGGTATTTACAGTGTCATATTCTTCAAAATCAGAAATGTGTCATATTCTTCAAAATCAGAAACGTGTCATTATATTTCACATTCATGGGAAAAAAAATACAGAAGTAGCACTCATACAAAACTTGTAAAAACTTCAGCCCAGGGCTCAATACCATCCACCAGTCATCCAATGTGCTAATTTCCTGACCTGAGTCTTTATATTCAGATGGTACATGGCATGGAAGGTTGTTCAGATTAATTGAATCATTGTACAGTTGTGTTAGATGATATGATTGACAGTGGACAGTTCAGTTGTGACCCTGGTTTTGATTGGCTTTTGTTAGGATTGGACAGCTGGTGGGTAACATAGTATGTATGTATGTACAGTACCAGTCAAAAGTTTGGACACACTACTCATTCTAGGGTTTTTCTTTATTTTTACTATTTTCTACATTGTAGGCTGTATCACAACCAGCCGTGATTGGGAGTCCCATAGGGCGGCGCACAATTGGCCCAGCGTCGTTAGGGTTTGGCCAGGATAGGCCGTCATCAGAATTTGTTCTTAATTAACTGACTTGCCTTGTTAAATAAATGTTAAATAAAATAAAATACAAAAGTTGATTTAACGTTGAATTAAAATTGACTACAGTCATCTTTTTTAAAATTCAGTCCATGTTAAGTCTACTTATCTCAAGTCTGAATCAGGCCCCGTGTGATCGCTGTAACAAGGGTGGTTCTGCACAACAGTTAACTCCTGAAGACTGGATTAGTGGACGAAGACAGTGTTTTGACAATAAGAGAACTGGGTTCACGTCCACCTTCTCACATGAATACCAGTGATGAAGGCTCACTTCATACATGTCACCTCTGATATAACTTAGATATCCCTAAACATTTTGATTCTAACATTATTTATAATCTCACAAAGTTGCCTGGCAACTGCAGCCTATAAATAGTACCACATTTTAACCTGGGATAAGTATTACATTCCCAGTGTTTTCTTTAAAATGTTGATAAATATATTTACTGATTATTCAATCAATATTTATGCTATAAACAATTAGCAATTTAGAAACATTTGATTATATGAAAGGCACAGTCACAATTATTTAGATTGAAGAACCACTTTGGACGGCTCAGAATACCATTCTTTTTTGAAATACGTTCAGTGTATTATAACGCTTACATTACATTATAACACCCTCCAAACACAAGGGCTGCGTTTCAAACTCACAAAAGACAAACACCCTCCTCCACGTACCCTCGCCTTATGCCCTTAGGTGAATCCCTGCGCCCATCTTTGTCGTCGGTCCAAGTGATTAGCGAAGCAAGGGAAGTCAGCCCTCGTTTTTGATTGAGTTTGCGAGTGTACAATTATGTTCACTCTGGGGCCTGAAACGCCCCATCATTTAATTCACGATGATTGTACATCTGCTAAGAAAAGTCTGCCAAAACTTAAATCCCAACATTAATATGGAGAATTCAACATACAAGCGGAATTAAAAATGAATGTAAATAAGTTAGAAATGGTGCTGCTAATGCACATGACGGCTCAAACACTTCATAAAAGTAATGATGTTTTTGTTTGGTTTGCTTTTAGATTTACCAGATATTGTTACGGCTGTGTATGGGAGGCAAAGTCGGGTGCAGGAGAGTGGAGTAAATTTAACAGGCGCACTTTTATTCCGGTCAAGAAATAGACACAAAATGACATCAAAGTGCCCAAAAGAAAACACGGAACATGTACAAAAGTATAGCGCGTGAACATCTCACATAACAATAAACAATTACACACAAAGACATGGAGGGGAACAGAGGACTAAATACATGCAGTGGGATTAGATAATGAAAACCAGGTGTGTATGGAAACAAGACAAAACAAATAGAAATATGAAAAATGGAGCGGCAATGGCTAGAAAGCCGGTGACGAGGATCGCCGAACACCGCCCGAACAAGGAGAGGAGCCGACTACGGTGGAAGTCGTGACAGATATGGTAGGATGGCTAACATTCGATGTCTGCAGATGCGTTGTCTTCTAGCCAAGATATGAAATGGAATCCTAATTGAATGTAGAGCATATAAGGCATACACAGCTACTGGTGGTTCCATGATGATCGGCAACACAACCGTGAGATGAAGGAGTGACACGTTTCCGGGCAAGAGAGGCCCATTTAAAATTGGTTCATTCTTCCCTCGCCCTACAAGTGTCAACTCGTCAGACGTCATGATCCGTCGTCAGTTGTGTCCACTTAACTTAAGGGCTGAGAGGAGAGGGTGTGTCTTTTAAGTGTTTGGAATGCAGCTCAGATCTTAGTTTAGGTGCAATACTTTTCATGGTTTTACTACGCAATGATGGAGTCTTTATATTTTAACTGTGTACTTATATACCCTATAGCCCTACACTTCTTTAAAATGAGTATGGAGTAGAAGTACAACAAAGTGTTGTACTTCCGGCGCCGACAGAGATGGCCGCCTCGCTTCACGTTCCTAGGAAACTATGCAGTTTTTTGTTTTTTTTACGTGTTATTTCTTACATTAGTACCCCAGGTCATCATAGGTTTCATTACATACAGTCGAGAAGAACTACTGAATATAAGATCAGCGTCAACTCACCATCAGTACAACCAAGAATATGTTTTTCGCGACGCGGATCCTGTGTTCTGCCTTTCAAACAGGACAACGGAATGGTTCCCATGCAGCGACCCAAAAAAACGACTCCGAAAAAGAGGGAAACGAGGCGGTCTTCTGGTCAGACTCCGGAGACGAGCACATCGTGCACCACTCCCTAGCATTCTTCTCGCCAATGTCCAGTCTCTTGACAACAAGGTTGATGAAATCCGAGCAAGGGTAGCATTCCAGAGGGACATCAGAGACTGTAACGTTCTTTGCTTCACGGAAACATGGCTCACTGGAGAGACGCTATCGGAGGCGATGCAGCCAGCGGGTTTCTCCACGCATCGCGCCGACAGAAACAAACATCTTTCTGGAAAGAAGAGGGGCGGGGGCGTATGCCTTATGGCTAACGAGACATGGTGTGATGAAAGAAACATACAGGAACTCAAATCCTTCTGTTCACCTGATTTAGAATTCCTCACAATCAAATGTAGACCGCATTATCTACCAAGAGAATTCTCTTCGATTATAATCACAGCCGTATATATCCCCCCCCAAGCAGACACATCGATGGCTCTGAACTAACTTTATTTGACTCTTTGCAAACTGGAATCCATTTATCTGGAGGCTGCATTCATTGTAGCTGGGGATTTTAACAAGGCTAATCTGAAAACAAGACTCCCTAAATTTAAATCAGCATATCGATTGCGCAACCAGGGGTGGAAAAACCTTGGATCATTGTTACTCTAACTTCCGCGACGCATATAAGGCCCTGCCCCGCCCTCCTTTTGGAAAAGCTGACCACGACTCCATTTTGTTGATCCCTGCCTACGGACAGAAACTAAAACAAGAGGCTCCCACGCTGAGGTCTGTCCAACGCTGGTCCACACTCAAGCTGACTCCACACTCCAAGACTGCTTCCATCACGTGGACTGGGAGATGTTTCGTATTGCGTCAGATAACAATATTGACGAATACGCTGATTCGGTGTGCGAGTTCATTAGAACGTGCGTTGAAGATGTCGTTCCCATAGCAACGATTAAAACATTCCCTAACCAGAAACCGTGGATTGATGGCAGCATTCGCGTGAAACTGAAAGCGCGAACCACTGCTTTTAATCAGGGCAAGGTGACTGGTAACATGACCGAATACAAACAGTGCAGCTATTCCCTCCGCAAGGCTATCAAACAAGCTAAGCGTCAGTACAGAGACAAAGTAGAATCTCAATTCAACAGCTCAGACACAAGAGGCATGTGGCAGGGTCTACAGTCAATCACGGACTACAAGACGAAATCCAGCCCAGTCACGGACCAGGATGTCTTGCTCCCAGGCAGACTAAATAACTTTTTTGCCCGCTTTGAGGACAATAGAGTGCCACTGACACGGCCTGCAACGAAAACATGCGGACTCTCCTTCACTGCAGCCGAGGTGAGTAAGACATTTAAACGTGTTAACCCTCGCAAGGCTGCAGGCCCAGACGGCATCCCCAGCCGCGCCCTCAGAGCATGCGCAGACCAGCTGGCCGGTGTGTTTACGGACATATTCAATCAATCCCTATACCAGTCTGCTGTTCCCACATGCTTCAAGAGGGCCACCATTGTTCCTGTTCCCAAGAAAGCTAAGGTAACTGAGCTAAACGACTACCGCCCCGTAGCACTCACTTCCGTTATCATGAAGTGCTTTGAGAGACTAGTCAAGGACCATATCACCTCCACCCTACCTGACACCCTAGACCCACTCCAATTTGCTTACCGTCCAAATAGGTCCACAGACGATGCAATCTCAACCACACTGCACACTGCCCTAACCCATCTGGACAAGAGGAATACCTATGTGAGAATGCTGTTCATCGACTACAGCTCAGCATTCAACACCATAGTACCCTCCAAGCTCGTCATCAAGCTCGAGACCCTGGGTCTCGACCCCGCCCTGTGCAACTGGGTACTGGACTTCCTGATGGGCCGCCCCAAGGTGGTGAGGGTAGGCAACAACATCTCCACCCCACTGATCCTCAACACTGGGGCCCCACAAGGGTGCATTCTGAGCCCTCTCCTGTACTCCCTGTTCACCCACGACTGCGTGGCCACGGACGCCTCCAACTCAATCATCAAGTTTGCGGACGACACAACAGTGGTAGGCTTGATTACCAACAACGACGAGACGGCCTACAGGGAGGAGGTGAGGGCCCTCGGAGTGTGGTGTCAGGAAAATAACCTCACACTCAACGTCAACAAAACTAAGGAGATGATCGTGGACTTCAGGAAACAGCAGAGGGAACACCCCCCTATCCACATCGATGGAACAGTAGTGGAGAGGGTAGCAAGTTTTAAGTTCCTCGGCATACACATCACAGACAAACTGAATTGGTCCACTCACACAGACAGCACCGTGAAGAAGGCGCAGCAGCGCCTCTTCAACCTCAGGAGGCTGAAGAAATTCGGCTTGTCACCAAAAGCACTCACGAACTTCTACAGATGCACAATTGAGAGCATCCTGGCGGGCTGTATCACTGCCTTGTACGGCAACTGCTCCGCCCACAACCGTAAGGCTCTCCAGAGGGTAGTGAGGTCTGCACAACGCATCACCGGGGGCAAACTACCTGCCCTCCAGGACACCTACACCACCCGATGTTACAGGAAGGCCATAAAGATCATCAAGGACATCAACCACCCGAGCCACTGCCTGTTCACCCCGCTATCATCCAGAAGGCGAGGTCAGTACAGGTGCATCAAAGCTGGAACCGAGAGACTGAAAAACAGCTTCTATCTCAAGGCCATCAGACTGTTAAACAGCCACCACTAACATTGAGTTGCTGCTGCCAACACACTGACACTGACACTGACTCAACTCCAGCCACTTTAATAATGGGAATTGATGGGAAATTATGTAAATATATCACTAGCCACTTTAAACAATGCTACCTTATATAATGTTACTTACCCTACATTATTAATCTCATATGCATACGTATATACTGTATTCTATATCATCGACTGCATCCTTATGTAATACATGTATCACTAGCCACTTTAACTATGCCACTTTGTTTACATACTCATCTCATATGTATATACTGTACTCAATACCATCTACTGTATCTTGCCTATGCTGCTCTATACCATCACTCATTCATATATCCTTATGTACATATTCTTTATCCCTTTACACTGTGTATAAGACAGTAGTTTTGGAATTGTTAGTTAGATTACTTGTTGGTTATTACTGCATTGTTGGAACTAGAAGCACAAGCATTTCGCTACACTCGCATTAACATCTGCTAACCATGTGTATGTGACAAATACAATTTGATTTGATTTGATGTGTTAGTACCACTACGCTGCTGTGCATTGATTATTGATTGCAATTACCATTACCATTAGTACCTATCTATTTCTCCTGCTACTGGTCACAAATACTCCTATTCACTTGTGCTGTGTATATTACCACTAGTATATTACCATAATATTAATATGTTCCTGCTACCAGTCACTTTTCAGCCCCGTTTAAATGCATATCCACCTATCACGCCTACACTTTTGCACAAACTCACTCACTCACTCACTCACTCACACGCTCACACAATCACTCACTCACACTCTTTCACTCACACATTCACACAATCACTCACACACACACTTATATACACTAATCCACCACTTAGGCTTCTGCCATACTGTTAACTATTGTTTGTATTATTTATCCTGCTACCAGTCACTTTCTCCTAATCCCCACCTACATGTACATATCTACCTCAAATATTTCAGTACGGCATCGATTACAGCCTCAGGTCTTCTTGGGTATGACACTACAAGCTTGGCACACCTATATTTGGGGAGTTTCTCCCATTCTTCTCTGCAGATCCTCTCAAGCTCTGTCAGGTTGGATGGGGAGCGTCACTGCTCAGCTATTTTCAGGTCTCTTCAGAGATATCAAATCAAAAATCAAATCAAATGTATTGGTCACATTCGATCGGGTTGAAGTTCGGGCTCTGGCTGGGCCACTCAAGGACATTCAAAGACTTGTCCCAAAGCCACTCCTGCTTTGTCTTGGCTGTGTTCTTATGGTCATTGTCCTGTTGGAAGGTGAACCTTTGCCTTAGTCTAAGATCCTGAGAGCTCTGGAGCAGGTTTTCATCAAGGATCTCTGTACTTTTCTCTGTTCATTTTTGCCTCGATCCTGACTAGTATCCCAGTCCCTGCCGGAGAAAACATTCCTATAGCATGATGCTGCCATCACCATGCTTCACCGTGGGGATGGTGCCAGGTATCCTCCAGTTCAAGTAGGTTTCATCAGACCAAGAAAGTCTTATTTTTTCATGGTCTAAGTGTCTTTAGGTGCCTTTTGGCAATCTCCAAGCGGGCTGTTTATCATCTATGCATCTATGCATAGTCACTTTAACTATGCGGCAGCGTAGAGCAGCAGGTGGTTAGAGCATTGGGTCAGTAACCGAGAGGTTGCTAGATCAAATTCTGTCTGGCCACTCTACCGTAAAGACCTGATTGGTGGAGTGATGTAGAGATGACTGTCCTTCTGGAAGGTTCTCCCATCTCCACAGAGGAGCTTTGGAGCTCTGTCAGAGTGACCATTGGGTTCTTGGTCACCTCCCTGACCAAGGCTGTTCTCCCCCGTTTGCACACGCCCAATTTTTCAGTTTTTGATTTGTTAAAAAAGTTTGAAATATCCAATAAATGTCGTTCCACTTCATGATTGTGTCCCACTTGTTGTTGATTCTTCACAAAAAAATACAGTTTTATATCTTTTTGTTTGAAGCCTGAAATGTGGCAAAAGGTCGCAAAGTTCAAGGGGGCCGAATACTTTCGCAAGGCACTGTAAAACAGGGAATTCTTACTCAGATTAAATGTCAGGAATTGTGAAAAACTGAGTTTAAATGTATTTGGCTAAGGTGTTACTTAACTTCTGACTTCAACTGTATATTTGATGACAGCTTTGCACAAAATTGGCATTCTCCCAACCAGCTTCACCTGGAATGCTTTTCCAACAATCTTGAAGGAGTTCCCACATATGCTGAGCACTTATTGGCTGCTTTTCCTTCACTCTGCGGTTCATCTCATCCCAAATCATCTAATTTGGGTAGAGGTCGGGTGATTGTGGAGGCCAGGCTCATTTTTCGGGGGACGCATGTCTCGACCTTCGCCTCCCGAGCCCATTGGGGAGTTGCAGCGATGAGACAAGATCAAAAACTAGTGCACTATAGGGGGCCTTTTGGGACTCAGCCAGTGATACACTTGAGACGGTTGAGGACAGAGTATGGGATCCCAGTGAGCTTCATGCTATCAACCCTCAACAAAAGCTCTCAGAATCACTCATGGAATGCCTAATTCAAACGGTGTGAAATTACATTGGAATCCTACTGAATCAGCGGGTGCTGAGCTACAGGTGCAGAGATCAAAACGAGTGTATCTGTCAGATGAACTCATTGTCAAGACTTTGGCTCTCCCACTCTGAACTCTGCCCAGAGGCTAAGAACAAACACCCATACTTCAATCATACTGTGATAGGGAAATATCCGCTGTGCTATGTGTTATAACTATGTTATAAATGTTGTAATAGAAACGTTTTTCTGTTCTTTAGTTCTCCCCCTATCTCGCACTCATTCGCCTTACCTTTCACTATAACTTGCTGTGTATTGATCTATATTTTTCTTAGTTTCTCTCTCTCTGTCTTTCTCTTGTAATATCCCCCTCTTCACTGTCAAGATGAGCAGCCTCCTAGCTGCCTCCAGGGGAAAATTGATGTTTCCCGACACGCTCTTTGAGCGTTCTGTCAGGGGAGACATGGACATCTAAAGGCATCTCGGATCAGAGGTCGGCCCCGCCCCACCCCACCTCTTACTTAAGGCATTTGTATCTTAGCACAGCAATCCTCCCAGACTGTCACTCTGTGATGCTTCTCTGTTGACATTACACTTCATTCACATCTTTTTGGCATTGGAAGGGAATGTACTCCAGCCATGACATCATGTGTATGTGTGTGTGAGCATAGTCTAAATTTAGAGTGCTAATTAATAGTGCTCTCAGTCCTCCACTGGTGGTTCCTGCAGGACAATTGGTTTGTTTCATCCAGGTTGCCCACCGCTCACCCCTAGCTCTTTCGATCCGTGCTGTAGACAGCCCTATATAAATATATGGTTTGGTCTGGATATTGGGACAGCTTTCACCTCCCACAACAAATGTATTATTTAGCAACAGTGTGAAGAGAATGCCACAGAGTCCATTGTAAATGTTCAGTTCTGTTCAGTTCATTTATTTGACCTTTTACAGGAATTTGTCTTGCATACAAGAGCATTGAGTTAAGAACATATGCCATTGTCTAGGTTGAACAACCAACTCAAAGGTATGAGTCTAATGTAGATACATTTTACTGTTATGGATGTCTCCCCATCCGCCACCCCAAGCTCAGTCATTAATTATTCATGTTAGCTCGTTAACGGTGCCCTTGATGAGAAAGGTGACCTTTTGCACCACCTGAAGACTTTTGGTGCCAACTCCAACATGGCAGGTTGCAATATCTCAGCTCATATTTCATATTTAGGTATCATCACACTCTGTGTGATAGCTGTATATAATTTAGTTTCAAAGTTCCTCTCCCTTTTCCTCTGAGCAGTGCAACTCCTCACTGCTTTAAACAAAGTTAAACAAAATTAATTTGAATTCCACGCTCAATAACAAAATGAAAGCTGTGGCGTGCCAAGGGTATTTGATTAGTGGTTGCCTAGCAACAGTGTATCGTGGCCATCTGTTGACTTGTCAGTCAGAAGAGGATACTGTATCGCCATCACGCCTGCATGTCGTTTAGTTAGCAGAAAACACACAGAATGGTAATAAATATATCTTTTACACTGGAACAAAAGTCTAAGGATTTGGTGATGATTTATTTTGTCTCAGCAAATCTCTGAAAACTGAATTCATGTTAGATCGATATCCATCAAATCAAAGTTTATTTGTCCCGTGCTCCGAATACAACAGGTGCCGACCTTACAGTGAAATGCTTACTTACAAGCCCTAACCAACAGTGCAATTTTTAAGGAAAAAACAATAGATAAGTAAAGTAACAATACATTTTTTTTAAACTGTAAAATGACAGTAGTGAGGCTATATACAGGGACAGAGTCAATGTGCAGGGCACCAGTTTGTCAGGCTTTTTGAGGTCATATGTATTGTTTTACCCTTATTTAACTAGGCAAGTTAGTTAAGAACAAATTCTTATTTACGATGACAGCCTAGGAGCACTGGGTTAACTGCAATGTTCAGGGGCAGAAAGACAGATTTTTACCTTGTCAGCTCGGGATTTGATCTAGCAACCTCTCGGTTACTGACCCAATGCTCTAACCACCTGCTGCTCTACGCTGCCGCATAGTTAAAGTGACTATGCATAGATGCATAGATGATAAACATTTGATTACCTGTTCAGGAGTCTTATTGCTTGGGGGTGAAAGCTGTTTAGAAGCCTTTTGGTCCTAGATTTGGCGCTACGGTACCGCTTGCCATGTGATAGCAGAGAGAACAGTCTATTACTGGGATGGCTGGGGTCTTTGACAATTTTTGGGGCCCTCCACTGACACCGCCTGGTGTAGAGGTCCTGGATGGCAGGCAGCTTAGCCCCAGTGCCTTAACGGTCGGAGGCCGAGCAGTTGCCGTACCAGGCAGTGATGCAACCAGTCAGGATGCTCTCGATGTTGCAGCTAAAGAACCTTTTGAGGATCTGAGGACACATGCCAAATCTTTTCAGTCTCCTGAGGGGGATTTGGTTTTGTCGTGCCCTCTTCACTACTGTCTTGGTGTGTTTGGACCATTCTAGTTTGTTGGTGATGTGGACACCAATGAACTTGAAGCTCTCAACCTGCTCCACTACAGCCGCGTTGATGAGAATGAGGGCGTGGTCCTCCTTTTCCTGTAGTCCACAATCATCTCCTTTGTCTTGATTACGTTCAGAGACCCGTCCAGGTCTCTGACCTCCTCCATGAGGCTGTCTCGTCATTGTTGGTGATCAGGCCTACCACTGTTGTGTCGTCTGCACACCTAATGATGGTGTTGGAGTCGTGCCTGATCAAGCAGTCGTGGTTGAACAGGGAGTACAGGAGGGGACTGAGCACGCACCCCTGTGGGGCTCCAGTGTTGAGGATCAGCATGGCAGATGTGTTGCTACAGTACCTACCCTCACCACCTTGCCCGTCAGGATGTTCAGGATCCAGTTGCAGAGGGAGGTGTTTAGTCCCAGGATCCTTAGCTTAGTGATTAGCTTTGAGGGAACTATGGTGTTGAACGCTCAGCTGTAGTCAGTGAATAGCATTCTCACATAGGTGTTCCTTTTGTCCAGGTGGAACAGGGCAGTGTGGAGTGCAGTAGAGATTGCATAATCTGTGGATCTGTTTGAGCAGTATGCACATTGCGATGGGTTTAGTGTTTCTAGGATAATGGTGTTTGAATTGATTCATTACCAGCTTTTCAAAGCACTTCATGACTACAGACTTGATTGCTACAGGTCTGTAGTCATTTAGGCAGGTTACTTTAGTGCTCTTGGCCACAGGGACTATGGTGGTCTGCTTGAAGCATGTTGGTATTACAGGCTCATTCAGGGACATGTTGAAAATGTCAGTGAAGATACCTGCCAGTTGGTCAGCACATGCCCGGAGAACACGTTCTGGTAATCCATCTGGCCCAGCGGCCTTGTGAATGTTGACCTGTTTAAAGGTCTTACTCACGTCGGCTACGGAGAGTGTGATCACACAGTCATCCTGAACAGCTGATACTCTCATGCATGCTTCAGTGTTGCTTACCTCAAAGTGAGCATAGAAGTGATTTAGCTCGTCTGGTAGGCTTGTGTCACTGGGCAGCTGGCGGCTGTGCCTCCCTTTGTAGTCTGTAATAGTTTGCAGGCACTGCCACATCCGACGAGCGTCGGAGCCGGTGTAGTACGATTCTTGTATTGGCATTTTGCCTGTTTGATGGTTTGTCAGAGGGCATAGCAGGATTTCTTGTAAGCTTCTGGGTTAGAGTTCCACACCTTGAAAGCAGCAGCTCTAACCTTTAGCTCAGTGTGAATGTTGCCTGTAATCCATGGCTTCTGGTTGGGGTATGTACGTACAGTCACTGTGGGGACCACGTCCTTGATGCACTTATTGATAAAGCCAGTGACTGATATGGTGTAGTCCACAATGCCATCAGAAGAATCACAGAACATATTCCAGTCTGTGCTAGCAAAACAGTCCTGTAGTTTAGCATCTGCTTCATCTGACCACTTTTTTATAGACCGAGTCACTGGTGCTTCCTGCATCCACACACTGAGCAGACACACATACTGTTTCTTACGAACTTCATTCGTTAGGAGAGCTTTAGCCTCTGTCATAGGCTTTTACCTCACCTTCGTGAGCGAAGCCTAGGAGCTGAGGACAGCTTTGACTGTGAAAAGTTACACATAATAAATCTGTTTTAAACACAGTTCATGGAGGCATCCCGAGTGGCTCAGGGGTCTAAGAAACTGGTTCGCAGTGCTTGCTGTGCCACTAGAGATTCTGGGTTTGAGTCCAGGCTCTATCACAGCCGGCCGCGACCAGGAGACCCATGGGGCAGAGCATAACTGGCCCAGCATCGTCCGGTTTAGGGGAGGGTTTGGCCAGGGTTTGTTTTTGTCCCATCACACACTAGCGACTCCTGTGGTTGGCCAGGCGCAGTGCATGCTGACATGGTCGGCAGGTGTACAGTGTTTCCTCCGATATATTGGTGCGACTGGCATCCAGGTTAAGGGGACATTGTGTCAAGAAGCTGTGCGACTTGGTTCGGTTGTGTTTTGGAGGATTCACAGCTCTCGACCTTCGCCTCTCCGGAGTCCGTATGGGAGTTGCAGCGACGAGACAATTGGAAACCACGAAATTGGGGAGAAAAAGGGTTAAAAAAATATATATATAAAAAGATGCAATTCATGACCAAAGGCATGTGGACACCTGCTTGTCGAACATCTCATTCCAAAATTCTGGGGATTAATATGTAGATCCCCCTGTTTTCTGCTATAACAGTCTCCACTCCTCTGTGAAGGCTTTCCACTTGATATTGGAACATTGCTATAGGGACTTGATTCCATTCAGCCACAAGAGCATTAGTGAGGTCGGGCACTGATGTTGGGCAGTTGGCGTTCCAGTTCATCCCAAAGGTGTTCAATGGGGTTGAGGTCAGGGCTCTGTACAGTCCAATCAAGTTCTTCCACACTGATCTCGACAAATCATTTCTGTATGGACCTCACTTTTTGCACGGTGGCATTGTAGAATGTCATTGTATGCTGTAGTGTTAAGAATTCCCTTCACTGGAACAAAGGGGCCAAACCCGAACCAAGAAAAACAGCCCCAGACCATTATTCCTCCTCCACCAAACTTTACAGTTAGCACTATGCATTGGGGCAGGTAGCGTTCTTCTGGGATCCGCCAAACTCAAATGGGTATGTCAGACTAGTGAAGCGGGATTTATAACTCCAGAGAACGCGTTTCCACTGCTCCAGAGTTCAATGGCGGCGAGCTTTACAACAGTCCAGCCGACGTTTGGCATTGTGCATGGTGATCTTAGTCTTGTGTGCGGATGCTCGGCCATGGAAACCCATTTCATCAAGCTCCCGACGAACAGTTCTTGACCTGACGTTGCTTCCAGAGGCAGTTTGGAGCAGTTCTTGTGTTGATGTTTGGAACTCGGTAGTGAGTGTTGCAACCGAGGACAGGCGATTTTTACGTGCTTCGGCACTTGGCTGTCCCGTTCTCTGAGCTTGTGTGACCTACCACATTGAGGCTGAGCCGTTGTTGCTCCTAGACGTTTCCACTTCACAATAACAGCACTTACAGGTGACCGGGGCAGCTCTAGCAGGGCAGAAATTTGACAAACTGACTTGTTGGAAAGGTGGCATCCTATGACGGTGCCATGTTGAAAAGCACTGAGCTCTTCAGTAAGGCCAAACTACTGCCAATGTTGTCTATGGAGATTCAATGGATGTGTACTCGATTTTATACACCTGTCAGCAACAGGTGTGGCTGAAATAGCCGAATCCACTCATTTGAAGTGGTGTCCACATACTTCTGTATGTAATAATTGAAATCCATCCATACACAGCCGCGTCTCCATACAATTTTTAAAAAGTAGCCTAGTAGTTAGAGAGTTGGACTAGTAACCGAAAGGTTGCAAGATCAAATCCCCGAACTGACAGGGTAAAAATCTGTAGTTCTACCCCTAAACAAGGCAGTTAACCCACTGTTCCTAGGCCATCATTGAAAATAAGAATTTGTTCTTAACTGACTTGCCAGGTTAAGTAAAGGTAAAAAACAATATTTAGCTATCTTTTTTTGTTAGGAGCTAACTTGACTCTGAAATGTTTCACACAATGAACCTGGTTGAATCTTGGTCTCACCAGCTCTTCAGCTATGTCTGCCTGAGTGACACAGGTAGTGTGCTGCTTAGGGTCTCTCATTGGGAATCCATCTATCTTATCCTCTGATGACATGACTCAGTACAGTGATAGAGAGTGGCTGACAGAGATGTACTTTATCATTATTGGATCCCTTTCACTCTTCGAGGTGATAGAGACTAGCTATAACAACGTCTGTTTCTGATCTCAGTGTACACACGTCAGCATCTGTTCCATCAGCGATGGCTTATTGGCTGAACAGAATACAAGCACTCATTAAATTCACCTTAACTGCACTGTATCGACAACATATCTGTAAATCTGGTAACCCGAAAGAGTGCTGCCTGCACTTTATCAATGACATATCTGGCAACCCCAAAGAGCCCTTTCATCATCAGAAGAAAGGGTGTAAATTACCACTCAAGCCTGCAGCCAATTTGTTCAGTTTACTGTGAGGGGAGTACTCTTTTTGCAAATGCTCAACTTTTCTCACGCTAAGAGAATCACAGAGAATCCCTCAGTGCTGAAACGATCTGGTTTCTAAGTCGGTAACTGAAGAGGCGGCTCATGGATGTGGGAGGTGAAATATGAGTTTATCGGAGTTTCATTTAATCTATTTTTAGAACATACCGGAAATACCTCCCACTGACTACACCATGGTTTTATTCTCTTCTTATTACTATTACTTACCTTCAAGAAGATTAGCTAGGCTTCTTTATATATTTTTCAAATGCCTTTTGCTCAAGTGATTCTAACATTTTGACATGACCGTTCCACATTAAATGATCATTGACATGATATCAAACCTCTAAATGCGTCTCGTACGGATTATTATGGGTGCTTAATTGATCAATGTGTCTCGTATTGATTATTACGGGTGTTTCATTGAGGATAATAAAGGAACGGAGGGTCGATGTCACGGAAGATACGCGTGTGGTGCATACGTCTTTAGGCTGTGACAGAGTGACGGCTATAAATTACAGTTTCATTGCTAGAGAGGATAGAGAGATGCATGTTGTCGATGAGGGTCACTGGTCTCTCTGTGGGATCACCAGGCAGAGCCATGTAGATAGCGTTCTCCAAGGAATCCTCTGAGCAGGCACATTTAATCACATCCCTTTACTAGACCCCCCACATCCTCCCTGACAGCTGCCCACAGACACACACCCACCCTGGGGACCATCTCTTCCTTTTCCCCCTGGTCCTCCAAGGTCCACTCAGTCTCTACTGGAAGCGTCTTCTAAATGAAAAAAGACAACACATTGATTTGAAATCTCTTCTCATTCGCAGACCCCCAATGAAGTGTCATGGACAGACCATTGGCTAACACTGGCCATTGACTACAATGGATCCTATCCTTACATCCTCTTTTTGTCTCCTCCAAGCCTGTGTAGGATAGGGTTTACCAATTTGGTCATTTAGCCTCGTTAATGGCTGTTCATTAAAATTCAATTGCTGAGGTGTTTTGATCTGTTTTGTTTTCCAGATCGAACAAGCACAATTAAAATGTAGTCAGTGAATCAATAGACATTATCTCTATGGACCTCTGAAGGGTTCTCGCCAAAAATACTAATTAGTGTCAGATTTCCATTGTATATTTATTTAGCTTTTTCCCCCTCGCCCAGACGAGCTCGGTGATCTCTAACGAGGCTTGTCTGGGCCTGGCGGAGGAGAGGAGGGGAGGGGAGGGGGGGGGGGGGGAGGGGAGGGGGGGAGGGGAGGGGAGGGGAGGAGGTGCAGGTGGCAGCTCTCTAATTACCTCCCGGTGGATGACTACATTTCCCATGATTCCTGGTCCTCTGACAGTGGTAAATTACAATCTTAATAAATCATTTCCTCATCAAGATTATCCATTGGGGAGGAAGAATCTGTTAACTGCGAATTCTTATAAAAGTTAACTGTGGCCTACGCAGATTTGTACATTACTCTCTGACATGTTTACACCCAGTAGTTGTCAATCAAAAGATAATGGTTGATATAACTGTAACCATAGAACATATATGTGTTCTATTTGTTATTGACTGTAATAACATAATTGATTATTGCAATAATAAGGCTGATCCCTGATTTAATCCAAAAATAATACAACTACTATAAAGCTACAAATTGTTGTATAAATGTGATACATTGATAAACAGAACATCTCCCACGTGTTGATGGTCTTTGTTTTGGATGTACCAGATTTGCACGATCCGATAGGGTTCATCGTCTATTGGTTGTGAATGGACTTGGGCCTAAACCTTGTTAGGCCACAGCAGTGTCTCAATGGTGTACTATGGAGCAAGCCGGGCCGTAGATATAGAGCTGCATCATCATCTCTGTAGTAGATGTTCTCTACTTTCTCACTGTGTCTGTGTGTATCCATTGCCTCACTCCAGCAGCATCTCTCACTCCCCTTCAGTCCCAAAATGTATATGTGTATATAAAAAACAATGTATTATTGTGTAGCTACTTTGTACAAAAGTACCATGAATGTAAAATGTGTTTATAATGTACATGTAACAAAAACACTGTAAAAAAAAACTACAACTATTGGAGGGCCAATAAAAAAATTCATGAAATACAAACAAAACCACTTTTTGCCCTCAAAACAGCCTCAATTAGTTGTGTGTCGAAAGCATTCCACAGGGATGCTGCCCTATGTTGACTCCAATGCTTCCCACAGTTGTGTCAAGTTGGCTGGATGTCCTTTGGGTGGTGGACCATTCTTGATATACACAGGAAACTTGTTAAGCGTGAAAAACCTAGAAGCTTTGCAGTTCTTGACACACTCAAGCTGGCACATATTACCATACCCTGTTCAAAGGCACTTAAATATTTTGCCTTGCCCATTAACACTGAATGGCACACATACACAATCCATGTCTCAATTGTCTTCATCTACACTGATTGAAGTGGTTTTAAAAGGTGACACCAATAAGGAATCATAACTTTCACCTGGATTTAGCTGGTCAGTGTTTTGTACACTCATATATATATATATATACAGTTGAAGTCGGAAGTTTACATACATTTAGGTTGGAGTCATTAAAACTCGTTTTTCAACCACTCCACAAATTTCTTGTAAACAAACCATAGTTTTGGCAAGTTGGTTAGGACATCTACTTTATGCTTGACACAAGTAATTTTTCCAACAATTGTTACCAGACAGAATATTTCACTTATAATTCACTGTATCACAATTCCAGTGGGTCGGAAGTTTACATATACTAAGTTGACTGTGCCTTTAAACAGCTTGGAAAATTTCAGAAAAGGATGTCATGGCTTTAGAAGCTTCTGATAGGCTAATTGACGTCATTTGAGTCAATTGGAAGTGTACATGTGTATGTATTTCAGGGCCAACCTTCAAACTCAGTGCCTCTTTGCTTGACATCATGGGAAAATCAAAAGAAATCAGCCAAGACCTCAGAAAAACAATTGTAGACTTCCACAAGTCTGGTTCATCCTTGGGAGCAATTTCCAAATACCTGATGGGACCACGTTCCTCTGTATAAACAATAATACGCAAGTATAAACACCATGGGACCACGCAGCCGTCATACCGCTAAGGAAGGAGGCGCGTTCTGTCTCCTAGAGATGAACGTACTTTGGTGCAAAAAGTGCAAATCTATCCCAGAACAACAGCAAAGGATCTTGTGAAGATGCTGGAGGAGACAGGTACAAAAGTATCTTTATCCACAGTAAAACTAGTCCTATATGTATTTATTTATCCGTTATTTAACCAGGTAAGTTGACTGAGAAATCATTCTCATTTGCAGCAACGACCTGGGGAATAGTTACAGGGGAGAGGAGGGGGATGAATGAGCCAATTGTAAGGAAGAAGCCACTGCTCCAAAACCGCCATAAAAAAAGCCAGACTACGGTTTGCAACTGCACATGGGGACAAAGATCGTACTTTTTGGAGAAATGTCCTCTGGTCTGATGAAACTGTTTGGCCATAATGACTACCGTTATGTTTGGAGGAAAAAGGGGGAGGCTTGCAAGCCGAATTAATACAGCATCATGTTGGCAGCATCATGTTGTGGGGGTGCTTTCTGCAGGAGGGACTGGTGCACTTCACAAAATAGATGGCATCATGAGGATGGAAAATTATGTGGATATATTGAAGCAACATCTCAAGACATCAGTCAGGAAGTTAAAGCTTGGTCACAAATGGGTCTACCAAATGGACAATGACCCCACGCATACTTCCAAAGTTGTGGCAAAATGACTTAAGGACAACAAAGTCTAGTTATTAGAGTGGCCATTATAAGCCCTGACCTCAATTCTATAGAACATTTGTGGGCTGAACTGAAAAAGTGTGTGCGAGCAAGGAGGCCTACCAACCAGGAGGAATGGGTCAAAATTCATCCAACTTATTGTGGGAAGCTTGTGGAAGGCTACCTGAAACATTTGACCCAAGTTAAACAATTTAAAGGCAATACTACCAAATACTAATTGAGTGTATGTAAAACTCTGACCCACTGGGAATGTGATGAAATAAATAATTCTCTTTACTATTATTCTGACATTTCTCATTCTTAAAATAAAGTGGTGATCCTAACTGACCTAAGACAGGATTTTTAAAATTTGGATTAAATGTCAGGAATTGTGAAAAACTGAGTTTAAATGTATTTGGCTAAGGTGTGTGTAAACTTAAAACTTCAACTGTATCTATAAACAGGGATGTTGTGTAGAAGCTGTTGGGTGGCACAGGGGGATCTTCAGTGGAGGTGATTTGTGTGGAGGGAGAGGGGTCCCATCTGTTCGTTGCCTCCCTAGGGGGAGGGGGGGGCATTGGGCTAGCTCGCCCCCGTGCCTCCCATCCCCCCACCACGCCCCTCCCTTCCACCCAAGGAGAGGATAATGAGGAGAGGGAGAAAGGTCGAGAGCGGATCCCTGGGGGTACGTGTGTCTGTGCTCCTGTCTCGCCCCTCTTCCCCATCAGATTGACAACAGGGCCTCAGCTGGCCTTGTGATCAAAGGAACCCCCAAGGCCGACCCTCATTGGACAGGCCCAATATGGACTCATGTCCCATTGGTTGTGCTTGTGCAATGGCCATAGGCATTATTCTGTTCATTCTGTTGATTGCTTTTCATGGTCATTGTTGATATATAACACACTGAACAAAACTATAAATTCCGCATATGAAGTATTGGTCCCATATTTTATGAGATTAAATGACTATCTGTGACCAGCAGATACATATCTGTATTCCCAGTCATGTGAAATCCAATCACATCAGATTGTTTTCAGAGCTGATCTGATTGGTCAAAAGACCAATTAGTGTAAAAAAAGATCAGAAATGGGCTGCCTGTGTGAACACAGAGATGGTATCTGCATGCAGAGGTATACCTGAATCTCCTGTCTTTGCTGCTCTGCTTTTTTCTCAGAGACTCTGGAGTCCCAAAGCAAATTTGCTCCTGCAGCTTTTAACCTTCATTTATCAATAGTTGATAGTTGCAGCGTGGATTACGATGTGATACACAAAGGTAAACCATTTACAAAGAGTGCACACCCATTACAACTCAAAGACCAGTGCTCCTGTTCAGGTTGATGCTCGACTACCTTCTTTTCTTTTCTATGAAAAGTATTATTGGTCTACCCCAGAGGCTGGCCAAACATGATGATATATTATATAGAATTTGTTTTTATTCGATTTGCCATCGTGCATTTCATACAATAATGCATTGATGCCTTTCCCTTTCATCCATTCTGATATTTTTATAACAAATGGATCCTTATGAATCTCTGACAGATGATGCAACTCATTTTGAGTCATGTTTCGACCCCACTGAGTCAGGCAGGATGAATCAGATACATGATGTCAAATTTACTTTGAGAGTTGGGCTTTAAATGAGATCATCTTTACTGTGTAATAGAGAATCAATCAATGGCGTCTCTCCCGCGAGAATGGCCTGGTCTGGAAGGAGTGGGCGTCAGAGTAAACATCGCCTGACATCACCTGACAACGCAGGGAGGGGTCATGACAAAGAGCCACACGGTTTGTGTTCTAATGCCCCCACAGGATGATGCGTTTCAGTTACCTCCTACCTCCTCTCTCAGTCACACATCGTGTGGAAGTCTGACAAAGGTGTCATTTTAAAGGCAAAACAGATCCTGGATCAGCACTCCTACCCTGAGACGATTAATACATACAGCCCCAAGATCCTAATTTGATTTGAAACATCAACGCCTGGACGCTTATTTGTTACAGCATGTTACTTATGTTGCAATTATCTCAGAACCTTGTTATAACCCTCCTCATCTTGTATTGCATAACTGTGTTGGATGTATAGTTTTCAGCTGGGTTGAGGTTTGACACCATGACCACTAGGCTAGCTAGAGCCGCGACAGCTTCACAGCTCGACTGCATGAGCAGATGTTCCCCCCTTACAGTCCCCCCCGATGACTGACAGCTCTGGCATCACACTCTCTGCTGGTCAGAAAACACACACACACGCATGTGTACACATGCACATGCACATGCACATGCACACACACAGACCCATACACGTAGATGTATGCCCATGCTCACACAGACACACGCGTGCACGCATGCGCCACACACGTGCACACACAGACGAACACATTCACCACACACACACACACACACAGAAAGTTCACACCATGTGCCCTTATGGGGTGGCGGACAGACAAAAAGACAGAGTTCCCTCCACCGTCTGTAAATGAGTCTCCTCGACCCCGCCTGCTGAACACACTCTGCTGAGATTTACACGTGTGAATGAATAATGAGTTTCCTCCTGGTGCCATGGCTCTCTCTCTCACACCTCTCTCTCGCCGCCTGTGTCCCAAATGGAACCCTATTCTCTACATAGTTCACATCTATTGACCAGGGTCCATGGGGTTCTGGTCAAAAGTAGTACACTGTGCATGGAATAGGGTGGCATATGGGACGTGTCCTTACTCTGTCACCCTCTCTAACCCTTTCTCTCCCCTTTGTGGTACACTCACTCAGCATTTATCCTATTTTCTAGCTCTGTGGGTAAAATTATGACCATCCCATCTCTCTCTCCATATCTCTCTGTCTCTTTCTGTCTCTCTCTGTCTCTCTCTGTCTCTGTCTCTCTCTGTCTCTCTCTCTCAATTCAATTAAATCCAAGGGGCTTTATTGTCATGCGAAACATATCTTAACATTGCCAAAGCAAGTGAAGTAGATAATATACAAAAGTGAAATAAACAATCAAAATGAACAGTAAACATTACACTCACAGAAGTTCCAAAATAATAAAGACATTTCAAATGTCATACTATGTCTACATACAGTGTTGTAACAATATGCAAATAGTTAAAGTAAAAAGGGAAAATAAATAAGCATAAATATGAGTTGTATTTACAATGGTGTTTGTTCTTCACTGGTTGACCTTTTCTTGTGGCAACAGGTCACACATATTGCTGCTGTGATGGCACACTGTGGTATTTTCACCCAGTAGATATGGGAGTTTATCAAAATCTGGATTGTTTTTCGAATTCTTTGTGGATCTGTGTAATCTGGAGGGAAATATTTGTCTCTAATATGGTCATACATTGGGCAGGAGGTTAGGAAGTGCAGCTCAGTTTCCACATCATTTTGTGGACAGTGTGCACATAGCCTGTCTTCTCTTGAGAGCCAGGAACATAAAATTGGCATAGAATGCCCTTCTTGCTTTGTCTCTCAGATCGTTCACAGCTTTGTGGAAGTTACCTGTGGCGCTGATGTTTTGGACAAGGTATGTATAGGTTTTTGTGTACTCTAGGGCAACAGTGTCTAGATGGAATTTGTATTTGTGGTCCTGGCGACTGGACCTTTTTTGGAACACCATTATTTTGGTCTTACTGAGATTTACTGTCAGGGCCCAAGTCTGGCGGAATCTGTGCAGAAGATCTAGGTGCTGTTGTAAGCCCTCCTTGGTTGGTGTTAGAAGAAGAAGATCATCAGTAGACATTTGACTTCAGATTTTAGTAGGGTGAGGCCGAGTGCTGTAGAAATTTCTAGTGCCCTCGGCAATTCGTTGATATATGTTTTGAAGAAGGTGGGGCTTAAGCTGCATCCCTGTCTCACCCCACAGCCCTGTGGGAAGAAATGTGTGTTTTTTTGCCTATTTTAACCACAAACCTGTTGTTTGTGTACTTGGATTTATAATGTTGTATGTTTTTCCCCTAACACCACTTTCCATTAATTTGTATAGCAGACCCTCATGCCAAATTGAAGGAGGATTTTTTAAATCAACAAAGCATGAGAAGACTTTGCCTTTGTTTTGTTTTGTTTGTTTGTCAATCATGGTGTGCAGCGTGAATATGTGGTCTGTCTTATGATAATTTGGTAAATAGCCAATTTGACATTTGCTCAGTACATTGTTTTCACTGAGGAAATGTACGAGTCTGCTGTTAATGATAATGCAGAGGATTTTTCCAAGGTTGCTGTTGACGCATATCCCACGGTATGGGTCAAATTTGTTTCCTCTTTTGTGGATTGGGGTGATCCGTCCTTGGTTCCAAATATTGGGGAAGATGCCAGAGCTAAGGATGATGTCAAAGAGTTTTAGTATAGCCAATTGGAATTTGTTGTCTGTATAGGGTTAGGGTTAGATAATTTAATTGAGGATACCATCAACACCACAGGCTTTTTTGGGGTTGGAAGGTTTGTATTTTGTCCTGTAGTTCATTCAAGGTAATTGGAGAATCCAGTGGGTTCTGGTAGTCTTTAATAGTTGATTCTAAGATTTGTATTTGATCATGTATATGTTTTTGTTTTTTATTCTTTGTTAGAGAAGTGGTTTACCCATACATCTCCATTTTGGAAGGATAATTCTTTGTATTGTTGTTTATTTAGTGTTTTCCAATTTTCCCAGAAGTGGTTAGAGTCTATGGATTCTTCAATTACATTGAGCTGTTTTTCTGACATGCTGTTCCTTCTTTTTCCGTAGTGTATTTCTGTATTGCTTTAGTGATTCACCATAGTGAAGGCGTAGACTCAGGTTTTCAGGGTCTCTATGTTTTTGTTTGGACAGGATTTTCAATTTCTTATTTTTTTTTATTTGTCATTGTTGTTCATTTTCTTTGGTTTTCTATTTGAGATGATAGGGAAGCTGAGAGGTCAAATATACTATGAAAATGTTCTACTGTGAAGTTTACATCTTCACTCTTACAGTGGAACGTTTTGTCCAGGAAGTTGTCTAAAAGGGATTGAACTTGTTGTTGCCTAATTGTTTTTTGGTAGGTTTCCTTCCATCTATAGCATTTCTTAATATTACTCAGTACCTGTGCCTTTGATGCCTCATGATTGAGTATTGCTCTGTTCTAGTCGACTGTGATTTTGCTGTGGTCTGATAGGGGTGTCAGTGGGCTGACTGTGAACGCTCTGAGAGACCCTGTGTTGAGGTCAGTGATAAAATAGTCTATAGTACTACTGCACAAGAGATGAGCTATAGGTGTACCTACCATAGGAGTCCCCTCGAAGCCTACCATTGACTATGTAGATAACCAGCATGCGACAGAGCTGCAGAGAGTTGAGACCTGTTTTTGTTGGTTATGTTGTCATAGTTGTGCCTAGGGGGGCATATGGGGGAGGGAATGCTGTCACCTCCAGGCAGGTGTTTGTCCCCCTGTGTGCTGAGGGTGTCAGGTTCTTGTCCAGTTCTGGCATTTAGGTTGCCACAGACTAGTACATATCCCTGGGCCTGGAAATGATTGATTTCCCCCTCCAGGATGGAGAATCTGTCTTCATTAAAGTATTGGGTTAAGATCATTTCTTTTTGAATTTCTAGCCAAATGTAAAATTGTCCTGTTTTGATGAATTTAATGGAGTGAGTTAGGTCTGCTCTCTCTCTCTCTCTCTATCTTTACTCTATCATCCTTTCTCTTTCCTGTTTTGCCAGTGGTTTTAGTCATTGACATGTACAAGAGAATTCAAATATCCTGCCTTATCTTGTCTCTCTATCAGTCCGCCACCTAACACTGTTCTCAGAACAGTACCATGTGAACACATTGAAATTAGAGCAGTGGGTCATCATGCCTCTACTGGGTCTGGGGTCAGATCATTATATTATATTATCATATCATAGTATATAATATTATTATCATTATATCTCTCTGTTTCTCTCTCTCTGTTTTTCGACCTCTCTTTCTGTCTCTCTGACTCTCTCTCTCTCTCTCTCTCTCTCTCTCTTTCTCTTTCTCTTTCTCTCTCTCTCTCTCTCTCTCTCTCTCTCTCTCTCTCTCTCTCTCTCTCTCTCTCTCTCTCCCCTCGTTCATGCACACACACACACACATTATGCCCATGCAGAGGCAGGGGAGCGGGCCATACCTACCCTCAGAGGTCATTCTGGGCCAGACAGTGGGAGGAGGTTTTCAGTCACTCCCGTCCCCCCCTAGTGGATTCTGAACACAACACCCTGTGGTTCCTCTACGCTTTAATCAGAGCCCCAGTGCAGAGTTCTCCTACAGACCTGCATCCTCTCACTTGGTGGGGGAGGAAAGGGGATACCTACCTAGTCAGTTGCACAGCTGAATGCATTCAACCAAAATCCTTTTCCCTAAATACACCACTTCGTACAAACACTCAAATCAAATTGTTATTATTTAATTTTTGTGGGGCATTTAACAGACACTCTTATCCAGAGCGGATTACAGTGGTGATTGCATTCATTTTCAGACTTTTTTCCTTACTGGTCCTCCATGAGAATCAAACCCACAAGCCTGGAGTTGCAAGTGAGCCATACGGGACTGTATATTCTTGAGTATGGGCATGGAAAGACTTAAGAGTTCCAATTCAAATTGACCCTCATCTCAACCTTTTATACAGAGATGGTTACTCATATCTTAAGATACCGCTTGAGATATGGCAAACAGACATTCACTTCAAATAAACCTTGAAAATAGGATGCTGTGTGGTTGCTTGGGCTGTTCTACCATCAAGTACATTGAACATTTCAAACTGACCATAATTTCATTCTTTCACACGAAGACTGTTACTAGGTCTCAGAAAGTGCATCAAGACACAATTGTGAAATAGGATATATGTTAATTTTAGACTCTGTGCTGACATGTCCATTCATTCTCCGGCTCAGCCCGCTCAGATAGCCAACTAAGTTGATAATGGCTGACCCTGGCCGTGACCCCACTCTCTGAGGGTGTCTCGGGAAGTTGGTACATGCAAAAAACACATTTCCAATTCCACCCCAAAAAGTCATTTTCCTCTCACTTTCTCACTCGTCATGTGGCATCCTACCTGTGTTTGAACCATAGAAATAGAATTAATAGAATAGTTCTGTGGGTTGAACTCATCGGCTTTCTGTCCAGGAAGGCAAGACAAGGAGGAGGAATACATGCTTCAAATCCATGCTGTGGTCACCAGCGTAAAAGGATCTGATGGAGATTCAATACAAAAAGTCTGCGAGAGGCTATTCAGCACAATTGAAGCAGGCAGCGACGCTGTCCATCTCAGAAATCTTAGAAAGACAGCAACCATCTCACTTCAACTAAAGGAAAACAAACATCTCCATTGTTCCATTGCATCTGTGTTTTGTCTGTGCATTCTGCTCTAACATCCTCTTGATACTAGAGTGCCAAAGCCCTGTATTCATTCATTTTTCGGGGGTCACGTTTTAGTGAGCGCATGTCCTCATAATCCGGGTTATTGGCATAGCTCTCATGTACCAATCAAATGCCTGCTTCTCCTCCCACATCCACTCGAATTCATTGTACAGCATAAAATCTCATTATGTTGTAATGAGTGAGAAGTCACATTCCACCAGAGAATATATGGTTGGTCACGTCACTCAGGAGCTGTGTCTAGATGTGCACTTTTCATTCCTTTTTCTTCTGTAGGACAAAGACAATAGTGTGAAATCAGGGTTGAATAGTTAAAATAGACACAATGACCCAAAAAAGGGTTGGACTCTGTTATTGTAGTCTTTCCACGAGTCACAAATCTACCTGTCTCTTCCCGGGGGAAGCAACCTCATAAAGGGAATCGTCTCTCTGTGTCCCAAATGGCACCCTATGACATCACCAGTCAAAAGTTTGGACACACCTACTCATTCAAGGGTTTTTATTTATTTTTACTATTTTCTACATTGTAGAATAATAGTGGACCTCAACGCTATGAAATAACATATGGAATCATGTAGTAACCAAAATAAGTGTTCAACAAATCAAAATATATTTTATATTTGAGATTCTTCAAAGTAGCCACCCTTTGCTTTGATGACAGCTTTGCACTCTCTTGGCATTCTCTCAACCAGCTTCACCTGGAATGCTTTTCCAACAGTCTTGAAGGAGTTCCCACATATGCTGATCACTTGTTGGCTGCTTTTCCTTCACTCTGTGGTCCAACTCATCCCAAACCATCTCAATTGGGTTGAGGTTGGGTGATTGTCGAGGCTAGGTGATCTGATGCAGCACTCCATCACTCTCCTTCATGGTCAAATAGATCTCACACAGCCTGGAGGTGTGTTTTGGGTCATTGTCCTGTTGGAAAACAACTGATAGTCCCACTAAGCGCAAACCAGATGGGATGGTGTATCGCTGCAGAATGCTTTGGTAGCCATGCTGGTTGTGCCTTAAAGTGTAGCCATGCTGGTTGTGCCTTAAAGTAGCCATGCTGGTTGTGCCATGCTAAGTGTGCCTTAAATTCTAAATAAATCACAGACAGTGTCACCAGCAAAGCACCCCCACACAATCACACCTCCTCCTCCATGCTTCATGGTGGGAACCACACGCGGAGATCCTCCGTTCACCTACTCTGCGTCACACAAAGACACGGTGGTTGGAAGCAAAAATCTCAAATTTGGACTCATCAGACGAAAAGACAGATTTCCACTGGTCTAATGTCCATTGCTCGTGTTTCTTTGCCCAAACAAGTCTCTTATTATTATTGGTGTCCTTTTGTAGTGTTTTTTTTGCAGCAATTTGACCATGAAGGCCTGATTCACGCAGTCTCCAATTAACAGTTGAAGTTGAGATGTGTCTGTTACTTGAACTCTGTGAAGCGTTTATTTGGGCTGCAATCTGAGGTGCCGTTAACCTTTTCTGTCGCGGTCCTCATGAGAGCCAGTTTCATCATAGCGCTTGATGGTTTTTGTGACTGCACTTGAAGAAACTTTTAAAGTTCTTTGACTGACTTTCATGTCTTAAAGTAATGATGGACTGCCGTTTCTCTGCTTATTTGAGCTATTCTTGCCATAATATGGACTTGGCCCAAATAGGGCTAATAGGGCTGGATACCATCCCTACCTTGTCACAACACAACTGATTGGCTCAAATGCATTAAAACCTCTTAGAGCTACCCCCCTACTTTTTTTTACATTTCTGCCTGAAGACATACCCAAATCTAACTGCCTGTAGCTCTGGCCCAGAAGCAAGGATATGCATATTCTTGGTATCATTTGAAAGAAACACTCTGAAGTTTGTGTAAATATGAATTGAATGTAGGAGAATATAACACAATAGATCTGGTTTAGATAATACAATGGAAAAAAACCACATGTTTTTTTTTTTATTGTTGTATCATCATCTTTAAAATGAACAAGATAAAACAAACATTCAGAGAGGATGATGGGGACAATTTCAGTGAAAAATATAAGAGATCAACAGTACTTGTGCAAAGTTTCAGAATGATAACTTCTAAAATGAGTGTGCTACATGACATTTATCATGAAGTCACCTTGGTGTCCCACACAAGTATCCCAAATGTACCCAAGTGGCCAAATTGGTGAAGTTATACATTTTGAAACAAATAACTATATACAAAATGCCAAAATTGTATTCTAACACACCCCCCCAAAAAATTGAGAAAAAAATATGGGAAAAAAAATATGAAGAAAAAAATATATACATTTACAAAATAACATGGGTAACTATTTACACACTTTCAATATTTGGAAGACCCTCAGTCCTCTATCAAATCAAATGTATTTATATAGCCCTTCGTACATCAGCTAATATCTCAAAGTGCTGTACAGAAACCCAGCCTAAAACCCCAAACAGCAAGCAATGCAGATGTAGAAGCACGGTGGCTAGGAAAAACTCCCTAGAAAGGCCAAAACCTAGGAAGAAACCTAGAGAGGAACCAGGCTATGAGGGGTGGCCAGTCCTCTTCTGGCTGTGCCGGGTGGAGATTATAACAGAACATGGCCGAGATTTTCAAACGTTCATAGATGACCAGCAGGGTCAAATAATAATAACCACAGTAGTTGTAGAGGATGCAACAGGACAGCACCTCAAGAGTAAATATGAACAGTTTAGGGTTCCATAGCCGCAGGCAGAACAGTTGAAACTGGAACAGCAGCATGGCCAGGTGGACTGGGGACAGCAAGGAGTCATCATGCCAGGTAGTCCTGACGCATGCTCCTAGGGCTCAGGTCCTCCGAGAGAGAGAAAGAGTGAATTAGAGAGAGCATACTTAAATTCACACAGAACACCGGATAAGACAGAAGAAGTACTCCAGATGTAACAAACTGACCCTAGCCCCCAGACACATAAACTACTGCAGCATAAATACTGGAGGCTGAGACAGGAGGGGTCAGGAGACACTGTGGCCCCATCCGATTCGACCCCCGGACAGGGCCAAACAGGAAGGATATAACCCCACCCACTTTGCCAAAGCTCAATACAATATTGTCTCTTTCTGCTGTAAAGCAGAGGGTCACCAAGCATGTGGCGCAGGTGATGGGGGACTTAATTTTGCAAAGAACACAGCGACGCCTCCATGCTGTGCCCTTTTGGCCCTGAGGCACATCCACAGCCTGTAGAAATACATTTGGGCAGATGAACACCACTTGTGGCAGGAGCTGGATGAACCAGCTTCAGTGGGGGATTGACACCTTGGCACTGGGGGCTCCCATTCGGAGTGAGTGTCACTGTGAAAGAAAATGTTCAGTTTGAATAGTTTCACATATGAGCCCTGTATCAACAGGTATAATAAACAGATATATATGAATATAGAGTACAGGGAACATAAGGTTGAATATATTATTATAGACCTGCTAGATCTACTGTCTCTTTTATATTATGACATTTCAGCTAGATTTACTGTCTCTATTATATTATGACAGACCAGCTAGATCTACTGTCTTTATTATATTACAACAGACCAGCTGTATCTACTGTCTCCATTTCACTTTGGCCATTGTTGTGGGCCTGCCCTCCCCTCAACAGCCTCAAATAGGCTAATTAATGTGGGTTGGGGTGGGGCGGCAGACACACGCATCTCACATTTCATTACATTACATTTTTATAAATTGCTTCTAAAATTTAAAAAAATCACAAATAATATTTTATATTATTAATTTCAAACAAGGGCATTAGCATGAGAAGAACTTACCAGTCCAAAACAATGTCCTCTCCGTTCAAAAAATATTCCTCCACTTGGGAATCGCTAAATGAATCGTCCTACAACTATCTCTGTCTCACTTTCCCAATCAATTTATTCAAAAATTGTGTGTACATCTGTATATCTAGACTTAGATTTAGCTTTCCCTGACTTAGTCGCCATACTGATTGATATATAAACAGCTGAATCTGCACGTTTACCAAAACAACGCTGTGCGTAATATGCGTTGCTCCTTCCGGTATGAAACTTCAATAGCGAATGACTCTCTTTACACCGGAGTTTACTACATGGGTTGGTCTTCCAACACATAACCATTGCATATTGCCGTTTACCTCAGCTCATTGGCTATCTACCCAGCTAGATTTCAAGACGATCAGTGGTCATTGGGTTAAAATACAGTCAATCAATGAAACAGTGGTCATATCATTGGTGCACAGTGATGTCATTACTTGTTGTCTTCAAATCGGTTTCTTTCAGTCAATACATCCCGCAAAATGGCCCATCAGGTTTGGTTGTGTTATAAAACAAACCAGTTGATTGCAATGAAACCAAACATGACTGGAAAAGTCACGTTTTGTGTGGGTATTTACCTCGAATGTGTCGTCGAAAATGGAATGAGACGGAATTCACGACACAAGCGGTTCACAAAATGTTTTGTGTTAGGCTTTTATCAAGCAAAAGATCATTCGTTGTGTAATAATGAGCATTGGGATTGCAAACAGATGAAGATCGTCAAAGGGAAACAATTTATTTTAATGCAGTTTGTGATTTTGTTATGCCTGTGCTGGTTGTTTTTTATGGGGCTCTATTCTTTCGCAGTAAATCCTTTTTTAAATTTGACAATGCAGTTGGATTAGCAAGATTCTATGATTTCGATACATGTGAGACACTTGTATTTTCATGAATGTTTAATATGACTATTTATGTAGCGATCACCGTATGTTGTGGAATTTCAGCCCGCTACCGGGTTCCGTGTGCAGAGAGGTTAAGAAGGAAAGAAATACCCCAAATTAACTATTAATAAAGGCACATATGTTAATTGAAATGCATTCCAGGTGATTACCTCATGAATATGGTTGAGAGAATGCCAAGAGTGTGCAAAGCTGTCATCAAGGCAAAGGGTGGCTACTTTGGAGAATCTCAAATATAAAATTTGTTTAACACTTTTTTGGTTACCACATGATTCCATATGAGTTATTTCATAGTTGTGATGTTTTCACTATTCTACAATGTAGAAAATATTCAAAATAAAGAAAAACTCTTGAATGAGTAGGTGTGTCCAAACTTTTGACATGTTGTGTATATGTAAAATGGTGCCATTTGTGACACATTATCTCTCTTTTTTCAGAGGTAATCCCTTACCCAAGAGTTCCCTGTGACGTCAGTCCAAAACAAATAAGGAAGTAGATTCTTACCCTGCCTTGTGTTCTCAGTGATCATAATGTCTCCTCAACTCTTGTTATGCAGTGGTTCTATGCTTGTGATGGCTCCCTTCTCTTTTTTGAAGAGTGAGGTAATGTGTTCTGCGAGGAACAGTAGACTGGAGAGATCGAGAAAGGGTGAGAAAAAAAAGAAGCCCTGGGAATAGCCACCTACAGATGAAAGAGCTTCTCTCGTTCTTTACATCTCTCAGAGTGAGGGAGGAGTGTGAAAAGAGATAAACTGAAGGGGAGTCTGCTCTTTCTCCCAAGTGGCGCAGCGGTCTAAGGCACTGCAGCTCAGTGCTAAAGACCTCACTACAGACCCTGGTTCGATTCCAGGCTGTATCACAACTTGCCGTGATTGGGAGCCCCATAGGGCGGCGCACAATTGGCCCGGCGTCGTCCGGGGTAGGCCGTCGTTGTAAATTAGCTGACTTGCCTAGTTAAATCAAGGTTAAATAAATACAAAAATAAAAGCTTGCGGTTGACCAGCCTGTGTCCCAAATGGCACCCTATAACCTTTATAGTGCTCTACTTTGGACTAGGGTTCATTTAAGAACGCATCCCGGGATGACTGACACCGGATGAAAAGGTCTCACAGTCGCCGAGGGTCATCGCCTCGGTGATAGCCCCCATTGCTGTGGCTACTCTCCGGTCCCCAGAGAGACGAGTGGTTTAATTCACAGTGCGCTCTCTTGGGTAGAGAGGCACCTCAACTCAAATCTCTCTGTGCTCACAGTGGGAGAGTGTCTAAAATAGAGTGCCTTCAGAAAGTATTCATACCCCTTGACTTATTCCACTCTTTTTGTTTGTTTTACAACCTGAATTCAAAATGGATTAAATATTGTAAAAATTCTCACCCATCATATTTTCACATTATTCTTTTGAAAATTCTTCAAGCAAGTTGGTTGTTGATCATTGCTACAGCCATTTTCAAGTCTTGCCATAGATTTTCAAACCGTTTTAAGTTAAAACTGTAACTAGGCCACTCAGGAACTTTCTAACTTTCTAACTTGGTGAGCAACTCCAGTGTATATTTACCCTTGTGTTATTGTCCTGCTGAAAGGTGAATTTTTGTCCCAGTGTCTGTTGGAAAGCAGACTGAACCAGGTTTTCCTCTAGGATTGTGCCTGTGCTTAGCTCTATTTCATTTATTAGCATCCTCAAAAACTCCCTAGTCCTTGCTGATGACAAGCATACACATAACATGATACAGCCACCTCCATGCTTGAAAATATGAAGAGTCGTACTCACTGATGTGTTCTGTTGGATTTGCTCAAAACATAATGCTTTATATTCAGGACATAAAGTTAATTTCTTTGCCATTTGTTATTTCAGTTTTACTTTAGTTTCTTATTGCAAACAGGATGCATGTTTTGGAATATTTGTGTTATGTACAAGCTTAGTTCTTTTCACTTTTTCATGTAGGTTAATATTGTGGAGTAACTACAATGTTGTTGATCCATCCTCAGTTTTCTCCTATCACAGCCATTGAACTCTATAACTGTTTTAAAGTCACCATTGGCCTCATGTTGAAATCCCTGAGCGGTTTCCTTCCTCTTCGGAAACGGAATTAGGAAGGACACCTGTATCTTTGTAGTGACTGGGTGTATTGATACACCATCCAAAGTATAGTTATATACTTCACCATACTCAAAGGGATTGTCACGTTCTGACCTTAGTTCCTTTGTTTTGTCTTTTGTTTTAGTAGGGTCAGGGCGTGAGTTGAGTGGGTTGTCTATGTGAATTTTTCTATGATTTTCTATTTCTATGTTCGGCCTGGTATGGTTCTCAATCAGAGGCAGCTGTCAATCGTTGTCCCTGATTGAGAACCATATTTAGGTAGCCTGTTTTCGATTGTGTTTGGTGGGTGGTTGTTTTCAGTGCGTCTACACCAGACAGAACTGTTCCGGTTGTGTCTTTGTTGTTTTGTTAGTCAGTGTTCAGTTTATTTTATTAAAAAGATGAACACGTACCACGCTGCGCATTGGTCCTCACCTTCTTCCACCAACGACGTCTGTTACAGGGATGTTCAATGTCTATTTTTTTCTTTTTTTAACCATCTGCCAATAGTTGCCTTTCTTTGCGAGGCATTGGAAAACCTCCCTGGTCTTTGTGGTTGAATCTGTGTTTGAAATGTACTGCTCAACTGAGGGACCTTACAGATCATTTTATGTGAGGGGCATAGAGATGAGGTGGTCACTCAAAAAGAATGTTAAGCAATGTTATTGCACACAGAGTGAGTCCATGCAACTTATTATGTGACTTGTTAAGCAAATCTTTACTACTGAACTTATTTAGGCTTGTCATAACAAACGGGTTAAATACTTATTTACTCAAGACATTTCAGCTTTCCATTTGTAATTCATTCGTAAACATTTCTAAATTCCACTTTGACATTATGGGGTATTGTGTGTGTAGGCCAGTGCCAGAGAATATCGACGTAATCCATTTTAAATTCAGGCTGTGACACAGCAAAATGTGGAACAAGTCCAGGGCTGTGAATGCTTTCTGAAAGCACAGTTTCCATGGACTTATTCTGTACCAGAAGCTGAGAGACAGACAGACAAACAGACAGATAGACAGCAGACAGACAGACAAACCAGGGCAATTTCTGCATAACCAAGGTGACTCACACAGCTACCATCTCCCAGTACAATCAAGAGGTTGAGTGTACCTGTAGTTTTGGATTGAATAGGGGCTGTCTAGAATATATTGTACATACTACAGAGGAGTATATTACTTTACTTCAGGTATAAAGGAAAACCTTGAGGGGAAAAAGGCTTGGTTCTCTTAATTGACAGCCCAAGGAAAGGACCATTTCTCAGGATAAAAGTGTACTTCTGAGATGAGAAATTACAGAGTTTAGGAAGAATCGCTGTGGGGATAGAGAAGTATCTCACCAGGAAAGGAATTGCTCACTCACATCACTCTCTGACACTAGTTCATAAATAATGAGATGGCTGGATTTTGCCCTGAGATTGAGAACTAAATTCGTCCATGATTTATTTACCAACAAGATCTCACAGTTTTACCAATTTGACTTCAGATACTGACGTTTAGCCACGTTTCTTTAAACGTCACATTTCAAAGTGTTTTTGACACCTTGGGTTGACTCCTACTGCTCTGCATAGTTCTGTTTCTCCAATATGTTTCATTTAAGGGTTAAGGTTTTGGATACCTTTGGATCCGGAGTGATTGGATTATTCCGAATGGTTAAGTTAAAGGTTAAGGTTTGGGATAGGGTTAAAACAAAAGCATTTAAAATGAATGTCTACCACTGGGATTGAACACGCAATCTGATGATCTTGGGATAGGGTTAACCTTCGGATCCGGAGACATTGGATTATGCCCGTATACTACCCCTTCCACAACACCCTAGAAAAACCCAAGCCTACTTGACGGTAATAGTGCTCACTGTTGCCCCTAATGGATGGTTTTGAAGGCATTTTCCGATGTCCTTAGGACATGGACAGATGCCAAATTTTTGAATTCAATCTTGAGCGAGCTGCCTTGTTATTTACACCTGATCTGTACTTCCTTTCAGAACCGAGCAAAGGCAGGTGAACCCACATCGATTGCATCTGTAACTACTGGCTGCTTTATTCACTGGGGTCCGCATCAGTCAACTCCAACACATTGTGGATTGATGTGAGGGAAGAGATGACGAACGGCTAGACTAGAAACGGCTTCTTTTTCTTGATTGAATAAAGTGACGCAGAGCTCTTATTTAAAAAGTAAGCTTCCCGCAGCACAACTGTATGGCTTATAAAGGAAAGTGTTTTCCGGTAGGCCTTCTCTCCTTTATCCGCCTATTTTCCCCCCAACTTTTGCACACCAGTAAATTGCTACCTCAGATATCTGTGGCATGGACCATGTGCTGTTATGCTCAGGACTGGGAATGTTGCCCACACAAACAACTCTGTGGATAACTTGATATATGTGTGTTTCTATGAACACACTGACCAAAATGTCTACTTGTAGAGGTGAAGGGCTTCTCTCCATGGCTTCTTGGTGGCAAATGTTTTTGTTTGTGTGTGTGTGTGTGTGTGTGTGTGTGTGTGTGTGTGTGTGTGTGTGTGTGTGTGTGTGTGTGTGTGTGTGTGTGTGTGTGTGTGTGTGTGTGTGCGCGTGCGTGCGTGCGTGTGAGAGTTGTCGGAGAGGACATGGTCTCTAATGATGCAAGGAGGTGACATGTGGGGGCAGCTGACAGCTGGGTAATGAGTACACGGTTCAGTCCCAATCCAGGAACCTGTTCCCTTACCCCTAACCTATGAACCCTGACTGCAATGACGAACCAGCGAGGATAATGTTAATTGGGTCATATCACTGCTCTCTATAAAAAAAAAAATATGCACTCACTATTGTAAGTCGCTCAGGACAACAGCCTCTACTAAATGACTAAAATGTACATGTAATTGAGAGAGAGAGAGAGAGAATCAGAGATATAATGATAATATTATAATAAGATATTAATACGTAATATAAGGATCTGACCGTGGACCCAGTAGAGACATGATGACCCACTGCTCTAATTTCAGTGTTAGGTGGTAAAGTCAGATGTTGGCTGATTGATGGAGAGACAAGACAAGGCAGGATATCTCGAGAAAAAGAGAAATATTGAGTCAAGGCAGTTGGAGAGAGACAGATCGAGATATTAATGTAAAAGTGGTGTTTCAATACTTCAAGTGGCAAGGCTCCGTATTGAACCCTTTTTTGAAAATAATACATTTACCAACACCTCTCCTTCACCTCAAGCTTCACCACGCAGACCCCTGGCAAGATATCTCACCCACTTCTCCTCACTCAGGACTACTAACAAGGCCTACTGTGTCTCTGGAAATGACTGAGATCGCTGCAGCCAATCAGCACCCAAGAACACAGACATGCAAGGAAGCACGCACAGAAGCATACATGCAGGGGCACATCTTTCACTAGGGACGGGGATGGGGAGTCACCCCCCACATTCTGAAATTGCATCCCCCAGTGGTTTCTAAATCCAGAGTGGCATGTTGAATTTGTTTTCTTGCTAGGAACTTAGCGCTAGCGTTTGAACGATTTGGGCTATTAGCCAAATAAGACCCCATCCCTGAAAGCTAAGGCTCTCAGGAACACATATGTGTCTTCTGTTTCCAACTGTTCACAAGTCGCACAGGACTCCGTAGAAACGACTGTGACAAAAACCGATCAGAATGACTGAAATACACTATTATCCTGGTGATCTTCCATCTGCTTTCTGAACTTCCGAATACCTGTCTGATGTGTTTTAACCACTTCAAAGCACATTTCATTCAGACTGAGAATTGGCATTAACCTGATTTGACATATTTTTGTGTTATTTATAAGGCAGATCCAAAAGTTTCATCAAATTATTTTTTACACAGTTGTTTCAGATACCCCCAAGTGTCCTATAATAGACAATAAAATAGTGCTATGGTCCATGTTATCGCTATCTTAAAACAAGCATTTGGTAATTAGGGCAGTAATGTAATACACAAAAAAACGAAGTATTCAGAAGAATGCATTGGACTTGAGCATTGTAAACGTCGGCCATGTCTGCCTCTGGCTTTCACCATCGCTAAAAAGTAGATCAGAGCCCTAATAAAGGTTCTTGTCAAGCCCGAAATACCAAGGTCGTCACAAAATGCAGCCTAAATCACACGAATAAGCCAAGAACTCCTCGTTCAGATAACGGATTATGGGGCGGCAGGGTAGCCTAGTGGTTAGAGCGTTGGACCAAATTTGTACCAGGTACAAATCTGTTGTTCTGCCCCTGAACAGGCAGTTAACCCACTGTTCCTAGGCTGTCATTGAAAATAAGAATTTGTTCTTAACTGACATGTCTGGTTAAATAGGCAAGTCTGTTCTGAGCACATAGACTCACCGTACGAAATGATATGTTGTTTAACTTAAGCTAACGTTACCGAAAAACAATGGCCAAGCTCACCATGTTCAAATTTGCATGACCAAATCAACTCAAAGATTTGGTTTGAAGTTACTTAGAGGTTATTTGGCCACAACGTTTGAACATGGTGAGCTTTCTCCTATCACTCACATTGTTTTGGGATTATTTTGGCTACAGTTCGCTCAAATTGGCAGTGGTTTTTGAAAAAAATTCTGATTCATGATTGTCTATCTCTCCTGGCCCCACAGATTACCTTCTGGGTAAATGGTAAAAACTTGAAATATTCTCTGACTAGCTAAATTGGATGACGTTTTATATTGAGAAAGTCTTTATAAAAACCATCAAAAGTGATATCTTTGTACGTTGCTTTTATTAAGAGGTTAAGGTGTGACACAATAGTCATTATTTAATTACCTTTGTTCTAGTTTGGTAATTCATCAATCAATCACTCAAACATTAATAATGATATCTTACCTAGCTTGATGACTAAGTCCATTTTAGCTTATTGTCATGTTAAATTGTGTAGAAATGCAGGAAAGCCCCCCACACACACATACAAGAAAACGCCCTACTCACACACACAACCCCCACTCCTCACATCGCAAACACAAACACCTCATGTAAGCCAAACACAGCTCTACGTTCCCCAAACACGTTTCCATCCATGCTGCATTGTTGAGCAGTCAGACTGGCAGCACCCAGAGGGAGGTGCTGATGAAAGGGCTGTGGCATGTGGATTCCCCTCCAGAAAGCTGTCACTCAGCCGGCCTCCACATGGCCATGGGGTTCCTCGGGTGGGGCGGAGATGTGTGGAGCAGGGGGCGGGGCGGGTGGGTTGAGGGGGGGTGGGGTAGAGGGGCTAGGCAGAGTGCATGATGACAACAATACTGTAACAACAAAGCAGTAGAGAGCGAGGAAAGACCTTTGTTGATCTCAATCCCCATCTCACTCTCTCTCATCTCGCTCTCTAGCTCTGGCTGTGGTATCTCTATCTCTTTGTATCTTTCTATCTCAATCTCTTTGTATCTTTCTGTCTCAATCTCTTTGTATCTTTCTATCTCAATCTCTTTGTATCTTTCTATCTCTTTGTATCTTTCTATCTATATCTCTGTGTCTTTCTATCTCTATCTCTTTGTATCTTTCTATCTCAATCTCTTTGTATCTTTCTATCTCAATCTCTTTGTATCTTTCTGTCTCTATCTCTTTGTATCTTTCTATCTCAATCTCTGTATCTTTCTGTCTCAATCTCTTTGTATCTTTCTGTCTCAATCTCTTTGTATCTTTCTATCTCTTTGTATCTTTCTATCTCAATCTCTTTGTATCTTTCTATCTCAATCTCTTTGTATCTTTCTGTCTCAATCTCTTTGTATCTTTCTATCTCAATCTCTTTGTATCTTTCTATCTCTTTGATCTTTCTATCTCTATCTCTGTATCTTTCTATCTCTATCTCTTTGTATCTTTCTATCTCTTTGTATCTTTCTATCTCAATCTCTTTGTATCTTTCTATCTCAATCTCTTTGTATCTTTCTATCTCTATCTCTTTGTATCTTTCTATCTCTATCTCTTTTCAGCTTTCTTTCTCAATCTGTGACAGGATTCAGTAATTGGAGGCAGGTTTTCTGGCCACACCCAGACATTGATTGGAGATCAATAAGTGAGTCAGTTAGATATATCTATTACAGAGCTGGAAGCAGGAATATTAAATATGAAAGGGCAAGCGAGAGGGAGCGGTAGCTAGGCAAAGAGACGGGGGAGAGAGAAACACAGTGGGGGGGAGGGAGAGACATGGAGGCTAGGAATAAAAGAGTGATATGCCTGTCACTGTTGAACCATTTAACCATGTTACTGTACACTCCACCAGGTAAAATAAAAAAGACAAATGAGAACAACGATAAATACATTCTCAAACTCCATGCCATAATGAAAGTTTGATCTACACATCCTTATTTTCATGGATTTTTCAGTAAACTACAAGGATATGAAACACTTCGGCTGCACATCAGGCTGGCGGTATAGAAAGGTAACTGTATCTCTGTATCTTATGCCTGTCTGAGCCTGTGTTTGTGTGTGGTTTGATGCTTTTGTCTCATTTTATGAAGCAGTGTATGGCTGTGGTTGTCTGCATACTGTAGTTGTGTGAAGCTGTGTGTGTCTTTGTGTGATTGTGCTACTAGGATATGACACTGAGGCTCTGTGGTGTGTCTGGGTGTGTCTGGGTGTGTCTGGGTGTGTCTGTGTGTGTGTGTGTGTGTGTGTGTGTGTGTGTGTGTGTGTGTGTGTGTGTGTGTGTGTGTGTGTGTGTGTGTGTGTGTGTGTGTGTGTGTGTGTGTGTGTGTGTGTTGTGTGTGTGTGTGTGTGTGTGTGCGTGTGTGTGTGTGTTGTTAGGATCTGGCACTACCTCTCTCTGCCTCTGAGAACCCATTCATCAATAGCCCCTCCCTGCTGCCATCAGAGCTGGTAAAACAGAGCGCGGCCAGCGCCGAGTCCACCGACAAAAGCCATTTGAGTGAAATATATCTAGTAGGATCTTCAGATGTCTATGAAGGCCACCACTGCCCCGCCCAGCTCCACCGCATCCCTAGTGCATCCTACTGTGGCCCGTTGCCTGGCAACACAGGCTGATTGGGTTAGCAGGGTTAAGAGGGGGTCTGGCACCGGGCTAGAGGAATCAGATCACTCCCATTGATCATCCTCTCTCCGCGCTCCACTGAGGTCCGGGGCTGGGAGGGAGGGGGTTATTATGCATGTAGGGTGAAAGGGGGAAGACACACCAGGCTTTATGAGGCTTTGGCGACAACCTCAACCTGACATCCTTACTGTACAGTTTGCCCTGCAGACGGTTTGTAACCGCGACTCCTCAATCTCCCATCGACTTCTGATGACATTTTAATTGAACCATTGTGGGGGAGAAAATGGCAGGTGGAGCAGGGCTGGGTTGGTTGGTCGTAGGCAGAGTCTGTGATGTCTGTGAAAGGTCCCTGGCCGTCCCTGCGGTGGCCACATAAAATGTGGGGGGCTCAGTTTGAGGTCATTAGCTCCAATCCGGCGCGACAGGCATTAAAAAGTTCCGCTGCCGTCCAGCTGGGGGGGTTCATGGTGGAATTCCAGGTACCTCTGAGAGGCACGACCCAGCAGGGGCACCACCTCACACCTCCACCCCCTTCTGGGGCAGACCCAGGGTGCCCCAGAGGGCACAGAGACAGTGGCCTGACACAGGACCCAACTCTGATTAGCATCACCACCGCAGTGGAACACAGTCAGGCCTCGTAATGCCACTCCACTGAGCACTAAGTCAACCATATAGATGAAACTCACCCAGAACACAGGTGTGGAAACAAAACTAAAAAAGGCAATCAACCAAAATAAGTCCAAACAGCATAGTACGTGCTTTTTTTTTTTTTTTACAGCACTTGATTCCTGTGACAACTCTTTTCGTACATATCATGTTCATTCCACACAAATCATGTGGTGCTCATTTTCACTTCTAAGATGGACGTGAAGGTCTGTCTTCTGTTGTCTTCTGCTTTGTTACTATGGGGACTGAGGCACTGGGTGTTCTTGTAGCTATTGTGGGACTGGACCCTTGACAAAGCAGCAACCCACAAGCAGCCTGTTAAGAGCCTGCCTGCCTGGGTATAAAGCTAGAATCCTTCATTTAAACCATAACAAAGCATATCCCTGCCCCTGTTTTGATAAAAAGCTACGGGGTGGGGCTGAATAAATGTAACCACTCTTAGATTCATAGACAGAGCTATGGCTGCCATCCATGAAATAAAATGTGTAGTTGTAAGTGTTTTGAGGCTATACCATGTTTGTTTACACTCACAACGTTTACGAACATTGTAGTCAAACAAGCTTATATTTTAGGTTCCAATGGGGTACGGCAGTTCAGCTGAGCTCATGAGGCATTTATAAGTTATATTCTTCAAGAATCAAAATTACATTACAAATTTAAAAGTCCAAAACTTGATATAAAATCAAAGGGCTCAATTCAGTCTGTATTGCTGTTTAAAGGTAATGACCTATTGAGCCGACATCTACAGCGTTTACCGTGAATGCAGTCTCCGCTAAGGCGGGAACACTGCCTTTAAATTTCAGTCATGAGAGCCCTAACGATTCTAGCTTTAATGTGTATGTGAAGTGAGTCATGTGTCTAAAATACATATTTACAGTTAAGTAAATAGTCTACATGACCAAAAGTATGTGGACACCTTTTTTCAAAATTATGGGCATTAATATGGAGTTGGTCCTCCCTTTGCTGCTATAACAGCCTCCGCTCTACTATGAAGGCTTTCCACTAGATGTTGGAACATTGCTGCTGGGACTTGCTTCCATTCAGCCACAAGAGCATTAGTTAGGTCGGGCACTGATGTTAGGCAATTAGGCCTGGCTCCCAGTTGGCGTTCCAATTCATCCCAAAGGTGTTCAGTTCAGGGCTCTGTGCAGACCAGTTTAGTTCCTCCACACCGATCTCGACAAACTATTTCTGTATGGACCTCGCTTTGTGCACAGGGGCATTGTCATGCTGAAACAGGAAAGGGCCTTCCCCAAACTGATGCCACAAAGTTGGAAGCACAGAATCATCTAGAATTTCAATGTATGTTGTAGTGGCCCCATACCATTATTCTTCCTCCACCAAACTTTATAGTTGGCACTATGTATTGGAGCATGTAGCGTTCTCCCGGCATAAGCCAAACCTAGATTCGGCCGTCGGACTGCCAGATGGTGAAACGTGATTCATGACTCCAGAGATCGCATTTCCACAGCTCCGGAGTGCAATGGCGGTGAGCTTTACACCACTCCAGCCGACGCTTGGTATTGCGCATGGTGATCTTGGGCTTGTGTTCGGCTGCTCGGCCATTGAAAACCAATTCATGAAGCTCCCGACGAACAGTTCTTGAGCTGACGTTGCTTCCAGAGGCAGTATAGCCCCAAGGACAGATGATTTTTACTTGCTACCCGCTTCAGCACTCGGCGGTCCCGTTCTGTGAACTTGTGTGGCTTACCACTTAGCAGTTGAGCCGTTGCTGCTCCTAGACTCTCACACTTCACAGTAACAGCACTTACTGTTTACTGGGGACGCTCTAGCAGGGCAGATATTTGACGAACTGACTTGTTGGAAAGGTGTCATCCTATGACGGTGCCACGCTGAATGTCACTGAGCTCTTCAGTAAGGCCATTCTACTGCCAATGTTTGTCAATGGAGATTGCATGGCTGTGTGCTCGATTTTACATACCTGTCAGCGACTGGTGGGGCTGAAATAGTCAATTCCACTAATTTTAAGGGGTGTCCACATACTTTTTTATATATAGTGTGTGTCTGATTCATCCATAACCTCACACTAAGATATGGAGCAACATGACGTTATTGATTAGTGTTGTGTACGGTAATATTGACTGCTTTGGATGGAGTTTCCAGCTTCGAGCCACCTCAGTAGCTACAGACACTTGTTGGATTGGCTATGTAGTATGCCATCTGTTTGCATACATTTCCATGTGTGTATTGGATATAACTTGTTGGTTGACTGTTTAGCATGTTGAGTTAACTTGGTGTTTTGCTATGTTTGTAAGGATGCAAAATGTTCTCTTTTACTTCAGTTTGCTCCTCAATTTGTGCACCTTGGTTGGAGAGGGAGGTAGTGGCAATGTTCCTTTTCCTTTGCTACGAGAGTAAAAATCTGTTATTGAGAATGGGAGGTATGGTATATACTATAGGCTTTTTAGAGATGCCACCATGGTCTGAGATCTTCGTCCGTGACGTCGTAGTCGGATGCTGGGTATAGCAGGACAGCAGTGGGTGGTACTGGTCGGGTGATCCCTCCCATGTCTGACCCTCCACTGGTGCCATCCCAAGGGAGTCTGGGGATATGGGGGTATGGACACACGGGCAAGTGAAGTGTCAGGGTTTCACAAAATTCACACCAAACAGCAATTTAGTGTTCTCTGATTCTCGGAAACCAGAGCAGAGGCAGCAGTCTGGCTTTTTCATCCTCATACCCATGATTCCTATGGGTAGTGGTATCTTATTGTAGATGTACTATTCACAGTAATTTGTTTATTTGTTTAGTAAGGCATCCACACTCAGCAAGGGAAATTGTTTTATACTTCTAGCAGCAGAACATGGACATGTTTAACACTGGTGCTTTTAGAAGAATGTAGTTATGGACACTTAGTTCCTTCTATATCCATTTGTTGTTTTTGTTTGTTGATTGTTTAAGATAATTATTTAAACCCCTATTTAATTCTGTGATACCCATTAGGTGCCTATTCTTTCATTTAGTCCTCTCCTCCTCTGTAATCTGTCTCTCTTTAGGCATTTTGGTGTGATGGGCTAGTGAAAAAGTACACCTATCGGACGGATGCACCATAATATCTGTGGAGTGGGACTAAGATTGGCTAACAATTACCGTGTATTGTTGTATAGAAATGGTACTGCAGAGTTATCTGTACTAGCATTCTCTCGTATGTGCTCAGGGAAACTACTTATAGTGTTATGTGTTTCAAAGATTAGACAAATTGTGTTGTTTACAAAAATTTATTCATACAAATCTTACAACACCTTTTTATTAGACATTTATAGACTTGACCCTTGACCCTTGCGGGTTCGCCATTTTTTCTTCTTCATTATAATAGTACTCTCTAATATCAATTTTCTACACAATAAATATATGTTTTAAGTTTAATCTTCACGTTTAGTAAGGCTGTTGGCGCTTTCAAAATGATACACATTATGGAGAGAGGGCAATCATGATGTTTGCAACTATCTATCACAATTATCTAAGTCTATGTGCTCTAAAAAAAATCAAAAACAACCACCAAAAGAAATGATCGCGAGCAAGAGTGCTCGGAGACTACACCGAATGGCACTAAAGATCCAATCAAATGTCTGCGCAACACAAAAACAACAACCAAAGGGTGGAATGTAAGCTGATGATGTGCAGCATTGTAGGGCTACTAAATAGCCATCTGTGATTCGTGGCGATTTTAAAGTCGGAGCAAGGCACCACAGCCGCAAGCTGCATCCTGCGTCACAAAGCCTGGAGGGGAATGCAGAATTAAAGAAAGATTGATTTCATACACACAGGCACAGATCGAAGAACTTTGTCCTACTGCTCAGTGTCACAAAGCTCAAACCTAACCTACATTGTCTGTAGAATCTGCCTGTTGCATTATTGGAGTTAGATCTCCCTGCTTTTTAGGCAAGTGGGCTAATGAGGTGTTGGGACCAGGAAGGGGAAGTATACTGTGGGGATTCAGAAGCAACATTTTTCATGATCTTATTAGCTATTTTTTTTATGCTGCCAAAACCCGGGATTGGCTATTACAGAAGTCGCTAACCCAATCATGCTTCTAGTTAGAAGAAGTGTGGCTTGTTCTGTCTGAGTAACCATTGTCTATATGTCACTGATGGGTGCAAGTGAGAAGAGAGGCTAGGTTCTTCTAATGAAGTGTGGAAACCTTTGCCTGGTAACTCCCTTTTAAAGCCAAAGACCACTGTTTTGCTCTCTCAAATTGATTGGTCATGGACTCTCCCCCTTTCTCTGTGTCCCTCTTTCTCTGTGTCCCTCTTTCTCTTTGTTCTCCTCTCTCACACCCACTATCCTCCTTCCTCTCTCTTCTTCCCACTCCTCTCATACTTGGGTCTATCTAGCACTCAACAGGTTCTCTGCTACTCTTCTTGTGATCATTTACATCAACAGCAAAGAGGCAAGTAAACTGAGGAGCTAGTTTGGGATTGGTGGTGTTCAGAATAGTACAGGCACGGTTCATTATGTTTAAGGCTTTATCTAACTGTTGATTAGGTAGAAGTTTTACTGTGCTGCGCTTGGGCTGCCAGGATAGGTCATTAAAAACAACGATCATTCAAGAATTGTTTTTGGCATATATTACATTTGGAATGTAACAAAATCTTGCCTCAAGTCCCATTGAGAAGAGACTAAAAGGACAACATGACAAGACTCTTTCTAAGAGCTTCTCCTCTGCAGTACATTCATCCGAGTTTCCTCGACAGAGGACAGGGGTCAGACGTTCAATCACACACGTTGTGCAGTAATGTTTGGGAAGAACAAAAACAAAACAACATCCAGAAACACAGATATGTAGATACGTCAATCAGTGAGCAAACAAAACCAGCCAATTGCAGTAGTTTGCACAGATTTTGTGGCTAGTGCAATTACTTTAATCATGCAGTCTAGCTTTACATTGGTTCACATGACAATAGAGGGGAAGCACAGTAGAGCAACCAGGAAGGTGCAACACATACGTCTTCAGATTACCTCTGCAATGTTCCTCATGAAAAATAACAACATTTGTGAAATTAAATGAAGCCATATAAAAAGTATCATGTTAGTCGAAACGGTCTGAATTTTTTCTTTCGAGTCTGCTAACATTCTAGGTTATTCTATGTTCATGATACTTCTTATGTGGCGAGAAGAGACATATGGAAAACCTTTAACAGCATTCCAGGTTTTCAAGATCTTTTCAAACACATGGATAGCACTAGAGAGGAACACAAGATAGATACTTTGCACAAAGTTCAAAAGTGTAAGCTTATTTTCGTTAACACTGAAGAAGAACAACCGGAAGAAAAGAAAAAGCTCAAAAGCACTCTGGTCCTCATCTTATATATCGGGGTCGTATAGGGGTCAAAGGGTCATTCTAACAAGTATTTCACTTTCGTGGCTGGATTACCACCATATGTAAGGCTTCTAAAGCCAGTTGGGTCATGTCTGTTTTGGTCTTAAATTATTCATTTCTTTATAATACTGTTTGACATCACATTATTATCCTACAGCCTATGATAGGATATTTATGGGGAATTTAAAAAAATATGTACAGTATATCGACACACGGTATATGTGTATAACATATCTATGCATCTATATTCACGTTCATACATATTCTGTACATGCATGCTTGACATGCATTATATAGGTGTGAATATAGTAGATACAGTATCTCTAGAGAGACAGGAGCACAATTGAGGAAAGGAGGCGATTGGGTTGTAATCAAGTATTTGGAGCGTAAGATCACAGGTTTAGGTTACGGTGAGAAAAAGAGGGAGAGACAGGAGACATCCCTCAAGACAAGGCCTCGGGAAAGAGCCTGGAACTCACCGGAAATTCGGGAGAGAACTGTTTCAGCCAGTCTCCCAAAATAGCCTCAAACTCATCCCCATCTGGGAGGGCATCAAAGTCTATGTCTTGTAGAATATGGTGAAAACCTAAGTCTTCAGGGCTGTTGTAAATAAAGACACTATTCTCTTAATTTCAGTTGCCAAAAATGTACATTCAATACATGAATTGTCTTTTAAACTATTTATTTTCCTCACATTCATATATTTAAATGTTTAAAAGACAGGGTAAAGAGCATATTGATCATTTGCTCATAATTTAATCTTATTTTATAAGTAGGTCTAAAAATAAATAAATATAGGCTATATTTAGGTTGAACAAAAAAGATTGGTCCATAAAGTAGATCTGTGCGTTCTCAAGTGCTAAAGTACAAAAGAAAAACAATATTATTATCAAAATATTCATTTTAATGGCTTTACTTCATACATAAATACATGTTTAAAGAACACAAGAGCGATCCACTGATTGATTGTTCAGTTATCTCAAAATGACTTGATCTGGGCTGTACACACATGGTAGTTTGGGTTAGCAACGCTACAAATACGCTAGCCGGCGTCCTTTGTTTCTATATCTCTGTCTATACCTTTTCCCAAGGACTGCCGCCAGGTATTTCTTGACTGCCATTTGCTTTCGGTAGCGGCTGTAGCTATCTGTGAAGATCCCATCCGAATGTCGCTTTGACAGAGGCTCTGTGTCGTCTTCCATGGTGCTCCCTCCACTAGAAAGGGGAAGAGTAGAAGAGTTCTCTCTGTTAGGAGACGTATACCCTGCCTCGGAGGACTGTAGCCCATAGGATGCGCTGCACAGTTCTGATTTAAACTTACGCTTTTAAATCAACCCTCCGAAATATATTTTTATTTCGATATCATCATGGTTAGGCTGGCTGGTTGAGGATATTGTAGGGAATAATTGAAGCCTATATTTATCTTCAACCCTTGGGACTAATCCACCACATTAATTATTCATAATGAAAAGTAAATGTATTCAGCCACGTGTATCATGTGCTTTGCTCCTTAAAGAGACAATATCAGCACTGAGATTCACCGATTCGATCTAATGCCGCACCCGGATTTGCACTCTTGAAGATTTTATCAAGTCAACCTACTCTGCGCGTCAAGGCGTCAAATTCAGGTGGGAAGACCACACACATAGACACACGGGAAAATTAAACGAAACAGAATGAATATCAGAGTTAAAAGAAAAACGAACACCAAAAAATAACTTAGATCACAAAATAAGAGACGACAACCAAAGAAGATGTCCTTACCCTACACGCTTTGCCATCAGAGAATGAAGATATTTTCTTGCTGATAACTGACCCAGCGCTTTCCTGTAGGCTTTATTAAACATTCCGTCTGCATGCCTTTCCGTTCTGGGATGATAAAACGCCAAACAATAAATGACCACACTCAACACACACCCAGCGTTAAGTGGCAACATTAATGTAGCCTATACCAAATCCAACTCGTCATATGAGCTGTTTTCCAAAATGTGATCTTAAATAGTGAATAGTTACTTTTATGACTTTGGAAATGGCCAGTTCAGATTAAAGGTGTTTCGTTATGCTTACATGTGCTCAGTAAATAGCCTACTTTCTACTACATTATACCACAAAAGCTTTCCGATCAGTTTCGTTGGAATACCAGGGTACCAGTACCACCGACCCCCCCAAAAAAAAAGGTTCTTCAACAAAATGTGATTATTGACAGTACAGTACATTTACTAACACACAACATATAACATAGAATAACAGAAATACGAGCCCAAATAATGAAATGTCTAGCAAGAACGTCAACAACATTACAAACAATAGGTTGAGAATAGTGATAATGATAGTCACCTTTTCTCTGGTGGGTAGTATAAAGTGTACAAGTCGTCAGCCACAGACGGGGGACTTCTTATAGCAATTTGATCGCTGTCAAAAGCCAAGGCCGGTAACGAATTCCCATCCTCGTCATAAACCTCATTTTCAAGTCTGAAATCGGAAATGCATTTGAATATTATATGCTTTTTGATCGTGCAATATCGTGACTAAACCAATTCTGAAAATAAACACATGAGTAAATGAGTAATGTATTTTTTAGATTGCAGCCTATATATTTTATATATACATGTTTGATACAATAGCCAACATGTATCTGCTTAAATTCTAAATAATTGTAATTGCTATCGGCCAATCCTAATTTGGCCACATCACTTTACAGAACAAATTTAGTCGAAACATGGGTTATAGCCCTTAAAAGGCAACCAAACCCCACCCCATCGGAAATAGGAAGAGAAAAACGTTTAATTTAAAATATTTGCCATTGTGAATGAAATAACATCATGACCTGATCTCAAAAAGAAAATGTAGAGTTGTCGTTCTAAAATAAAATGATGCAGATTATGACTTCTTAGTTAAGAGAATCACAATAAATCGATTTTGTTATTCTGTGAATTAGTGGCTCCTTCGTTTGCCTCATTCCTCAGAAAATTACGCCTCTCTGTCATTCCCATGGGACGCGTCTGCACGCAGAGCTACAGTTCTGTATCAGACGCTTGATCTACCAATAGCTGCTAATATGCCCTGTTCCAGTGACATGATTCCAAGTGCTCTAAAGCCCCTCATAACAAAATATTGCGGCATATTGATACTGAAAATAAAACACATTTACCAGTATCTTCCAATGTAGGCTATGGCATTAATTTTATACCCAAATTAATAAGATGCTCTGAAAATGTAAAAAATATTGCGTATTAATTTAGCTATAAACGAAATAAAAATTATACACACATTGATTGAACGAAAAAAAAATGTGTGTAGCATTAAATGGCATAGGTCTATATACCTATGTGGTTGCAGGTATAACTGATAAACAAACTGCTGTGCTCGTCCCAGGCGCTCAGCAGCAGAAACAATGCGTTTGCCAATGTTCAGTTTACAAATCCTTTACATGCAGAGATGCTCAGTTGAAGGAGGGGTGAACAGGTACCTACCTAAGGTTAGGATAGTTAAGCCCGAGAGGTGAGCAGTAGACACTGTAGTGCATTATGATTCCATAGATGAGTAAGGCTAAAGTCGCTTTACTAGACATTGTCCTGCTGTGGAAAAAAAATATCACAACGTTAAATGTGCGAAGGCTATCTAACATTTCCACAGTCAGACTGAGGAAAAACGAAATGAATGCATATTTTAAGAATGGATAGGTTATTCTTCAATTTTGGAGAATAATGTAATAAGCTTACAAAAATGATCAAAAACTCCCCATCTATTCAACAGTGCCTCAAAGTACCTAAAATGTGTTGACCCAAACATTCTAAAGTGTTAAACATTACCTCCAAACATTCTAAAGTACCCAAGCCTGTTGCTGTATTCTCGATTTGTGTGCGTAAAAGTTCGGAAAGCGTCACGTACCTATTGCAGTGTCGAAATAGACGCTGTATGCGATCCGGTTGCAACTACGACTGGGAGAGTGAGATAGTCTCTCTCTCTCTCCCTTTCTCTCCTTCCCTCTCTCTCTCCCCTTGCTTCTTCTGGAAAGCGTCTCTGCCGCCTCCTGTTGCTCCTTCAATTTGTCCAACCCTCCGTGCGGTCACACATAAAACGCGATTCTGGGATCTCTGTATGCACACAACCCCGGGAGAAAGAGGCCAAACATTTGTCTTCACAGAGGAAACTTTTTGTTCTGAAGACTTGCTTCCCTCGGCTTTTTTATTCTTGAATCGAATGGCATGCCTTTTTCACTAGTCACGTTAGGGGATACTATCTACGTCATCGCCCCCATCCTCTCCGAATGTAATAATGTAGTACTTTTCCTTTCCCGTCAATGAGATGGCCGGAGTCATAAAGTGCATATGCATGTTTAGTTCAATCACGTAATTGTGGGACAATGAATGAATGCTAATATTTGTCAACGTGACATAGATAGGCGGTATGCCAAGTGAGGTCAATGTGCGTGGTTCATTTCAATACCTCAATCAAATGACTAAAATCAAATCGCCCCCGTCAAACTTAAAACCAACCTGATCCACCCTTCAATTATAGCCATATATGGTGAAAATGATCAAGGTCAAGGGCGTGCATCTCCATTGGCCCATGATAGGTAGGCAACAGAGCGGGAGATGTCCAGTACTCAGGTGCTGAAACGAGGCAACCCTGGAACTAACAATGGTTGAATGGGCGCGTTTTAACAAGAATATGTGAAGGCTTGGGGTGCTTGTTGCACACAAAAAGTTGATTTGAAACAGGAAAACAGTATGTACATTCTCACTCTCTATTTAATGTTATTCTAAATGTTTTAGGACTTGATATAGCCTCCGTGCCTTCAACGCATTATACACCTAGACATAGGCTTTTCTCTGTTATGCACACGCTCGAACGAGTGGCGCAGCGGTGCTCCCGAGTGGCGCAGTGGTCTAAGGTACTGCATCTCAGTGCTAGAGGCGTCACTACAGACCCTGGTTCAATTCCAGGCTGTATCACAACCGGCCGTGATTGGGTGTACCATAGGGCGTCGCACAATTGGCCCAGCGTCGTTGGGGTTTGGCCGGGGTAGGCCGTCATTGTAAATAAGAATTTGTTCGCAACTGACTTGCCTAGTTTAATAAAGTAAAAAAATAAATAAATATATATATATATAGGGTTACTTAACAAGCCATAGAGGCCTATGACGTTTATTTACCATATGAGAATATTTGGATTTTTAGCATTTATTTGTTTATAAAACAAAGATTCCACAAGATGTCTAAAAAATACAACATGTACATTGTTGTAATTTGGATCTTCTACACAGATTCACAAATATTATTATATTGAAAATGATATCAAATGTTGTATCCAGTTTTTCAATATTATCTATAGGTGCTGAATGGAATTTTATGATGAGAAATAGCAATCAGTGGAAATGATAATGGAGAAGCAACATACTTTGTTTTATACAAAATCCCAAAGTTCCGCATGTTTTCATCATTCATGATTGACCATTGCCTGTCTGTCTATTTCACGCCCATGTCAGGATCATGTGTGGAATCTTTAGTGAATGATTCAGACCCTCACTCTGACGTATTGTGACGAACATTTAAGTACCGCTTGCAGATACTCGTGTACTTTTTGTATTTTTCATTCTAGGGATGAAACGAAAAGTTGCTCAGAAAAACGTCGCTTACATAAAGTGGCCGCTCCAAGCACCGCTGAGCGAGCACCGCTCCCAAGTGGTGATGTGGAGTAAGTGCGTCATAATGAGAAAGGTCGGTCATGAAGTTTGCCAACAATAAAGGCCCAGTGCAGTCAAACACGTGATTTTCCCGTGTTTTATATATATTCCCATAATACTGTGAAATTGTGAAAATAATGATAAAGCCCTTTTAGTGTAAAAACCGTTTGAAAAGACTGCCTGAAATTTCAGACTGACATCACCAGGCAGTAAATTAGTTAGCCTAATAGACAACTAAGAAAAAGAGTTCCAAACCTCTCTGTCAAGAGCTAGATTTCAGTTTCCCCACTCCACTCCCAGACAGTCATAGCAAAATTCTTGCTTGAGAAACTGCTTTTTACAAAGAAGCTATTTTTGTTTCTTTTTTTGACCATTTTAATGAAAACAATCACAGTAAGGTACTTAATTGTTACCCAGAAATGATTTGATATTGATTTAAAAAAATTAAAGGGCTGCATTGGACAGTAGATATTATTTTCATGTCTAATAACTATTCTAGACAGTTTGCCCTATGAATACAATGTTAACAATTAAATATAAGTATCCATGCTAATTCACTGTATGTAGACTATTTTGAACCACATGAAGGGAACATAAATATACTGCAGTTAAATATAATATAATCACTTTATTGTTCCCAGAGGGAAATGTAGATAAAGATATATATATATATATATATATAACAGCAACATTCACACATGACAGATTCAAATGCTATATGAGGCATGTACAACATAAACACAAGTCACAAAAAATCGATCATAAACGAATACTAAAGATAACGTTTCTGATCACCTGGCAGCTGAATACCTTTTTTATCAGAAAGATATAATTCCCAGAAATATCATCCAATTTTAGGAGGGGTGGAATCTAATAACAAGAACACAATCAATAACCCATCATCATTTCAGAAGTGCAGGGATAAAAAAAGGATGTGAATGCCTGTCAGGAAGATTGATGAGGTTATTTATATCCCATCATTTCTGAGTCATGCCATTAAGAGTTTACACAAAGTGCTTTGGCTACTTCCTGTCATAATATGTGGCCACTCTGAAACCAACCCGTTCTCACTTTGTTGACAAAGGTTTACTGTAAGTCACTCTGGATAGAGTGTCTGCTAAATGACTGAAATGTAAATGTAAATGTTTGTTTGGAATATCCACAAATCGTTAAGTGAAGCTAATGAACATTAGAGCCATTCCCAGCTGAGAGGGCTAATTGAGGTTGCAGCTGGCTGTTGTAACCATAAGCTTTTACTGCTACCAAAAACATGAAGTCAACTGTTATTAGAGGACAAGGCCTGACCACAATCTAGAAAACTCAGATGAGTTTGAATAAATGGTCTTTCTTTTGTTTAGAACAAATATAGTATTGTGTTTATACAAGGACAAACCCCTCACGAAAAGATATCAAGGGTGTGTCACAAATATCACCTATTCCTTTCATAGTGGACTACTGTTGACCAGGACCCAGGGGCGCTGGTCAAAAGTAGTACAATGTAGGGTGCTATTTGGTACGGAGCCCCCTGCTCAGCTCTTTCCAGGCTTTATTTGATGTGTAACTGACTCATACATTTTCACAGAGGGATGCAGATTTACTCGTGCTTTCTGATAGGATCAGAGTTTATACAGCCTTCATAACATCTGTAGCCAATATCACACTATACACAAAGGACAGAAGGAGTTTATATGAGGCACGGAACTCATCATTGGACCTGCACAATACCCCCCCTTGATCACCATGTCCACTGTTTGCCTGAGTAGATACACAAACAGTATTTCTGCTAAATCTCAATCTGTTAATGACTATACGACCCACATCCAGGAGTAGGATCATTTAAACCAGGCAATAGGGCACCTCTTATCGTATTGAGTGATAAACAAGGGTTACTAAAAAGGCATATCTGACTCACTGTAATAATAATAATAACCACTTCTGTTGACAATACTAGTGTCTTAATTATACAGGGTTAACAGGTACAATATTTTATTATGCAGTGGGCAGATATGTATCTCACTAGTGTGTTGTCTGTGTGTGTGTGGGTCTGTGTGTGTCTGTGTGTGTGTGTGTGTAATGAGTTTCTTACAGCAGGGGGATTTAATTAGATTTTGATTAAGAAATGTATCTTGATCTTCCATTCTTGAAATTACTAAATAAAGCTTCAATACATTTTTCACTGATAGAATATAGTAGCTTGATCTGTTTTAATCAAAATATCCAAACAGAACACGCATCAATGATAAAAATGATTAGATTAAAGCCAAAGCAAAAACACCAATGATGAAGACATTTCAGAGCAATTTTAAAGCATTATTGCAATTAATTGTTCATTGCCATATTGGTCGTTCCACGAATAGAGTACATTTTTTATTGTGTAACTTGGTAAGAAAAAATGTATTAATTGTTTCACCTAATTTGAACATTCTGTTCATGTTCATAAAAAACATGTTTTCACATCTCAAGGGGTGAAATTTAAAAAATCCGAAATGAAAGCAGTCAATTCAGGAAGGGTTTGAATTCAAAATTCAGAAATAAATAGCTTCTACTTGTCAGTTTATTTAATCTATTGTTTAATTGATGTGTACGCTGAGTGCTCTTTCCATGACAGACTGACCAGGTGAATCCAGACGAAAGCTATGATCCTTTATTGATGTCACCTGTTAAATCCACTTCAATCAGTGTAGATGAAGGTTAGGAGACCTGGTTAAAGGAGGATTTTTAAACCTTGAGACAATTGAGACATGGATTGTGTGTGTTTGCCATTCAGAGGGTGAATGGGCAAGACAAAAGATTTAGGTGTCTTTGAACAGGGTATGGTAGTCGGTGCACCGGTTTGTGTCAACAACTGCAATGCTGCTCGATTTTTCACACTCAACAGTTTCCCGTGTGTATCAAGAATGGTCAACCACCCAAAGGACATCCAGCCAACTTAACACAGCTATGGGAAGAATGGAGAAGAACGCTTTCAACACCTTGTAGAGTCCTGACAAATTGAGGCTGATCACAATATTAGGAAGGTGTTCTTAATGTTTTGTACACACTGTCTATAGATATGGTGGAATTGTTTTTTGACATGTTCATGCAGGGCTAATCTGCAAAAGAGCATCATGCCCTGGCTAAATAAATGTTTGTTTTTTGAATTCACTGAAAATACAACATTTTTGCAGTTAATGAATTGGAATTAGCTTGTTCTGAAATGACTCCCATTGTTCGAATTGACCCAAACCCTGCTATGGTAACAGGGTTGACGTGTTCTAGTATCAGCTCACCGGCTTTTACACTGATTTGACTGTTATGTGTTGCTTTGAAAAAAATATGTAAAGGAATAGTTTCACCGTATTAAAATCCTTAAGAGTACTGACACACCCGTGCCTCAGTCACAGCTTTAAGAAAATAAATACAAATCCACCACATCCTCCTATGTCGACCTTCCGCATCTGCGGTGAAAGGTGGCAGAGTTAGAGCGGAGTTTGTCAGACCATAACCCCCCCCGAAAATAAAGGACTGACCTTCAACTGAGGGACAGATGTAAATGAAACACTAATGACGTTCAATAATAATCTTCAGAAAGGACTTTGACATAGCAAGAACATAACCAGGGCTTTACAATAATGGTGAAAACTTGAAGAAAGTTTGGGTTAAATGGGTAAAAAAAAAAAAAAACTTCCTAGAAGTCGGACCAACATGATGAGGGACATTTATCGACTATTTTGTAAACGTGGATGCTGGGATTCGGGAAGCAAGTGCAGGTGGTGAGTTTAATAAACGGAACAATACAAGAAACACGAGTAGTGTACAGACATGAAACAGTCTATACTGCCTGTGGAATGAACCCAAGGGAGTGTAGAGGGACGGCCCCAAGGATGAGGAGATGGCCGGCAGCGATGATGGAAATCACAGATGACGTTGGAATCCAGAATGTCCTCCACCGGAACCCAACACCGCTCCTCTGGGCCGTACCCCTCCCAGTCCACCAGGTACTCGAGCCGACCCCCACGACGTCGGGAGTCCAGTAGGAATCTTACGGCATAGGCGGGACCTGATGTCCGGGGGGAGGAGGGCGGTCGTAGTGGACAGCATCAGCTAGGGGACCACCGGTCTGAGAAGGGAGACAAAAAGGGACAATACGGTAGTCACTAGGAAGCTGTAACCTATACATCACCACGTTGACCCTCTGGAGAACCTTGAATGGCCAGACAAACCGTGGGCTCAGCTTCTTGCAGGGCAGGCGAAGTGGGAGGTACCTGGTAAAGAGCCAGACGTGATCACCAGGATGGAACACAGGCGCCTCACTGCGGCGGTGATCCGCCTGCTCCTTCTGATGACGAACGGAATGCTGGAGCCTCACATGAGCTTCACTCTAAACCTCCCCTGCGCACCGAAAACATTTGTCCACTGCAGGGGCTTCGGTCTGGCTCAGAGTCCACAGAGCCAGGGCCGGCTGATAACCCAGGACACACTGGAAGGGAGTAAGCCCAGTGGAGGAGTGACGTGATGAATTCAGGGAATATTCTGCCCAGGGAAGGAATCAGGCACACAACCCCTGCCGGTCCTAGCAGTGACTTCTCAGGAACCTCCCCAGCTCCTGGTTCATTCTCTCTACCTGCCCGTTGGACTGAGGCCGGTACCCGGAAATTAGGCTGACCGTGACCCCCAGTTTCTCCATGAAAGCCCTCCATACCCGTGACGTGAATTGGGGGTCCCCAGTCAAAGCCGATGTCCTCCGGAAGGCCACAGTGTCGGGAAGATTTGCTAGAACAGTGCCTTAACAACATGGAGAGCTGTGGGGAGACCAGAGAGAGGAATAAAGGATCTTGAAAATCTGTCTACAACCACCAGGGTGGTGGTGAAACAGTCAGAGGGGAGATCGGTAACAAAGTCAATGGACAGATGAGACCAGAGACGCTGAGGCACGGGAAGGAGCTTCTCTGCTGGAGTGTGCCAGGTGGGGGGGGGTGCTTAGTCTGGGCACACACAGAACAGGAGTTGACGTAACGAATAACATTCTGCGGCAAGGTTGTACGGGTGATCTCATGATGTCCAGCGATGACAGCTGTGTGTGCCCAGTTGAACAGCTGCTCCCTTATCTGTGGGAACATAGTTGTGCTCAGGACGACAGGTAGTGGGTGCCGGTTCCCTCTCCAGAGCCTGGCGAACGTCCACATCTACTTCCCAGACCACAGGGATATGACTCAAGGGAACTAGAAAGCAGGTCCTCTGGCATTCAGGTGACATGTCCATGATTCTTATCCTCGACCATGAGATGATGAGGTTATGGCGTTGGAGCCATGGGAGGCTGAGGAGGATCTTGTGAGCTGGTGCACTAGTGATGGAGAGAAAATTCTAGTGATGGAGAGAATATTCTCCTGATGAATGGACTCCATGGTGAGGGGTGTGGTGTGGTGATGTGTGTAATGGTTCCAGAGCCTACTGGTCGATTATCAAGGGCTTGGACCGGAGAGTGGGTATGAATTGATTGTAAGAGAGGCAAGGGTCTGGTCAAAAAAGTTCCCTGCTGCACCAGAATCGACTAGCATTGTAGAAACAGTACATAAGGGACAGCCAGCAAGTGTGATCGACACTAAACAGGGTTTGCAAGAAAATTATGGGATACTCACACCTGTCCCAGGAGGTGGAAGATCACATGACCGTCCCTCTGCTCTCGTGGATCCCATGTTGGGACGTACTGGACACTGCTGAAGCCCTCCTTGACCACAATAGGGACAGAGCGCCAGTTGTCTCTGTCTACGTTCAGCCGTGGGGAGGCGTGTGACCCCTACCTCCATGGGTTCAGGCTCTGATACAGAGTGGTCACTGAGGGAGGGAGAGAAGCGATGAGGGTACCGACGCTCCCGAAGTAGGTTATCCAGATGGATGGCCATCACGGTTGTCATCTCAACATGCCAGTTCCGTCTGGACCTCCTCAAGCAGTCTGAATAGAGTATGGAGCGCCGGCTCATTCCATCAGTTGGATGCTGCTACAGCCCGGAAGGTGAGCGCGTACTCGGCAGTGGTCTGGTCATCCTGCCGTAGTTGGAATAGGTGCTCACCCCTCTCTCTGCCCTCCAGTGGATGATCAAAGATACCTCTGAACAGAGCCATGAACCCCCTCTGAATCCAGCTCCTCCTCTCTCCCAGACGGCCGTAGTCTACTCCAACGCCTGCCCATTCAGCAGAGAAATAAACGTAGCAACCTTGGATCTCTGGTTGGGGCTCGGTAGAGGGAGCACTGGAGTAAGAAGCCATGGTATTTAGATGGTGTTCCATCATATTTAGGGTCTACTAAGGTACATGGAATTGTTTTAAGAAGGTCATACCAATGATAATTTTGCTATTTGATTTGAATTTTAAGACCCATTGAAGTATCAAAACAATATATAAAAATGTATTTTCTTGCTGCTATTAGCCCATACAAATGCATTGAAGAACAGATTCACTACATGGAACAACAGATCGTCCCCCCAAAAAAGTCAGAGAGATACAGTGGGGCAAAAAAGTATTTAGTCAGCCACCAATTGTGCAAGTTCTCCCACTTAAAAAGATGAGAGAGGCCTGTAATTTTCATCATAGGTACACTTCAACTATGACAGACAAAATGAGAAACAAAATCCAGAAAATCACATTGTAGGATTTTTAATGAATTTATTTCCAAATTATGGTGGAAAATAAGTATTTGGTCACCTACAAACAAGCAAGATTTCTGGCTCTCACAGACCTGTAACTTCTTATTTAAGAGGCTCCTCTGTCCTCCACTCGTTACCTGTATTAATGGCACCTGTTTGAACTTGTTATCAGTATAAAAGACACCTGTCCACAACCTCAAACAGTCACACTTCAAACGCCACTATGGCCAAGACCAAAGAGCTGTCAAAGGACACCAGAAACAAAATTGTAGACCTGCACCAGGCTGGGAAGACTGAATCTGCAATAGGTAAGCAGCTTGGTTTGAAGAAATCAACTGTGGGAGCAATTATTAGGAAATGGAAGACATACAAGACCACTGATAATCTCCCTCGATCTGGGGCTCCACGTAAGATCTCACCCCTTGAGGTCAAAATGATCACAAGAACGGGGAGCAAAAATCCCAGAACCACACGGGGGAACCTAGTGAATGACCTGCAGAGAGCTGGGACCAAAGTAACAAAGCCTACCATCAGTAACACACTACGCTGCCAGGGACTCAATTCCTGCAGTGCCTGACGGGACCCACCGCTTAAGCCAGTACATGTCCAGGCCCGTCTGAAGTTTGCTAGAGAGCATTTGGATGATCCAGAAGAAGATTGGGAGAATGTCATATGGTTAGATGAAAACAAAATAGAACTTTCTGGTAAGAACTCAACTCGTCGTGTTTGGAGGACAACGAATGCTGAGTTGCATCCAAAGAACACCATACCTACGGTGAAGTATGGGGGTGGAAACATCATGCTTTGGGGCTGTTTTTCTGCAAAGGGACCAGGACGACTGATCCGTGTAAAGGAAAGAATGAATGGGGCCATGTATCGTGAGATTTTGAGTGAAAACCTCCTTCCATCAGCAAGAAGAATGAATTTCATTGAAGATGAAACGTGGCTGGGTCTTTCAGCATGACAATGATCCCAAAGGCACCGCCCGGGCAACGAAGGAGTGGCTTCGTAAGAAGCATTTCAAGGTCCTGGAGTGACCTAGCCAGTCTCCAGATCTCAACCCCATAGAAAATCTTTGGAGGGAGTTGAAAGTCTGTGTTGCCCAGCAACAGCCCCCAAACATCACTGCTCTAGAGGAGATCTGCATGGAGGAATGGGCCAAAATACCAGCAACAGTGTGTGAAAACCTTGTGAAGACTTACAGAAAACGTTTGACCTCTGTCATTGCCAACAAAGGGTATATAACAAAGTATTGAGATGAGCTTTTGTTATTGGCCAAATACTAATTTTCCACCATAATTTGCAAATAAATAAATTAAAAATCCTACAATGTGATTTTCTGGATTTTTTTTCCTAATTTTGTCTGTCATAGTTGAAATGTACCTATGATGAAAATTATAGGCTTCTCTCATCTTTTTTAAGTGGAAGAACTTGCACAATTGGTGGCTGACTAAATACTTTTTTGCCCCACTGTATAAGAAAGATTCAACTGGTACTGGGGGACCTTCAAATGAGCCTGTGGGCATTCTAGAGCAAAAGGGCAGAGTGAATCAAGTGTTCGTGAAAGTCTCATATTTCCAAAGAGGGGTCACACCATTGCTGATGCTACAGACGATTTTGTGAGAATAATGCTTTTTGGGATGTCTCATTGTCTGACAAACACCGCTCTAGCTCTCACCTTTCTCTGCAGATGCGGAAGTGCGACATAAACGGATGCGGTGAGAAGGGGGTAGCTGCATCCTGAAATGGCGATCAAAGTATGTGCGAGTGGCTGTGTTGAAGGGTAAAGTAGCGTGTACGTGGAAAAGAGTGGGTGTGTCAAAAGCAATGTAGTGGACGTGTGGGAAGGAGTGGGTGTGTCGAAAGCGCTGTGCTATAGGTTAGAAGGTTTTGATTGAGTATTTTTTTTCTCTTACATTTGAAATTCAGTGTAAGCCAGAGGATGAGTTTGAGTTAGTTTGAGTTAGTTTAACACACATTTTTGTAAATCAACAAACTGAATATTGTTTCATTTTTTATTAAAAGTACACTTTTAGAAAAAAAGGTGCTATCTAGAACCTAAAATGATTATTTGGCTATCCCCATAGGAGAACCCTTTGGAGAACCCTATTTGGTTCCAGGAATAACCCTTTTGGGTTCCATGTCGAAAGAACCCTTTCCACAGAGGGTTCTAAGTGGAACCAATAAGGGTTTTACCTGGAACCAAAAAGAGTTCTACCTGGAGCCAAAAAGGGTTGGACAGCCGAAGAACCATTTTGGAACTCTTTTTTCTAAGAGTGTATTGCTGATGGGGGTACTGTTGCTTAATGTATTCTATGCGTGTATTGTATGCGTATTGTATGCATTTTATATTGTCCAGGTATCTACTTCCCACGTGTTGCCGGACAGCAGTCCTTGTCAAGTTGGAGCGATGGGCACTGTGTCTCAGTGTTGTTTCCGTTCATGGCCTCCCCATTGAGTAGACTGTATGTATCAATATAGTAGACTGTATGTAATCTATATGGTTATCAATATTAGTTATTTATTGTGGAGGCTGCTATCCTACTTGAAATAAAAAATGGCCACATTAGTTACTGCCGGCAACACGGCCGTGCAGCTGCCCAGGAGGGAGCACCTCGGGTCCACAGGCAAGTCGATATAACACCGGTGCACCGGCTTATCCACTAGTTGTACAGCCCAATCAGCCACACAAAACAATCTTAACTGTCAACAAATCTGCCCAATTAGCTGATTCGCTTTCCATACACCCACTCCTTTCAACACACCCACTCGCCCATACTCCGGTTGTCATATTGGGCCGCAGCTACCCATAGTTGGATGCAGTGGGTCGATGCAAAAAAAAAAGATTGCTCTAGCTTAAACTGACAGATTTTTATGGGGATTTTTACATTATGCTAATTAGATTTCCACAGGGGTTCAAACATCGACTTAGAGGTTTAAAATATAAAAGGGATGTGAAATATACTCTAAATATACTCTATTTGTGGAACGACCCATAAATTCACTGGCTTACTGGGGCTCTCTCATGCCGTCCCTGGAAGGGGTGCGTCACCTGAGTGGGTTGATTCACTGATGTGGTCATCCTGTCTGGGTTGGCGCCCCCCCTTGGGTTGTGCCATGGCGGAGATCGTTGTGGGCTATACTCAGCCTTGTCTCAGGATGGTAAGTTGGTGGTTGAAGATATCCCTCTAGTGGTGTGGGGGCTGTGCTTTGGCAAAGTGGGTGGGGTTATATCCTTCCTGTTTGGCCCTGTCTGGGGGTGTCCTCGGATGGGGCCACAGTGTCTCCTGACCCCTCCTGTCTCAGCCTCCAGTATTTATGCTGCAGTAGTTAATGTGTCGGGGGGCTAGGGTCAGTTTGTTATATTTGGAGTACCTCTCCTGTCCTATTCGGTGTCCTATGTGAATCTAAGTGTGCGTTCTCTAATTCTCTCTTTCTCTCTCTCTCTCGGAGGACCTGAGCCCTAGGACCATGCCCCAGGACTACCTGACATGATGACTCCTTGCTGTCCCCACTCCACCTGGCCGTGCTGCTGCTCCAGTTTCAACTTCCACCTGACCGTGCTGCTGCTCCAGTTTCAACTGTTCTGCCTTATTATTATACGACCATGCTGGTCATTTATGAACATTTGAACATCTTGGCCATGTTCTGTTATAATCTCCACCCGGCACAGCCAGAAGAGGACTGGCCACCCCACATAGCCTGGTTCCTCTCTAGGTTTCTTCCTAGGTTTTGGCCTTTCTAGGGAGTTTTTCCTAGCCACCGTGCTTCTACACCTGCATTGCTTGCTGTTTGGGTTTTTAGGCTGGGTTTCTGTACAGCACTTTGAGATATCAGCTGATGTACGAAGGGCTATATAAATAAATTTGATTTGATTTGATTTGATTTGAAATGTCCAACATTGTAACATAAAAACATATTTTTTTAAATAATAAGTATTCAACCCCTTTGTTATGGCACAAGCCTAAAAAAGTTAATCAGTAAAAATGTGCTTAACAAGTCACATAAAAAGTTGCATGGACTCACTCTGTTAGCAATAATAGTGTTTAACACGATTTTTGAATAACTACCGCATCTCTGTATCCCACACATAATATTATCTGTAAGGTTCATCAGTCAAGCAGTGAATTTCTACCACAGATTAAACTACAACGAACAGGTTGGTTTGCCAATGCCTCGCAAAGAAGGCCACCTATTGGTAGATGTCAAATTTTTAAAAAGCAGACATTGAAGAATGTCAAGATATCAAGAATGGTCCACCACCCAAATGACATCCAGCAAACTTGACACAACTGTGGGAAGCATTGGAGTCAACATGGTCCAGCATCCCTATGGAATGCTTTCGACACAATATAGAGTCCATACCCCAACAAAAAGAGGCTGTTCTGAGGGCAAAAGGGGGGGTGCAACTCAATACTCGGAAGGTGTTCCTAATGTTTTGTACACTCAGTGTACATGAGTATGCCATTGTAATTTAAAGTGTTACCAAAGAGTCTGCTACTTTTGAAGTCTGATGTTCACACATTTAAAAATGGCATTTAATAGAAGCCTCTCTAACGTAAACCAAGTAGAGTGCGGTATACCTCAGGGCAGCTGTCTTGGTCCTTTACTGTTTTATTTTTTACTAATGACTGCCTTTGACTGACAAAAATGATTAGAACATTAGGTACATTTTTTTCAAGAATAAATTATTAACTTATCATCATTAACATAATATTTTATTTACAATGTACTAATAAAACTAACGGTTTCATCCAGAGAGCTTATGTATTGCCCAACCCCCGTCTATTTACATGAAATGGTTCGGTCTTGCCCCCAAACAAGGCGCGAACTGTACTTGCTAGCAGTGAATTGCGAGCGAAGAGTGCCGGTGGAGCATCATGTCTCAGCTTCCTAAAGAAGAATCTGGCTTTCAAAAATGAAAAGAAAGACAGGAGAAATAAAAGGGCGACAGTATGTCACCCACTTTTTCACAAAGGAAGGAGGGTGTAGTCGTGAGTGGTGGAAATTAACCTGTTAGTTTAGTCCTAGTAAAATAGGCTAATTTGTCTACCCCTAACATTAGTTACTTAATATCTTCATAGACAATTCTGAGTGTTTACATTTCGCTCCTCTTTTAGCAGACATTTAATCAATGCAGGCAAACTTTTAGCAAGCTATTCATGCTAAATCAAATCAAATGTATTTATATAGCCCTTCTTACATAAGCTGATATATCAAAGTGCTGTACAGAAACCCAGCCTAAAACCACAAATGGCAAGCAATGCAGGTGTAGAAGCACGGTGGCTAGGAAAAACTCCCTAGAAAGGCCAAAACCTAGGAAGAAACCTAGAGAGGAACCAGGCTATGAGGGGTGGCCAGTCCTCTTCTGGCTGTGCCAGGTGGAGATTATAACAGAACATGGGCAATATTTTAAAATGTTCATAAATGACCAGCATGGTCAAATAATAGTAATCACAGTGAACAGGTCAGGGTTCAATAGCTGCAAGCAGAACAGTTGAAACTGGAGCAGCAGCACGGCCAGGTGGACTGGGGACAACAAGGAGTTATCATACCAGGTAGTCCTGAGGCATGGTCCTAGGGCTCAGGTCCTAGGAGAGAGAAAGAAAGAGAGAATTAGAGAGAGCATACTTAAATTCACACAGGACACCCGATAAGACAGGAGAAATACTCCAGATATAACAGACTGACCCTAGCCCCCCGACACATAAACTACTGCAGCATAAATACTGGAGGCACACTGCCTTTGACCCCATCCCCCCATACCCCTGAACCATACTGGAGGCTGAATCAGTTGTCCCTGCCCCGTCTGGTGCCAGGTCCAACAGATGCAGCTTCAGGCTCAGCAGCCCTGTCTCCCCATCCCCCATACCCCTGAACCAGACCTGTCTCCCCATCCCCATACCTCTGAACCAGCCCTGTCACCCCATCCCCATACCCCTGAACCAGCCCTGTCTCCCCATCCCCATACCCCTGAACCAGCCTTGTCTCCCCATCCCCATACCCCTGAACCAGACCTACTCCCAACTGAAGAAGGAGGTGAGCAGCATTGTGTTGAATGACATGTCAGTTGACATAATTGCAGGTACTGCAATGCATTGAGGACAGGAATATAATTCTCCAGTCAGGAAAAATATCACTTGAGACAAAGGCAGGCAATATCAGAGCCTTAAAAGAAGATATGCCGGCTCTTAGAGATGGATGGGAGTCTTTCCTCTCTAAGGCAACACTGATTGCTACACAAATGGATGTTGTACCTCAATTTAGCAAGGAACACAGCCAAAAGAGGAAAGGGAAGAGAATCCATGATGAGACCTCTCAAGAGGAGACAGCTCAGGACAGTGTAGCAAAGGTGTTTCGGAACACAGTGTTTTTTTTTACTGCTATGGCCAACATCATAAGTGACTTGGACACTAGGTTCCACACCACTGTAAAAATTGTAGAATAATCTTCTGCTGTTCTGAAAGTGGGGCAGATTAGTGAGGATAAAGTCCCTTTTGTGTGCCAACCACTGATGATGAAGTATTCCAGAGATCTTACTCCTGAGTTTAAAAATGAAGTAAGACACCTGAACACTGTACATGCTGCCACCTTCCCCCCTAACTTGGTCTCCTGAATGCAATTTGTAAGATGCAGCTGCAAAGCGTTTTTGGAGAAGTGTGGATTGCTTTACGTATATTTTGCACACTGCCTTTGACTGTTGCTGGTGGTGAGAGAGCTTTCAGTAAGCTAAAACTGATTTTTAAAAACAATTTGAGGTCCATTATGTCCCAGGACAGGCTTTGCAGTCTTGCCATGCTGTCCATTGAAAGTCAGTTAGCTAGAAAGCTGGACTTCAAAGACTTCATCAGTGAGCACATTTCTTATATTTTAGTATTGTATTTTTGTAATATTGTACATTTTATCTTGTAAATGTGTACTGGTTTAGCAGTGTAAATATGTATAGTGCACAATGTCTGGTGTGATGTATTGTTATATTGATGATGTAGATGATGTTTTGTTGTGATGTGTTGTTTTGTTCATGTTTGGATCCCAGGAAGACTAGTGGCTGCCTTGGCTGCAGCTAATAGGGATCTTAATAAAATACGAAATACTAATAGTTTGATTTAATTAAATGATGTATTAGGCCTCAGTGCCTCAACAGCAGCAGACAAGAAAAGTCAGTGGGGCGCCCGGTGGATTTTGAGAAGATTGGCCCTTGGCCCCTGTAGCAAAAGATGTAACCACTTCCACACTCAACCACTAATACAGTAACCCAATATTAGGCGATACTGCCAGTAGATGGCGATAGAAGACCAGTTTTGGAGAGAGAATTATATTCTTCTTTAATACACACATTTCTTTAAAGCCACACACACGAAATACAGACTCATTTTTGGTTCCCAAAATAACTTCAACCTTACAATGTTTTGTTTATAGATTTTTGTTTGTTTGTTGCTATAGTCACTTGTGTCTGTGATGATCGTCTAACGATCTCGACACCGGTCTGCAGGATTGATATCTCCAACTGTAGCGTCATTTACTGGAATCGCGTCGGCCATGTTGTAGTGGGGGTTGATGCAAGTTTAGAGGTAGGAAGTGTAGCTACAGGAACTGGGTTAGCCTACTTTTGGTGACTTATTTTGTCATGTCGCTGGATACATTTAGCTGGGGTTTTATGCATTAAGGCGTTCTGTCTGTGTCAACCCCTCTAATCGTTTAATTTCTTCATCCTTCGTTTTGCTTTGATTTAACTTCATTGTTATTTCATTCACCGAGCACAAAAACGATTGAGAAAGACCTGTGTTGGAGGGAGGCGGGATGGGGGCGACTGTGATTTCCATGTTGGAATACTAGCTGATTTTTCGTCGAACCCAGAAATACATTGGAAATACAAACACAAGCGACACAACATCGTGAATTTCTAAAAGGTAAGACTTTTTAAATGAGAAAAATAAGTTGACAATTCAATAGCCCAATGATGGGCCCCACCAGTCCTCTGGTAGGATCGATTTTCCAGAGCATTGTCTGCATATATTTGTTCTGACCCGAAGAATTGCGGTAAATATAGCCTATTGTTAAAGATACATTAAATTCGTATAAAGTGTTGAGTTCAAATATGTTTTTAGACCAACACAGACCTACTGTAGTTCACTCTCTCTGATGTGAGCCTGTAGACTAATTGAAGTTTTAAATGTAGGTTACGGCTTTAACGTCCCCAAAGACAGCATTGTATTTAACGTCTTATATATAAGACGTTATATATAAGATGTTAAGTGAAATAATTCATTTCTCAAACACTGACAAACAATTGTTTCTTGTTGGACAATCAAGCTAGTCCAGTTTGCTGGAGGGTAAGTGTCCGATAACGCAAGACGGCTGTTCCAATACGGAACACATGGAACAGCTAGCTGAAGTAGCAACACTAGCATTGTCTGGACTCTCACCACATGGCCTTGGTCAATTGTAACACATCATATTCCTGATAGTCGCTACTAGTTAATTGAGATAAAGCAACTTAACTGTGTGTTATGGAATGTGATTGTGGTTAGCTGAAGAATGTGCATCTGCAGGCTACACGTAGCCCATGATTGCCAGTACTGAGCGTAAAATAAATGACCTCAAATTATATTTACTTATAGGCCTACAGTAGTGATCCCTGAATGCATAGGTTATTTTGGTAGAAGGGGCTAGAGTACCAACCTCGTAAAAACTTACCAACTCCACACCACGTTACAAAATATCTGAGGCATATGCTTGAGTTTGTTAATAATAACACTTCCACATCCAAGGACACATCCGATGTTTTGGAGTGGTGTCAGTTAATAGGAGAGAACTACGGACTGACTAGTGTTGCTGGGACTAAACCACTGTGTCTAAAAGTTCCAAGGCCTTTAAGCATTGTAATGTCTACGGTTGGCCTCGGGATTCAGAGCAACCTAGACAAGCCCCAAGTGTGACCCCCCCTAGGCTAGAACATAAATCAAAATCACATTTTATTTGTCACATACACATGGTTAGCAGATGTTAATGCGAGTGTAGTGAAATGCTTGTGCTTCTGGTTCCAACAGTGCAGTAATATCTAACAAGTAATCTTAACAATTCCCCGGCAACAACCTAATACGAACACCTAAAGGGATGAATGAGAAAATGTACATATAAATATATAGATGAGCGATGGCTGAGTGGCATAGACAAGGTGCAACAGATGGTATAAAATACAGTATTTTCATGTGATATGATATGAGTAATGTAAGATATGTAAACATTATTAAAGTGACATTATTTTGAGTGACTCGTGATCCATTTATTAAAGTGGCCAGTGTAGGCAGCAGCCTCTGAGTTAGTGATTGCTGTTTAGCAGTCTGATGGCCTTGAGATAGAAGCTGTTTTTCAGTCTCTCGGTCCCAGCTTTGATGTACCTGTACTGACCTCGCCTTCTGGATGGTAGCGGTGTGAACCGGCAGTGGCTCAGGTGGTTGATGTCCTTGATGATCTTTTTGGCCTTCCTGTGACATCGGGTGCTCTAGGTGTCATAGAGGGCACACAGTAAAAATAATTGTTAGTTTAACTCTGATAGAGTTGAAGTCAACACTGTTTTAGAGAACATTTGTTCCCAGTCTACATAGTGTTAAAGTTACTCTACAGGTAGTGTCACATTTTCATTCCACTGAATTGAGTTGAATTTACACTGCAATGACTGCATAATTTTACACTCCGATTTAATTCCGACACGAGTTGATTGACTCCTCATAATGTTGAAAATACTAATCCTGGGTAAATAAAAGTCAACACTGTAATTTTTACACCAACTTTTTTACTGTGCCGGTAGTTTGCCCCCGGTGATGCGTTGTGCAGACCGCACCACCCTCTGGAGAGCCTTGCGGTTGAGGGCGGTGCAGTTGCCGTACCAGGCTATGATACAGCCCGACAGGATGCTCTCGATTGTGCACCTGTAAAGGTTTGAGGGTTTTAGGTGACAAGCCACATTTCTTCATCCTTCTGAGGTTGAAGAAATGTCTGTGTGGGTGGACCCTTTCAGTTTTTCTGTGATGTGTACGCCTAGGAACTTAACTTTCCACCTTGTCCACTGTTGTCCCTTTGATGTGGATAGTGGGGGTGCTCCCTCTGCTGTTTCCTGAAGTCTACAATCATCTCCTTTTTTTAATGTTGAGTGAGAGGTTGTTTTCCTGACACCACACTCCAAGTGCCCTCACCACCTCTCTGTAGGCTGTCTCGCCGTTGTTAGTAATCAAGCCCACTGCTGTTGTGTCGTCTGCAGACTTGATGATTGCGTTGGAGGCGTGCATGGTCAAACAGTCGTGGGTGAACAGGGAGTACAGGAGGGGGCTGAGCAAGCACCCTTGTGGGGTCCCAGTGTTGAGGGTCAGCGAAGTGGAGATATTGTTTCCTACCTTCACTACCTTGGGGTGGCGGCCCGTCAAAGTCCAGGACTCAATTGCACAGGGCAGGGTTGGGACCAAGGACCTCAAGCTTGATGATGAGCTTGGAGGGTACTATGATGTTGAATGCTGAGTTGTAGTCAATGAAAGGCATGCTTACATTGGTATTCCTTTTGTCCAGATGGGATAGGGCAGTGTGATGGCGATTGTGTCGTCTGTGGACCTGTTGGGGCGGTTTACAGACAACGCCATCACACTGGACAAAAGGAATATGTACAAAGAAAGCGATGAACCAACCATGGCTGATCTTGGATGCATTAAGCCGAGTGGGGTCATGTTTTGTACCAACATTAGCCTGTTTGTCAGCTTAATGTCCACTAGTATTCACTGGAGTTGGTTCTTGTGTTGCTCTATGTGATATCGGTTGCACTTAATGTTATGGTATAGAAATGACCAGGTATTTAGGCTACGAAGAAACAGGAGTGTAACCTCACAATAATAACATTTACCTTAAGAAAAATTCCAAGCCACTGTGATTGAAGAATGAGAACGTCTCTCTCTTACAGTAGGTCATGACTGGAGATGCATGGCTGGCTCTCATTCTCTAGACCAGGGGTATTCAACTCGTACCCTACGAGGTCCAGAGCCTGCTGTTTTTCTGTTCTACCTGATAAATAATTGCACCCACCTGGTGTCCCAGGGGAACAATGAAAAAAATGCAGTGGAACTGATTTCTAGGTCCAGAGTTGAGTTTGAGGGCTCTAGACAGTCAGTGGGAATGTGGACAATTCATGCCCTACGCCTGTGCCTTGAAGCCAGAATCTCACTTGGATCTGGGACAGATACTGCATATTGAAGAGTTGAGGAGCATGTGGAAGACCTTCTGTGAGCTGTTGGTAAAAGTTGGGCAATGGCAGAGCTGGGCCGTATGTACTAGGCACCAGCGGGGGGGAAAAGGACTGAAATTGGGAGGGACCACCTGAACTTCAATAAAAGATGCCATCATTTTCGTTCCACTATGTTTTGCTACTGTGTACACTGAAAGATATGACCCTTGTCCTTGGTGATTCCATGGTAGTGTGTGTCTGTTTTGTCTAAGTATAACAGAGAGATAATTTTCAAGTGTGGAACCATTGAAATTGAGTGAACTCACACCAGGGAGACTATTTTTGAAGTATGTAGCATAGGATATAGCTTAATCTTATTAGCCCTACTGCAGTACCACAGTTGTGTACATTGGTGTGACAGAGCGCACACAGTGTGTGAAGGAATGCTTAGTAATGGTGTGGTCACTGAAGTTACCACATCACACATTGGCACTCAGGGCAACCCCTGAGTGAGAAGTAGGCGTTGATAGTTTAAACCGCCTCTCTCTGACTTACTGTGGTCACCTCCCGCTACTAAAATAGCTCCTACACACTCGTGTGAACTCCTGCCTTTAGGTTGTCCTCCAGGGCCAGCCTTATAGAATGAGTCTTGTGTCTACTGTCGAGCCTGAGACATGGCTATGAGTAAGCTTCAGCTAACCCTTGTGTTGGCAGACGCGTAGCCAGGTATTCTGTGAGGCTGGCAGCCTGGTACAGCTCCAGAGGTGGAGAGATGTCTTGCCAACAGTAGGCTAGGTGGTGTTTGAACAGAGTAACACGTCCTTAATCATCACAGCAACATTTTATACTGCTTCTTGCTTTAAAATTAATGTAAGGCCTAGTCTCACATGCCACACTTGTGAGAGACTACATTAGGCCTAATTCTGTATTCATGCTGATAGACTATGGTATCAAAGCAAAGTGATGTTTCAACTTCCTTCCTTTTAATATTTATTGAAGCTACAGTAGCAATAGGCATATACTCTTTGATATTGTACAACTGCACTTTCCCATGGGCAGTGTAACCCTTACTTCGTCTTCCTCCAATGGCATCTGTTGGCAGTTGTAAGCATGGTAAAGCCTTCCCTGTCTGCAGTCTTGGTGTCAGTTGCTAACAGCTGTCCACGTCGAGGGTGGGGCTTACTCACAGTCACAGACCCCTAGTTGCTGTGGAAACTCCCAGCATCAAACCGTAGGGATAGTTCTCCTTGCGTAACAATGTGTCAATCAATGTCTCTGTTACTAACTGATATTTAGCCATGTCTGCATGTTATTTCACCTGCAGCTTTAATTTATGTCAGGCTTCAGTTTTATGTCTAAGTTACCCTGTTTGGTAACAAAATCCATGTCTCAGCAGTTCCAGAACCACAGGGTTGACTGATATCCATCAGCTAACCAGTTTTAGCCTGTTTTCTTTCCCACTCCTTGTCTCCATGTCTATCTCCCTCGTAGGAGGAGCAAATAGAGGTCTGTTGGCTGTACTGAGTGTGTGTGTATTCATCGATGAGTTTCCGTAGCGTGCACATGTCTTTGTGTGTGCGCTGGTGTGTAGGCTATCATAAGTGCTTGCGTTTTTTTGTGTGTGCGTGTTTCTGCCTGCCTGCATTCCTCTCAGTGAAAGCTACAGCAGGTGGTCTGGAACACAAAGGCCCGGCGGAAGGACGTCCGGGCCAGAGGGATCTGTTCATTTCTCACTGATCATCCCAGCACTCCCTCCATTTCAGTACAGGGGATTGATGTCCCTCTTTGCTATGAGCTCTAGCCGGGGTGCCAGTCTGTTTCTGCTCTCTTGACAGTTCCACGAGGAGTTGTCATGCCAAACAATGACAGCAATTGAGTTGGCAAAAACACAGTCCTAGATCTGGACTCAGATCTGTTTATCAGGCCAGTCCTCAAACCGCTCTACCTGCTGTTCTGTCATGACATTTTCAGCAGGATGGACTGAATCCCAAGTACAATTTTCACTTTGTAGTCATGCATTGATGACGTGGAAGTTAGGATTCACCCCAATGTGATCAACTTGTCGAGCGGAAGTCTGATGCAGACTCCAGAGTAGGGTGAAGTTGCCTAGATGCTGATCTTGGGTCAGTTTCCCCACTGGATAAGGTTATGATTTGGGGAGGGGAAGCTGATCCTAGATCTGTACCTGGGGGAAACGTCACCCCAGAGCCAGAACTCCACTCTCCAGGCTGTTTCAGCCCAGGGCCTTTCTGTGGAATTCCCAGTTCTCTCCAACTCAGTCAGGAGAGGAATGGGCCAGGGTGTAGGATACAATACACAGAACCGTTTACTGTAGTTCAGTTTTGCCATGTTCAGCAGAATAAGAGAAGATATCTCATTCTGATTGAATGCAGTTTTTGATACTGTTTGACATTATCTCTACAGAAATATTCAGATTCTGAGATTTAGAGAAAGCACATCAAATCCCTTTGTGCAAACTGACTATGGAAGCGTATTCTCCTCTGTTTTGATGTGGATTTGGGGTGGCAATTTTATTTTTAATCCTCTACAATTGAAACTTTCATTGCGTTACTAGAATCTTTATTGGTATGCATCCAAACATTACTGGAGTAAAGTGAACTGAATAACACAGTGCAGACTACCAACTGATTTAAATCTATACAGCTTTAAATAATAGCCCCTAGCTATGTTACCTCCTCTCCAGCCCTGACCCACCAATCTGTGCTGACCTTTGGTATCACACTGAAGGGTCCCACTTGGGCCCTTTAATCTTATGTGTTCTGTGAGGCCTGAGCCCTAGGTAAGGTGAGCACACCAGGGGTGTGGAGGTCAAGGATCAGAGGTCAAGGAGCCTCAGGTGGAGGTGTAACTTCGGGTCCCTCTGGAATGTATGAAGGGCATACTGTGCAGCTCTACAGATCTAGGATCAGCTTCCCCTCCCCAATCCTTAGTGGGGGGAAATGAAAAACTGACCCAAGTTCAGCGTATAGGGGCAACTTCACCCTACACCAGCCATAGCATTCCAAATATACTAGGGTAAAGTCAGTGCCACAAGATCCCTATGCAAAGCAGGTCTATACTTTTGAGGACAAAATGTGTAGGTTTTTCCTCCGCCTGCTACATAGCGTGGTATTTGCTGTCTTTAGCTGTCTTTTTATTCCTGACTCTTTCGCTGTCTCAAATCACAAATGCTTTTGATTTACACAGACGGAACTATGCACAAACTTTGACCTAGTTTCGAAAGGACACTTCTATTTCAGCATCATCTAACGGACTGTAATGAAACAACTCCTGAGAAGTCTTGAGTTTCTCCCTAATAAGACAAGACAACACTGGTGTGCATTTCCACCGTCTCTCGCTCTGGCTTCGCTCTCTCGCTCTGGCTTCGCTCTCTCGCCCTGGCTTCGCTCTCTCGCCCTGGCTTCGCTCTCTCGCTCTGGCTTCGCTCTCTCGCTCTGGCTTCGCTCTCTCGCTCTGGCTTCGCTCTCTCGCTCTGGCTTCGCTCTCTCGCTCTGGCTTCGCTCTCTCGCTCTGGCTTTGCTCTCTCGCTCTGGCTTCGCTCTCTCGCTCTGGCTTTGCTCTCTCGCTCTGGCTTTGCTCTCTCCTCTGGCTTCTCTCTCGCTCTGGCTTTGCTCTCGCTCTGGCTTCGCTCTCTCGCTCTGGCTTCGCTCTCTCTGCTCTGGCTTCGCTCTCTCGCTCTGGCTTTGCTCTCTCGCGCTCTGGCTCGCTCTGGCTTTGCTCTGGCTTCGCTCTCTCGCTCTGGCTTCGCTTTGCTCTCTCGCTCTCTCGCTCTGGCTTTGCTCTCTCGCTCTCTCGCTCTGGCTTCGCTCTCGCGCTCTGGCTTCAGCTTCGCTCTGGCTTCGCTCTCGCGCTCTGGCTTCGCTCTCGCGCTCTCGCTTCGCTCTCGCGCTCTGGCTTCGCTCTCTCGCTCTGGCTTCGCTCTCTCGCTCTGGCTTCGCTCTCTCGCTCTGGCTTCGCTCTCTCGCTCTGGCTTCGCTCTCGCGCTCTGGCTTCGCTCTCTCGCGCTCTGGCTTCGCTCTCTCGCGCTCTGGCTTCGCTCTCTCGCGCTCTGGCTTCGCTCTCTCGCGCTCTGGCTTCGCTCTCTCGCGCTCTGGCTTCGCTCTCTCGCGCTCTGGCTTCGCTCTCTCGCTCTGGCTTCGCTCTCGCGCTCTGGCTTCGCTCTCGCGCTCTGGCTTCGCTCTCGCGCTCTGGCTTCGCTCTCGCGCTCTGGCTTCGCTCTCGCGCTCTGGCTTCGCTCTCGCGCTCTCTCGCTCTGGATTCGCTCTCTCGCTCTGGATTCGTTCTCGCGCTCTGGCTGGCTTCGCTCTGGCTCTGGCTTTGCTCTCTCGCTCTGGCTTTGCTCTCTCGCTCTGGCTTTGCTCTCTCGCTCTGGCTTTGCTCTCTCGCTCTGGCTTTGCTCTCTCGCTCTGGCTTTGCTCTCTCGCTCTGGCTTTGCTCTCTCGCTCTGGCTTTGCTCTCTCGCTCTGGCTTTGCTCTCTCGCTCTGGCTTTGCTCTCTCGCTCTGGCTTTGCTCTCTCGCTCTGGCTTTGCTCTCTCGCTCTGGCTTTGCTCTCTCGCTCTGGCTTTGCTCTCTCGCTCTGGCTTTGCTCTCTCGCTCTGGCTTCTCTTTGCTGGCTTTGCTCTCTCGCTCTGGCTTCGCTTTGCTCTGGCTTCGCTCTCTCGCTCTGGCTTTGCTCTTGCTTCTCTGGCTTTGCGCTCTGGCTTCTGGCTTTGCTTCTCTGGCTTCACGCTCTGGCTTCGCTCTCTTGCTTCTCTGGCTTCACGCTCTTGCTTCTCTGGCTTCACGCTCTTGCTTCTCTGGCTTCACGCTCTTGCTTCTCTGGCTTCACGCTCTTGCTTCTCTGGCTTCACGCTCTTGCTTCTCTGGCTTCACGCTCTTGCTTCTCTGGCTTCACGCTCTTGCTTCTCTGGCTTCACGCTCTTGCTTCTCTGGCTTTGCTCTTGCTTCTCTGGCTTCTGCTCTGGCTTCACGCTCTCGCTCTGGCTTTGCTCTTCTGGCTTCACGCTCTGGCTCTGGCTTTCTCGCTCTGGCTTTGCTCTTCGCTCTGGCTTTGCTCTTGCTCTGGCTTCTCTCTCTCTCGCTCTGGCTTTGCTCTGGCTTCTCGCTCTGGCTCTGGCTTCACGCTCTTGCTCTGGCTTTGCTCTTCTCGCTCTGGCTTCACGCTCTTGCTCTGGCTCCTCTCTCTCGCTCTGGCTTTCTTGCTCTGGCTCCTCTCTCGCTCCGGCTTTGCTCCGGCTTCTCGCTCTGGCTTCTGCTCTGGCTTCTCGCTCTTGCTCTGGCTTCACGCTCTTGCTCTGGCTTCTCTCTCGCTCTGGCTTCACGCTCTTGCTCTGGCTTCTCTCTCGCTCTGGCTTCACGCTCTTGCTCTGGCTTCTCTCTCGCTCTGGCTTCACGCTCTTGCTCTGGCTTCTCTCTCGCTCTGGCTTCTCTCTGGCTTCACGCTCTTGCTCTGGCTTCACGCTCTTGCTCTGGCTTCTCGCTCTGGCTTCTCGCTCTCGCTCTGGCTTCACGCTCTTGCTCTGGCTTCTCTCTCGCTCTGGCTTCACGCTCTTGCTCTGGCTCCTCTCGCTCTGGCTTCACGCTCTTGCTCTGGCTCCTCTCTCTCGCTCTGGCTTCACGCTCTTGCTCTGGCTCCTCTCTCGCTCTGGCTTCACGCTCTTCTGGCTTCTCGCTTCTCTGGCTTCACGCTCTTGCTCTGGCTTCTCTCTCGCTCTGGCTTCACGCTCTTGCTCTGGCTTCTCTCTTCTCTGGCTTCACGCTCTTGCTTGGCTTCTCTTCGCTCTGGCTTCTCGCTCTGGCTTCACGCTCTCGCTCTGGCTTCACGCTCTGGCTCTGGCTTCTCGCTCTGGCTTCTCGCTCTCGCTCTGGCTTCACGCTCTTGCTCTGGCTTCTCTCTCGCTCTGGCTTCACGCTCTTGCTCTGGCTCCTCTCTCTCGCTCTGGCTTCACGCTCTTGCTCTGGCTCCTCTCTCTCGCTCTGGCTTCACGCTCTTGCTCTGGCTCCTCTCTCGCTCTGGCTTCACGCTCTTGCTCTGGCTTCTCGCTCTCGCTCTGGCTTCACGCTCTTGCTCTGGCTTCTCTCTCGCTCTGGCTTCACGCTCTTGCTCTGGCTTCTCTCTCGCTCTGGCTTCACGCTCTCGCTCTGGCTTCACGCTCTCGCTCTGGCTTCTCGCTCTGGCTTCTCGCTCTCGCTCTGGCTTCACGCTCTTGCTTCTCGCTCTGGCTTCACGCTCTTGCTCTGGCTTCTCTCTGGCTCTGGCTTCGCTCTTGCTCTGGCTTCTCTCTCGCTCTGGCTTCACGCTCTTGCTCTGGCTTCTCTCTCGCTCTGGCTTCACCCCCTTGCTCTGGCTTCTCTCTCGCTCTGGCTTCACGCTCTTGCTCTGGCTTCTCTCTCGCTCTGGCTTCACGCTCTTGCTCTGGCTCCTCTCTCTCGCTCTGGCTTCACGCTCTTGCTCTGGCTCCTCTCTCGCTCTGGCTTCACGCTCTTGCTCTGGCTCCTCTCTCTCGCTCTGGCTTCACGCTCTTGCTCTGGCTTCTCTCTCGCTCTGGCTTCACGCTCTTGCTCTGGCTTCTCTCTCGCTCTGGCTTCACGCTCTTGCTCTGGCTCCTCTCTCTCGCTCGCTCTCTGTGTGGCTTTTCTCAGCTGGCTCTTCTCTGTGCTGACAGTCACTCATGTGAGAGGATTTGGCACAATGTCCCATTCCCAGCCTGTCTCTCTTTGATACACACACAAATACTAATGTCATTTTATCTCTACATTCATAGCAAATGTCTCTCCCTCCCGCTTTGCCATGCAATGGAGTTTTGCTTCGCTTATCGGCATTTGTGTAAGAGGCAGGGCTATAGGGATTAGTGTGCGGGTGAAAGAATGACACGAGATGAAAAACAATCACTTGTAATACTGTACTTGGCCTATTCATGGCAATATGAACCTGCTTCAGTCTCCCCATTTACTTAGGATAGGATAAGTGTTATGCTTAGGCCATGGCGGGTTAGTGAAGGGGCTTTTAAAACAGCACTGGTGTGAATGCTTGGATCATAAGATCATGTTTCCCTCCTCTGCTATCTGTTTATATAAATGCACCAGAGGAGTGTGCGTGTGCGTGTGCGTGTGCGTGTGCGTGTGTGTGTGTGTGTGTGTGTACACACAGTCGGGTGCTGCTGAATATACACTGCCTCTCCAACTTTACATATCTGTGTCACTGCCAGCCCGAAACCGATCCAGTCCGTTTCCTCTGAGAGACGGAGGTCATTATACACTGAGTATATTACTTTCCTAATATTGAGTTGTGCCCTCTGAACAGCTTCAGTTAGCCAGGGCATGGACTCTACATGGTGTCCAAAGCGTTCCACAGAGATGCTGGCCCATGTTGACTCCAATACTTCCCACAGTTGTGTCAAGTTGGCTGGATGACCTTTTGGGTGGTGGACTATTGTTGATGCACACGAAACTGTTGAGCGTGAAAAACCCAGCAGCGTTGCAGTTCTTGACACAAACCGGTGCGCCTGGCGCCTACAACCATACCCCGTTCAAAGGCACTTAAATGTTTTGTCTTCCCCGTTTACACTCTGAATGGCACACGTACGCCATCCATGTCTCAATTGTCTTAAAGGTTAATTAAGGATTTTTAAGTCATCTCCTCCCCTTCATCTACACTGATTTTGAAAGGGGATTTAACAAGTGACCTCAATAAGGGATCATAGCTTTCACCGGCTCAGTCTATGTCATGGAAAGAGCAGGTGTTCTTAATGTTTTGTATACTCAGTGTATGACTGTATGACCAAATGTGACGTAAGGGCAGAGTTGGCAAATGGTTAACTGTGTTTTGAGAGACAAATAAATCTTAGAACAGATGGTCTGTTTTATTGAGATGTCGTAAAAGCTGGGATGCAGGCTGCAGCTATATGACCAGGATGTAGGCCTGAAACTGTGCTTTTATGGTGTGGCAAGTTAAGCGCTGACCCTGAGTCTCTGGGCCACTTCATTCTGATGGTGAACTTCAAACCCCACAGTCAACCAACCCAACCTCTCTTACCCTCCAAGGAGACCAGCATACCATCTCAAGTTAAAGGGGAGAGTGGGTTAGACTCCCTTAAAGTGAGGGCTGGATCCATATTCATGTGGCTGACAAGAATGTCTTGGCCTCCGATCTGAACATCTGAGATTAGATTTATATGAACCGTATCTTTTCGTTTCTTTTAAAATCTCATTTGACTTAATGTAGGCCTATTACCTACGACTGACCACTCTTAAATCAGTTTTATAGAGATCTATCAACACGCCATTCGAACCATAGCATGAAATGTATTCTGTGTACAATTTTTTATTTGAGCAAAATGCCCTGATTTCTTGTGAAGTCCTCTTGCGGTTTGCCCCCGTTTTTGTTGTTTTACTTGGCAGCTCGGCAGCTGAAAAACTCAGTGAACTTCTGCCATTCCCCTTTTCTCTGTCTACTAGACCAGTGTTTCACAGTCATAGGGATGCAAAATTCTTAACTTTACCCAAAATTCCCAGGTTTTCCAGAAAGCTCCGTTTGAATATTGCTGTGGTCAGGAGGGAATGAGCAGGACATTTTGGGGGAAATGTGTCCGTATAAGTGTCCGGGACGTTGCTAACTGACAGGTCCCTCAGATGGTCTGTTCAAACTGATTTTAGTCAGCTCAAGTGTAAATTGAAGTTCTCCTCCAAAGTTATGAATTCATCACACCTTGTTTGCCAGCCCCTAGTTCCCCTGACAGACATTTGTAGTTTGCAAGCAAGCCAAGCTTGAGATTTCGAAAGAAGGTTCACAATTTCGTAGAAGTCTAGCCCACCCCCCTGGTAAAGAAAACGATTGAGAGTCATGGCTGTAACCCTCTGTCTAGGGCAGCTGTTTCCAGATCAGTCAAAACATCCCCTGACTGGAGCATATTTACGTGGCCTTCTCTTCACAAAGGGAATACCTCGGGGTAACACTGGCCAATTCTGTTGAGAGGGAAGAATGAGAACAATGCAGATGGTGAACACGTCAGTATAAAAGTGTTGCTTTTTCGGGACAATGGTTTGACCTAAGAGTTGCTGGTGATTTTTAAGGCATGCGTGCCGATTCTTCACCCTTCTCCCGAAGTATGTAGTCTACTTGCACACTTTCTTGCATGGGTTGAGGCAAGGTGGAAACTCTCTCTCCTGCCAATGCTTGCACCAATCCTATGCCTTTAAATCAATGATGGGGAGTGTGCAAGTGCACACTTCGGGAGAAGTGTGGAGAATTGGGACATAGCCTAATGTACTTTGTTTTTAAATGGCTGGTGACCATGTGTTGCAACCATTATTGTAAAGGTTTGACCCACAAAAAAAAGCAGCAAATGTAAAACATGCGTTTCCCAGAATACTTACTATTTGCATCAGCATGGCTTTTCATCTGCTGTCAGTTGGATATTCATATAATGAACATGTTATCTCCTAAAGTCATACAGATCAACACAACAGCTCTAAACCCACTTATAAAATGTTTAGACTGTCAATCAGTATAACCATGATGTATGTACTTTGCATAGGATACACTAGACTAGTTCTGTCGTATGTGTATGATTGAACCAGGTCCCGGTTTTTGATTATGACCGCGAGTGACGTTCTACAACCAAATAAATTCAGATCAGATTTATGGCTTTAGCCCAAAAAATAAAAGTACATCATATAGTCTGACAACATTTTTTAATTTCTTAAAATTATTATTATTATTTTTTACAAATGTACATTTTTATAGACGTACAATTCTCTCTCATTAATGGAATCCTTCTAACCAGTCTGTATGCTGTAATTCTTAATAATTTGTAAGCTTAGACTGAGTGTGCGGAGGTGGGGGGGGTAGCTAGCACATCTATGCCAACGGTGGCTGACACAGGAGTGAATATTCAGTACTGTACTGTCCTGTGGATTTGTTTCAGTCCTGTCCTGAAACTAAGCTCTTAACTTTTTCTCTCCAGACTTGACCATGGGCTGCATCAAGAGTAAAGAGGACAAGGGGCCTACCATGAAGTACCGCCCGGATAACGCTCCGGTCTCAGATGTCATCGGCCCCCACGTGGGCCACTACGGGCCCGACCCCACCCAGCTGCAGCAGAACCAGCCGTCCTCCACGGGGCCCGCTGCAGGTTTCAACCCCCACGCCATCACCCCCTTCGGAGGAGCTTCCTCCATCATGACCCCCTTCGGAGGGGCATCCACCTCCTTCTCCGGCGCTCTACCCGGCACGTTCCCCGGTGCCGTCTCAGGTGAGACTTGCCTATATTATCCACACGATCCTAACTTGAGATCTTCAAGCATAGCCTACATAAAAATGTTTGCGCAAATCACACGTTGACATCAATGGATGATTTGTGCGATGCGTTTGTGTGCGTGTAGATTTCAAGTGTGGATTTCCTTACGCACCTGTATGCCTTTCTATCGTAACTACAATAAAGCAGAAGGTGGGGGATAAAAGAAAGATTCCAGATTGGCACACATTCAACATCTGTATTGGGGTTGACATCCATACAAGCATTATACTCTGATTTTTACCTCAACATAGTGTGAAATAGACACAAACAATAGCCTAAATGTCTGCAAATTTACTTGGCATTTTCATTGTTTTGGTCTAGTGCCATTGTCCTCTTAACCACATCGATACTATATAAGTACTCTAGTTTGCACAACGTCTTCTATAGTTCCTTCACAAGGACCCATATGCTTATTCCCCACAACAGAATAGCTGCGAAAAAATGAGAAAAAAGCAGCAATAATACTGTTTATTAATTTGAGATGCCATAGCGGGTATACACTTCCTCAAAGTAGTCAGAATGACTCTAAGATAACTCAAGAAATCTGTCATTAATTTTGATGTTTTTGCCAAAGATCTTTTACATCTAACTAAGCTGTTTGGTGCAGTATTTTTCAATGAACAAATGTGCATGAAAATGAGTTCTTGACTTTAATGAAGAATCCCTACTGTTGACCAATCACTGATGAAGGGGCGTAGACTTCGGCTTGCCTCCAGGAAATAATTTGTATGCTTGAACAGACAAAAAACCCTCACTGAATTCATCACAAAATGTCGTCATATAATATATGCACCAACTTTACCAAACTGCCGTTTGGGACACATCCTATGACACCCCCCATGGGGAGCTCATATTCATCGTACCCACTGCTGAACAACCAAGCTGCCAAAACCAATCCCATCATCTGGCCCAGGAACTCAATACCGTTCCACTGTTTCGGCTCGGAAGCACGCAGATGCCTTAAGATGTCCTTCAATCACGTTGTCCATAGGTGTCATTTGCAACAAATCAACAACGATTGATTTTTAAAGTTGGCAGGGAGACTAATCAATCTGATAAGGCCCAAAGAGCAGTGAGATGAGATTGAGCTCTCCTGTTTAGGTGGGATTAGGTTTGTAATCCCCCTCTTTGTTGGATTATCTGCTCGTGTGTGTGTGTAGGGGTGGGGGAGTTACATGGCACGGTATTGAGTTTCTGGACCAGATAATGGGATTGGTAGCTTGGTTGTTCAGCAATGGGTATGATGAATATGAGCTCCCCATGAGGGGTGTCATAGGGAAGTGGGTGCCACTTGGGACACATCCTATGTCAGTGTTTCCCAAAAACGCCTGATTTCAAGCAGGTGTGCTTGTCTGGGGCCGCAACAAAAATATGTACTGTTGGGAGTGCTTGAGGACTGGAGTTGGGGAAACAATGCCCCCATGTAGTGCACTACTTTTGAGCAGAGCCCTAAGGGCACTATATAGGTAATAGGCTGCCATTTGGGACGAACATATAGATATTTATCTGCCAGGGCCAGGATGATAGCAGTATCGCGATACTTGTTAGAATCGTGGCAAGGAAACGAAACACAAAGGGATTTAACTTCTTTAGGAAAACTGCCCTAATGTTGGAAACCAACATCATGATGTTGTCATCCAGAGTCACATGTATTTATTTCCAAAGCTATAGCACACGTTAAAAAATATATAGATTTTTTTTTTACATACAGCAGGTATGTAGGTTTTTAAAGGACCAAAGAGTTGGCCTGCTCTGTTTCATAGTACTGTAATGGTCACAGCCCTATTATCCACACAATCTGCCGTGTCTATTCTCTGCCCAGTAAGCAGAATGGTTTACAATGTATTTATTGACATTACATAACAGCGAGAAGAGATTGACCTGTGCCATGTTCTTATTCATGTCTTGTAACGATGTTCGCTTTGCACCGAGCTGACGTAATCATTTCCTTTAAGACGCTAAGCAAACAACTACCTTGCCGGACCGTTAAATCCGCTCCCTGACTGATTTAGACTCCCTGTCAGAACCGTACCCATCCCACTTCCATTAGTATGCCCTACACAGGGATGGACTCTCTCTTGAGGCCCCCATCATTAGCCATAATGATTTTTTAAAAATCACACACCAAAGACCAGCCCACTGGGCTTAAGATAGACCGACCCATCTGGCATTCGCCCAAACTGCACTATGGCCGGTCCGTTTCCGGACCAACATGACATTATTTCTAATCTATATACTGGCAATTTCTATAGAGTAGAATTACCGACGGTGAAAAATTGTTAGGGAGTGTGCAGGCTAGAGAACACAGATTCTACTCTCCCCTCACGAACATTCACACCACAGACACCAGTCAGTCACGGCCACTATGGAAACAGAACCGCCACTACAGGTCTATATTCTCTGACTTATCTTCCATTGGTCCCTTGGTCTCCTGTCATTTTGATGGGCCTGCACAGCTTTGCCGCAGAGTTTGGTACTGTGAACATTCAGCAACATTGTTTCTGTCAATCTTGGCACAAAGGTCAGCAGGTATTTATAGGAAGTCTTTGTATCTTTTAATAGGCTATTAGTAGCTCTGAATTCCTTCATATTCTAACTGGTTCTCCACCTTATCTCTGCGACTTAGTCAACAAAAACAATTTCAGCCTCTTAAATGGACATACTGTCATGAATTTCACTTGTGCATTTAACTTGAATGTTTTATTTAATGTTTTCTGTGTCTGTATTCAGGTGGGGTTACGTTCTTTGTGGCCTTGTACGACTATGAAGCCAGAACCTCAGACGACCTGTCGTTCAAAAAAGGGGACCGCTTCCAGATCATCAACAACACGTGAGTCCCCATGGGCCCTGGTCAAAAGTAGCGCACTATATAGGGAATGGAATGCCATTTGGGACGCACCCCCCCTCTGAGAACATCATTCATCATGATCAGGGGCTTATTCCCGTAGAGTAGTGGTGTAACGATGACAGAATATCTTTAAGAACACTACCTGTTCTGTACAGTGTTCTTCCTAAATGGGTTAGATTTGTCCCCCCCCTCCCCGATCCTGTTTTTTTTTTTTGACTTTCATTTGATTAATTTAACAAAACCTTTAACATAGATGGTGCCTTAGGTCATATAACTTTCTGCTCTATAATGTAGCCTTGGTTGACTTTGTTCAATTCAAATGAATACTTTGTTGCATGCCTTAATAATATAGCAATAGAATCCATGCATAAAAGACAGCATGTACAAGCTCACTGCCAAGACACAGATAAAACAAGCATACAAGTCCCTTTCATAACCAGACTATCGTTGTACAGACATAGTAGTGATATATCTATCTGGATGATTCTTTATATCTCTGTCTGTATCTGTCTGTCCCCCCCTACAGAGAAGGGGACTGGTGGGAGGCGCGCTCCATCAACACAGGGAAGAAGGGTTACATCCCCAGTAACTATGTGGCACCAGCTGACTCAATCCAGGCTGAAGAGTAAGACCCTTGTCACTCATAACCTTATTTTAAGACTATCCACGGCTACAACAGCAAATAGAGCTAGCCTAATAACTGCAGCGTGACCATTACACCACACAGCTCTCGCTGGAGGCACGTTCACTAGAAGATCTCAGAGCTTCTCCTGTTCTCCTGGGTCCATATGTATCAAGTGTCTCGGGAGTAGGAGTGCTGATCTAAGATCAGGTTCCACCTGTCCAGGTGATCTTATCCATAGTGATCCAAGAGTGGGCACACGCACACAAACAGGAAAGTTGCTAAATCAACCAAAAGGTGCTGGGGCAGCCTTAAAAATGTGTCCGTTGGAGCGCTGCGATTGGTTGCCCACAATTATGGGGTGGGGCTTAGTGAAGGGTCAATTGGAATCAAAACTACATATGGTAGCTAAACACTCAAAGAACTGCAAATCCCGTCAGATCTGGCGCCAGGATAAAGTGACTAAGGGGGCAGTTGAAATCAGTCGAAGGGGCTACATTTTTTGGGGTTTCTTGTGTTGGAATTCTGCTAACATCACGCTATACCATAATAAACCAAGTTCAAATGCAGAGATTCTTAGGTCATTGAGTGCTTGTCAAGTGACATGCTACATATTTCGCCGTCAACCTATCTCCGTTGCGCTGTCTCAGTGTAAAATAGGAGCCTTCTAGCAGTCACAAGGACACAGATTCAGCAGGAGGCTGTCAGGTACCGGTGCAAATTAGTGTTGGATTTATTTACACGGTCACTGGTGTTTTCAAAGATGACAGTGATATTTGCAAATATATACAGTCCCGGTCAAAAGCTTGGACACACCTACTCATTCAAGGGTTTTTCTTTATTTTTACTATTTTCTACATTGTAGAATAATAGTGAAGACATCAAAACGATGAAAACACACATGGAATCATGTAGTATCCAAAAGAGTGTTGACCTTTTTTAAAGCGTGAGTTCCAAATATCTCTAACCATCGCCCCTGCGTGAGTTTTTTTGTTTTGTTTTTTTGCTCATGATGTCGGCATGCTCTCACTGTTCCAAAATGTGATTGTTACACAACAGGACGGTTATCCGCGCTGCCCTCAAACCAAGGCACGCTGCCTGCTAATTATCTATAGGCTATGTTTCAACTTGTCAATTTGTAATTATTTTCAAATTATTTTCTCAAACTGTTTTAATTGGGGTGTGTTCCGCCGCCTCGTTAATTCACATAAGAAGTAGCCCATTTCACTGTTGCGGATCACTTGTGTTTGAGGCTTTACTGAGCCGGCTAATCTTCTCTCTTCAACTAGAACCAAGCACTTCCCTAGTGTTTCCCGAGATCAAGTATGAAGACATTGCGCATCACTAGTCAGAACAGGCCTTGCACAAACATTTTCTGTCTGGCATTGCCTTCATGGTTGTTTTTCCTTACAAATTGGACTTTGGACATATGTGTGTTCCTATCAAAGTAAGTGGCTTATTTTCTGTATATCGTGTTGTCATTTCTGCTATAGCACATGTATGTACAGTGGGGCAAAAAAAGTATTTAGTCAGCCACCAATTGTGCAAGTTCTCCCACTTAAAAAGATGAGAGGCCTGTAATTTTCATTATAGGTACACTTCAACTATGACAAACAAAATGAGAAAAAAATCCAGAAAATCACATTGTAGGATTTTTAATGAATTTATTTGCGAATTATGGTGGAAAATAAGTATTTAGTCACCTACAAACAAGCAAGATTTCTGTCTCTCACAGACCTGTATCTTCTTCTTTAAGAGGCTCCTCTGTCCTAAATACTTTTTTGCCCCACTATGTATGTGAGGTCGACCGATTTATGATTTTTCGACGCCGATACCGATTTATTGGAGGTCCCAAAAAGCCGATACCGATTAATCGGCCATTTTTATTTATTTATTTGTAACCCACCGTTCCTAGGCCGTCATTGAAAATAAGAATGTGTTCTTAACTGACTTGCCTAGTCAAATAAAGATTAAATAAAGGTGTATCATTTAAAAAAAATCGATTTCTGATTTATGAAAACTTGAAATCGGTCCTAATTAATCGGCCATTCCGATTTAATCGGTCGACCTCCTAGTATGTATGTATGTGTCATAATCTTATTTACTGTTTTATTCACCGTTTCATGTACTGGTGACATCATGCATTCCGATTCTTGCATAGATTGTAATGGACACATGATGTGTGTAAAATACTTTTTTTGAATGTTGTACTGATTATAATGAGCAAATGCAAAGCTATTTACTGGCTATGTGTGGCGCCATGTTTGTTGACATCATACAATGCATTCTGCATTGAATTCAGAGTTGGGTGACATCTCAAAACAATTTTTCCCAGTCGGAGCTCACCCCCCCCGACTTCCCAGTTGTCTTGAACGCACTGAAGTCGGAAGTCTGAGACTTTGGTGCCTCAGGGTTGCCAGTCCAGACCCCCCTTTCCAGGGGTTTTATTTTTATTTGGAGTATAAACTTACCTTGTTTGCCACCCATTTATTGATATCCCCAATCATAGTAATATTTTCTGCACCATATCTCCTCACAATACCTTGCCCCATTTCTACACCCCATGGACTCCCCCACAAATGAAATGACCCCCGTAAAATGTTTTCATTCCTGTTTAGCTTTTGCGCTACGGTTAGGCTAGGCAGTAGGTCTGTGAGGTGAACACATTGTATTTGCTTTGTGATTTGTCAAAAATGGTAACGACTTGTCAAGTCATGTGCTTCGGTTCTTGTATACACTGCAACAAGTATATTGACGATTTGTTAAATGCTGAAAAGTTGCTAAACTAAGATCATATTTTTCAGGCAATGAGTGTATCCATCTGAGTTTGTTTATTTGCGTTTTATAGTGAATGGCATTCTGGGATTAAGGACTTTTCGGATAGTCCAATATAAACAAACATGGCAGCCATCATAAAGAATTTAGCTGCTGTTAGCTTAGCTGACACGCATTTATTTTCTAAACAACATTACATTAATCTCTTGTGCTCACCAGAGATGTGGTACATTGTAAACTAGTCTAGCAGTTAGGTTGCTAACTTACGTTTTGTTTTTTTGTCAGCGCAACCTGTTATTTAGACCGGTTTATAGAATTATTTTTATTTTTTTATTTTTTATTTCACCTTTATTTAACCAGGTAGGCTAGTTGAGAACAAGTTCTCATTTGCAACTGCGGCCTGGCCAAGATAAAGCATAGCAGTGTGAACAGACAACAGAGTTACACATGGAGTAAACAATTAACAAGTCAATAACACAGTAGGAAAAAAGGGGGGGAGTCTATATACATTGTGTGCAAAAGGCATGAGGAGGTAGGCAAATAATTACAATTTTGCAGATTAACACTGGAGTGATAAATGATCAGATGACCATGTACAGGTAGAGATATTGGTGTGCAAAAGAGCAGAAAAGTAAATAAATAAAAACAGTATGGGGATGAGGTAGGTAAAAATGGGTGGGCTATTTACAGATAGACTATGTACAGCTGCAGCGATCGGTTAGCTGCTCAGATAGCAGATGTTTGAAGTTAGTGAGGGAGATAAAAGTCTCCAACTTCAGCGATTTTTACAATTCGTTCCAGTCACAGGCAGCAGAGAACTGGAACGAAAGGCGGCCAAATGAGGTGTAGGCTTTAGGGATGATCAGTGAGATACACCTGCTGGAGCGTGTGCTACGGATGGGTGTTGCCATCGTGACCAGTGAACTGAGATATGGCGGAGCTTTACCTAGCATGGAGTTGTAGATGACCTGGAGCCAGTGGGTCTGGCGACGAATATGTAGCGAGGGCCAGCCGACTAGAGCATACAAGTCGCAGTGGTGGGTGGTCTAAGGTGCTTTAGTGACAAAACGGATGGCACTGTGATAAACTGCATCCAGTTTGCTGAGTAGAGTGTTGGAAGCAATTTTGTAGATGACATCGCCGAAGTCGAGGATCGGTAGGATAGTCAGTTTTACTAGGGTAAGTTTGGCGGCGTGAGTGAAGGAGTCTTTGTTGCAGAATAGAAAGCCGACTCTTGACTTGATTTTCGATTGGAGATGTTTGATATGAGTCTGGAAGGAGAGTTTACAGTCTAGCCAGACACCTAGGTACTTATAGATGTCCACATATTCAAGGTCGGAACCATCCAGGGTGGTGATGCTGGTCAGGCGTGCGGGTGCAGGCAGCGAACGGTTGAAAAGCATGCATTTGGTTTTACTAGCGTTTAAGAGCAGTTGGAGGCCACGGAAGGAGTGTTGTATGGCATTGAAGCTTGTATGGAGGTTAGATAGCACAGTGTCCAAGGACGGGCCGGAAGTATATAGAATGGTGTCGTCTGCATAGAGGTGGATCAGGGAATCGCCCGCAGCAAGAGCAACATCATTGATATATACATGAGTTTGGCTGTGGATGTGTTCCGTGTGATGCTTGGATGATGAAGCATTTAAGACCTTTTTTGTTTTCCATCAGTGTACAAATATATTTAGATGCTGTTCAGACAACAGTGCTGTTTAGATGCGTTTGTTGCGTCATATGTTCTGTTGCTACTGTTCCAATCACATATTTGAGATCGTACACTGCAGGGGCTACACAACAATGATCACACGTGATTGTACGCGTACTCTCAACCAGCTTCATGAGGAATGCTTTTTCAACAGTCTTGAAGGAGTTCCCACAGATGCTGAGCCCTTGTTTGCTGCTTTTCCTTCACTCTGCAGTTCAACTCATCCCAAACCATCTCAATTGGTTTGAAGTCGGGTGATTGTGGATGCCATGTCATCTGATGCATCACTCAATCACTCTCCATGGTCAAATAGCCCTTACACAGCCTGGGGGTGTGTTTTGGGTCATTGTCCTGTTGAAAAACAAATGATAGTCCTACTAAGCGCAAACCAGGTGGGATGGCGTATGGCTGCAGAATACTGTGGGAGCCATGCTGGTTAAGTGTGCCTTTAATTCTAAAATCAGTCATCAGCAAAGCACCATCACACCACCTCCTCCATGCTTCACAGTGGGAACCACACATGCGGAGATCATCCGTTCACCTAGTCTGCATCTCACAAAGACAGCGGTTGGAACCAAAAATCTAATTCGGACTCATCAGACCAAAGGGCAGATTTCTACCGGTCTAATGTCCATTGCTCTGGTTTCTTGGCCCAAGCAAGTCTCTTCTTTTTATTGGTGTCCTTTTGTAGTGGTTTCTTTGTAACAATTGACCATGAAGGCCTGATTCATGCTGTCTCCTCTGAACGTGAAGTGTTGATGGTTGAGATGTCTGTTAGTTGAACTCTGCGAAGCATGTATTTGAGGTGCAGTTAATGAATTTAGCCTCCACAGCAGAGGCAACTGGGTCTTCCTGTCCTGTGGTGGTCCTCATGAGAGCCAGTTTCATCATAGCGCTTGATGGTTTGGCACTTGAAAAAAACTTAATTTGTAAAATGTCAAGAACTTAACTGACCTTCATGTTGTTTCCCTTTGTATATTTGAGCTGTTCTTGCCATAATATGGACTTGGTCTTTTACCAAATAGGGCTATCTTCTGTATACCACCCCTACCATGTCACAACATAACTGATTGGCTCAAACGCATTAAGAAGGAAAGAAATTCCACAAATTAACTTTTAACAAGACACACCTGTTAATTGAAATGCATTCCAGGTGATTACCTCATGAAGCTGGTTGTGAGAATGCCAAGTGTGTGCAAAGCTGTCATCAAGGCAAAGGGTGGCTACTTTGAAGAATCTCAAATGTATGTTTTGATTTAACACTTGTGTTATTTCGTAGTTTTGATGTCTTCGCTATTATTCTACAATGTAGGAAATAGTAAAAAAAATAAAGAAAAACCCTTGAATGAATTGGTGTATCCAAACTTTTGACTCGTACTGCGTGTGTGTGATTATATATTTAAGTTCTGACTTAAATGTCAGCATTCAAAAGAAAAAGCCTCATCAGGCAAAACCCATCTTCGCCAATAAAGCACAGGTTGGGTCTGCCATGCTCAGATACAGCCTCTCCTTGAGTTACCCAAAAGTGAACTAACTACAACATCCCCAAACGGGCACTTAAGTACATTTTAGCCACACCTTTTCTTGGTGCACAGGCCAGGTATATCTATTCACACTTAAAAGAGAAATCAGACATATACTATCCAAACAAAGAAATGTACAGTAAACTGATCAATGCAATTAAATAACCCAAAAGTCTTTATTACAAGTGTTTTGCAATTTGTGAGCTCTCCAAACAACATTTCCACTTGGAGAATGGTATGAGTAGACATCAAACATTCTAAATGAATGGGGGAATATGTTGGGATTAGCAGTAACTTTACTGATGAAGATATTGTTTATTTCACAAGGCATTGGATCAACATTGACAAACAATTGGCTCAAGGAAAGAAATAGTATGCGATAGTGTCAGTGCGCAATAGTGGAGAGAGATGTGCCTATAGCGCGTCTCTGCCACGCACCACCTCCCTTTATTCTGGTCTCGACATTTAAACTGATGCTCGAGACACGTTCCTCACACACAAGCAGTAACCTCAAACATTTTCAGGACGTAGCAGTCCTCATTTTCCCTTCAACTGAAATCAGCATGATTTAGTATTTCTCACCACTCGACCCTTAAACGCGCACACACTACCCAAACTAATGGACATGTGACAGCAAGGCGGGATGGCACTTTCTAAAACGGCCACTGGGTACATGATGCATATTCCCCCGCCAAATAAAGGAGCATCATAGCAGTTGGCCTGAGGTAAATGAACACTTTGCCCAGGCCCTAAACACTGTCCTCTAACCTCTTGGCGATGCGTGGGGGCACAAACTTCCAGCATGGGCCTTTGCTGAAGTAAGGGGAGAATTCTCCCCTGAACGATTCATAGTGGACACCGGGGTTGTCTCCATACCCCCAGCGGTGACACAATGTCCGTGCCACCCCCAGGAACATTTTGCGGTGCAGTCATCTCTCCAAGCCCAGAGCACACCCTCTCCAGGCTCCAGAAAAGAGCTCGGTCATAATCAAATCGGTATCAGTCAATGTCAGATGAAAACCTCACACCCCATCATAGGGCAGACTTTGTCCTTGTGTTACTTGGCTATTTAGGCTACGTTGTTTTGTTCACACGCTAGGTTGTTTTTAGTTTGAACTTGCTCAACTGCTAGTGAAGAGACCTCACAGACATGCGAGCCTGCATGCCATGCGAGTGCCCTGTTACCACGCCAACCTGCCACACTTAAAGGGGCAGCTGAACATTTGTCTACCCTCAGTAACTAAATATTTGAGGCATTGTGCTTTAATACTTTTTTTAATCAACTTTTTTTTATCTTATCAATACTCTTCCTAAAATACTTTCATTGTGATCTTACATTTCTTTGTGTTCCTACATTTTTAAATTTAGGAGCACATGTTCTCTGTGTAGAGCCCTGCACTTCATACATATGGCCACAGGGGGTTTCAGCCACAATCTCCTATATGAGCTTAGAGGTTGATCGTTTAGCAAGGAAATTGAATGTTATCCGGTTTGTTAGATTGACCCTGATGGAGTCGATGCTTTATTTCCTCTCGTTGTGTATTTTGAAGTTTGCTAGTATTGATTCAAGTAAAGTTCATAGTAACATAAGCTGGTATTGCTGTAAATGTGGGTCCTTCCATAGAAATAGAATGGTGTGCTAGTTCTGGAACACATAAAATGCTCTTCAAATACTTGGAGCGGCTGGGGATTCTCAAGGACAGATTTGGGAAACTGCTGTACTGCAACATTTTACAAAGGCTCTACTTGTTCTATTTCTGTGTCCTTCCTCAGGTGGTACTTTGGTAAAATGGGACGTAAAGATGCTGAGAGGCTGCTGTTGAATCAAGGCAACAACCGAGGCACCTTCCTGGTGCGAGAGAGTGAAACTACTAAAGGTGAAGACGATTGACGTGCGAACGTGCACGGGCTGCGTCTCTAGTTATACACGCCATTTCTCAATGTAGTGCACTACTTTTGTGTTGACTGGGGTCCGGTATGTTCCAAGCATCTCAGAGTATGACTGCTGATTTTAAGGATCAGTTTAGCCTTTGAGATCACACTGAATAAGACTACATGGACAAGTGGGAACTGATCGTAGGTCAGCACTCTGACCCACTTTGAATACTAGCCCTGAAGTCATATGGTATACCCTAAGACAAAGTCGTGCACTATAATGGGGAATATGGAGTCATTTGAGAAATAGCCAGTGACACTCACATTTCCATGAATAAAGCCTAGGTCTTAATACTGTTGCTTGGATGGACGAAGAATCTGGTCATTGTCTCCAGGTGCTTACTCCCTGTCCATACGGGACTGGGACGATGCCAAAGGCGACAATGTGAAACACTACAAGATCCGCAAACTTGACAACGGGGGTTACTACATCACCACGCGAGCCCAGTTTGACACGCTGCAGAAACTGGTCAAACACTACACAGGTATGTCTTCTACCTCCTTTTATTTATGGTCTCTCGATCTCTCCAACACTCACTTTCTCTCTCAAACTCACTCTTTAACAGGCCTGCTACACTGGAAACGTAACCTTGCTGAGCGTGAGATGCTCCTATTCCTTTCTATGAAACCTGGGCCTAAGCAACACGGCTCAGCGTAAAATGACACTCTGGTTCTATTTTCAAGAGTTTGACGGGTAGCTCACGCAATAGAACACTTGATAAAGTGGCTCACATTCTGTTCGCGCTGGCAAAATGTCGCAGTTAAAACCTGTTTTTCCCAACACCCCCCCCAGTGAAGCTCCGCAGTAACGGTCTTATTCACAGCTTCCTCCCCTTCTCCAAGTGCAGTTTCTGATGATAAATCCACACTCATTCACTGCGGTCTCTCTCTCACATCTGTGCTTCTGTAGTAGCAGGCTTACCTGTAATTGACCCTGTGATTTCCCCAGCTAGATGAATGGCTCACAGATTGAATATTTAATAAAGACCTTCCCTAAATGCCTCCCTTTCAGCAGAAGGAGAGAGGTTAAAACTCTCTGGGAGAGCCCACTTTATGTCTCCGTCACAAATGGCACCCTGCTCCCTACATTTAAAAAAACTTTGCACCATATAGGGAATAGTGTGGCATTTGGGGCAAAGAAAACCTCGCTCTAGTGCACTATAAAAGCAAGAGGTCCCTGTCGTGTTAAATCATCCAATTCTCATTCATATTTAGCTCTATTATAGGCGTGTCTAAATTCAGCCGTATCGCATGTCTGACAGGCAAACTTGTAGTGTTGTGTGAAATGTCCCCTTTTTAAGCTTCGCTGGGTTTCCCTCGTACTTTACTGCTGGGATTCATAAGAATCCCTACATGATTGTTTGTGCCCCCCACGCAGAGCATGCAGACGGTCTGTGCTACCGGCTGACCACGATGTGCCCCACGGTGAAGCCCCAGACCCAGGGACTGGCCAAGGATGCCTGGGAGATCCCCCGGGAGTCCCTACGCCTGGAGCTCAAACTGGGCCAGGGATGCTTCGGAGAGGTCTGGATGGGTAAGACCAAATACTGTTTAGACACAGACGGGCACACACACACACACACACACACACAAAGAACAAATATGCACGCCCACACACACACAATCTGGATGGTCTGAACAGACAGGAAATATATTACACTATTTTTATCCCAGGCCAGGGAATCTTTCACTTCCTTCAGATGCTTCCTCCTTAACTTTTAACTCCGGAGGAAGTAGCATTCTCTTTCAGAGTGAGACACAAGTCCATCCAGCCACAGCTCATAACTACATGTGTTCATGTACCCAAATACACCCGTACTGTATTATGTCGGGGGGCTGCATCCCAAATGGCACCCTATTCTCTATGTAGTGCACTGCTTTTGACCGGGCTGTATAGGGAATATGGTGCCAGAATGTGTACTGTGCTGAACACTACTATTTGTTTACTCCTGTTTTTACACCAATGTCTTGCTTCTTCAGTAAGTAGCAGCATGACCCGGCTCATTCTAATTCTGTAATTCTATTCAGGCACGTGGAACGGCACCACCAAGGTGGCCATTAAGACCCTGAAGCCAGGCACCATGTCCCCCGAGGCCTTCCTCCAGGAGGCCCAGATCATGAAGAAGCTGAGACACGACAAGCTGGTGCCCCTCTACGCCGTGGTGTCTGAGGAACCCATCTACATCGTCACTGAGTACATGGCCAAAGGTGTGTGTGTGTGTGTGTGGATACAGTGCATTTGGAAAGTATTCAGACCCATTGACTTTTTCCACATTTTGTTACATTACAGCTTATTCTAAAATGTGTTAAATTAGTGGGGGTGTTTCTCATCAATCTACACACAATACCCCATAATGAGAAAGCAAAAACATGTTTTTTTAAATGTTGGGAAATTTATTTTAAAAATACATTTAGAAAAATGAAATATCAGTGAAATATAAAAACCTGTTTTTGCATTGTCGTTATGGGGTATTGTGTGTAGATTGACAAAGTGAAAATAGTTGTAAACATTTTTTTGCAAATATATTACAAATAAAAAAACAGAAACCTTATTTACATAAGTGTTCAGACCCTTTGCTATGAGACTCAAAATTGAGCTCAGATGCATCCTGTTTCCATTAATCATCCTTGAGATGTTTCTACAACTTGATTGGAGTCCACCTGTGGTAAATTCAATTGATTGGACATGATTTGGAAAGGCACACACCTGTCTATATAAGGTCCCACAGTTGACAGTGCATGTCAGAGCAAAAACCAAGCCATGAGGTTAAAGGAATTGTCCGTAGAGCTCCGAGAGAGAGGATTGTGTCGAGGCACAGATCTGGGGAAGGGTACCAAAACATTTATGCAGCAAGAACACAGTGGCTTTACATCATTCTTAAATGAAAGAAGTTTGGAACCTCTTCCTAGAGCTGGCTGCCCAGGCAAACTGAGCTATCAGGGGAGAAGGGCCTTGGTCAGGTCACCCTGACAGAGCTCCAGAGTTCCCCTGTGGAGATGGGAGAACCTTCCAGAAGGACAACCATCCCTGCAGCTCTCCACCAATTACGCATTTATGGTCGAGTGGCCAGACGGAAGCCACTCCTCAGTAAAAGTCTAGTCAGGATCCAGGGAAAGCTGAATGGAGCACAGTAAAGAGAGATCCTTGATGAAAACCTGCTCCAGAGCACTCAGGACCTCAGACTGGGGCAAAGATTCACCTTCCAACGGGACAATGACCCTAAGCACACAGCCAAGACAACGCAGGAGTGGCTTTGGGACAAGTCTCTGAATGTCCTTGAGTGGGCCAGCCAGAGCCCGGACTTGAACCCGATTGAACATTTCTGGAGAGAACTGAAAATAGCTGTGCGGCGACGCTCCCCATCCAACCTGACAGAGCTTGAGAGGAATTGCAGAGTAGAAGGGGCGAAACTCCCCAAATACAGGTGTACCAAGCTTGTAGCATCATGCCCAAGAAGACTCAAGGCTGTAATCGCTGCCAAAGGTGCTTCAACAAAGTACTGAGTAAAGGGTCTGAATACTTATAGAAATTTGATATTTCAGTTTTTTGTTTTTTTGCTTGCAAACATAAACTGTTTTTGCTTTGTCATTATGGGTGTATTGTGTGTAGATTGATGGGGGGGTGGAATTTAATACATTTTAGAAGTTGGCTGTAACGTAACAAAATGTGGAAAAAGTCAAGGGGTCTGAATACTTTCCCCGACAGACACAGATAAACACAGCCTCTCCTTCTCCAGTCCAGATGCGGTGACGTATGTGGCTGGCAGCGTGATGTTGACAGATTCCTCACGGCTGATTAGATGTGTAATTAAAACATTATAGCTGGAGTTTCTCTCCAGAAGGGTCCCATACACACACATGCCTGGGGGAGGTGATTAGCTGGCTGGCTCAGCTGGACCTTGTTATACGTGTGTGTGATGGAGTTGGAGAACTTGGTATTTTATTAAATGTAGTGAACGTTGGCCACATGCCAGAGATTTTGATGTCAGTTGTTGCACGACGCCGAAGGTTGTTCAGGCGCCGAATTGATGAGATGTTTCGAAATCCGAACTTTTAGATATCACGCCACAACACACACGTCGTCCTATCGGCATGTATCCCGGACAATTTCCTTAAAGGACCCCATTTAAAATGTATGGCCGTTTTTAATTAACGTACCCTACAGTTTGAAAGTCCTTGGGAATCCCATGTGGGGTTTTATAAGGCCCGAAGCAGAGATATATTTAATTGAGAACTGCAGCAGTTTTGTGGCAAGCTTTCATCTTTCTCAGCTGCAATGAGTCACCCTGTTTCTTTTTTTATTAGTGATTGAACGCTGATGACTCATCCCTTTTTAAATGGACTCAGTGACCCCTGTGTATATATGTATAAATGCACCAGAGGAACGTGTGTGTGTGTGTTTATTCCGTTGGTATCCCCTTGATTCTAATCTTGGTTCAGGGGTCAATTAAAAGAACGATGTCCCTCTCTCACACTGAGGAAATGGCGCTGCCTACGCCCCAAATGGCACCCTATTCCCTATATAGTCTGCTACTTTTCCCACCAGGGTCCCATAGGGCTCTGGTCAAAAGTAGTGCACTATATAGGGAATAGGGTGCCATTTGGGGCACGCACTAGATGTCATTAGGAGCTGTGTACCGAACATAGACAGAAGCTGCTAGCTTCATCAATACCAAGGGAAGGATCATGAATATTTAAGAAGGTGTATTTTAAGAAGTCTTCAGTCTCACTATTTCTATGGTGGTATTTCGCTGTTGCAACATTTAGCTGCAGTCTCTCTGGTACTGTAACTGTCATGTTTTGCTGATGTTGTTTTTGTAGGAAGTTTGCTGGACTTCCTAAAGGAGGGAGACGGTAAATTCCTCAAGCTTCCCTTGCTGGTGGATATGGCAGCACAGGTAAGTCCAAAGTCAACCTCTCAGTAAACATGGACATTTCTACATATGTAGCCTGTAGCTGCCATGTATGTTTCCAAGTGTCTCGCCCCTCTGTGTTTCCACCTAAGGATAGGTTTGAGCTGTTTTTAATGCCCGTAGTACACTGCTGTACAAGAGAACCAATTTAGTGCACTCTTCCGCATCCATCACCAGCATTCTCCCTCCTGTTTGTAAGACTGCATCCCAAAAGAGCCCTGGTCAAAGGGAGTTGACTAAATAGGGAATAGGGTGCCATTTGGGACTTACACAGGACCAACGGCTCTGCTCTCAGAGTGGATCACATCAATTATTAACCCGAGCCTCTGTGATCAAACGGTGTGTTAAATTAATCTGCTTGTTTTCTCAGATCGCTGACGGTATGGCTTTCATCGAGAGGATGAACTACATCCACAGGGACCTGCGCGCCGCTAACATCCTGGTCGGGGACAACCTGGTGTGCAAAATCGCCGACTTCGGTCTGGCTAGGCTGATCGAGGACAACGAGTACACGGCTAGGCAAGGTTAGTAGAGCACCGAGACAGAGGGACTTAGAATCCCAGTTGTTGCAGGTGTGTATGGGTGGAAAGAGGATACCTAGCCAGTTGCACAACTGAATGCATTCAACCCGAAATGTGTCTTCCGCATTTAACACAACCCCTCTCTGAATCAGAGGGGTGCGGGGTGCTGCCTCAATCGACATCCACGTCATCGGCGCCTGGGGAACAGTTGTTGTTTGGGGTGAACTGCCTTGCTCAAGGAGAGAACAGCAGATTTTTCCACCTTTGCCGGCTCGGGGATTCGAACCAGCAACCTTTTGGTTACTGGCCTAGCGTAGATAACCGCTAGGCCCCGAGACAGACAGACAGAGGGCTTAGAACTCTCTGGTTGCGTCCCAATAATCTCTCCTTTCTCCCGAAGTGTTGCTTACTTGTTCACTTCCTGTCATGGATTTGAAATTACTTGTATATTATTGTGTTATTATTAATATATGGAACCTTCCTCTACCCCATGCCCACACCACTACAATGATTTTACATTTGGGGGAAGTAGTCAACGGGTGCACTCTTCAGGAAAAAGGAGAGATTACGGGGACATAGGGCTTAATGTCACAGTCGTTTGAGATGTATATGAGGGGGGCGGAAGTGTGAGGTCACTGGCGTAGATTAAACCCTGTTGTTTCCTACCATGGTAAATTAAGCTAATAGCGGAAAGCAGATGCTCATATTTACTCTGATTAGTTGCGGTGAGTAAACTCTGACTCTCAAGCTGCCTGCTGCTTAACCATTTAAGACCAAAGGTTTGAGCAGAGAAACAGGCGTCCCTGACAATACCACTGTTTTTCCCACTCAACACTAGTCTTAAACCTTATGGAATGTGACTTTTTGTTTTTACCCTGCAGTTCACATACAAGAATCTGTCTTTATTGACAATGTTGTATCTTAGTTCAACCAGTTTCCTTTGCAATTAGATCTGACTTAAACCATTTTTAAAAACCAAGTATGATAGGTTAAAGAAAAATGTTGAATTGTTTTGTTCGAGGTCAATAGTGTAATTGTCATGGCAGACTGAAGCATAAACTTTGATATGGGTCAATTCTCTGGTTCTATTCTCAGTGGTTCTATTCTCAGTGGTTCTATTATGACTCTAGGCTCCCTAATGACCCCTAGTGGAGTTTAATGTTCTGTCTCTCCTTCTCTCTCCCCTCTCTTCTTTGTCTCTGCCCATCTCTTCCCCTCCTGCTCCTGGTTTGTAGGTGCCAAGTTCCCCATCAAGTGGACGGCTCCTGAGGCTGCCCTGTACGGCCGCTTCACCATCAAGTCAGATGGCTGGTCCTTCGGCATCTTACTCACTGAACTGGTCACCAAGGGCAGGGTGCCCTACCCAGGTAAGAACAGACAAAACAATGTTTGTGTCCCACATGGGCCCCCATATCCCTCAAACTCAACTCTGGACCTCCAAACCAGTTCCACTGTGTTCTTTCATTGTTCCCCTCCAATCAGGGACTAACATAGACCCAGGACACCAGGTGGGTGCAATTAATTATCAGGTATTGCAGAAAACGAGCAGGCTTCGGACCTCGTAGGGTAAGAGTTGAATACCTCTGTCCTATATACTGCACTTCTTTTGACTTGGGCTCACATGGAGTGGGCACTATGTAGGGATTACAATGCCTTTTAGAATGCAAATCCCATAACAACAATGGCAGTCTGAGGCTGTCTATCTGGTTAGGATTAGTCAATTGTGTGATCTAGGTGTCTTGTGTAACCAGGAGGAGTCGTGCCAGCACAATGTAAACAAGGAAGTCTTTGTAGCCTAGACTGGTTAATACTGTCCTAGGAAGTGGGCTGGGGGTGACACTGTCGTGATGGCTGTTTTTGTCTCTACGGGATAAACACTGACTGAGGTTAGAGAGAACCATCTGGTAGGGTCTGATCTGGAGATTGAACACCACTCTTGTTTATAACCATCTGTCCCAGACTGATCGGGCTCAGGGGAGAGAGAGGCTGACGGGTGCTGTGAAACACTGACACACACACTAACATTCAGACCCCTTTTTTATTTATGTTTTTCGGGTGGGGTGTAATAGTCGAATGGAGCTATTGGGTGATTTCACAATGCACTGCCATCTCGTGACTGTGACAATGGAAATAGATCACAGACCTTGTTTTGTTGTGGATAATCTTGATTTTTATTGTGACTTAACTCACATGGTTTACTGCACTGTTAATGTAATGGGCACTAAACAGACTGACCCCCACCCTCCCCCTCTTTCTGTGTCTCTCTTTCTCTCTCTGTCTTATTCTCTCTCCACCCAGGCATGGTGAACAGGGAGGTCCTGGAGCAGGTGGAGCGGGGGTACCGTATGCCCTGCCCCCAGGGCTGCCCAGAGTCCCTCCACGAGATGATGAAGCTGTGCTGGAAGAAGGACCCTGATGAGAGGCCCACCTTCGAGTACATCCAGTCCTTCCTGGAGGACTACTTCACAGCCACGGAGCCACAATACCAGCCTGGGGATAACCTATAGTCAGGCCTGGCCGCAGCGCAGCCCTGGACCACTTCACCGTGCAATGTATCTCTCCACCCAGGAGGAGCAGACTTGGATACAGACGCATGGAGACGTAATTCTATGAATAATGTGCTTCAGAAAAGCCAACTGGAAGCTTGGTTATCAAGTTGCACAAACCACTGCTATCGCTGATGATAATTTTTTTTTAAATCTTTTTTAAATTTTATTTTTACGTTCTGTTTATTTTTAATTTCAGGTACTACATATAGTCTTAGTTTGTATGAATTTACTATTTTATTTTGTCCTCAATGATCATGTTCATTTTCAAAGTGACCAATCATTCAACTGTGTAGTTGTTTTAACAAATTTGTTGAACCATGAAAATGGCACGAGAAAGCCCATCAGGTAGAGGCTCTCGGAATGGGAGCTCTTTGAAATGGAGGACAAGAGAGAAGGATGTACTGTACGGCTGCGTTTAGAAATAGGCAGCCCAATTCTGCTCATTTTTCCACTAATTGGTCTTGACCAATCGTATCAGATCTTTTTAAATATTTTTCAGAGCTGATCTGATTGGGTAAAAGATCAATTAGTGAAATTAAGATCAGAGTTGGGCTGCCTGTGTAAACTCGAAGGCAAGTACTGTGGGAATATTTCAAATGAGAATTCAGTTCTGTGTTCAACTGGAAAATGCTTTTCTTTCTACATGTTTTTCTGAATGATCGACTTGAGTGGCGCGGATCAGGGACAGTTGCGTGGGTCCGACTTGTCTGCTCATTTTCTATTTTATTTCTATTAGTTGATTTTATTCTATATAAACTAAGAATTATTCATATCATGGAAATAGTTCTAGGTTCATGTGAAGCCCTCGAGTCCTTCATTAACATGCAGGACATTTCTACAACACTAAGTCCATCCTGTTATGTGTCCAAGACAAACTGTTGCCATGCCAAGTTATATTACCTCTTTAAAGATCACTACAGCGTATGACTAAACCTTGTTTCCCTTGTACTCTGATCTGGAGACAGTTTAGCATTTTCCCTACAAATTCTTTAGGTGAGGATTACAGGAGAGGAAGCTGATCCTAGATCTCTATCTAAGGGAAACTTTACCCCGGAGCAATGTATCACTGTGAGATAGGACAATATTCAGCTCTCACCTGGCAATGCCGACAGCCCTGTAGATCACTAAGCTACATGCCAACGCAGATTGTCTCTGCACATGTCATAGCACTACGCAACAGGAGGCAATATTGAATGGAGCTAGTATAGACTAATGTACATCTAGGACCAGAATTAGAATTTATGGATGCAACCACCTGATTTGGCAGTTACGGGCCAGCAATAACTTGTACACAATTATGTTAAAAAGGACTTGGCCTTTTCTTTCACTTACATGGTTGTCATTTACTAGACTCATCACATGTTCTATTTTCAGACCTGAAGATGCTCGAAAAGGAAACCATTTTTTCTATTATGGGAAAATATTGCCAAAGCACCTAAACACTGTTTTATTTTGACTACATGCGATTTTATAGTGTGAACGGATTTCATTCAGTCAACAGTTTCAGCCTAGATACAAAGAGGATACGTTTTTATTCAGACATTATTGTTTTTAAAGGTAGACTCAGCGAAGTGACGTTGCCACGAGCAGCACCGCAGATATTGCGATGAGCGAGATGCAAGCCTTTGCTCCCTCAGTCACAGACAGTGCTTGCGCAAGGGTTCCCTTCACGCTGTAAGAGCGTGGAAGGTACGGGACCAAAACAGTGGGGGAGTTTAGCCTCGCGCTTCAAAGCTCTTAGTAGTTGCGGAATTTGACCCACTATGCTGTTTATTTTGTGCACCTACATCATATCGCCGAGTCTTCCTTTAATACATTAGTCAGAACCAGTGAACGGTTAGTCATATTTTAAGACCGCAAAATGGAGGAAGGTCATTTTAATGCGTCATGACGCATCCACAGGGGTCATTTGACTCTTCTTTAAACTCATCAGTTAAGTGTTACATTTGATTATGCATACTTACACAGATGGGCAGAACATAGATTGGTCAACTGGGGTTTTAAAGAAGGGCATTGTACAAAATCCTGATTTTATAAAAAGGACAGCAAAGACGGGGGAAAGATAAATAATTTTGGTTTAGATACTAATCTGTGGAATTTGTACAGTTGGAAAATAAACATTTCTGATTCTAATTTGTATGTTATTCTGTATTGAATTCGTGAGATTCATTAGTTTAATACGGACAATAGGCACAACATTTTATGAATCTCGAGCTGTCAGAATGATTCATATTCTTGGCATGAATTGATTTTTGTCAGTTACATTGCAGCCACTATGCATGAAGTCATGTGACAATCACATTATTGCGAGGTGCAGAGGCATTTCAACCAGTCGCAGTGGGCTGGACTCCCTGTTGAAATTGCGATAGTACTACAGAAGGGGCTACATCCCTGTTAGCTTTTTTAAAATTTGAATTCTACAAATATCAAATTGACAGTCAGTGATGTCAGATTTCAAACGTATTTTGAGCATCATTGTTCAGGCGCAATGGTACGTGCATCAATGTAATGACTGATTTGTTGCAGACAAAAGTCAATAATTGCTGCTGCGCTTGCTTCACGTAAAATGTTATACATAAGGTACCACCAGTAGTTCTAACTATTACACAATGCAATAATACATTTGCTTCTTTCATCACCAACCTGGACTACTCTGTCGCCTATGTTGTCATCGAAACTGATCAAGGAATGCGAGGATATGGGTTGACTTTTACTTGTGGGCAGCGGCACAGAAATTGGTCAGATTCTTGATCCACAAACTACACAATTTAAATACATTTTGGAGTATTATAATTGGTTGGCTTTCTGTAACCAACAAACACATGTTATCCACAGCGTCATCTTGTGGTAATATGTGGCTGGCTTTGTATTAATAGGCACAACTAGAACAAATGCAGGCTGACCATATTATTTTACAGATTTATGCAGATTTTATGCTAGTTGTCCCAATGTCAACCTGCCTGCTAGTCTGAGGATAATACTATCTACGGTTTTCAAATGAATCACTAACTTTCACTTTTGTCCCTTCAAACTGCGGTGGTGTGTGCTGTGGAAACCCTGTCAAACCTAGTTGTGGGGAAATCTAGAGGAGATTAGTTATTTCTGTGGATTTTACCTTCTCACCAGCAGTGGGCAGATGTGATGGGTGAGTATGCCTACATATACAGCCACTCCACTAGGCAAGTCGGTTAAGAACAAATTCTTATTTACAATGATGAGTTAACGACTGAGGATGGATCAACACCATTGTAGTTCCTCGTTCAGGTGCAGAACGACAGATTTGCACCTTGTCAGCTTGGGGATTTGATCTAGCAAATTTTCAGTTACTGGCGCAACGCTCTCCCCGCTAGGCTACCTGTAGCCCTTCACTGAAAGGTGTGTGTGTGTGCAGCACTTTTCCCCAATTTGTGCCGGATTGGACCAGAGAAATGATTAATTCAGTTGGCCACAGCGGCGGTCCTGAATGCAGTGTTAAATGTTTTACATTTCAGTAATTTAGCAGACGCTGTTATCCAGAGCGACTTTGTGCATTCCTCTTAAAATGGCTAGGTGGGACAACCACATATCACAGGCATAGAACGTACATTTTTCCTCAATAGCGTAGCTATCGGTAGAATCAGAGCTGCAAAAACATCCAACTAATATGCAGAGTCGGAAGCTTGATGTTGTCATTGCGTGCTAGGAATATGGAACCAAATTCTAAACTTTTGACTACTTTAATACACAAAGTATTCACTTTTTCCTATATTTGGTTGTGTAATTTAAAATACATTAAATTGTGATTTTGCATGACTGGCCTACACATAACCCATAATGTCATAGTGGAATTATGTTTTTAGAAATGTTTACAAATGAATAATTGAAAAGCTGAAATGTATTGAGTCAATGAGTATTCAAAGCCTTTGTTATGGCAAGCCTAAATAAATTCAGGAGAAAAACATAAGTTGCATGGACTCACTCTATTGAATTGATTACCTCATCTCTGTACTCCACACATCTGTGAGGTCCCTCAGTCAAGCAGGGGATTTCAAACACAGAATCAACCACAAAGACCAGGGAGGTTTTCCAATGCCTTGCAAAGAAGGGCACCTATTGGGTAAATGGGTTAATTGAATATCATTGATATAATATAACATTGAATATCCTTTTGAGCACGGTGAAGTTAATAATTACACTTGGGATAGTGTATCAATACACCCAGTCACTACAACGATATAGACGTCTTTCCTAACTCAGTTGTCGGAGAGGAAGGAAAGTGCTCACGGATTTCACCAAGAGGCCGAGGGCTTATAAGTAAACATTATACGGTAAGGTTGTATTCGGTGCATGGTAACCTGTTGTATTCGGCACATGACAAATTAGATTTGATTTGACTTTAAAACCGAGTTTAATGGTTGTGATATGAAAAGACTGAGGATGGATCAACACCATTGTAGTTCCTCAAGTCTCATAGCAAAGGGTTTGAATACTTATGTAAATAAAGTATTTCTGTTTTACTTTTTTAATATATTTGCAAACAAAAAAAACTGTTTTTGAAGAAGGTCCGGGGGGAAAGACCTTCTCCAACATAGTTGAGAAGGAAGTGAGGAAATAGGATGTGAGGAATCACAGAAAGACACATTCAGAAAGAGCCCAGGCCTCAGATCCGTTCCACTTCACCTTATCACCTTGGAGATGGCAGCATGTCCCAGGATGTTGTCGGAGGTGGCTCTTTGATCCACATGGGTTTGTACTCAGCCAGCCTGGTCCCCCAGGTCGCCTATGTCCAACCTCTGGTTGGCATCAATCGTCTTAAACAGAGAAGACAATTGGCAACAGGATGAATTGGTCCAATCAACTGCATTATGTTTACTGCATCCAATGGAATAACAGATTCAATTTACCTGTGTGTTGTTGGGTCCAATCGTCTGCCGTATGTGGCGACTCTAGGTCAGCCGCCACCATCACTTTGAACTTGGTCCATTCATCATTTAGTGCAAGACTGTGGGGGCTGACCTAGAGAATGACATTCGCCAGTGAAGTCTCATACCTCAGATGATTGGACCCAACAACACACTGGTAAATCTAATCTGTTACGCCATTGGATGCAGTAAACAACTATAGGAACATACAGAGAGAGAGAGACAGACTGACGTAGATACAGTGCCTTCAGAAAGTATTCACACCCCTTGACTTATTCCACATTTTGTTGTTACAGCCTGAATTAAAAATGGATTAAATCGATTTCTCTCTCTCACCCATCTACACACAATACCCCCATAATGACAAAGTGAAAACATGTTTTTAGATTTTTTTTTGCAAAGGTTTTGAAAATGAAATATTTCATTTACATAAGTATTCACAACCCTGAGTCAGTACATGTTAGAATAACCTTTGGCAGTGATTACATCTGTAAATCTAAGCTTTGCACACCTAGATTGTACCATTTTTGAACATAATTCAAGCTCTGTCTAGTTGGTTGTTGCTAGATAGCCATTTTCAAGACTTGCCATAGATTTTGTAACTAGGTCACTCAGTAACATTCAATATCGTCTTGGTAAGCAACTTCAGAGTATATTTGGCCTTGTGTTCTAGGTTATTGTCCTGCTGAAAGGTGAATTTGTCTCCCAGTGTCTGTTGGAAAGCAGACCAGGTTTTCCTCTAGGATTTTTCCTGTGCTTATGGCATTTATATGTATCATCAAAAAACTCCCTAGTCCTTGCAGATGACAAGCATACCCATAACATGTAGCCACCACCATGCTTGAAAATATGAAGAGTGGTACTTAGTGATGTGTTGTATTTGCCCCAAACATAATGCTTTGTATTCAGGACAAAGTGAATTTATTTGCCAAATGTTTTGCAGTTTTACTTTAGTCCCTTACTGCAAACAGGATGCATAATTTGGAATATTTGTATTATGTGGAGGCTTCCTTTCACTGTCACTTGGTAATATTCCAGCCACAATGACAAAACAGTCAATATAACCATGACCCCCATAATTACTTTAAAATCCATGTAATTATAACTAATATTTGACCTGGGGTCAGGAGCTGAAATTAAATCTGTTCCAGTCTCTCAGGATGAGCACTTTAAGTCATGTGATTCAGAACACCCACTACATGCCTCCCAAGGTATGTTTTAGTCATAATGATCACAATGGCCATCATTTCTGTTGGTCATTGTTCCATTAGGATCCAGGCTACTCCAGTGAGATGTTGAGACACTGTTACCCTTCAGAAATGTGGAAGAAGCTCCTGGACCCGTGAGGAATGTGGAGTAGGGTGAAGCTGCCCCTAGAAGTGGATCTTGGGTCCGTTATTCATTTCCCCCATGAATTGTTAAGGTTATGACTGGGGGAAGTGTAAGCGTATCCTAGATCTGTACTCTACTGTTCTGTCTCAATAAATTGTTTAATATTAGAACATGTTTCCAATGCTCTGTGCCAACTAAATGTATAAATTCTTTATTTACAAAAATCACATGACAAACAAAATACACAATTAAATCTAAAAATAAAATAAAAAAGGCAACAGGTAGACTGTACCTGAATATTTAAATCAGTTAAAAGGACAACCACCCATATATTAGTTAATTGAAGCCCATTTAAACTGCCATCTGCATTTTGATGGTGGGGTGGGGATTGTAGTCAACAATCTCAAAGTCTTCTGCATGGAAGTCATCTATTTTCTCAACCGTCCGGAGGACCTTCAGCTTGGGGAAGGGCCGAATCTCTCTCTGGAGCTGTAAGGGAAGGGTCATCACGTTTAGGCTGCGGCCAGACATTGTGTCCAAAAACTATAGATTGAGACAATGGTTCTTAAAATGGGAGTCATCTGTTGACGGACAACATCAAAATGGACAATATTATTACATTGTAGAAAATAGTCAAAATAAAGAAGAACCCTTGAATGAGTAGGTGTGGCCAAACTTAACTGGTACTGTATGCATACACATCTCATTGGCTGTAGCATTACACATCCGTCACTGCAGTGTATATCTCAATGTCAAAGTTGCCCGTGTTGCTGTATCGGTCATGAACCTACCTGCACTTTGAGGGGTTCGACGTGGTTGCTGTAGATGTGAGCATCTCCCAGAGTGTGCACAAAGTCCCCAGGCTAAAAAGGGGAAACAAGGCAAGAAATCTTGTAAATTTACTACACCTCTTATTAAAATATCCTCTTTTCTTTTAGTCAAATCAAGGGAGGTGTTGAGAGTAGGATATTTAAACCAGTGTCTGCCCCACCTTGAGTCCTGTGATGTGAGCGATCATGTAGGTGAGGAGGGCGTAGCTGGCGATGTTGAAGGGCACTCCCAAGCCCATGTCCCCCGAGCGCTGGTACAGCTGACACGACAGCTCCCCGTCAATGACATAGAACTGGCACAGGGCATGGCAGGGGGGCAGCACCATGTGGGGCAGGTCTGAGAACAGCACAGGAGTGGGTGTGAGCGATACAAACCAACACTTGACTGTTAAGTGTGGAATACACATTGAAATCATTACTGCAAATGTAATATCTAGACCTGTGCAAAATCAGAATGGAATATATCAGTCAAATACCCTTGGGGTTCCATGCACACATTATGATTCTCCTGTCTTCTGGATTAGTCTTGATAGTGTCAATAACCATCTGTAGTTGGTCCACACCTTGTCCTGTGTAATCTATAAAGTGAAGTATTAGGCAAGAGAATTAAGCACTACAGTTCAAATTGGTTGGATTGAAACACAACATAATCCTACAACACCATGTCAGGGTGATGGACCTTTGTGCATGTCGCTGTATTCTGCACCATAGTGCCTCCACTGGAAACCGTACACGGGTCCCAAGTCTCCCTCCTCCCGGTCTATAAACCCCATTTTGTCCAGGAACTGTCTCGATCCATTTGCATCCCAGATCTTCACCCCTTTCTCTGCGAGCTCCTTGGCATTTGTTGAGCCCTACAGCAAACACACAGAACAAGATCCGTCAAACGTCTCTGGCCGATGTATTGGTATGGCGCGCCATCTAGTGGAAACATTAAATTCAATGCATTATAACAGTGACCAGTTTACATGCATACAGTATTCCGGATAGCAGCTCATGTCGCACTTAAGATCTTATTCAGGAATATCTGTTTACATGAACATGTGATATCCCGTTCACAAGTATCCCTGTATCCGTGAATAAACAGAATATTCCTAATTTAACTTCATATGGGTAAAATGGAACAGAAAACTGAAGTGTGGACGGACACTGGCTGTAGGCCTATAACCTTTCACATGTAGGGAAATATAATATTTACTCTTGCAGAATAATGGATACAACAAATAATCATTTGCTCAGCAACAGGAGTGAAGAAATAATATTGTTCAGCATCTCGAGTGTTATCTTCCACACAGACTGTATTTCAACCACATAAAACATGCGTCCCAGACGAACTGAAGTCTTATCAGAAACGTGTTTCATCGTTCTCAGCTTTTAATTTCTTTAAAACCGATCAAACTGATGGCATTGGACATTTTACACAGGTCCAATCTTTCCACGGTTTGAGTTGTTGCTTTTTCTCCCGGTTCCTAAATGAAAGAGACAACTTCACCGGTGTTAACTAGATTAATGCATTCATTCTATAGATTCATGACATTGTTTTGGTGAGGACTAGTCTTATAAGGTAACAAGTTATGACAGAATAGAAGCTGCATGTATTCAACTATAGTTGACAAACAAATGGCCTAACAAATGTAGTTAATTATTGGGGGTGAAAGTAGCCAGTATGCATTAAGGTCCCGTATGGAATATCAGATAAATAAATGGCATTATTAATGGTGGATCTAACTGCACAGGTAGCCTACTTTTTGAAGTGATTTGTTTGACAGTCAGATGGAAACGTCACCAGACTGCCAACAGTCTATGGTGTTGTGCGATGACGTTTGAATCACGGGTGTTCGCAGTCTAGGGTGTTGTGTGACGATGGCACGATTTATGCAACCGGAGCCTGCGCAGACCGCGTAAAACAGTAAACCGAATAAGATGTTTACATGAGTTTCCCCGTCTAAAAAGCACCATATCCTAGGCATTTTCTCCTAGTTTCACATAACCCGGGAAAGCTTGTATTCCGGTCATTGTTAAGGGGATATGACGTTAATATTAGCCAACTTAAAAAACAGAATACTTGAGTATTCCGAATAATTTCTGGATATTGGTGTGCATGTAAACGTGGTCACTGGTGCATTATTTCGGGGGACATGGCTTCCTTCTTACTTTGATAAACCACAGTAGTTCTTCGAGAATTCCTTTCCAGAAAACCCTTTTCGTCGTCAGCAAAGGAAACTGATCTGGAATGATAAACGGAAAAAAAAAGCTAGTCATTTGAACAGAGGTCCCATGCAAAGCCAGTTAAGAAGGCAACGTTCAACTTAGGTTGTGCAATTCCCGCCATGGCGGGAAAATTACATATGTTTTAATCGTGCATTAACCGTCTACGCACAACTTCCCACACATACTTAACATTAGTTAAATCGACTTACCCCGGAGACTGTATCTCGTTTGTGAACCGAAAACAGAGATGACCCCCGTTCCTGTTCGGTCTCCCTTTCGATGTCCATGTTGCAAAATGTATTCACATTGGTTCAGATACCCGCGTTCATCACAGAAGAGAGAGAACGAACTTTGTCCCACCTGACTATCTGCCTTCTTAGGCTCTTCGTTATTACAAGGTTCCGCTGTGTGTATGTCAGAAGTAGCAGGCATTTTGTTGGTTAGTTTAACAACAACAACAAAAAATACTGACACAATTCATGCAGTGGTAGCACTGGTTGACTTCTTCTACTCCTGTGTTAAATTTAACATTTCCCGGTTTATTTTGGTTTTCCCTCGAAGACACACCTACATAGAAGATATTCCTCCAATCAAGTAAAAGACGAGGGCAAGCGTGATTCTTGGTTTTACAACTGGACCAATGGGAGATTGGGGAAAAAACGCGCAAAAGGTAATCCCCGCCTCTCTATATGCCGCGAATATAGAGACGAGTGATCAGAAACGAGTGATGTATGAACATAAATAAATAAAAATAACCATGGAAATGTTCACAATCACAGTTTAATCATCAGTAAAATGTAAAAGTTGATCAAACACATGTTGCTTACATTTTTTTATTCCATCACTTAGTGTATAGAGTATAGCTCGTAGCTCGACCAAATGTTGCATACAACCTTAAACATAATGCTCCATTCCAAGGAACTGGTAGACACACAATGGTAAATTGAGGCTTATGAATAGCACAGCATGCAAAATCCTCGGATTACTTCATATCTGTGAAAGAATCAGAAACAATGCAGGATACAACCCCTTACTTTTGTCATGTATAACTAGCTTGGGCCTATAGCATACTGTATGAGACATTTAAATTATAAGGAATTGTCTGGGTACTGTAGTCATGGCATGTACGTTTTGCCTAGCTGCAGACTTTATACTTACCTTTGACTGTTTGTAGTGGGCCAGGGCCTCTTGGACCACATACTGAATGAAGGCAGAGTCCTGCACCTCTAGCTCTGCGGGGACGGAGAGGGTTAATAAAGGAGAGTTCAGGATGTTCAACACCACTCTGGTGTCACCTTTAAACCCATTATCCCTCACCTGTAGAACCACCTGGAAACATATTACAACACAGTAATCATGAGAATAATATATATTTTTTCTTTTTCTAAAGGGCTGAAATCATCATCAACAACAACATCATCACCATCAGAGGTACAAAAGGACAACCATTTACGTGTGTCCTGTGAACTTGCCCCGCTCACACCGAAGATGTACTGAGGACCCAGGGTGCCATTGGTGAGCTGCGTCACCCAGCCATATTTGGCCTCCATGGCGTTGAGCCAGGTGCGTGTGTCATCCGTGTGTTTCTGGACCACCTGCAGCATCTCCTCATACTGCAGACGAGACGTGTTGAGCAGCCGGTAGGTCTCCTCCAGCGCAGAGTGGAGTTCCCTAACACTGGGACACTCTGGGGGAACATGATACAGATGTGGGGAGAAATGTAGACATTTCTTACATTTAGCATCAACTCTGTCAAGGGAAATATAGTATTATTTATGACGAAGATGTCTACATGTATGTCAGGATGTTGTGTACCCCTGGAAATAATCAGAATGTATGTAAAACATTACCACTGGACAGGGTAAGTTAAGCCGCCTACACATTTCTGTACTAAATGTAATATTACCACTACCTTTTAAAACCATGTCTATCTTTATTTCCCAAACACAATTCAACACAATCGCGTTTTTGTCTGTTAATCATTTTAAGCAGCTGTTAACACAGGTGTAACTTTTTTTTAAAAACACTTTTAACATAGGCCAGGCCCTGTTGTTATCTCCTATCCCAGCGATAATGCCTTGCGTTACAACTGAGAAGAAAACACTTCAATTTGCTCAACTTGCCATTGGCTCAATTTACCCCAAGGCAAACATTTTGACTATATTAGCCCACACAGTTACAAGGAAGACATTTCATGCTAGGTTTATGTACCTCATATTTAAGTTTATAGAGACCACAACTGATCTAGAGAACAACCTTTAAATGATCTACTTTGGTTTAGATACAAGCATCATGAAACCTCTAACACAATATATTAATTAGACTTGGTGAAAATCAGTTTTTGGACCTAACTTGCTACAACCTTTTCCGTGTGGTTTCTTCCTTCACAAATTCCATGAATTGACAACCTCTTCCTAAATATTTGGTGAAATGAGACATTTTGTATATGGTTTCCTAGAAACAAGGGTAGTTCAATTTACCCATTTTGCTCAACTTACCCCATTCCCCCCTATAACACTGTGCTTGCTTAACAGTATAGCTTCCTTACCTGTCCCTGTCTTAGCTAATTACACTAGAAAAGCTAGTGATTTGCAAATTGAGACCAACTCTGTTACACAACGGCGTGGTCAAACACTTAAGTTAACAGTCTAGAAGCTAGACCGTAGAACACCATTTCATGGGAATCGCCAAGGGGCGCAATGTGTGATTTGAACCATGTGTTCCAATAGGACAGGCAACCTTTTAAATCAATGAGAGTTCAATAATGATCATCAATATTTACCTTTCACCAAAGTGTCCTGACAGGATTCGCACAGTCTCTGCAGCTGCCAGCACTCTGCTACCTGCCTGCGGAGCTGTCTACAGAGATACATGTCTGGGAATGGAACTGGGACCCAGCTCCAGCTAGGGAAGGACTCTGTGTTTTTGGAAAGGGGCACAGCACACAGGAAAACATCATCGGAGCTGTATCAAATTAGAGAAACACCACAATGTGATAACTATAGCACAGAGTTTCTAAACCCAGAGACCCAACATTGAAATTATTTTGGGAACACTTTGCAAAGCAGACTTGACAGACCAATCAGGGGTTTGGGGTTTGGGAAGTCAATGGGAGAAAGTATTGGTTGTTATTTTTTCTCTAAATCTAAAGGCACAAACTAGATTCGAGTCAATGTCTTACGTAGCTGAACATGTTATTACTCCAACCTCATGAAAGGGATGAAGGGGTGCCTCTGATTTGACGGCCTGCACATGAGCAGTTCGGTGCGAGAATGACAGTTAGACACGATGACGTGTTTATGCGCATGAGTTTAGCTAGCCAACGTTGCCATGACATTGCCTACAAACGCAATCTGGGATTTATATTGGAGGAGCAGTTTCTAGGCATCTTCATACTATACAATCGTTGACTATAGTACTTAGATCTTGAAATCTCAACATTATATAATGGTATATGAAATAGATACTGTATTTCCTGACAAATCTGATAATGATCAAATTTGCCAGTAGTCTGAATGTGTATCGAATGGCTATTATCATTGGATACCTCTCTGCTGCCAAGACTCCTCATCTACAGCCTCCTGCATCTCGTCCAAGACATCTGTCATTGCATCGCTGAAGTCTTCCACTACAGCCCGGCCAAAGTCATATACTTCCTCCAGCACATCATCTAGGCCCATGCTGCCAAGGCGGCCCATGCCCATGAAGAAGCCCCCACTAGGGGACTCCTGTGTGGGGGAGAGGGGCTCGGGCTTCAGCTTAGTGGTGAAGGCCACCCAGAAGCCATGGCCAAACTCTTGGTGCATGTTGTCGACCAGCTCTGTGCTCCGGTTGTGCAGGGAGCTCATTTTCCCTTGCATCTGACTGAAGGAGGCATTCAGCCGCACCAGCTCCAGATCTGGATCGTCCGAGTTCTGGATCTGGGTCAGGTTATCTTGGTTCTGATTGACAACCTGGTCTGGAGTTTCCAGTTGGGAGGATAACTTCCTGAAGAACTCCTCCACCTGTGAGCAGAAGAGAACCAAATACCTAAATGGAGCTGAATTTGTACCAATCTTGGGCCTACTTGATAAGACATGGGTCGATGCAGCCGTGGATGTGTAAGGGGCCTTGAAGGCAGAGATAAATGCCTTACTTTGAAAGAGAAGGAGGAGAAGCCTCTCCGGCAGGTGGAGGTGTAAAATGTCTTGCACGTGTCTTCCAGGCAGGGTCGACACTCCATAAAGGATGTCCTTAGCGAATCATGGCACTGCTCCTCCGCCTTCTGAAGCTTTAGCTCCGCCTCTGTGGCCAGTTGCATTGCCCCCTTCAGTAAAATAAAGAGTAAAGTGTAGTTGCCCTTAGATGCAGATCTTGGGTTCGTTTTGCATTTCCCCCCACTAATGGTTAAGGTTAGGCTTGGGAGAGGAGAAGCTGATCCTAGATCTGTATCTAGAGGAAACTTCACTATGGAATAGACCATATTGGGAACTAAAATGCAGCCAAAATTGTAAATTCAATAGCAAACTGGGGTGTTCTTTAGAGGTATTAACAGGCAAGATCAACTGGACTGACTTAATGGAACCACATTTCAATGATCATAACTCTGAAAAAGTACTGTGCTGCATTTTAATATAACCATGCCTAATGGTCCTTGTAACCTCTCCATTTCTTCCTGGTTACCTCTGTACTAATCTCTGTCAGTGTGTAGGGTGAATGTGTGGTCAATGAGGAGAGAAAGAGGAGGATGTGGTTCTGAGGCCCCTTCAGCTCAGCTGTCCTCCTAGGCCCTGGCTCACAGTACCCTCCCTTCTGAACGAATGCAGAACACAGACATAAATCTACAGTCAGCCCATTAATCCTGACTGGGCTGTACTCTACGCCCTCCTTAGGTCCACATCCACAACTCACTGTCTGCTTTGTATGAGCTTTTTTTGTGAGGCAGGAACTATGCGATGGGTGTCTGTGTGTGGGGAAGTCAGAGCGTTGGTGTCAGTGTACGGCATGTAGAAGAGGGTGAGCCTGTTTGCATCCCAAATGGTACCCTAAACCCTATGCAATACATAGGGAATTAGGGTGCCATTTGGGACACAGCCTGTTAGATTCAGGATGATTAATGCTTTTTTGGACTCCAATCTCTCACCGTGGATTAATTTCTTACAGTGGGGTTTATTTTATTGATGATATAATCAGATATGACGTTATTTATTCATTTGGAGGACATTCTTATCCTCGGGGAAGAGCATAACTTACATATTTGTACATATGCTTAATAGAGTTACATTAACGCAAATTGTCTCGTGCCTTAAATGCTGTGGTGTGTTCAACCAAGTGCTATCTTTCACTGCCTAAATCATATGCAGATAATAATCTGTGATTTGTTATTATCATGGTACCTTATACATTGCCTTCGGAAAGTATTCAGACCCCTTGACTTTTTCCACATGTTGTAACGTTAGAGCCTTATTCTAAAATGGATTTTTTTTTAAATTCCCTTCATCAATCTACACACAATACCCCATAATGACAATGCAAAAACAGTTTAAAAAAAATGTGTACTCTACGCCCTCCTTAAGTCCACATCCACAACTCAGTGTCTGCTTTGTGGTCTCTGTATGACCCTTTTTTTATGAGGCAGAAAATGTGTGATGGGTTTCTGTGTATGAGGAAGTCAGATCTGCAGCATTGAAGGTCCCCAAGAACACAGTGGCCTCCATCATTCTTAAATGGAAGAAGTTTGGAACTTGATTGGAGTCCACCTGTCGAAAATTAATTTGATTGGACATTGGAAAGGCACACACCTGTCTATATAAGGTCCCACAGTTGACAGTGCATGTCAGAGCCAAAACCAAGCCGTGAGGTAGAGGAAATTGTCCTTAGAACTCCGAGACAGGATTGTGTCGAGGCACAGATCTGGGGAAGGGTACCAAAACTACAGCGGGATCTGTAGTAATTGCGATGCAGTACCTTTTAGACCACTGTGCCACATTTACACAAGTATTCAGACCCTTTACTCAGTACTTTGTTGAAGAACCTTTGGCAGCGATTACAGCCTCAAGTCTTCTTGGGTATAACGATGCAAGAATGAGTTTCACCCATTCTCTCTGTACTTTTCTCCATTCATCTTTGTTTCCTCTGACCCATTGGTGCGGCTGGCCTCCGGGTTAAACGTGTGCGTGGTGTCAAGGAGCAGTGCGGCTTGACGGGGTTGTGTTTCGAGGGACGCACGGCTCTCGACCTTCGCCTCTTCCGAGTCCGTACGGGAGTTGCAGCGATGGGACAGGACTGTACCTACCAATTGGATATGACAGAAGTTCTACAAACCTGTTTTTGCTTTGTCATTTCGGGGGTATTGTGTGCGGATTGATGAAGGGGGAACAAACAATTTGATCCAGGGCTATGAATATTTTCCGAATGCACTGCATATGTTACTGTATGATGATTTTATGTGCACGGCTTTGTCTGTGAAATGACTTACCTTCCTCTTGTCACTACTTTCTTTGAGGGTCTTCATGAGGTGTTCATGCTTCTCTTGGTTCTTCTCCATCACCTCCTTCATCCGCTTCACCCCAAACAAGGCTCTCTTCATCTCCTCGTCAACATAACGCTCACCATCCCTCGACAGCCCTGGACCCAGAACCAACAGAGAAAACATCTGGATATAGGCCAGACGGATTACCGGGACATGTGCTCAGAGCATGCGCGGACCAACTGGAAAGTGTCTTCACGGACATTTTCAACCTCTCCCTGACCGAGTCTCTTATACCTACATGTTTCAAGCAGACCACCATAATCCTTGTGCCCAAGGAAGCGAAGGTAACCTGCCTAAACGACTACAGCCCCGTAACACTCACGTAGGTAGCCATGAAGTGCTTTGAAAGGCTGGTCATGGCTCACACCAACACCATCATCCCAGAAACCCTAGACCCACTCCAATTTGCATAACGCCCCAACAGATCCACAGACGACGCAATCTCAATCGCACTCCACACTGCCTCTTTCCCTCCTGAACAAAAACTTCCTGGCAGGCCGCCCCCCAGGTGGTAAGGGTAGACCACAACACATCTGCCACGCTGATCCTCAACACACAGGCCCCTCAGAGGTGCGTGCTTAGTCCCCTCCTGTACTCCCTGTTCACCCACGACTGCGGCAAGTACGACTCCTTCACCATCATTAAGTTTGCTGACGACACAATGGTGGTAGGCCTGATCATCGACAACGATGAGACAGCCTATAGGGAGGAGGTCAGAGACCTGGCAGTGTGGTGCCAGGACAACAACCTCTCCCTCAACGTGAGCAACACAAAGGAGATGATCGTGGACTACAGGAAAAGGAGGGCCGAACAAGCCCCCATTCACATCGACAGGGCTGTAGTGGAACGGGTCAAGAAATACAAGTTCCTTGGTATCCACATCACCAACAAACTATCATGGTCCAAACACACCAAGAAAGTTGTGAAGAGGGCACGACAACTCCTATTCCCCCTTAGCAGACTGAAAAGATTTGGCATGGGTCCCCAGATCCTTAAAAAGTTCTACAGCTGCACCATCGAGAGCATCCTGACCGGTTGCATCACCACTTGGTATAGCAACTGCTCGGCATCTGACCGTAAGGCGCTTCAGAGGGTAGTGCGTACAGCCCAGTACATCACTAAGGCCAAGATACCTAACATCCAGGACCTATATACTAGGCGGTGACAGAGGAAGGCCCAAACTCCAGTCACCCAAGTCATAGACTGTTCTCCCTGCTACCTCATGGCAAGCGGTACCAGAGCGCCAAGTCTAGGTCCAAAAGGCTCCTTAACAGCTTCTACCCCCAAGCCATAAGACTGCTGAACAATTGATCAAATGGCCACCCAGACTATTTACATTGACACCCCCTTTGTTTTTACACTGCTGCTACTCGCTGTTTATTATCTATGTATAGTCACTTTACCCCTACCTACATGCACAAATTACCTCGACTAACCTGCACATTGTCTCGGTACCGGTACCCCCTGTATATAGCCTCGTTATTGGTATTTTATTGTGTTAATATTTACTTTTGTTTATTTTATTAAATACTCTGTTTCTTGAACTGCATTGTTGGTTAAGTGCTTATAAGTAAGCATTTCAAGGTCTACACCTGTTGGATTCGGGATGTGACAAATACTATTTGATTTGATTTGATTTTGATTGCCATTATGTGACACCGATAGTCCTGGTAAAGTATGGTCCTTGCAATGCCAGGGTTGTGGGTTCAAGGAATTTGAAAATGTTTGCATGCACTACTGTCAGTCCATTTGGATAAAAGGCTTTGCTGAACGTCACATGTTAGATAAAGGGGAAGAAAGTTGCATGTGGTATAGTGCATTTCAAAAGAGGTCTCACCCTGGAGAACATCCTCACTCAGTTCTGTGGGAGAGGGGTCGGGGCCACAGTGCAGGACCCCAAGAGATGAAATGTAGAGGGTGAGAATCAGCAGTGCTCTCATCTTCACTGGCGTACTCTCACAGGTGCAGCTCTGAAACACAACCAATTGGTTAAATATTAGGACTTGACGTCAGATCGATACAGAAAAACGTGCTCTCTTGACTGGCCCGTAGGCAATGAGGCCGCCGGATGATCGTGGCTCTGCCGGCTGTGGACTTTGAATTGGGCTTTAGAGAGATGACTTCTTCTCACGTAACCTTCCTGGAAGTCATTGATTCATCGACAGTTCTGGATCTTGCCTGATCTTCACAGACAAGAGGATTTGAATAGACACCTGACATGACGTAGGGATCCCGTTGTCTGCCACAAGGGGGTGCAAATATCTCAAGCATTCAAAGGATTGGTGAAAAGATGCCAATGATTTCGAAGCCATAAAGGGCAACGGATGGGTACAATCAATAGCTCGATAGACTATTTATGCTTATTGTTCAAATGTTAGAGATGGGTTATACTTAAAAGATATATGTTCAACTTCACAAAATAAATCATCTGTCTCTCTCCACTGAAATGCAAATTAAGTAACTGAATAGTGGCTGGAAAACGACATGGTAAACTGAATAGCAACCAGGGTTGGGGTCAATTCTGTTTCCATTCCAATCAATTCAGGAAGTACACTGAAATTCCAATTCTCTTCTATGCTTTTCAACAAGGAACATTTGGTTTACTTTCTGAATTGGCTGGAATTAAAATGGAATTGACTCCAACCCTGATAGCCACTCAATACTACATAAAAGATTTTTCCTCCTACTGACAATAATCTCTATTTCAGTATGAGAAAAATATCATCCATAGAAAAGACTGCAACAGCCAAACACATCACAAAACACACCATACCTTTCTCATACCACTAATCAGTTATTTCCAATACGAACAGATATCCTGCATACCAGCATCCATAGTAGCCTACATACATGCCTAATTACTTACTCAATACATACCAGAAACCAATCAGAAAGCAAAGCTACAACACGTGATGGGAACATGCTATAGGATGAATGGCACAAACGTACATTTACCTTGAGAGATGAGAGAAAACAAAAGCAGCAGACTTGGTAGCGCCGTGCGGTCGAGCGTGATGTGTTCGCATTAACCCAAGGATTTGTTCTATTTATATGACTGTAGACAGCAGTCATCTTAGATCCAATTAGCCTATTTGCAATATCGACCATTAAGCCTGCCGTCATCCACACCTTACCTGCACAGCTGACTAGAGATTACCGTTTCAGTGCATACATAACAAAAACAACAAAAAAAACAACAATCTGCTTATCTTTTCCACAGGACTTCAGAGCCTTTTCTCCACAGACTACGTGTCTCAGTGAAACTATTTCCACGAATTGCCCCTATTCACACTGCAGAGAGAGAAGGCCGACCCATGGCGGACATTGGCCCCGAAGTTTGAGTGTTGGCTCTACTCTGAATCGAATCTGTTTGCCATGGCCATCACACATACACAACCCAGGGCCTCACTGTGGCTCCATGCCAGAAAGACCCAAACTCTAAACCGAACCCCATGGCACGAAGACCTCCTTTCCCTTGGGCCCCGTAATATCCACCATGCATGCAACACCGCTTTCGCTTTTGCATGATTGAAAAATGACTGTGCTCTCTCTGTGTGTGTGTGTGTGTGTGTGTGTGTGTGTGTGTGTGTGTGTGTGTGTGTGTGTGTGTGTGTGTGTGTGTGTGTGTGTGTGTGTGTGTGTGTGTGTGTGTGTCTGTGTGTGTGTTTCTGTGTGAATTGGTCTGTGGGAATGTTGTTTCCTTTTCACTTTCTGACCACTTTTACGTCATCCTGATGATATTAATATCGAGCTCTGGCCCAGGGCTTTGGTGCACGTTCCTTGACTGACTTAATGTAGAAATGTGATTTACGCCCTGGAACAGAACTAGTCAATATCTAAACTGTATGGTAGCAGGTTGGTAAATGTGGAACACATTTGTATTGACATATTCCACATGTTGTTGTGTTAAAGCCTGAATTTAAAATGAATGAAATTCACCCATATACACACAAAACTCCATAATGACAAAGTGAAAGCATGTCTTCGTAATTTTTGGCAAATTTATTGTAAATGAAATACAGAAGTATCTCATTGACGTAAGTATTCACACCCCTGAGTCAATACATGTTAGAATCACCTTTGGCAGCAATCACACCTGTGAGTCTTTCTGGGTAAGTATCTAAGAGCTTTGCACACCTGGATTGTACAATATTTGCACAAAATTCTTCAAGCTGTGTCAAGTTGGTTGTTGTATCATTGCTAGATAGCCATTTCAAATCAAATAAAACACAATAGTATTTGTCACATGCCGAACACAACCTTACAGTGAAATGCTTACTTAAAAGCACTTAACCAAGAATGCAGTTTAAGAAACATAAGTGTTAAGAAAGTATTTACTAAAATAAACTGAAATAAAAAATAATTAAGGAGCAACAATAAAATAACAGTAGCGAGGCTATATACAGGGGGGTACCGGTTCAGAGTCAATGTGCAGGGGCACAGGTTAGTCGAGATAATTGATGTAATATGTACATGTAGGTAGAGTTAAAGTGATCATGCATAGATAATAAACATAAATTAGCAGCAGTGCAAAAATGGGGAAGGGGGGACAATGTAAATAGTCTGAGTAGCCATTTGATTAGTTGTTCAGGAGTCTTATGGCTTGGGGGTATAAGCTGTTAAGAAGCCTTTTGGACCTAGACTTGGTGGTCCGGCACCTCTTGCCGTGCTGTAGCAGAGAGAACGGTGTATGACTAGCGTGGCTGGAGTCTTTGGCAATTACAATATTTTTCTTTATCTGACACCGCCTGGTATAAAGGTCCTTAATGGCAGGAAGCTTGGCCCCAGTGATGTACTGGGCCGTACGCACTACCCTATGTAGTGCATAGCGGTCGGAGGCCAAGCAGTTGCCATACCAGGTGGTAATGCAACCAGTTAGGCTGCTCTCGATGGTGCAGCTGTTGAACTTTTTGAGAATCTGAGGACACATGCCAAATCTTTTCAGTCTCCTGAGGGGGAATAGGCGTTGTCGAGCCCTCTTCACAACTGTCTTGGTGTGTTTGGACCATGATAGTTTGTTGGTGATGTGGACACCAATGAAATTGAAGCTTTCAACCTGCTCCACTACAGCCCCGTCGATGAGAATGGGGGCATGCCCGGTCCTCCTTTTCCTGTAGTCCACAATCATCTCCTTAGTCTTGACCACGTTGCGGGAGAGGTTGTTATCCTGGCACCACACTGCCAGGACTCTGACGTCCTCCCTATAGGCTGTCTCATCATTGTCGGTGATCAGGCCTACCACTGTTGTTTCGTTGGCAAACTTAATGATGGAGTCGTGCTTCGCAATGCAGTCATGGGTGAACAGGGAGTACAGGAGGGGACTGAGCACGCACCCCTGAGAGTCCCCTGTGTTAAAGATCAGCGTGGCAGATGTGTTGTTACCTACCCTTACCACCTGGGGGGAGGCCCGTCAGGAAGTCCAGGATCCAGTTGCAGAGGGAGGTGTTTAGTCCTAGGGTCCTTAGCTTAGTTATGGGCTTTGAGGCCACATGGTGTTGAACACTAAGTTGTAGTCAATGAATAGCATTCTCATGTAGGTGTTCCTTTTGTCCAGGTGGGAAAGGGCAGTGTGGAGTGCAATAGAGATTGCGTCATCTGTGCCTACAGACGTGAGTGCTACGGGTTGGTAGTCACTTAGGCAGGTTACCTTCGAGTTCTTGGGTACATGGATTATGGTGGTCTGCTTGAAACATGTTGGTATTACAGACTCGGGCAGGAACAGTTTGTAAATGCCAGTGAAGACATTTGCCAGTTGGTCAGCACATGCTCTGAGTACACGTCCTGGTGGTCCATCTGGCCCTGCAGCCTTGTGAATGTTGACCTGTTTAAAGGTCTTACTCACATTGGCTATGGAGAGCATGATCACACAGTCGTCTGGAACAGCTGATACTCTCATGCATGCTTCAGTGTTGCTTGCCTCGAAGCGATTATAGAAGTTATTTAGCTCATTTGGTAGGCTCGTGTCACTGGGCAGCACACGGCTGTGCTTCCCTTTGTAGTCCGTAATAGTTTGTAAACCCTGCCACATCCGGAAAACGTCGGATCCGGTGTGGTAAGATTCAATCTCAGTGCTGTAATGACACTTTGACTGCTTGATGGTTAGTCGGAGGGCATAGCGGGATTTCTTATAAGCGTCCGGGTTCAAGTCCCACTCCTTGATAGCGGCAGCTCTACCCTTTAGCTCAGTGCGGATGTTGCCTGTAATCCATGGCTTCTGATTGGGGTATGTACGTTTTCAAGTCTTGCCATAGATTTTCAAGACGATTTAAGTCAGAACTGTAACTAGGCTACTCAGGAACATTCAATGTCATATTGGTAAGCAATTCCAGTGTATATTTGGCCTTGTGTTTTATGTTATTGTCTTGCTGAAAGGTGAATTTGTCTCACAGTGTCTGTTGGAAAGCAGACTGAACCAGGTTTTCCTCAAGAATTTTGCCTGTGCTTAGCCCTATTGCCTTACTTTTTATCCTAAAAAATACCCTAGACCTTGCTGATGACAAGCATACCCATAACATGATGCAGCCAGCAGCATGCTTAAAAGTATGAAGAGTGGCAATCAGTGATGTGTTGTGTTGAATTTGCCCCAAAAATCATGCTTTGTATGTATTCCGGACATAAAGTTTTACTTTAGTGCCAAATAGCAAACAAGGTAGATATTTTGGAATATTATTATTGTATCTTTGTAGTGACTGGGTGTATTGATACACCATCCAAAGTGTAATTAATAACTTTACCATGCTCAAAGGGATATTCAATGTCTGTTTGTTTTTTTACCAATCTACCAATAGGTGCTCTTCTTTGCGAGGCATTTGAAAACCTCCCTGGTCTTTGTGGTTGAATCTGCTTTTTAAATTCACTGCTCAACTGAGGGACCTTACAGATAATTGTATTTGTGGGATACATAGATGAGGTAGTCATTCAAAATCATGTAAACATCATTGTAGACAGAGTCCATGCAACTTTTTTAGTGACTTCTTAAGCACATTTTTACTCCTGAACTTATTAGGGCTTGCCATAACAAAGGGGTTAAATACTTAAATACTAAATACTTAAATACTTATTGTACTTATTATAATACTTATTAACTTACTTATTAATACTTATTATTATAATACTTATTAATTTCTGAAACATTTCGAAAAACATAATTCCACTTTGACACATTATGGGATATTGTGTGTAGGCCAGTGACACAAAATCAAATTGGAATACATTTTAAATTCAGGCTGTAAGACAACAAAATGTGGAAAAAGTCAAGGGGTGTGAATACTTACTGAAGGCACAGTATTTCTTGCCTGGTTAATATGAACCCTCTGTACTGCACAGAGCCCTGACACAGCAAATGAGGTCCCAACCTCTAAATGAGGCCCAGCAGGAGTCTGGTATATAGACTACCTGCCACTCAACTGCTTTCTATCAGCAAGCCCTGATCTCTACCTGGGCACTAATACCAACCTGCTGCTCCAATTATAGCCAACAGTAAAAAAAAAATGTAAAAAACATTTTTAAAAATAAATTTAAAAAACAGTTTTGCAGCCCTATGGAAAACACTGGATGACCCCTCAAATTATTTCAGACTGGTCTAGAAGCCGATACCCTCCGGACTGTGTCATAACCCAAGCCCTTAACACTGAGCCTGGGTTAGGGTTGGTTATGGGCTCTTATCCATAAATAAGAAGATTGAGTCCCAAATGGCACCATATTCCCTAAATAATGCGCTATGGGCCCTTGTCAAACAGGATATGGTGCCATTTGGAATGCACCGGAAGCTTTACGAGGTGATCTGTGGCTGCTCTTTAAAGCTTGGGGGATTTTCAGTTTTTCCCTGAAATCGATCTGTTTGTAGAATCAGATTGTGACTGAACGCGTGCCAGAGGATCAGCTTGAGTGCGAACACCAAGGGAGTTTGCCGCAAAACACATGCATGCATGCACCCGCACACAAACACCCACACACACACGCAAATAAGCACACGCACACACACGTACACAATTAATGCTTTGTTCAATGTGCACATAAGCGCTAAACGTAGGTGACTCTATATTATTTTGGGCCGTTTTAGACAAAACAGAAACGCCATGTGTACTCGTATCCCATTGACACTCAGTAAAACATGTGGTAAAAGATACTAATTGCCTTGTTGTCCTAATTAGCCTGAGAAGACCCTGTGTATTTGATCAGCGAACTGCATCTGTAGGGCAATGACATTTCAGGGGCCACAAACCAAAGAGGGTAAGGTCTGTGTTTGGGTTCCCATTAGGCTGAATAAAATGGTCTGGCATTCCTAGCAACATTCCCAGCTGTGAGAGTAGTAACTTCTCTCAAGGGTGATAATAGTTATTGGTGGTAGTGGAAACATACCACTTTATAAAAGAGTGGATGGATATTGAACATTCCAACTGTTTTGTCTAATATCCTATAAATACTACTTGAAGTGAGAAAGAATGCACACAAAAAATGCAGTGCACTGTCTAATGTCCCAGGTTGGTCCAGTGATGTTGGTTGAGCCCCCTCCGCAACCCCTTTGAAATGGTCTTTAATGAGTACCAGATTTTTCACCCAGAGGACGCGATCGCCATCAAGCCAGTAATCTAATCTCATCTCCTGCTAGCAGCTCCACAAGGGTCCCAGAGTTCGCGCTGAAAGGCATCCTCACCTTTTCCCCTTTAAGGAGTGCGAGGAGTGGGGGGGATCGGACAGATGTAGAACACACGTGGTTTGCTGCTAGAACGGGGCTCCAGACGCGGGACTTCCTTTGGCTTTGACATTTTTGTGGGTTTGTGATTGTGGCAGGCGCAGCGTACTGGAAAGAAGACATCAACAACCTAACACTATAGCCACGGGTGCATTTTACAGAGCTACACAAAATATTACGAATACGTGAACTTTTACATTTCTCTCCAACGCACGCTACATATTTTATTCAACTATGTATGCAAATAACGGAACAATGACATTCTAACGGGATGTTCGGGATGAACAAATAGCCTAACGGAGCGGTTCGTGCGCAATCATTACATTTTGCAGTTGGGGGAGCTGAACTTTTTGTGTACACGTTTAGTTTTCTGTTCTCAAAGCAACTGATTCAACTCTGCCCGGTTGGACGGAACTTTGAGATGCGCTAAAAGTGACATAGAGACTCTCATCTCTTCTACACTCCTAACAGATTTATATAACGCCATGAAAGGTACAGTATGTGTTATGCACAGTTATGTTCATCTTAAAATTGAGTTTTGAGAAGTTTGAAGTCGTAGCTAAACTATGATTTCGATGAATTCACGGTTTTCTGTATATGTGTGCGTGCGTGCTTATTTGTGCGTTGGGTTGTGTGTTGCACATCTGGATGAGATTAAGAGCCTGTGGTGTGGAGTTCAGCTGCGTTGGGAAATGACTTGGCCTTTCTCCGCCAGTCGCATCATTCTCTATAGTTGGACAATGAGATAGTGACTGTCTTTGTTTGATAATTTGGTCCTTGGTGATATGCCCTACATGTATGATAGCAGTGATATTTTTGGTCTAGGCTGCAGTAATATTACTCAAGTGAAATTTGAACCATATTATTGCGTATTTGATTATTTTTTTGTGTTTTACACGGATCTGTCATTTTCTCCTTATAAATCGACGTATTCCGTTATATAGTTATGTTGTAGTTATGTTAACTCCCCTGCGAAACACCGTTTTGTTATCTTACCTGTGCGAAATCAAACGTAACACCATAGATGGTAGTACTCAGATAGATGTGTCTCTCAAATTCAAAAGTGATCAGGGAACAATATCACTAACAATTGCTGTAAGTTTCCAGCGAAAGATGTACATAGACCTACTGTAAATCTATATTACAGTACAGTACTGTAAAGAGCAATGCATTATGGGGACTAAATTTGTGCAATATGCTGAAATTGCTCCGCCATTTCTTGGTTGCTAAAATTTGGTTAATTTCAATTGATGTGACAAAACAAATATAGTGTGGAGAATCGTTGTACCATCTAAACCTCTGTGGAATATATTTTTAATAACTAAAAATATTGTATTTTCAGCTGTTTGAAGCTGGGGTACTAAACCGAAAGTAACTTAAGAACGGGAAGCAAAGAAATAGTGCACATAGAACAGATCTACCACTTCTTAAACTTGCTTTTAATGCAAATTACATATCTATAACTCACATTTTTATTTGAATTCGGTCAGGTCACCCCAAAAAAGTTACATATTGCAGCTTTAACCATAAAGTACTGTATTGCTGTGTTGTATATTTTTTTGCAGCATTCTTTAAATTATGGCAAAGGTTTGGGATAAATGTTGTGGGAGGGGAATGAATCGCTAGCTCAACATATTTTGGCGTGACTTGTAAGTGGCTCTACGGTATTTGGTGCATCCGTTAGTGAGAATGCTGTAGCAATTGAACCGATATGTGGTTGAAGTTCCCTAATCATTTCATGTGTAAAGGGGACAGATGAGAGTGGCAGCAAGTCTTAAACCTTTACTGGTTGAGTTTTTTGCCAAGTCCTTTTGGTCTGCTTGGCGCTGTAGTCACAGCCACTTTGGAAGTCTTTGCAAGCGATATAAAACACCAAATATTCATAAATATTCTGTACTATATAAATGCCTAGCAGTCAACCTGTTTGCACCAGTCCCGTGTAATTACAGTAAAATACCAATATTACAATTACAGTAGCATTTACTCTCATACAGTATAGTTGTCACGGGTGTCGTTGGAAGTAGACCAAGGTGCAGCGTGGTGAGCGTACATTTTATTTGTATTTTAAAATGTCGCCAACAAAACAACAAACGAAAGAAACAACCATGAAGCTTAACAGGGCTAAGTGCCACAAACAAAGTTAACTACCCACACTGAAAGGAGGGAAAAGGGCTACCTAAGTATGATTCACAATCAGAGACAACGATAGACAGCTGTCCCTGCCAACACATAGAAACACAAATCATAGAAATAAAGGACAGAAAATGCCCACCCAAATCACACCCTGACCAAACCAAAAAGAGACATAAAAAAGGCTCTCTAAGGTCAGGGCATGACAATAGTAGGTACATTTTTAAGTATTGTACTGTATCGTTGCTCGGATATTACAGTTGCTTGGACATTACAGTAACTTCAAGTTACTGTGAATATTACAGTAACGTACTTTGCACTAGCCAGAGATGGGCAAAGATACATCAAAAGGTACCTTGTTACAAATACAAAATGCCTTGAAGACCAATGTATCCTTAACTACAACAACATTCTCAGTAACTTTTTACATGCTATTATTGTGATAGGTTATTAATTTCATCAACGTCATTTAGCAGACACTCTTATCCAGAGTGACTTACAGTCAGTGCATTGAACTAAGGAAGATCAACAAGAACATATCACAATCATGCCAAGTAAAAAGATGATGTTACCATTACCGAAAATGTTGTTGTCGTTAAGCGAGCACCTTGTAAGTTTATTTTTTGTATTAGAAAATACAGGTATTCAATATAGGTATTGAAAATATGGAAATACCTATATCAAATACATGTAACAGAAATACTGCCTATCGTTGGCCCTAGCTGCCTGGGCTGTAAATCTGCAACAGTTGACTAACCACTGTGCTTCCAGTAAAGCACTGTAAATTCTAGAAATACAGCTTGCTGCTGTAGTCAGGTGGTCCAGTAATATGCTGTAAATTTGTGTTTCAGTAAAGGTCATGTAAATCTACAGTAATTTACTGGTTCCTGTGCTGCTAGTAATTTACTGTACATTTACAGTAACCTACTAGCTACTGTGCTGCCAGTAATTTATTGTAAAACAAAATACAGGAAATGTCTTAGTGTAGAACATCTCATATGTCCATTTTGGACCTCTCTGTCACACAGGCTTGCATCCCAAATGGCGCCCTATTCTCTATGTAGTGTACTACCGTCCTCCTCAACCTCCTTCTCCCCTCCCCCTCACACTGCCCCCAGTCAAAACGGCATCTCTCCCTCTCCAACATCTGCTAGCCATTGTCAGTGATGTCCTTATCTTTCTGCAGCCTCCCTGCGCTGGCTTCTAGTGTAAGTGGAGTGCAGTGTAGTGTGGCAAAGTGTAATTAGGGTTTAAAGTCAACAACCCAGAGAAACCGCAGCTTGTGGCTTTTACAGGCCTGAGTCCTCCTGTCTCCTTTCCACATAGAAAGAGGCTCTTGATGGGGAGTTATAGCCTCTATAACACACCACGATGATAAAGCTATGTGCTGAGTAAGGCCTATATATTCGCCCCCCAGAGAGAAAGACATTTGTGTAGTGTCCTGGGCTGCAGCAAATGCCTGTTGGTGTCCTGCATCCATTTGGTTACCTAGGGTCACGTCTCAAATGGCACCCTATTACCTTTATAGTGCACTACATTTGACTACAGCCATGTAAGCCCTGGTTAAAAGTAGTGCACGACAGGGGAAAGGGTGCCATTGTGGACACATCCCCGGTGCTGCATAATTCTTCAGACATGCCGGAAGTATCATATTATAAACAGTCTGTGTCAGTTTGACTTTTATCACAAACACTGGATTCCCTGTGAAACATGGAGTGCTAACGTGTGTACATATAACAGTCCCTCCAGGATCTTGACATTTTTTTGTTGTGATAGTTAAGGCTGAAAATTCTTGGTTATATCACAAGGTCTCTCAACCAGAGAGAACCAGGGTAACAGAACAGTTACGGGGAGAACATTCGGTCCTGACCTTTGCTGAGGTGGGGTGGGGTACTCATTCCTCTGGGGAGTTGATATATTCAGAGTGTCAAATGTTTTTTGACCAGGGCCCATATACTATAGTAGTATAGGACCCTAATACAGTAAGTAGGGTGCCATTTGGGATGCAATAATGCAGTGTATATGAAGGTTTATAGAGAGATATATTTAGTTGATCATTCAATACACAATACAACCACATCATAACGCATTTAAAATCATTGAGGATGACACAAAAAAAGTCAAAACGTATTTCCATTATGGTAAATGTAGTGACACTTATCACCCCACGCAGTTGATTTCAGTGTGTGATGTGACTGTACCATCTTCTTGATCTATATGGTGTTTTTGTTCTGGAACCAATGGAGTATAGGCTACACGGTCCATTCGTTGCCGTGTGTGATTTCTCTCTCAGACCTCATGGTAACACACATGTCTCTGTTGTCATGCCCACAGACGATTTTGCAGACGAGGAGGAAGTACAGTCTTTTGGATACAAGAGGTTCGGTGAGTAGAGCACAACTCTCCTTACTGTCTTTACTCAATTCTCCACTGAGAGAAATATCAATCTCCCTTATCACCGTCGTGTGATACTTTGCATGCGTTTCACATGACAACTCATTCCCTATGAAGTGCACTACCCATAGGGCTATGGTGAAAAGGAATGCATCATATAGGGAATAGGGACAGACACAAGGCAGTCTGTCTCCCCACTGCCTTTGGGTCAGGGGGGTCAGTGATGCGTTCCTGTCTGGACCGTGCAGGGTTAAAAACAAAACAGCTCATTCTGGCTGACAGCGTGTCCGATCCAACCTCGCCACTGGTCCAAAAGCAGCAATCACAGCCTGCTTAGGTCAGGATGTCACAACTTCATAAACACACATACACTCAGTCACTGATAGACACACACCGTGCACACTCACACTCTCAAACTCACGCCTACATACATACAGAGTAAAAGAGAGAAGAGGAAGACAGAAACACCCCTCAAGGGGGAGAGAGAGAGAAAAACAGATCACAGCAAAATCACAGTCTAACTGAACAGAGCAATCCTCAATCATGAGACATCGAGGTCGAAGGAACTGCACAACATTAAGAAATGCTATAGATGGAAGGAATGTAGTGTAGAAATCTACCAAAAACAAATTCAATCCCTTTTAGAATACTTCCTGGACAAAATATTTCACTCTAATAGTGAAGATGTAAACTTGCCGTTAGAAAGTGTAAACAGTGTATTTGACCTTTCAGCTTCCCTATCAAATAAAAAAAATTCAAGTAGACAACCTAAGAAAATGAAAAACAATGACAAATGGTTTGATGAAGAATGAAAAATCTAAGAAAGAAATTGAGAAACCATTCTAACCAAAAACATAGATACCCAGAAAACCTGAGTCTACGCCTTCACTGTGGTGAATCACTAAAACAATACAGAAATACAGTACGGAAAAAGAAGGAACAGCACGTCAGAAATCAGCTCAATGTAATTGAAGAGTCCATAGAATCTAACCACTTCTGGGAAGATTGGAACACACTAAACAAACTTGAAGAGTTATCTATCCAAAACAAAGATGTGTGGATAAACCACTTCTCCAATCTTTTTGGCTCTGTAACAAAGAACAAAAAACAAAAACATACATATACATTATCGATTGCAAATCTTAGAATCAGCTTTTAAAGACTACTAGAACCCACTGTATTCTCCAATTACATTGAATGAACTACAGGACAAAATACAACCCTCCAACCCAAAAAGGCCTGTGGTATCCTACATGAAATGATAAAATATACAGATCACAAATTCCAATTGGCTATACTTAAGCTCTTTAACATCATCCTCAGCTCTGGCATCTTCTCCAATATTCAGAACCAAGGACTGATAACCCCAATGCACAAAAGTGGAGACACGTTTGACTCCAGTAACTACCGTTTGATATGCATCAACAGCAACCTTGGGAAAATCTTCTGCATTATCATTAACAGCAGACTTGTACATTTCTTCAGTGAAAACAATGTACTGAGCAAATGTCAAATTGGCTTTTTACCAAATTACCATATTCACCATGCACACCCTAATTGACCAACAAACAAACCAAAACAAAGGCAAAGTCTTCTCGTGCTTTGATTTCAGAAATTAAATTTGGCATGAGAGTCTACTATACAAATTGATGGAAAATGGTGTTGGGGAAAAACACACGACATTATAAAATCCATGTAAAGAAACAAGTGTGCGGTTAAAATTGGCAAAAAACACACATTTCTTTCCACAGTGGTGAGACAGGGATGCAGCTTAAGCCCCACATTTTTCAACATATACAGTTGAAGTCGGAAGTTTACATACGCCTTAGCCAAATACATTTAAACTCAGTTTTTCACAATTCCTGACATTTAATCCAAGTAAAAATTCCCTGTCTTAGGTCAGTTAGGATCACCACGTTATTTTAATGTGAAATGTCAGAATAATAGTAGAAAGAATGATTTATTTCAGCTTTAATTTCTTTGATCACATTCCCAGTGGGTCAGAAGTTTACATACACTCAATTAGTATTTGGTAGCATTGCCATTAAATTGTTTAACTTGGGTCAAATGTTTCGGGTAGCCTTCCACAAGCATCCCACAATAAGTTGGGTGAATTTTGGCCCATTCCTCCTGACAGAGCTGGTGTAACTAAGTCAGGTTTCTAGGCCTCCTTGCTCACACACAGTTTCAGTTCTGCCAACAAATTTTCTATGGGTTTGAGGTTAGGGCTTTGTGATGGCCACTCCAATACCTTAACTTTTTGTCCTTAAGCCATTTTGCTGCAACTTTGGAAGTTTGCTTGGGGTCTTTGTCCAATTTGGAAGACCCATTTGCGACCTTTAAATTCCTGACTGATGTCTTGAGACGTTGCTTCGATATATCCACAATTTTCCTCCCTCATGATGCCATCTATTTTGTGAAGTGCACCAGTCCCTCCTGCAGCAATGCACCCCCACAACATGATGCTGCCCCCATCGTGCTTCACGGTTGGGATGGTGTTCTTCGGCTTGCAAGCCTCCCCCTTTCCATCCAAACATAACAATGGTCATTATGGCCAAACAGTTCTATTTTTGTTTCATCAGACCAGAGGACTTCTCCAAAAAAGTACATCTTTGTCCCTATGTGCAGTTGCAAACCGTAGTCTGGCTTTTTTATGGTGGTTATGGAGCAGTGGCATCTTCCTTGTTGAGCAGCCTTTACGGTTATGTCAATATAGGACTGATTTTACTGTGGATATAGATACTTTTGTACCTGTTTCCTCCAGCATCTTCACAAGGTCCTTTGCTGTTGTTCTGGGATTGATTTGCACTTTTCACACCAAAGTACGTTCATCTCTAGGAGATAGAACATGTCTCCTTCCTGAGCGGTATGACGGCTGCGTGGTCCCATGGTGTTTATGCTTGCATACTATTGTTTGTACAGATGAACGTGGTACCTTCAGGCATTTGGAAATTGATCCCAAGGATGAGCCAGACTTGTGGAGGTCTACAATTGTTTTTCTGAAGTCTTGGCTGATTTCTTTGGACTTTCCCATGATGTCAAGGAAAGAGGCACTGAGTTTGAATGTAGGCCTTGAAATACATCCACAGGTACACTTCCAGTTGACTCAAATTATGTCAATTAGCCTATCAGAAGCCTCTAAACCCATGACATAATTTTCTGGAATTTTCCAAGCTGTTTAACAGAGAGTACAGTGGCAGAATACCTGACCACTGTACCTGAACCAAACTTTAGGAAAGCTTTGACTATGTACAGACTTAGTGAGCATAGCCTTGCTTTTGAGAATGGCCACCGTAGGCAGACCTGACTCTCAATAGAAGACAGGCTGTGCACACTGCCCACAAAATTAGGTGGAAACTGACTGGTTCACTTGATTAACATACAAAAGACAAACTGGCACAGAGAGCCAGGAAACACAGGGATAAATACACTGGGGAAAATAAGCGACACCTGGAGGGGGTGGAGACAATCACAGGAACAGGTGAAACAGATCAGGGCGTGACACAGTGTGCCATCACAGCAGCAAGATTTGTGACCTGTTGCCACAAGAAAAGGGCAACCAGTGAAGAACAAACATCATTGTAAATACAACTCATATTTATGTTTATTTATTTTCCCTTTTTTTACTTTAACTATTTGCATATTGTTACAACACTGTATGGAGACATAGTATGACATTTGAAATGTCTTTATTCTTTTGGAACTTTTGTGAGTGTAATGTTTACCATTAATGTTTTATTGTTTATTTCACTTTTGTTTAGTATCTATTTCACTTGCTTTGGCAATGTAAACATATGTTTACAATGCTAATAAAGCCCCTTGAATTGAACTTAATTGAGAGAGAGAGAGAGTACTCTGCCATTGTTCTGTTGATCCAGAAAGTCTGGAGGATGATGCTTCAGTCCAGAATTAGTCATCCACACATAGTGTGACTCAGGTCCATCAGGGAGGATGGAGTGATGAAGCGATAGAGGGAGGAATGGTCCCCCATGTTTATCCCGGCACCAGTGGAGACAAACTCAAACTGTGCTAAAACACAATCTCTCTCATCAAGGTGTCACCTGAGAGGAAGCATCCTGTTTGTGTTTGTGTGAGCTCGCTGCATCGAGAGACGCCAGCCCTCCACTCATTGGATGTGTCCAAAATGGCACCCTATTCCCTATGTAGTGCACTATTCTTGGCCAGAGCCCTATGGAAGATTAAAGGGTGCCAATTTGGTCACATCCAGACTAGACGAGAGCTCTCAGGGAACGAGGCCAAATAGCAAAGGCCAGTTTCGCTTTTACATTTATTTAAATGAACTCTGGACATGTGTAAGGCCTCGTAGGAGCAGAGAAGAGCCAGGCTGAGGAGAGTAGCTGCTGAACTCTGTGCAACCCAACCAGGGAGGGGATTCTGCTCTTGGCCCTGGGAGGACTATGCTAAAAGTAGTGCACTATATAGGGAATAGGGTTTCTATCTGGGACACAGGCAATGGCAGCTGTTGGCCTGGCCTACCATGCTCTTATAGGCCCGTCTCCACACTCTGAAGCTGTTATTGTACAAAATAACTATTTTCATGATGATCATTAAGTGCAGTGCTTGTAACTTTTAAACTATAGTGTAAATGAACCATTTATATTTCTCTATGCCTAGCTTGAGTATTAAACCCCTGAAGCCACCAGGTTCGATGGAGAGGGGTGTCTTCTAAACTGCATAGGGGAGACTCTCAACCAACATTGAATGACTTTACCCCGGAGTTTGGCCTAAAGACATAGACTTTGGTGATTCCAACTATGAGGCCCAAAAATACACTACATGACCAAACGTGTGTGCTCGTCGAACATTACCTTCCAAAATCATGGGCTTAAACATGGAGTTGGTCCCCCCTTTGCTACTATACCAGCCTCCACTCTTTTGGGAAGGGTTTACAGTAAATGTTGGAACATTGCTGCGGGGACTTGCTTCACTAAGAGTATTAGTGAGGTCGGGCACTGATGTTGGACGATTAGGCCTCGCTCGCAGTTGGCGTTCCAATTAATCCTAAAGATGTTCGATGGGGTTGAGGTCAGGGCTCTGTGCAGACCAGTCAAGTTCTTCCACCCCAATCTCGACAAACCATTTCTATATGGACCTCGCTTTGTGCACGGGGGCATTGCATGCAGAAACAGGAAAGAGCCTTCCCCAAACTGTTGCCACAAAGTTGGAAGCACAGGATCGTCTAGAATGTAATTGTATACTGTGGTGTTAAGGTTTCCCTTCCCTGGAACTAAGGGGCCTACCCCGAACCATGAAAAACAGCCCCAGACCATTATTCCTCCTCCACCAACATGTACAGTTGGCACTATGCATTCGGGCAGGTAGTGTTCTCCTGGCATCCACCAAACCCAGATTTGTCCGTCGGACTGCCAGATGGTGAAGTGTGATTCATCACTCCAGAGAACTCGTTTCCACTGCTCCAGAATCCAATGGCGACAAGCTTTACACCACTCCAACCGATGCTTGGCATTGCGCATGGTGATCTTAGTCTTGTGTGTTACTGGGCTACTCAGCCATGGAAACCCATTTTATTAAGCTTCCGACGAAAAGTTCTTGTGCTGACGTTGCTTCCAGAGGCAGTTTGGAACTTGATAGTGAGTGTTGCATTTTTACACGCTATGTGGTTCCGCACTCGGCGGTCCCATTCTGTAATCTTGTGTGGCCTACCACTTCGCGGCTGAGCCGTTGTTGCTCCTAGGTGTTTCCACTTTACGAAGGTGACATCCTAAAGACAGTGCCACGTTGAAAGTCTCTGAACTCTTCAGTAAGGCCATTCTACTGCCAATGTTTGTCTATGGCGGTGTGCTCGAATTTATACACCTGTCAGCAACGGGCATAGCTGAAATAGCCAAATCCACTCATTTGAAGGGGTGTCCACTTACTTTTGTATATATTGTGTGGTATACCCTGGCCCCCCAAAAATACCTCTTCCACTGTGGCACTGGTGTTGTCCTGGTGTTATACTAAGGACATTGTCCTCAAATGGTATAGTCTGGGACGGGGGTGATTTTACAATACGATGTCTCACTGAAAGTGAAAGGGATGATTGTGAAAGTTTTTCTGTCCCTTTTGTTTACCTTGTCTCTCTCAAGTTGTTTATCAGACTTCCTCCTCCTCGAGTATGTCCTTCCGTTAAACCTCTTTTGGGGAATTCCAGTCATTTTGGGACTACAGCTGGCAGCAGTAGTCCCAGTGTTCTCATGAAATGCAGGCTGATCCGTAAGGCAGGTATTCGCAGAGCATTGAGCCAGCCACCCTTTTCTACCTTTTCTCAGCATATCCAAACTCTCTCAGGACAAGATGGCTGAATTTCAGAGTGAGAGCGAGCGGAGTGAACTCAACCTTAGCTCGGGCATTCTTTCCAGCACAAAGACCTTGGGATCGTCATATTAAAAGCTAGAAGGTGTAATATCAATACACATGTCCCACTAACATTTTGTGACCACATGTTGAAATGTGTATATGTGCTTTTGGTGGAGTCTTGACACAAGTACTGACATATGTGCGGAGTCACCCAGATAACCATTGAACTCTCGTTCTCTTTTTTTCTCTGAGTGTTCGAAGAAGCTGAGCGGATATGACCTTGGGTTTATGCAAAGATACATATTCAACAGATACTCTTTTTACTGTTTCTCCTTTTGCCGTCTGTCTTTTCCACTTCTCCCTCTCACACACACGCATGGGCTGAGTGAATTCATATGGTATTCCCATCAGTCTCTCCTCTGCCAAATTGAAGCCAGCTCAAGATTGCCTCCCTAGTCCTCAAGGTTTCGGACATATTTATTTTTCTGTGGGTGGTTGACATAGGATGGCCATTAGCTTTTCGGGCCGAACCCCCACATCTCCGTTTAAATCTGTGGATAAAGGAGGATTTGTCATGGGCCACCTTGGCCTTCAATCACCAACCTGGGCATCAATACCTTCAGATCTTCTGCTGCCAGCTACTGATGTGGATGAGTCAGCTCAGTGTGACTTTTTATTGGTGGGCTTTCATGTGTGAGTTTCCAGGTACAGGAGAGTAAAGGCTGGGAACAGCCAGAGAAGAACACGTAGATAAGTAATTGTTGTAAGCAGCTGTCCCGGTGGGTGGACTCCTGGGATCTGGGGCTTGAGGTCTGAGGTCTAGGTTTGAGGGTTTCTCTTGAAACAAGTCCCAAATGACACCCTATCCCCTAGTGCACCGTGAAGGAAATAGGGTGCCATTTGGGATGAAGACTTCTTCTTCTACCACACATCTGGCTTTCTGGAGTCCTCGCCAGGCGTCCTGCGGATGGCGTGAAATCCAGAGTGTGCTGATCAGTTTCCTGCACTTGTTATGGTTTCACTCCCCGTCGGCACGGCCTGGTACATTCCAGGAGAGCGGTGCGGCGGTGGTGCTGGAGTCAGTGCCCGGGCCCAGCTGTGTCAGCAGCAGCAGTACACCAGCCGTACTGGTGGTTTCACTCCAACGGGACGCACCACACGCAACCCTCCCCTACCCAGCCTCACCCCTTCTCTGACTGCCCCTCTTCCTATCCTCACCATCTCATCGCACAAGTGTCCCTGCCCCACGCGTGGTGAAGTGGGAAATTGAGTTAGTCAATATCGAAGGACATTGACGTGGAATGAGGCGTAGCGTGCCACTGAATCTTTCCCACTGACCCCAATGGATTAAGCTGCGTCATCAATCTGCCGGTGCTATGCAGTGGTAGGCAGCACTATGAAGGGGTGGAATGCACTTTTATGTGGTTTTCGTCTCTTACTGAAGTTCAATCAATCAATCAATCAATGAAATGTATTTCTAAAGCCCTTTTCACATCAGAAGTTGTGGCGTTGCAGTATAACTCCCCTGTCCCCATATTGCTCTCTCTGTTGAAAGCCTATGGTTGGTTTTGATGACCCTTTATTGTTGAAGGAATGCCATAAATGTTCTTGCCACGCCCTCTGCCTTCAAGGGGTTCATTTGTGCCATAGGGGGCAGAGGGAGTCCCCCAGACTCTTAGGTTGTTACTCTTTCAACATGTTCACATCTCTCTTCGTCTCTGTTTTCCCCTCTCTTTTAATGTGCATGCTTTTGGCCCATAATACATTTTGATTGTCCTTTGGTTGTGTTCAGACAGTTTGGAGATGGCTTAATTACATTTACGCTCATTGCATAACTAAAATATTCCATGGCCATGCCCACATTGACACTTTTCCTATGAGAAATATTTTAAATTCTCAGTGAATGTCAAATCAAATCCAATCAAATTGTATTTGTCACATGCGCCGAATACAACAGGTGTAGACCTGGCAGTGAAATTCTTACTTACAAGCCCTAACCAACCATGCAGTTTTAAGAAAATACCACAACAAAAAAAGTAAGACATAAGAATAACAAATAAAGAGCAGTAGTAAATAACAATAGCGGGTCTATATATAGGGGGTACCGGTACAGAGTCAATGTGTCAATGTGCGGGGCGACCAGTGTTGAGGAAATGTAGGTAGAGTTATTAAAGTGGCTATGTATAGATAATAACAGAGAGTAGTAGCAGCGTGGAGGGGGGCGGCAATACTCTTCTAGAATGAAGTAAAAACAATGATGTGGATAACTCTTTGACATAGCGAGAACCATCAGAGCGAAAGAGATGAATGAGAGCCAGGCCAATGTTTCGATTGGCTAGCTCGTGGTCAAACCCTACTAGTAATTACACACATCTTAAAAGACGTTTTAAACCAACCGCTTCACAATGCAAACATTTTGCATAGTCAGACTCTGAGTCTCTGAAACCAGAAAACTAAGACACAGGATTGACCTGAGAGGCCAAAACTACACACTTAACCTGACCTGACCGGGTGACCACGTGACTGCGTACGTACGGTCATCCACCTGTGCACCTCCTGCTAAGTCGTGGTGAAAGCAGGGAGAGATGGGAAGGGAAAGTACTTATGGAAGTCACCCAGGGACACGGCTACAAACCTGAGGCTCAACCTTGTAAAACCTTCCTGCAGGCCAGAGAGAAAAGAGAGGGAGAAGAGAATGAGAGAACAGAAGAAAGAAGGAGAGAAAAAAAAGAGAAAGAGGAGAGAGAGTGCCAGTGGATGAAGAATGAGTAAGAAAGAGAGAAGGAAGGAGAGAGAAAGAGAAACAGAGGGAATGTTTAGTTAGTGGAGGGGGGTGGAAAACCATAAATCTCGAGCTGAAAGACTGAAGCATAAAATGTAAAACCAGTCGTTAGAGAGAACAGGACAAGTTCTTAATTCCACATCTCCGGCTCAGTGCAAAAATATTCAAGGTTGTCCTACGTATTCCTTTCTCTGTCCAGGGAACAGACTGGTCACACTGAGAGAATAAACCAATACGAGTAAGAAGCTGAGGCTGAGGCCCTCATGGAGCCACTGTCAGAATGTATACAAGGACGTATCTGCTCTGGTAAAGGAGAATCCTACACCCGTAGAGAGACAGAGGTATGGGAGAGAGAAAGAAGCATGGGGGGGGGATGACAGAGGGATGGGGAGAGAGATAACATTGATGGGGAGTATGAGCAAGAAGAACAAGAGGTGTTGAGAGGGAGTGGGGGGGCTCAACCCGGGAGAGAGGAAGGGAGTGAAAATGAAGAGTGAAGACAAGTTGAAGGAAAACAGGGCTGATGAAAGACAGGAGCAGGAAGGGAAAAGGGAGCTCTTTGTGGGGAGATAAGAATGTCTAATATCTAGTTACACTCTCTGTGTGTGTGTGTGTGTGTGTGTGTGTGTGTGTGTGTGTGTGTGTGTGTGTGTGTGTGTGTGTGTGTGTGTGTGTGTGTGTGTGTGTGTGTGTGTTAATGTGTGTGTGAGTGTGTATTTGTGTGCGTGTATGTGTGTATGTGTGTGAAGGAGTGAGTGTTCTTCCCTACTTGGGGAGATTCAGCCGAACATGGTGTTTATGTTGATATGAAGCAATGACCTGCAGATCATTTGTCCAGTCACATGTTGCAAACTCTTATACACCGTTCTTACATTTCTAATGCTAAGCTGTGATGTGTAGCTACATTGAATGGACAGAGATGTGCTGATGATTTCCCTTCAATGGCTAAATAGCATTAAAGCGACTTATGTTTATAATGTCTTTATCATCCTTTTTTATTATCTTTCATGACATACTTTGGCTTTCCTTCTCACGCGTTCACATTCTCCCTCAGACAGACACGCTCTCCAGACAGTCATAACTTGCTCCTATCGATTTGGAATCTCCCAGAATGATCGGAACCAGGCATGAGTGCCAAGTGAGAAATGGCCTAATATCATAAAGGACATGAATCTTTTCTTTCCAGAGAGACCTCCACCCATGGGCTCATCACCAAATCAGAGGCTGCATCTGAAAGGGTTCCCTATTCCCTATATAGTGCACTACTTTTGACCACAGCCCTATGTGCCCTGGTCAAAAGTCGTGCACTACACACGGAGTAGTGTGCCACTTGGGACAGAGCCTTCATACCAAAACAGCGATCAAAATATTTTAGGTAGAAGACAACAGTGAGTAGAAAAACAGATTTCTTGGGTCCAGAGACTATCAATTTTGGCAAAAACAAGGTTGAAAGGTTTTCATAGATTTGGCACCCTTTGTCTCCTGTACAACCAAAATGGCCACCAAAAGCATTAGAATAAGCTTATCTTTTGCTCCTTCAGCAGAATTAAGGAGTAGGTGGTGTTAATTGAGGCGTCAAAGTGAAGATTTGGAATTTAGGGAGAACAATGATGTTTTTGCCAGAGTAACACATTAAGCTGATGCTTAAACCTGATTTAAATTGAATTTGGTAATCCAGTGTCAGTGACTCTGGCTCACCTGTCTGTGAGGAAAAGCAGCTTCCCCCTACACACGCACACACGCACACACACGCACACACAAATACACACACAGAGACACACAGACACACACATTCATGCACGCACTGACGAACACACGCACACAGACACACACAGCGAGACACAGGCACATGCACACATGCACGAATGCACGCACACAGACACACACGCACAAATGCAAGAACACACACCATAATATCCCCATCGTGTCCTTGGACTGACCCATGTACATAGATTTTCGTCTTTTTGAATTAGGTTCAATATTACCTCCTTTTGAGAACCATTTTAGAAGTTTTCCATGCAGGGGATCTGTATATCCCAAAAATGTATTTTAAAATAACATGTACTCTCAACAAAAATATAAAGGCAACATGTGAAGTGTTGGTCCCATGTTTCATGAGCTGAAATGAAAGATCCCAGGGACAATAAAAGGCCACTCACAACACAATGCCACAGATGTCTCAAGTGTTGAGGCAGCGTGCAATTGGCATGCTGACTGCAGGAATGTCCCCCAGAGCTGTTGCCAGAGAATTTAATGGTAATTTCTCTACCATAAGCCGCCTCCAACATAATTTTAGATAATTTGGCAGTACGTCCAACCGGCCTCACAACCGCAGACCACATGGATGGCATTGTGTGGGCGAGTAGTTTGTTGATCTCAATGTTGTGAACAGAGTGCCCCATGGTGGTGGTGAGATTATGGTATGGGCAGGCATAAGCTTTGGACAATGAACACAATTGCATTTTATCGATGGCAATTTGAATGCACATAGAAACCGTGACAAGATCCTGAGGCCCATTGTAGTGCCATTTATCCGCCACCATCACCTCATGTTTCAGCATGATAATGCACGGCCCCATGTCGCAAGGATCTGTACACAATTCCTGGAAGCTGAAAATGTCCAAGTTCTTCCAAGGCCTGCATACTCACCAGACATGTCACCCATTGAGCATGTTTGGGATGCTCTGTATTGATGTGTACGACAGCGTGTTCTCGCCCATATCCAGCAACTTCGCACAACCATTGAAGAGGAGTGGGACAACATTCCACAGGCGATAATCAACAACCCGATCAACTCTATGCAAAGGAGATGTGTCGCATTGCATGAGACAAATGGTGGTCACACCAGATACTGACTGGTTTTCTGATCCACACCCCTAACTTTTTAAGGTATCTCTGACCAACAGATGCATATCTGTATTCCCAGTCAGGTGAAATCCATAGATTAGGTCCTAATGAATTAATTTCAGTTGGCTGATTTCCTTATATGAACTGTAACTCAGTAAAATCTTTGAAATTGTTGCATGTTTTTGTTCAGTATAGAAGCCTATTACACTTGGCAAGCAGGCAGTCCTTTGTACTACTACCTGCCTACTATACTGGAAGCCTACATTTTTTTACCTTTATTTTTACTAGGCAAGTCAGTTAAGAACAAATTATTATTTTCAATGACAGCCTAGGAACAGTGGGTTTAACTGCCTGTTCAGGGGCAGAACGACAGATTTGTACCTTGTCAGCTCGGGGATTTGAACTTGCAACCTTCCGGTTACTAGTCCAACGCTCTAACCACTAGGCTACCCTGCTGCCCCAAGTCATACTCTGTCTTTAAAATTATGTAATGCTGTGTGTGTGTGTGTGTGTGTGTGTGTGTGTGTGTGTGTGTGTGTGTGTGTGTGTGTGTGTGTGTGTGTGTGTGTGTGTGTGTGTGTGTGTGTGTGTGTGTGTGTGTGTGTGTGAGTGAGCGGGTGCGGGTGCGCGTGCGCGGCGTGTGTGTGTGCGTGATGATGAATTTGGGGATTCTAATTTCTACTGGTTTAGTAGAAACTACCAATACAAATCCTAAATCTGTTTTGGGAAGTTTGAAACATTAATGAAAGAAAGAAATTGACTCAGCCAGATGCCAAGATCAACTTACTGCTTCCTGGTTTAGAAAAACAGCTGAAGTGGAGAAGATGATGTATATTCTGGTCCAAATCCCAGTCAAACCCATAATGACTATCACATTCTCAGACGTGGCCAAGACTGAGACGGAGAGAATTTTGCAGTTATATTTCCTTTTTCTAAACCCAGTATACCTGTTTTTGCTTGCTCTGCATATTCTGCCACTGCAAATGCAAAGGGGTGGGTTTACGACAATGACACTAGGAAACACAATTTTCAGAATGACAGTCAACATTTTTTTAACGTGAGTTGCCTAGTGAGTTGGCATTTTTCCAAAATCACTTCTTTTATAGTATTGTGTCCTCATCTTAGTCAGATCTCTAAACATCCGGTCAGGCCTCGCCAGCTCTGTCATTGGCTGAAAAATACCACTTATGCATGTAGAACAGAGGTGCATTCAACAAGGGAAATAGTTTGTTAGCGTTAGCTGTTAGGCCGTCATTGTAAATAAGAATGTGTTCTTAACTGACTTGCCTAGTTAAATAAAGGTAAAATAATAATGTTGACAAAAGAAAAGCTAACATATTCCATTTGTTTTGTATTAGCCGCGACCGTTCGCTAACGTTAGCTAACCGTCTGAGAAGATAGTGTGTGGCGAATGTGCGTGTCCAAACTGCCGCTAACTACAACAAGTGGCCATGTAAACTTTCTATATTTAGTAGGAATAGCCAAATCGTTTTCAGTTGGACTATTCTCTAAAAAGCCACAGTAAACATTACAAAAAGTGTCTGTTTGATGTTTCACCGTAACATTTTGGAATGTTCATTAAAGTCGTTCAACTGAAATTGTTACTCTGGCGCAACATGTTCGCTGCAAACAGAAGCCTTGTTGAACTCGCCTTGTTGAGCTCTCAACTTCACAGACTTGTGAGGTCACTTCTGTTACTTATTTCTCCAAAAATGTTATCCTAAAAGGTCAGTGCCCTGACCTGTATACATAAGGCTTGGACATTGTTTTTATCACTGAAAATATTTGTTCAGAGAGTTTAGAGTGAGAGTGAGGAGTGTTCTCTTCAGCTCATCCTTCAACTTGTCCTCACGAATACTAAACTACCAGTCTACTCCATAGTAAGTGATCTAATTTGAACACAATTTTGTCTGTTGTTGATTAGCGTGTGTTCCAGTAAGTGGTATTTACTTGGCATGAATCGCAAGCCCAGATGTCTGACAGTCAGATGTCTGTACTGGTTCCCTCGTCTCTAATAGGCTAAACCAAGGTTTTCCGGCGGAGAGCGTGCCACTCTCTAGTCTGGCGTGTGTCCCTTCCAGTCCAACTAGCTGCAGCCGATGGCTCACTGTCATGGCGACTGACAGGCCACTCCCCCACATCCAGCCACAGATGTGGTAGGCCACCCAGAGAGAACTCCATCCAACTCCATCACCCACGATGCACCAACGCAGACAGGAGATGGCTTCTATTGTTACAGCCCTCAGAATGCAGCCCATGACTTTCACGGCTGCGCCTGTTTTCTTTTGCATGTTGATCTGTTGATGTTGGACGTTTCTAAGATTTTGGAAGGAAAACACACATTTTGGTTAAATATCATCGTCCATGTGGTTTTCTCTCATTCAAATGTGTCCATGTGGAATTGTGCTCCTGCTTTCAACTCACAGAAGTTATCCTAATCTCACTTTTTTATTTATTTTTATTTTTATCTTTCACTTGTAGTTTTTGTCCAACTGAAAGCTGGCCTTCAAATGGACAGTTTTTTTTGTCTCTTTAGTAACAGTTTAATACCACAATACATTCCATTGAGTGAATCTTCTTTCCTTCCTTTAACTTTGAGACTGACACACAACTTCTCTCTGCTTTGTGTACTGACTGTAACGAAGATAAAAAAAAATTTTTTTACTCTGTTTATTAAGTTTTACACACACACAGAGAGACATACAAGACAAGACAAAGCAATATAAATAATATACTCAACTAGAAAAAATACAAATAATACATTTTTAAAAATTGCTTTAAAGATACCATACTTTAGACAAGTTAAACACACCAGGCAGAAGGCTACAAAGGTTAAAGGGCAATCTATAGTACAGGGACAGAGCAAACACCTCACCATTGTTGCTGTAAACAGTCAAGGGATAGGGGTGGAGAAATGCAACCACTCACAGACAGCTATGGCCACAGACCGACCATCCACTGGACCAAAAATAAAAAGTTTACAATGCTTTAAAATAAAAAAATGAATAATAATCATTTTATGTAGGTGTGAACAAAATGTAAAAATAAAAATAACTGGGAAAAACAAGCTCACACTTCAGTCTCTGCCCGGGCAAGATGAACAAGGCATCCGCAGGTCACAATCAATAATCACATCAACCTTAATGCCCCCCCAGACAAAACACAAAGAAAAGCTCATCCAACCCTTAAGTCACAGGGGTGTCAAATACAGACTTATTTTGGTTTTAATAGGAGTGCCATCAGAGAATGGACTGTTTGAAGTAAGACCGGAATGGAGCCCAAGCCTCATTAAACAGTTTGGGGTTCCCCCGTGAATTGAATTGAATTTTTTCTAGTTTCAGAGAGCACAACACATCTCTCACCCAATATTTATAAGATGGGGGAGCTGCCATCTTCCAGTTCTGTAGTATTATCCGTCTAGCTAAAAGAGTTGTATAAGCAACAGTGTCTGACTGGATTCTTGACAGGGGGGTACCTATGGGCAGTACTCCAAAAAGGGCTGTAAGGGGAGACGGATCTATAACAGTGTCATATATAGCAGAGAAACATTTAAATATTAATTCCCAGAAACCTGACAGTTTATGACCCAAAACATATGCAACAGTGTGGCTGGTTCCACTTTACATCTGACACAGGTAGGATCAAAATCAGAGAATATTCTTCCAAGTTTGGCCCCCGACCAGTGGATACGGTGAACCACCTTGAATTGAATGAGGCTGTGTCTAGTGCTTAAAGAGGACGAATGCACCCTGTGCAGCACAGATTCCCAGGTGTCTTCCCCAAGTTCCTCCCCTAAATCCTTTTCCCATCGAGTCTTTAAAGGCACCAAAGAAGGGTTCTGTAAGTCATGAATGATTGCATATACATCTGAAATTGCGCCCCTAGGAAGCTTGTTCAGCTCTAAGATGCCCTCTATAGCTGTATTCGGAGGCCTATGGGGAAATGCAGGTGTGTTAGCTCTGACAAAGTTCCTAGTCTGGAGATAGCCGAAAAAGTGGGATTGGGGGAGGTTGAACTTTTCCTGCAGCTGAGCAAAAGAGGCAAATGTATCGTCAAAGAATAATTGGGCTAGTGAGGAGAGGCCTAGTGAGTGCCAGATGCCAAAAGCCCCATCATTCAAAGATGGAGGAAATAAAATGTTCTGATTGATTGGGCCTGATAGAGAAAAGCCTCGGAGGCTGAAGGCTAAACGGAACTGATTCCAAATTTTAAGGGACTGGGTTGACACACCTTTTGCCAAGGGACACTGGGAGAGACGAGCACAACACAGAGGAAAGTGCAGCAGGTTTACACGATTCAGACTCCATCTGGACCCAGAGTGGTCTAGGGCCAGTAGGATCAGTCTGCAGCCAGTACAGAAGGGCTCTGAAATTTGCAGCCCAATAGTATGTCTGAAAATTTGGTAGAGCTAAACCCCCCAATGACTTAGGCTTCTGTAAATGTTTTCTACCAATCCGTGGTACCTTTCCATCCCAAATAAAATGCATGAATGTTTGATCCAGTGAAATAAAAAAAGATTTTGGACAAAAAATGGGTAAACATTGAAATAAATATAAACATTTGGGCAACACACTCATTTTAATGACATTAATCCTTCTGATAAGAGAAAGAGGTAGCAAATTCCAATAAGTAAAATATTGTTTCAAACTGTCTGCTAGAGCAACAAAGTTTTCCTGAAACAAATTTGAATATTTCCTTGTCACGTTAACTCCCAAGTAGGTGAATTGATCCTGGACAATCCTAAACTGAGAACTTGTAAAAGAGCACTTTAAAGCAGCCTTATTTACAGGAAAAAGCTCACTCTTGCCTAGATTCAGCTTGTACCCTGAGATTGATCCAAACTTTTTAAGAACAGATAAGGCACGTGGCAATGAGGTATCAGGGTTAGAGATAAACAAAAGGAGGTCGTCAGCATATAGCGAGACTTTCTGCTCTAAGCCCGTCCTGATTAAACCTTGAATGGCATCATTAGAGAGTAGTGCAATGGCGAGAGGCTCGATTGCCAAAGCAAACAACAAGGGGGAGAGTGAACAACCCTGTCTGGATCCGCAGCGCAAGGGAAAATAGTCAGAGGACAAGTTGTTAGTCCGTACCGAAGCCATGGGGGAAAAATAAAGAATCTTTATCCACACAATGAATTTGACGCCAAAGCCAAATCTATAAAGGGCAGCTGTTAGGTAATCAAACTCAACACGGTCAAACGCTTTTTCCGCATCAAGTGAGACCACCACCTCCGTGTCCTCCGACGCTGGGGAGTACAGTATATTCATAAGGCACCTAATATTGAAAAACAAATGCCTATTTCTCACAAAGCCAGTCTGGTCAGAGTGTATTACTTGGTGCAGCGAGCCTTCCATACGGATGGCTAAAAGCTTGGCTAGGATTTTGTAATCACAGTTTAAAAGCGAGATTGGACGATAGGATCCACATTCCAGGGGGTCTTTGTTTTTATTTAATAGTAATGAAATTGAAGCCTGATAAAGACTAGGGGGTAGCTTTGAGGTATTAAGGCACTCTGCAAATAGTCGAGACAAGAATGGGCAAAGCAGACCAGAAAACGTCCTGTAAAATTCGGTTGGAAAACCGTCCGGACCCGGTGATTTACCACTTTTCATTGTGGACACTGCTGTTGCAATCTCCTCAGGTGTAAATTCTTCTTCTAGACAGTCATGGGAGTCTGTATCAATTGAAGGCATATTCAAGCCATTAAAGAAGGAATCAATCAGCAAAGGGTCTTGAGGGGATTCAGAGGTGTATAGCGCAGAGTAAAATTGTTTGAATTGATCATTGATCTCTTTATGTATAACTGTGGTGGCACCAGACGGGGTCCTTATCTTTGGGATTAAACGTGAGGCCTCAGATTTACGGATCTGATGTGCAAGGAGTTTACTGGCCTTGTCGCCTTGTTCATACACTCTGTATCGAGCTCGCAAGAGTAACTGTTTAGCTTGCCTGGTAGAAAGCTCATCAAATTCAGTTTGGAGTAGTTGGCGCTCTTTATGCAGATCAGAGGAAGGATCCGTAGCATACTTCTCATCCAATGTGGCTATGGACTCGCTTAGGTCCCGAAGTCGCTGAGAGCGAACTCCGTTTTGGTTGGCTGTATAAGAAATAATTTGACCATGTAGGTATGCTTTGAGAGACTCCCATATGGTAGAGCAGGACATACCTGGTGTTGAATTAGTTTCTAGGAATAAAGTTATTTCAGAAGAACTCCTTATCTGAGAGTAAAATGGGGTTGAGGCGCCATTGATAACACATAGGAGGTCGCTGGGGAAACTCTAGTTCAAGCACTAATGGTGAATAGTCAGAAATAACAATACTCTCGTAAGTACACTGCCGAAGGTTAGGCAGAAGTTTTTTGTTCAAAAAGAAGTAATCACTCCGGGAGTATGTTTGGTGAACATGAGAATAAAAGGAATACTGTCTATCTGTAGGATGTAGGAAACGCCAGGCCTCAAACATAGCATATTTCTGAAGAAAGGATTGAATAAGTAGGGCACATTTAGATGGGCCTGTAGTTGTTCGTGAGGACTTGTCAAGAACTGGGGACATTTTACAGTTGAAATCCCCCCTAAAATCAACAAATGAGAATCTAAATTGGGTATAGCAGACAAAAAGGAAGAAATGAAACTTGTGTCATCCCAATTGGGAGCATAAACACTAGCCAAAACAAGAGGGGTAGAAAACAGTTCACCGGTTACTATGACGTATCGTCCCTTAGGATCAGCAATAACCTCAGAAGCTACAAAGGGAGTAGATTTATCAACCAAAATGGCAGCACCTCTTGATTTACTATGAAAGTTAGAGTGGAACACTTGACCAACCCAGTCCTTACGCATCCTAAAATGCTCACCAGTCCTCAAGTGAGTCACGAAGAGACATTTTACTAAGAATGACATGAACCACTTGAGAAGCTATAGATCCAACAAAAACAAGTCCACACTGGTTTTTAGTTTCACTAGGCAATCCTATGCAAACCATCTTAACATAAGGCTCTGTAAAAGCTATTATTCCTCTGAATGGCAGAGTTACTTATTACAACCTAACCTAAAACCCCCCGAATCAGAGAGTGGCTTCTTCCAGATTGACCAGAAACAATGAAAACCAAACCACGACCAACACCATAGTGAGGTGAGTGAGGGAGTACAGTAACGTAACAGAACATGGGGTCCCATTGGAATGCATGCCTCTGCCTGTGTCTCAAATAGCACCTTATTCCCTATATGATACACTACTTTTGACCAGGCTCAGCCACTGGTCGAAAGCTGTGCACTATAAAGGGAATAGGGTGCCATTTGGGAGACTTCCAGAAGCAGGAAGCAAGTCTTCTCTAATTGGCTCAGCTGTGAGGACATGACTACAGTGACTGAATACTCTATATCTGAGTACTATAGTATTTACTGTAGTGTTTTTGCGGACTGTAGTATACTGTAGTATTTTCTATAGTGTTTTATTATCTATTTTCCATAACCTGTAGGTAGGACTGAGGACTGAGGATTGAACAGGCAGTTCAGCACTTGTGCTCTTTTCTATAATATGAAAGGAATACAATGTATGGTCTGTACTTGGCATGTAGGTTTCTCACTTAGGAGTGGTACAAATTGGAATATGGGGGATGGGAATGGGCAGGTTATATGTACACTAAATACTGTAGTATATACTGTACTATAGTAATTACTGTAGTATTTTTGCTGACTGATTGTCGGGGTAGGTTCCTTGCTCCTTGTCAATCATTGGCTTATTGGTGAAATCAGCAGTCAGACAATATCTTTAAGCAAATCAATCAAAACGGTATTAATGCAATTGCAGACAGAAGTTGACAATGGAAACACAGCATGTATGTCTCAGAGTAAATTCTGCAACCCCACCGGAGGGCGCAGCTGATTTTATACATGTGGTCACTCCCTAGTGGTATGATCAGCTACGTCAATGTATGTATGCAGCAATATGCTGAGGTTACCTTATAAGGCAACCTAGTACAGTAGCTTCTCTGAATTCATTAGCATTGTCCACTGTCACACAAGATCAAAATGTCAAAAACAGACAGTGGTTTCTTCTCTTTATCTAGTTTCGGGCTGACTCAGACCTAGCCTGCAAGCACACTCTTGTAACAGCTAGGGCTTGACCACAAAGGCCAATAGAGATTGCTTGTGCAACGTAAAGTGGCAGAGTTTTTAGACACATAGTAACCGTATCTATTATAAGGCCTGGAGCAAAACATATAAATCTTAAAGTCCCCTTAATCAATAATTGGGAGGGTCTTTGGGACCCTAACCCCTTCAGTATTTACTGTAGTATTTTTGCAGACATTACTCTAGTATTTACTGTAGTGCTTTTGCGATCTATAGTATACCGTAGTATGTACTATAATATTCTACAGTATACAAAAGAAAATGATATACTACACATAATCAAGGGATATTACAATGTGTAGTATACTATTCTAAAGTATACTACAGTTTTCTACAGAATTGTATAGTAAGTACTGTAGTATAATATAGTAGAATTTTTTCATGTGGGAAAGAGGTATGTTAGGTCAGCTCTACATATGGTCCTGTTTCTGAGCGTTACTGAGCGATGTGACCAAGACAGTGATGAGTTTGGCTGATGTGTGTTAGCCTAGGCAGTAAAAGAGTTGGCCCATTGTGACTCTCTCAACCTGCTTCCTGTGAACTAGCCCAAGAATCTGTTCAACACTTTTATGGCCTCATGGTTCCTCATGGTTTTATCTGGACTCCACATCTGCAACACTGAAGCAGACCTGCTGTGTTTTTGGTCTTACAGAACAAATACATCAACTGTACAGTACACAGTGCCTGTAAATGATGACATTACATTGTCGGAGCTGTTTTGGTCGGAGTGTAACAAGCTTTTAGCCCCAACAGTGTACTCACTCACTGTGTGCGTGCGCACACGTGCATGTGTGTGACTGGGGTGATTTGAGTAGAACCTCATGGCTCCTTCTGAAGTTAAATCACTTCTGGCAGAGGAGCTGTGTTAGGAGTTTATTCTCCACCCATCTCTCTGTACCACTGCGTTTAACACTCACGCACACAAACTCAGTTATACACACCATGCAATCAATGGGTCACGCACATACCTGTCTTAAAATCAAACACTCACACACTTTATCACCTTATAACATAACCAAACACGTAATGGGTCTTGGGTTTGACTGGGGCACTGTAAGATACTGTTATCAGTTGTCACGGGTATGTGTCCTAAATGGTCTTGGTCAAAGGTACAGTAGTACACTAAATAGGGAATAGGGTGCAGCCATGGTGGAACACAGTTGAGCTTGCTCCATGATAGATACCCAGCTAGCACATTTGGTTCCTTGGAAGTTGTGGGAACGTATTTTTTTGGTTTCACATTGGTTGTGGGAACGAAGCCATACGTTTCCTGACCGGTAAAACAGAATGTTTTTTTTTAAACGTTTAAATGTGAAAATATTTTTAGGTTGCAGGTAGGGCTGTGGCGGTCACGAAATTTTGTCAGCCGGTGATTGTCGACAAATAACTATCGGTCTCACTGTAATTGACCGTTAATTAACATAAACACATTTAGTATCTTCTGGCTTCCACACATAGCCAACAAGCCACTGATGCTGACCTTTGGAACAGCTACATTTTAAAAAGTCTAATAAATCCATGTAATATAGCCTACACCTTCACAATAAATCCATTATTTATTATGATATGAAGAAAATGTAGTCTATTTCAGAAGAACAGAATAGCATACTCTGAGTTGTCCTTATGTTAGGTCCTAATCTGGCTATGCTGAATGGTTGTGGGCTACACTATTTAATTTAGCAGACAAGATTTGCTTAGAATTCCGTGGCATTATTTTATAGTATGAAGAATACAATTGAAAAATATAAATAAAATAGAAAGGATATTGTCTCCAAACGATTTGAGGGAGTACTTACATGCTATTCTGTGTTGAGCAGTTAACAAAGAAATATGTATTCCTTTATGGTTAATTTCAAGTTTCATTTTACTAAGCAAGTCAGTTAAGAACAAATTCTTATTTACAATGACAGCCTAGGAACAGGGGGTTAACTGCCTTTTTCAAGGGCAGAACTACAGATTTTTACCTTGTCAGCTCAGGGATTCAATCTAGCAACCTTTCGGTTACTGGCCCAACGCTCTAACCACTAGGCTACCTGCCGAGTTATTAATGTAACTTTAGTTGTTCTACAAACATTGGGCTATATGTTTTGATTTTGAATACATTGTAAACCTGCATGATGCGACTCTAAAGATGATTTGAAATTATGACTTGAAAAAAGTAGCGTAAAGGCATTAGCTTGCTTAGTTTTTTTGGGCAGGCTGTACACACTTCATCAGTCACACATTCACAATTTGACAAGCCCAAAAAATTCAAGGCGGCATCCCCTTTGTGTGGCCGTAATGCACCCTAAAAAAATCCATGCCTTTTGAGGCCAGTGGCCGGTGTGCCCTTCTCGCTGAATGCTGCTCGCGCCATCACGTGATTGGGTCTTTCTCACAGGCTACAAGTGAAGACAGACACATCCTTATCAAATTCCAAGGTGCTAATTGAAGATATTGGAAGAACTGTTCACATTTACATTTCATCAGCTAACAATATGAGTAGGGCTAACAAACAGCAAAAGACTGGCCTCCCGGGTGGCGCAGAGGCCTAAGACACTGCATCGCACTACTAGCTGTACCACCAGAGACTCTGGGTTTGAGCCCAGGCTCAATTGGCCTTGTGTCGTCTGGGTTAGGGAGGGTTTGGCCGGCAGGGATATCCTTGTCTCATTGCACACTAGTGACTCCTGTAGTGGGCTGGGCGCAGTGCATGCTGACCAGGTTGCTAGGTGTATGGTGTTTCCTCCGGCACATTGGTGTGGCTGGCTTCTGGGTTGGATGTGTGCTGTGTTAAGAAGCAGTGCGGCTTGGTTGGGTTGTGCTTCAGAGGACGCATGGCTCTCGATCTTCGCCTCTCCTGAGTCTGTGTGGGAGTTGTTGCAATGAGACAAGACTGTAACTACTAACAATTGGGGGTAAAAAAATAAAATAATGAACAGCAAAAGCACTAGCCCATGTCAATCTACTATCCACCATAGTACAAAAGTAGACCTATGCTGTGCGAGAAATAAATATTCCAAACATAGTCTGGGACAGTTGTGGGATGCGATAGATCCCAAATGAATATGATCATAAAAATGTTTTTACGCAATTTTGCTGATGCAACAGATCAGACCATTTAACTTCAAATGTTGATGAACTATGAGGCTATTTCTTCACATTATAAGCGCAGCAATGCACACATGGTAGTCAGCTATAAGTGCCAAGTGCCAATGTTCCATTAGTGGAAAACACCATTATCAACACCATTATCAAAATTGACTGCAAATGCAATTATGCATGTAATGCTTTTATTATAAAGGTGCATTTTTATGGTGAAAATGATCTTCCCCAAACTTGAAACTCACACGCTGCTTATGTATGCCAGTTAGGCTCTACACCTCTTGTGAAGCAGATTAAAGTGCTTAATTTTAAGAAGTTATTTGGCCACTTTTGTTGTGATACAAACCTTATTGAAACTTATAGGCCTATGGGCTAGGCTACATGAGGTGTGCGGGGAGGGAGTAGTATACATCTCCTCTTTATGAGGAATGAACTCAGTCTGGACATGCGAGTGTTGTCATGTTGCACAGGGGGGAGTTCATTTGCACTGCTCAATAAACAGTGGTGTAAAGTACTTAAGTAAAAATACTTTAAAGTACTACTTAAGTAGTTTTTTGGGATATCTGTACTTTACTATTTATATACTTTTTTTTTGTTTTACTTCACTACATTCCTAAGGAAAACAATGTACTTTTTACTCCATACATTTTCCCTGACATGGAAAAGTAATCCATTACATTTTGAATGCTTAGCAGGACAGGAAAATGCACTTATCAAGAGAACATCCCTGGTCATCCCTACTCTGGTGAACTCACTAAACATAAATGCTTCGTTTGTAAATATGTCTGAGTGTTGGAGTGTGCCCCTGGCTCTCCGTAAATAAAAACAACTTTAAAATTGTGCCGTCTGGTTTAATTAATATGAGGAATTTGAAATGATTTAAACTTTAACTTTTGATACTTAGGTACATTTTAGCAATTACATTTACTTTTGAAACATATGTATATTTTAAACCAAATGTTTTTAGACTTTTACTCAAGTAGTATTTTACTGGATGACTTTCACTTTTACTTGAGTCATTTCTATTAAGGTATTTTTACCTTTACTCAAATATAACAATTGGGTACTTTTCCCACCACTGTCAATAAAGCAGGCTTCACATCCACCGGCATTTTGTTTATGGTGTATTAGAAATTAAACGCAAACTTTTGGACACGGAGCGCATAGCTCAGGCTAACAAGGGCTCTGGATACTACCCCGGTTACTGTCGGAGTAGCAGGAAGTTAGGAGAGGAGGAGGGAGAGAAAGAGAAAGGGATTAATAGAGAGAGACAGAGAGAGAGAGCGAAAGAAAGAAAGAAATCACTGGAAGATGCTATTCCCAGTGTAGCCATTACAGATGGTCTAGCAATGGCAACAAAAGGAACCAGTCAGAAAATGTCATGCCTCAAATACCAGCTCATGGTTTATTTTTCCAGCTGTTTGCATCAGAGGATAAATTACCTCTTGTTTGTTTTCTTTCCTTTCCCCCAAATAGTTAAATTTAACTTGTTTGTTTCTGTTTGACATTCTCCCTTGGCTCTATCGTCACTGGGGGTCTTTGTGGCATCTGGGTTAATTTTGATTGCCACCTGAATGATCCAGTAGGAGATGAGACCCAGGGGGACGGAGACCAATGAGATGAGTCGATTTTTAAAGGGGCGGCTACATAGGCCCAGATCCAAACATTACAAAAACACTAAGCAGAGCGTAGAGAAATTGCATGGAAGGTTCTGGAACTCAGCGGGATGGTTATGAAAGAAAGGGGAAAGAGAGACACATCTCTGCCAAAATACTGCATTACTGTTGAAAATGCTGACCTTTCGTAAATAACTGATTCTAACTTTCTCTGATGGAGCTTTTTCTCTAGATCTTTTGAGTTGAGTGTGCACATATTATATTTAAAAATATACTGTACCAGTCAAACATTTGGACACACCTACTCATTCAAGGTTTATTTTTTAATATATATTTTTTTACTGTTTTCTACATTGTAGAATAGTAGTGAAGACATCAAAATCATGAAATAACACATGGAATCATGTACTAACCATAAAAGTGTTAAAAAAATCTAAATATATTTTATATTGGAGATTCTTCAATGTAGACACCCTTTGCCTTGATGACAGCTTTGCCCACTCTTGGCATTCTCTCAACCAGCTTCATGAGGTAGTCACCTGAAATGCATTTCAATTAACAGGTGTGCCTTGTTAAAAGTTAATTTGTGGAATTTCTTTCCTTAATGCGTTTGAGCCAATCAGTTGTGTTGTGACAAGGTAGGGTTGGTATACAGAAGATAGCCCTACTTGGTAAAAGGTATGGGTGGTATACAGAAGATTGCCCTATTTGGTAAAAGACCGAGTCCATATTATGACAAGACCAGCTCAAATAAGCAAACAGAAATGACAGTCCATCATTACTTTAAGACATGAAGGTCAGTCAATGTGGAACATTTCAAGAACTTTGAAAGTTTCTTCAAGTGCAGTTGCAAAAACCATCAAGCGCTGTGATGAAACTGGCTCTGATGAGGACCGCCACAAGAAAGGAAGACCCAGAGTTACCTCTGCTGCGGAGGATAAGTTCATTAGAGTTAACTGCACCTCAGATTGCAGCCCAAATAAACGCTTCACAGAGTTCAAGTAACAGACACATCTCAACATCAACTGTTCAGAGGAGACTGCGTGAATCAGGCCTTCATGGTCAAATTGCTGCAAAGAAACCACTACTAAAGGACATCAATAAGAAGAAGAGACTTGCTTGGGCCAAGAAACACAAGCAATCAACATTAGACCGGTGGAAATGTATCCTTTGGTCTGATGAGTCCAAATTTGAGATTTTTAGTTCCAACCGCTGTGTCTTTGTGAGACGCAGAGTAGGAGAACGGATGATCTCTGCATGTGTGGTTCCCACTGTGAAGCATGGAGCAGGAGGTGTGATGGTGTGGGGGTGCTTTGCCGTTGACACTGTCAGTGATTTATTTATTATTTAGAATTCAAGGCACACTTATTATTATTATTAATTAGAGTTCAAGGCACACAGCATTCTGCAGCGGTATGCCATCCCATCTGGTTTGTGCTTAGTGGGACTATCATTTGTTTTTCAACAGGACAATGATGTTGGACCACAGAGTGAAGGAAAAGCAACCAACAGTGCTCAGCATATGTGAGAACTCCTTCAAGACTTTTGGAAAAGCATTCCAGGTGAAGCTGGTTGAGAGAATGCCAAGAGTGTGCCAAGCTGTCATCAAGGCAAAGGGGTCTACTTTGAAGAATCGCAAATATAAAATATATTTTGATGTTTAACACTTTTTTGGTTACTACATGATTCCATATGTGTTATTTCATAGTTTTGATGTCTTCACTATTATTCTACAATGTACAAAATAGTACAAATAAAGAAAAACCCTTGAATGAGTAGGTGTGTCCAAACTTTTGACTGGTACTGTATATTTTTTAGACCTCCACATTTTTTTGTAGGCTAAGCCAAGGGCTTCTTGACTTCTTTTCTGTTGAAATGCATGTTCTGTGCTTCAGTCGATGTTGTATCTGGCTATGTATTGCTATAGTCATCAACACCCCTTCCAGTTACTGTTATTTATTTTCCTTTTTTGGAAAGTATTATATTAAACTCCTGTCATTGATGGTGGTCAGCAACCTTTGGACCACACGCAAATAGGCTACACACACACACACACACACACACACACACACACACACACACACACACACACACACACACACACACACACACACACACACACACACACACACACACACACACACACACACACACACACACACACACACACACACACACACACACACACACACACACACACACACACACACACACACACACACACACACACTGACAGACTGCTTGAAGGGGAGGGGGGTTAGCTGCAGCTTAAAACCCTTGTTTTGCTTTGTAACCAAAACCCAAGTCATTTCTTGGGCCTCAAATCACCACACTAAAAGGGGCCTTTCCACCCCCTCACTCCACACCATTGTTGATGTAGTTTTCTGGAAAGATGGCCTGTTTGTGGAACTGCTGCAAAAAAGCTGAGTCTGTACAGACACAGGGAGGGCCTCTGATCGGGGTTGGGGTGGGGAGCTAGTTGGCTAAGCAGGAACACAGCATATACTGCTGCCTTCCTCCCTGCCTCCCTCCCTATTTGCTTCCCTGCCTCCCTCCCTATCTGCCTCCCTGCCTGCCTCCCTCCCTGCCTTCCTTCTTCCCTGCCTCACTCCCTATCTGCCTCCCTCCCTGCCTTCCTTCTTCCCTGCCTCCCTCCCTATCTGCCTCCCTGCCTGCCTCCCTCCCTGCCTTCCTTTCTCCCTGCCTCCCTCCCTATCTGCCTCCCTGCCTCCCTCCCTCCCTCCCTTCCTTCCTTCCTCCCTGCCTCCCTCCCTATCTGCCTCCCTGCCTCCCTCCCTATCTGCCTCCCTCCTTCCCTGCCTTCCTTCCTCCCTGCCTCCCTCCCTATCTGCCTCCCTCCCTATCTGCCTCCCTGCCTGACTCCCTGCCTCCTTGCCTCCGTGCCTGCCTGTCCGCCTCTTTGCCTGCATGCCTTAAAGTTGAACCGCAACTAATTTGAGAACAATTCTGGAGGTGTTTATTTATTTACCTCTACTGGATCCTTATCCATGGTGAAGAGTGAGGAATTTGGCCACCTTCATATCTACTGTAGAGGCACCATTTATCTTTATCTCAAGCGCTATTTTTCTTTTTGCAGCCCAGATACACTCCTTTTATCTGTCTGACATTACTCAATAGATCAGAGGGGGTGTCTGGGAGATTTAGAGAGGTTGTTACACCATGTAAAATACATGTACCCGGCGCCCTTTATGAGTACAGAACCAGGGAAATACCATGGGGAAATATAAGCATGCATTATGGGAATTTGAAAGAATTTGAATGATTGTGAGCTGTGTGTTTTACATGGTAGTGTTCTACTATTGAGGATTCTCTTAGGTGACCAGTAAAGGCCAGTTATAGACCAGTAGAGACCAGTAGGTATTAGACACCAGTAGAGACCAGTAGGCAGTAGAGACCAGTAGAGAACAGTATCTTCGGGGGGTTATTCCACCAGCCTTATTAGCCTTTAAAATGTAATTATTTATGACAATACATTACATATATCAAAATATCTTTCTTTGAGGGCCTAGTTATTTAAGTGATAATGCCAGAGAAGACGGTGTTTGGAGGATATGAGGAATTTCCTCGGCATCGAGGAAATTATCACTTTTATACAGCTGGTTACCAACATATTCAAATAATGATTTACATATTTTCATTAAAAACGTTTTTTTGATGAATTTATTCATACTATTTCATCCTTCCACTAGATATAGTCCCTACACAAATCTAGGGTTGCTATCCAAGCTGGCTGGTCATTCGTTCTATCGTTTCGGGTTGCCAGAGACGCGAACCAGTCGTTCAGTCTTTTTGTTCTGTATCTATGGACTCTACTTGGTCATTCATTCTAAATGTTCCATTGCCATACTGGCTTATCCCTTGCTTGCTAGCTAGCCAACTATGGCTAACTTGTGTCATGTCAAACAGTGCAGCCAGAATAACAACAGTAGCAGTATTTGCATTTGTTTAAGCTGTTTTCTAGTTAAATGTATTTGAACACATCCATAACAATGAACTAATGAGATGCAATTTTGCCTCATTAAAATTTGCTCTCTTGTCTGGATGTTCAGAGGAGAAACGCCGCCTGCCTGTCTGTCTGGTCCCGACTCCCGACCCATTGATAACAGCTGGAGATCGAATTTGAATATTGAAACAATGTTGCAAATGTCAGAGAGAAAGACAGCATGGTTTATACAAATCTCTGCTGTTGAAAATGAAATGCTAGTCTTAAAGAAATGTGAGGTAATGTCTAGATGCTTTTTATAGTGGAGATCAAGTTCATAAATTGCCTGGCTGGGCTGATGAGACAGTGGATTGCACTGTCAGATGGAACATCAAAGATTTAGCCGGTGATAACTTGTGGAATAGACACTGGCTGGAATGCAGTTTTAACCAATCAGCATTCAGGATTAGACCCACCCATTGTATAAACTCCTGGTTTTACAGGCCACATCAGACCTGCAAGTCACATTATGTTGACTTGCAAAGTGGTGTTTTATTCCTATTGGAATCAAACCAGAGTTAAGAGATCCAACAAGTGGATATTTTTTTAATCACCCACAACCTACGTTCAGAATTATTCCCAAGGCAGGGAAGATTGAATATTGAGACAACCTCAATTATATAAACTGGAACAATATCTCAGTAACGGGTGCAATAAGTCCAACTACTAACAGATTGGATTAGTTTAGAAAAATGTATGCTATTTATCTCTGTGTAGCATAAAATGTATCAATCAATCAAAAACACAGATATTAAAACAAACAATTCTGAAAATCACCCTGCAATAGAGCATGCTGGGAAATATGATATATGGTTATATGTTGAACCCTTCTTGCTTTGCAAAGAATCTTTCTTGCCTGGAAAAGAAAAGCGGTTCTTAGGATGTTAAAGGTTCTAGGTAGAACCCTTTGCCTTACAAAAACACTTTATCCTCCTGAGTGGTTCAGTGGTCTAAGGCACTGCATCTCTAGTGCTAGAGGTGTCACTACAGACCCTGGTTTGATTCCAGGCTGTATCACAACCAGCTGTGATTGGGAGTCCCATAGGGTGGCGCACAATTGACCCAGCGTTGTCTGGGTAGGCTGTCATTGTAATTAAGAATTTGTTCTAACTGACTTGCCTGGTTAAATAAAAAATCCTCTAAAAGTGGTTCCTCTGATCAAAACTGTTCTTGGTAGAACCCTATCCCTCTGCAAATAACCTTTTTTTCTAAGAGTGTAGAGACCAGTAGGTGACCAGTTGAGACCAGTAGATATGTGATAGAATGACTTTGTGGGTTGGTAGGAGGATCACTGGTTCCATCTATGGGGACGTGGCAGATCCCTATCTCAGACTCTCCTAAGATCTCTGTTACAGTGTCAAACACTTCCTGCCTGGCTCGTCACACTTTACTGTAGTGTGACAGGAGTTACTGCCTGTTCTCTACTGTCACTACTACATCTGCTTTCTCTATGTCTGTCCATGTTTCTTTCGTCCTCTTCTTCTCTCTCTGTTTCTCTGTATCCTCCCCCTCTCTCTCTGTTCCTCTCTGTCCACCCTCTCCACATTTCTCTCCCTCATCCTCTGTATCTCAATCTCAGCATCCCCCTTTCCTCTTTGCCACCCTCCCTCAATCCCTCTTCACTCATAACCGCTCGCATCACCCCCGCCTGTCTCGTGTGGTGGAGGCGTATGGTTTCCATCACATGTAATACAAGAGATGGAGTCTAAATCAGGCCACACATGCAGCAGAGATGGTGTCAGTTTCCTGGGGCCCCCAAGAACGATTGCATGAACTTAGAGCCCTCTGGCCCGCTTGGTTTCTCCACTCGCTATGTATTACGTCATTCACAGGTACAAACTAAGTGAACACAGGGGACATATTTTTGGATTCGATTCAATCCAAGCTGTTAAACAGTCAGTTATTAGGCAGGCTGTACTGCCAGGACCAGAGCTGGACTGAATGGTTGTTTGAGCACATTTAGCTTATTTAGCTTGGAGGCCCAGTTTGGAGCCTGTGCGTAAAGTTGAACCAAGCCCTAAGCCACGGTGGCTGACCTCCCCCTCCCCACAGAGCAGAATCCTGGTAATGGGAAGCAGAGCTGGGTCTCTGCTGTACCAACCACAGTGATACCTCCTAGTCAGTCACACACAAATACTTTAGCTTTATGCATTGTCATTTAATGACAGGATTTAACATTGGTGTAAGTAGGGCTGTTACAGTGACCGTATTACCGCCACACCGGCAGTCAAATTCCATGTGACCGTTTAGTCACGGTAATTAGGCTTTGCCAAGCTCTGATGCTGCTGATGGTCATTAGTAGCCAGCCAAACTTACTGCCTGGTACTCAGCACTCTATTGTCCCTCTAATCACTCTGACATCATTGCAAATGTCATCGAAATTCTAATCAAACACTTCATGAGAGCCCGTGAGCAATTGCGTGAGAACACAAGAGTTTTAATGGGAATTATCTAGTGTAAATGGCCTCTATTAAAAATAGGAGGATCCCATATTTAAAAAGAGGAGGATCTACTATATTTATTTCTCAACTTTCCTAATTTCAAACACATTGCTTATCTTTACAACAGGAGTATAGCCTACCTGGCTGGCATGAGAACCATGGGAAAAGCATCCTCCATTATCTATTTAAGTGCATAGATGACATGTATTTTTTCCCCCTCCCAAGTTTTGAAACAGGTGCATGATATTGGTCCATTCTAAATCAAAACAAATGTCACACATATATTATTTAGTATGTGTAAAGACAAGATTAAATCAAGAATAGTCTGATGGGTGACAATATTCACCTTTCACTTGACTATGCTTGGAATATTAATTTCTCGTGCAGAATAGAGTAGGTCACCTTTTGTACTATGGGGGATAGTAGATTGACATAGGCTGGTGCTTTTGCTGTTTGTTAGGGCTACTCATCTTGTTGGCTGACTATCTTGTTGGATGACGAAATGCAAATGTGGACAGTTCTTCCAACATCTTCAATATGCGCCTTGGAATTTGAAAGGACGCCTGCAGTTGCGTCCCGATGTGTATGTCTTCATTAGTAGCCTTTGAGAAGGACCCGATCACGTGACAAGCTTTGGCTAATAATAATTTAGAATCTGAGAGAGCCATGTGAGAGGTGCTTCAGAGCACGCAGCCAGGAGAAGGGAATTATGATGATTATATTCAGTCCAAGGACACAACAGAAACTGGACACAAAAGGCATGGATTTTTTTTTAGGGTTTTACAGCCACACAAAGGAGATGAAGCTGGGAAATTTGAGGCTGTCACTGGTGTAGAGAGGAGTAGGCAGGAGGCAGTGACAGGTTTAGAACTATTGTATTTAATTAAGCACCATAGATCAAAGCGGGACAAAACCCAAAAGATATTGTGCTCAAAATATATCTTCATAAACAAAAAGGCACAGGATGAACCCAAAGTGCAAAATATAAAGTACTCAGGAAATAGTAGGCAAGATTCCTGTCATGAAAACAAGTAACATTTTCAATGACCGACAAAGACAAATGTCAGAGGGAGTATATATACAGTGATAGAGTGGGGATTGGAACCAGGTGTGTGTAATGATGACGAGACAAGTCCGGGGTTGATGAGTGAAGGGCATTTGCCAGCAGTAGGTTCAGCAGCAGCTAGAAGGCCGGCGACGCTGAACGCCTGAGCTGGACAGGATGGGGAGCCAAAGCGAAGGCTGGTGTGACAGAGTCATTATTAAAAGTGCTTGTCAAATTGTGAATGAGAGACTGATGAAGTGTGTGCAGCCATGAGACTTTTTCAAATCATCATTAGATTCGCATCATACAGCCTTAGAATGTATTAACAATCAAAACATGTATCCCAACATTTGTATCACAAATAAGTTGCATAAATAACTCTAAATTAAGTATACAGGAGGACCTGTTTCTTTGTTAACTGCTCAACACCGAATAGTCGCATTTGCGCACTCCCTCAAATCGTTTGGAGAAAATATGTTCAATTGTATTCTTCATACTATAAAATAATATAAAATAATGCCACGGAATTATATCCAAATTTTGTCTGCTAAATGAAATAGTGTAGCCCAGATCAGGGCCTAGCATAAGGACCAGTCAGAGTATGCTATTCTGTTCATCTGAAATAGACTACATTTTCTTCATATCGTGTTTCTTTAGACCTGTCTAAAATAAATTATGTATTTATTGTGAAGGTGTAGGCTATATTGCGGCGCACAATATGGCGCCCAGCTTAGTCCGGGTTTGGCCGGGGTAGGCCATCATTGTAAATAAGAATTTGTTCTTTAACTGACGTGCCTAGTTAAATAAAAGTTAAGTTTAAAAAAATTATGTTTTAATTAAATGGATTTATTAGACTTTTTAAAATTAAGATTTTCCAAAGGTCTGCATCAGTGGCTTGTGTGGAAACCAGGAGATGCTGTATGTGTTTATGTTAATTAAGTGACAATTACCGTAAGACAGGCAGTTATTTGCTTGACAATTACCGGCTGACAAAATGTTATGACCGCCACAGCCCTAGGTGTATTTCTCAACTTTCCTAATGTGTTTATTCATGCATATTCATTCACACAGAGACATAGGCATAAGCGCACACGCACACGCACACGCACACACACACGCACACACACACACGCACACACACACGCACACGCACACACACACACACACACACACACACACACACACACACACACACACACACACACACACACACACACACACACACACACACACACACACACACACACACACACTTTGTCTCGTACTTTGTACTACTTTATGCCATTGAAGAAGTCAGCGCTACATATGAGTCAGTCATTGAGCCTTCCTCCCCCTCCAAATTGTAAAAAGAGCTCTTGGCTTGGTTTACAGTATATCAAACGATCTTATTAAACTTCTCATTTCTATTTGGAGTAAAGAGCCACAGATGGGCTGCAGGAAAAGTCCAGAATTTAGCCTGATTCACAAAACAAATGTACCATTCCAACCGTATTGTCCTGCTTTTTCGAAAGACACCGTTTTGGTCTTTTGGCACAACAAGGTTCTCCATGACTGTCCATTGTCTTTATGTGCTCTCACCAGGAGTCTATCTAACTAGTCTATTTCTCAACCATCTCAACCATCCGTGATGCCAGAAGTTCACTTTCACATAGCAATGCGATGATTGCCCTCCTGGAGCTGATTTTGTGCTGATTTCTGGAAAGGGTTTGAGTGTGTGTTAGGCAGGGCACAGTTTCAGATCCCTCTTAGCCTAACCTCCGCTCACTGACCTCCTCTTACTGACCTCTGCTCCTCATCGGTGAATACAGCTTTCTCCTCATATTTACTGTAAATGAACCCTGTCTTCTAATGAGCAAGGCTGTACGTTTCTGCTTGATCGTTTGCCCCAGGGACGTCCCGTTTGACATTCTGGCCAAGAGTTTAAAGGGCAATCCGGGATTGGTACATCCGTTTTCGGACTGTGAAATTAATGACACAAGCCATTGGCCACTTGAGCAGTTTTATGTTTTTCTAATCCCAGAGTGACCCTTTAATGGTCGATTTGTGGAAGAGAGCAAGATGATGAGGCTTGGTGAGGATACGGTTCCAGTAAACTGACCAAACGTTAGTCAAAGGCAAAGCTCTGGGACATAACAGCATACTCCGATGTGAACAAGGTAGACATTGTCAGGATGTCAGAACTCAATAACATTAGAAGAACAATAGCATACACTGTTCATCCCAAACAGCACTTAGTTTGGAAAAGAGATTGGTGTTCTTTACTTGTTGTGGAAAACGTTCTTAGTGTTTGGAGCAGCATTGTGTTTTGCTGTGAGCAATAAAAGTGTTTTTGTCAGTCTGTGGTCTCAGTATGGTCTCAGTATCCTGGATGTTGGTTGTTTTGTGGTCGTGGTCGGCAAGGCTAACCTAGGTTTGACCGTGCAGCTGTGGGAAGTGATGACGACCCCACTGTCCAATTGAATGAGTAGCAGCCAGTCTGAAGGAACCATGAAACTCCACAGATAGACAACACAATTGTTGTTAAACTGTGAAGAAGGAAGCGCCGCATTCATTCTTGTCTCCATTTCTCTGGAGTCTGCTCTAATTTCTCTCAGATTCTTCCTCAAAAAATGTGTGTAGTCACTGTAGCCTACAGTCACTTCGTGGGCTTATCTTTCGTTGACAGATTTCGGCCGGAGTAAAATTTCTCGCTTTGCCTCTTCATCTCTGGTAAATTCAAAACCCAATGTTTAAATGGCATCAGCTATCAGTGGTTCTCTACTCTATGTTGCCGTCTGTTGTGTGGATTTGGTTTGGTGATCTGATATGAGGACAGAAGGTTTATGTTTCACATTTTGATTGAATTGTACATTGTACATCTGTCAGATGATTACTAGGCTTCTAACATTCAATAAGGGAATCTGTGGGCCTTTTATCCCAGGTGCCTACGGTATGAACATAACGATGCTTTCCCAGTGAGTGACAATGTTTATTGACCTAACTTTGATGTGACGCAGTCAGGAGTCCAGCATCTATACGGTGTCCCAAAAAGCATCCTATTCCCTATATAGTGCACTAATTTTGACCAGGGCAAATGGCACTTTATTCCCTATATAGTGCACTACTTTTGACCAAAGGGAATAAGGTGCCATTTTAGGACATAGCCTGTGTCTGTTGTCAGACTGAAGGGCCCATCCAGGAAGTCACCCACTGGGCGACAAACAACCAAGCCATGACCTTTGGATCACGACCTTGGACTGAGACTGTCACTGGGATCTCACTGGGGTGCAGAAAAACACAAGAGCCCAACAGAACACAGCTGCTTCATCTGATACCTCCAGCCCCCTTCGCTCTAAACCTGACCATCGATTGGAAAGAATAGGGATGGAATGAGCTGGAAAATGGAGGGGGTTGCAGGTTGCTTTGTTGTTGTGGCGGCCATGTTTGTGTTTTGACAGCTGTCCTCCATGTTGAATACTTGGACAGCTAATCCTGGGAGCTCAGTTGATCCTGTCAACATTGTCTAATGATGAAAAAGTTGGAACGCCTTGTCTGTGTATTGTAGAAATTCATTTTCTAGTGTTTTGATTTACTTTCAGAGCAATAGATGTATAAGAACTCTGTCAACATATTTAGATAGCACTGCTGTTTCTGGCGCAAGGCTTTTTGATGACTTTGAAGTGGTGTTCTCATGTGCATGTTTAGCAGTGGAAGCCGGCATTGGGTTTATACTCCAAACACACGTCAGTCGTTATAAATGTTCGGAAGCTCTGATATCCATTTTGTTTAGCCCTGGCGGCTACATACTCAACGAGCATTGCTATGATCTACAACGATCTATGCATAGAGGCAAACCACAGATTGAAGCGGATCTTTGTCACTGACCAAGACATTTGTCAGCTGCTATTGGACCTGTCTGACGTGATTCTGTGTAACTGACTGCACACACAGAACTTGCACAGTGATTGTAAGAGATATTCTTGGTAGGCGCTAGTCCTTGTTAAGAGACTTTAAGGGGGGCCACTGAGGGGCCAGTTATAGATGGGGGCATCCTAAGCCATGTGAGGGTGCCATTCGTGACTCACTGAGATCTCGACAAGGTACCTCAGCTCCAAAAGGAAACATGTGATGTCAGGATAGCAAGGTGACCAGGTGCTATCATTCATATCTCTCTCTCTCTCTCTCTCTCTCTCTCATTTCTGTCTCATTCTCTTTATTTCCCTCTCTGTCTTTTTCCTCTCTCTTCTTTCTTGCTGCTTCCCAACTGCTATCGCTCTTTGTCCATCTCTACTCTCCTTCTCTGAATTTCTCTTGATTACCTTCTTTAGCTCTAATTACAGTGTGTTCAGAAAGTATTCAGACCCTTTTAATTTTTCCACATTTGTTACGATACAGCCGTATTCTGAAATGGATGAAATGTATATTTTTCCTCCTCAATCTACACACAATACCCCATAATGACAAAGTGAAAATGGGTTTTTAGACATTTTAGCATATTTATTAAAAATAAAAACAGATATCTTATTTTTTTACAAGTATTCAGACACTTTGCTGTGAGACTCGAAATTGAGCTCAGGTACTTCCTGTTTCCATTGATCATCCTTGAGATGTTTCTACAACTTGATTGGAGCCCAGCAGTGGTAAATTCAATTGATTGGACATGATTTGGAACAACACACACCTGTCTATATAAGGTCCTACGGTTGACAGTGCATGTCAGAGAAAAAAACCAAGCCATGAGGTTGAAGGAATTGTCCGTAGAGCGCCAAGACAGGATTGTGTAGAGGCACAGCTCTGGGGAAGTACTCCAAAAAATATCTGCAGGTCCCCAAGAACACAGTGGCCTCCATCATTCTTAAATGGAAGAAGTCTGGAAGCACCAAGACTCTTCCTAGGGCTGGCCGCCCAGCCAAACTGAGCAATTGGGGGAGAAAGGTCAGGGAGGTGACCAAGAACCCAATGGTCACTCTGAAGGAACTCCGGAGTTCCTCTGTGGAGATGGGAGAATCTTCCAGAAGGACAACCTAAAATTTCTAAAAACCCTATTTTTGCTTTGTCATTGTGTGTAGATTGATGAGGAAAAATAAAATAGATCCATTTTAGAATAAGGCTGTAAGGTAACTAAATGTGAAAAAAGACAAGGGGCCTGAACACTTTCCAAATGTGCTGTAGTGACTGTTGTTAAAAAGTAACAGTAATGAAAAGAACAGCTCTCCAGTTGTGTTGTCTTAACATGTTGTGTCATCGAGCAGTGTGCCGACTGCTGAAGTGCTCCATGGGGTTGTTAGGGGCGATGGGGAGTGCATAATTAGCCTCGGTGAGCTAAAGTGAAGTTAGTGGACTGCTGCTTGCTCGGACCGCCAGGGAGTTGAGTCAACATGAATGACTCAAGGTTGGCTAGGAGCTAGTGAAAGCTTGGAGTGTGGAACTGTGTTTGCGTATGCTTTGTCCGTGCCTCAACACTCATTCAGGTAAAGAAAATGTTCACCCTGACTTGGCTGTGTGGACACAATGCATCTTCAAGTCCCACTGCGGCTCTATAGCAGCCGAGCAACCTGACAAACTTTTTATAATCAATTAAAAAAGGATTTCTTATTTACAATGACGACCTGATCACTCCAATTTTTTTCTAATTGGCTAAAGCTAACCCTTGCTAGCTATACCTCTTTTCAACTGTATGGGTGGTGACGCAAGTGCTCGGGCACCAAATGGTTCCAGTGCACTAAAGAAAATTAAGATTCTTAAATGGTTCTTCCTCAGCTCTTAAGGTTCCTTGGAGAACTCTTGCCCGATAAAGAATAACCTTTTAAGAGTGGGGTTCTTTGCGTGGCATATATGGTTCTTCAAAGTTCTAAAAGGTTCTTGAAATGTATGGAAGGCTGCAGATGTGTCCCTTTCATAGCACAGAGCACATTGGGCAGTGTTAACTAGTGTAACATTTCTAGTTACACTAGGCTTAAATGTAGGCTTAAATTAACACTGTAAAGAGTCAAATTAACACTAAGTGGTGTAAAATAACCTCAGTGTTGGTGTTAATAACCATAGCTGAAGCAAAACCATCCCCATCATTATCATATTTCACAGCATGCATTGATTTTTAGAATTGTTTGTTTCAATATCTATGTTTTTGATTGATTAACTAATCTTATGCTACTCAAATATAAATAACTTATATTTTTCTAAACGAATCAAATCTGTTAGTTGGACTTATTGCACCCGTTACTGAAATAGTTGTTCCAGTTTAGATGCTTTAGGTCCCTCAAGCTCAACTCTGGGCCTTGAAGCCAGTTCCACTGCATTTTGAATATTCTTTTAACTGTCCCCCTTTAATCAGGGACTGATTTAGACCTGGGACAGCAGCTGTGTGCAATTAATTATCAGGTAGAACAGAAAACCAGCAGGCTCTGGATCTTGTAGGGTAAGAGTTGAATACCTCTGCTTTAGATAGTATCATACAGTATCTTAGTCCTCCACAACCCTTAGCAGTCCTTCTGAATATAGGTTGCAGGTGAAAACAAATTCAGAATGTTGGTTATCCCTACTCTGTCTGGTTTCTAATAAGAATAACACATTACTTTACAGGCCTGCTGTGGCCTGTAAACCATGAGTTTCAGGTGACCTTGTTAGGGTTTAACCAGACCCTCAAAATAAGGCCTTAAGAAATATAAATTGTCTTTAAAAATTGAGTCATTCAATTAGGATCTCACTTGGCAAATGTGACATGAATAAAAATGAATGAAAGAAACAACCATGTCTCTGTTACTAGAAAACATAGTCATGGGTGGTACTCTAAAAATTCACTTGAAAGGCACCCTGGGGAATATGTAAATAAGGCTAAACACCTTATTTGCATAAAATAATAGGGTGTGTGCTCTTTCTCAAAGAGTCATCCCATTTAAGGTTCTTATTTGGTTCCAACTGGAACCTTTATTTTTAAGACTAGGCTACAATGGAAATCACCATTTCTACACCAATGCTTTTAATGGAAATTATTAGGATATAATTCATTATCATAATCACATTAAACAAAACAGGAAGCTCAATAGGCATATATTTAGCATTGGCCAAGAAGTGTTAACACAAAGATTGCATTGGCACAGGCTGCCTTTGTGTTACCATGGAAATGTCCATGTCTTGGAAGTGGCTTTCCTTGCGCTGAACATGCAAAGGAGTTTTATTTCAGGTACATGGAAAGCAGACCTTTCATTTTCCCCCACTTCCTGAATTCAAATGAAATACAGCTGTGTTCCCGTCAGCACTGCGGATCTCGGCACTCATCTGTCAGGAAAGATATCCTTGGAAAGAAATATTCCAAGAGAATGTAGGAGAATGCTTGCGTGGCTCTGTGACTTTCCCCACTTGAAGGTCCATGGTTTGAATCAGAGGAGGTTGGTGTCATATCTCTTCATCTTATGTGTTTGTTTGGTGTCCCTCACCCCCTCACCAACCGGGCCCTCGGGGGACCAGTGGGCCCTTTAATGTGGCCTCCAGGCTGTTTGTCCAGATGTGTTGATCTGGAGATTCAGACCCAGAACCTGGATAGACCCCAGATTCCCAGCCCACATAGGGCCAGCTAGGCCCCACTCTGACCTCGCTAGCTGCTGTCTCCACATAGCCTGACTCGGCAGCCATCTGAGCCACAATAGACACCTGATCACATGTGTTCCAAATGGCATCCTGTTACCTATATAGTCCACTACTTATGACAATGGCACCCTATCCCCTAGGCCCCTCAAACTCAACTCTGGACTTCTAAACCAGTTTCACTACGTTTTTTCATTGTTCCCCTCTAATCAGGGACTGATTTAAGTGGGTGCAATTAATTATCAGGTAGAACAGAAAACCAGCAGGCCCTTGAAGGGTAAGAGTTGAATAACCCTGCCACAGGCAATGCACAGAGACCCAGGACCTTCATACAATGTAGTAAATGTTTTGGTATGATAACCATAACATCCTTTCACTTCGTGTGGTTACATTGTGAATATTGATGTAGGAAGGAAAGGATGTATTCTAACTATTTTTCCAAATGTTTATTAATCTGCATTTCTCTCCCTTGTGTAGGGATCCAGGAGGGGACCCAGTGCACTAAGTGTAAGAATGAGTGGGCGTTAAAGACCTCCATAGCACTACTCTACGTGCTGTGCACTCTACTCACCATCGCTGTGGCTGTCCTCGGGTATAAAGGTAAGCGGAGACACACATCGATCTGTCAGTCAAAGTGCATGCATGCCTACGTCCCAAATGGCACCCTATTCCCTATGTAGTGCACAACTTTTGACCAGGACCCATAGGGAATAAGGTGTCAACCTTAAAGAGGTAGGGAGAGACATATTTTCATGCTGGTGTGTCTGTCAAAAGGGCATGCTACTTTTGAGACATAGAATAGAAAGTGTATGTCATTGTCCAACCGTGGTGGCTAGCATCGGTCAAACAAACCTGCATGTTGCTACTTGACATATTTCACTGAAGTCGTTTGGTTTGTTGAGAAAGTGATTGTCCAAACTGTGCGTGGGGTCCTTGTTCATATCCTGCCAGGAAATAAGATTACATTGGAGAGTGTGTGTGTGGGGGGGACCAGGCTGTGTGTGTGTTGTGTGTTTGTGTGCCAGTGACCCCTTTCGGTCTGCCCAAACATGACATAGATGCTGTCGGACAATGTTTCATTGTTATTCATTAAGGTAAGTGGAAGAGTCATGGAAACTCTGAGAGATCCCACTCTGCCAGATCATCACAATCTCTGAAACTAAAATAAGCCCTTTTCTCTCGAAAGTAACATTTACACACAGTCTGCCACCCGCAGCCTGCCCCCTTTTTTTTGCTTTTCCACGAAACCTCAGTGCTGTTGTCTGTCCTCCCCCTTGCAACCTTCCTGCACCCCTACACACGTCCCCCCATTCACCCTGTCTCTGTTTATTTAACCAACACCCCCAATCACACCTCCGGGAACCAACCCGCGGCTTTGCTGAGCTCCACTTCCTGCGTTCTGATTTTTCCAGCTTTGGGAAAACTGTCCCGCAACGGTCCGAAGGCCAAACTTAAGACTGTTCCTGTGATAATTGCACTAAACCATTTCCATATGTGTACACGTGTTTTTTTTCTCCCTATTTACAACATCTCAAAATGACACTGGTTTACCTCTCTCGTGGTTATTGGGGGATTCTCAACTGCATTAAAAGTAATGTCCTTTACACTCACAATTGGGTTCAGTCAGTCAGCAGTCAATCCTCATCCTTGCTCCCCGCTGCACATTTTAATGCATCCCTAATTTAGACCAGATGAGCGGTGAACTCGGTGCCACTCTAGCAGAACCCACTGAAATTGGGTTTTTACTGGCAGAGCTGTAGTACTGGGCTGTCCAGGGAACCACAGCTCCACAGCCTAAACATGCAGTCAGGTCCAGATGGTTATGTGGAGTGAGATCCCAATGCTCTATTCACCTCACATCTGTATTCTGTACTGTAGAATACAGCATATCTCTCACCCTGTGCTCTCTATTCTCACCCATAACAATGTCCTCGCTTTGTCTCTTTATCTCTTTATGGTGTGTATGTGGTCTCCACTGAGATATAGAACCTCCATGATATAGGCTTTCCTTGCAGGCAAGACTAGGGCTGCATCCCAAATGTCAGCCTATTTCCTATATAGTCCACTACTTTTGACCAGGGGGCTCTGGTCAAAAGTAGTGCACTATATAGGGGAATAGGGTGGCATTTGAGACACGACCCAGTTTGGATGAGGTAGGGATCAGATAAATATGAATATGAGGAAGGAGAGGACACAGAGAGGGGGATTAGAGGGTGTAGGGGGAGTCTCCCCACTCGTTGTCCTCACTCAGCACTCTTGCCGCATTCATTTATTTTTCCCTTTCTTTCTTTTCCTCTGTTTCTCTCTGTGCTCAGGCTGTGTGCATGGGATCTGCCACTACATTCTGGGCTATAATCAGAACTTTAGCCAAAATAAGGGGAGTTGTCAGGTTGTGTGTATGTGTGTATGCACACATGTGTGTGTGTGTGTGTGTGTGTATGCTTTTGTGCATGCATACTCAGTGCCTGCTCAGTGTGTGTGTGTGTGTGTGTGTTGTGTGTGAGGAAGGGATGACACCCAGAAACCACAGCTGCAGCACAGCTGGCCTACTACACATGCCATAGTAGGGCATAGCTCTTGGCCAGATATTATACAGTGTGTGTGTGTGTGTGTGTGTGTGTATGTGAGTGTTGGTGTGTGTGTATGTGTGTGTTTGTGTGTGTGTGTTATGCAGAGAAACAATGTATAGTAAATGTATGGTTTAATGTGAGTGTGTCTTTCGAGGTCTGTGTGGTACAGCAGTGTATGGTGTCTGGAAATGTGTCTCATTTAGTTTGCAATGGAACATTTCATTCAGACTGGCCATACCTATCCAATCTGAGGTAAAACTACTCTTTCAATCGACAGGGAGTTTTCATAGATCATATGGCTTTCTCAAAACTGTCATAGTTGTTTTTGTATTTCAAAAATATTTTGGGTGGTTAGTCATCTATGAAGGTGAAAATGTAAAACATGCAGTACCAGTCTAAAGTTTGGACACACCTACTCATTCAAGGGATTTTCTTTATTTGACTATTTTCTACATTGTAGAATAATAGTGAAGACATCAACACTATGAAATAACACATATGGAATCATGTAGTAACCAAAAAAGTGTTAAACAAATCAAAATATATTTGAGATTTGAGATTCATCAAAGTAGCTAGCCTTTGCCTTGATGACAGGTTTGCACACTCTTGGCATTCTCTCAACCAGCTTCACCTGAAATACTTTTGCGATAGTCTTGAAGGAGTTCCCACATATGCTGAGTACTTGTTGGCTGCTTGTTCTTCACTCTGTGGTCTAAGTAATCCCAAACCATCTCAATTGGGTTGAGGTCGGGTGATCGTGGAGGCCAGGTCATCTGATGCAGTACTCCATGACTCTCCTTGGTCAAATAGCCCTCACACAGCCTTAAGGTGTGTTGGGTCATTGTCCTGATGAAAAAATAATGATAGTCCCACTCAGCACAAACAAGATGGGATGGTGTATCGCTGCAAAATACTGTGGTAGTCATTAAAACCTCTTAAGGATCCGCCCCTATTTTTTTTACATTTTAGCCTAAAATTACATACCCAAATCTAACTGCCTGTAGCTCAGGCCCTGAAGCAAGGATACAGTGCCTTGCGAAAGTATTCGGCCCCCTTGAACTTTGCGACCTTTTGCCACATTTCAGGCTTCAAACATAAAGATATAAAACTGTATTTTTTTGTGAAGAATCAACAACAAGTGGGACACAATCATGAAGTGGAACGACATTTATTGGATATTTCAAACTTTTTTAACAAATCAAAAACTGAAAAATTGGGCGTGCAAAATTATTCAGCCCCCTTAAGTTAATACTTTGTAGCGCCACCTTTTGCTGCGATTACAGCTGTAAGTCGCTTGGGGTATGTCTCTATCAGTTTTGCACATCGAGAGACTGAAATTTTTTCCCATTCCTCCTTGCAAAACAGCTCGAGCTCAGTGAGGTTGGATGGAGAGCATTTGTGAACAGCAGTTTTCAGTTCTTTCCACAGATTCTCGATTGGATTCAGGTCTGGACTTTGACTTGGCCATTCTAACACCTGGATATGTTTATTTTTGAACCATTCCATTGTAGATTTTGCTTTATGTTTGGGATCATTGTCTTGATGGAAGACAAATCTCCGTCCCAGTCTCAGGTCTTTTGCAGACTCCATCAGGTTTTCTTCCAGAATGGTCCTGTATTTGGCTCCATCCATCTTCCCATCAATTTTAACCATCTTCCCTGTCCCTGCTGAAGAAAAGCAGGCCCAAACCTTGATGCTGCCACCACCATGTTTGACAGTGGGGATGATCTTTTCAGGGTGATGAGCTGTGTTGCTTTTACGCCAAACATAACGTTTTGCATTGTTGCCAAAAAGTTCAATTTTGGTTTCATCTGACCAGAGCACCTTCTTCCACATGTTTGGTGTGTCTCACAGGTGGCTTGTGGCAAACTTTAAACAACACTTTTTATGGATATCTTTAAGAAATGGCTTTCTTCTTGCCACTCTTCCATAAAGGCCAGATTTGTGCAATATACGACTGATTGTTGTCCTATGGACAGAGTCTCCCACCTCAGCTGTAGATCTCTGCAGTTCATCCAGAGTGATCATGGGCCTCTTGGCTGCATCTCTGGTCAGTCTTCTCCTTGTATGAGCTGAAAGTTTAGAGGGACGGCCAGGTCTTGGTAGATTTGCAGTGGTCTGATACTCCTTCCATTTCAATATTATCGCTTGCACAGTGCTCCTTGGGATGTTTAAAGCTTGGGAAATCTTTTTGTATCCAAATCCAGCTTTAAACTTCTTCACAACAGTATCTCGGACCTGCCTGGTGTGTTCCTTGTTCTTCATGATGCTCTCTGCGCTTTTAACGGACCTCTGAGACTATCACAGTGCAGGTGCATTTATACGGAGACTTGATTACACACAGGTGGATTGTATTTATCATCATTAGTCATTTAGGTCAACATTGGATCATTCAGAGATCCTCAATGACCTTCTGGAGAGAGTTTGCTGCACTGAAACTAAAGGGGCTGAATAATTTTGCACGCCCAATTTTTCAGTTTTTGATTTGTTAAAAAAGTTTGAAATATCCAATAAATGTCGTTCCACTTCATGATTGTGTCCCACTTGTTGTTGATTCTTCACAAAAAAATACAGTTTTATATCTTTATGTTTGAAGCCTGAAATGTGGCAAAAGGTCACAAAGTTCAAGGGGGCCGAATACTTTCGCAAGGCACTGTATGCGTATTCTTGGTACCATTTGAAAGGGAACACTTTGAAGTTTGTGGAAATGTGAAAGACTATAGGAAAATATAACACAATAGATCTGGTAAAAAATAATACAAAGAAAAAAACAACCGTTCTTTTGAAATTTTGTTTTACCATCATCTTTGAAATGCAAGAGAAAGGCCATAATGTATTATTCCAGCCCAGGTGCAATTTTGGCCACTAGATGGCAGCAGTGTATGTGCAAAGTTTTAGACTGATCCAATGAACCATTGCATTTCTGTTCAAAATTGTGTATCAAGACTGCTCAAATGTGCCTACTTTGTTTATTAATAACTTTTTCCCGCTAATCTAATTAGCCTACATTAGCTTAACCGTCCCGTGGACAGGACACCGATCCCAAAGAAGTTGTTTAAGTGTGCCTTGATTTCTAAATAAATCACAGACTGTGTCACCAGCAACGGACCCCCACATCATCATACCTCCTCCGTACTTCACGTTGGGAACTACACATGCGGAGATCGTCCGTTCCCCTACTCAGCGTCTCACAAAGACACGGCGGTTGGAACCAAAAATCTCAAATTTGGACCATCAGACCTCATCAGTGCCTTGCGGTCGGAGGCCGAGCAGTTGCCATACCAGGCGGTGATGCAACCAGTGCAGCTGTAGAACTTTTTGAGGATCTGAGGACCGATTCCAAATCTTTTAAGTCTCCTGATAGACAATAGGGATTGTTGTGCCCTCTTCATGACTGTCTTGGTGTGTTTGGAACATGACAGTTTGTTGGTGATGTGGACACCAAGGAACTTGAAGCTCTCGACCTGCTCCACTACAGCCTTGTTGATGAGAAGGGGGGCGTGCTCGGCCCTCCTTTTCCTGTAGTCCACCATCATCTCTTTTGTCTTGATCACGTTGAGGGAGAGGTTCTTATCCTGGCACCACACTGGCCTCTGACCTCCTCCCTATAGTCTGTCTCTTTGTCGGTGATCAGGCTGTTGTGTCGTCGGCAAACTTAATGATGGTGTTGGAGTCATACTGTTGGAGTCGTACTTGGCCATGCAGTCATGGGTGAACAGGGAGTACAGGAGGGGACTGAGCACCCCCTCCTGAGGGGCCCCCATGTTGAGGATCATCGTGGCAGATGTGTTGTTACCTACCCTTACCATCTGGGGCCGGCCCATCAGGAAGTCCAGGATCCAGTTGAAAAGGGAGGTGTTTAGTCCCAGGGTCCTTAGCTCAGGGGTGAACTTTGAGGGCACCATGGTGTTGAACGCTGAACTGTTGTCAATGAATAGCATTCTCACATAGGTGTTCCTTTTGTCCAGGTGGGAAAGGGCAGTTTTGAGTGCAATAGAGATTGCATCATTTGTGGATCTGTTGGGGCGGAATGTAAATTGAAGTGGGTCTAGGGTTTCTGGGATAATGGTGTTGATGTGAGCCATGACCAGCCTTTCAAAGCACTTCATGGCTACAGACGTGAGTGCTACGGATCAGTAGTAATATATGCAGGTTAAATTAGTGTTCTTGGGCACAGGGACTATGGTGGTCTGCTTGAAACATGTTGGTATTACAGACTCGGTCAGGGACAGGTTGAAAATGTCAGTGAAGATACTTGCCAGTGTGTCAGCGCATGCTCAGAGTACACATCCTGGTAATTTGTTTGGCCTGCGGCCTTGTGAATGTTGACCTGTTTAAAGGTCTTACTCACATCGGCTATGGAGAACGTGATCACACAGTCTTCTGGAAGAGCTGATGCTCTCATGCATGCTTCAGTGTTGCTTGCCTCGAAGCGAGCATAGAAGTTATTTAGCTCGTCTGGTAGGCTAGTGTCACTGGGCAGCTCACGGCTGTGCTTCCCTTTGTAGTCCGTAATAGTTGGCCAGCCCTGCCACATCCGATGAGCGTGGAGCCGGTGTAGTACTATTCAATCTTAGTCCTGTATTGACGCTTTGACTGTTTGATGGTTCGTCGGAGGGCATAGCGGGATTTCTTATAAGCGTTCAGGTTAGAGTCCCACTCCTTGAAAGCGGCAGCTCTACCCTTTAGCTCAGTGCTGATGTTGCCTGTAATCCATGACTTCTGGTTGGAGTATGTACGTGTGGTCACTGTGGGAAGGACGCCATCGATGCACTTTTTGATGAAGCCAGTGACTGATGTGGTGTATTCCTCAATGCCATTGTAAGAATCCCGGAACAGATTCCAGTCTATGCTAGCAAAACAGTCCTGTAGCTTAACATCTGCGTCATCTGACCACTTCCTCATTAAGCGATTAACTGGTACTTCGTGCTTTCGTTTTTGCTCGTCAGCAGGAATCAGGACGATTGAGTTATAGTCAGATTTGCCAAATGGAGGGCGAGGAAGAGCTTTGTAAGTGTCTCTGTGTGTAGTGTAAAGGTGGTCTAGAGTTTTTTTTCCTCTGGTTGCACATGTAACATGCTGGTAGAAATGAGGTAAAACAGATTTAAGTTTCCCTGCATTAAAGTCCCATGCCACTAGGAGCGCCGCCTCTGGATGAGCATTATCTTGTTTGCTTATGGCTTTATACAGCTCGTTGAGTGCCGTCTTAGTGCCAGCGTCGGTTTGTGGTGGTAAATAGACAGCTACGAAAAATATAGATGAAAACTCTCTTGGTCTATAGCTTATCATGTGATACTCTACCTCAGGCGAGCAAAATCTTGAGAGAAATAGACACAGACCGCCAACCCTTGTCTTACTGGAGGCAGCTGTTCTATCTTGCCGATGGACCGAAACACCCAGACAGTTGTATGTTATCCATGTCGTATGTTGTAAGTTATCCATGTCCAGTCACGACTCGGTGAAACATAAGATATTACAGTTTTTAATGTCCCGATGGTAGTCTTATCAGAGCTCATCCATTTTATTATCCAAGGGGGATTACTCACTCACCGTCGGATCCTTACAAGGCACCCAGACCTACGTCCACAATATCTCTGTATCTTCTTCATGCGAATGATGGGGATTTGGGCCTTGTTGGGTGTCTGAAGTAAATCCTTTGCGTCAAAGAAAAAGAAAAATGCTTTGTCCAGTACGAGGTGAGTAATCGCTGTCCTGATATCCAGAAGCTTTTTTCGGTCATAAGAGACGGTGGCAGAAACATTATGTACAAAATAAGTTACAAATAACGTTAAAAAAACACACACAATAGCACAATTGGTAAGGAGCCCGTAAAACAGCAGCCATCTCCTCCGGGCGCCATCTTTTACAACTTTTTTGGTTACTACATGATTCCATATGTGTTATTTCATAGTTTTGATGTCTTCACTATAATTCTACAATTTAGAAAATAGTCAAAATAAAGAAAAACCCTTGAATGAGTAGGTGTGTCCAAACCTTTGACCGGTAGTGTACATCCGTCCACCAGGCTGAGAAGGCTACATCCCGAGTGGCATTTGATATTCCATATACAGACGACTTGATTTCCCCCAAATATTAGGATGTCTACTCTGTATGAAGCCATTTTCCATCATAATTTTATGACTTCTCTATGTTTCAAGTCTGGAGACATTTCTAGGAATGGTTGGGAATGTTGTTTTGATCTCTTGTTTCCTGCAATGGAAAGAGTGGGATCCTGGGAGGATTATACGTTCAGAGAGTTTAGGTAGTAAACACTTTCTCAAACATGCGAAAGCAATTACTTCTGAGTTTCACAAACACTACTACATGTCTATGACACCACCCATACCAGGCCCATATCCAGAAAGCGACTCAGAGTAGGAGTGCTGATCTAGGATGATCTTTGCCTTAAATCTTAATGAATAAGAAGGGGGAGGGACCTGATCCTAGATCAGCACTCCTACTCTGAGACGCTTTGTGAATATGGGCCCCAGTCAACACTATCAGGTAGGAGTGCTTCTAAGACCACAGCACTCTTGATAAGACACTCACCTGAAATCAATTCCATCTAAATGGGAAAATGTAATTATAGGCTACTTTTGGGCTGAATTCCATGTTATGCATGCATGTGAATATGGCATGAATCAATTGATTCAGTCTACTCCCATTTTAGCTTAGCACAATTACAGACGAACACATGCAAGTCATTAAAAGCATGCCTGAACTTCTGGGTTTCTATTTCCGCAAGGCATTTGTTGACAATGAGAAAAGTACACTCATCCTTGGCGGGTTTGAAGAATGACACATTGTTGTTTCTCTGTCTCTCATCTCTCATTTCCAAGCTGTTGCCTTCCGTCCTCTCTGTCGTTGTTAGTTAGATGTTCTATCATCACTTTACTTCTTCCTTAATTGGGTTGTTCCGTGAAATGAGTGCCTTTTGCTTCCCTTTGATATTTTAAGTAGAAATTGTGCACTAATATAGAATTTTAAAAGCTGGTTATATTCAATTAAGTGCCCTTTAATATAGACCACGTGGAAAATCCAATAAATTAGCATTTTGACATGCCCCTCTGTGCACCCTCTGTGATTTCCAGGAAGATTTTAACCCACTTAACCCCAACAGTTCTCAAAGTTTTTACCATCCGTGTAAAGCCCTTAGTTATTTCTGAAGATGGATTATTTACTTCATGTGATTAGTGATTCATTTTAAAGTAAAACAAAAACCTGTCCCTCATTTTAAGGTCGACCCTCCCACTTGGCACACACTGGTTGAATCTATGTTGTCTCAATGAAATTACGTTGAACCAATGTGGAATACACATTGAACTGACGTCTGTGGCCAGTGGGCTGTTATGTGAACTGAACTGTCGTTTTAATATGGTGGAACTATCCCTTTTCAAATATTTTTTTTGCAAAAGAAACATTGAACATCTAATAGTCAAATCATAGTGTAAAAGCAGGTGAGCTGGTTCTACTCTTTTTAACCATTTTGTGGTGTTTTGTGTTGGACAACTGAGCGGGTTGAGCGTAACACGTCAACCCTGTTACCCATAGATCGACAGGCTAGAAATGTTTGAACAACAAGCTTCCATTTCCCCTGATTTATGGCCGATTTAAGATGAAATCGACAACCCTGTTATGGTCAACCATGTTACTTTATTTGGCACTTAATAGGCACTTACTGTAGTCATTTTAAAAATGTAACCTCTTAAGATTGGAAAATGTGCCATGCATGAAATGTTACATTTATAGGGCTCTATTTTTGGCTGGTGTTAAGCCAGCACAATTGTCAAATACACACTTGTTTGCAATTTCGATCTATTTAGAAACATTTGTTATTTTCCTGTAACAATTGCTTGTTTTCCATTTGAGTTTTAATTAAAGAACAAGCCCTTGTAGCCTACCCTTACATTATTATAATGAACGCTGGTTCAACAGCAATGTGTCCGGATTCTTTCTAATCCTGACACGCATTTGCCAAGCAACCTATCCATCAAATGTTTTCTAAATGGTACACTCGTGAGGCTTTTGCTGACATGCTTTTGCACTATTCACAATTCACATATGCCTACCTGCAGTGCATACTCCATAACTTTTGTATCCATCCCCATTTCCAAAGAGCGCATTTGAGGTTTAAAAAGTCTCCCGATGTGTGTAATTTACACTTTGACATTTCAGACTTGATTTTCCTTTAAGAAAAATTGATCAACCCCTATAAAATGTCCATTAATTATAATCCACATAATCATTCACATTTCCTGTTGCTGCTGGATTAATTTCCTGCTGTAGCAAACTGGCTCAAATTAAGATGCTACATCTGTACAGATAAACACACTCAGTCAGAACAGTGGGATCTATCTCAGTCAGAAGGAGGAATTGAGGTGCTTGTGCATCTTCTCCTCTTGTGTCTTTATGATCTTTATGATGATTCGACCCTTGGTGGTCTAGAATAAAGTGAATGATGATATCCATTTAAGGGTTGAGCTCGGTGGGGTCTTTGAGCTTGATTAGTTAGTTGGTCTTTACCTGTTTTCTTAAGTGGAGGGTAGAAATAACAGCCAGGGTATAGTTTTCACTGGTTGTAACTATGGATGCACCTATATGACATTTTTGGCCGATATTCAATATTTTCCTTGCCAAAAAACCTGATACCGATAACCGATATGAAATTTTGCGGCCTTTTATGTATTCTAGAACAGTTAAATCGTTGAAACACGCACACGCACACGCACACAGTAAAACATAATCAAAACCTATTTCTTTCACTTACTTGCCGTGCTCTTTTAATAACTTGTTCAGTCTTTTCATTCTACACCAGGATTTCATCATACATATCAAGCAGTGAAGTTTCAGCTCTGTCATGCCTGCTCCCGTTCCCCCTCTCTGGCGCTCGAGGGCCAGGCTGCTCATCATTACGCACACCTGTCACCATTGTTACACGCATCAGCGCTTCATTGGACTCACCTGGACTCACTTTATTGATTGCCTCCTCTTTATCTGTCTATTCCTCAGTTTGATCCTTGTACCTAGCATTGAGCAGGGTGGCAACACAGTAAAGAGGCTCAGAGAGAATGCCACTGAATCGCTTGTTCACAGCCTCTAGTAGAGTACTTTTGCAAGTTTTAACCATACGGTCTGTGTCAGCAATTTTGTGATCAGGCGTTTCAATACCTTGACAGAGGGTATCACGTCTGCTGCAGACGCAGTTGATGAGCTTATTTCTCGAGTCAGTTGTTTCGAATGGAGCTAGGAGTGTGTTCATGTTTACAAGTTTCAAACGTGTTCTCAAATGGCAGAATCAGTATGAGAACCAGCACATTCTCGAGCATGCAATACGGCTTTCCTCAGTATGAAATCTTCGTCCACCCACTGTGCTGTCAGACTCAGCATGCTCATGGGGCTGACATCACTCGTCCAAATGTCAGTCGCGAAGCTAATAGCATTGACGCCCATAGCAAGTAGCTCATGGATGTGCGTTTCAACAATACTTTGTAACTCCGGTAGGGCAACATCTGAAAAATAACATCTACTTGTTAGTGCTTATCGGTTCTTGAGGTGCTCGACCAGTCGGACGAAAGCCAGCATCATCCATGAGAGAGATTAATTGGATTAATTGTCCAGAGCAATGAATTCCATTATCTTGGCATTAATGGATTTCGCCTTTGAGTTGTCTCGCTGAAATGTACTTACTCTCATGTGACTGCTCGACTTGAACTTGTTTAGTTGTGTGCGCTTAGTTTTTTCAGATTTTGTTTTAAGTAGTTGCTGAATGTCTGGGGGTGATGCACTTTCAAGTGAGTAATTAGGTTTGTGGTATTGAAAGATTTCACTTTCTCCCTTCCTCGGGAAATAATAGCAGCACAAACATTGCAGATGGTCTTTTTGTTATCATCCTTTGAAACTTCAAAATAGATCCACACAGCAGACATTGTGGGCTAGGTTAGGAATGCTGTGTTGCACGTGTAGCGCTGTATTCTTCGTGGCGTCATTACGTCATCTACCTACGTTACATAGGTATGCACGTCAGCTTTGACATCGGTTTTGCACATTGGCATTAAACTAGATGCCGATGTTGTCATTTTAGCTAATATCGGCCGATTCTGATATGCGTACCAATATATTGTGCTCTCTTAGTTGTAACCCCTGTGGTCTCCAGTTAGCTGGTTAGAGATGGCTCCCTAGCCTGTGGAAGTGGTGGTGGTGGTGGGGTGATTCCATGGAATCCCAGACACATTCCAGAGGAAATGAAGGGTCCTGTCGCCTGTGGGGGAGTAAAGACCCTCCCTGACACAGCGTCTGTCTCCTTAGGGTACCCTTTGATCCCCCTGTTTACTGAGGACCCCCCTCAGGTTGCTTCCTGTCCCCCAGGGTCCCTCCAGTGTCTCTGTCCTATCCCCCCTCCTCTCCAGACCCTACTCCCTCTGACCACCCACCCACTCTGCGCTCATCTGCCAGTGTCTTCAGTGTCTCATCCTCAGTCTTCATGGACACACCCAGTCATTGAGACATTATTGTGTATTACATGACCATTTCCTAATCCTAAAGCTTGTGATTGCTTGAGGCGACCATTATTACATACCCACCAGACATATAGACATCTTATATATTGTGTCTGAGTGAGGTTTCATAATCATTCTTTCTGATCCCTTTTATACATGGTGTCTGTGATTGCAGGCTATTCTGCCCATCCTTCTCAGACTCGTAATATTGTATGGAGCCCACCACTGTGCTGAAGAGCTAATCCTGAACTGTGTTGTGTTGTTTGTGTTGCAGTGGTGCAAAAGGTTGACAATGTGTCCGAAGGTATCGAGAGCTATGGGGGGAAGATCATTGCTGTGGAAACAGACTTGAAAAAGCTAGGTGAGTTTCCCCACTACCTATAGCAAGTAGACCATGCATAATCCTTTGTAACTTAAGCATGTGCATTGTGTTGAACAATAACAGTTAAGAGTTACTGTTTTTACTGAAGTCTTTGATTGAACTCTCTTTAATCTTTGATTGAAGAGTAACCACACCAACCATTATGTAATCATTTCTTTCACACCATGTCCCCAGATGACCAGACTGGGGAGAAGTCGGAGAACACTACCACAGAGATCCAGGCCTTTAAGAACAACATCCGGGCTCTGCAGCGGCAGCTGTCTGAGGTGGCAGAGAGGAGCAGCAGTAACCGGGCGGCCCTGGGTCGTCTGCAGGATTCTGGCCTGGACATGCAGGGCAGCCAGGGCTCCATACAGGGTCTGCTGGATGCCAACACGGCCACGCTGAGGTCGGTCAATGGCACCCTGCGGGCCTACGGTGGCACCATGGAGGGTCTTCAGGAGGACACGGCTCGGCTGCAAACGGAGCTCCAGGAGCAGGTTCGGCAGCAGAGCCAGGCCCTGCTGAGCATCGGGAATCTTAACCTCACCCAGGCCCAACAGAGGGGCCTGATCTCGGCTTTGCAGAGATCTGTGGACGACACCAGCCAGGCCATCCAGAAGATCCGAAACGACTTCCAGAGCCTGGAGCAGACGGCCAGGCAGACGAAGTCGGACGCTGATTGGCTGAAGGAGAAGGTGCAGAACCTCCAGGTGCTGGCCTCCAACGCCTCTGCCCTGGCCAAGTCCAACAACGACAGCCTGGAGGACGTGGGATCTCAGCTGGCCTCGCTGTCTGGACAGCTCCAGAACACCTCCAGCCTGGCAGAGAACCACGACCAGACTCTTAGGGAGATCATGGACCAGCAGCGCGACCACGACAACCTCACCTCCTCTAAGTTTGACCAGCTGGAGATACGCCTGGACGAGTCAGAGGGGAGCATCGACCGTGTGACAGGCAACATCAGCTTTACTACCCAACTCCTGGGCGCCATCAACCTGAACCTCAACGAGCTGCGCACCTGCGCTGAGACAGTGGGGCGCCACTCCGACTACCTGTCCGACTTGAATGCCACTGTGTCGGACGTGAGGTCGGACGCCACCACACTGAGGTCGCAGCAGGACGACCTGGTGGCCCGCCTGGACAAGGAGGTCACCAGCCTCTCCATCATCATGGAGGAGATGAAGCTGGTAGACAGCAAACACTCACAGCTCATCACCAACTTCACCATCCTACAGGGTAAATCAAATGAAATCGCATTTACATGTGTCTTATACAACTGGTGTAGACTTTACCGTGCAATGCTTGCTTTGTAGCCCTTTAAAAATAAAATAAACTCAGCAAAAAAAGAAACGTCCTCTCACTGTCAACTGCGTTTATTTGTATGAACATAACAAGATTTAACAACTGAGACATAAACTGAACAAGTTCCACAGACATATGACTAACAGAAATTGAATAATGTGTCCCTGAACAAAGAGGTCAAAATCAAAAGTAACAGTCAGTATCTGGTGTGGCCACCAGCTGCATTAAGTACTGCAGTGCATCTCCTCATGGACTGCACCAGATTTGCCAGTTCTTGCTGTGAGATGTTACCCCACTCTTCCACCAAGGCACCTGCAAGTTCTTGGACATTTCTAGGGGGAATGGCCGTAGCCCTCACCCTCCAATCCAACAGGTCCCAGACGTGCTAAATGGGATTGAGATCCGGGCTCTTCGCTGGCCATGGCAGAACACTGACATTCCTGTCTTGCAGGAAATCACGCACAGAACGAGCAGTATGGCTGGTGGCATTGTCATGCTGGAGGGTCATGTCAGGATGAGCCTGCAGGAAGGGTACCACGAGGGAGGAGGATGTCTTCCCTGTAACCCACAGCATTGAGATTGCCTGCAGTGACAACAAGCTCAGTCCAGCCTCTCTCAGCCTATTGCGAACAGTCTGAGCACTGATGGATTGTGCGTTCCTGGTGTAACTCTGGGAAATGTTGTAGTTGCCATCCTGTACCTGTCCCGCAGGTGTGATGTTCAGATATACAGATCCTTTGCAGGTGTTGTTACATGTGGTCTGCCACTGCGAGGATGATCAGCTGTCCGCCCTGTCACCCTGTAGCGCTTTCTTAGGCGTCTCACAGTACGGACATTGCAATGTATTGCCATGGTCACATCTGCAGTCCTCATGCCTCCTTGCAGCATTCCTAAGGCACGTTGACGCAGATGAGCAGGGACCCTGGGCATCTTTCTTTTGGTGTTTTTCAGAGTCAGTAGAAAGGCCTCTTTAGTGTCCTAAGTTTTCATAACTGTGACCTTACTTGCCTACCGTCTGTAAGCTGTTAGCATCTTAACAACCGTTCCACAGGTGCATGTTCATTAATTGTTTATGGTTCATTGAACAAGCATGGGAAACAGTGTTTAAACCCTTTACAATGAAGATCTGTGAAGTTATTTGGATTTTTACTTAATTATCTTTGAAAGACAGGGTCCTGAAAAAGGGACGTTTCTTTTTTTGCTGAGTTTAGTAACACAAGAGGAGTAAAATAAATGACACAGAATGGAGCTATATACGAGGAGTTCCAGTACTAGATCAATGTGCAGAGGTACGAGGATTTGAGGTAGATACAGTATGTACATGAAAGCAGGGTAAAGTGACACTCACACTCCTCTACTACACTTTGAACAGTTGATCAGACGCAGGTTTATATATTTTTTATTGTTTCTTGTTTCAGGTCCACCTGGTCCAAGAGGCCCGCGGGGAGACAAAGGACCCCAGGGAGGAGCCGGTCAGCCCGGTCAGAAAGGGGAGAAAGGGGATACGGGTGGGCCTGGGGTGCAGGGGCTCCGTGGAGAGAAGGGATTTCCAGGACCACCAGGAATACAAGGGTTCAAAGGTCAGCCAGGCTCACGGGGGAACCCAGGTTCAAAGGGCTCCCGAGGGTCAGGGGGCAGGGCAGGACCCCCGGGGGCGAATGGTGAGCCAGGCACTGCTGGGCTCCCTGGCAGAGATGGACAGGCCGGTCCTCAGGGGCCACAAGGTCCGTCGGGAGACCGAGGACAGGTGGGGCCGGCTGGGGCACAGGGACCCAGGGGACCAGTGGGGCCCATGGGGGCCCCAGGGCCACCTGGACTGCCAGGACTCACTGCCCGATCTGCAGCAGCAGCAGCGGTGCCTTTGGTCCCTTTCTCGATGCAGAGTGAGGCCCCCGCTCCTACTGTGTCGGCCCCAGGTGATACACATTCGTTTTTATACACCATCAATATGTCTGTATCACTCTGTCAACACCATCTATGATAGACAGGACATTAGTTCATTGTGATAGTATAACAATAACCGTTCACTGCAGGTTGTCCTCAAGAGTGGGTTGGCTTCAGAGACAAATGCTATCACTTCTCCAAAGAGCTGCACAACTTTGACGATGCAAAGAAAAGCTGTGATGCCCAGACTGCGTCAATGGTGATCATTAACGATAACGATGAACAGGTAAGAAGAGTCATCCTCATAGAGGCCTTTCAAAATCAAAAGCACAACTGTTCAAACAGTCATAAAATGAGTGACATTTCTGACATCATGTTTCCTTGTTTTCTCTCAGAAATGGCTGCAAAAGCAGACCTCTGGAAAGGGCTACTTCTGGATGGGTCTGACAGACAGGGAGGAGGAGAATGCATGGCGCTGGCTGGATGGAACCGAACCTGCCTTCTCGTATGTATAGTACCTCAGTGTCAAGGCCGATGCTAGTCTTTCACAGCCGAGATAATCCCATTATATCAATGCAAGACTAAAGGGGAAGACGCAGTTACATGCATGTGTCTCAAGTTAGGTTTCAGTGTATGAGTGCCCTCTGCTGTGTGACTGTAGGCAGTGGAAGCCAGGACAGCCAGACAACTGGAGCCACGGGCACGAGAGAGGAGAGGACTGCGCTGGCCTTATCCACGAGGGACTGTGGAATGATTTCTTCTGTGAAGATCTCATCAGCTACATCTGCGAGAAAGCCATGGAGTATCCGTGAGTATCCATCTACAGTATCCCTCTGTCTCTTTGTGTGTCTGTTTGTCTTGTCCGTCAAGTTTTCTAAGATGTATATTTTTTTGTTCTTTTTCTAGTCATAGTTGTTTTGTTTGCAAAAATGCGTTTGGTAATCTACAAGCAATGTTGTTTTCTGCAGCAAAAACTCCAGGATTATAGCACCCTCTGTGGAAGGAGAAGAAACAGAGGAGGCATGGTTGAGTCAGAGGCGGTATGATGAGCATCATTAGGCCCCGCCCACAAGTGACACTAGCCATCTGACACCCTATGCATAGACATGCTGTGTGGAAAGATACGAGGGACAAGCTTCACAAGCCTGAATCGAGACTGTGGCTGCATTCACTGAGATTTCCCCCACTGGTAGCCAGATTCAGCTCTCCTCCAATGTGAATCCAGACCACTACTTCCAGAATTTGCATTCCAGCAACATGACAATCAAGTGTTGAGGGGAAGATCAATCTTCTTTTTTTTTTTTTTAATAATCACCAAAATAATTGACTCATATAGATTTGTCTCATTTAATTGTTTTTAAATGCTGTTTTTTGTGTGACGTTAAGTCCATTTATAACTGATTATCTGAATGTATATTTTCATATTGCGGTTTTTCAATGTAGAACATTATTTTACGGCGCCAATGGGACTCACCACAGTGTCTTTCACAGTTGATCGTCTAGTTCCTTCATAATTATGTGAGGTGCAAAATGATGCGCAAAATAAACCAAAGAAATGTCGCCGATATGTCCTTTCTCAAACATCAAGAATTGTCTAGCTATATATAAGTATGTTATTATACACATTCATCTAAATAAATGAAGTATTTACACATAATAACAGTCAGAAAGTCTGCTTGGTTATGAAGTCAAGACTGCACAAGTTTACATGTTAGTATTTCTATATGTATGGTACTGTATATTTGCGTATGGGGCCTGTATGGTGTATAAGTTTGTACTTTCCACAATATAACATGTTCCAGGCTGGTATCAATGCAGACATTGAATTGCATCAACTAATGGTTGCATGCCACATCATCCTGTCCCTCTGGGATATCGCCAGGGATATCTGTGGGCAAAAATGCTTGAGTTTGTCCTCCAATGTGTCACTAAAATGCGGGGACGAGGGAAAAAGGTTGTTGAGATGTGGTTTGATTGAACCATATAGTGCGGTAAATGTACGGTGATTGGTTGAAATTGAGTCCAATTTATGTGCTGCGATGATGGGTCGGTTTTAGTTTTATGTGATAATATTGCAATGATTTTACTGTTTTATGCGGAAATAGTGCAGTGATTTGTCAAATTTGCAAGTATGCGGGGAATTGTTGACGTTTCAAAAAGATGTGCAATCGCAGAATCCTGGAGGGAGCGAGGGACTAATAACCGACAGTGCTGCCGGGCATCAGATTACTATACGATATGATGTGGGCAGCTGTTTTGATAAACACCTTTCCAGGCGTTGTGTGGCATCGGCAATGTAGTCAGCCTGTAACGCTGCCTCTTGCTCATACCTAACAATATCTAATTTAAAGTCAATTTTTCTGCACAAATGGTATTCATGTTCCCTGGTTTTGATAGTCACAGTTACCTTGTGTATACTTTTTAGCCAGTAATTCTGAAAGTAATGCTCACGAGCCAAAAAATATTGCGTACCATGTCACACGTGCAGATATGAACGCCACATCATTGCTCTCACTCGCTGTACTATGTGTGCGTCTTGCTAGCTGTCACTCAAATGGCGAGGGACTGAAGCTCATTGGCTCATAGAACTCGAATTGCTAGGGGGCTGGCCCTAGAAAATGTAGGGAGAACGGCTTCTAGAAAAACAGTTGCATTCAAACTAGATATTTTGTGGCTAATTGAGGCAAGACAGTAATTCTTATCATAGATTATACATGTAGGAACTACACATTGACTCATCCAGCCCAAAGCGGGAAGTGGGTGGGCCTGGGAGGGCATAGGCCCAGCCACTGGGGAGCCAGGCTCAGCCAATCAGAATGAGTTTTTCCCCACAAAAGGCCTTTGTTACAGACAGAAATATACCTCTGCAACCCCTCCCGTCGTCCCGTCCCCGACGTTCCCGCAGGTGAAGAAGCCACACGTGGAGGTCCTGGGATGGTCTGTGGTTGTGAGGCCGATTGGACGTACTGCCAAATTCTCTAAAACGACATTGGAGGCAGTTTATAGTGGAGAAATTAACATTATGTTATCTGGCAGCAGCTCTGGTGGACATTCCTGTAGTCAGCATGCCAATTACGTGCTCTCTCAAAACTTGAGACATCTGTGGCATTGTCTTGTGTGACTAAACTGCACATTTGAGAGTGGTCTTTTATTGTTCCCAGCACAAGGTGCACCTGTGTAATGATCATGCTGTTCAATCAGCTTTTTGATATGCCACACCTGCCAGGTGGATGGATTATCTTGGAGAAATGCTCACTAACAGGGATGTAAACATATTTGTGTACACAATTTGAGAGAAATAAGCTTTTTGTGTGTATGAAAAATGTCTGGGATCTTTTATTTCAGCTCATGAAACATGGGACCAACACTTTACATGTTGCATTTATATTTTTGTTAAGTATACTTAGGGCTCTATTGAAACCGCATCGCGGATGTTCAGCTTTTCAGCATGATTGAAATTTAAAGGCAACTGCATTAGCGGAGACCGCATTCACGGTAAACACTGCATACGTCGGCTCAATTGGACATTACCTTTAAATTTCTACATGTCGCGGAATCTGTAAAGCTATATCATATGATGTGGCGGTTGAACACCTATCCAGATGCTGCGAGTTCTGGCAGTGTAATATAGTCAGGCGAGAACACAGCACGTCTCTCGTGCTGGAGATCTTGCCAGAGGTCTCATTTGCCTTTATGGTGCTAGGAAGTTGATTCCATCCTTGGATCCACATTTTTGTACTTACAGTACTTATAAGATACTGTACTGCATCTTCACATGTACTGTACATTTGTGGCTGGAAAAAAGAATTATTGTCCAGTGATTTTTGACATTGAGTTTTATTGTTTCTTTCTTTCTTGTCTAACCCTGATTCATAGCATTATGTCAATTCATTCAGTACACTGTAGCACGGGGCTCAATATCACAGTGCATATAATTAGAGAAACACTTCCAAGTCGTACATCTTTTCCCCAAAACATTTCACATTCTGTTTTTCCATTCCTATCTCCATCCCTATTCCAGTTTCTCCTTCAGCTGCACAGAAGTTTGAAACGATCTGACACAGTAGCACCTTTTTAGTAGAGGGAATCTAACACTAACTACCAGTACAATACCAACCAGGACAATGGGATCCCGAACATAGATTTTTAAGCATAAAGAACAAAACAGTGACTAACTGAAGACTGTGAGAGCTCAGAAATCATTTCTCTCTTATCTTCTGTCTTCTAAGTTGGCTTGAACTTTTTTAAAAACAAAGAGCTTTTCTGTAAAGTTGTAACCTTTGTTTAAGATGCACACTTGTAAATACATTTGACTGAGCTCTTGGTAAACATTAAAGCAACATGGAGAGAACATTAGGAAAACAAGTTAACAAGTTTGAGCAGTCTCAGCTACACCGAAAGTACTAATAACATTCAATACAAGTGTATTACTGCCTTACAAACCATATAATATTGCCAACCAGGTGATATGTGAATAAATGAAGTCCTTCTTCAAATGATCCGATCTGTGCATAAAATAGCCTACTAATGTTGCTGTTTCACATTGTTTACAAATAAAGTACAACACACATAAACCAAGGAAGCAGCATATTGCGCAAATGTCTGTTTATTGTCGAGGTATAATGCGTCTATGCATAATTGTTTCTATTTTTTTTAAAGCTTCTGTCTAGTCATTGTTGCCACACGCTATTTACGTATAAAATCACTGTGGTGGAAAACGCTTATAAATTTCTACAAAAATAAATAGCCGATTGAAAAAAAAAAAACTGCTCAGGGGACTCAACTATCATCTCTCCTCCTCCATCCTTCCATATCACCATTTCCAGGTTCCCTTGAACTTCTACTATCTTGCACTGAAGGTGGGTGCAGTATGTGTCTGCTGTGTGGTTGACTCAATGCACAGCAGGCGCCTTCCAGTATTTTGTTTTTTTAGCAGGTGTAGAAGGTAATCAGTGCAGTATTATGCTATCAGGTTGCAGGGCTCCAGTGCAGTATGCTGTGGCCACACTGGCTGATGGATTCAGTGCGTTCTCTTTCTGGGGATCTAGATATCTAAACCTGGACAGTGAAGACACAGTGGCAGCAGTACGTTCCAGTTTTGCGATGATAATGATTCCTGGGCTAGAGATTATATTTATTCATTCGTTCCACAATGATGACTATTCCAGTTCTGTAATGATTCCTCTCGTTGATTGATGAGTTTGGTGATGACTGATTCAGTGACGATTCTGATGACTGTTATTCCTGTTGGGTCATGATTTCTCTTGCAGCACTGTATTTAGTCCAGTTGGGTTATTGTGATGACTGTGATGTTTCATTCTTTTTCCGTGATTATAACATGGCTATTCCGGCGATGTTAGTATTCGTCCGACTCTCTCGGTCCATTTTGTTGCATGTGGAGTGCGGTGGAGCGCGGTACCAAAGGTGAATGGATGTGGCGGCAGGGGAGCTGTGCTGACTCGCTGTCCCAAAACGAACGCCAGCTGCTGGACTGTGAGGCGGTTCTACTCATCCTTCTCTACTATGATCTCCCCAAGAAGCACCTTTCTCCTCTGACGGAGCATGTGGAAGTAGAGCTGTGGGAACACTAGGAGAGAGAGAGAGACGAGAGGAGAGGAGAGAAGAGAGCGAGAGCTATTTACCCACCAACCTAAACACTTATCCAGTCCAGATCAATATTTTAACAAAGAGCCTTCAGGGAAGTTCTCAGGGCTGGGATAGAGGTGAGTATTGGGTCTAGATCTAGTATACAACTAGCCATTAAAGACAGAAATGCACTTGAACCTCATTTTTGTTAGATCAAACACTAGGCCCTACTAATTATTCAAAACATCCCGAAACAATTCCAAATGAACAACAGCGGTCACAAACTACTGAACAATTCTGCTGGTCAAAACAAGAGACAGCGAAGACCCATGAGTAACTGACGTCCACCTATCGGCTGAACACACAAACTCGTTGTAGGTAGGCTGCTTACATGGGATATAGGAGAGCATGACGATAACGAGGAAGTAGTAGTAGTCAAAGGAGACGTTATACTTGTTGGGGAGCCTCATGGACAACATTCCGGTTTTGCGAACATATGGCAGAGCAGTGTAAATGGTCAGGAGTTCTCCGGCCACTCCGAGAGGGTACATGATGATAAACATGTTGTATCTGACAGGGAGAGGAGAGTCATTATTAACGCACATAGAGGCATGCACACACAGGTATGTACACACATACACACTATTCAGCTCAGGGGCCGTGCAGCAAAGAACAACTAAAAAACAGAAATTCACACTGTTGGATTACTGCACTGCAAAATGAAGAATTAGGCCACTAATTGGATGATTACCAAAGTGACTGCTGACATGTTTTTATTATCTAAACACAGTGGTTCCCAACCTTTTTCGGGTCACTGTACCACCAATTGAATTTTGCTCTGCTCGGTGTACCCCTGAAGTACACTCTCGTGTACATTTGACCAGTAAGCCTATGCTCTCATGAGTTTCATTAGTCTTCTCCCCAGGGGTTCTAGTATACCTGGTTGGGAACCACTTGTCTTAACACACCGACACCAGAACAACATTAGACATGGTGCTGTCTCACTCGCTGTAGGCTATTCGTCACCTTACACTATAAAACATTTATTGTAATTTTTACAATAAATGACTGGCAGCAAAGTAGCCAGTAGGTTACTGTAAATTTACAGTAAATTACTGGTAGCACAGAAGCCAGTAAATTACTATAGACTTACCTGACATTTACTGTAACCACATTTAAAGCATATTACCTGACTACAGCAATATGCTGTATTTCTAGAATTTACAGTGCAGGTATCTTGTGCCAATGACGGGCAGTATTTCTGTTACATGTATTTGATATAGGTATTTCAATACTTTCAATACCCATTTTGTCATTTCTATTTCACTGGCCTGAACTACAATTCATGCAGCCTATTTTGTTAAAGTTTCATTTAGAATACATGGATTTTGTATTTTCTAATACAAATATATATACTTGCAAGTAGCCCGTTTAACTACAAAATTGTCAGTAATGGTAACATACATTTTTTACTTACTATGACTGTGGTATATTCTTGTTTAATATGTTAATGAGCCGGAGATTATTTTCACCACCCACAACATTTTTCCACAATTCACAGTTTGCTGCTGTAAATATACAGAAAAGCATGTAATACAGGACTTTACTGTAAAATTGTGTTGTAATTTGACAATAGTGTAGCATAATGCTATTTAGCCCCCATAATGTATTGCTCATTACAGTACTGTACTATAGAATTATAGTAGCTAATTGTTAAAGTTTTTCTTTAAATTTTCAGCAATTTGTTACAGTGTATCTTTATGCAATGTCAACTATGGAGGTGTCCCAAAAGGCTCCCTATTCCCTATATAGTGCATTACTCAGGGCCCATATACGGCTCTAGGAATAGTGTGTAATTTGGAATGTCCCCAAAGGATCAGCTCCATTAATGATTTTCAAAGTGTTTTAACATTATTGTATTTCTGCACATCATGAACACTTATTTAAAAATTCTGCACATCATGAGAAAATACCGGTATTGAAACACTGTGGCGCTGTTTCCCGGACACAGATTAAGCCTAGTCCCAGACTTAAAAGCACTTTCAATGGAGATGTTTAAAGTCCCAGTGCAGTTGAAAACGTGATTTCCACACCATGAGGTTGGAATAATACTGTGAAATTGTGAATACATTTAGGTCTAAGAGCTGTTTGAAAAGACTGCCTGAAATTTCTGTTTGTTTTGGAGGGATGGAATTGTCACCAAGCGGCAAATTAGTTAGGCCAATAAGCAAGAGAGTTCCAACCCTCTCTGCCAATAACAGCTAGTGTTCTGTTTTCCCCTCCTCACCAGGCCACTCCCAGACAGTCCTAACAAAATTGTTGCTTGTGAAATTACTCTTCGTCAAGAAGCTATTCTTGACCATTTTAATTGAAAACAAATCACAGTAAGGTACTTAATTGTTACCCAGAAATTATTTGATATTGAGATAAAAACGGCTGCATTGGTTAATAATAATCAACCCAGAAATATTTATTTTTATAACACCACTCTATTCAATTCCAAAAGGCAAACAAACCAGTCGGTTATCAATGGAGAGGGATCTATATATGTGGAGACGGCGGTGCGTAAGAACCCTGAATTTACTCAAGATCGTGGCGGCGGCACTGGGGAGTGTCTTCGGAGGATGTGAGAGAAATGTTGGGCGAGCATTCCATGCCCAAAACAGATGGTCTTAAAAACAGGAGCAGCTGAATATGAGCCCCCCCCCCCCGTATGGGACTGGCTGCTCCCCTCCCTGTGTAAATTAACCCCTTAGAACACTCGGAGGGGAATGGGGAAGGGGAGGAGGACAAGAGAGGGGGAGAACGGGGGCTATACTAACTGATCAAGACAAGGGAAGCAAACCTGCAAACCCAAGAGACCTGTCGCACATGTAGATGAAAAATATCGACTGAACCATACTGCGGTCACAGGAACAAGACCTGACTTGCTGAAGTCACTCAAAAAGCAGGTGTCTCAGTGTCACCCCAATTCATAGCCACTACACAGCCAATAAACGGTGTCTGTCTCGAATCGGATTTTTAGACATTCATATTTTGAACGGAAAGAAGCGTGCTCTTAGCAATAGGATCCCAGAACTATGGGTCGGTCGGATTGCTCCCCACGTGTGTAGTCGGCATTCTTCACCAGTGCTCACATTTCATATGAGGGCCCTCAGATATGCGAGGCTGACAGTTACACATCACTACTGCTCCTGATAGGCCCACGTTATGTCACCAGTCTGCTGACAGCGGCAGTAAATAGAGGTTTTTATGAGTGTCGTGTATAATGACACATGAGAAATTGGCATTTTTACTACAGCACTGCTTAGCTGTTGGACTGGGGTCTAATACAGACACCTGACCCCCTGTCACCATCAGCTGGTACCATGTGTTAAAGTACACACATTAAAATAGTACCAGATTGGGTTTTTTTGGCTTCCATTGCGGAATCGTCTTTAGTGCTATATATATATATAAAAATAAATATCTTTTTTTTGGGGGGGGGTGCTATAAATAACCCTAAGGTTCTATAAAGAAACATGAAAAAAGCTTCTATATAGCAACTAAAAAAAAGGGTTCCACTCTGGTAACAACCCTTTTTGGGGCTATATACAGTAGAATCCTTTTTTTAACGGCTCTTTATAGGAGAATGTTCATACAAAATAACCTTTCAATCTTACAATTCCATGTGTTATTATTTTGTTAACTGACAAGTTGAATCAAGAAAGCTACCTTTGGAACAGCCGGTGGGGGGTCCATGAGAAAAGAATTGACAACCACTGACTGATTTAGTCAACCATTCTTAATTGTCACAAGGCCATACATGAGTCGTTCACAAAACTCTGTCACTAGCCATAGTGATATATAATATTCAATTACATAACACAACACATTACATTAGATCAACTGGTATGAAACTCTCACTCACGGTAGCACAAAAAGAGCTGTGAGGTGCCTCTGCTACATTTGAATTATCACTAAAAGAGCAAAGAATCCTTTTGTGCACTGTAAAGAACCATTGAAGGGCTTAAAAGGGTCACGTTACGTCATTATGTTCCACATAGAACCATCACCCTTACCAAATAACCCAACATTTTTTGTGTGTAGTTGTTTCTGTATGTCAGACTGTAAAGCGCAGATCCGGGTTCAAATACTACACGTAACAAAAATATAAACGCAACATGTAAAGTGTTGGTCCCATGTTTCATGAGCTGAAATAAAATATCTCAGAAATTTTCCAACTGCACAAAAATATTATTTCTCTCAACTCCTGTGCAGAAATTCATTTACATCCCTGTAAGTGAGCATTTCTCCTTTGCCAAGATAATCCATCCACCTGACAGGTGTGGCATAACAAAAAGCCGAATAAACAGCATGGTCATTACACAGGTGCACCTTGTGCTGGGGACAATAAAAGGCTACTCTAAAATGTGCAGTTTTGACACATAACACAATGCCACAGATGTCTCATGTTTTGAGGGAGCGTGCAATTGTCATGCTGACTCCAGGAATGTCCACCAGAGCGGTTGCTATAAAACATTGTTTTAGAGAATTTGGCAGTACGTCTAACCAGCTTCACAACCGCAGACCATGTGTATGGCGTTGTGTGGGCGAGCGGTTTTCGTTCAGTATATTTGAAATCGTTCAAATTATGGGAGCATTTTCGCTAGACTGCTTCAAGAGTCAGATGTGCGGGCTTTTCAGTTTTGGGACAATTCCATTGGTCCATTATAGTCGAGCAAGCTTAATCAAGTGGTAAGGGATCACTATCGCTTTCCAACCAATGTGAATGAATTGAGGAGCAAACTGAAGTATAGAGAAGATTCAGCAACTCTCGGAGGACAATGGAATTAAATAAAAAAGCTTTTTTAGTGTTAAAAGTAGAACCAAAGCGTTTCGGCTTTTGGCCTTCTTCAGGGTTTTTACACAAGTTGATGAAGCTTACATGAAGCTTTTAAACCTCAAGCTAAATCACATTTGAACCCAGGTCTGGTGAAGTGTATGTGAGTGTCACGCCCTGGTCAAAGTATTTTGTGTTTATCTTTATGTATTTGGTCAGGCCAGGGTGTGGCATGGGGTTTTTGTAATTGTGGTGTGTTTGTCTTGGGGTTTTGGTGGTGGTATTGGGATTGTAGCTTAGTGGGTTGTCTAGCAAAGTCTATGGCTGTCTGGAGTGGTTCTCAATCAGAGGCAGGTGCTTATCGTTGTCTCTGATTGGGAACCATATTTAGGCAGCCATATTCTTTGAGTTTGTCGTGGGTGATTGTCCTTAGTGTCCTATGTGTACGCTCTGTTAGTTGGCACCAGATAGGCTGTTTCGGTTTCGTTTATTGTTTTTTGTAAGTTCGTGTTTCTTTGTTGTATTAAACATGGATCGCAATCGACACGCTGCAGTTTGGTCCGACTCTCCTTCATCACCACTAGAAAACCGTTACAGAATCACCCACCAACCAAGGACCAAGCGGCGTGGTAAACAGAGGCAGCAGCAACAGCAGCAGCAGGAGAAGCGACAGGTGCAGCAGGAGCAACAGCAGCAGCAGCAAAGGCAGCAGCAGGAGCAAAGGCAGCAGCAGGAGAAGCAACAGAGGCAGCAGCAGCATTGGGAGAGGCTGCACTCTTTGGATAAATGGACTTGGGAGGAGATCCTTGACGGACAAGGACCCTGGGCAGAGCCATGGATGGAATTGGAGCTGTCGGCGAAGCAGAGTGCTGAGTCTGAGAGTGTGGAGGATGTATTGGACAGAGTAGAAAGAAAGGTGTGGGCTTGGCATAGCATGCACGGCATACCAGTGCCAGCACCACGCATCAGGCCTACAGTGCGTCCCACCTGTTAGGCGCTGCCGGAGCTTTTCTCCTCTACAGCGCTGCTGGAGTCTCCCGCCTGTTCAGCGCAGCCAGAGCCTTTCTCCTCTCCTGCGCGGCCGGAGTCTCCCGCCTGTTCAGCGCAGCCAGTCTACAAGGAGCTGCCAGTCTGTAAGGAGCTGCCGGTCTGTAAGGAGCTGTCGGTCTGCACGGAGCTGCCGGTCTGCACGGAGCTGCCGGTCTGCACGGAGCTGCCGGTCTGCACGGAGCTGCCGGTCTGCACGGAGCTGCCGGTCTGCACGGAGCTGCCAGTCTGCACGGAGCTGCCAGTCTGTAAGGAGCTGCCAGTCTGCACGGAGCCGCCAGAGCTGCCAGTCTGTAAGAAGCCGCCAGAGCTGTCAGCCTACATGGAGCAGCCAGAGCTGTCAGTCTGCATGAAGCAGCCAGAGATGTCAGTCTGCATGGAGCAGCCAGTCTGCAAGGAGCTGTCAGTCTGCAAGGAGCTGTCAGTCTGCACGGAGCTGCCAGTCTGCACGGAGCTGCCAGTCTGCACGGAGCTGCCAGTCTGCACGGAGCTGCCAGTCTGCACGGAGCTGCCAGTCTGTAAGGAGCTGCCAGTCTGCACGGAGCCGCCAGAGCTGTCAGCCTACATGGAGCAGCCAGAGCTGTCAGTCTGCATGAAGCAGCCAGAGATGTCAGTCTGCATAGAGCAGCCAGTCTGCATGGAGCAGCCAGTCTGCATGGAGCAGCCAGTCTGCAAGGAGCTGTCAGTCTGCACGGAGCTGTCAGTCTGCACGGAGCTGTCAGTCTGCAAGGAGCTGCCAGGCTGCAAGGAGCAGCCAGTCAGCACGGAGCCGCCAGAGCTGTCAGTCTGTAAGAAGCCGCCAGAGCTGTCAGCCTATATGGAGCAGCTAGTGCCGCCAGTCTGCCCAGCGCCGCCAGTGCCCCCCGTCTGCCCAGCGCCGCCAGTGCCCCCCGTCTGCCCAGCGCCGCCAGTCTGCCCAGCGCCGCCAGTCTGCCCAGCACCGCCAGTCTGCCCAGCACCGCCAGTCTGCCCAGCGTCGCCAGTCTGCCCAGCGCCGCCAGATCTGCCAGTCAACCAGACTCTTCCAGATCTGCCAGTCAACCAGACTCTTCCAGATCTGCCAGTCAACCAGACTGTTCCAGATCTGCCAGTCAACCAGACTCTTCCAGATCCGCCAGTCAGCCGGGATCTGCCAGAACTGCCAGTCGGCCAGGATCTGCCAGTCAGCCAGGATCCGCCAGTCTGCCAGGATCAGTTAGATCCGCCATTCAGCCAGGATCCGCCAGTCTGCCAGGATCCGCCAGTCTGCCAGGATCCGCCAGTCTGCCAGGATCCGCCAGTCAGCCAGGATCCGCCAGTCTGCCAGGATCCGCCAGTCTGCCAGGATCCGCCAGAAGTGCCAGTCTGCCAGGATCCGCCAGTCTGCCAGGATCCGCCAGTCTGCCAGGATCCGCCAGAACTGCCAGTCTGCCAGGATCCACCAGTCTGCCAGGATCCGCCAGTCTGCCAGGATCCGCCAGGATTCGCCAGAACTGCCAGTCGGCCAGGATCTGCCAGTCGGCCAGGATCTGCCAGTCTGCCAGGATCAGTTAGATCCGCCATTCAGCCAGGATCCGCCAGTCTGCCAGGATCCGCCAGTCTGCCAGGATCCGCCAGTCTGCCAGGATCCACCAGTCAGCCAGGATCCGCCAGTCTGCCAGGATCCACCAGTCAGCCAGGATCCGCCAGAAGTGCCAGTCAGCCAGGATCTGCCGGAACCACCAGCCAGCCAGGAGCTGGTAGATCTATCTACCTGCCTGAGCTTCCTCTCACTCCTGAGCTCCTCTCACTCCTGAGCTTCCTCTCACTCCTGAGCTTCCTCTCACTCCCGAGCTTCCTCTCACTCCCGAGCTTCCTCTCACTCCCGAGCTTCCTCTCACTCCCGAGCTTCCTCTCACTCCCGAGCTTCCTCTCACTCCCGAGCTTCCTCTCACTCCCGAGCTTCCTCTCACTCCCGAGCTTCCTCTCACTCCCGAGCTTCCTCTCACTCCCGAGCTTCCTCTCACTCCCGAGCTTCCCCTCAGTCCGGAGCTGTCCTTCAGTCCCGATCTGCTCCTCAGTCCAGTGGGGTTCTGGGTGAGGACTACTAGGCCATGGTCGGCGGCGAGGGTGGACTATCCAGGGACGAAGGGAGAGGGGACTAAGACATTAAATGAGTGGGGTCCACGTCCCGCGCCGGAGCCGCCACCATGGACAGACGCCCACCCGGACCCTTCCTATTGTTTTGAGGTGCGTTCGGGAGTCCGCACCTTAGGGGGGTTCTGTCACGCCCTGATCAAAGTATTTTGTGTTTATCTTTATGTATTTGGTCAGGCCAGGGTGTGGCATGGGGTTTTTGTAATTGTGGTGTGTTTGTCTTGGGGTTTTGGTGGTGGTATTGGGATTGTAGCTTAGTGGGTTGTCTAGCAAAGTCTATGGCTGTCTGGAGTGGTTCTCAATCAGAGGCAGGTGCTTATCGTTGTCTCTGATTGGGAACCATATTTAGGCAGCCATATTCTTTGAGTTTGTCGTGGGTGATTGTCCTTAGTGTCCTATGTGTACTCTCTGTTAGTTTGCACCAGATAGGCTGTTTCGGTTTCGTTTATTGTTTTTTGTAAGTTCGTGTTTCTTTGTTGTATTAAACATGGATCGCAATCGACACGCTGCAGTTTGGTCCGACTCTCCTTCATCACCACTAGAAAACCGTTACAGTGAGACTCAAAACTAGTGGTGCTACTGGCCACATAAGCTGTGAGCCGACATCAAAGAGGCGTGAATTAATGTTGAAAGTATGAGACAAAAGATTACAACATCCTTATGTCATTCACACCTGGAAAGACAATAACACTTCGACTTACAGTTGGAGGAGTTGAATATGAGGAGTTATACATTGGTTGGGCCTAATCCTTGATGCTGATTGGTTAAAACCGTATTCCAGACGGTGTCTATTCCAGAAATTACCACCGGCTAAAGCTATGATGTTGAAATGTGTATTTACTGTTCCATCTCATTGAGCAATCCACTGTCTCATCAGCCCAGAAAGGCAATTTAGAAACTTGATCTCCCACTGTAAAAAAGCATCTAGACATTATCTCCCCTTGCTTTCGGCTCACATTTGGTTTTCCACAACAGAGATTTGAATAAACCTTGCTGTCTGCAGTGTTGCCAACTTAGCGACTTTGCCGCTATATTTAGCGAGTATTCAGCGACTAGCGACAAATCTAGCGACTTTTTCTGGTGTTATTGGAGACTTTTGGAGACTCTGACGTGAAAGCACGTATCGTTCTTACTCTTCTCAGCGAGCAGCGGGTGCTGCAGCGGGTGCTGCCGTGGACCCCACCCCCGTCCCAAAGCACTCACAGGCGGTCCAGTCCTCACGCAGCAGTCCCTCCCAGCTGCAGTCAGAGCAGGAGATGTTCACCCCTCCGCGTCCAGACTGCAAATGAATCGCGGGATGCCGCCGCTGGCTGTTAACGCCCTGGCTTACATTCAAAAAAATGTTTTACCTGAATTAGGGCCAGACTAGTTACCATAATTTTCTCACATTGCCATTGATAGCTTTTCTATGGTCTCTTTTTGGTCCATTAAGATAGTATACCAAAAAATGTAAAAAATGTTATGGTTAAAAATGTTCATGTTTTACTGTGACTTGTTGTAGGCTCCTAAGTGGACCATAAGGTTAAAAACCAAACCAAATTAAGAACTAAACTAAAAAAAAAAACTTTAAAAAAAAACTAACTAAGTAACTCTGCCAGAGTGTCTCTTTTGGGTGCCTTTTGCCAGTCCCAAGCCCAGATAAAGGAGGAGAGTTGGAATTGTGACATTAAAAAGACAAGAATCAACAGAAGAAAGTTCCTTTGTAGTTCTTAACAAATTTTGGGTGTTTTTTACTCACTTTTTGTCTCTCCCACGACATTATTCCTCTCTCCTACAGCGTCCATCACAATTACATGCATGTGTCCAATTATGCAAATTAGGTAATGACGTCATTAATCAACTTTTAGGACAACCAATAGCTACTTTCCTTACTGAGGAGTTGGCAACACTGGCTGTCTGTCTCTCTGACATTTGCAACATCATTTCAATATTGAAATTCGATCTCCACTGTCCCATTGAGGATTAACAGGTCAGGACGAGATATATTTTCTCAGCCAGTCAAAATCATGAATCATAATTTTTATGGATATATATAAAGAAATGTCAATAGACAAACATGTCACATGAAATGAAACGCAGCTAGTTTGCCATCGTTCCAGCTTCAGTTTGAAGTGATTGTGTTAGCGGTGTAGTTGCCTAACTCCTCTGAACAGTGACGAGGGCAAGTATTCTATGCCATTCAAAATCGCACATCATTGCATGTAACCAAATAAAATGTCAAGAGAAAACAGCTCAAACAAACAAATGCAGCTACTTTGCTGTTATTCTGGCTGCACTGTTGATGCGACTTTGTTAGCCGTAGTTGGCTAGCTAACAAGCAAGGGATATAAAAATGATGTCAGCCAACATGGCAATGGCACATTTAAAAAGAATGACTGGGTTGCATCCATAGAAATAGAAATAAAAGACTGCACGACTGGATCGCATCTCTGGCAACCTAGCCGCTGGCCAGCTTGGGTAGCAACTCTAGATTTGAGTTGGGACTTTATCTCGTGGAAGGATTAAATAGTATAAATAAATTAATCAGAATAAAGTTGAATGAAAATATGGCAGTCATTATTAGAATATGTTGATAACCCATTGTATAAAAGTGATCATGCCCACAAAGCCGGTGTTTGGAGGATATATTGGCACAGTTTGCCGGCACTCGACTTCATCTTGGGCCTAACAACACCCGTGCCAATATATCCTCCAAACACCAGCTTCTTGGGCATTATCACTTAAATACATTACACCCTGCCCCTTCATGATATTGAGGATAATGTCACTCTTCTCTTGACCAGGACCCCAAAGTATCAAGCGTCTCAGAGTAGGAGTGCTGATATAGGATCAGCTCCCCGCTGTCCATGTGCCTTGCAAAAGTATTTATCCCCCTTGGCGTTCTTGCTATTTTGTTGCATTACAACCTGTAATTTAAATGGATTTTTATGTGGATTTCATGTAATGGACATACATGAAATAGTGTAAATTGGTGAAGTGAAATAAAAAGAATACCTTGTTTAAAAAAAAAATCTAAAAAATTAAATAAATAAATAAAGTCTACCTGTGTGCAATCTAAGTGTCAGATGATCTGTCACATGATCTCAGTATATATACACACACCTGTTCTGAAAGGCCCCATAGTCTTCAACACCCCTAAGCAAGGGGTACCACCAAGCAAGTGGCACCATGAAGACCAAGGAGCTCTCCAAACATGTCAGGGACAAAGTTATGAAGAATTACAGATCAGGGTTGGGTTATAAAAAAATATTCAAAACTTTGAACATCCCACGGAGCACCATTAAATCCATTATAATAAAATGGAAAGAATATGGCACCACAACAAACCTGCCAAGAGAGGGCCGCCCACCAAATCTCATGGACCAGGCAAGGAGGGCATTAATCAGAGGCAACAAAGAGACCAAAGAACCTTGAAGGAGCTGCAAAGCTCCACAGCGGAGATTGGAGTATCTGTCCATAAGACCACTTTAAGCCATACACTCCACAGTGCTGGGCTTTACGGAAGAGTGGCCAGAAAAAAGCCATTGCTTAAAGAAAAAAATCTTACGCATTGTGAAAACTGATCCTTAATGAGCATAGATTGACAGTTGATACATGTCCCCGGAATAAATCCGAATCCCTGCACTGATAGTGTCACCACTTTTTCTCCAATCTCTGATCTGTATGCTTATCAATGCCTGATCACCTCCCATGTAATCCATCGATTACCCATAACCGTCTCCTAGCGCATAAATCAAAGTGATAATTCCAGAGTACTAAGCGTTAGCGATTAGGTCAACCAACGTCCATAGAGAATGGCTAACAAGGTGCTAATCAATAAACAACACACTCATGCTGATCACATGCTGTATGGTTATGAGCCAGGAGATACCTTCCCCAGGCTACTACTGTATTCCCTGTGACATCACAATACTGATGTGAAACCAGTCTGTCTGTAGTGGGAAGCATGCCACGGCAAACACCAATCAAACCAGACCAACATTCCAAGAACTGCGACAGCACCGGAAACCCTAGTGCTGGTCCAGGGCGTTTGCATGCGACCCCAGCCCTCCCATCCCCATCTCCACCTGGCCCATTTGATGAAGTATGGCAGGTGGTTGAGCAGATTGAATGTATAGAAGGAATATCTGGTAATCTCTGTAAACGTCCAAACGGCCAAGAAGAGGATTACACTTTCTTCGTTCTGGATCTTCCAACAAAGAATGGGACAAAACAAGGAGGGAGAAGATAGTTAACACTTAAGGGGGTCCATGTTGACCGCCGGGGGGGTCCCCTAGGTGCAGATCTAGGATCAGCTTACCGTCCCCCAATCCTAAATTTAACCATTATTGGGGAAAATGCTAAACTGATCCAAGATCAGTGTCTCTGGGAAACTTCACCTCACCCCAACTCCAAGGCCCCTTACTGTAGATGGTACAAGACACCTCTTTGGTGATACATGAGATAGTCACCTGTTTGATGCTGTTGGTGATGAACCACACCATGAAGATTCGTGAACATACTTGAACCCCAGTCACAATTACAGAGGTCCTCACGATTCCTATACGACGAGAACCATGGAAATCAACATTAACGTCAGAAGTAGGAGATCTGGTTATATTCACATTGTATGGTTGTTATTCAAGACCATACATACCGATTGCACAATGCACCACCTGAAAGACAACAAATAAGAATCAGTGACTCGTGGCCTTGGGTGGTCTAGCGGTCTAAGCCGCTGCCTCTGAAGTACATGTATGATATACCACTGCCAGCAAGGATTCAAATCCGGCCCATTGCACTTTTAGAACTCCATGTCTCTTTATCACATAACCAAACAAAATACTTAAAAAAAACGAATCTGGTGAATTCTTTCTTCTCACTTCTTAGCATTAACCAAGGATCTCAGTATCAAAGCTCAGCTTCAGAGTATTTCAAGCTCACATTAGAAGGATCTTGCCAATGATTTCAACGTTGAACTGTTTTATCATCTGTTTTCATGGAATACTTTGAGACGAGTGTGTGTTTGTGTGAGTGTGGCTACTAGTGAACTATGATGAAATTTCAGAAACTCACCTCAACTAGCGCAATGGTCTGGAAAAACTTGAGTGTCCTTGCTATACTTTTGTACAGACCCTTGTGTGTGCCTTTCTGGATGTAGAAGCGCATCATTGCCATAGCCAAAACCAGCCACCTGGAAAAGAGACAATATTTACAACATCTGAAAAACTGTATTTAGCATTAAAGTAGTAAGTGTACATGAGAAAGACAAAGATGACTTAATAGATACACTATATATGTAACGGATATGAAATGGCTAGCTAGTTAGCGGTGGTGCACGCTAATAGCGTTTCAATCGGTGACGTCACTCGCTTTGAGACCTTGAAGTAGTGGTTCCCCTTCCGCGGCTTTTGTGTAGCGATGGGTAACGATGCTTCGTGGGTGACTGTTGTCTGTGTGCAGAGGGTCCCTGGCGAGGGGACGGACTAAAGTTATACTTTTACATATATACAAAAGTATGTATATAAAATCGAGCACACAGCCATGCAATCTCCATAGACAAACATTGGTAGTAGAATGTCCTTACTAAAGAGCTCAGTGACATTCAATGTGGCACCACCATCGGATGTTACCTTTTCAACAAGTCAGTTTGTCACATTTCTTCCCTGCTAAAGCTGCCTCGGTCCACTGTAAGTGCTGCTATTGTGAAGTGGAAACGTCTAGGAGAAACAACGGCACAGCCGTGAAGTAGTAGGCCACACAAGCTCACAGAACGGGACCAGTGAGCACAAGAACTGTTCGTCGGGAGCGTCATAAAATGGGTTTCTATGGCCGAGCAGCCTCACACAAGCTTAAGATCACCATGTGCAATGCCAAGCGTCGGTTGGAGTGGTGTAAAGTTCGCCACCATTGGAGTCTGAAGCTGTGGAAATGCACTCTCTGGAGTGATGAATCACGTTTTACCATCTGGCAGTCCGACAGATGAATCTGGGTTTGGCGGATGCCAGGAGAACGCTACCTGCCCTAATGCATAGTGCCAACTGTAAAGTTTGGTGGAGGAGGAATAATGGTCTGGGGCTGTTTTCATGGTAGATCCAGTGAAGGGAAATCTTAATGCTACAGCATACAATGACATTCTAGACAATTCTGTGCTTCCAACTTTGCGTCAACAGTTTGGGGAAATACCATTTCCTGTTTTAGTATGACAATGACCCCATGCACAAAGCGAGGTCCATACAGAAATTGTTTGTCAAGGTCGGTGTGGAAGAACTTGACTGACCTGGAATGCCGACTGCGAGCCAGACCTACTCGCCCAACATCCATGCTCGACCTCACTAATGCTCTTGTGGCAGAATGGAAACAAGTCCCGGCAGCAATGTTCCAACATCTAGTGGAAAGCCTTCCCAGAAGAGTGGAGGCTGTTACAGCATATTAATGCCCATGACTTTGGAATGAGATGTTCACTGATGTAGTGTACCACTTTATAGTTAGAGCTCAAAAGTTATTGGTTCAATCACTTTGTTTCCATAGTTAAGGTTAGGGTTTTTAGCTTTTTCGGTCTCAACTTTTATGACCTAACCTACTTGTGTGTGAGTGTTGAGCTATGTAGTTTTCCAGTACTATTGTCAGGAAGTAGCATTGACACCAGCTAAACTTGTATGCCTCATCACCAACGATTCATCCCAAATGGCACCATATTCCTCACATAGACCACTACTTCTGACCAGGGCTCTAGTCAAAAGTAATGCACTATGTAGTGAATAAGGTGCGATTTGGGACGCAAACACAGCGTCAGTTGGGGAAACAGCGAGGGCCAACTCCCTTCTACACGACATCTAAGGCCTTGTACACACTGCAGGCCTTAATACTCAACTCAGTATTGTTTTTCAAATTCTGACTGTCCAAACATCAAGTTACAAGTGATCAAATCAGATTTGTGTGTGTTCAGACAACAGTCATCCTGGCTATGCTAGTTGTCATAGTAACAATGGGTGTGTGCGCACAGTGGTGTAGGCTGATTGGTGGTGGTGCTCATACTTTTTATCCCTCAGAAGTTATGTAGCAAGCTAAGGTGACAACAATGCCTGCCATGGACGTGTCCCAGTTGCTTTGAATGTTCAAAAATCATAGTGTAAGAACACTTGAAAGTTGGATCATATCCTTTGAGGCTTTAAAAAACGAGTCCTTTTTGGCTAGCCACAGCAGTCACTTAGATAGCTAAGTAGCTGTTTCGCATTCGAGCACATTTAGCTAGTTAGCTACCACATGTTCTTGTCAAACATTTCAAACCACTTGAGGGCAAATAAATTAGATTTGACCGTTTAGACGAGTCGCATGGTCAGGAATCACGAAGGTGGTTTGAAATGTGGCTTGAAATATCTGATTGCATGTGTTTTTTGGCTGTTCAGACTGCAGGAAAAATAACAGATTTTAATTGGATATTATATATATTTTTTTTTTTGTCACTTCAAATTGCCAATGTGAACAAGACTTTATCTCTAGCCTGGTACTTCACAATAATCTATTTATACTGCACATCAGTCATTACAGCACAGCTATAAGCCAGACAGAATGTAAACACAGAATGCTTGGAAAAACACTTTTTTTTGGTTACTACATGATTCCATATGTGTTATTTCATAGTGTTGATGTCTTCACTATTATTCTACAATGTAGAAATTAGTACAAATAAAGAAAAAGCCTGGAATGAGATGGTGTGTCCAAACTTTTGGCTGGTACTGTATATGTGAATAATGAATGAACATTTTTCAAGGAAATCACTGTACAATCTGGTGCAGACACCATTTATATCTACAATAAAGTATGTTTAATATGTAGAGCACTATACTAAATACAATGCGATCTTTATTGGTCTATTACAATCAGGATACAACACAAATATGTACGTTTTTGCTGTCACAGTAATAAGACCAATAAGACCAACCTTGTGACCTTTCTGTATAATTATATTTGAATCAAAATACATATTTTAGTATTTACAGTGGGGCAAAAAAGTATTTAGTCAGCCACCAATTGCGCAAGTTCTCCCACTTAAAAAGATGAGAGAGGCCTGTAATTTTCATCATAGGTACACTTCAACTATGACAGACACAATGAGAAAAGAAATCCAGAAAATCACATTGTAGGATTTTTTATGACTTTATTTGCAAATTATGGTGGAAAATAAGTATTTGGTCACCTACAAACAAGCAAGATTTCTGGCTCTCACAGACCTGTAACTTCTTCTTTAAGAGGCTCCTCTGTCCTCCACTCGTTACCTGTATTAATGGCACCTGTTTGAACTTGTTATCAGTATAAAAGACACCTGTCCACAACCTCAAACAGTCACACTCCAAACTCCACTATGGCCAAGGCCAAAGAGCTGTCAAAGGACACCAGAAACAAAATTGTAGACCTGCACCAGGCTGGGAAGACTGAATCTGCAATAGGTAAGCAGCTTGGTTTGAAGAAATCAACTGTGGGAGCAATTATTAGGAAATGGAAGACATACAAGACCACTGATAATCTCCCTCGATCTTGGGCTCCACGCAAGATCTCACCCCGTGGGGTCAAAATGATCACAAGAACGGTGAGCAAAAATCACAGAACCACACGGGGGGACCGAGTGAAAGACCTGCAGAGAGCTGGGACCAAAGTAACAAAGCCTACCATCAGTAACACACTACACCGCCAGGGACTCAAATCCTGCAGTGGCAGACGTGTCCCCCTGCTTAAGCCAGTACATGTCCAGGCCCGTCTGAAGTTTGCTAGAGAGCATTTGGATGATCCAGAAGAAGTTTGGGAGAATGTCATATGGTCAGATGAAACCAAAATATAACTTTTTGGTAAAAACTCAACTCGTCGTGTTTGGAGAACAAAGAATGCTGAGTTGCATCCAAAGAACACCATACGTACTGTGAAGCATGGGGATGGAAACATCATGCTTTGGGGCTGTTTTTCTGCAAAGGGACCAGGACGACTGATCCGTGTAAAGGAAAGAATGAATGGGGCCATGTATCGTGAGATTTTGAGTGAAAACCTCCTTCCATCAGCAAGGGCATTGAAGATGAAACTTGGCTGGGTCTTTCAGCCTGACAATGATCCCAAACATACCGCCCGGGCAACGAAGGAGTGGCTTCGTAAGAAGCATGTCAAGGTCCTGGAGTGGCCTAGCCAGTCTCCAGATCTCAACCCCATAGAAAATCTTTGGAGGGAGTTGAAAGTCTGTGTTGCCCAGCAACAGCCCCAAAACAGCACTGCTCTAGAGGAGATCTGCATAGAGGAATGGGCCAAAATACCAGCAACTGTGTGAAAACCTTGTGAAGACTTACAGAAAACATTTGACCTCTGTATTTGCCAACAAAGGGTATATAACAAAGTATTGAGATAAACTTTTGTTATTGACCAAATACTTATTTTCCACCATAATTTGCAAATAAATTCATTAAAAATCCTACAATGTGATTTTCTGGATTTTTTTTCTTGTTTTGTCTGTCATAGTTTAAGTGTACCTATGATGAAAATTACATGCCTCTCTCATCTTTTTAAGTGGGAGAACTTGCACAATTGGTGGCTGACTAAATACTTTTTTGCCCCACTGTATACTGAGCAAAAATATAAACGCAACATGTAAAGTATTGGTCCCATGTTTCATGAGCTGAAATGAAAGATTGCAAAAATGTTCCACAAAAAAAAAGCTTGTTTCTCTCAAATTTTGTGCACAAATATGTTTATATTCCTGTTTGTGAAATTGTTTGTTTTGCCAAGATAATCCATCCACCTAACAGGTGTGGCATGTAAAATTAGCTGATCACTACACAGGTGCACCTTGTGCTGTGAACAATAAAAGGCCTGTCTAAAATGTGCATTTTTGTCACACAACACAATGCCACAGATGTCTTAAGTTGAGGGAGCATGCAATTGGCATGCTGACTGCAGGAATATCCACCAGAGCTGTTGCCAGAGAATGTAATGTTAATTTCTCTACCATAAGCAGCCTGCAATGTCGTTTTAGAGAATTTGGCAGAACGTCCAACTGGCCTCACAACCGCAGACCACATGTAACCAGGCCAGCCCAGGACCTCCACATCCGGCTTCTTCACCTGCGGGATCGTCTGAGATGAAACTGTGGGTTTGCACAACCGATTAATTTCTGCACAAACTGTCAGAAACTGTCTCAGGGAAGCTCACCAGGGTCCTGACCTGTCTGCAGTTTGGCGTCGTAACTGACTTGAGTTTACAAATGCTCACCTTTGAAATAGCCACTGGCATGCTGGAAAAGTGTGCTCTTCGCGGATTAGTCCCAGTGTCAACTGTACTGGGCAGTATGGCGTTGTGTGGTCAATTGTGGCAGTGGGGTTATGGTATGGGCAGGCATAAGCTACGGACAACGAACACAATTGCATTTTATCGATGGCAATTTGAATGCTGTGAGATACCGTGACGACGAGATCCTGAGGCCCATTGTACTGCCATTAATCCGCTGCCATCACCTAATGTTTGAGCATGATAATGCACGGCCCCATGTTGTAAGGATCTGTACTGAAAATGTCCCAGTTCTTCCATGGCATGCATACTCGCCAGTTATGTCACCCATTGAGCATGTTTGGGATGCTTTGGATCGACATGTATGACAGTGTGTTCCAGTTCCCGCCAATATCCAGCCTCTTCGCACAGCCATTGAAGAGGAGTGGGACAACATTCCACAGGCCACAATCAACAGCCTGATCAACTCTATGCGAAGGAGATGTGAAGCACTGCATGAGACAAATGGTGGTCACACTAGATACTGACTGGTTTTCTGATCCACACCCCTACCTTTTTTTGAAGGTATCTGTGACCAACAGATACATATCTGTATTTTCATTCATGTGAAATTCATAGGTTAGGTCCCAATGAATGTATTTCAATTGACTGATTTTCTTATACAGTATGAACTGTAATTCAGTAAAATCTTTGAAATTGTTGTATGTTGCATTTCATATTTTTGTTCAATGTAATTGAGGGTCCATTTTGAGGACCATTTAAAGCTAATTATCCATAGCTTTAGTCATGGGTAACGATCAGGGTAAACAGAGGTGTGAGAGTTCTTGTACAGAACTTACACAGAAGACCAGGGGCTGTATGTATCATTTGTCTCAGAGTAGGAGTTCTGATCTAGGATCAGGTCCTCCCTGTCCATGTAATCTTTATTATTGGGATCTAAAGGGCAAAACTAATCCTAAATCAACACTCCTACTCTGAGACGCTTGATAGAAACAGTCCCTTGTTGAGCTCTACAGAGGAAACAGACTGTGCTCCCTTTACATTAACTAGTCTACTAGGTCAGCTGTGCGATGGATCTCTGTGAAGGTATGTTTCTGAAGGTGTCTAAGGGTCTCGGCATACAGTTGTTCTTTTCCTCTAAAATAGGTAACTTCACAACAAAAAAATATTATAGGATCACAAACACACAGTATTAGCAATGACTGAGGCCAAATTACATAATTTCCTCAACCGTATCCATTTTTCCACTAAAGGTCTTTGCAGACTGCATGTCGGATCCAGTCATTTACGATTATCCGTCACACTGTGCGAGGTTACCAAATTAAAATCTTCATATCAACCAGGCCAGATTGCACAATTCGCTTAATTTCTGTCATCACATTCTGCGACATTCTACGATTCCAGGTTACACGGAATCCAAACCGGCTGCGCGCGTGCGCTATCGTGCAAAAATGTATTTTGTCCCCCTAAACCAAATGCGATCACGACACGCAGGTTAAAATATCAAAACAAATTAATTTGGGGACAGGTCGAAATGCATTAAACATGTATGGCTAGTTAGCTTGCACTTGCTAGCTAATTTGTCCTATTTAGCTAGCTTGCTGTTGCTAGCTAATTTGTCCTGGGATAAACATTGAGTTGTTATTCTACCTGAAATGCACAAGGACCTCTACTCCGACAATTAATCCACACATAAAACGGCCAACCGAATCATTTCTAGTCATGTCTCCTCCTTCCAGGCTTTTTCATCTTTGAACTTCTATGGTTTATCATCTAAACTTTCAACAACCGGCAACAAAGTTCGTTTTTCAATCACCCACGTGGGTATAACCAATGAGGAGATGGCACGTGGGTACCTGCTTCTATAAACCAATGAGGAGATGGGAGAGGCAGGACTTGCAGCGCGATCTGCGTCAGAAATAGGAATGACTTCTATTTTAGCCTTTGGTAACGCAGACACTCGTTGGCGTGAGCAGTGTGGGTGCAATAATTGAATAACATGGATTTCTAAATGTATTTTGAGACAGTCGCGCACGCGACGTGTCCGGTCTGGTCAGCATGTTAGGGTTTGGCTAGCGTAGGCTGTCATTGTAAATAATAATTTGTTCTTAACTGACTTGCCAAGTTAAATAAAAGGTTAAAAAAATATATATAATAAAGATTTGGCTTGCGCATGTGCCAGCACCAGCAGCACAAGCCTCACTCTCTGCACGAGAAGAGTTCAGAAAAATATATGCATTTTAGAAATAGTTTTCACATACAAACTTTATATGTCCGAACTCGGAAGCAAATAAGCTTCCCCAAAATAACATGGCCGCTGTGGTAGAACGTTTATTTTGTTTGCATTTATAAAAATCCCATCAGTAGCCTGATTTCAGATGTGTCATGTAGGCTAAACAAGTTTATTTGGGAAATCGTTATTCTTTCACAGCATCTAAATGTTTAAATCATACTATTATATTAATCTGACTATTCACAATAATCGTATTGTGTGCATACTCAATGCTGGCCATGTTCCTATTGGTCAGTCACCGAGATCGTCTTGTAACACTGTCACACTAACGTCACACGATAGAGACAAACAAATTCTGACACTGACTGAACTTTGTCGCAGCCTAAGCACGTAGTCGTTCTTAAATCGGCAGACCTAGACCGTCATAATGAACGAGTGAAGATGTCCAACAATCGTTTACGACATAAGAATTTGCCCATGACGTGGACATTTCGTCTGGGATGAAAAAATTGGGGCATAAAATGGCTAAAATTGCAGTCCGCAAGGGCCTCAAATTGAGATCACAATTTTTTTGTCACATTTTGACGTCCCTCATTTAGATCACTGAAAAACAGCTTGTGTAAGAACACAAGGTGAGAAGAGGGTATCTGCAGGAACCTGTAAATGTGTGTGACTGGTAATTGGTGGAGAGTGAGTATTCATGAGTAAACGGGCTCATAGTAGGTTTAGTCCTAGGACATTACACGACGTCATCTAAATCCGACGAGGTGTCAAGTAAATCTCTGCCGTTTATGTGACGTTTCAGAGTGTACCTTGAAGTTAAATCAAACTTTGTGAGACATACACTACTGCCACCGCCTGTTATAAAAGGGATGTGCTGTCTGTTAAACCAGATTGATCTGCTACTTTTGTAGCTACTGCTGTAGCCTAGTGGCTACTGTTCAGTGTTTGAGCTCACATGCTAGGTAGACGTGTCAGGTGCTCAAGCTGTGCAACAAGTGTATTATCTGCTTGAAGACACAATCTGTTTGAAAAATTAACATCATTTAGGACCTACTGAATACAACCACTTCAGTTTATTACCTGAGAGTACATTACTATTGTATTGCAAATATATGATCTCTGTCTCAGCACAATAATTAATTAGGGTTTATTTGATGCTAATTACATCGATATGGTTTAGGACTTGCATAAGGGTTCTGTTACTAACAGTTACTATCATATAAAGATGATTGGATAATATAGGTGTAGGTTAGTGCAATTCATTTGGAGAGAAGGGACAAATGTACATTGATTCCAATAGTCACAATTTTAACACCTCTTTGACAGCTCTTTGACTGTTTGAATCAACATTGGTATATGTTTACTCTGATCATATACAGGGGCGTATAACTACCTCAATGCACATGTCTCTTGAACTAGGTAAATTAACCTAGTTTTCACACCTTCATGTAATACTAAAATACCCATTATGTGAGTAGCAGAGGATGGATGAATGGAGCTACAGTACAATGAGTGTAAGTGGAGAAAACATGGCTCCAACAGCTCCATAAATGCGCATTTTACGCATATCTCCAAAAAGTGCCATTCTCAGTTCAAGTGACCCAGACCAATGAAAATGAACTTAAGACACTATCAACAGCTTAATAAATCATCGAAAACTTGACAACTATTAAATTAAGTTCGTTTTGTGTGTTCATTATAGGGACTATACGAACACAGTGAAATAATTGCGTCATCGCACCCGCGCGCTCTGTAGCGCATAAACTTGCAGTTATTAAAATCTGCTTATTGGGCATTTCACTCGCCCAAACCGAAGCTCCAGTGTCAGCGCGCTGTCTATACTTATCACTGCAACTGTCGAGGTAGTGCTGGGCATGACGTTGACACAGTGTAATCGACCGTATTTGGAAAGGCTGAACCCGCGCCGGGGGCCGCACTTGTACCGCCGTTATTTTCATAAAAAAGATCCACATATTGATTATTTGAGAATTGTCTACTTGGACACCCTCCCTATCAAGTCCTTTACATTTATTTTGCTCACTGTTCAAACTTCATGGGCACTGTCTGTCACTAAATTCGGCAACAGAATGGGCACTTGCGCTGTCAGAGACACCGCGGACCTATAAACAGCCACACGCGCTTGCTCACAGCGCTCTGGTGCATAACGAAGTTTTAAGGGAGTGGCTACTTTATAATCAGCGATAGGGCAGAATAATTGACATACCCGGCCGTCATGGCGATGTTGTAAAATGTAAGCCATGCGACAGCGATGGCACTTTTCGTCCTCTTCTTGTTGTTGTTTTCCTTCTCTTCAACCGAGCCGTCCTCCTCCGTGGACGCCATGGTACGGGGGACAGAGTGGGAAAGTCAGAAACGCTGCGCAAGCGCGACTGGGACTGGGAGCAGCAGGGTCATGCATCCATGTATCCACGACACCCCTCTCGCGGGACTATTGCTTCACAAGTGCGTGTGGTGGCAAGTCCCTAAGGAAAGTCCCACTGTCAGATGAGTCATTCAATCAAACATTTGACCCATAGTGACACTACCAGTAGGCCTTCATTAGAACAATTTAACGTAACTGTAACTGTTCATTAGTTCTTGACTACATTCGTTTGAAATGGTAATTACATACATTTATTATTAAAAATAAAAGTCGTTTTGTAGCCTGATGAACAGTTTGATAACAATAAGTTTGATGTCATTCTAATCCTCTGTGGCATTAATTTTGTCCTTCTCAAATCTATAAATACCAATCAATTTAAATAGCTCCAACTTGTTTTAAGTGTGGATAAATAGATAGGCAATTGGGGCGTTCAACTTCAAAAAAAAAATTTGTCCTTCAACATCACTAATCCAAATGATCTCCACTTTATGTTGAATTTTCTTTCAGATCTCTTCCCAATCTCTGATCTCTTTCTGATTTACAGTAGGGTACTGCCCTCTGCCTTCAGGGGCTAGAAGTAGATTTTTTTATTTTACCTTTATTTAACTAGGTAAGTCAGTTGAGAACAAATTCTTATTTTCAATGACGGCCTAGGAACAGTGGGTTAACTGCCTGTTCAGGGGCAGAAGGACAGATTTGTACCTTGTCAGCTTGGGGATTTGAACCTGCAACCTTCCGGTTACTAGACCAACTCTCTAACCACTAGGCTACCCTCTCAATTGCCTTCTCCTCACGTCCTCTCTCCTTTATCCTCACCTCCTTCTCAAAACCCATTGGAGGAGAAGGTTTATACGAGGCAGGTTAATGTACATCTGGTGGTTCTGTCATATTTAACCTCAAGGTTCGAGGGGCATGACCTCTGGCTTATTCATCCAATGGGTTTTGAGGAGGCGAGGAGAGAGGATGCAAGGTTTTGGAATTGAGATTCTCTCTTGGTATTTTCAGGGTTGCATTCAAAACCCTAAAGCTTTAACTGTGGAGTTTTTAAATGTATTTGGGTTCATTCCCTGCAGTCAAAGCCCAAAAACGCCCTCTAGTGGCTTCATGGGTCGAATGTTATGAATATTTTTCATAATTTCATAATGAATAAACATGTTTTTTTTTAAATTACAACTGAAAATCTGGTGTTTTAGTTTTCTTATATTTCAGTAATATGTGATGTCTAAAAAGTGTAATATTGGGATGCAAACTCAAAATTGAATACATTTCAACTCTATATCTACAGGTGTCTTCTTTTTTATAAGCCCATAACCATGTGTTTGAGGTGTATACTTTTGTAGATTTGTGTAAAACTACCAAGAAACACTCTGTGTGACCCTGATTTAGCCCACTGCAGTAAAAGGTGCAGTGTTGTCACGGGTAAAAGAGTCAGTGTTGGCCTGGGTTAAAGGGACAGTGTTGAACTGGTTTAAAGGGACAGTGTTGGAATGGGTTAAAGGGACAGTGTTGGAATGGGTTAAAGGGACAGTGTTGAACTGGATTAAAGGGACAGTGTTGGAATGGGTTAAAGGGACAGTGTTGGAATGGGTTAAAGGGACAGTGTTGGAATGGGTTAAAGGGACAGTGTTGGAATGGGTTAAAGGGACAGTGTTGGAATGGGTTAAAGAGACAGTGTTGGACTGGGTTAAAGGGACAGTGTTGGACTGGGTTAGAGGGACAGTGTTGAACTGGGTTAAAGGAGTAGTGTTGAACTGGGTTAAAGGAGTAGTGTTGGACTGGGTTAAAGGAACAGTGTTGGAATGGGTTAAAGGGACAGTGTTGGAATGGGTTAAAGGGACAGTGGTGAACTGGGTTAAAGGGACAGTGTTGGAATGGGTTAAAGGGACAGTGTTGGACTGGGTTAAAGGGACATTGTTGGACTGGGTTAGAGGGACAGTGTTGAACTGGGTTAAAGGAGTAGTGTTGGACTGGGTTAAAGGGACAGTGTTGGACTGGGTTAGAGGGACAGTGTTGGAATGGGTTAAAGGGACAGTGTTGGAATGGGTTAAAGGGACAGTGTTGAACTGGGTTAAAGGGACAGTGTTGGAATGGGTTAAAGGGACAGTGTTGGACTGGGTTAGAGGGACAGTGTTGAACTGGGTTAGAAGTGAAGTGTTGGACTGGGTTAGAGGGACAGTGTTGAACTGGGTTAAAGGAGTAGTGTTGGACTGGGTTAAAGGAGTAGTGTTGGACTGGGTTAAAGGAGTAGTGTTGGACGGGGTTAAAGGAATAATTTTGGACTGGGTTAGAGGGACAGTGTTGGACTGGGTTAAAGGAGTAGTGTTGGACTGGGTTAAAGGAGTAGTGTTGGACTGGGTTAAAGGAGTAGTGTTGGACTGGGTTAAAGGAATAATTTTGGACTAGTGTTGTACTGGGTTAAAAGGAGTACTGTTGGACTGGGTTAAAGGAGTAGTGCTGGACGGGGTTAAAGGAGTAGTGTTGGACTGGGTTAAAGGAGTACTGTTGGACTGGGTTAAAGGAGTACTGTTGGACTGGGTTAAAGGAGTAGTGTTGGACTGGGTTAAAGGAGTAGTGTTGGACTGGGTTAAAGGAGTACTGTTGGACTGGGTTAAAGGAGTAGTGTTGGACTTGGTTAAAGGAGTACTGTAGGACTGGGTTAAAGGAGTACTGTTGGACTAGAGCACTCAGTAGTGGAGACACAGCCTGAGAAAGTGCATCACTGCAGGATGTAAAATTAGCTCCACTCGTAGTGCCCAGTAGAAATTTGTGTAAACTAAAGACGCCAGCAAATATAGTGCAGGCCACATAATCCTGATCCAGTAACAAGTGCTCAAATTTCTGTCTCAGTGTTGGATTCAACAATGACACACACAGTGTGTGTGTGTGCTCATGAGTTTGTGTGTGTGTGTGTTCAGATCACTATCCTTTCTTTACTACTCTCTGTGTGTGAATGACATGGAGATCGTGGGCATCATTCACAACTCAGTGATTGAATCACAGACATCCTCCCATTGTTGCAGTACTCTCTTGCCAAGTCTGTCCTTATGCTTAAAGAAGGCATCTGGCCAGATGAGGAGGGTAGGCTATCATCAACTCTCTGAAACTGATAGTCATCAGGGTCTTTCCACAAAAGGAGTGCCTTTTGTGCCCGTATGAATCTTTAAAGATTTATTTTGCACCAACATTGGATTTTCCTCTCTGGGATAGGCGTCTCGCTAGCGGGACAACTTCTGGTGAAACTGGAGGGCGCGCAATTCAGATAAATATTCATAAAAATTATGGATATTAAACATGTAGGTACATACAAGTGTCTTATATCGGTTGAAATCTTAAATTATTGTTAATCTAACTCCACTGTCCGATTTACAGTAGCCATTACAGCGAAAGCATGCCATGTGATTGTTTGAGGATGGCGCCCCACCTCAAAATATTTTTCCACCGGTACAGGTTTCATAAATTCACAAATATCGATTAAATATTCACTTACTTTTTGAAAATCTTCCTCTGATTTGTCATCCAAAGGGTCCCAGCTATAACATGTAGTGTAATTTTGTTAGATAAAATCCTTCTTTATATCCCAAAAAGTCAGTTTAGTTGGCACCATCGAATTGAGTAATCCACTCCTTCAACATGCAGAGAAAGGAATCCAAAATTCTACTGCTAAACTTTGTTAAAACAAGTCAAAATACATTTCCATTGACTCCTCAGATACCCTAAAATGTCATCAAACTATAATATTTCATATGGAAAGAAGTATGTTCAATAGGAAACCGATATTAGCAGGTGCGTCTTGTCTTCCTTGTGCACCCAAACACGAATTTCCAATAGTGTGTCCCAGTACTTACACTCATATTTCTTACTAGTTTTGGAAGAAACAAGCCTGAAACCTTGAACATAGAGTGCTGACACCCTGTGGAAGCCATAGGAATTGCATACTTGGAGATAGATTTTATTATTTCCGTATACTTTCCATTGTAAGACCATGGGCTCTCAAAAAACAAAAGATCTGGTGGTTTGTCTTTGGATTTTCTCCTACCATATCTATTGTGTTATAGTCCCCTACATTATTTTAACATTTCCACAAACTTCAAAGTGTTTCCTTTCCAATGGTACCAATTATATGCATATCCTGGCTTCAGGTCCTGAGCAACAGGCAGTTTACTTTGGGCACATCAGCCAGGCGGAAATTGAGAAAAAAGGACCCTAGCCTGAAGAAGTTTTTAAAATTAAAAGTCTGTTATATTAAAAATGCACTATGCAGAAATTGCTTGCCATTTCCTGGTTGCTAAAATTCTAATACTTAGCCTAATTTCAGTTTATGTGGCAAAACAAGCAAGAGAATCATTGTACCATCTAAACTGTTGCAAAATATACTTTCCATAACTAAAAATATTGTATTTTCAGCTGTAATACCAACATGTTTTTAGCAGACCACCATAGTCCCTGTGCCCAAGAACACTAAGGTAACCTGCCTAAATGACTACCGACCCATAGCACTTTGAAAGGCTGGTCATGGCTCACATCAACACCAATTTGCATACCGCCCTAACAGATCCACAGATGATGCAATCGCTATTGCACTCCACACTGCCCTTTCCCACCTGGACAAAAGGAAGACCTATGTGAGAATGCTATTGTTACGTTCCCCAGATTATGTGTTGTAGTTTGTGTATTTGCATGTGTTTATTTCAGGAAATGGCTTCCTGAAATCCCTCAAGCAGCTGATTGGTCGACTCCAGGGCTAATTGGAGAGCTGACCCCGCCCCCTCGTCAAGACACAGCTGTCTCCAATTACCCATTCCTTCAGAAGCTATATAAAAGCCAGTGTTCTGTTCAGAAGATCTTTTTGTAGAGGATTTTGCTGGAGGTAGATTTGCTAGAGAGATTTGCTAGAGAGATTTGCTGGGAGGTCATTGTAGAGATTTTTTCTAGAGAGATTTTGCTAGAGGTTGATTTTGCTGGGAGTTCATTGCTGAGAGTTGGTATGTTTTGTGAGTTTGTTGCTCAGATAGAACTTATTTGATGTCCTTTGTCTCTTAGTTTGTTTGTGAAATTGTTTAATATTCTGTTTCATTTGTTCCCAGGGGGGAAGGGGAAGGCACCTAGGGAGTGTTTAGGCAAGAGGCCCGCGGGCATACATATACCCGTAGCATATTCGCTGTCTAGGCACACTAGGTAAGACCTGGGCGGACCACCCCTTGTATTTTGGTTAGGGCACCAGGTGGTGCTAAATTAGGTAAGTAGTGGGTATGCAGGTAAGATAGGAGAGGGGGGCTTTGAGATTTACTTTCTTTGCTTTGGTTCCGTCCAGCCCCTTTTCCCCATATTACCGTGTAAAGGAATAAAGTCCTTGTAAACGGTACCACATTCTGCTTGTTGTCATTTTTACTCGCACCTACAGTCCATACCTTTTTCGCTTCACAGAGAGTTTAGTTGTAGCAGGGTGTTGCGTTCCCTCTTCATAGAGGCGTGCGTAACAGCTATTCATTGACTACAGCTCAGCATTCAACACCATAGTGCCCTCAAAGCTCATCAATAAGTTAAGGACCATGGGACTAAACACATCTCTCTGCAACTGGATCCTGGACATCCTGACGGGCCGCCCCCAGGTGGTAAGGGTAGGTAACAACACATCCGCCACGCTGATCCTCAACACAGGGGCCCCTCAGGGGTGCGTGCTCAGTCCCTTCCTGTATTCCCTGTTCACTCATGACTGAGTGGCCAGGCACGATTCCAACACCATCGTTATGTTTACCGACGACACAATAGTGGTAGGCCTGATCACCGACAACGAGACAGCCTATAGGGAGGAGATCAGAGACCTGGCCGTGTGGAGCCAGGACAACAACCTCTCCCTCAACGTGATCAAGACAAAGGAGATGATTGTGGACAACAGGAAAAGAGGACAGAGCACACCCCCCTTGTCATTGACGTGGCTGTAGTGGAGCAGGTTTAGAGCTTCAAGGTCCTTGGTGTCCACATCACCAACAAACTAACATGGTCCAAGCACACCGAGACAGTCGTGAAGAGGGCACGACAAAACCTATTCTCCCTCAGGAGACTGAAAAGATTTGGCATGGGTCCTCAGATTGTCAAAAGGTTCTACAGCTGCACCATCGAGAGCATCCTGACTGGTTGCATCACTGCCTGGTATGGCAACTGCGTGGCCTCCGACCGCAAGGCACTACAGAGGGTAGTGCGTACGACCTAGTCATCAATGGGGCCAAGCTTCCTGCCATCCAGGACCTCTATACCAGGCGGTGTCAGAGAAAGGCCCTAAAATTTGTCAAAGACTCCAGCCACCCTAGTCATAGACTGTTCTCTCTGCTACCGCACGGCAAGCGGTACCGGAGCGCCAAGTCTAGGTCCAAAAGGCTTCTAAACAGCTTCTACCCCCAAGACATAAGACTCCTGAACATCTAATTAAATGGCTACTCAGACTATTTGCATTGCCCCCCCTCTTTTACACAACTGCTACTCTCTGTTGTAATCATCTATGCATATTCACTTTAATAACTCTGCCTACATGTACATATTACCTCAATTACCTCGACTAACCGGTGCACCCGCACATTGACTCTGTACCGGTACCCCCTGTATATAATTTCGCTATTGTTATTTTACTGCTGCTCTTTAATTACTTGTTACTTTTATTTGTTATTCTTATTCCTATTTTTTTTCACTGCATAGTTGGGTAGGGGCTCGTAAGTAAGCATTTCACTGTAAGGTAATACCTGTTGTATTCGGCGCATGTGACTAATAACATTTGAATTGATTTGATTTATGACTAGTGATCCATTTATGAAAGTGGCCAATGATTTCAAGTCTGTATGTAGGCAGCAGCCTCTCTGTGTTAGTGATGGCTGTTTAACAGTCAGCTTCTCTCTCAAGGCAATCAATTTTTCAGTCTTTTGGTCCCGGCTTTGATGCACCTGTACTGACCTCGCCTTCTGGATGGTCGCCGGGTAAACAGGCAGTGGCTTGGGTGGTTGTTGCCCTTGATGATCTTTTTGGCCTTCCTGTGACATTGGGTGCTGTAGGTGTCCTGGAGGGCAGGTAGTTTGCCCCCTTGTGATGCATTGTGAAGACTGCACCACCCTGTGGAGAGCCCTGCGGTTGTGGGTGGTGCAGTTGCCATACCAGGTGGTGATACAGCCCGACAGGATGCTCTCAATTGTGCATCTGTAAAGGTTTGTGGGTTTTAGGTGACAAGCTACATTTCTTCAGCCTCCTGAGGTTGAAGAGGCACTGTTGCGCCTTCTTCACCAAACTGTCTGTGTGGGTGGACCATTTCAGTTTGTCAGTGATGTGTACACCTAGGAACTTAAAGCTTTCTACCTTCTCCAATGTTGTCCCGTCGATGTAGATAGGGGGGGGCTCCCTCAGCTGTTTCCTGAAGTCCACGATCATCTCCTTTGTTTTGTTGATGTTGAGTGAGAGGTTGTTTTCCTGACACCACACTCTGAGTGCCCTCACCTCCTTCCTATAGACTGTCTCGTCGTTGGTGGTGATCAAGCCTACTACTGTTGTGTCATCTGCCAACTTGATGATTGAGTTGGAGGCGTGCATGGCCACGCAGTCATGGGTGAACAGGAAGTACAGGAGGGGGCTGGGCACACACCCTTGTGGGGCCCCAATGTTGAGGTTCAGCGAAGTGGAGATGTTGTTTCCTTCCTTCACCACCTGGAGGAGACCCATCAGGAAGTCCAGGATCCACAGGCGGGGTTGAGACCCAGGACATCAAGCTTGGAGGGTACTATGGTGAATGCTGAGCTGTAGTCAATGAACAGCATTCTTACATAGGTATTCCTCTTGTCCAGATGGGATGGTGATTGCATCGTCTGTGGACCTATTGGGGCGGTATGCAAATTGAAGTGGGTCTAGGGTGACAGGTAAAGTGGAGGTGATATGATCCTTGTCTAGTCTCTAAAAGCACTGCATAATGACAGAAGTGAGTGCTACAGGGCGATAGTCATTTAGTTTAGTTACCTTTGCCTTCTTGGGTACAGGAACAATGGTGGCCATCTTGAAGCATGTGTGGACAACAGACTGAGTTTGGGAGAGATATATATGTCCGTAAACACACCGTAAACACACCCACCAGCTGGTCTGCACATGCTCTGAGGATGCAGCTAGGCATGCCGTCTGGGCCGGCAGCCTTGCGAGGGTTAACACGTTTAAATGTCTTACTCACGTCGGCCATGGAGAAGGAGAGCCCACAGTCCTTGGTAGCTGGCCACTGTATTATCCTCAAAGCGGGCAAAGAAGGTGTTCAGTTTGTCTGGAAGCAAGACGTCAGTGTCCGTGACGTGACTGGTTTTCTTTTTGTAGTCCGTGATTGTCTGTAAACCCTGCCACATACGTCTCATGTCTGAGCCATTGAATTGCAACTCCACTTTGTCCCTATACTGACATTTCGCTTGTTTGATTGCCTTGCGCAGGGAATAACTACACTGTTTTTATTCGCCCATATTCCCAGTCACCTTTCCATGGTTAAATGTGGTGGTTCGTGCTTTCAGTTCCGTGTGAATGCTGTCATCTATCCACGGTTTCTGGTTAGGGTAGGTTTTAATAGTTCACAGTGGGTACAACATTTCCTATGCACTTCCTTATAAAAGGACTCACCGAATCAGCCTATAAATCACTATTAATCTCTGAGGCTAACTGGAACATGTCCCAGTCCACATGATCAAAACAATCTTGAAGCGTGGATTCCGATTGGTCATACCAGCGTTGAATAATCCTTGTCACGGGTACAACCTGTTTGAGTTTCTGCCTATAGGAGCAAAATGGAATCGAGGTCAGATTTTCCGAAAGGAGGGCGGGGGAGGGTCTTGCATGAATCGTGGAAGTTAGAGTATGACATTTCTATGTGTATTTGGTCCAGTGTCCCAAAAAGTTACCTATTGTGGCTTAAAACTTCTACAGGATCGGTGGGTCCCCTGCGGGATGGTTGAGCTAACGTAGGCTAATGCGATTAGCATGATGTTGTAAGTAACAAGAACATTTCCCAGGACAAAGCCATATCTGACAATGGCAGAAAGCTTAAATTCTTGTTAATCCAACTGCACTGTCCAATTTACAGTAGTTATTACAGTGAAATAATACCATGCTCTTGTTTGAGGAAAGTGCACAGTTATGAACTTGAAAAGTTATTAATAAACAAATTATGCACATTTGGGCAGTCTTGATCCACATTTTGAACCAAAATGCAATGGTTCATTGGATCAGTCTAAAACGTTGCACATACACTGCTGCCATCTAGTGGCCAAAATCTAAATTGCAACTGGGCTGGAATAATACATTATCACCTTTCTCTTGCATTTCAAATATGATCTAATGTGTTATATTCTCCAACATTCATTTCACATTTCCACACATTTCAAAGTGTTTCATTTCAAATCGTATCAAGAATATGCATATTCTTGCTTTAGGTCCTGAGTTACAGGCAGTTAGATTTGGGTATGTTATTTTAGGCAAAAATGTAAAAAAAAGGGGTGGATCCTTTTAAATTAAATGCCATTTTATGTGGACCATATGGAGAATTGAATAAATCATATTTTATGTATGAATAAATACTTGCTAAAGTGCCAAAATGTAACATTTTGACAGGTCCCTCAGTGCACCCTCTGTGATTTCGAGGAAGATTTTAACCCACTTAACCCCAACATTTCTCCAAGTTTTCACCATCATTGAAAAGCCCTAGTTATTTTGTTGCTTTAACAAAGTCATTTCTGAAGATTGTTATTTGTTTAATCTGATTAGTGACTCATTTATGTCTGTGTCTCATTTTAAGGTCTCATTTTTTTGGTGAAACTATTCCTTTTAAAAGCTTTTTTTTTACAAGAGAAACATTGAACTAATAGTCAAATCATAGTGTAAAAGCAGGTGAACTGGGTGTAAGTGTTTCAGAAATGTACCAGTGTTTTTTGGTGGGAAACCTTGCGTGTAAACCCTGTTACCAAAAGATAGACAGGCTAGAAATTTTTAACAATTTAACAATTGCATTCAATTGTCACTCCCAGTTGCACACAGCAAACTTCCTTTCCCCCTGTCACAAGGGGATTTATAGCTGATTGCAGATGAAATAATCAACCCTGTTACAGTCAACCCTGTTACTTTATGTAACATAATAAATAACGATTACTTAGAGGTGTATAACAAGGTTGCCCTCTGTCACCATACCTATTTCTATGGCCATTGTTACAGGTAAAAATCAGATCCAATGATAACATTGAGGGGATAAAAATGAGTGGTTGAGACAAAAGTATCAATATACTCCGATGATACAAGTTTGTCTTGGGTCCTAAATACTCAACCTTGAAGGGCCTTATGGAGGACCTGGATAATTTTTCCAGTTTCTCTGGACTAAAACCCAACTATGATAACTGTACTATATATTACAGATTGGGTATGCAAAAGATACAAACTTTAAATTGCCATGTGGTCTCCTGATTAAATGGGTGGATGGGGAAGTTGATGTGCTTGGTGTACACATCCCGGAAAAGACTAATGCTCTTGAAACTATTAACTTTCATAGTAAACTTAGCAAAATAAATAGGATCTTGAAACCGTGGACAGGGATGGAAAATCTTTAGAAATCTACCTGTCCATCTACGGAAAAATTACTCTGATTTATTCCCTAGTGATATCGCAGTTTACATATCTGTTAATGACTCTACTGGCTCCATGAGAATCTTTTTTAAAGTAATGTGAAAAAATAATATATTGTTTATTTTGAAATAGCAAACCAGATAATGTTAAACAGGCTTATTTATATAGTGAACATGAGTTTGGAGGGTAAAACCTAAGGAATATGAAGGCATTAAACCTCTCACTTAAAGCCTCCATTATATCTAAATTATTTCTTAATCCAAACTGCATGTTTTTATTCAACATTTTACTGCGGGCTAAATCAGGGTCACACAGAGTGTTTCTTGGTAGTCTTAAACAAATATACTTTGAAACAAAAGTATAAACTTCACACACGGTTATGGGCTTTATAAAAGAAGACACCTGTACCATGTCAGATACTCTATAGTTTACATTTGGAGTTCGCATCCCAATATTACACTTTATACACATCACAGACTGAAATATAACACAACTGTTTGACATAGAAACACAAGATTTTCATTGTTTTTTAAATAAATAATGTTTATTAATTATGAAATTATCCAAAATATTTATAATATTCTACCCATGAGGCCACTAGGTCATTTGATTGCAGGAAAGGGCTACCCTCTTGAGGTGGGAAAGTATGTTTTTTTATGGACTTGAACAGGTGAAATCACATTTTGTAGGGACCAAGTACACTTCCCAAAAGGCACCGAATTGGTGGAACGACTCATTAACATCAGAACTTGATCGCCAGCATGTAAGCTCAGCAGAATACAACCAGAGAGGTTATTAACTATTGATTGATACAGTGTATTTGTATTTAAGCAGTACTGAATTGGAAGGAGGTATGTTGTGGCATGCTTCGAGCAGTGTGTCGTCACACAACAAGCGAATACCTCACCACCAGTAAAGGGTCACTGGAGAGTAACCTGATGCTTGTAGATGCAATTGGGAGCCTAGTCATATTTGCCATTTGATCCAAGCACGATGTTTGTGTTAGACGGTAATCTCAACGTCTGCCCAGAGCAGACTATATGTAGGGGAGGACCCTGGAGGCAGGGAGTCAGTGCGCATAAATACATCTCATTATTGTAGGTAAACTTGCATGGTTAGGTTCACAACAGAGTGCCCGTCGGATTATCGTTCTCATAGCTTCTTGTATATCAGTCAGATAGAGTTACTCTTTATTATGATTTTATTTGTCATTTACTAATCGCCATTCACAGTCCCCAGGTCCAGAACAAATGAGTGCATGGAACTCCCTTCCATCTTATATAGCGTAAGTGAACAGAAAACCTGGTTTCAAAAAAAACATATAAAGCAACACCTCACGGCACAACGCCGTGTGACCTAATTTTGTGTGTATGTACTGTGTAACTGATCACATACATGTCAGTACAAATAAGATCAAATAATTCAAGACTAACATCATTCCATTTCTCTTCAGTAACACTTGATCGAGCTTGTCTTCAAAGTTGACTCTCTCCCTCTCTTTTCCTCTCTTACACCTCTCTCTTCATCCCCGCTCTCTATTACTCACTCCTTCCCTTGTGCTTGTTCTCTTCCTGTCTCCCCTACACTCACTTCGGTCTGGCCTGGAAGGGGATACATCATCTCTACATCTCTTTTACAGTATCAGAGAACACACTTCTTGAGATTGATGTTTTTATGGCTTTTGGTTGCAGCCCAACACTGTGTTGTGTCACACTGCTGGCAGAGTGTTGCAGAGTACCACAAGATGGGAATGTGTAGTCATGGCATGAATGAACATGCAAAGCACAGGACAGCCAAAGCATGAAGAGCTCTCTTTCTCTCTGCTAATTTAACATGGGACTGGACATGTATGGTGTTATCATTATATTATTCCATATGATTCTGCTCCATAGACCTTTTCCTTTTGGTTTCACATCTCTTCCAAGGCTTCAGCCTCTTTCTGAAAAATAATATCCTTGAAGGGCCAGAGAGAGCGAGACAATTTGTTTTGTATCCTCCATAAAGAGGTTAGAGGGGCAGCCACATCACACCGTCCCGCTGGCGCCGATATAGGTACACAATGCCTAGTGCAGTGTAAGCAAACGGCAGAGCAGTGAGGGTTGTAGCGTGTGGAAAATGCTAGTGGACACAGACAATGCAGCGGGCCAAGGCCTAACCAGCCCTCAGAGGGACAGGGGTCGCTTCACTGCGACAACAGGCACCTCTATCCCTCCCTCCCTCTTTTTTTTCAGTGCCCCCAGCACAGGGGCTGCCACAGCATGGCCTCGGGGAGGACGCTGAAGTTCGCCCTGTGCGAGGTGCTGCAGTTCGCAGGCCTGTGCGTGCCGCTCTTCATCGTCATGCAGAGGTTCGCCCTCATTGTAGCGCGGGTCAAAAGCGTGGCGCAGCCACCCGGCGACGCAAGCACCGCCTACTGGCTCACCGTGGCCTCCTCCATCGCCTATGTCACCTCTGCTGCCCTGCTTGTCTGGGTGCCCATGAAGTACATGGTGTTCACGAATAAGAAGTTTCTTGTCGGGAGGAAGAAGTGGTAAGTGTCTGTCTGGCCTGTCTGGTCTGTGGCCTAGTTGGGAATCCACTGTCTAAGCTAGGAGCTAGGAGCTGTAGCTGTGATATAACAGCACAGTGTTTTCTGGAACAGAGCCTTGGGGTGTAGTAATGGCTGTCGGGTCTTTCTGGCGTGAACCTGACCGGTAGCTGTGCTGTGTCCGATTCTCGAAGGGCTTGCAATTGTTTTTGCAGTATACGTACATTTCCAAATGCATCAATATTTTAATTTTTGAAAACCTCTAGCCTATAACTCAAACTATCCCTCCTTCATCTATCTCATTTTCTCTCTCTCTCTCTCTCTCTCTCTCTCTCTCTCTCTCTCTCTCAGGAGGCCGGTGGCCCTGGTCTATATGATCCTTTCCACATTACCCTGCTTTGCCTTTCTCATCGCCAGCTCAGAGGTAAACCATGTGACCCCAGTAGTATCCATCATTTGTTAATTCTCATCTGTGTGTCTATGTTTGACCATTGACACTCGACCTGTTGGTTACCTTCTAAGTCAGAGGTATTCACTTCCAGGCCTTGAGGTCTGCAGTACTGCTAGTTTTCAGTTCCTCCTCCCCCCAGTAGCTGCTTAATAGATTAATGCCATTGAGCTGCCCGAGAGTCCACTCACCTGATGTACCAAGTCTAAATCCGTCCCTGATTGGAGTCGAGGAATGATGAAAACAAGTAGACGTCAATGTCTGGATTGTACTACTCCACTTCTATGTCATTCTACTGTATGTCTAGATCAGGGATGGGTAACTGGCAGCCCCCCCCAACCCCATTTTGTAGGCCCGCGGACCAGTTAGAACAATAGAATACACAACGTGCAATTTAGAAATTTGGTTGTGCATCAGCAGTCACTCAATTAGCCCATGTCAGCTATTTTGATTTATTTATTGGTAAATTAATCTAGTGGCTAGCTATCTAAACTTTTAGAAAGCATGGTTGAATTATCTACCGGGATGGGGCCCTTTGATCATCAGTTATCATATTAAAATTGGCAAACATTTGCTTACACCTTCTGGCAAAATGTGTAGAATTGCATGAAATTAGTTATAAAATTGCAAAATCTTCTTTCCGCCCTGTGTCAAAATGTTTAGAATTGCAGCAAAATTGCTTTAAAACGGCAACATTATCTCTCTGCCCCATGACAAAATGTGCATAATTGCAGGAATTTATCTTTTTAAGATGTGCCGCTAAAATGTTTTGCTCGCAGGGGGGCCCATTAGCCACTGGGCAGACCGAAGAGCCACTGCGGCCCCTCATGATGTGCTCTGTTTTTTTGTGGGCCCCCACCCCAATCAAGTTGCCCATCCCTTGTCTAGATGGTTCTATGCACATCAAACCCTACTACGCAGAATGCCGACTGTAGTCTACCTACTCCACCATTATGGCACCACCACAGCATTATGAAAGTTCCTTGAAGTGCAAAGTCATAGCGGGGGTCTTATGAGAGAGGAGGGGGTAAAGGTAATGAGAGCAGAGGAACAGTTGGGTTCTCAGGGGAGCAATCTACAGACCTATGGCCAAGGAGCAACTGATAAGCAGCTGAGTTCCTCATCCTGCCCCAGTCACCCTGGTCACATTGGCTGTCTGTCTGGCACTTTCCCACTTCCTGTCTGTGATGTGCCCACCTCCTATTAGCTGTCTATGAAGCACTTTTTAAGGGTTACAAAAGGTCCATGGGTGACTCAGGTCCTTGGTTTATCTGCTCTCTTTTACATAAGAGGAGCCATAAATTCAGCCCAGTCTCTTTTGTTCCGTGTCCTGTAGAGTACATACCAGAGCTAAGTGATTAGCTCACTAACCAAGTGTCACAGAGGGTATACACTGAGTGCACAAAACATTAGGAACACCTTCCTAATATTAAGTTGCACACTCTTTTTTTCCCTTCAGAACAGCCTCAATTCATCAGGGCACGTTCCACAGGGATGCTGGCCCATGTTGACTCCAATGCTTCCCACAATTGAGTCATGTTGGCTGGATGTCCTTTGGGTGATGGACTGTTGTTGATACACACAGGAAACTGTTGAGCATGAAAAACCCAATCAGCATTGCAGTTCTTGACATACTCAAACCAGTGCGCCTGGCACCTACTACCATACCCCCTTCAAAGGCACTTAAATATTTTATCTAGCCCATTCACCCTCTGAATGGCACACATACACAATCCATGCCTCAATCGTCTCAAGGCTCAAAAATCGTTCTTTAACCTCAGCCCCTTCATCTACACTGACTGAAGTAGATTTAACAGGTGACAGCAATAAGGGATCATAGACTGACCAGGTGAAAACTATGTCCTGGAAAGAGCAGGCGTTCCTAATGTTTTGTACACTCAATGTCAAGCACTCATAGGGTTGTATGTAGTGTTTGGAGAAGGTTTGGAGGGGATGTCAAGCTGGTACCTGACTGGCACATGAGGGTTTCATTAGATCACAATCAGGGCTAGCATTGTAGTCTGATTTGAATCACTGATTGGTTTTGATCATTGTTTTCTCTCAGGTGCAGATCAATAACAGTATAAGACAGGATACGTTTGCAGAGCTCCCCGTGTCGTTGGTGCTCTTCTCTCTCATCTGCATCGATATTGTGGAGAGGATCCGCCACAGTCGACTCACTGGACACGGTGAGAATACAAAGCTCTGTGTTAAACACACACTTTAATTGAACATTGGCTAGCTACTCAACCTGGTCTAACGGCAATTCGTTGGATTTGGTATGTAAATGAGTTCCCTCCATTTAGAAAGATACTTTTGGTCATGTAGTGTATGTGGACACCTGCTCGTTTGAACACCTCATTCCAAAATCATCTGCATTAATATGGAGTTAGTCCTCCTTTTGCTGCTATAACAGCCTCCACTCTTCTGGGAAGACTTTCCACTAGATGTTGGAAAACTTCTGCGGGAACTTGCTTCCATTCAGCCATAAGTGCATTAGTGAACATCCGGCACTGATGTTGGGCGATTAGGCCTGTCTCTGTGTTCCAATTCATTCCAAATATGTTTGATGGGTTTGAGATCAGGGCTCTGTGCAGGCCAGTCAAGTTCTTCCACACCGATCTCGAGAAACCTTTTCTGAATGGACCTTGCTTTGTGCACAGGGGCATTGTCATGCTGAAACAGGAAAGGGCTTTCCCCAAACTGTTGCCACAAAGTTTGAAGCACATAATTGTCTAGAATGTAATTGTATGCTATAGCATTGAGATTTCCCTTCACCGGAACTAAGGGGCCTAAAAACAGCCGCAGAACATTATTCCTCCTACAACAAACTTTACAGTTGGCACTATGCATTGGGGCAGGTAGGGTTCACCTGGTATCTGCCAAACCCAGATTTGTCTGTTGGACAGCCAGATGGTGAAGCGTGATTCATCACTCCAGAGAACGCATTTCCAGTACTTGTGCTAACCTTTTAGTCTTTTTTACCCCTTTTTCACCCCAATTTTGTGTTATCCAATCGGTAGTTACAGTCTTGTCCCATCGCTGCAACTCCCGTACGGACTTGGGAGAGGCGAAGGTCGAGAGCCGTGCGTCCTCCAAAACACAACCCAACCCAGCCGCAATGCCCACTTAACCCGGAAGCCAGCTGCACCAATGTGTCGGAGGAAATATTGTGTCAGCGTGCACTGTGCCCGGCTCGTCACGGGAGTTGCTAGTGCGCGATGGGACAAGGACATCCCTGCCGGCCAAAGCCTTCCCTAACCCAGATGACATTGGGCCAATTGTGTGCCGCCTCCTGGTCTCCCAGTCGCGGCAAGCTAGGACAGAGCCTGGACTCGAACCCAGAATCTCTAGTGGCACAGCTAGCACTGCGATTCAGTGCTTTAGACTGCTGAGCCACTCGGGAGGCCCAGAGGCAGTTTTAAACTTGGTAGTGAGTGTTGCAACTGAGGAAAGATGCTTTTTTACGAGTTAAGTGCTTCAGCACTCTGCGGTCCCGTTTTGTGAGCTTGTGTGGCCTACCACTTCACAGCTGAGTTGTTGTTGCTCCTAGACATTTTCACTTCACAATAACAGCACTTGAAGTTGACCGAGGCATCTCTAGCAAGGCAGAAATTTGACGAACTGACTTGTTGCATGACGGTGCGATGTTGAAAGTCACTGAGCTCTTCAGGAAGGCCATTCTACTGTCAATGATTGTCTACGGAGATTGCATGGCTGTATGCTCGATTTTATACACCTATCAGAACCGTGTGTGGCTGAAATAGCCCAATCCACTCATTTGAAGGGGCGTCCACATACCTTTGTATATATAGTGTATATTACTTTACTTTGTGAATAGAATAGCAGTCTTACAATATCATACAAATTAGAGGATGTATAGTATAATACTTCTTGCTCGGTTGTACAGTAGCATATGAATTGGATGACATAGTATTATGCGTCTTTCGCTGAGACCATGTTGCTTGTTGCGTTGTAACAACAAATTAGAATTACTGGGAGAATTTACATTGGTGGTTAGGAGAACTAATGACAAAGGTTAGGATAATCTATGTAAAAGTTTAGGAGAACTTGGTTAAGTTTAGGGAAAGGGTTAGGAGAAGGATTAGCTAAAAGCTACAGTTGTCCCTGACGTGAGTGGAACACGCAACCTTTGGATTGCTAGACGCTCGTCCATCCTCCCGACCAACCTCCCTACTTTCGTTTCTGTCTAAAGTTACTAGACCATCAGTACATATCATACGTCTTGTAGGTGTACAAAAAATACGTGTAGTATGCTTTGTATGGATCTGAGGCCAGGCTGAGCAGCTGTTGCATCTAATCAACCAAACAATACATGATCCACTGAGCACAACCTCTTGTCACATGCAGTGGGACCAACAGTAGTGTAATATCATGACGACAACAATACTCACACTATCAGGGGATATGTTCTCTATCTCAGGAAATGAACAGGAAATGCTATGTATGACCCACCAACTGATTATTGGTAACAGTGCCGAATTGGCAAAAATCATGACGTTGTTCTAAGGGTGGCTGTCATTTCCTTGGAATCCCTTTATTTGAAGAAATGGCCAGATCCAAAACGTTTGTCCTTTTCCACTGATCAGAAAAGCTATTGGCCAAATATAGTGCCTACATAGCCCAGAGAGAAAATCCCTGTGTTTGTGCTGTGTTCTACTTTGTTGGACTCTGGTTAAATCAACGTTGTTCTAATGTCATTTGTCAATGTATTTTGATGTGGAATCTATGTTTTTAAAGTACATTGGATTTGCAAAAAGTCCAACTTTTTTGAAGTTGAAATTTCAACCCTAGGATTATGTAATGCTAACCAATTTTCAACATAGACAAATCTTGTATAATAAAACAACGTTGAATTTGTACCTTTTGAAACAACGTCAGATCTTCAATGTTATTTATATCCACTATCAGAAAAAAAAGCAATAGGCTTGGCAGCACCTCCTACTGGAGAATTGATCTATAGCTGCCCTTTGGTCTCCGATCCAGGGTTTCAACCAAGCCCAGCGTAGCTATTTGACACTGGCTACGACAAATGTGCTATCGTGAGAATGATTATTGAGAATTCTCCACTTAAAATGTTTATAGATTCACTGTTGCTATTGAAGTAATTTCAAAGAGTAAGTTTAATGACATGAAATTAAATGAAACCATACTTTATTAATCATACTGTATATCATGAATAATACTGTTTAGGCATATATAGAACAGATATTGTTTCAATTCAACCCAGGATTCAAGTAAATATAGAGTTTCAAGCTTTGGTTGATTTCAAATGTAATCTACACGTGAGTCATTAATATTTTGGATTCACATCTCCATCTCAAACAAATTTAAGTGAAGAATAGGACTAAATCAAATAAAAATGATTTAAAGTGCATTTAAAGTTTGATTTGATTTAGCGCTGTTTAGTCGTATTCTTTCTTTATAAGGGCTCAGGGCCAGACCCAGATGCAGATGGTTTGAGTGTTTGATATTTATGAGTTCCAAAAGGCTTAGGCAAGAGAATAGTCATGGACAGGTAAAAGGTCAAAACCAGATCAGAGTCCAGGAGGTAGAGAGTGGCAGGCAGGCTCGAGGTCACGGCAGGCAGACTGGTCAGGCAGGCGGGAAGGGAGTCCAGAAAACAGGCAAGGGTCAAAACCGGGAGGACTAGCAGAAGAGGGAATAGCAAAAGCACGGGGAAAAACACGCTGGTTGACTCAAAACAGACAAGGCGAACTGGCACAGAGAGACAGGAAACACACAGAAAAATACACTGGGGGAAATAAGCGACACCTGGAGGGGGTGGAGACAATCACAAGGACATGTGAAACAGATCAGGACGTGACATTCTTTCAGATTTTTGGTTGAGATCCAACATATAACTGATTAATTTCTAGACAAATTGGAATAAAAGCCAGTCTAAGTCATTGGCACAGATGGATCTATCCAAACAGAACATAAACGTTACAGTATATACAAAAGTATGTTAACACACCTTCAAATGAGTGGATTTGGCTATTTCAGCCACACCCATTGCTGAAAGGTGTAAAGTGGAAATGTTTAGGCTCAACAACGGCTCGGAGACCGACGAGTGCTGTAGCGTGTAGCACGTAAAAATCCTCTGTCCTTGGTTGCAACATTCACTACCAAGTTCCAAACTGCCTCTGGAAGCAATGTCAGCACAATAACGGTTTCGTTGGGAGTTTCATGAAATGGGTTTCCATGGACAAGCAGCCACACACAAGCCTAAGATCACCATGCGCAATGCCAAGAGTTGGCTGAAGTGGTGTAAAGCTCACCACCATTGGACTCTGGAGCAGTGGAAATGTGTTCTCTGGAGTGATGAATCTCCCAGGCGGATGGGTTTGGCGGATGCCCCAATGCATAGTGCCAATTCTATGTTTTATGGTTTGGTTTAGGTCCCTTAGTTCTAGTAGAGGGAAATCTTAACAGTACAACATACAATGACAAATTTGTGCAAAAAAGCGAGGTCCATACAGAAATGGTTTGTTGAGATCAGTGTGGAAGAACTTGACTGACCTGCACAGAGCCCTGACTTCAACCCCATCAAACACCTTTGAGATTAATTGGAACACCGACTGCAAGCCAGACTTGATTGCCCAACATCAGTGCCCGACCTCACTAATGCTTTCGTGGCTGAATGGAAGCAAGTCCCAGCAGTGTTGCAACATCTAGTGGAAAGCCTTCCCAGAATAGGGGAGGCTGTTAGGCAGCAAAAGGTGGAACAACTCCATATTAATGCTCATGATTTCGGAATGAGATGTTCGACGAGCAGGTGTCCACATACTTTTGGTAATGTAGTGTACATAACCTTCTAATGTTGAGCTGTTGTTGCATAGACAATCAAACACAATACTATATCACTTTTGCAAAAGAGTAAATAGCAGACAATTTTCTATGTATAAACAAGTTTATGAGTCAAAATATATTTTCATATTTGCGCTATTAATATAAAGTGTATAAATATATAAAACACTTTCAGTGAGAGTATCAGAACAACACTCTGAAGGGAGGCATTTCTCTCAAGCACACATTCATAGCTAAGCTACAACAACATTTCTGACTAATTTTGCTTACTCAAAAGATAATTACTAGAAAAAAGGATGTCCCTGTTTCACAATCATGACAATTCAGAGGAAAGAAATAAGGAAGTGGGCAATCGTGAGGTCATTTGGGAATCTACTAATCACAGTGAGACTGAGACTTCATCAGAAGTGAGATTAGTTAAAAAAATAATATATATATATATAAACATTACCAAATTCAAACAAACCTTCCATAGTTGGCTACTGTAGAAAATCAAGTGTTAGATTGTGAGTCTAATAATGATGAGGCTGTGTGAAAAGCTCTCAAATGGTTGAGAATATGTGGGCTTCATGAAAAAAAGTCAGAATAACCTAGGTCACACTTTACATTACGTTGCACTGATATGTCAACAGGAATCTCTCAACTAAATTGCTCTGCAAATAAACCCATCTCTCTCAGCAAAGTTGTGATTGGATTTTTATCCTATTCTTTGGTTGAGATGGAGACCGAATCCAACATATAATTGATTAAATCGGTGGCAAAGAACTACCCAAGCAGAAGACACATCTCCTTCAAATGTTGATATTTGGTTGTGTTGACAAACAAAACACAATTCAATATCACTTTTGCAATAGAGTCGATAGCCTGTTTACGTGTTAACAAATGATATGTTGGATTCACGTCTGCAACTCTACCAAAAAAAATGAAAGTTAAAGAAGAGGATTAAGCCAGATGAAACTATCCAAGAAGTAGACACATCTCCTTTTAAATGTTGATATTTGGTTGCATTGTCAACCAAACACAATTCAATAATTACTTTTCTAATACAGTAAATGGCCTGAAGAGTAACACATCCATGGCCACATTTTGAAGTTACTGTAACTATAATGTCCTCCTATGTAATCTTAGAAAGGGTGCATAATCAAGATAGCATGCAAAGGTCACAGTTCTGTGGAGATCTTCACAATTGCTACAATAAAGAATTTCAAAGAGCATTGATCACTTGCACTATGAATAGTGTATGTACTTTTAAAGTACTGCAATCCAGGGCATTTGGTTGTGCGATAAGATAAAGCGCAGTGGTAACACATGAACGTAAAAAATAAAATAAAATAAAAAATATCTGACGTATTCCCAATTGAACATTGTTGAAAAAATGGTTGAAAGTGCAGTGATAAAACATTTCAGTGACAACTAAACCAAAAATCAGACACGGTTTTTCCATAAAAATTTGCCTGTGCTTTTAGACGGTTGAAAGCATAGTGATAACACATTTGGTATTCAACAAACTTTTGGCTGTTTTCTTGAGGGAGTGAATGTAGGTTGTAAACTTATCTATCAACGTCTCAACCAAATATTACCCAATTGTCCACGTTGAAATGACGTGGTGTGCTCCATGGTTCTGTGCCATAATGAGATGTTCTGATCTGGGTTGTTATGACATGGCTAACATACCCATGTGCTGTTGTCTTTCCATCCAGCTAACGAATTGGCCCGAGATGCTGAGATCCCTTCCACTCTCCTCACGAACGTAACCCCAGTGACACCGGTAAACCCAGAAAACCCTGCGGCACCCGTAATGCCAGGTGTGCCCAGGCACCCTACACAACCAGGGCAACCTGGTAGTCCAAATGGGCAGGACCAGAACGGGGCGGGGTCTCAATCAGAGGCCAATTGGACACTCCAGGGGATGCCAGGTAACCAAGGCAGACAGTTCAGCATGTCAGGCCTGAGCTCGCGCTCGGCCAGCATGTCCGCAGACCACGGCGTCTCACCATATGCCTACACAGGCGCGTTGCGCTTCTTGTGTGCCAGCGATGCCCGAGCCGAAGTGTTTGTGGACAGCTTTCTGTTCTGGATGGACACAGTGGAGATGGTGAGGGTGGCAGGGCACCCGGCGGTCTACTACTCGGGCTGGGTGTTCCCTATCTACATCTTCAGCTACCTGTCGTGCCTGCGGCTGGTAGTCATGCCCCACAGTCCCCTGCTGTCGTTGCTGGGCGTGGCCCTGCAGGATCTGCCTTTCCTGTTTGTGCGTATCGGCCTCATTGCCTTCTTCGGCTTTGTAACGCCACTCCTCTACCTGATGAAGAACTTGCTTGTTTGTCTGGCCTTCATCTACTTCAACTTCATGACCAAGCTGAGGGTCTTCAACACCGAGAGGATGTTCTGATGTGAGCTGCCGGCCACGTATGAGAAAAAACTATGGACTGTGATAGACTTTATGACAGAGACAAAGGAGTCACCAAACCAAAGGAAGACAAAAACAAGAACAGGCTCACACAGCGATGACAATAGGATGTTATGGAGAACATGAAAAGAATTGGAGAGCATTACTGTGTGCACCACAGCCAAGACAGATGGATCCATTTCATAATGATGATTCTGATGAAAGGAGGGACAGGACGACATTGTGGTGCTTTTTTCAAGTTAAAAGGGAACTCTTCGGTAATGTGTTCCCGTAAAGGGGAGGGAGGACATTAACTGTCAGAGGACTATGTGATGTCTCAGTGTTATCTTATTTCCTCCTTGTTCAAGTGGGATTTTTTTACCCTCCAATTCCCCTTGCCCCCAACCTGAACTATGGCACTTTTGAGAATGTAAAAAACCTGTCATGTCACTTCCTACAGATTTTATAACAGAGAATATATGATTTTTCTATTCTATTACTAAGTGCAGTGAATGTGTAAGAATATACATCAATGTCGTTATACATCCCAGATGTATTTTCTTTGCTAGGTTATGATATTATCCACAAAAACAAAGCGTGAGTTTGTACAAATGAAACATATTTTGGGGGGTAAAAATAATAAAGAAAAAGGGAAAGAAATCTGTTTCAGGACATGATTTCACATGAGCATGGACTGTGTATGACTACATTTACATGTGTGTTTACATTCTGTTCGTGTATTTCTCTGTATGTTAGTACATGATGGTGCATGATTGTGTTATTTTTTTCAGGCCCTCCCCAGCCTCGTTCAGCCTATGATGGTGCAGGGTGACAGGGTTCCATGTTGGGCTTTCCACAATGGGTCTGCACGCTCTGGCCTCCCCTCACTTCCCCTGGCAGGAAGCAGGATATCCTCCCTTCTTCTGTCCACTCTTTTCTGGAGAACCATCCGTGCCCTCACAATTCCTCCTGAGTGGTTATTGTCCCACCAATCCACAACATCAGCAGTCTGTGTGGTAGAGGAGAAGAGCCTGCCCATTTCTCCCCCATCCTTCTCCCCATCCCTCCCCCATCCTTCTCCCCCATCCCTCCCCCATCCCTCTATCCTTCTCCCCCATCCCTCTCCCATCCTTCTCCCCCCTATCCCTCTCCCCCATCCTTCTCCCCCCTATCCCTCCCCCATCCTTCTCCCCCTCGTATCCCTCCCCCATCCTTCCCCCCCCATCCTTCCCCCATCCTTCTCCCCCCCCATCCCTCCCCATCCCTCCTATCCTTCTCCCCCATCCCTCCCCCATCCCTCCCCCATCCTTCTCCCCATCCCTCTCCTATCCTTCTCCCCCATCCTTCTCCCCCATCCCTCTCCTATCCTTCTCCCCCCCCATCCCTCCCCCATCCTCTCTATCCTTCCCCCCATCCTTCTCCCCATCCGTCTCCTATCCTTCTCCCCATCCCTCCCCCCATCCCTCTCCTATCCTTCTCCCCCATCCCTCTCCTATCCTTCTCCCCCCCCCATCCTCCCCCATCCTTCTCCCCCATCCCCCCCATCCCTCCCTATCCCTCTCCTCCTCCCCCATCCTTCTCCCCATCCTTCTCCCCATCCCTCCCCCATCCTTCCCTCCCCCATCCTCCCCCCATCCCTCTCCTATCCTTCTCCCCCCCCCCCATCCCTCCCCCATCCCCCCCATCCCTCTCCTATCCTTCTCCCCCATCCCTCTCCCCCCCTATCCCTCCCCATCCTATCCTCCCCATCCCTCCCCCATCCCTCTCCCCCATCCCTCTCCTATCCTTCTCCCCCATCCCTCCCCCTCCTATCCTTCTCCCCCCCCCCCTATCCTTCTCCCCATCCCTCTCCTATCCTTCTCCCCCATCCCTCCCCCATCCTCTCCCCATCCCCTCCCCCATCCCTCTCCTATCCTTCTCCCCCATCCCTCCCCATCCCTCCCCATCCCTCCCCCATCCTTCTCCCCCATCCCTCTCCTATCCTTCTCCCCCATCCCTCCCCATCCCTCCCCCATCCTTCCCATCCTTCTCCCCCATCCTTCTCCCCCCCATCCCTCTCCCTATCCTTCTCCCCCATCCTTCTCCCATCCCTCCCCATCCTCCCCCATCCCCCCCCATCCCCCCCATCCCCCATCCTTCTCCCCATCCCTCTCCCCCATCCCTCCCCCATCCTTCCCTCCCCCATCCCTCTCCCCCATCCTTCTCCCCCATCCCTCCCCCATCCCTCTCCTATCCTTCTCCCCCATCCCTCCCCCCCCATCCTTCTCCCCATCCCTCTCCCCATCCTTCTCCCCCATCCCTCCCCCATCCCTCTCCCCTCCCCATCCCTCTCCCATCCCTCTCCTCCCTCCCCCATCCTTCTCCCCCATCCCTCTCCTATCCTTCTCCCCCATCCCTCTCCCCATCCCTCTCCCATCCCTCCCCCATCCTTCTCCCCATCCCTCTCCTATCCTTCTCCCCCCCATCCCTCTCCCCCCTCTCCTTCTCCCCCATCCCTCCCTTCTCCCCCATCCTTCCCATCCCTATCCTTCTCCCCCATCCCTCTCCTATCCTTCTCCCCCATCCCTCTCCCCCATCCCACCCATCCCTCTCCTATCCTTCTCCCCCCCTCCCCATCCCTCCCCCATCCTTCTCCCCCATCCCTCTCCTATCCTTCTCCCCCATCCTCTCCTATCCTTCTCCCCCATCCCTCCCACATCCTTCTCCCCCATCCCTCCCCCCATCCCTCCCCATCCCCCATCCCTCCCCCATCCCTCCCCCATCCCCCATCCTTCTCCCCCCCATCCCTCCCCCATCCTTCTCCCCCATCCCTCCCCCATCCTTCTCCCCCATCCCTCTCCCCTTCCCCCTCCCCCATCCTTCCCCCCATCCCTCTCCTCCATCCCTCTCCTATCCTTCTCACTTCCCTGCCACCAAGTCAGCAAAAGTTATTTAATTTGGGGCTACCGTGGCCTTATTCACTTGGCTGATCTGACATCTTTACAGTGTAATTTCCCAAAACAGTTGGCCACTAAATCACTTCAATTCCATTGTTTACACATTTCTCTTGTCTGCTCTCGTCACGTATCATCTACCTCAAGGGCCTTTTTTCGGCATACAGTGAGTATGATGTGGGCAGTGTGATAAAACACACACCAAACACTTTTGGTGCAAACTGCCTCCTACTGTATCTTTCAAATGTCCTGTCTGATGAAAATGTTCCCTTATATGATTTTGCACAATTGATAATGATTTGCCTAAGCACATTTTTTGGTGAATACATTTCTGTATTTTAGCTAAAATCAATAATATGCTAGTGCTAATATGTCATTATGCTAGTGGCACTGTTCAGTAGCATGTTAGCTAGCACAACAGCTAAGGTAGCAACAATATGAACTGACTTGACATCAAAGTAAAACATCACTTTTACCCTTCCCTTACAGGGATGGGATGGGCAAAAATGACCAAACACAATTACAAAATTGAATTACAAAATACAATAAATATCATTCTATCAATGTAAACTATACAATGCTTGTATTTTGAAATACTAAAATACATTTGCAAGTAGCCGGCCTGAACAGCAACAACATTCTCAGTAATGGTTACAAAAACCTTTTACTTGCTATGACTGTGATATGTGATGGTAGAGCTAAAGTGTAGAGCTGCCGCTTTCAAGGACTCTAACCCGGAAGCTTGTAAGGTATCCCGCTATGCCCTCCGACGAACCATCAAACAGGCAAAGCGTCAATACAGGACTTAGATTGAATTGTACTACACTGGCTCCGACGCTCGTCGGATGTGGCACGGCTTGCAAACTATTACAGACTACAAAGGGAAGGACAGCTGCGAGCTGCCCAGTGACACGAGCCTACCAGACAAACTAAATTACTTCTATGCTCGCTTCAAGGCAAGCAACACTGAAGAATGTATGAGAGCATCAGCGGTTCTGGACGACTGTGTGATCACACTCTCTGTAGCTGATGTGAGTAAGACCTTTAAAAAGGTCAACATTCACAAGGCCGCAGGGCCAGACGTATTACCAGGACATATACTCCGAGCATCCGCTGACCAACTGGAAAGTGTCTTCACTGACATTTTCAACCTGTTCCAGACTGAGTCTGGAATACCAACACGTTTCAAGGAGACCACCATAGTCCCTGTGCCCAAGAACACTAAGGTTATTAGGCACAGTCCCCTCCAGTACTCCCTGTTCACTCATGACTGCATGGCCAGGCACGACTCCAACACCATCATTAAATTTGCAGATGACACAACAGTGGTAGGCCTGATCAACGAGAACGATGAGACAGCCTATAGGGAGGAGGTCACACCTGACCATGTGGTGCAAGGACAACAACCTCTCCCTCAATGTGATCAAGACAAAGGACATGATTGTGGACAACAGGAAAAGGAGGACTGAACACTCCCCCATTCTCATTGACGGGGCTGTAGTGGAGCAGGTTGAGTTTTTCAAGTTCCTTGGTGTCCACATCACCAACAACTAACATGGTCCAAGCACACCAAGACAGTAGTGAAGTGGGCAAGACAAAACCTATTCCGCCTCAAACCTATTCTGCCTCAAAATGGCATGGGTCCTCAGATCCTCAAAATGTTTTACAGATGCACCATCGAGAGCATCCTGACTGGTTGCATCACTGCCTGGTATGGAAACTGCCCGGCCTCCGACCGTCAGGCACTACAGAGGGTAGCGCGTATGGCCCAGTACATCACCGGGGCCAAGCTTCCTGCTATCCATGACCTCTATACCAGGCGGTGTCAGACTCCAGCCACACTAGTCATAGACTGTTCTCTTTGCTACCACACGGCAAGTGTTACCGGAGCGCCAAATCTAGGTCCAACAGGCTTCTTAACAGCTACTACCCCCAAGCCATATGACTCCTGAACAGCTAATCAAATGGCTAGACAGACTATTTGCTTTGTCCCCCCTCTCTTTTACGCTGCTGCAACTCTGTTTATTATCTATGCATAGTCACTTTAACTCTACCTGCATCTACATATTATCTCAATTACCTTGACTAACCTGTGCTCCCGCACATTGACTCTGTACCGGTACCCCCTGTATATAGCCTCGCTACTGTTATTTTCGTGTTTCTTTAATTTTTCATTTATCCATTTTTTACTTAACACTTCTTTTCTTAAAACTGCATTGTAGGTTAAGGGCTTGTAAGTAAGCATTTCACTGTAAGGTGTTGTGTTCGGCGCATGTGACAAATACAATTTGATTTGACTTGAATTTACCTAACCTGATATCCTAACCTGCTAGGAAAACAAATCTTCTGTCTCGAGAAACCATCAGTCTCGTCACACCGGAACTGACCAATGGCAGGTATCAATGGGCATTTCCTAATATCAGGGAAAACCCACATCAATAAACGCCCCAAATTGCAGTCTGCAATTACACCATATTCCCTAAACCTGCTAATTTAGAAAAACCTGTTACCCTTCAAGACAAAACATTGTTTTGCGGCGGAGCTCATTAAAATAATACTCAGCATGCTTTGCAATTGCCAATTTTTACATGTACATTTATATTTAGTTCATTAAGCAGACTCTCTTATCACACCAGTGTCATCAGACTTCTGATACAAATGCAGGGTGAAAGGGGGCCACAAAATGGTGAAAATGCAAATTACAGCTCTCAAAAGTACCTTGTTACAAAAAACATTGAGTGTAGTTCAGCCCAGTGTAATACAAATACATGTAACAGAAATACTGCCCATCTCTGACCGTGGTGTTGGAAGAGGCTGCGTTGGGAAGAGGGTGCATCAACACCCTGTAAAGATACTTCTGGTGCACTCACTCATAACAATTTATTGAGTGATAAATGAGTGTATCGTCTTCGAGCTTGATAAGCTCCATGTATTATTCTCATAAATGTAGCCTATACATTCAACCTTTGAAATAATTAGATCTTTCACTGCTTTAAACTAGTAGCTAGCTGTGTCGTGGCTTCTTTCTTTCTTTCTAGAAGGAATCAGTCACAAGGCAAAAAGACAGATTGAGGCCTTCAATCAAACTGAGGAAAGAGAAATATGTGTGCACCAGGTCAAGGTTTCTTGCATACATGGTTTTGAGATGTACACTTAAATGGAAACTGTCATTTAAAAAGTCATTTTGGGGGTATTATCAACAATAAAATACTTGTTTTAGGGCAGCATGCTGTCAATTATAGTACATTGTGGGAAAATGTTGTGGTCGGGGAAAGAATTGCAGTATTTCGAATTCCACCCCACAGAATACAGTACCGTAGCGTATCTTTGGAGTGCCAAAATCCTTTTAACCTCTAGTCTCATGCTATTGTTGTTTCTGGCTCATGAACATATTTTGAGGCGTGATTTGTAAGCAGCAACAATTGTTGCACCCGTGAGTGCAAATGCTGTACAAATGGGCTCTTACAGACAGGCTACATAGTTTCACATGTAGATAATCACATGATACTTCACATGTAGATAATCACATGATACTTCACATGTAGATAATCACATGATACTTCACATGTAGATAATCACATGATACTTCACATGTAGATAATCACATGATACTTCACATGTAGATAATCACATGATACTTCACATGTAGATAATCACATGATACTTCACATGTAGATAATCGCATGATACTTCACATGTAGATAATCACATGATACTTCACATATAATATTGCAAATTTTGAAAATGTGGTTTTTGAGCAAATATCATATTTGTTTTTGGAACACTTCATGTGTGAAACAAAAAGTAAGCTTTATGATACACAGTGTTTATGATACAGAGGGTAGATGAATTCAGCTTTATGATACACAGTGTTTATGATACAGAGGGTAGATGAATTCAGCTTTATGATACACAGTGTTTATGATACAGAGGGTAGATGAATTCAGCTTTATGATACACAGTGTTTATGATACAGAGGGTAGATGAATTCAGCTTTATGATACACAGTGTTTATGATACAGAGGGTAGATGAATTCAGCTTTATGATACACAGTGTTTATGATACAGAGGGTAGATGAATGAATTCAGCTTTATGATACACAGTGTTTATGATACAGAGGGTAGATGAATTCAGCTTTATGATACACAGTGCAGAGGGTTGATGATACAGAGGGTAGATGAATTCAGCTTTATGATACACAGTGTTTATGATACAGAGGGTAGATGAATTCAGCTTTATGATACACAGTGTTTATGATACAGAGGGTAGATGAATTCAGCTTTATGATACACAGTGCTTATGATACAGAGGGTAGATGAATTCAGCTTTATGATACACAGTGCTTATGATACAGAGGGTAGATGAATTCAGCTTTATGATACACAGTGCTTATGATACAGAGGGTAGATTAATTCAGCTTTATGATACACAGTGTTTATGATACACAGAGGGTAGATCAACTTTAATATTGCAGATAGATTGTGGCTTCCATCAATGTCCTGTAATTGTCTGCATCATTTCCAATCCCCCATATATTTTTTTTGTAAATATATATGTATTTATAAATATATTTTCCTTTATTATTGTCCCCTAACCCTACCACCCCTCCCCTAATTGGAGTAAACTAATGGACAACAACACTTAGGCTTCTACTTCCAGCTTATACATACTATATACATTTTACCGATACAGTATATTTTACATTAGTTATCTTGGTTTTTTTTGTCCCTCCCTTCAGCTCCACTCAACCCCTGCCATCGATCTCTGAACACCATCCAGTTTTGATTTCTAGATGCCATATATTTTTGTGCTGTGATGTTTTGAATCCAGTGTAGTTTTGTGCATCAGTTCATTAACCATGTGCCATGGAATCGATCGGAACATCAAAAATCTCTTCCCAACTATTTTGTAATCTATATGGCACAGCTGACAAATTTGTTGTCCTTAAATTAAAATGGTATACTTTTTTATTTATCACAACTTTCTTCAACCAATTATGGTCTTTAATGCAGGGCCGACAGACAAGTTCCTTACTTTCTCCCCCTTCCACTTTCCTCTTCAATTTCTGCGGTAATGCTGCAATTAGTTTGGGTTAGCTGCAGGTGTGACATAACTGCACCAGTCCTATTTATGATATAATTTACAAAGATTATACTGATTCTTTTTTAAATTCTTAAAAAAAAAATGTTTTTAAAATATTTTTTTATATATAAATGTTTTTTTATTTTTATCAATTAGTATATTTGAGTCTAACCATAATATATTTTGACCATGGGGTGAGACATTCTTACTAATCTGATAGATAACAGGTTTGGAGTGGTTAAAACATGCTAATAACGGTCTTCTAAGTACATCAAAAAAGGTTTGGTATACCTCAACTGGGATACCGTCCAGCCCTGGAGTTTTCCCAGACTTAAAGGCTTTAAATGAATCAATATGTTTCTCTGTAATTTGGCCTTCACATGAGTCTTTCTGTACAGCTGTTCATTTTCTATTGTTAGTAGAAAAAACATCTTTGTTACTAATTCTTTGTTTCAGGCCTCCAGAGTGGTGCAGTGGTCTAAAGGCACTGCATTGCAGTGCTAGCTGTGTCACTAGAGATCCTGATTCGAGTCCAGGCTCCGTTGCAGCCAGCCGTGACCGGGAGACCCATGGGTCGGTGCACAATTGGCCCAGCGTCGTCCGGGTTAGGGGAGGGTTTGGCCGACAGGGATGTTTTTGTCCAATCGAGCACAAGCGACTCCTGTGGCGGGCAGGGCGCAATGCACGCTGACACGGTCTCCAGGTGTCTGGTGTTTTTGTTTGTTGATTGCTTTGAATCAATTGTGTTGAGGCTTGGCTGGAGAAAAATATTGTATACTGTTGCTCTCTAGGAACAGTTGCCCACACATTTAAAGGTGGATTTAGTAGGTCTAAGACCAAGTTTATGCTAGCAGCGTTGTTTTTATATGCTAAAAATGATATAGAATTCTGAAAAAATATATAGAATGCCTGTTTAAGTGAGAAGCAGAGCAACATCAAGGCAACTTTGTAACAGCAGACCTTGTTTGTCCAAAGCCAAACCAACCCGGAGTCTACCTTTCAAGACGTCAAAATAGAAAATGTTTTCAGTAATTGAATCCTACAGACGAAGAACCATATATGTGACAATTTTTCCATTTTAAGAAAACAGTTATTTTTATATTATTAATTGTGTGTACCACATTAGGTGTTTCATGGTTGACAAATAATTCACCATACCCATATCTTCCAACAACAATTTATATTTTTAATTTTTAGAATGTGGAAGGACAGTATATCTCCAGTGATGGTTTCAGTTTGTGGAAGAACAGTATATGTGACGTTTTGCATGACTCTTGTAAGATGTCATTTTTTTAACACCTGATATGTTTTAAGTACTTGCAAGTACAGATGCCCTTCATGTAAATAACTTAAATGCAATATGTAGTTAACTCATTTGTATGGAGGTTCAGTTAAAGGTGATCTATCAACTTTAGCACTGATGACTTTTCTTAAAAGTTGAGTCATGAAATCGTAGTCTCATTTAAAATGAAGCCCTCAATGTGAACATACCATAAAAATACAATACAATTAAATTAATTCAATCAAAACAAGCACAACTTGTAAATATCAAATATGGATCAATGTGATGTGCCAATATGCATGTCCATTATGCAGGTCCCAAAGGTCAATATTACAAAACGTTCAGAAAACCATTCTCTTTGTGTTTAACACTATGATAAGCAATTCAGTTTTGAATTGCGTTAAACCCATGCTAAAGGCAAGAAATGTCCTTCTGTACTGAGCTGACAGCAGTAAATAAGTATTAACTGCTTAGAGTTCATGCTAAATGTGGTCACAGAGAGACGTACTGTATATTGTAATGAATAAAAAAAGGGAATCAAGACCAAGTGAACACTCACATACTGTATGTGACGACTTATTTGTTTTTAATTCATTCAGATTAAAAAAGGTTCAAATGATCACACACACAAAATAATTCTCAACAGAAAACATTGTACGTAACATTTTCTACACTAGCAACAACATCTTAAAATTAAATTAATTCAATATATGGTGCTGGTTCAAATCATACACAAATTGATTCAAATAGAAAACACCTACTATACATTTAATTTCCTACAATAGGGGTGACATGTCTTCTGAAATGTATTCAGATTCAACGTACTATACAGGTTCAGGGGATCATAAACTCACAAAAAAATGGTTAATTATGTAGCTTGGTTTAACAACAAATTATTCACTCTGCAGTGATTTATAAAAAGAGCGTGCAGCAGCTGGCAAGTAGTTGAGCAGGTCATCAGATCTTGGTACTTGTTTTTTTTGATGGGCAGAGGGCTCTCATATGCTCTAGGGTAGTGGCTTGCAAAATAGGGAGGTTGAGGTGTAGCTCCTTGTTTTGGTTTGGAGATCAGTCACGATTTCCATCCCTCAAATAGACTGTGGCTCTGTCTGGCGTATAGATTCCAAGGATCCTCAACTGAAATTAGAACAGAAACATTTTAAGTTCCTGACATCAATTAACAACTTCCACAGTCAAGCATTAGGATATTTTATTGTTAGAACATGTCACACTCTGACCATTATTTGAGTTGTTTGTTTCTATGTTTTGTTTGGTCAGGGTGTGATATAAGTGGGCATTCTATGTTGCATGTCTAGTTAGTTTGTTTCTATGTGTTTTGGCCTGATATGGTTCTCAATCAGAGGCAGGTGTTTGTCGTTGTCTCTGATTGGGAACCATATTTAGGTAGCCTGTTTTGTATTGTGGTTTGTGGGTTATTGTCTATGTGATGTTGCATGTTAGCACTCAGTTTCTATAGCGGTCACGGTCGTCTTGTTATTTTGTATAGTTTGTTTAGTGTTGGTCTTCATTAATAAATAGAAGATGTATTCATTTCACGCTGCGCCTTGGTCTCCTCAATACGACAATCGTGACAGAGTAACCCACCAACAATGGACCAAGCAGCGTAGTAACGGCCAGCAGCAGCGGCAAAGAATGCAGGACTCATGGACTTGGGAGGAGATTCTAGACGGCGAAGGACCCTGGGCACAGCCAGGGGAATATCGCCGCCCCCAAAGCAGAGCTGGAGGCAGCGAAAGCAGAGAGGGGCCGGTATGAGGAGGCAGCACGGCAGTGCGGCTGGAAGCCTGAGAGGCAGCCCCAGATTGGAGGAGAGAGTTATGAGGGAGGTGCTGTGTTGGTGCCTGAGGCATGACATCCACCCGACGGAGCGTGTCGGGGATTTGATGTCACCTGGGTCAGCTATCCATACTCGTCCTGAGGTGCGTGCTAGCCGTCTGGTGAAGACTGTGCCAGCCCCACGCACCAGAACTCCTGTGCGTCTTCCAAGCCCTGCACGTCCTGTGCCAGCTCGGCGTTACAGTTCTCCGAGCCGTGCTTACCGTGGCGGGCGTTGTACTGGTCAGGCACTGTGTTATGCGGTGGAGCGCATGGTGTCCCCAGTATGCGTGCTTAGCCCGGTGCGCTACATCCCAGCTCCCCGCATCTGCCGGGCTAGGGTGAGGATCCAGCCAGGGCGGATGGTGCCAGCCCTGCTCTCAAGATCTCCAGTGTGCCTTCACGGTCCGGTCTATCCGGTGCCACCTCCACGCACCAGCCCTCCGGTGGCAGCCCCCCGCACCAGGCTGTCTCTCCGTCTCATCCCTACAGGTGCCCCGGCCTGTCCAGCGCTGCCAGAGCCTTCCTCCTGTCCTGAGCCGCCAGTCTCCCATCTGTCCTGAGCCGCCAGAGTCTCCCGTCTGCCCTGAGCCGCCAGAGCCGCCAGCCAGCCAGGAGCCGCCAGAGCCGCCAGCCAGCCAGGAGCCGCCAGAGCCGTCAGCCAGCCAGGAGCCGCCAGAGCCGTCAGCCAGCCAGGAGCCGCCAGAGCCGTCAGCCAGCCAGGAGCCGCCAGAGCCGTCAACCAGCCAGGACCCGCCAGAGCCGTCAGCCAGCCAGGAGCCGCCAGAGCCGTAAGCCAGTCCAGAGCTGCTCCTCAGTCCGGAGCTGCCTCTCAGTCCGGAGCTGCACCTCAGTCCGGAGCTGCCCCTCAGTTCAGAGCTGCCCCTCAGTCCAGAGGCGCTCCTCAGTCCAGTGGGGCCTTTAATTAGGGTCTTAGACCCAAGGTCGGAGGCGAGGGTCACCACTAAAGAGGCCATTGAAGAGGGAAATGACTATGGTGGAGTGGGGTCCACGTCCCGCGCCAGAGCCTCCACCGCGGCCAGATGCCCACCCAGACCTTCCCCTATAGGTTTAGGTTTTGTGGCCGGAGTCCGCACCTTAGGGGGGGGGTGTACTGTCACACTCTGACCATTATTTTAGTTGTTTGTTTCTATGTTTTGTTTGGTCAGGGTGTGATATGAGTGGGCATTCTATGTTGCATGTCTAGTTAGTCTGTTTCTATGTGTTTTGGCCTGATATGGTTCTCAAACAGAGGCAGGTGTTTGTCGTTGTCTCTGATTGGGAACCATATTTAGGTAGCCTGTTTTGTATTGTGGTTTGTGGGTTATTGTCTATGTGATGTTGCATGTTAGCACTCAGTTTCTATAGCGGTCACGGTCGTCTTGTTATTTTGTATAGTTTGTTTAGTGTTGGTCTTCATTAATAAATAGAAGATGTATTCATATCACGCTGCGCCTTGGTCTCCTCAATACGACGATCGTGACAGAACAACATGTTGCATGTTGATGGGATGTTAGTAAACTATTCTCTGTGCAATACCTGGTACTTTTAACCATCTCACTGAGGTGATCTGTAGTCGAGCTGGTCGCTTGAGGACAGAGTCCGGGAGGTGCCTGAAGTGTTCACATTGCATGCTCATCACCTTGAATGGTTTTGCTGGTTGTGCTTCAAGTATCAACTTTGAAACATCATCAGGTGTATGAAGGACTGACACCTTGCGCCTCTTCTCGATGGTGGCAAAAGATTGATCACAAGGAAGAAAAGAATGACCAGAGTCCGTGAACTTCTGCTCAACTTGGGTAAAGTAACCCATAGAGACGAGCATCGACATCAGATTGAGCATCCGCCAGTTGTCATTCTGCCCAGAGCATCTGTCACTGAAGATGATCAACTTGCGCACCTCTGGTTTGGTGAGTGGCGTGAATTTTGTCTTCACCCTCTTCAACATGTAGCTTGCCACCTCAATGGACCCTAGGTGTGCAATCCCTGCAAGATACAGTGTAACATTACATATAACTAGCTAGCTACTGTTGCCATGTTGAATCATCCGGTGGATGGAGAAAAAGTAGCTAGCTATGTTTCTTCTATAATCTAGCAATAACATTTGTAACGATAATGTAGAAATTAGTAGCCAACGAACTTTAGCTAATATGTTTTCTCTATAGTTACAAATTAGACAACCCAGAACATACATGTTAGTTACTGTACTCTATAGCTAGCTAGCTTGATTGTTTGATATACGGTTCTTCCACATACCTCTTTTGGACAGCTTTTCCCAGTTTTTTTCTTGACCCTTACGATTTGTATAGGGTTTTCCCGCATCCCGTAAGATCTTCCTTTGCCTGTCTTTCCATTCGTTTAGTTTTGTTTTAAGTTTCTTTTCCATATTTCTGCGATTTTCATCAGCAACAGAAAGGTTGTGCGCTTGTCCGTCCATTCTGAGTGGTGCACATAAACGGTTATTCCACCAGAGCCTATCTTTAAATTTAAAATGATTGTTAATTAGTGCGTGGAAAGCTTGTGAAACCGGTTCACTATAGAAAAAGGGTGTCCAATAATGATTTTTTTTATATCTCTCTTTTTTTTATTTTAAATGTCACATATATGGTTCTTCGTCTGTAGGATTCAATTGTTTTCAATATCCTAATGAGGTTTTTGTTTTGTGTTTTCTGATTGTTTCAATACATGCATTCAACAAGCTTTGGATGAAGGACTTCCCCAAGGCCGCAAACTTCGCATGCGCGAAGGCTGCTGCCTCTACTGCGGAGGTCTCGGCCATCTCCTTGCTACTTGCCCAGAGCTGACGGGAAACGCCAGGGCGCCAGGACAGGGGGAGACCCTGACGAGCTGTGCAGTTACTCCCCGGCTACCCAGACACCATCTGTCTCTACCCGTAACCCTCCACTGGGACTGTCAGCAACTGTCAGCACCAGATTCAAGAGAATTTAATTGATCAAGACTTTGCCAGAGAATTACAAATCCACTGAGTAAAATGTCTCATCCTTCTGCAGATTCAAGCCCTCGATGGACGTCCCATTGGCTCCGGTCAGGTGGAATATCAGACTAAGCCCATTCTACTGCAGATTGGGGTTAACCACTCTGAGACTCTTTTCTGTTGATCGCTGCATCCGAGAACCCTCTTATCCTAGGATACCCCTGGATAGCGGTACACAACAAACTAGTTTCCTGGTCCAAGGTACACCTACTAGACTGCGGTAAAGACTGCCAGATGAAATATCTAAGACCCCCACCAAGAGCCTCGCCGTGTCCTCCTGCATCCCTTGAAGACTAAGACTTTTCCGCTCCCCTCCCGAATACTTCAATCTCCGGGAGTCCTTCAGTAAGAGGCAAGCCACCACCCTTCCCCCTCATCGTCCTTACGGCAGTGCCATAGAACTTCTAACAGGCGCTACACCTACCCGAGGTCATCTGTACTCCCTCTCGACCCCTGAAGCAGCAGTCATGGACAATTACATGCAGGAGTTGCTGGAGGCAGGTTTCATTCGCCCCTCTACATCCCCTGCTGGTGCAGGCTTCTTCTTTGTGGGTAAGAAGGATGGAGTCCTGCATCCTTGCATCAATTACAGAGGGCTGAACCAGATTACGATCTGCCCCTGATGTCCTCCACATTGGAGTTGGTCCAAGGGGCCCAATAATACAGCAAACAATACCTCCGCAATACTAACAATGGAAGTGGAAGACTGCCTTTAACACCCCTGGTTGCCACTATGAGTATTTAGTAATACCTATTGGATTATCAAACTCACCGGAGGTCTTTCAAGCATTGGTCAATAACACCCTGAAGGATATGTTGAATCGGTTCATCTTTGTTCACCTTGATGATTTCCTGATCTTCTCCAAGATTTTACAGCGAGGCTGGCAGGGCAGTCATGGAAATCAAGGGACGTTTCACCTCTGGACCCATCCTCGTTCATCCTGATCCAACTCGTCCCTTTGTGGTGGAGGTGGACTCCTCAGACACCGTTCACAGTGGAATGAGGAGGACAAAAAACTGCACCCATGCGTCTTTCTCTCCAAGCAGTTCTGTCAAGCGGAACGCAACCATGATGTAGGCATCCAGGAGCACTTGGCAGTTGAGTGGGCCCATGATGGGTGGAGACACTGGTTGGAGGTGGCACCTAATCCTTTCGTGATCTGGACGGACCATAAGAACATAAGAAAGCAGACGCCCTGTCCCACCAACACCGAGCCCATCATCCCCAGCTCACGCATTGTGGCCCCTGTGATATGGAGTATTGAGACCATGTTCTGACAAGCCCAGACCCGAGAACCCCGGCGATGGACCCACTAACAGACCTTATGTTCCGCGATTACCCCGGTCCCGAGTACTACAATGGGGACACTCCTCTAAATTAACTGGGCATCCAAGGGTTAATCGGACACTGGAGATCCTGAGGCGTAAATTATGGTGGTCCAGCATGACTGAGGATGTGATTTCCTTGGTTACAGCCTGTTCCATCTGTGCCCAATGCAGGTCTTCCGTCAGTGACCGGTCGGGTTGCTCCAACCTCTGCCTATCCCAAGTCGGCCCTGGTCTCATCTGTTGGTAGATTTTATCACCAGGCTACCTCCATCTCAAGGGCCTGGTGGTCATTGATCGGTTCTCCAAGGCAGCCCATTTCATCGCCTTACACAAGTTGCCTTCAGCGAAGGAGACCACTGATCTCATAATTACCCATGTCTTTCGACTACACAGACTTCCCCAGGACATTGTCTCAGATCGGGGCCCCAGTTCGTCGTACGGTATTGGAAGGCCTTCTGCTCCCTGTTGGGGGCATCGTTGAGTCTCTCCTCAGGGTTCCACCCACAGTCGAATGGGAAAACTGAGCAGGCCAACCAGGAGCTAGAGAAGTTCCTCCGCTGCTTCGTCTTCACCCAGGCTAGCAACTGGAGCAGGTTCCTCGTCTGGGTAGAGTATCCTCTTAAAGGTGAAGTTGCGGGAGCTCGCTCCTCGCTACCTAGGACCCTTTAAGATCCTGAGTCGCATCAACCCGGTTACCTATCGTCTCCAGCTTCCCAGGTTCATGAGGGTCTGTCCATCCTTCCATGTCTCCCATCTCATGCGGGTAAGGACCAGTCCCATCTCTCCCCCCACACTTGCTCCTCCGCCCCTCGACTTGTGGATGGCCGCCCGGCCTACACTGTCGGGGGTTTGTTGGAGGCTCGCCACATCCTTCCAGTCACGGACCAGGATGTCTTGCTCCCAGGCAGACTAAATCACTTTTTTGCCCGCTTTGAGGACAATACAGTGCCACTGACACGGCCTGCAACGGAAACATGCGGTCTCTCCTTCACTGCAGCCGAAGTGAGTAAGACATTTAAACGTGTTAACCCTCGCAAGGCTGCAGGCCCAGACGGCATCCCCAGCCGCGCCCTCAGAGCATGCGCAGACCAGCTGGCCGGTGTGTTTACGGACATATTCAATCAATCCCTATACCAGTCTGCTGTTCCCACATGCTTCAAGAGGGCCACCATTGTTCCTGTTCCCAAGAAAGCTAAGGTAACTGAGCTAAACGACTACCGCCCGTAGCACTCACATCCGTCATCATGAAGTGCTTTGAGAGACTAGTCAAGGACCATATCACCTCCACCCTACCTGACACCCTTGACCCACTCCAATTTGCTTACAAATAGGTCCACCTCAACCACACTGCACACTGCCCTAACCCATCTGGACAAGAGGAATACCTATGGAGAATGCTGTTCATCGACTACAGCTCTGCATTCAACACCATAGTACCCTCCAAGCTCGTCATCAAGCTCGAGACCCTGGGTCTCGACCCCGCCCTGTGCAACTGGGTACTGGACTTCCTGACGGGCCGCCCCCAGGTGGTGAGGGTAGGCAACAACATCTCCTCCCCGCTGATCCTCAACACTGGGGCCCCACAAGGGTGCGTTCTGAGCCCCCTCCTGTACTCCCTGTTCACCCACGACTGCGTGGCCATGCACGCCTCCAACTCAATCATCAAGTTTGCGGACGACACAACAGTGGTAGGCTTGATTACCAACAACGACGAGACGGCCTACAGGGAGGAGGTGAGGGCCCTCGGAGTGTGGTGTCAGGAAAATAACCTCACACTCAACGTCAACAAAACTAAGGAGATGATTGTGGACTTCAGGAAACAGCAGAGGGAACACCCCCATCCACATCGATGGAACAGTAGTGGAGAGGGTAGCAAGTTTTAAGTTCCTCGGCATACACATCACAGACAAACTGAATTGGTCCACTCACACAGACAGCATCGTGAGGAAGGCGCAGCAGCGCCTTTCAACCTCAGGAGGCTGAAGAAATTCGGCTTGTCACCAAAAGCTCTCAGATGCACAATCGAGAGCATCCTGGCGGGCTGTATCACCGCCTGGTATGGCAACTGCACCGCCCTCAACCGTAAGGCTCTCCAGAGGGTAGTGAGGTCTGCACAACGCATCACCGGGGCAAACTACCTGCCCTCCAGGACACCTACACCACCCGATGCTACAGGAAGGCCATAAAGATCATCAAGGACATCAACCACCCGGTGTTCACCCCGCTGTCATCCAGAAGGCGAGGTCAGTACAGGTGCATCAAAGCTGGGACCGAGAGACTGAAAAACAGCTTCTATCTCAAGGCCATCAGACTGTTAAACAGCCACCACTAACATTGAGTGGCTACTGCCAACACACTGTCAATGACACTGACTCTACTCCAGCCACTTTAATCATGGGAATTGATGGGAAATGATGTAAATATATCACTAGCCACTTTAAACAATGCTACCTTATATAATGTTACTTACCCTACATTGTTCATCTCATATGCATACGTTGATACTGTACTCTATATCATCGACTGCATCCTTATGTAATACATGTATCACTAGCCACTTTAACTATGCCACTTGGTTTACATACTTATCTCATATGTATATACTGTACTCGATATCATCTACTGTATCTTGCCTATGCTGCTCTGTACCATCACTCATTCATATATCCTTATGTACATATTCTTTATCCCCTTACACTGTGTATAAGACAGTAGTTTTTTTTGGAATTGTTAGTTAGATTACTTGCTCGTTATTACTGCATTGTCGGAACTAGAAGCACAAGCATTTCGCTACACTCGCATTAACATCTGCTAACCATGTGTATGTGACAAATAAAATTTGATTTGATTTGATTTGATCCTAAGGACCCTGCAGTACCTGTTGGACTGGGAGGGCTACGGTCCCGAGGAGCGGGCATGGGTGCCAGCCCGGGACATCCTTGATCCGGGTCTGGTGAGAGACTTCAACATGGTGGTCATCAGGGCTCCGCGGCTGGAGTCACTCCTAGAGGGGGGTTACTGTCATGGTTCCTCCGGGCACCAGAGGGCGGCAGAGACTGCCCTAGAGACTTTGTTACTCAGGTGTTTCTTATCATTTCATTGTTTCCCCTTTAAGAGAGGTGTGTTGTCTGTTCCCTTTGTTAGTTCATTAATTATGTTCCCTGTATGATTCCCCTGCGTGAGTTTTCGAGTGTTTGTTGTTTTTAGTTTTCCTGTATTGTTACGTTTTCCATTTTTTTCCAAGTAAATTATTTACATTTTTTCCAAGCTGCTGATTCCTGGTCTGGTTCATTCTCTGCTCTTGGGTTCACGCTACCACGTCACATTAAAGTTAAATGTGATTTGGTCTATGTAGATACAACATGTTGTTAATACACAAAGTAACAAAAAACATGATCTAAGTTTGCCTCAAAACTACTTTGCATGTGAAAATATGAGCTTGCCAAATATTTGCCACAGCTGTTGGCAAGAAGCCAGTTTTTTTTGGTGAGTTTTCCTGTTGATCTGGTCTTCTGTGCTTACTGTATTGTTTCACCAATCCAGTGCCTTCTGAGAAGTGTAAGTTGTAAAAGAAACATTTATTTCACCTAAAAACATGTTTTTCCATCTCGAAAGGTTACTTAAACACATTAATATAGTAAATGCTTATTAAGTGCCAAAAATAGCAACAGAGTGGCATTAAATCACCTCTTGACAGTGGGAATGGAAGCTTGTTGTGTGCAGCAGGGTGTGGCAATTGACTGTAAGCCTGACTGTCTATGGATTGAAGTGTTATCCCTTACCGCAAAAACACATGAATTTCACGTGATCACATGTGAAGTGTTGTAAAATCACATGTTTTCATGTGATCACATGTGATGTTACGTGAAGTTAATGCGATAACGTGACAACATGTAAAGCAACATGTGATAACATGAAACTACACATGTAGTGATCATGTGAAGTGTTCCAAAAACAAGTTTTTATCAGATTTCACATCAAATTTGATGTGAAATCATGTGATTTTTCCACATGTGAAATCGTGTTTTTTCTGTAAGGGATGCTCAACCTGCTAATTTTTCCAACACAAAACACCAGAAAATGGTCAAAAAGAGTAGAGCCAGCTCACATGAATTTACGCTCTGATTGGACGATTAGATGTTCAATGTTAATTTTTTTTTTTAATTTAAGGAATAGTTTCACCATATTAAAACGAGAGTCCAGTTCACGTTAGAGTTGACCTTAAAAAGAGGGACATGCATAAATGAATCACTAATCTCATTAAATAAATAATAATCTTCAGAAATGATTTTGTCAAAGCAACAAAATAACTAGGGCTTTACAATGATGGTGAAACCTGGAGAAATGTTGTTATTAAGTGGGTTGAAATCTTCCTAGGAAGTAACATGTCAAAATGCAGATTTTTTGCACTTTAGCAAGCCTTTATTAACAAAAAAAAATCTGATTTATTGTATTATCCATGTGGTCTATATTAAAGGGCACTTCATTTAATATATCAGGCTTTTAAAATGCAATATTGTTGCACAATTTCTACTTAAAATAGGGGCGCAAAAGGTCTCTTGCATGGAATATTGTGAAATTAAGGATGTTCCTCTCATCAAAAGGACTTCTACCATATTCTTTAAAAGACGAACCTCTGATGCATTTCGATTTTACAGATCGTCCATAGAGAGTTGCCCTGAGAGCTGGTCCTTGTTTGACTTTTTCCAATCAAAGTGAGTGAGGCCTGGCTCATTGATGCGCTGGCTGATCTCAGACCTGTGGCTCTTCTCGTCCCCTGTGTGCTCCTGATAAGGGAATGAATAGTGGCTGCACATTTCCTCCTTCCCCTCTCCTCTCCTGATGTCAGTGGTTTTGACCGACCCTCCGCCAACCCATGTGACAGGATACACATCGGCTGGATTAAGGGGGCAGCATCCATGTCTCTGTGTCACTGTTCTTCCATGAGATACACCTGAATACACCACAGCCAGATCCCTCTCTCCTCTCTGGACTGTACAGCTACTTTACACCACCTTTTCGCCCCGGGATAGCAAACTATGCACTAGCTACAATGGCATCTAGTCCATCCCTCGCTGTGCTCCTGTGCCTTATGCATGCTCTGCGCTGCACTGCTGAGATAGGTACTGTATGTAGGGTTTTATTCCACTTTAATTGGTTTCATGCAATGGTTAAGCATTCTGTATAATGAAAGTGTTACAAATTATATTTGTTGATATGCTTTACCAATAAACGGAAGACAAGGTTGAGGCTGCTAGAAAGTAACAATATTTTTGTAGACTGGAAATATATATATCCAAAATTTCTAGATGCTTCAGTAAGTTTTGCTTCATTGGCAGACACAGCGAGATATATTGTGATGGAATCTATTCCAGGAGTCACGAGTGAACCATTTGACGAGCTAGATAACGTTTAGAATATTTTAAGCCGTTTTAGATGCTTTCAGATATAAACATTAAAGTGGCCTATTTTTTTGAGTGGCTTAAAAACACAAGTATTTCAATTGTAGTTACATACACTGAGTTCTTAAAAATGATTGAAAATAATTTGAATGCTGTAAACAGGTATAACAGCTGTAAGTACAGAAAATAAGAAAGTACAACAAATATTTATATACACAGGCTTTCTTATGCAACTTACTGTAGTTGGACCTAGATTTGTGTATATTTTTAAATTACAATTCCTGTACAATTAGACACAATGTCACAGTTAAATAGCGTTGCAGTGCTGTTTATGAGAGCAGCTGTAGAGCCTGAAAGAAGGATGAGACCTTGGATAGATCACTTCATTGTCCTTAGTTTCAAGTATTAATGTCACATGTGCAAGTACAGTGAAATTCCTTGCTTGAAAGCTCTAACCGCAACAATGCAGTAATCAATAACAATGTAATACTAAAAATAACAAGGTACTGTAGAACAAAAACAGATACAAAAAATAAGAAATAAGAAGAACCTTATCCCCCGTGCTGCAGACAGCAGCTCCTTCCTGATCTACAACCAGGATCACAACAAGTGTGTGGTGGCGGTGAGCGCCAGTCAAGTCACAGTGGCTCCCTGTGACCACACGTCCCAGAACCAGCAATTCCGCTGGGCCTCACAGTCTCGTCTCCTCAGCATCTCCCTGAAGCTCTGCCTGGGGGCTCAGGACCTGAAGGACTGGGTCAAGGTGCTGCTCTTCCCCTGTGATGAGAAGAGCGAGCTCCAGTACTGGCAGTGTAAGAACGAGACCCTGTTCGGCCTCAAAGACAAGGCGCTGCACTTAAACTATGGCAACCGCAACGAGAAGAATATGATGATCTACCAGGGATCTGGGTCTTGGAGCTGTTGGAAGATGTATGGTACTCAGAAGGACCTCTGCTCCAAGGGCTACCAAGGTAAGTAAGCTACAAGACACACTCACTGTTACTGGAGGTTGATGATTGGAGGTAGGAATCAGAAGTGTAAGATGCTGTTGTCATAAACTTTCTTAAAGCCAGGGAATGAATGTCTGACCTGGGATGATTCATACTGTTAACAATGTATTTTTTTCCTACTAGCACTGACTGATAGCTGATAGCTACTTTATTAAGGAAAAATGCACTATGATTGAGATACAGTATATGGTTGTCCCGCCTAGCTATCCTACGATGAACGCACTATCTGTAAATTGCTCTGGATAAGAGCATCTGCTACATTACAGAAATGTTAAATGTAACAAACTGTTTTGTCCCCTTCATCAGAGGTGTTCACACTAGGGGGGAATGCCTTTGGAAGTCCCTGCCAGTTCCCCTTTCAGTTTGGGGAGAAGTGGTATGCTGAGTGCACTCCGCAGGGGCGCTCAGATGGACAGCTCTGGTGCGCCACAGAGACAGATTACAATAAAGCCAAGAAGTGGGGCTTCTGTCCCTCGAAATGTGAGTCAACTCTCGCAATTCATGCTATGTTTTTTGTCATTTACTGCCATTTTCCAGTGATCAGGAAAAGGGTCAGCAGGTGTCACCTGTAAAAAATGATGAGCCGTATGTATCAAGCATCTCAGAATAGGAGTGCTGATTTAGGATCAGTTTGGCCTTTCAGATCAACATTAGAAGGTCAAGAGGGGACCTGTTCCTGTATCAGCGCTCCTAGTCGGGGATGCTTTACGAATAAAGGTCAAATAAATTTGACTCATGGGAGTACACAAATCTCTAATATGAGTGGCCTATTCTATACTAGACTCTGATGAGTTTGTAAAAACAAGGCAAACGACCAGGGTTTAAGATGTGGGGACGGTATCCAATTCAAACAATGCCATAAAATACCCTGCCAAGCCTGTGATAGGGACAGATTCGTCATTAAAACAGAGGCTACACATGGAATTCTTCGATTTTCCTGTTTTTCCGTGACCTTGCTGGAGGTCAGGACTGGCCAGGTCAGCGCTGAAAGGTCTGGTCTCTGACCTCCTGACAGAAAAACACAAACACATCCTCTAGTTCCTCTAGCTGTGGAGGCAGCTCTGTGTCTCTTTACCCTTCCATCCTGACTGGAGCTCATTTCTGTGTTACCCCTGACACAGCTCCAAAACTGGGACAGGAAAAGGAAGGAAGCCCCCTTTCACTATAGTTCCTGGTGAACTGCCACCATAGTCACAGATATGAGGGGCAGTTCTGTCATGACAGAAAGTGATAGAGATGAACAGAACACTATTTGATTCAGTTCTTGGACTGTTATTGATGCTTTCTTTTTCCCACCTTAAGTGTGTCTTAATGTTTCCGTGTCCCCCTCAGCGTCCTCAGGATGGGACAGTGACCCAGTGACAGGTGTCCTGTACCAGAGAAACACCCAGTCTGTGTTGACCTGGCACCAGGCGAGGAAGAGCTGCCAGCAGCAAGGAGCCGACCTGCTCAGTATAGTAGAGCTCCACGAGCAGACCTACATCTCAGGTATGTACAGTCAGACCTGATCAGACCTACATCTGAGGTATGTACAGTCAGACCTGGTCAGACCTACATCTCTGGTATGTACAGTCAGACCTGGTCAGACCTACATCTGAGGTATGTACAGTCAGACCTGGTCAGACCTACATCTCTGGTATGTACAGTCAGACCTGGTCAGACCTACATCTGAGGTATGCACAGTCAGATCTGGTCAGACCTACATCTCTGGTATGTACAGTCAGACCTGGTCAGACCTACATCTCAGGTATGTACAGTCAGACCTGGTCAGACCTACATCTCAGGTATGTACAGTCAGACCTGGTCAGACCTACATCTGAGGTATGTACAGTCAGACCTGGTTAGACCTACATCTCAGGTATGTACAGTCAGACCTGGTCAGACCTACATCTGAGGTATGTACAGTCAGACCTGGCCAGACCTACATCTGAGGTATAGTCTAACCTGTTGTCCAAGGGAGGACTGGGACCAGGAACCAGCCCAGGCATTTCTGACACACCGGCCCGAAGATGGACCAGGGCATTTGCCCAATGTGCGCTATGGCCAGTCTATTTTGTTTTAATTTTTTTATTTCACCTTTATTTAACCAGGTAGGCCAGTTGAGAACAAGTTCTCATTTACAACGGTGACCTTGCCAAGATAAAGCAAAGCAGTGAGACAGAAACAACAACATAGAGTTACACATAAACAAACATACAGTCAATAACACAAAATAAAATAAAATAGAAAAATCTATGCACAGTGAGTGCAAATGTAGAAGATTAGTGAGGTAGGCAATAAATAGTCAGAGAGTTAAAAATAATACCATTTTCGCATTAACACTGGAGTGAAAGATGTGCACATGATGATGTGCAAGTAGAGATACTGAGGTGAAAAAGAGCAAGAGGGTAAGTAATAATATGGGGATGAGGAAGTCGGTGTGCTATTTACAGATTGGCTGTGTACAAGTACAGTGATTGGTAAGCTGCTCAGACAGCTGATGCTTAAAGTTAGAGAGGGAGATATAAGACTCCAGCTTCAAAGATTTCTGCAATTCGTCCAGTCATTGGCAGCAGAGAACTGGAAGGAAAGGCGGCCAAAGGAAGTGTCGGTTTTGGGGATGACCAGTGCTTTTATACCTGCTGGAGCTCGTGCTACGGGTGGGTGCTGCTATGGTGACCAGTGAGCTGAGATAAGGCGGGGCTTTACCTAGCAAAGACTTATAGATGACCTGGAGCCAGTGGGTTTGGCGATGGATATGTGGTGAGGGCCTGCCAACGAGAGCATACAGGTCGCAGTGGTGGGTAGTATATGGGGCTTTGCTGATAAAACGGATGGCACAGTGATAGACTACATCCAATTTGCTGAGTAGAGTGTTGGGGGCTATTTTGTAAATTAAATTGCCGAAGTCAAGGATCGTTAGGATAGTCTGTTTTACGAGGGTATGTTTGGCAGCATGAAACAGGCTTTGTTGTGAAAAAGGAAGCCGATTCTAGATTTAATTTTGGATCGGAGATGCTTAATGTGAGTCTGGAAAGAGGGTTTACAGTCTAACCAGATACCTAGGTATTTGTAGTTGTCCACATGTTCTAGGTCAGAACCGTCCAGAGTAGTGATGCTAGTCGGACGGGAGGGTGCGAGCAGCAATCGGTTGAAGAACATGCACTTAGTTTTAGAAGCATTTAAAAGCAGTTGGAGGCCACGGAAGGCGTGTTGTATGGCGTTGAAGCTCGTTTGGAGGTTTGTTAGCACAGTGTCCAAAGAAGGGCCCGATGTATACAGAATGGTAGTCTAACCTACAACCAACAATGTAGACCTATGTAGTCCTACAATGCAGTCTAACCTACATCCCCACCTTGATTTAGAGATAAATCAATCTGATACAGTCAATTCCTTATTAAAAATATTACACTACTCTCGTGGACGTATTGTGATGCTTTTTATTAATGCAGGGTTGACCAATATCCTGGGCACATCTCTGTGGATTGGACTGAATAGCCTAGACTTTGAGGCTGGATGGCAGTGGAGCAATGGAAACCCATTCAGATATTTAAACTGGGCCCCAGGTGAGTGCAACTGCATGCAACACATCATACTATACTTTACAGCCTAGGGAACAACTGAGGTTGTCCAAGTATGTTATGACTTCCAATGTTGCAGGAAGACAATTAATAAACACATGGGTCAATATTTCCAAAAGGACATCCATCAACTGAACCCGGGCTCAGCTGTGCAACCCTGAATGCTGGCAAGGCCTCGAAATGGGAGACCAATGAATGTTCCAAGAAGCTGGGATATATCTGTCGCAAAGGAAACTCCACTACTCTGGCCTCTGCCCCTATAGGTAAGAGTTGAATCATACAGTACATAACAGTCATGACCTACACACGATTTTTGACTTAGTTCAAATGCCATGCAACACAAGGTTAACAACACCAGGTCAGGTTGTGTAGGGTAGGGTAAACTGAACCCTTATATATTAGTGCCCATTTTCACTAAGTGTCTCAGAGTAGGAGTGCTGAGCTAGTGTCAGTTTAGCTTTTTAGATTATAATGAAAAAGGTTACATGGACAGGGCGGGCTGATCCTAGATCAGCACTCTTACTCCGAGATGCTTCATGAATACAGACCCAGAGGTTGTTTGGGTCAAACAGATACAACCTTACAGTCTACCACTTTCTGGTTATTCTACCTTCTCTCTGACTATTGAACTTTGACCCCCCTCAGTAGGAAAAGATCAGCCCACCTTCTGCACCAGTCACTGGATTCCCTATGCAGGCCACTGCTACTACCTACAACGTACCAAGAAGATGTGGAGGGATGCCCTGGCCGCCTGCCACAAAGATGGAGGGGACCTGGCCAGCATCCACAACATAGAAGAACAAAGCTTCATCATCTCTCAGTCAGGATATAGTGAGTACACTATCCATGTTGTAGCTACAATTACCTCTATATCTGATAGATCTGTTATGCACTTCAAGGATCTTTCTCATGGGTTGTCATTTCTATCAGTTTTGAAAAACATTCTGAGATGTGTCCCAATAAAAGTCTGGGTATTTGGATTGACAAAGAGTTTATGTTTAAAAAGCATGCGGATGAGCTAGTTAAAAAGCTATTTAAAAAATATATATATAGATCTGGCATCTCCCTAAATAGCAGGCAGCAGATTGTACCGTCAATATTCCTGCCCGATCTTGACTATGGTGACACCATTAACCAGGTTGCAGAAGCCACTAGTCTTAAACGTTTGGATGCCGTCTACCATAATTTCCTTCACTTTATCACAGGTGACAATTTTAATACTCACCACTGCATCCTCTATCAAAACGTTGGCTGGTCCTCATTGAAGTCCTGTAGATCACTTCATTACTCCCTTTTTATTTACAACGTTCCACTACACAAGCTTCTAATTTACCTAGCTTTGTCGCTAAAGTATAAAAGAATAGGCGACCAAACCCGTCACAGTGTTGTTGAAATCTTGAGGCCCCTAAGATCTCTATCTATTTTGGTAAATCCTCCTTTAGCTTTAGTGCCCCCCATTGTTGGAATAACCTGCAAAATTCCTTGCATCTTGATTTCCTGGTGCCGTTAAAGCAGTTTAGGATGCTGGTGTTAAATTCATTCATTGTGAATTGCAGTTGTTTTTATTGATGGTTCATTTGTTGAAATGGTGGTATTGTAACTGTACCTTATCGACTTTTTATTCGTCTTGTTTTCTTTGGAATGTTCATTTTCTTCATTGTGAAAATGTTTGTACTCAGGGCATGATTGTGAATGAGACCCTGGTCTAAATTGTGCTTCCATGAATAAATAATAATAATGTCACCTCAGTCAATTTGATCAGCCAAAGGCAACGATAAGTATATCAGGTGTTTATCACTGTCTTCCTGGCTTTGACTCTTAATGTCCTTCTGCTTGACTTCAGCGGCCACAGATGAGCTGTGGATTGGCCTGAACGACCAAAGGAACGCGCTGCTGTTTGAGTGGACAGACCGATCCCATGTGACATTCAGCCACTGGCAGACAGGGGAGCCCTCCCATGGTGCCAACCTCCAGGAGGACTGTGTCCTGATCAGAGGAAAGGTAACATTCACATTGGTCCCTCAATGGACAGACTAGGTTCATGCTAATGCTAACACTAACGCTAGCACCACAGATTTTGTATAACTAACCCTAACACTCGCTATATGCTAGTGCTAGGTAAATGCTGACGCTAGATAAATGCGAACACTAGTTGAATGCTACGGCTAACAATGGCAATGATGACAACGTTTAACAGTGGTGTCAACACAGTAATAAATGTGGTATTGTGACAATGTGGACTCCATAATCTCTCACAGGATGGGAAGTGGGCTGATAATTTGTGTGAGAAGACCTACGGGTACATGTGTAAGAAAAAGGCCTCCACCAAACCGGTGGCAGGTGCCCCAGAGGAAGATAGTCCAGGATGTAAGCTGGTGAGTGAGGTCATTTCCTGTTTGTTGAAAGGGAGAGTACAGTAACTAATGAATACAGAATTATATCACATGAAATGGAAGCTTGAAAATGATTCTAGATAAGGACTAGAATGGTGTCATCTTGACTGACAAAGATCCACCAGTAGGAGGATAATTGTTTCTGTATTTTTGTCATCAAGGGCTGGATCCGGTATGGTTCTTACTGCTACAACGTTGGATCAGAAACCAAAACATTTGATGAGGCCAAGCAGACCTGCCAGCGGAGTGACTCAATCCTGGTGGAAGTGGCTGACAGGTACGGTATCACATCATGATCATTTTATAAGGATAAGATATATTTGACTCACTTATTTGAGTCACATCCTGGACAAGATAATATCAATAAGTTGTCAGATAACAGATTTAATGTGTGTGTGTTTGTTGGTTTGTAGGTATGAAAATGCCTTCCTGGTCAGTTTGGTGGGTTTGAGGCCGGAGAAGTACTTCTGGACTGGACTTTCCAACATGGCGGATATAGACACGTTCAAGTGGACTACCAGTTCGGAGGTCAAGTTCACCCACTTCAACGTGGGCATGCCAGGTACAGTGTCCTTTTCCCACAATGGTGATTGATTGTAGCAACTGATGACAGATTGTAGCAGGAACTGTCATTGCTATGATGTCTGCGGTATTAGAGGACTACTTTCTCCCACACCTTAACTGCCTGGCAAATGTCAGAACTAAATGAAACTATTAAGTTTTCTCTCGCCTTTCTGTGTGTTTGAAAAAAGACAGAAAACAAGGCTGCGTAGCTATGACAACTGGAATGTTTGCGGGACTATGGGATGTGGTCAGCTGCAGCAACAAGGAGAAGTACATCTGTAAGAAAATGGCGGAGGGCGTCACATCAACAATGGCCCCTCCCACCACCCCGGCACTGAGCTGTCCTTCTGGGTGGTCACCTGCTGCTAAAAGGAATGTCTGTTACAAGGTACAGTTGGGGAACATGCTGTACATGTTCTGTATGTGAAACAAACACTTTGATCAGTCAATTTAAGTGAAGTTTTTTAATATTAATAATTTAATCAATGAGCATGAATTCATTGATAATCCTTAATTATAATAATTAATTAATAATTCATCAATAATCATTTTCTCTCCCCTCAATAAGCTTTACAGAAAAGAGACTGAAAACAAGAAGTCATGGTCAGAGTCGCGGGAATTCTGCAAGGCCATTGGTGGTGATCTGATGAGCATTCACAGTGCCACAGACCTGAACGGCTCTCCGTAAGTCATCCTCATAACTGTCTCTGTTGCCATGAGTATCAGTCAAAACCAGTGTGGTCCTATTAACCACGGTCTGTGGTTGAAGTCAAAATCAGCACGGTCGTAATAACCACTGTTTATGGTTGAAATCCACACGGTCATAATAACCACTGTTTATGGTTGAAAACCACAAAGTCATAATAACCACTGTCTGTGGTTGAAGTCAAAATCAGCACGGTCGTAATAACCACTGTTTATGGTTGAAATCCACGCGGTCATAATAACCACTGTCTGCGGTTGAAAACCACACAGTCAGAATAACCACTGTCTGTGGTTTCCATTCTCTCTGTTCAGGTATCATTCCTCTGATGCAGCCTGGATTGGCCTCAGCAATCTGGATCCTTCTGCAGGTTTCGTCTGGGCTGACGGTTCAGCAGTGAGTAGCCTGCCACCTCATCTTTACTGTGATATTCCGTGATATTGATATGTGATATTTGTGATATTTGATTTGATTTGATTTCCTTACAAGTAATTTATTACTCACTACTCTTGTTTCAATCATTGATTTGCAGTCATTGTCTTTAATGGGAATGAAAGTTCATACAGTACTATGGTGTCCATATAAGGACAGCCTCAGCCTGAGGCTAATATGGACACCATACAATGCTACTGTGTAACATTATTCCAATGTTGTTCTCCAGTTCAGCTATGAGAATTGGGGATTTGGAGAACCAAACGACTACAACGATAATGAAAAATGCGCAGAGGTCCAGTTTTACTACGGACACCACTGGAATGATCGACACTGTGATGCCTACAATGACTGGATTTGTGAGATTCGCAAAGGTACAGTAGACCATATCTGCTGGAGCACTGACTTCACCAGCCACTGGGCACAGACGTCAATTCAACATCTATTCCACGTTGGTTCAATGTCATTTCATTGAAATGACGATTAAACAACATTGATTCAAACAGTGTGTGTGCCCAATGGGCGTGCAGTTCATGTCAGTCCTGAAACTATTGATGAACATAGAATTTTGACCCTCAACCTTGCAGATGTGCTCACCCAAACTTTTTTTGGTATCCACAGGGGTTACCCCAAAGCCCCATCCCACTCAAGTTGAGCCAGGTAATGCATAGGATCTGGGGAATATGTCCAGTTTCCTGTTTCTCATTCCTCCACTTCCTGTCTCCACTTCCTCCTTCTCACTATCCCTGCTCTCCTTCAAGCTCTTGGCCTTTCCCTTAAGTTAAATTAATCACTGCACATAATGTATAGCACACCTTCTTCTATCATTTAGTTTGCGAAGCATAGTTCAACACAAACACTAAGAGAAAATGTACTCTGTGAAAATGTACTATTAAAAATGCCTAACAGGAAATGTACTCATTTTTTACATGCCTTTTCAGTGTACAACACTACAAAGGACGGCTGGATTGAGTACAACGACACTCAGTATTTCTTCAACACTGAGAATCTCCCCATGGACGAGGCGAGAGAATTCTGTAAAAAGAACTTTGGTGACCTGGTGGTCATTACTGCAGAGAGCGAGAGGAAGTTTATATGGAAACAGGTAGACACTTCTATACTGAACAAAAATATAAATGCAACATGAAAAAATGTCAGTTCATATACAGTACCAGTCAAATGTTTGGACACACCTTTTCTTTATTTTTACTATTTTCTACATAATAGAATAATAGTATACACATCACTACTATGAAATAACACATATGGAATCATGTAGTAACCAAAAAAGTGTTAAACAAATCCAAATATATTTTATTTGCTGTTTAGCTCTGTTTAGCTCTGCTGAACATTCCTGCAGTCAGCATGCTAAATGCACGTTCCCTCAAAACTTGAGACATCTGTGGCATTGGGTTGTATGACAAAACTGCACATTTTAGAGTGGCCTTTCCTTGTCCCCACCACAAGGTGCACCTGTATAATGATCACACTGTTTAATCAGCTTCTTGATATGCCACACCTACCTGGTGGTCGGATTATCTTGACAAAGGAGAAATGCTCACTAACAGGGATGTAAACAAACGTGTGCACTAAAATTGAGAGAAATAAGCTTTTTTGTGCGTTATTGAACATTTCAGAGATCTTTTATTTCAGCTCATGAAACATGAGACCAAAACTTTACATGTTGTGTTTATATTTGTGTATATGCAGTCCTGTGACGTCCAAAAAGCTTTGGTTCTTGGGATCTGAAAAAGAGAGGATTTTACACTATGACAGGATGACAACAAGTGTCACTTAAATGTTCAATGTTCAATCTAGAAATGGTTGTTTCCTCAAAGAGTTGCAACTTTTTTCCAGATATCTAGAGGATCCGAGGGACAATATTACATTGGAATGACCGTTGGTTTGGATAAGTCTTTTAGGTATGTAAAATGACTGTTGACTGTTCCCTGGACATTTAAAACAACCTGAAGTCCTACCACCTCTTTTCAGAGATATTTGTGCATGAGCATGTTTTGTTTGTCACAGTCCAGTAAACATGCCTGAAATCTCTGCAGAGTGGAGAAACGTGTGCTTTCAAGGTGTGTAGTTGATTGAATAGATGCTCACAGTTTAGACTGGGTTTGTGTACTGTATGTTTCAGCTGGTTGGATGGGTCTCCTGTTGTGTTTACCGCGTGGGATCAAAACGAACCCAACTTCGCCAACAACGATGAGAACTGTGTGACGATATACAAGAGTATGGGTACGTCTAATTCCAGAGGGATTTAGCAGTTATGCTGCAACGTCCATGGGACTTTCTCTAACATTCAGGGGACGCTCCAAGGATGTCATTTTGTAAGCTGGGTCTATATCGGGTTGTGTCTCTTTGTTTCTCTGCATCTCTAGGGTACTGGAATGACATCAACTGTGGCGTAGAGCTGGCCTCCATTTGTAAAAGAACCACCAGTTTCACTAACACGACCATGGCCCCCACCACTGTACCCAAGGGAGGTTGTGTCCCAGAATGGATTGCTTTCCAGGGGAAGGTAACTGCTACACTACTACAGTACCACCACCACATACTATAAAATCATACCATAGGCTACATACTGTATAACTGTATGGTGCACCAGGAGAGAAAACCTCACACAAACTACTTTCCTTATCATGTGTCAAGGAAAAAAATCAAGTCCCGAGTGATGACCCAATGTGATACTGACCTGTGTGTGGAGAGTTGAGTCATTGCCTGCATCCCAAATGGCACCTTATTCCCCTCATAGTGCACTACTACGATGCATCATGTTTCCACAGTGCTACAAATTCATTGGAGACAGTGATAAGAAGCCGTGGCAGGAGGCCAGGACCTACTGCATTAACCAGGGAGGGAACCTGGCCTCTGTCCTCAGCGAAAAAGAGCAAGGTGGGTGAGAAGTCTATCCCTTTACACCTCACTGCTAAAGCTGCCTGAGACATTGGCATTGCCCAAGGTAGAATGAAATAGAATGAACATTGAAATTCTCGAAAAGTAATTTAGCATAAAACCATGCTATTAAAATTCTGTCAAATTTTGTGTGTTCAATTATATTGAGGATTGGTGCAATTATAAGCATGCAACAAGAAATCTTATAGACATTGGTTAACGAGTGCCAAATAATTGAAATGCTAACCAATGGAACAGGGGTTGATAATCCTTTGCATGTAAACAGTATATATGGATTCACCTGTTGACTCTTCATTGTTCTGACTGGTCTTCCTCCCAGCATTCCTTACCACCCAGATGCTTGGGAATCCTCAGGACATTTGGATAGGTCTGAACGACATCAACTGGGAGATGCGCTTCCTATGGACGGAGGGGAGAGGGGTTTCCTATACCAACTGGGCAAAAGGGCATCCAACGTCAGTGCCAGACGGACGATATTCATTTATGGAAGAGGTACAAGACTTACAGTAAAAATAACTGTTTGCTGAACACAGATTAAGTGACTTCCTGGAAACAGATTAAAAATTGTTCTGAATAGAGAATCCCCCTTGAAAGTAGGTAGACTAAAATCTACTTTCAAGGAAGATTCTTTATTGAGAATTATTTTTAATCCAGAACTGCGCCTTCAATCTGGGTTTAGGAACCTTTACATGTTAGGCTTTGGGATTTTGATTGACTTATTGTCAATAAATCCAAATGCAAAATAGCCTTAACCAGTCAAATGAGAATTCTGAAGAGGGATCTAACCTTTTCATCTCCTTCCCAATCTCTCTTCCAGGTGTTTGACTGTGTGGTTCTGGTAGGCAGCTCTCAAAAACAGACAGGAATGTGGAAGGTCGAGGATTGCTTAGTACCCCGTGGTTTCATCTGCAAAAGGAATATTGGTGAGAAGAAGCCATAGTTCAATGAGGCAGCTCTAGGTTTGCAAAATTCCAGTAACTTTCTCAAAATCCCCAGGTTTTCCAGAAATCCGTGAATCCTCCAAGCAGCATTTCTGGAGAACCTCACAGTTTTTGGCAAGTTATCGACAACCCTAGTGAGGCTGTTCAAATCCAATTCTTCGGTATGTGGTCCAATAGAGTATCCCTCTTTAGGTTCCCCTCCAACAAGTCTCCTTGGGTTTCAGATTCTCAGATTGTGGTCCCTGCCACCACAGAGTCAACGAAGACGTTCTACAAGCTGGGAAATGACTCCTTCAAACTGGTGGTCCAGAAGATGAACTGGGACGAGGCCCGGAGGCAATGTAAAGCAGACGATGCAGAGATGGCTAGCATCCTGAACCCCATCACCCAGGCCTTCATCACAATGCAGATCCAAAAATGCAATGGGCCCGTGTGGATTGGCCTCAACAACAATTTGGTAAAAGAGGAGGAAAGTGGGACACCTAGTCAGTTGTCCAGCTGAATGTATTCAACTGAAATGTGTCTTCCGCATTTAACCCAACCCTTCTGAATCAGAGAGGTGCCTTAATCGACATCCACGGAACCTGGGAGTTAACTGCCTTGCTCGGGCGCAGAGCAACAGATTTGTACCTTGTCAGTAACCTTCCGGTTACTGGTCCAACGCTCTAACCGCTAGCCTGCTATGGTACTGACATTGCTCTATGCCAATCATTTGGGTTACAGAGACTAAATATTCTAAACAATATGTTGATCAGACTAATTATAATTATGGAGCTTTGTGATCTTGGGGCGGCAGTGTAGCCTAGTGGTTAGAGCGTTGGACTCATAACCGAAAGGTTGCAAGATCGACTCCCCGAGATGACAAGGTATAAATCTGTTGTCTGCCCCTGAACAAGGCAGTTAACCCACTATTCCTAGGATGTCAATGAAAATAAGAATTTGTTCTTAACTAACTTGCATAGTTAAATAAATGTAGAATCTTAAAATTCATTTTTACAAGGCACAGCATGTAAAAAATGACCTAATTTTTAGGACTCTGGCTTTGGTTTAAGAGCTAGTGCAGCTCCAAAGAGGACTTAGCATTGATATTGATCTCCCACTGTTATCCATTGGATCTCCTACTCTGACGTGTTTATTTAAGAAACCAAAGCGGTTTTGTGTTTTTAAACCTGTAAATTTTCAGCTGGACCTTGCCCCCATTGTTTTTTGTTGTCTTTGTCTCTGTCTCTCAGACTGAAGGGCATTTTAAGTGGGTGGATAACTGGCCTCTATCTTACACCAAATGGGGTGAAGATGAGCCAAAGAACAATGTGGCCTGTGTTTACATGGATACAGACGCCAAGTGGAAGACAGGCGACTGTAGTAACACCTACTCCTCACTGTGCAAGAGATCACCAGGTCAGACAAGGCCTTTACTCCATTTACCCACAATGTCTGTGTTTAATGCTTGATCAATCCAAAAGTGTGTCTTTTAAAAGTGTTGTATGCAGTAATGTATCAGTTTTACCAACATTGACCATATACATCTCATGTACATCAACTTCAGTATGTGAACTTCTCTGGCCTCTTTTAAAGACATAGCCCCCAGCCAGCCCCCTCAGCTCCCTGGCAACTGCCCCGAGCCCAAGAAACGCAAGACGTGGGTTCCCTTCAGGGGTTACTGCTACGCCTTCCTCAACTCTGTGGTGGACAACTGGGCCCACGCCACTGTGGAATGTCTCCGAATGGGTACACACTTCACCTCCTTTACACCAACTGTCATTCAGACCAGAATGGAATAGCGTCCCAAACGGCATGTAGTACACTACATAGGAAATGGGGTGCTATTTGAGACATACCCAATGTCTTAATTGAATGTAGAGCATATGAACATATTCATTAATTGAATGCAAGAAATTCAAAGTGATTGATGGTGATGATGATGAATACGTGTAGTAAGTTTCTCTGACAACAGGAGCATCCCTGGTGAGTGTCGAGGATCCCTTGGAGGCCAGCTTCATCCAGAAGAACCTTGAGCTACTGCAGGACGGATCCAAGTCATTCTGGATTGGCATGCACAAGAGCCACGAAGGTCAGTACCTATAGTTACAAAATTCAGCGACATTTACCCAAATTCCCAAACAGGATTTCTGGAAAACCAAGGAATTCAGGAAGAATTACCGGAAAATTACCGGAATTACCGGAATTTGGCAAGTACAGTACCTTGCAATTCTAAGATTATGTCCCAATTTCACAACCAATGGAGTAAATGCCTTGTCTGACCTGGTGATCTCCACAGTGGCGTGGGCCCAGTTGTCCACCACAGAGTTGAGGAAGGCATAGCAGTAACCCCTGAAGGGAACCCACGTCTTGCATTTCTTCACAACCATGTTTATCGATTTATAGTTGTTCAATGGCAATGAATCACCTATGTCAAAGGATATAGGTTTGACCCATTGTTCTTGTTCCAGGTGACTGGATGTGGATTGACAACAGTGTGGTGGACTATACCAACTGGAAACAAGGGATGCCAAAGAGTGGAGAACAATGTGTGGAGATCCAGTCTGATAGTGGTCTGTGGAGCACTAACAGCTGCAACCGGTACAAGTCGTACATCTGCAAAACAGCCAAAGGTGAGTCGGACTCAGCTGATAGATTCAAGTATTTAAGATGGGATGATATCAGAGTCATTATTCAAGAAATCCTGTGTTTGTTGTATCAACTTAGAATTGTCTTGCAATTATGTTTTGTGAACAACTTTATCTCTTTCTTTTGCAGTCATCACACCAACAGAGAAGCAACCAGTTGCTGGTGAGTGTCTCACAGCAGATATAATTGGTTAGCGTAAAGAATGAAACATTTAATCAGTTTTGACAGTCAAATCAATGCTTTTCTTGCTCCAGGGCATTGTACTGGGATCAGTTTCCCCTCACCCAATCCGTAACCATTAGTGGAGGAAATTTAAAACTGATCCAAGATCAGCATCTAGGGGCAACTTCACTCTACTCCACATGTCTGAACATTATACAGGGACTAAAACCAATCCCACCAATAATTTTGCCAATAACACTGTGACTTCCTTTCTTCTAGCTCCCCTAGTGGAGGAAGCTCCCCATGGTTATGCCGGCATCGCTGTGGCAGTCGTCTTGGTGATAATCACAGTGGTAGGACTCGGAGCCTTCCTACTCCGCAAACGGATACCTACCCCCGTCCTGGGAGAGTGTACTTTCGACAACACCTTGTACTTCAACAACCCCATCCGCCCAACAGCCACTGTGGACACCAAGGGCCTGGTGGCCAACATAGAGCAGAACGAAACAGCTTAGACAGGACACAAAGAACCACCAACAGGTGAAAACACTTTTGAGACAAGTTTTGATATGAAAAATACCCAAAAAGCATGCTGCTGGTGTTAAGGCCTACCAATTCTGAGATTGCAACTAAATCTGAAACCATTCACGTACTATCTTTGTTAATTTTCTTGCTCTGTAAATAATGGGTGAAAATTATATGCACTTTGTGCATATCAGTCATCAAGGATACAGTCCAGATGTACAGCTAAGATTGCATATGCAACCCCTGCACAAATTATAGAATCAACAACAGTCATTTTATTTGGTTTAATGGAGCCTTGTACAGATTTATTTGGTGTGTGAAACTAAAGTTCAAAATACAACCACTGTACTTTGCTTTGTTTTTGCCAAGTTATATTGTAAATATATGCTCAAAGAGAGAGAAATAAAGTTTTGAAACAAATGTCTTTGACCTTATACTCTTACTCACACTTCTCACACATTGCATGCTAAATCAATACATACTGAATCCAGGGGCATTTAGGGGGTTAATACACCATTTCTGGAACTATATACAGTAATTGAGGTACACTTAATCACAGCTATCATCACTAAGAGGCAGATTAAAGAGGTTATTGGGTCGTTCCACCAATTCGGTGACTTTTAAGAAGTGTGACATGGTCCCAAAACATATTTTTGATTTCCCCTAATTTTATCACTCTGTTATAAAGAGCACATGATCAACTTCATGAATAAATGTTTTCCCATTTCACGAGGTAAATAAATAAAGAAAAAACTGCGGATTGACCGTAACATCTTAAATCAGCCATAAAACTCCTTGTGACAGGGGGAATCCAAGATAACAATTCTAGGGATAGAGAAAGTTTTAGTAATATTCCCCAGATGTTTGAGTGTCCAGTTTTTCGTTAATTATGGGAACATTCTGCGTACATTCTCTTCAGAAAGTATTCACACCCCTTCCACATTTTATGTTTCAGCCTGAATTTAAAATGGATTAAATGTAGATTTTGTGTCACTGGCCTACACAATACCCCAAATATTCCAAACATGCATCCTGTTTGCAACAAGGCACTAAATTAATACTGCAAAAAATGTGCCAAATAACTTTTTGTCTTGAACACAAAGTGTTTTGTTTGAGGCAAATCCAATACAAGACATTACTGAGTAGCACTCTCCATATTTTCAAGCATAGTGGTGGCTGCATCATGTTATGGGTATGTTTGTAATCATTAAGGTCTGGGGAGTTTTTCAGGATAAAACAGAAACGGAATGGAGCTAAGTACAGACAAAATCATAGAGGAAAACCTGGTTCAGTCTGCTTTCCACCAAACACTGGGAGATTAAATCACCTTTCAGCAGGAAAATAGCCTAAAACGCAAGGCCAAATCTACACTGGAGTTGCTCTCCAAGAAGACTATGAGTGGCAGAGTGAAAATCTATGGCAAGACCTGAAAATGGTTGTCTAGCAATAATCAACAACCAATTTGAGAGAGCTTCCTGAATTTTGAAAGAATAATGGACAAATGTTGCACAATCCAGGTGTGGAATGCTCTTAGAGACTCACCAAGAAAGACTCACAGCTATACATCACTGCCAAGGTGGTTATATTGACTCAGGGGTGTGAATACTTATGTAAGAGATATTTCTGCATTTTATTTTCAATACATTTGCAAACTGTTTAAAAACATGTTTTCACTTTGTCATTATAAGGTATTGTGTGTAGATGGGTGAGACAAATACAGTGCCTTGCGAAAGTATTCGGCCCCCTTGAACCTTGCGACCTTTTGCCACATTTCAGGCTTCAAACATAAAGATATAAAACTGTATTTTTTTGTGAAGAATCAACAACAAGTGGGACACAATCATGAAGTGGAACGACATTTATTGGATATTTCAAACTTTTTTAACAAATCAAAAACTGAAAAATTGGGCGTGCAAAATTATTCAGCCCCTTTACTTTCAGTGCAGCAAACTCTCTCCAGAAGTTCAGTGAGGATCTCAGAATGATCCAATGTTGACCTAAATGACTAATTATAATAAATACAATCCACCTGTGTGTAATCAAGTCTCCGTATAAATGCACCTGCACTGTGATAATCTCAGAGGTCCATTAAAAGCGCAGAGAGCATCATGAAGAACAAGGAACACACCAGGCAGGTCCGAGATACTGTTGTGAAGAAGTTTAAAGCCGGATTTGAATACAAAAAGATTTCCCAAGCTTTAAACATCCCAAGGAGCACTGTGCAAGCGATAATATTGAAATGGAAGGAGTATCAGACCACTGCAAATCTACCAAGACGTGGCCGTCCCTCTAAACTTTCAGCTCATACAAGGAGAAGACTGATCAGAGATGCAGCCAAGAGGCCCATGATCACTCTGGATGAACTGCAGAGATCTACAGCTGAGGTGGGAGACTCTGTCCATAGGACAACAATCAGTCGTATATTGCACAAATCTGGCCTTTATGGAAGAGTGGCAAGAAGAAAGCCATTTCTTAAAGATATCCATAAAAGTGTCGTTTAAAGTTTGCCACAAGCCACCTGGGAGACACACCAAACATGTGGAAGAAGGTGCTCTGGTCAGATGAAACCAAAATGGAACTTTTTGGCAACAATGCAAAACGTTATGTTTGGCGTAAAAGCAACACAGCTCATCACCCTGAACACACCATCCCCACTGTCAAACATGGTGGTGGCAGCATCATGGTTTGGGCCTGCTTTTCTTCAGCAGGGACAGGGAAGATGGTTAAAATTGATGGGAAGATGGATGGAGCCAAATACAGGACCATTCTGGAAGAAAACCTGATGGAGTCTGCAAAAGACCTGAGACTGGGATGGAGATTTGTCTTCCAACAAGACAATGATCCAAAACATAAAGCAAAATCTACAATGGAATGGTTCAAAAATAAACATATCCAGGTGTTAGAATGGCCAAGTCAAAGTCCAGACCTGAATCCAATCGAGAATCTGTGGAAAGAACTGAAAACTGCTGTTCACAAATGCTCTCCATCCAACCTCACTGAGCTTGAGCTGTTTTGCAAGGAGGAATGGGAAAAGAATTCAGTCTCTCGATGTGCAAAACTGATAGAGACATACCCCAAGCGACTTACAGCTGTAATCGCAGCAAAAGGTGGCGCTACAAAGTATTAACTTAAGGGGGCTGAATAATTTTGCACGCCCAATTTTTCAGTTTTTGATTTGTTAAAAAAGTTTGAAATATCCAATAAATGTCGTTCCACTTCATGATTGTGTCCCACTTGTTGTTGATTCTTCACAAAAAAATACAGTTTTATATCTTTATGTTTGAAGCCTGAAATGTGGCAAAAGGTCGCAAAGTTCAAGGGGGCCGAATACTTTCGCAAGGCACTGTATTATATTCTGAGAACATGGCACCCATGTTTTCTGTATTTTGGTGGAACATTGATGGAATTCTCTCATAACCCTTAGAAAACTGGACACATTAATTTTCTTGCAACGTTCCCATGAAACATGTCTAGAACATTAATATTGAATATTCTCAGAACATGGTAATCATGTTCTGGGTAAGTTCTATTTGACATGAAGGGAATGGTCTCTTGGAAACTGTCCTTGCATGTCAATTTTAAATAAATTGTTAAATTATTTCTAGCCTGCCTATCTGTGCTTAACAGGGTTGACGTGTTATGCTCGACCCGCTCAGTTTTCCACCACAAAACACCGGCAAATGGCTAAATGGAGTGGAGCCAGTTCAACCAGCTTTTCCACTTTGATTGGACTATTAGATGTTCAATGATTCTTCTGAAAAAAAGGTTTTAAAGGAAAAGTTTCACGTAACAGCTTTGTCCTTAAAATGAGGGACAGATGTAAATGACTGACTAATCACATGAAATTAATTATAATCTTCGGAAAAGACTGTCATTGCAACACAATAACTAGGGATTTACAATGATGGTGACAATTTGGAGAAATGTTGGGATTAAGTGGGTTAAAATCCTTCTATAAATCACAGAGGGTGCACAGAGGGTGCACAGAGGGACATCCTAGAATGCTGAATTTTGGCACTTTAGCAAGTTTGTATTCATATTAAAAATCAGATTGATTGAATTCTCCATGTGGTCTATATTAAAGGGCACTTCATTTAATATAACTGGCTTTTAAAATGCATTATTGGTGCACAATTTCTACTTAAAATATCAAAGGGACGCAAAAGCCACTCATTTCATGGAACAAACCTATTACACATATTTACAAGGACCAGAAGAGATGGAGAGAGAGAGGAGAGAGCTCAAATTAACGTTACCATGAGAACCACAAAGAGCCTCAGAAAGGAGAGCGGTGTGGAATGTCCAGTGTGCCCTTTAGGCTCTTCAACCCTGTCCAACAACACAAAGGAACACACATGGCCTCAAAACCCATTTAATCCTAACAGTCAGCAGGTCCTTAACTACACAAACCAGTTACGGTAATTTACAACCCCTCAATCAGTCACTAAGTCAGTCAGTGAGTCAAGTCATGTTTTTTGTAACCCTAATGTTCTCCTAATATTTGTGTCTAGTTTTCCATTAGAATGTTCCCCTAATTATCTATGTTAGCAAAAACCTTCTGGTAACATTTTTAGCGTGTTTAGGTGTTAAAGTTATGAGACCATTGCCTTAATGTCAAACATAACTTATGCAGAACGTGGTTACAATGTTCTCAGACTATCCAACAATGGTCTAAAAGCTTACTATGGGACATTGCAAGAACATTCACGCGTCCATTTTTCTGAATGTTCCACCACCGTCCCACCAAACATGCACAGGACATGGTTGCCATGTTCTCACAATATAAGATATGAATTGTGAATGGATCATCTTGTCAAAAGCACCCTAACACAGGCGGGAGACATAAAATTAAAGGGCCAGATGCAGTGGTTGTGGTTCCTCTTGTTTTTATATCTTTTACTAAACAGGTCTTCTTTCACCTGAAAAAATAACTCCAGTAGAGGTAAAACTGAAACACAAGCATAACAAAAATAAACATAAACTAAGCTGTTGACCAAAAGGGCATGGCCAAAAAGGGAAAGCAACACAACAAACAGCTACTCCCCATTCTCCCCCAGCTCCTCTCCTGGCACATTATTTCACTTATAATTCACTGTATAACAATCCCAGTGGTTCAGAAAGTTGACCCTGCCTTCAAACAGCTTGGGAAATTCCAGAAAATGATGTCATGACTTTAGAAGCTTCTGATAGGCTAATTGACATAATTTGAGTCAATTGAAAGTGTACATGTGTATGTATTTCAAGGCATACCTTCAAACCCAGTGCCTCTTTGCTTGACATCATGGGAAAATCAAAAGGAATCAGCCAAGACCTCAGGAAAAAAAATTGTAGACCTCCACAAGTCTGGTTCATCCTTTGGAGCAATTTCCAAACGATCTGAAGGTACCACGTTCACCTGTACAAACAATAGTATGCGAGTATAAACACCATGGGACCACACAGGCGTCATACCGCTCAGGAAGGAGACGCGTTCTGTCTCCTAGAGATAAACGTACTTTTGTGTCGAAAAGTGCAAATCAATCCCAGAACAACAACAAAGGACCTTGTGAAGATGCTGGAGGAAACAGGTACAAAAGTATCTATATCCACAGTAAGATGAGTCCTATATTGTCATAACCTGAAAGGCCGCTCAGCAAGGAAGAAGCCTCTGCTCCAAAACCGCCATATAAAAGCCAGACTACGGTTTGCAATTGCACATGGGTACAAAGATCGTACTTTTTGGAGAAATGTCCTCTGGTCTGATGAAAGAAAAAATAGAACTGTTTGGCCATAATGACCATCGTTATGTTTGGAGGAAAAAGGGGGAGGCTTGCAAGCCGAAGAATACCATGCCAACCGTGAAGCACGGGGGTGGCAGCATTATGTTGTGGGGGAGCTTTGCTGCAGGAGGGACAGGTGCACTTAGCAAAATAGATGGCATCATGAGGCAGGAAAATTATGTGGATGTATTGAAACAACATCTCAAGACATCAGTCAGGAAGTTAAAGCTTGGTCACAAATGGGTCTTCCAAATGGACAATGACCCCAAGCATACATCCAAAGTTGTGGCAAAATGGCTTAAGGACAACAAAGTCAAGGTATTGGAGTGGCCATCACAAAACCCTGACCTCAATCCTATGGAACATTTGTGGGCCATTACAAAGCCCTGACCTCAATCCTATAGAAAATGTGTGGGCAGAACTGAAAAAGTGTGTGCGAGCATGGAGGCCTTACAATCCTGACTCAGTTACACAAGCTCTGTCAGGAGGAATGGGCCAAAATTCACCCAGCTTATTGTGGGAAGCTTGTGGAAGGCTACCTGAAACATTTGACCAAAGTTAAACAATTTGAAGAAAATGCTACCAAATACTAATTGACTGTATGTAAACCCCTGACTCACTGGGAATGTGATGAAAGAAATAAAATATTAAATAAATCGTTCTCTGTACTATTATTCTGACATTTCACATTCTTAAAATAAAGTGGTGATCCTAACTGACATAAGACAGGGAATTTTTACTAGGATTAAATGTCAGGAATTCTGAAAAACTGAGTTTAAATGTATTTGGCTAAGGTGTATGTAAACTTCCAACTACAACTGTATCTACAGTACTAAATCCATGTGTATGTATAGTGCGTATGTTATCGTGTGTGTGTGTGTATGCTTCACAGTCCCCGCTGTTCCATAAGGTGATTGTCTATTTTTTAAAATCGTATTTTACTGCTTACGTCAGTTACTTAATGTGGAATGGAGTTCCATGTAGTCATGGCTATATGTAGTACTGTGTGCCTCCCGTAGTCTGCTCTGGACTTGGGGACTGTGAATAGACCTCTTGTAGCATGTCTTGTGGGGTATGCATGGGTGTCCGAGCTGTGTGATAGTAGTTAGAGAGACAGCTCGGTGTATTCAACATGTCAATACCTCTCATAAATAAAAGTAGTTTTGAAGTCAATCTCTCCTCCACTTTTAGCCAGGAGAGATTGACATGCATATTATTATTAGCTCTCTGTGTACATCCAAGGGCCAGCCGTGCTGCCCTGTTCTGAGCCAATTGCAATTTTCCTAAGTCCTTTTTTGTGGCACCTGACCACGCGACTGAACAGTAGTCAAAGGTGCGAAAAAACTAGGGCCTGTAGGACCTGCCTTGTTCATAGTGTTGTTAAGAAGGCAGAGCATCGCTTTATTATAGACAGACTTCTCCCCATCTTAGCTACTACTGCATCAATATGTTTTGACCATGACAGTTTACAATCTAAGGTTACTCCAAGCAGTATAGTCATCTCAACTTGCTCGATTTCCACATGATTTATTACAAGATTTAGTTGAGGTTTAGGGTTTAGTGATTGTTTTGTTCCAAATACAATGCTTTTAGTTTTAGAAATATTTAGGGCTAACTTATTCATTGCCACCCACTCTGAAACTAACTGCAGCTCTTTGTTGAGTGTTGAAGTCATTTCAGTCGCTGTAGTAGCTGACGTGTATAGACACTGGCTTTACTCAAAGTCAATGTCATGTCAAGAGTAGAAATTGAAAAAAGCAAGGGGCCTAAACAGCTATCCTGGGGAATTCCTGATTCTAACTGGAATATATTTCAGAGGCTTCCATTAAAAAATACCCTCTGTGTTCTGTTAGACAAGTAACTCTTTATACACATTATAGCAGGGGGTGTAAAGCCACAACACAAACCTTTTTCCAGCAGCAGACTATGATCAATAATGTCAAAAGCTGCACTGAAGTCTATCAAGACAGCCCCCGAAATCATCAATTTCTCTCAGCCAATCATCAGTCGTTTGTGTAAGTGTTGTGCTTGTTAAGTGTCCTCCCCTATAACCATGCTGAAATTCTGTTGTCAATTTGTTTACTGTGAAATAGAATTGTATCTGGTCAAACATAATTTTTCCTAGAGGGTTACTACGGGTTGGTAACAGGCTGATTGGTCGGCTATTTGAGCCAGTAAAGGGGGCTTTACTATTCTTGGGAAGCGGAATGACTTTAGCTTCCTTCCAGGCCTGAGGGCACATGCTCTCTAGTATTCTTAAATTGAAGATGTGGCAAATAGGAGTGGCAATATCGTCTGCTATTATCCTCAGTAATTTTCCATCCAGATTGTCAGACCCCAGTGGCTTGTCATTGTTGAGACAACAATCATTTAACCTCTTCCACACTGACTTTACGGAATTCAAAATTATAAATCTTGTCTTTCCAATATAGTTGGATGTGTAGTGTCAGCATTTGATGTTGGCATGTCATCCCTAAGTTTGCTTATCTTGCCAATGAAAAAGTCATTAAAGTACTTTGCATTATCAGTGGGCTTTGTGATGAATGAGCCATCTGATTCAATGAGTAAAGGAGCCGAGTTGGCTTTTTCCCAAAATGTCATTTCAGGTGCCCCAAAGCTTTTTGCTATCATTCTTTATATCATTTATCTTTGTTTCATAGTATAGTGTAACGGTTTTCTAGGTGTGAAGGAGAGTCGGACCAAAATGCGGCGTGTAGATTGCGATCCATGTTTAATGAACAAACGTAAACCACGAATCAATATTCAACACTACAAAACAAAGAACGTAACGAAAACCGAAACAGCCTATACTAGTGTAAACTAACACAGAGACAGGAACAAGGACACTAAGGACAATCACCCACAAAACCCAACACAAAACAGGCTACCTAAATATGGTTCCCAATCAGAGACAATGACTAACACCTGCCTCTGATTGAGAACCATATCAGGCCAAACATAGAAATAGACAAACCAGACACACAACATAGAATGCCCACCCAGCTCACGTCCTGACCAACACTAAAACAAGGAAAACACATACGAACGATGGTCAGAACGTGACATATAGTTTATTTTTTAAGTAGTTTAGTCACATGATTTCTTAATTTGCAGTATGTTTGCCAGAGTCAGTTGGGCTGACAGATTATTTGCCATACCTTTTGCCTCATCCCTCTCAACCATACAATTCCTCATCAATCCAAGGTGATTCAACAGTTTTTACAGTCATTTTCTGGGTGCGTGCTTATTAGTAACTGGAATAAGTAGTTTCATAAATGCGTCAAGTGCAGCGTCTGGTTGCTCCTCATTACACACCAGACCAGCAAATATTCTTTACATCATCAACATTTGAATCACTACAAAACTTATTGTATGACCTTTTATGCACTATATTAGGCCTAGCCTTTGGAACTTTGGTTTTCCTAGATACAGTATGGCTATTATATTGTGATCACTACATCCTATGGATTTGAATACTGCTTTAAAGCAAATATCAGCAGTGTTAGTAAAGATGTGATCTATACATGTTGATGATTTAATTCCTGTGCTGTTTGTATCTACCCTGGTAGATTGACTGACAACCTGATCCAGGTTGCAGGCACTGGTTACAGTTTGAAGTTTTCTCCTGAGTAGGCAGCTTGATGATAGCCAGTCAATATTTAAATCACCCAGAAAATATACTTCTCTGTTGATATCACATACATTGTCAAGCATTTCACACATATTATCCAGATAGTGACTGTTAGCACTTGGTGGTCTATAGCAGCTTCCCATGAGAATGGGCTTTAGGTTATGTAGATGAACCTGTAGACATATTACTTCAACAGTATTTAACATTAGATTGTCTCTAAGCTTTACAGGAATGTGGTTCTGAACATCACCTCCGTTGGCAGTTCTTTCTTTTCAGTAAATGTTTTAACGATGTATTGCTGCCACTGTATCATCAAAGGTATTATCTAAGTGAGTTTCAGAGATAGTCAGAATATGAATGTCATCGGTTACAAGCAAGTTATTGACTTCATGGACCTTGTTTCTTAGGCTACATATGTTAATATGGTCTATTTTTAGCACTTTTCTGGGTTGCTTGATTGTTTTTAATGCTTTACTGGAAAGATTATCAGAGGTAGACTTAGTCATGTTATTTACATTGGAGTTCATAGTGCAGGGTGAGCTGCATAAAGTGGTCTTCCTACTGTTGCACAGTGCTAACAGTGTAACTCTGGTTTATAGGCTCATGATTACTGCTTACAATAGCTGTAGGATAAACAGATGTATTCGGTGCAATTAGGGGTACATAAATTAAATTACTTACATTGTGTTTGCCAATGACCCCAAGATCATGTACATTTGATGCAGCATTATGACAACTCATTGTCATAATGGTAGGGATTAACTGAGCTGGTCTTGGATCATTTACCAGTCATTGTTTCAACGCAGCCTTGAAAATCGTGGACAGAGTCCCAGAGCCAAGATGATTTAGATGGATTTGTCATTCCTGTAGAGTATCTTCTCTTTCCAGAAGGTGTCAAAGTCGTCAATAAAACGGACTTCAGCAGAGCTACAGTAGTCTTTTAGCCAGATGTGTATGCCAGCAGTCTGCTAAATCTTTCATACCCGCGGCCCAACAATGGTACAGAACCTGAAATTATTGGCAGTTTTTTTGAGTCTTTTAATGCTAAAATCAGTTCTTTAAAATCAATTTTCAAATTTTCCGAGCTAGCCATCCTAATGTCATTTGACCCCACATGGACTATGACAGTGTCAGCTCTCGGCATCTGTGATAGAACAGTCGGAAGCAGCCTTGTTATGTCCTGTACTTGGACTCCTGGGTAGCACAGGGTTTTTGCCTTGGGGACCCGAGATGTTTCTCACCATAGAGCTGCCTATGATGACAGCTGGTGATGTTGAATGGGTCAGTCTCTCAGGCAGCCTCACGGTCTGGTGAGGCTGGGAGCTCCAAGGATCTGAACCCGAGGTAGAGGCCACCTGTTCGGCCAGCCTTTTCCTATTGTTCACGATCAGCTCCTCTTGCTAACATTGAGGGAGAGATAGTTGTCCTGGCACTACACTGCCAGTTCTCTGACCACCTCCCGATAGAGGCCGTCTCATCGTTGTCGGTGATCAGGCCTACCACTGTTGTGTCATCAGCAAACCTAATGATGGTGTCGGAGTCGTGTTTGGCCATGCAGTCGTGGGTGAACAGGGAATACAGGAGTCGTGTTTGGCCACGCAGTCGTGGGTGAACAGGGAATACAGGAGGGGACAAAGTACACACCCCTGAGGGGCCCCAGTGTTAAGGATCAGCGTGGCAGACGTGTTGTTGCCTACTCTTACCACCTGGGGGCGGCCCGTCAGGAAGTCCATGATCCAGTTGCAGAGTGAGGTGTTGAGTCTCGGAGTCCTTAGCTTAATGATGAGCTTCGTGGGCAATATGGTGTTGAACGGATGTTGCTCATGCACACACACATACACACACACACATTTTACACATGCACCCAGTAACGCAGATTTTATGGTACTATAATCAACTCATGATGCAAAAGTGCAGTAGTGTTTTCATCAGGTTCACCTTTGTATGAATTATGATGTCACCCCAGATCTCAATTATGATGTCACCCCCCACAGAGCTTGGTTGTTAATGTGTACATAATGTTCTCAGATTTGGCCTGTAGTTTGATATCATTACATTATGACGTTTCGCTGGTCTAAATCAAAGCCAGCCATAACTAAATGCTTACAGTAGATTCATGTTTTTAACTGGATCTAAATGGGGCTAAGGTGGTGGGTGTGACAAGAGCGTGGCCATGGGCGTGGCCAATGGAGTGGTCGCTGACTGAACATTTTAGAGGCCCTCCTGTTGGCCGCAGTGACAACATTTGGATGTTTTAAAGCTAATTTAAGCCATGCTTTGTAATGATTCTGAATTGTCAGATAGCTAGCAACAATGACAAGAAGTTGCCATGTGGGGAATTATAGGTGGCTCATTTCAACAAGTTTTATTTTGTTCCTAATAGCATGTCTTGTTTGGAGGTGTTTTGACTGATATCATGTCAATGCTAATATGGCAAAAATTCACTAGCTATCTAACCATCAACTGTAACGATGTATTTGAGAGACAAGTGCTCATTGTGCAAATGAATTAATGTTATCAATAAACATTTAGAGACGAAATACAGTTTTCATGTTGTCAACAATCTAAGCCAACCTTGTCTGTTTTGCCCCATAGTGCATGTAACCGGTTCTGCACTGGTACCTTTCTGCATTGTGTTCTGGTAATTTGTAGGTGGAAGATAAGGCTCTGGACACAATTCAGCCAGTTGTATCTCTTTTAACTTCTTAGTGACAGGGGGGCAGTATTGAGTAGCTTGGATGAATAAGGTTCCCAGAGTAAACTGCCTGCTAGTCTGTCACAGATGCTAATATATGCATATTATTAGTAGTATTGGATAGAAAACACTCTGAAGTTTCTAAAACTGAATGATGTCTGTGAGTATAACAGAACTCATATGGCAGGCGAAAACCTGAGACAAATACAACCAGGAAGTGGGAAATCTGAGGTTTGTAGTTTCATTTAAGTGATTGCCTATCCAATATGCTGTGTCTATGGGGCCGGATTGCACTTCCCAAGGCTTCCAGCAGATGTCAACAGTCTTTACAAAGTTGTTTGAGGCTTCTATTGTGGAAGGTGGTCGAATAAGAGCTGTTTCAACAAGTGGACTAGGCTGTGGCCAATCAGTTGTTTACTGCGCGTTCACGCGGTGCCTTCTTTTTCTACAAACTGTAATGGAACTCTTTTGACTTTTTGTCTGGATTTTGAGCTCGCGCATTGTGCCTTTGGAATAGTGAACTAAAAGCGCGAACAAAACGGAGGTATTTGGACATGAATATGGACGTAATCAAACAAAACAAACATTTCGTATGGAGGTGGGAGTCCTGGGAGTGCATTCGGACGAAGATCAGCAAAGGTAAGTGAAGATTTATAATGTTATTTATGACTTTTGTTGACTCCACAATTTGGTGGGTAACTGTATGGCTTGCTTTTGTGGCTGAACGCTGTTCTCAGATGATTGAATATTGTGCTTTTGCCGTAAAGCTTTTTTGAAATCTGACACAGCGGTTGCATTAAGATCAAGTTTATCTTTAATTCTATGTAAAACATGTATCTTTCATCAAAGTTTATGATGAGTTGTTATGTTATTTGATGTAGCTCTCTGCAATTTCTCCGGATGTTTTGGAGGCATTTCTGAACATGGCGCCAATGTAAACTGAGGTTTTTGGATATAAATATGAACTTGATCGAACAAAACATACATGTATTGTGTAACATTGAGTCCCGGGAGTGTCATCTGATGAAGATCGTCAAAGGTTAGTGATTAATTCTATCTATATTTCTGCTTTTTGTGACACCTCTCTTTGGTTGGAAAATGGCTGAATGCTTTCTGTAACTAGTTGCTGACCTAACAAAATGATATGTTCTGCTTTCGCCGAAAATACTTTTTGAAATTGGACACTGAGGTTGGATTAACGAGAAGTGTATCTTTAAAATGGTGTAAAATACTTGTATGGTTGAGGAATTGTAATTATGAGATTTCTGTTGTTTTGAATTTGGCGCCCTGCAATTTCACTGGCTGTTGGCGAGGTGGGACGCTAGCGTCCCGAACGATCCCAGAGAGGTTAATGACTGCATGGAATGGATACAAATACAAGGCAAAAGTTACTGCTGCAGTTTGGACTCCATACAAGTATATTTGCCTCTTCTCATCACGCTCTGAGCAAACTCTTAGTAAGAGTATCAACAAAAAATACATTGTACAAAATCTACCTGTTCATATTTTCAAAAGACTCATTACATTTTATAAATGTTGTACACCAATACACTAATAATTTGCTAATAGGTGCAAAATATGTGTACTATTGTACCATTATACCTGAAGCATACTAATGGAGCAACAACGCCATTTTTAACATACCCGGGCAAGTAACAAAATGAACGACAGCTAACTAGGCACATTACAGTTTTTCTCAATTGCTAAAACACTAAAACCCATGGGCTGAACAAAGTTCTCAGTTGCCTGGACTCATTTAGCTAATTATGCAGTCTGTTGTCAATACCTTAAACCATTTCACATGGTAAAACACAATTTGCAGATCTCACTTTTCAGCAAAACTCTAAACACATTCTCATTCTCAAAACACATTCTGCACTCTAATGCACATGTCATCCATACTGGTAAACACAAGTGGCAACAATCAAATACAAATAGAGAAAACATGTCAGTGATTGAACACAACCACTCAAAATTGATTTAACCTGTTTCAAATGCTGCGACACAACCAATATCAGCCAGTTCAGAGAGCAAACAGGTTGTTGAAGGTGGAAAGGAGAAAGTCTGAGAATGGATAGAAGAAACTATGTGAGAGGACAAGGACGAGTGCGTATGCGAGGTGGGCGACGAGGAGGAAGAGGAGGGCAAGAAAAAGGAAGACGAAGAAGAAGACAAAGAGTGGAAATATCTGATGAAATTCGAGCAACAGTTATAGACCATGTTCTTGTCCATGGACTGACAATGAGGGAAGCAGGACTTAGAGTGCAACCCAATTTGAGCCGATTTTCTGTGTCCACCGTAGTAAGGACATTCAGAGAAGAGAACAGGTACAGGATACTACTATATTTTTGTAATTGCACATTTACTGTACTACACTATATGCAGCTGTTTCAATAGACATTTGTAAAGTTAATCACTATGTATTGTACTGCATGAATATGTTTTGTAACTGCACAACTACTTTTTGTAGAATTGCAAGGCTGCCACATGCAGGTGGAAGGACAGCTATATTCACTCGGAAGCAAGTTGGCATGGTCCTAGTTGGCATGGTCCTTCAAGATAATCCAATACGACTCAGAGAAATCCAGGAACGAGTGATACAAGACAACACACACTTCCATGCAATCGACAGTGTGAGCATTTCCACAATTGACCGTGTCCTCCATCGTAACAGGATGCGAAAGAAAAAAGTATACAGAGTAGCTTTTGAGCGAAACTCACCAAGGGTGAAAGAACTGCGAGCTCAGTATGTGCAAGTAAGTGTACATTCAGAAACATTTACTGTAATCCAGATTGTCTATAGTACTAACACATACTATGTAAATGACATTACTCTTCAGTACATACAATGTATGTGAATCAGAAGCCTAATTGTACTCTACAGTAATGCACTGTCTCTGTACGACTTACAAAATCCTACATACAGTATATTGTATTTCTACACAGACAATATTTGACTTGGAATCCTTGGACAGACCCCATGAGTTCATCTTTGTCGATGAAGCAGGCTTCAATCTAACAAAGAGGAGAAGGAGAGGCCTGAAACATGATTGGACAGCGGGCCATTGTTGAAGTCCCTGGTCAATGAGGTGGCAATGTCACAATCTGTGCTGCTATCAGCAACCATGGTGTTCTACATCACCATGTTACATTCGGGCCATATAACACCCAGCACCTTCTAAGATTTATTGCCAATCTAAGAGATATTTTATTTGAGCAGCAGGTTAAAGAGCAGCAGGGTCAAGAGCTAAATGAGAATCCCATTCCCACCTATGTGATAGTGTGGGACAATGTCAGTTTCCACCGAGTTGCTCAGGTAAGGGAACCGTTTTAACATCAATGGGCAGTTTATGAACTTGTACCTCCCTCCATACTCGCCTTTCCTGAATCCGATTGAGGAGTTTTTCTCCTCTTGGAGATGGAAAGTGTATGACAGACAACCCTAAACCAGAGTAAATCTGCTGCAAGCCATGGATTTAGCCTGTGGTGATATAGGTGAGGAATCATGTCAGGGCTGGATACGGCACACAAGAGGCTTCTTCCCCCGTTGCCTCAGGAGGTACAATATTGCTTGTGATGTCGACGAAGTGCTCTGGCCTGACCCAGCCCAAAGACAAGAAGAAGCACATTGATCACGTTTACTCCTTTGATTTGTGTCCCTTTTAGTATTGTATACTGTAGTACAGTGCATTGTAGGCTGTATACTGTACAATGGACAAATTATATGGCCCTGAACATTGTGCTTTCCATTTATTAACAGTACTGACTGCTCAACAGATTTTGACTGGTTGCAGGTTCATATCAATAAAGAACAAGAATTACAGTATCACAGAGACAAAGGACAAGTTTGTGAGATGCAGGGTACAGTACTGTAAAAATAGGGGTACAAGGAGGAGGAAGAACAAAAAAGTAAATTGCAAAAAGCAAAGCAGAGTAGTAATTTCTGATCCATTTTGAGCTACTATGATAGAACATGTTTTCGTTCATCAAAAGACAATGACGGAAAAATCGGAATATTTTTTTAGATATAATCTCCATTATTTCCACAGAGCTGGTGGCACAGCAGGTACTTCAGGTACCTATCAACCAAGAGGTTGTGAGTCCAAATCCCAAGTGAGGTTGAGTCACAATTAATGTCACAATGTTCTAAAAACATACCTGGAACATACCAGGAACTAGATAAAACCTGCAGGGCACCATGACTGTTTAAATTGAAGTAATGTCAGTTATGCATTTTAAAGTAAAATATTCTCAATTCCATTTGACACCTGGTTTTTCACGTCCTCAAATGTTGTCACGTGTAGTTTCATGTTATCACATGTTGAAATTTTGCATCCACATGTTTAAATGTGAAAAATGTCTGTTTTTTCCGGAAGGGTAGTTATAGTGTCCCATCAATTCGAAATGTATAGGGGACAGATTGGAGAGGCAGCTAGTCTTAAATGCCAATGCATTTTGAGCATTTTTTCATGTCCTTTTGATTTGTTTTGCCCTGTAGTCACTGCAAGTATGGAAGCCTTTGTTAAGACCTCTAGAAGTACAAGTGAAATAAACCACCAAATATGAATTAATATGTTGTAGTGTGTAATCACTTTACCAAGCAGTCAACCTGCTTGCACCAATCCCTTGTAATTACAGTAAAATAGTGTGAAATACATATCCTCAAATCATTTAATTCATCCATTATGATTACGGTAGATGTACTGTAATTTGAAATACAGCATTTTACTTGCCACTGAGCTGTCTGTAAATTACTGTAAATAATTACAGCAACCCCTTTACAGTGTTAAAAATAATTCATTTTGGTAAAAATAATATGAATTGCCATATTAGGCATAACTACATTTTATGTTGCTTTACTTCCACCCAAGCCTTATACACCTGAGTCATAATTAGTTGATTAGTTTGAATCAGTTGTGTTGAGGCTTGGCTGGAGAAAAAAAATGTATGCTGTGGCTCTCTAGGAACAGTTGGCGACACATTTAAGGATAGACTTAGTAGGCCTAAGTCAGAGTTTATGCAAGCAACATAGTTTGTTTATATGCTAAAAAATAATACATAGAATGCTGACAAAATATATAGAATGCCTGTTTAAGTGAGAAGCATAGCAACATCAAGGCAACTTTGTAACAGCTGACTCTGTTTTTCCAAAAGCCACACAAACCCTTTAGCAGCTGAGTCTACCTTTTAAGACGTCAATCAAAAAAGTGTTTTCAGAATCCTAATGTTGTTTTTGTTTTGTGTTTTCTGATTGATTCAGTGTGAGCATTCAACCAGCTTTAGACAAAGGTCTTCCACAGGACTGCAAACTCCAAAGTTCACTCAAAAAGTTGATAGTTCTGAACTTTGATTTCATTTTTGTTGTTTTAAATATTTAAATTGTATTCATGGTCTATGAAACATTCATTGGTTAAAAGCTCATTGCTCAGTTATCACTTGGCTCATATAAATTCCATTTAAACATCATAAGGCCAACATCCCCATAGTGTTCACATTTCTCTCATGTAAATGTTGTACAGTAGCTACATAAAAATATATTTTTTAGAAAATTGATTTGGGAAATATTCAGTATTTCCTCTTTTCTTCATTAGCATGCTGATGATTTGACGTTGGAAAGGAATTTTTAATACATTGTTTAGTATATTTAGTACATTTAGTATGTTTACTTTAGCTTCTCTGTGGGAAGCAAGTTCTTTTAAAGTTATATGTGATTTGGTTTATGTAGATACACATTTCAATGTTGTTAATACACAAAGTAACCAAAAACCTAATCTTATTTGCATATTCATAATGAGTCTGGATTCCACCTAAAAACACATTTTTCGATCTCAAAAGGTTAAATTAACAAATTACTATCGTACATGCTTATTAAGTGCCAAATTAAGTAGCAGGGTGGCTATAAATCAACATGTGACAGTGAGCTTGTTGTGTGCAGCAGGGTGTGGCAATTGACTGTAAGCCTGACTGTCTATGGATTGACGTGTTATCCCTTACCGCAAAAACACATGAATTTTACGTGATCACATGGGATGTGTTGTAAAAACACATGTTTTCATGTGATCACCTGTGATGTTATTTGAAGTTAATGTGATATCGTGACAACATGTAAAGCAACATGTGATAACATGAAACTACACGTGTAGTGGTCATGTGAAGTGTTCCAACAACAAGTTTTCATCTGATTTATGTGAAATCATGTGTTTTTTCCGCATGTGAGATCATGTGTTTTTTTCAGTAAGGGATCACATTAAATAAATAAATAATAATCTTCAGAAATGATTTTGTCAAAGCAACAAAATAACTAGGGCTTTACAATGATGGCGAAACTTGGAGAAATGTTGGTATAAAGTGGGTTGAAATCTTCCTAGGAAGTAACATGTCAAAATGCAGATTTTTAGCAGTTTATCCATGTGGTCTATATTAAAGGGCACTTCATTTGATATAACAGGCTTTTAAAATCCAATATTGGTGCACAATTTCTACTTAAAATAGGGAAGCAAAGGGCACTCTTAAGGATGTTCCTCAGTTGTCAAAAGGACTTCGGCCATGTTCTTGGTGACTACTTACATTATTTCGATTTTACAGATCGTCCATAGAGAGTTGCCCTGAGAGCTGGTCCTTGTTTGACTTTATCCAATCAAAGTGAGTGAGGCCTGGCTCATTGATGCGCTGGCTGATCTCAGACCTTTGGCTCTTCTCGTCCCCTGTGTGCTCCTGATAAGGGAATGAATAGTGGCTGCACATTTCCTCCTTCCCATCTCCTCTCCTGATGTCAGAGGTTTTGGCCGACCCTCCGCCAACCCATGTGACAGGATACACATCGGCTGGATTAAGGGGGCAGCATCCATGTCTCTGTGTCACTGTTCTTCTATGAGAGACACCTGAATACACCACAGCCAGATCCCTCTCTCCTCTCTGGACTGTACAGCTACTTTACACCACCTTTTCGCCCTGGGATAGCAAACTATGCACTAGCTACAATGGCATCTAGTCCATCCCTCGCTGTGCTCCTGTGCCTTATGCATGCTCTGCGCTGCACTGCTGAGATAGGTATGTCAGGTTTTATTCCACTTTAATTGGTTTCATGCAATGGTTAAGCATTCTGTATAATGAAAGTGTTACAAATTATATTTGTTGATATGCTTTACCAATAAACGGAAGACAAGGTTGAGGCTGCTAGAAAGTAACAATATTTTTGTAGACTGGTAAGATATATATCCAGAATTTCTAGGTCCTTCAGTAAGTTTTGCTTCATTGGCAGACACAGCGAGATATATTGTGATGGAATCTATTCCAGGAGTCACGAGTGAACCATTTGACGAGCTAGATTAGAATCCTTAACGTTTAGAATATTTTAAGGCGTTTTAGATGCTTTCAGATATAGATAAACATTAAAGTGGCCTATTTTTTTGAGTGGCTTAAAAACACAAGTATTTCAATTGTAGTTACATACACTGAGTTCTTAAAACTGATTGAAAATAATTTGAATGCTGTAAACAGGTATAACAGCTGTAAGTACAGAAAATAAGAAAGTACAACAAATATTTACATACACAGGCTTTCTTATGCAACTTACTGTAGTTGGACCTAGATTTGTGTATATTTTTAAATTACAGTTCCTGTACAATTAGACACAATGTCACAGTTAAATAGCGTTGCAGTGCTGTTTATGAGAGCAGCTGTAGAGCCTGAAAGAAGGATGAGACCTTGGATAGATCACTTCATTGTCCTTAGTTTCAAGTATTAATGTCACATGTGCAAGTACAGTGAAATGCCTTGCTTGAAAGCTCTAACCGCAACAATGCAGTAATCAATAACAATGTAATACTAAAAATAACAAGGTACTGTAGAACAAAAACAGATACAAAAAATAAGAAATAAGAAGAACCTTATCCCCCGTGCTGCAGACAGCAGCTCCTTCCTGATCTACAACCAGGATCACAACAAGTGTGTGGTGGCGGTGAGCGCCAGTCAAGTCACAGTGGCTCCCTGTGACCACACGTCCCAGAACCAGCAATTCCGCTGGGCCTCACAGTCTCGTCTCCTCAGCATCTCCCTGAAGCTCTGCCTGGGGGCTCAGGACCTGAAGGACTGGGTCAAAGTGCTGCTCTTCCCCTGTGATGAGAAGAGCGAGCTCCAGTACTGGCAGTGTAAGAACGAGACCCTGTTCGGCCTCAAAGACAAGGCGCTGCACTTAAACTATGGCAACCGCAACGAGAAGAATATGATGATCTACCAGGGATCTGGGTCTTGGAGCTGTTGGAAGATATATGGTACTCAGAAGGACCTCTGCTCCAAGGGCTACCAAGGTAAGTAAGCTACAAGACACACTCACTGTTACTGGAGGTTGGAGATTGGAGGTAGGAATCAGAAGTGTAAGATGCTGTTGTCATAAACTTTCTTAAAGCCAGGGAATAAATGTCTGACCTGGGATGATTCATACTGTTAACAATGTATTTTTTTCCTACTAGCACTGACTGATAGCTGATAGCTACTTTATTACGGAAGAATGTGCTATGATTGAGATACAGTATGTGGTTGTCCCGCCTAGCTATCCTACGATGAACGCACTATCTGTAAATTGCTCTGGATAAGAGCATCTGCTACATTACAGAAATGTTAAATGTAACAAACTGTTTTGTCCCCTTCATCAGAGGTGTTCACACTAGGGGGGAATGCCTTTGGAAGTCCCTGCCAGTTCCCCTTTCAGTTTGGGGAGAAGTGGTATGCTGAGTGCACTCCGCAGGGGCGCTCAGATGGACAGCTCTGGTGCGCCACAGAGACAGATTACAATAAAGCCAAGAAGTGGGGCTTCTGTCCCTCGAAATGTGAGTCAAGTCTCGTAATTCATGCTATGTTTTTTGTCATTTACTGCCATTTTCCAGTGATCAGGAAAAGGATCAGCAGGTGACACCTGTAAAAAATCATGAGCCGTATGTATCAAGCATCTCAGAATAGGAGTGCTGATTTAGGATCAGTTTGGCCTTTCAGATCAACATTAGAAGGACAAGAGGGGACCTGTTCCTGTATCAGCGCTCCTAGTCGGGGATGCTTTATGAATAAAGGTCAAATCAATTTGACTCATGGGAGTACACAACCCTCTAATATGAGTGGCCTACTCTATACTAGACTCTGATGAGTCTGTAAAAACAAGGCAAACGACCAGGGTTTAAGATGTGGGGACGGTATCCAATTCAAACAATGCCATAAAACACCCTACCAAGCCTGTGATAGGGACAGATTCCTCATTAAAACAGAGGCTACACATGGAATTCTTCGATTTTCTTGTTTTTCCGTGACCTTGCTGGAGGTCAGAACTGGCCAGTTCAGCACTGAAAGGTCTGGTCTCTGACCTCCTGACAGAAAAACACAAACACATCCTCTAGTTCCCCTAGCTGTGGACGCAGCACTGTGTCTCTTTACCCTTCCATCCTGACTGGAGCTCATTCCTGTGTTACCCCTGACACAGCTCCAAAACTGGGACAGGAAAAGGAAGGAAGCCCCCTTTCACTATAGTTCCTGGTGAACTGCCCCCATAGTCACAGATATGAGGGGCAGTTCTGTCATGACAGAAAGTGATAGAGATGAACAGAACACTATTTGAATCAGTTCTTGGACTGTTATTGATGCTTTCTTTTTCCCACCTTAAGTGTGTCTTAATGTTTCCGTGTCCCCCTCAGCGTCCTCAGGATGGGACAGTGACCCAGTGACAGGTGTCCTGTTCCAGAGGAACACCCAGTCTGTGTTGACCTGGTACCAGGCGAGGAAGAGCTGCCAGCAGCAAGGAGCCGACCTGCTCAGTATAGTAGAGCTCCACGAGCAGACCTACATCTCAGGTATGTACAGTCAGACCTGGTCAGACCTACATCTGAGGTATGTACAGTCAGACCTGGTCAGACCTACATCTGAGGTATGTACAGTCAGACCTGGTCAGACCTACATCTGAGGTATGTACAGGCAGACCTGGTCAGACCTACATCTGAGGTATGTACAGTCAGACCTGGTCAGACCTACATCTCAGGTATGTACAGTCAGACCTGGTCAGACCTACATCTCAGGTATGTACAGTCAGACCTGGTCAGACCTACATCTCTGGTATGTACAGTCAGACCTGGTCAGACCTACATCTGAGGTATGTACAGTCAGACCTGGTCAGACCTACATCTGAGGTATGTACAGGCAGACCTGGTCAGACCTACATCTGAGGTATGTACAGTCAGACCTGGTCAGACCTACATCTGAGGTATGTACAGTCAGACCTGGTCAGACCTACATCTGAGGTATGTACAGTCAGACCTGGTCAGACCTACATCTGAGGTATGTACAGGCAGACCTACATCAGACCTGGCCAGACCTACATCTGAGGTATAGTCTAACCTGTTGTCCAAGGGAGGACTGGGACCAGGAACCAGCCCAGGCATTTCTGAAACACCGGCCCGAAGATGGACCAGGGCATTTGCCCAATGTGCGCTATGGCCAGTCTATTTTGTTTGAATTTTTTTATTTCACCTTTATTTAACCAGGTAGGCCAGTTGAGAACAAGTTCTCATTTACAACTGTGACCTTGCCAAGATAAAGCAAAGCAGTGAGACAGAAACAACAACATAGAGTTACACATAAACAAACATACAGTCAATAACACAAAATAAAATAAAATAGAAAAATCTATGCACAGTGAGTGCAAATGTAGAAGATTAGTGAGGTAGGCAATACATAGTCCGAGAGTTAAAAATAATAAAATTTTCGCATTAACACTGGAGTGAAAGATGTGCACATGATGATGTGCAAGTAGAGATACTGAGGTGAAAAAGAGCAAGAGGGTAAGTAATAATATGGGGATGAGGAAGTCGGTGTGCTATTTACAGATTGGCTGTGTACAAGTACAGTGATTGGTAAGCTGCTCAGACAGCTGATGCTTAAAGTTAGAGAGGGAGATATAAGACTCCAGCTTCAAAGATTTCTGCAATTCGTCCAGTCATTGGCAGCAGAGAACTGGAAGGAAAAGCGGCCAAAGGAAGTGTCGGTTTTGGGGATGACCAGTGCTTTTATACCTGCTGGAGCTCGTGCTACGGGTGGGTGCTGCTATCGTGACCAGTGAGCTGAGATAAGGCGGGGCTTTACCTAGCAAAGACTTATAGATGACCTGGAGCCAGTGGGTTTGGCGACGGATATGTGGTGAGGGCCTGCCAACGAGAGCATACAGGTCGCAGTGGTGGGTAGTATATGGGGCTTTGCTGATAAAACGGATGGCACTGTGATAGACTACATCCAATTTGCTGAGTAGAGTGTTGGGGGGCTATTTTGTAAATTCAATTGCCGAAGTCAAGGATCGTTAGGATAGTCTGTTTTACGAGGGTATGTTTGGCAGCATGAGTGAAACAGGCTTTGTTGTGAAAAAGGAAGCCGATTCTAGATTTAATTTTGGATCGGAGATGCTTAATGTGAGTCTGGAAAGAGGGTTTACAGTCTAACCAGATACCTAGGTATTTGTAGTTGTCCACATGTTCTAGGTCAGAACCGTCCAGAGTAGTGATGCTAGTCGGACGGGAGGGTGCGAGCAGCAATCGGTTGAAGAACATGCACTTAGTTTTAGTAGCATTTAAAAGCAGTTAGAGGCCACGGAAGGCGTGTTGTATGGCGTTGAAGCTCGTTTGGAGATTTGTTTGCACAGTGTCCAAAGAAGGGCCAGATGTATACAGAATGGTAGTCTAACCTACAACGAACAATGTAGACCTATGTAGTCCTACAATGCAGTCTAACCTACATCCTCACCTTGATTTAGAGATAAATCAATCAGATACAATCAATTCCTTATTAAGAATATTACACTACTCTCGTGGACGTATTGTGATGCTTTTTATTAATGCAGGGTTGACCAATATCCTGGGCACATCTCTGTGGATTGGACTGAATAGCCTAGACTTTGAGGCTGGATGGCAGTGGAGCAATGGAAACCCATTCAGATATTTAAACTGGGCCCCAGGTGAGTGCAACTGCATGCAACACATCATACTATACTTTACAGCCTAGGGAACAACTGAGGTTGTTCAAGTATGTTATGACTTCCAATGTTGCAGGAAGACAATTAATAAACACATGGGTCAATATTTCCAAAAGGACATCCATCAACTGAACCCGGGCTCAGCTGTGCAACCCTGAATGCTGGCAAGGCCTCGAAATGGGAGACCAATGAATGTTCCAAGAAGCTGGGATATATCTGTCGCAAAGGAAACTCCACTACTCTGGCCTCTGCCCCTATAGGTAAGAGTTGAATCATACAGTACATAACAGTCATGACCTACACACAATTTTTGACTTAGTTCAAATGCCATGCAACACAAGGTTAACAACACCAGGTCAGGTTGTGTAGGGTAGGGTAAACTGAACATTTACAGTGCCTTTAAAGTATTCGCCCCCTTGAACTTTGCGACCTTTTGCCACATTTTAGGCTTCAAAAATAAAGATATAAAACTGTATTTTTGTGAAGAATCAACAACAAGTGGGACACTATCATGAAGTGGAACGACATTTATTGGATATTTCAAACTTTTTTAACAAATCAAAAACTGAAAAATTGGCTGTGCAAAATTATTCAGCCCCCTTAAGTTAATACTTTGTAGCGCCACCTTTTGCTGCGATTACAGCTGTAAGTCGCTTGGGGTATGTCTCTATCAGTTTTGCACATCGAGAGACTGACATTTTTCCCATTCCTCCTTGCAAAGCAGCTCGAGCTCAGTGAGGTTGGATGGAGAGCATTTGTGAACAGCAGTTTTCAGTTCTTTCCACAGATTCTCGATTGGATTCAGGTCTGGACTTTGACTTGACCATTCTAACACCTGGATATGTTTATTTTTGAACCATTCCATTGTAGATTTTGCTTTATGTTTTGGATCATTGTCTTGTTGGAAGACAAATCTCCGTCCCAGTCTCAGGTCTTTTGCAGACTCCATCAGGTTTTCTTCCAGAATGGTCCTGTATTTGGCTCCATCCATCTTCCCATCAAATTTAACCATCTTCCCTGTCCCTGCTGAAGAAAAGCAGGCCCAAACCATGATGCTGCCACCACCATGTTTGACAGTGGGGATGGTGTGTTCAGGGTGATGAGCTGTGTTGCTTTTACACCAAACATAACGTTTTGCATTGTTGCCAAAAAGTTCAATTTTGGTTTCATCTGACCAGAGCACCTTCTTCCACATGTTTGGTGTGTCTCCCAGGTGGCTTGTGGCAAACTTTAAACGACACTTTTTATGGATATCTTTAAGAAATGGCTTTCTTCTTGCCACTCTTCCATAAAGGCCAGATTTGTGCAATATACAACTGATTGTTGTCCTATGGACAGAGTCTCCCACCTCAGCTGTAGATCTCTGCAGTTCATCCAGAGTGATCATGGGCCTCTTGGCTGCATCTCTGATCAGTCTTCTCCTTGTATGAGCTGAAAGTTTAGAGGGACGGCCAGGTCTTGGTAGATTTGCAGTGGTCTGATACTCCTTCCATTTCAATATTATCGCTTGCACAGTGCTCCTTGGGATGTTTAAAGCTTGGGAAATCTTTTTGTATCCAAATCCGGAAACTTCTTCACAACAGTATCTCGGACCTGCCTGGTGTGTTCCTTGTTCTTCATGATGCTCTCTGCGCTTTTAACGGACCTCTGAGACTATCACAGTGCAGGTGCATTTATACGGAGACTTGATTACACACAGGTGGATTGTATTTATCATCATTAGTCATTTAGGTCAACATTTGATCATTCAGAGATCCTCACTGAACTTCTGGAGAGAGTTTGCTGCACTGAAAGTAAAGGGGCTGAATAATTTTGCACGCCCAATTTTTCAGTTTTTGATTTGTTAAAATAGTTTGAAATATCCAAAAAATGTCTTTCCACTTCATGATTGTGTCCCACTTGTTGTTGATTCTTCACAAAAAAATACAGTTTTATATCTTTATGTTTGAAGCCTGAAATGTGGCAAAAGGTCGCAAAGTTCAAGGGGGCCGAATACTTTCGCAAGGCACTGTATATATTAGTGCCCAATTTCACTAAGTGTCTCAGAGTAGGAGTGCTGAACTAGTGTCAGTTTAGCTTTTTAGATTATAATGAATAAGGTTACATGGACAGGGTGGGCTGATACTAGATCAGCACTCTCACCCGGAGATGCATTATGAATATGGACCCAGAGGTTGTTTTGGGTCAAACAGATAAAACCTTACAGTCTACCTCTTTCTGGACATTCTACCTTCTCTCTGACTATTGAACTTTTACCCCCCTCAGTAGGAAAAGATCAGCCTACCTTCTGCACCAGTCACTGGATTCCCTATGCAGGCCACTGCTACTACCTACAACGTACCAAGAAGATGTGGAGGGATGCCCTGGCCGCCTGCCACAAAGATGGAGGGGACCTGGCCAGCATCCACAACATAGAAGAACAAAGCTTCATCATCTCTCAGTCAGGATATAGTGAGTACACTATCCATGTTGTAGCTACAATTGCCTCTATATCTGATAGATCTGTTATGCACTACAATGATCTTTCTCATGGGTTGTCATTTCTATCAGTTTTGAAAAACATTCTGAGATGTGTCCCAATAAAAGTCTGGGTATTTGGATTGACAAAGAGTTCATGTTTAAAAAGCATTCGGATGAGCTAGTTAAAAAGTTTTTTTTTTTAAATAGATCTGGCTTCTCCCTAAATAGCAGGCAGCAGATTGTACCGTCAATATTCCTGCCCGCTCTTGACTATGGTGACACCATTTACCAGATTCCAGAAGCCACTAGTCTTAAACGTTTGGATGCCGTCTACCATAATTTCCTTCACTTTATCACAGGTGACAATTTTAATACTCACCACTGCATCCTCTATCAAAACGTTGGCTGGTCCTCATTGAAGTCCTGTAGATCACTTCATTACTCCCTTTTTATTTACAACGTTCCACTACACAAGCTTCTAATTTACCTAGCTTTGTCGCTAAAGTATAAAAGAATAGGCGACCAAACCCGTCACAGTGTTGTTGAAATCTTGAGGCCCCTAAGATCTCTATCTATTTTGGTAAATCCTCCTTTAGCTTTAGTGCCCCCCATTGTTGGAATAACCTGCAAAATTCCTTGCATCTTGATTTCCTGGTGCCATTAAAGCAGTTTAGGATGCTGGTGTTAAATTCATTCATTGTGAATTGCAGTTGTTTTTATTGATGGTTCATTTGTTGAAATGGTGGTATTGTAACTGTACCTTGTCGACTTTTTATTCGTCTTGTTTTCTTTGGAATGTTCATTTTCTTCATTGTGAAAATGTTTGTACTCAGGGCATGATTGTGAATGAGACCCTGGTCTAAATTGGGCTTCCATGAATAAATAATAATAATGTCACCTCAGTCAATTTGATCAGCCAAAGGCAACGATAAGTATATCAGGTGTTTATCACTGTCTTCCTGGCTCTGACTCTTAATGTCCTTCTTCTTGACTTCAGCAGCCACAGATGAGCTGTGGATCGGCCTGAACGACCAAAGGAACGCGCTGCTGTTTGAGTGGACAGACCGATCCCATGTGACATTCAGCCACTGGCAGACAGGGGAGCCCTCCCATGGTGCCAACCTCCAGGAGGACTGTGTCCTGATCAGAGGAAAGGTAACATTCACATTGGTCCCTCAATGGACAGACTAGGTTCATGCTAATGCTAACACTAACGCTAGCTAAATGCTTACACCACAGATTTTGTATAACTAACCCTAACACTCGCTATATGCTAGTGCTAGGTAAATGCTGACGCTAGATAAATGCGAACACTAGTTGAATGCTACGGCTAACAATGGCAATGATGACAACGTTTAACAGTGGTGTCAACACAGTAATAAATGTGGTATTGTGACAATGTGGACTCCATAATCTCTCACAGGATGGGAAGTGGGCTGATAATTTGTGTGAGAAGACCTACGGGTACATGTGTAAGAAAAAGGCCTCCACCAAACCGGTGGCAGGTGCCCCAGAGGAAGATAGTCCAGGATGTAAGCTGGTGAGTGAGGTCATTTCCTGTTTGTTGAAAGGGAGAGTACAGTAACTAATGAATACAGAATTATATCACATGAAATGGAAGCTTGAAAATGATTCGAGATAAGGACTAGAATGGTGTCATCTTGACTGACAAAGATCCACCAGTAGGAGGATAATTGTTTCTGTATTTTTGTCATCAAGGGCTGGATCCGGTATGGTTCTTACTGCTACAACGTTGGATCAGAAACCAAAACATTTGATGAGGCCAAGCAGACCTGCCAGCGGAGTGACTCAATCCTGGTGGAAGTGGCTGACAGGTACGGTATCACATCATGACCATTTTATAAGGATAATATATATTTGACTCACTTATTTGAGTCACATCCTGGACAAGATAATATCAATAAGTTGTCAGATAACAGATTTAATGTGTGTGTGTTTGTTGGTTTGTAGGTATGAAAATGCCTTCCTGGTCAGTTTGGTGGGTTTGAGGCCGGAGAAGTACTTCTGGACTGGACTTTCCAACATGGCGGATATAGACACGTTCAAGTGGACTACCAGTTCGGAGGTCAAGTTCACCCACTTCAACGTGGGCATGCCAGGTACAGTGTCCTTTTCCCACAATGGTGATTGATTGTAGCAACTGATGATCGATTGTAGCAGGAACTGTCATTGCTATGATGTCTGCGGTATTAGAGGACTACTTTCTCCCACACCTTAACTGCCTGGCAAATGTCAGAACTAAATGAAACTATTAAGTTTTCTCTCGCCTTTCTGTGTGTTTGAAAAAAGACAGAAAACAAGGCTGCGTAGCTATGACAACTGGAATGTTTGCGGGACTATGGGATGTAGTCAGCTGCAGCAACAAGGAGAAGTACATCTGTAAGAAAATGGCGGAGGGCGTCACATCAACAATGGCCCCTCCCACCACCCCGGCACTGAGCTGTCCTTCTGGGTGGTCACCTGCTGCTAAAAGGAATGTCTGTTACAAGGTACAGTTGGGGAACATGCTGTACATGTTCTGTATGTGAAACAAACACTTTGATCAGTCAATTTAAGTGAAGTTTTTTAATATTAATAATTTAATCAATGAGCATGAATTCATTGATAATCCTTAATTATAATAATTAATTAATAATTCATCAATAATCATTTTCTCTCCCCTCAATAAGCTTTACAGAAAAGAGACTGAAAACAAGAAGTCATGGTCAGAGTCGCGGGAATTCTGCAAGGCCATTGGTGGTGATCTGATGAGCATTCACAGTGCCACAGACCTGAACGGCTCTCCGTAAGTCATCCTCATAACTGTCTCTGTTGCCATGAGTATCAGTCAAAACCAGTGTGGTCCTATTAACCACGGTCTGTGGTTGAAGTCAAAATCAGCACGGTCGTAATAACCACTGTTTATGGTTGAAAACCACACAGTCAGAATAACCACTGTCTATGGTTGAAAACCACACAGTCATAATAACCACTGTCTGTGGTTTCCATTCTCTCTGTTCAGGTATCATTCCTCTGATGCAGCCTGGATCGGCCTCAGCAATCTGGATCCTTCTGCAGGTTTCGTCTGGGCTGATGGATCAGCAGTGAGTAGCCTGCCACCTCATCTTTACTGTGATATTCCTTCTCCTTACAAGTAGTTTATTACTCACTACTCTTGTTTCAATCATTGATTTGCAGTCATTGTCTTTAATGGGAATGAAAGTTCATACAGTACTATGGTGTCCATATAAGAACAGCCTCAGCCTGAGGCTAATATGGACACCATACAATGCTACTGTGTAACATTATTCCAATGTTGTTCTCCAGTTCAGCTATGAGAATTGGGGATTTGGAGAACCAAACGACTACAACGATAACGAAAAATGTGCAGAGGTCCAGTTTTACTATGGACGCCACTGGAATGATCGACACTGTGATGCCTACAATGACTGGATTTGCGAGATTCGCAAAGGTACAGTAGACCATATCTGCTGGAGCACTGACTTCACCAGCCACTGGGCACAGACATCAATTCAACATCTATTCCACGTTGGTTCAACGTCATTTCATTGAAATGACGTTTAAACAACATTGATTCAACCAGTGTGTGTGCCCAATGGGCGTGCAGTTCATGTCAGTCATGAAACTATTGATGAACATAGAATTTTGAACCTCAACCTTGCAGATGTCCTCACCCAAACTTTTTTTGGTATCCACAGGGGTTACCCCAAAGCCCCATCCCACTCAAGTTGAGCCAGGTAATGCATAGGATCTGGGGAATATGTCCAGTTTCCTGTTTTTCATTCCTCCACTTCCTGTCTCCTCTTCCTCCTTCTCACTATCCCTGCTCTCCTTCAAGCTCTTGGCCTTTCCCTTAAGTTAAATTAATCACTGCACATAATGTATAGCACACCTTCTTCTATCATTTAGTTTGCGAAGCATAGTTCAACACAAACACTAAGAGAAAATGTACTCTGTGAAAATGTACTATTAAAAATGCCTAACAGGAAATGTACTCATTTTTTACATGCCTTTTCAGTGTACAACACTACAAAGGACGGCTGGATTGAGTACAACGACACTCAGTATTTCTTCAACACTGAGAATCTCCCCATGGACGAGGCGAGAGAATTCTGTAAAAAGAACTTTGGTGACCTGGTGGTCATTACTGCAGAGAGCGAGAGGAAGTTTATATGGAAACAGGTAGACACTTCTATACTGAACAAAAATATAAATGCAACATGAAAAAATGTCAGTTCATATACAGTACCAGTCAAATGTTTGGACACACCTTTTCTTTATTTTTACCATTTTCTACATAATAGAATAATAGTATACACATCACTACTATGAAATAATACATATGGAATCATGTAGTAACCAAAAAAGTGTTAAACAAATCCAAATATATTTTATATTTGAGATTCTTCAAAGTAGCCACCCTTTGCCTTGATGACAGCTTTGCACACTCTTGGCATTCTCTCAACCAGCTTCACCTGGAACACTTTTCCAAGTCTTGAAGGAGGTCCCACATATGCTGAGAACTTGTTGGCTGTGTTTCCTTCACTCTGTGGTCCAACTCATCCCAAACCATCTCAATTGGGTTGAGGTCAGGCGATTGTGGAGGCCAGGTCATCTGATGCAGCACTCCATCCCTCTCCTTCTTGGTCAAATAGCCCTTACACAGCCTGAAGGTGTGTTTTGGGTCATTGTCCTGTTGAAAAACAAATGATAGTCCCACTAAGCGCAGACCAGATGAGATGACGTAATCGCTGCAGAATGCTGTGGTAGCCATGCTGGTTAAGTATGCCTTGAATTCTAAATAAATCACCAACAGTGTCACCAGCAAAGTACTAATACACCTCCTCCTCCATGCTTCATGGTGGGAACCACCCATGCGAAGATCATCCGTTCATGTACTCTGCGTCTCACAAAGACACAGCGGTTGGTCTCAGCAGACCAAAGGATAGGTTTCCACTGGTCTAAGGACAATTGCTCGTGTTTCTTGGCCCAAGCAAATCTCTTCTTATTATTCTGTACACCACCCCATCTTGTCACAACACAACTGATTAGCTCAAATGCATTTAGAAGGAAATAAATTCCACAAACGAACTTGTAACAGGGCACACCTGTTAATTGAAATGCATTCCAGGTGACTACCTCATGAAGCTGGTAGAGAGAATGACAACAGTGTGCAAAGCTGTCATCAAGGCAAAGCGTGGGTACTTTGAAGAATCTCAAATATAAAATATATTTTGATTTGTTTAAAACTTTTTTGGTTACTACATGATTCCATATGTGTTATTTCATAGTTTTGATGTCTTCACTACAATGTAGAAAATAGTACAAATAAAGAAAAACCCTTGAATGAGTAGCTGTGTCCAAACTTGACTGATACTGTAAGTAAATCAGTCAATTTAAATAAATAAAGTAGGCCCTCATCTATGGATTTCACATCACTGGGAATACTGATTTGCATCTATTGGTCACAGATACCTTGAAAACAATGTAGGGGCGTGGACCAGAAAACCAGTCAGTATCTGGTGTGCCCACCATTTGCCTCATGCAGCATGACACATTTCCTTCACATAGAGGTGATCAGGCTGGTGATTGTGGCCTGTGGAATGTTGTCTGACTCCTCTTCAATGGCTGTGCGAAGTTGCTGGATATTGGCAAGAACTGGAACTGTCTGTCGAACAAGTTGATCCACAGCATCCCAAACATGCTCAATGGGTGACATAACTGGTGAGTATGCAGGCCATGGAAGAAATGGGACATTTTCAGCTTCCAGGAATTGTGTACAGATCCTTGCAACATTGGGCCTTGCATTATCATGCTGAAACATGTGGTGATGGTGGTGAATGAATGGCACGACAATAGAACTCAGGATATCGTCATGGTCTATAAAATGCAATTGTGTTCGAGTGTCAGTAGCTTATGCCTGCCCATACCATAATAACCCCGCCGCCACCATGGTGCACTCTCTTCGCAACGTTGACATCAGCAAGCCGCTCACCCACAAGACGCCACACAAGTGGTCTGCAGTTGTGAGGCCGGTTGGAAGTCCTTCTCTAAAATGACATTGGAGGCGGCATATGATAGAGAAATTAACATTCAATCCTCTGGAAACAGCTCTGCTGAACATTCCTGCAGTCAGCATGCTAATTGCACGTTCCCTCAAAACTTGAGACATCTGTGGCATTGGGTTGTATGACAAAACTGCACATTTTAGAGTGGCCTTTCCTTGTCCCCACCACAAGGTGCACCTGTATAATGATCACACTGTTTAATCAGCTTCTTGATATGCCACACCTACCTGGTGGACGGATTATCTTGACAAAGGAGAAATGCTCACTAACAGGGATGTAAACAAACGTGTGCACTAAAATTGAGAGAAATAAGCTTTTTTGTGCGTTATTGAACATTTCAGAGATCTTTTATTTCAGCTCATGAAACATGAGACCAAAACTTTACATGTTGTGTTTATATTTGTGTATATGCAGTCCTGTGATGTCCAAAAAGCTTTGGTTCTTGGGATCTGAAAAATAGAGCATTTTACACTATGACAGGATGACAACAAGTGTCACTGAAATGTTCAATGTTCAATCTAGAAATGGTTGTTTCCTCAAAGAGTTGCAACTTTTTTCCAGATATCTAGAGGATCCGAGGGACAATATTACATTGGAATGACCGTTGGTTTGGATAAGTCTTTTAGGTATGTAAAATGACTGATGACTGTTCCCTGGACATTTAAAACAACCTGAAGTCCTACCACCTCTTTTCAGAGATATTTGTGCATGAGCATGTTTTGTTTGTCACAGTCCAGTAAACATGCCTGAAATCTCTGCAGAGTGGAGAAACGTGTGCTTTCAAGGTGTGTAGTTGATTGAATAGATGCTCACAGTTTAGACTGGGTTTGTGTACTGTATGTTTCAGCTGGTTGGATGGGTCTCCTGTTGTGTTTACCGCGTGGGATCAAAACGAACCCAACTTCGCCAACAACGATGAGAACTGTGTGACGATATACAAGAGTATGGGTACGTCTAATTCCAGAGGGATTTAGCAGTTATGCTCTCGTTACAGTGTTGTTATACTGCAACGTCCATGGGACTTTCTCTAACATTCAGGGGACGCTCCAAGGATGTCATTTTGTAAGCTGGGTCTATATCGGGTTGTGTCTCTTTGTTTCTCTGCATCTCTAGGGTACTGGAATGACATCAACTGTGGCGTAGAGCTGGCCTCCATTTGTAAAAGAACCACCAGTTTCACTAACACGACCATGGCCCCCACCACTGTACCCAAGGGAGGTTGTGTCCCAGAATGGATTGCTTTCCAGGGGAAGGTAACTGCTACACTACTACAGTACAACAGCACAAACTACTTTCCTTATCATGTGATGACTCAATGTGATGCTGACCTGTGTGTGGAGAGTCATTGTCTACATCCCAAATGGCACCCTATTCCCTTTATAGTGCAATACTTTTGACCAGAGCCCATGCACTATAGAATCCATTTTGTTTGCTGTAGTAGCTAGCGTGTGATGTTCCAACACACAGCGTGTTGATGCATCATGTTTCCACAGTGCTACAAATTCATTGGAGACAGCGATAAGAAGCCGTGGCAGGAGGCCAGGACCTACTGCATCAACCAGGGAGGGAACCTGGCCTCTGTCCTCAGCGAGAAAGAGCAAGGTGGGTGAGGAGGCCATCCTTCTAGAGGCTAGAGCTTTGGGTAACCGAAAGGTTGCTCGATCGAATCCCCGAGCTGACAAGATAAGTATATATGGATATATGTATATATGGATTCACCTGTTGACTCTTCATTGTTCTGACTGGTCTTCCTCCCAGCATTCCTTACCACCCAGATGCTTGGGAATCCCCAGGACATTTGGATAGGTCTGAACGACGTCAACTCGGAGATGCGCTTCCTATGGACAGAGGGGAGAGGGGTTTCCTATACCAACTGGGCAAAAGGGCATCCAACGTCAGTGCCGGACGGACGATATTCATTTATGGAAGAGGTACAAGACTTACAGTAAAAATAACTGTTTGCTGATCACAGATTAAGTGACTTCCTGGAAACAGATAAACAATTGTTCTGAATAGAGAATCCCCCTTGAAAGTAGGTAGACTAAAATCTACTTTCAAGGAAGATTCTTTATTGAGAATGATTTTTAATCCAGAACTGCGCCTTCAATCTGGGTTTGGGAACCTTTACATGTTAGGCTTTGGGATTTTGATTGACTTATTGTCAATCAATCCAAATGCAAAACAGCCTTAACCAGTCAAATGAGAATTCTGAAGAGGGATCTAACCTTTTCATCTCCTTCCCAATCTCTCTTCCAGGTGTTTGACTGTGTAGTTCTGGTGGGCAGCTCTCAAAAACAGGCAGGAATGTGGAAGGTCGAGGACTGCTTAGTATCCCGTGGTTTCATCTGCAAAAGGAATATTGGTGAGAAGAAGCCATAGTTCAGTGAGGCTGCTCTAGGTTTGCAAAATTCCAGTAACTTTCTCACAATCTCCAGGTTTTCCAGAAATCCGTAAATCTTCCAAGCAGCATTTTATTTTTATTTATTTTTTTATTTCACCTTTATTTAACCAGGTAGGCCAATTAGCTAACCTTCATGTCTCGGTGTTAAATGAGTGCAAATTTTTATTTATTTTATTTTTTTATTTCACCTTTATTTAACCAGGTAGGCTAGTTGAGAACAAGTTCTCATTTGCAACTGCGACCTGGCCAAGATAAAGCATAGCAGTGTGAACAGACAACACAGAGTTACACATGGAGTAAACAATTAACAAGTCAATAATACAGTAGAGAAAAAAAGGGGAGTCTATATACATTGTGTGCAAAAGGCATGAGGAGGTAGGCGAATAATTACAATTTTGCAGATTAACACTGGAGTGATAAATGATCAGATGGTCATGTACAGGTAGAGATATTGGTGTGCAAAAGAGCAGAAAAGTAAATAAATAAAAACAGTATGGGGATGAGGTAGGTAAAAATGGGTGCGCTATTTACCGATAGACTATGTACAGCTGCAGCGATCGGTTATCTGCTCAGATAGCAGATGTTTGAAGTTGGTGAGGGAGATAAAAGTCTCCAACTTCAGCGATTTTTGCAATTCGTTCCAGTCACAGGCAGCAGAGAACTGGAACGAAAGGCGGCCAAATGAGGTGTTGGCTTTAGGGATGATCAGTGAGATACACCTGCTGGAGCGCGTGCTACGGGTGGGTGTTGCCATCGTGACCAGTGAACTGAGATAAGGCGGAGCTTTACCTAGCATGGACTTGTAGATGACCTGGAGCCAGTGGGTTTGGCGACGAATATGTAGCGAGGGCCAGCCGACTAGAGCATACAGGTCGCAGTGGTGGGTGGTATAAGGTGCTTTAGTAACAAAACGGATGGCACTGTGATAAACTGCATCCAGTTTGCTGAGTAGAGTGTTGGAAGCTATTTTGTAGATGACATCGCCGAAGTCGAGGATCGGTAGGATAGTCAGTTTTACTAGGGTAAGTTTGCGGCGTGAGTGAAGGAGGCTTTGTTGCGGAATAGAAAGCCGACTCTAGATTTGATTTTAGATTGGAGATATTTGATATGAGTCTGGAAGGAGAGTTTACAGTCTAGCCAGACACCTAGGTACTTATAGATGTCCACATATTCTAGGTCGGAACCATTCAGGGTGGTGATGCTAGTCGGGCGTGCGGCTGCAGGCAGCGAACGGTTGAAAAGCATGCATTTGGTTTTACTAGCGTTTAAGAGCATTTGGAGGCCACGGAAGGAGTGTTGTATGGCATTGAAGCTTGTTTGGAGGTTAGATAGCACAGTGTCCAAGGACGGGCCGGAAGTACACAGAATGGTGTCGTCTGCGTAGAGGTGGATCAGGGAATCGCCCGCAGCAAGAGCAACATCATTGATATATACAGAGAAAAGAGTCAGCCCGAGAATTGAACCCTGTGGCACCCCCATAGAGACTGCGAGAGGACCGGACAGCATATCTGGAGAACCTGCCAGTTTTTGGCAAGTTATCGATAACCCTAGTTGAGGCTGTTCAATTCCAATTCTTCGTTATGTGGTCCAAAGAGTATCCCTCTTTAGGTTCCCCTCCAACAAGTCTCCTTTGGTTTCAGATTCTCAGATTGTGGTCCCTGCCACCACAGAGTCAACGAAGACGTTCTACAAGCTGGGAAATGACTCCTTCAAACTGGTGGTCCAGAAGATGAACTGGGACGAGGCCCAGAGGCAATGTAAAGCAGATGATGCAGAGTTGGCTAGCATCCTGAACCCCATCACCCAGGCCTTCATCACAATGCAGAGCCACAAATACAATGAGCCCATGTGGATCGGCCTCAACAACAACTTGGTAAAAGTCTTTAGTATTGACATTGCTCTATGCCAATCATTTGGGTTACAGAGACCAAATATTCTAGACAATATGTTGATCAGACTAACTATAAATATGGAGATTTGTGATCTTCAATTTCCTCTTTACAAGGCCCAGTAGTTAAAAAATGACCTAACTTGTTGGACTCTGGCTTTGGTTTAAGAGCTAGTGCAGCTCCAAAGAGGACTTAGCATTGATATGATCTCCCACTGTTATCCATTGGATCTCCTACTCTGACGTGTTCATTTAAGAAACCAAAGTGATTTTGTGTTTGAAAAGCTGCAAGCTTTCAGCTGGACCTTGCCCCCATTGTGTGTTGTTGTCTTTGTCTCTGTCTCTCAGACTGAAGGGCGTTTTAAGTGGGTGGATAACTGGCCTCTATCTTACACCAAATGGGGCGAAGATGAGCCAAAGAACAATGTGGCCTGTGTTTACATGGATACAGACGCCAAGTGGAAGACAGGCGACTGTAGTAACACCTACTCCTCACTGTGCAAGAGATCACCAGGTCAGACAAGGCCTTGACTCCATTTACCCACAAAGTCTGTGTTTAATGCTTGATCAATCCAAAAGTGTGTCTTTTAAAAATGTGGTATGCAGTAATGTATCAGTTTTACCAACATTGACCATATACATCTCATGTACATCAACTTCAGTATGTGAACTTCTCTGGCCTCTTTTAAAGACATAGCCCCCAGCCAGCCCCCTCAGCTCCCTGGCAACTGCCCCGAGCCCAAGAAACGCAAGACGTGGGTTCCCTTCAGGGGTTACTGCTACGCCTTCCTCAACTCTGTGGTGGACAACTGGGCCCACGCCACTGTGGAATGTCTCCGAATGGGTACACACTTCTTCTCCTTCACACCAACTGTCATTCAGACCACAATTGTTGTGTCCCAAACGGCATGCTATTCCATGGTCAAAAAGTAGTACACTACATAGGAACTGGGGTGCTATTTGGGACATACCCAATGTTTTAATTGAATGTAGAGCACATGAACTCATTAATTGAATGCAAGAAATTCAAAGTGATTGATGGTGATGATGAATACGGGTAGTAAGTTTCTCTGACAACAGGAGCATCCCTGGTGAGTGTCGAGGATCCATTGGAGGCCAGATTCATCCAGGAGAACCTTGAGCTACTGCAGGATGGATCCAAGTCATTCTGGATTGGCATGCACAAAAGCCATGAAGGTCAGTACCTATGGTTATAAAACTCTGCGAAATTTCCCAAAATTTCCAACCAGGATTTCTGGAAAATCAAGGAATTCTTGAAAAATTACCGGAATTTTGAAACCCTATCAGTGCATTTTACTGACAACCCATAACATTGAGGCCGCTGGCTCAAAAGGCCTTTTCTCTCGAATATAAAACATGTTTAACTAGCAACATCAACTTAAATGAACAAATGGCAAGTACAGTACCTACCCATCTCTTGCAATTCTAAGATTATGTTCCATTTACACAACCATGTTTATTGATTTATAGTTGTTCAATGACAATGAATCACCCATGTCAAAGGATATAGGTTTGACCCAATGTTCTTGTTCCAGGCGACTGGATGTGGATTGACAACAGTGTGGTGGACTATACCAACTGGAAACAAGGGATGCCAAAGAGTGAACAATGTGTGGAGATCCAGTCTGATAGTGGTCTGTGGAGCACTAACAGCTGCAACCGGTACAAGTCGTACATTTGCAAAACAGCCAAAGGTGAGTCGGACTCAGCTGATAGATTCAAGTATTTAAGATGGGATGATATCAGAGTCATTATTCAAGTCATCCTGTGTTTGTTGTATCAACTTAGAATTGTCTTGCAATTATGTTTTGTGAACAACTTTATCTCTTTCTTTTGCAGTCATCACACCAACAGAGAAGCAACCAGTTGCTGGTGAGTGTCTCACAGCAGATATAATTGGTTAGCGTAAAGAATGATACATTTGATCAGTTTTGACAGTCAAATCAATGCTTTTCTGGCTCCAGGGCATAGTACTGGGATCAGTTTCCCCTCACCCAATCCGTAACCATTAGTGGAGAAAATGCAAAACTGACCCAAGATCAGCGTCTAGGGGCAACTTCACTCTACTCCACATTTCTGAACATTATACAGGGACTAAAACCAATCCCACCAATAATTTTGCCAATAACACTGTGACTTCCTTTCTTCTAGCTCCCCTAGTGGAGGAAGCTCCCCATGGTTATGCCGGCATCGCTGTGGCAGTCGTCTTGGTGATAATCACAGTGGTAGGACTCGGAGCCTTCCTACTCCGCAAACGGATACCTACCCCCGTCCTGGGAGAGTGTACTTTCGACAACACCTTGTACTTCAACAACCCCATCCGCCCAACAGCCACTGTGGATACCAAGGGCCTGGTGGCCAACATAGAGCAGAACGAAACAGCTTAGACAGGACACAAAGAACCACCAACAGGTGAAAACACTTTTGAGACAAGTTTTGATATGAAAAATACCCCAAAAGCATGCTGCTGGTGTTAAGGCCTACCAATTCTGAGATTGCAACTAAATCTGAAATCATTCACGTATTATTTTCGTTAATGTTCTTGCTCTGTAAATAATGGGTGAAAATTATATGCACTTTGTGCATATCAGCATCAGTTGTCAAGGATACAGTCCAGATGTACAGCTAAGATTGCATATGCAACCCTTGCACAAATTATAGAATCAACAACAGTCATTTTGTTTGGTTTAATGGAGCCTTGTACAGATTTATTTGGTGTGTGAAACTAAAGTTCAAAATACAACCACTGTACTTTGCTTTGTTTTTGCAAAGTTATATTGTAAATATATGCTCAAAGAGAGAGAAATAAAGTTTTGAAACAAATGTCTTTGACCTTGTCACGAGTCCGACCGAGGGTGTTTCCCCTTCCCGGGCGGGTGGCGCTCGGCGGTCGTCGTCACCGGCCTATTAGCAGCCACTGATTGTTTTTCCTCCCCCTCCTTGTATGTTTAGTGGTAGCACCTGTGTATGCTTAATTAGTTTGTCTTTATTAGACAGCCGGCCCGCCTGGTTGTTGTGCGGGATTATTTCTATGTAACCTTCGGCTCTGTTGTCGAGGTACGTGTTTTGCCTGGTCGTGTTTTTCCCATTGTACATTTTGATTCCCTGTGTTTGGGAACGTAACTTTTGTGAGCACCCTGTGGTGCGTTGGTGCCATTAAAAGATGCACAGCATTGAACTCTCTGTCTCCTGCATTTGACTCCGCACCCACGACACCCGGAGCATTACAGAATCCCGCACCTATTAAAATTGAATGGAGTCAGCAGGAGCAGCAGCCAACCCTCTCCCATCGATGGAGGAACGGGTTCTCCACCACACCACCGTCCTCCATCGGATCGGATCCGCGATGGATCAAGTGATGGAGAGAATGGACAGATGGGAGAGGAGTGGTCTCCTCTCTCCACCTTCGGCACCCACGGTTCTGGACTCCCATCTCCCGACTCCAGCACCCTCCGTCTGACGCTACCGAAGGCTTATGATGGAGCGGTGGCGGGTTGCCAGGGGTTTCTGCTTCAGCTGGAGCTATACCTGGCCACCATCAGACCCACTCCCTCAGGAGCAGAGAGGGTGAGTGTCCTCATCTCCTGCCTCACGGGTCGTGCTCTGGAGTGGGCGAACGCAGTCTGGAATGGCCCAGACTCAGCGCGGGAGCATTACCCAGAGTTTTCCCGCCGCTTCCGTGCGGTGTTTGATCACCCTCTAGACGGCCGAGCGGTGGGAGAACGACTATTTCATCTCAGGCAGGAGAGGAGGAGCGCCCAGGATTACGCGCTGGAGTTCCGGACCTTGGCAGCCGGATCTGGGTGGAACGACAGGGCCCTTATGGACCACTACAGGTGTAGTCTCCGAGAGGACGTCCGCCGGGAGTTAGCGTGTCAGGACACCACTCTGTCACTGGATCAGCTGATTGACATGTCCATTCGACTGGATAATCTGCTGGCTGGCTGCCCGCGGGCGTTCAGAGAGGGTCCTGTGCGTTCCACCACCCAGCCCCTCCGCTCCCATTCCGATGGAGTTGGGAGGGGCTGCGCCGAGGGGTACCGGAGGAGGAGGCCTTCCCTGCACCAACTGTGGTCGGAGAGGACACACGTCTGATCGGTGCTGGGGGGGTCCATCTGGGAGTAGAGATGGCAGGCGGAACGCTTCTCGGTCACCCCAGGTGAGTCAGCATCAAACTCACCCAGAACCCCCTGTTGGCCACATGTTTGTCTTAACTTTTTTCCTTCACTTTTTTCCCTCTTCCCAGCATAGGGCGCTAGTCGATTCAGGCGCAGCTGGGAACTTTATGGATCGCGGACTCGCCCTTAAGTTAGGGGTTCCGCTGGTGCCGATAGATTCTCCTTTCCCCGTGCACTCCCTAGATAGCCGGCCATTAGGGTCAGGGATGGTCAGGAAGACCACGGTCCCACTGGACATGGTGACGCAGGGGAATCATAGGGAGCGTATCAGTTTCTTTATTATTGATTCGCCTGCGTTTCCGGTGGTGCTGGGGACTCCCTGGCTGGCCCGGCACAATCCTAAAATTTCGTGGAGACAGGGGGTTCTCCAGGGGTGGTCAGAGGAGTGTTCTGGAAGGTGTTTGGGAGTTTCCTTCGGTGCTACGTCGGTGGAGAGTTCAGACCAGGGTTCCACGGTGTGCATTCCCCCCGAGTATGCCGATTTGGCAATCGCTTTCAGTAAAGTGAAAGCGACTAAATTACCACCCTATTGACCGGGAAGGGATTGTACGATAGATCTCCAGGTAGATGCTGCGCTTCCCAAGAGTCACGTGTACCCGCTGTCCCAGGAGGAGACGTTGGCAATGGAGACATATGTCACGGAGTCGCTGGGACAGGGGTACATTCGGCCCTCCATTTCACCCGTCTCCCCGAGTTTCTTTTTTGTGAGGAAAAAGGAGGGAGGTTTGCGTCCGTGTATCGATTATAGAGGTCTAAACGCCATCACAGTAGGGTATAGTTACCCTCTACCTCTCATCGCTACGGCGGTGGAATCGTTCCACGGAGCGCAGTTCTTCACAAAACTGGATCTCAGGAGCGCGTATAGTCTGGTGCGTATTCGGAAGGGAGACGAGTGGAAAACCGCATTTAGTACTACATCAGGCCACTATGAGTACCTCGTCATGCCGTATGGGTTAAAAAATGCTCCAGCCGTTTTCCAATCCTTTGTAGACGAGATTCTCAGGGACCTGTGCGGGCAGGGAGTGGTTGTTTATATCGATGACATTCTGATCTACTCGGCCACTCACACCGCGCATGTGTCTCTGGTGCGCAAGGTGCTTGGTAGACTGCTGGAGCATGACCTATACGTCAAGGCTGAGAAATGCGTGTTCTCTAAACGAGCCGTCTCTTTTCTGGGATATCGCATTTCCACCTCGGGGGTAGTGATGGAGGGTGACCGCATTAGGGCCGTGCGTAATTGGCCGACTCCGACCACGGTAAAGGAGGTGCAGCGGTTTTTGGGATTTGCCAACTACTACCGGAGGTTTTTCCGGGGTTTTGGCCAGATAGCGGCTCCCATCACCTCACTGCTGAAGGGGGGCCCGGTGCGGTTGCAGTGGTCAGCAGAGGCGGACGGAGCATTCAACAAGTTGAAGGCGCTGTTCATTGATGCGCCCGTGTTGGCGCATCCGGACCCCTCTCTAGCATTCATAGTGGAGGTGGACGCGTCCGAGGCTGGGGTGGGTGCCGTGCTATCACAGCGCTCGGGTATGCCACCAAAACTCCGCCCCTGCGCTTTCTTCTCAAGGAAGCTCAGCCCAGCGGAGCGTAACTATGATGTGGGGGACCGGGAGTTGCTAGCGGTGGTTAGAGCTCTGAAGGTGTGGAGACACTGGCTAGAGGGGGCTAAGCACCCCTTTCTCATCTGGACCGACCACCAGAATCTGGAGTATATTCGGCAGCTAGGAGACTTAACCCACGTCAGGCAAGGTGGGCCATCTTCTTCACCCGGTTCCGGTTTACTTTGTCTTATAGACCGGGCTCCCAGAACGTAAAGGCTGACGCACTGTCCCGCCTTTACGACACGGAGGATGGGTCCACCGAACCTACTCCCATCCTTCCCGCCTCAAAGCTGGTAGCCCCAGTGGTATGGGAGGTGGACTCGGACATCGAGCGGGCGTTACGAGCTGAACCCGCGCCTCCTCAGTGTCCAGCGGGGCGAAGGTACGTGCCGCTTGGTGTTCGGGACAAACTGATTCGGTGGGCTCACGTCCTACCCTCCTCGGGTCACCCTGGGGTGACGAGGACAGTGGGGAGCCTTCAGGGGAGGTATTGGTGGCCTACGTTGGCTAAGGACGTTAAGGGTTATGTCTCCTCCTGTTCAGTGTGCGCTCAGAGTAAGGCACCTAGGCACCTTCCTAGAGGGAAGCTACAACCCCTCCCCGTTCCACAGCAGCCATGGTCACATCTGTCCATAGATTTCCTGACCGATCTTCCGCCGTCTCAGGGGAACACCACGGTTCTAGTGATTGTGGATCGGTTCTCTAAGTCCTGCCGTCTCCTCCCGTTGCCCGGTATCCCTACAGCCCTACAGACTGCGGAGGCGTTATTCACCCATGTCTTTCGGCACTACGGGGTGCCGGAGGACATCGTTTCTGATCGGGGCCCCCAATTCACGTCTCGGGTATGGAGAGCGTTCATGGAACGTTTGGGGTCTCTGTCAGCCTGACCTCCGGTTATCACCCCGAGAGTAATGGGCAGGTGGAGAGAGTGAACCAGGAGGTGGGTAGGTTTCTGCGGTCGTATTGCCAGGATCGGCCAGGGGAGTGGGCACGATACATTCCCTGGGCTGAAATGGCTCAGAACTCACTACGCCACTCCTCTACTAACGTGTCCCCTTTTCAGTGTGTGTTGGGGTACCAGCCGGTCCTGGCACCATGGCATCCGAGCCAGACCGAGGCTCCTGCGGTGGAGGAATGGGTACAGCGCTCAAAGGAGACCTGGAGGGCCGTCCAGGACTCTCTACGACAAGCGAGTGGACGGCAGAAGAGGAGTGCTGACCGCCACCGCAGTGAGGCCCCCGTGTTTGTACCGGGGGACAGGGTCTGGCTCTCGACCCGAAACCTATCTCTCTGCTTGCCCTGCCGGAAGCTGGGTCCGCAGTGTGTAGGGCCCTTTAAAGTCCTGAGGAGAATAAACGAGGTGTGTTATCGATTACAACTCCCTTCCTATTATCGTATTAACCCCTCGTTTCATGTGTCTCTCCTCAGGCCGGTGGTAGCTGGTCCCCTGCAGGACAGTGAGGTACCGGAGGTCCCTCCCCCCCCTCTGGACATCGAGGGGACCCCGGCATACACGATCCGGGCCATTCTGGACTCAAGACGCCGGGTGAGGGGCCTGCAGTACCTCAGGGACTGGGAGGGGTACGGTCCGGAGGAGAGGTGCTGGGTACTGGTGGGGGACATCTTGGATCCCTCCATGTTGAGGGATTTCCATCGCCTCCATCCGGATCGCCCTGCACCTCGTCCTCCGGGGCGACCTCGAGGCCGGTGTCGGCGCGCTGCGGGAGCCGCACGTCAGGGGGGGGGGGTACTGTCACGAGTCCGACCGAGGGTGTTTCCCCTTCCCGGGCGGGTGGCGCTCGGCGGTCGTCGTCACCGGCCTATTAGCTGCCACTGATTGTTTTTCCTCCCCCTCCTTGTATGTTTAGTGGTAGCACCTGTGTATGCTTAATTAGTTTGTCTTTATTAGACAGCCGGCCCGCCTGGTTGTTGTGCGGGATTATTTCTATGTAACCTTCGGCTCTGTTGTCGAGGTACGTGTTTTTGCCTGGTCGTGTTTTTCCCATTGTACATTTTGATTCCCTGTGTTTGGGAACGTAACTTTTGTGAGCACCCTGTGGTGCGTTGGTGCCATTAAAAGACGCACAGCATTGAACTCTCTGTCTCCTGCATTTGACTCCGCACCCACGACACCCGGAGCATTACAGACCTTATACTCTTACTCACACTTCTCACACATTGCATGCTAAATCAATACATACTGAATCCAGGTGCATTTAGAGGATTAATACAAAATGTTTGGAACTATATACAGTAATTGAGGTACACTTAAACACAGCTATCATCACGAGGCAGATTAAAGAGGTTATTGGATCGTTCCACCAATTTCGGTGACTTTTAAGAAGTGTGACATAGTCCCCCCAAAAAACTTTGGATTTCACCTAATTTTAACATTCTGTCATTAAGAGTACATGATCAACTTCATAAAAAACATGTTTTCCCATTTCAAGAGGTAAATAAATAAAAAATTACTACGGTTTGACCATAAAACGGTTGACGATTTTCATCTTAAATCAGCCATAAAACCCCTTGTGACAAGAGTAATCCAAGCTAACAATTCTAGGTAGAGAGAACATTATTGTAATGTTACCCGTAATGTCCAGTTTTCCATTACTCAGGGGAACATTCTATATATAGTGTCTTCTGGAAGTATTCACACCCCTTACAGCCTGAATTTAAAATGTATTAAATGTAGATTTTGTGTCATTGGCCTACACGCAATACCCCAAATGTTCCTAAACCTGCATCCTGTTTGCGACAAGGCACTAAATGAATACTGCAAAAAGAATGTGCCAAAGCAATTAACTTTTTCTCCTGAATAGAAAGTGCTTTGTTTGGGGCAAATTCAACATAACACATTACTGAGTAGCACTATTTTCAAACATAGTGGTGGCTCCATCATGTTATGGGTATGTTTGTAATTGTTAAGGTCTGCGGAGTTTTTCAGGATAAAAGAGAAACGGAATGGAGCTAAGTATAGACAAAATCACAGAGAAAAACCTGCTTCAGTCTGCTTTCCACCAAACACTGGGAGATTAAATCACCTTTCAGCAGGACAATAACCTAGCACACAAGGATCAAATGTACACTGGTGTTGCTTACCAAGAAGACTATAAGTGTTTCTGAGTGGTCGAGTGAAAATCTATGGCAAGAGCTGAAAATGGTTGTCTAGCAATGATCAACAACCAATTTGAGAGAGTTTCCTGAATTTTGAAAATAATAATGGGCAAAATGTTGCACAATCCAGGTGTGGAAAGCTCTTAGAGACTCACCCAGAAAGAATCACAGCTATAAATCACTGCCAAGGTGGTTATATTGACTCAGGGGTGTGAATACTTATATAAATTAGCTATTTCTGTATTTCATTTTCAATACATTTGCAAAAATGTCTAAAAACGCGTTTTGACTTTGTCATTATTAGGTATTGTGTGTAAAGGTATTGTTTGATTTAACAAAATGTGGAATAAGTTGAGGGATATGAATACTTTCTGAAGGCACTGTGTGTCAAAGTGTGTCAAATATGTATGTTTATAAATACTTTACATTAAATGCATTATTTGTGTAAACAAAGGGCAGTGAATGGATCAGTGGTTCACCAATCAGACCATTGATGTGCTCGGCCACAGCAACAAGGGGGTGATGTGTAATGATGAAACAAGAAAGTTTCTTTGGAACCAGCAGGCAACACAGGAATGTTCATGCAATGTTCCCATAAAATGTGTCTCGAACATTCATATATTATATTCTGAGAACATGGCACCCATGTTTTGTGTATGTTTGGTGGAACATTGATGGAATATTCTCCTAACCCTTAGAAAACTGGACACATTCATTTTCTTCCAATGAAACATTAATATTGAATATTCTGAGAACGCTGTAATCATGGTTCTGGGTAAGTTATGTTTGACATGAAGGGAATGGTCTCCTGGAAACTGCGTAACAGGGTTGACGTGCGTAACAGGGTTGACGTGTTATGCTCGACCCGCTCAGTTTTCCACCACAAAACACCGGCAAATGGCCAAATAGAGCCAACTCAACCGGCTTTTCCACTTTGATTTGACTATTAGATGTTCAATGATTCTTCTGAAAAAAAAAGACGTTTTTTCAAGGATAAGTTTCACGTGACAGGGTTGACCTTAAAATGAGGGACAGACATCAATGAATCCCTAATCACATGAAATACATAATACTCTTCAGAAATGACTGTCGAAGCAACAAAAGCACGAGAGCTTTACAATGATGATGACAACTTGAAGAAATGTTGGGGTTAAGTGGGTTAAAATCTTTCTAGAAGTCACAGAGGGTGCACCGAGGGTACACAGAGGGTGCACAGAGGGACATTCTAAAATGCTGAATTTTTGCACTTCGGCAAGTTTTCATTCATATTAAAAACCTGATTGATTGAATTTTCCATGTGGTCTATATATATATATATATATATATATGTACATCTCCTGATGTACTGGCCTGTCTCCTGGTAGCGCCTCCATGCTCTGGACACTACGCTGACAGACAAAGCAAACCTTCTTGCCACAGCTAGCATTGATGTGCCATCCTGGATGAGCTGCACTACCTGAGCCACTTGTGTGGCTTGTAGACTCCGTCTCATGCTACCACTAGAGTGAAAGCACCGCCAGCATTCAAAAATGACCAAAACATCAGCCAGGAAGCATAGGAACTGAGAAGTGGTCTGTGGTTACCACCTGCAGAACCACTCCTTTATTGGGGCTAATTGCCTATAATTTCCACCTGTTGTCTATTCCATTTGCACAACAGCATGTGCAATTTATTGCCAATCAGTGTTGCTTCCTAAGTGGACAGTTTGATTTCACAGAAGTGTGATTGACTTGGAGTTACATTTTGTTGTTTAAGTGTTCCCTTTATTTTTTTATATATATATATATTATAGTATATATATTAAAGGGCACTTCATTTAATATAACAGGCTTTTAAAATTCAATATTGGTGCACAATTTCTACTTAAAATATCAAAGAGCAGTCATTTCGTGGAACCACCCTATTACACATATTTACGAGGACAGGAAGAGATGGAGAGAGAGAGGAGAGAGCTCAAATTAATGTTACCATTAGGACCACAAAGAGCCTCAGAAAGGAGAGTGGTGTGGAATGTCCAGTGTGCCCTTTATGCTGTGCAACCCTGTCCAACAACACAAAGGAAACACAGTGCCTCAAAACCCACTCAAACCTAACTGTCAGCTGGTCCTTAACTACACACACACACCAGTTACGGTAATTAACAACTTCTGAGAGAAATGAACAGACTTTGATTAAAATTCACTCCTTAACTCAGTCAGTCACTAAGTTAGTCAGTGAATCAAGTTAGTAAGACACTAACCCAGCTAACAATTCTAGGCAGAAAGAACATTTTTGTAACCCTAATGTTCCCCTAATATTCCCCTAATGTTTGTGTCTAGTTTCGGTTAGTTCGTGGAACATTCTATCTATGTTAGCAAAAACCTTCTGCTAACCTTTTTAGTGTGTTTTGGTGTTAAAGTTAGGAGACCATTGCCTTAATGTCAAATATAACTTACCCAGAACGTGGTTACAATGTTCTCAGAATATACAACAATGTTCTAAAAGCATTTTATGGGACATTGCAAGAACATTCATGCATCCATTGTTCTGAAAAATAGCCCCAGAGCATTATTCCTCCTCCACAAAACTTTAGAGTTGGCACTATGCATTTGGACAGGTAGTGTTCTCCTGGCATCCTCCAAATCTAGATTAGTCCGTCGGACTGCCAGATGGTGGATAGTGACTGATTCTTAACTCCAGAGAATGCGTTTCCACTGCTATAGAGTCCAACGGGGTTGAGTTTTACACCACTCCAGCCGACGCTTGACATTGCACATGGTGATCTTAGACTTGTGTGAGTGCGGATGCTCGGCCATGGAAACTCATTTCATGAAGCTCCTGACCCACAGTTATTGTGCTAAAGTTGATTCCATAGGCAATTTGGGAACTCAGTAGTGAGTGTTGCAACCGAGGACAGACCATTTTCACACGCTGCGCCCTTCAGCACTCGGCGGTACCGTTCTATGAGCATGTGTGGCCTACCACTTCAAGGCTGAGCCGTTGTTGCTCCTAGACGTTTCCATTCCACAATAACAGCACTTACAGAAATGGGACAAACTAACTTGTTGGAAAGGTGGCATCCTATGACGGTGCCATGTTGAAAGTCACTGAGCTCTTCAGTACGGGCCATTCTACTGCCAATGTTTGTCTATGGAGATTGCATGTCTGTGTGCTCTATTTTATACACCTGTCAGCAACAGATATGTATAGGGGTAAGGTGACTAAGCAACAGGATAAAAGATAAACAGAGTAGCAGAAGCTAGTATGTGTGGGTGTGCGTGTGGGTAGTCAGTATAAATGTATGTGCATATTATGTGTGAGTGAGCAGATGATGGCATGAGTCTGTGTGTGTGAGTGTGTAGGGCCCTGTGAGTGTGCATAGAAACAGTGAAATACAAAAAATAAAAGGTCAATAAAGATACAAGATTAAATTAGAAATTATTGTAGCTATTTTGTTAGCTATTTATCAGTCTTATTGCTTGGGGATAGAATCTGTTGTGCCTGTTGGTGCCAGACTTGATGAACAGGTACCGCCTGCCGAGCTAAAGCAGAGAGAATAGTCTATGGCTTGGGTGGTTGGAGTCTTTTTTTCTGGGCCTTCCTACCATACCACCTGATATACAGTGTCAGTCAAAAGTTTGGACACACCTACTCCTTCAAGGGTTTTTCTTTATTTTTGCTATTTTCTACATTGTAATGTAATGGTGAAAACATCAAAACCATGAAATAACACATGGAATAATGTAGTAACCAAAAAAGTATTAAACAAATCAAAATATATTTTAGATTTGAGATTCTTTAAAGTAGCCACCCTTTGCCTTGATAACATCTTTGCACACTCAGCATTCTCTCAACCAGCTTCATGAGGAATGCAGTCTTGAAGTAGTTCCCACATATGCTGAGCACTTGTTGGCTGCTTTTCCTTCACTCTGTGGTCCAACTCATCCCAAACCATCTCAATTGGGTTGAGGTTGGGTGATTGTAGCGGCCAGGTCATCTGATGCAGCACTGGATGTGTGTTGGGTCATTGTCCTGTTGAAAAACCAATCATAGTCCCACAAAGTGCAAATTAGATGTGATGGCGTATCGCTGCAGAATGATGTGGTAGCCATGCTGGTTAAGTGTGCCTTCAATTCCAAATAAATCACTGGCAGTGTCTCCAGCAAAGCAACCCCACAATCACAGCTCCTCCTCCATGCTTTACGGTGGGAACCACACATGCGGAGATCATCCGTTCACCTACTCTTCGTCTCACAAACACACAGCGGTTGGAAGCAAAAATAAAACATCAGACCAAAGGACAGATTTCCACCGGTCTAATGTCCATTGCTCGTGTTTCTCGGCCCAATTCAACCATGAAAGCCTGATTCAAGCAGTCACCTCTGAACAGTTGATGTTGAGATGTGTCTGTTACTTGAACTCTGTGAAGAATTTACAGTGGGGCAAAAAAGTACTTAGTCAGCCACCAATTGTGCAAGTTCTCCCACTTAAAAAGATAAGAGGCCTGTAATTTTCATCATAGGTACACTTCAACTATGACAGACAAAAAGAGAAAAAAAAATCCAGAAAATCACATTGTATGATTTTTAATGAATTTATTTGCAAATTATGGTGGAAAATAATTATTTGGTCACCTACAAACAAGCAAGATTTCTGGCTCTTACAGACCTGTAACTTCTTCTTTAAGAGGCTCCTCTGTCCTCCACTCGTTACCTGTATTAATGGCACCTGTTTGAACTTGTTATCAGTATAAAAGACACCTGTCCACAACCTCAAACAGTCACACTCCAAACTCCACTATGGCCAAGACCAAAGAGCTGTCAAAGGACACCAGAAACCAAATTGTAGACCTGCCCCAGGCTGGGAAGACTGAATCTGCAATAGGTAAGCAGCTTGGTTTGAAGAAATCAACTGTGGGAGCAATTATTAGGAAATGGAAGACATACAAGACCACTGATAATCTCCCTCGATCTGGGGCTCCATGCAAGATCTCACCCTGTGGGGTCAAAATGATCACAAGAACGGTGAGCAAAAATCCCAGAACCACACGGGGGGACATAGTGAATGACCTGCAGAGAGCTGGGACCAAGTAACAAAGCCTACCATCAGTAACACACTACGCCGCCAGGGACTCAAATCCTGCAGTGCCAGACGTGTCCCCCTGCTTAAGCCAGTACATGTCCAGGCCCGTCTGACGTTTGCTAGAGAGCATTTGGATGATCCAGAAGAAGATTGGGAGAATGTCATATGGTCAGATGAAACCAAAATAGACCTTTTTGGTAAAAACTCAACTCGTCATGTTTGGAGGACAAAGAATGCTGAGTTGCATCCAAAGAACACCATACCTACTGTGAAGCATGGGGTTGGAAACATCATGCTTTGGGGCTGTTTTTCTGCAAAGGGAACATGACGACTGATCCGTGTAGAGCAAAGAATGAATGGGGCCATGTATTGTGAGATTTTGAGTGAAAACCTTCCATCAGCAAGGTCATTGAAGATGAAACGTGGCTGGGTCTTTCAGCATGACAATAATCCCAAACACACCGCCCGGGCAACGAAGGAGTGGTTTTGTAAGAAGCATTTCAAGGTCCTGGAGTGGCCTAGCCAGTCTCCAGATCTCAACCCCATAGAAAATCTTTGGAGGGAGTTGAAAGTCCGTGTTGCCTAGCAACAGCCCCAAAACATCACTGCTCTAGAGGAGATCTGCATGTAGGATTGGGCCAAAATACCAGCAACAGTGTGTGAAAACCTTGTGAAGACTTACAGAAACGTTTGACCTCTGTCATTGCCAACAAAGGGTATTTAACAAAGTATTGACCAAATACTTATTTTCCACCATAATTTGCAAATAAATTCATTAAAAATCCTACAATGTGATTTTCTGGATTTTTTTTCTTATTTTGTCTGTCATAGTTGAAGTGTACCTATGATGAAAATTACAGGCCTCTCTCATATTTTTAAGTGGGAGAACTTGCACAATTGGTGGCTGACTAAATACTTTTTTGCCCCACTGTATATGGGCTGCAATCTGAGGTGCAGTTAACTAATTAATTTATCCTCTGCAGCAGAGGTAACTCTTGGTATTCCTTTCCTGTGGCGTTCCTCATGAGAGCTAGTTTCATCATAGCACTTGATAGGTTTTGAAGAAACTTTAAAAGTTCTTGAATCTTTCCAGATTGACTCACCTTCATGTCTTAAACTAATGATGGACTGTCATTTGGGGCGGCAGGGTAGCCTAGTGGTTAGAGAGTTGGACTAGTAACCAGAAGGTTGCAAGTTCAAACCCCTGAGATGATAAGGTACAAATCTGTTGTTCTGCCCCTGAACAGGCAGTTTACCCACTGTTCCTAGGCTGTCATTGAAAATATGAATTTGTTCTTAACTGACTTGCCTAGTTAAATAAAGGTAAAATAAATAAATAAAAATATATCTTTGCTTATATGAGCTGTTCTTGCCATAATATGGACTTGGTCTTTTACCAAATAGAGCTATCTTCTGAGCTATCTTCTGTAGTAACCAAAAAATGTACACTTTTTTGGTTACTACATGATTCCATATGTGTTATGGCATTTTATAATATTCTACAATGTAGAAAATAGTACAAATAAAGAAAGACCCTTGAATGAGTAGGTGTGTGCAAACCTTTGACTTGTACTGTAGATAACCTGGATGGTAGGAAGCTTGCCCCCAGTGATGTACTGGGCTGTCCGCACCACCCTCTGTCGCACCATGCGATCGAGGGTGGTGCTATTGCCATAGCAGGCAGTAGTGTAGCCAGTCAAGATGCTCTCAATGGTACAGATGCAGAACTTTTTGAGGATTTGAGGGCCCATGCCAAACTTTTTCAACCTCCTGAAGGGAAGAGGTGCTCCTTCTTCATGACTATGCGCGTGTGTATGGACCATTTTAAGTGTTTAGCGATTTGGACATGAGGATCTTGAAGCTCTCGACCTGCTCCACTGCAGCCTCATCAATGTGAATGGGGGTGTGGCAGAGGTTATGGGGTTGGCCTATCAGGAAGTCCAGGATCCAATTGCAGAAGGAGGTGTTCAGACCCAGAGTCCTAAGCTTGGTGACGCGCATGGAGGGAGCAATGGTGTTGAACACTGAGCTGTAGTCAATTAACATTATTCTCACATAGGTATTCCTTTTATCTAGATGGGTGAAGGCAGTGTGGAGAGCAATCTATGGATCTGTTGGGGCGGTATGCAAATTGGAGTGTGCTTAGGGTGTCTGGGATGATGATTACAGAAGTGAGTTCTACATGGCAGTAGTCATGGTGGCATGACCTGATTAATGAGCTTTCTCACGTCGGCCTCGGAGAGTGAGATCACCCAATCCTCTGGGCCGGTGACGGCCCTCACACCCGGCACGATGTTGTTGTCAAAGCATGCATAAAATGCATTCAGTTCGTCTGGTAGAGAGGCATCATTGGGCAGATCACAGTTGGGTCTTCCTTTGTAATCCGTAATGGACTGTAGACCCTGCCACATGTGCCAGGCGGCAGAGCCTGTTTAATATGATTTCACCTTATTCCTATATTGTCCTTTTGCTCGTTTGATGACTCTGCGGAGTGCCATAGTGGGGTTGTGTATGACAGCTCTGTGTGTAGTAGCCCTGTCCTTTAGTTTAGCGCCAACCTCTGTGTTAATCCAGGGCTTTTGATTAGGGAAGCAGCGAACCCTCACCGTGGGGACAACGTGGCCGATACATTTTCTAATGGAGGTGGTTAGCTCGTCAACAATCTCAACGGCATCTCAAAGCATATTCCAATCAGCGCTAGCAAAGCAGTCCTATAGCATAATCTCTGATTCTGGTTACCATTTCTCAACGGAGCGTTTCACGAGTACTTCCTGTTTCTTTTCTGCTTGTAAACAGGAAGCAGGAGTACGGAGTCATGATCAGATTTGCCGAATGTCAAATTTCTTGCTTGTGGTCTAGGACTTTATCGCCGCTAGTGGTATTGGAGATGTGTTGATGGAATTTGGGCATCACATGTCTTAGCAACGCAGAATTAAAATCGCTGGCAACCAGAAAAGCAGCCTCTGGATGTAGCTTTTCTTGTTGGTTTATAGCCTTGTACAGTTCATTAAGTGCCAGCTTGTTATTTTCTTGTTTTGAGGTTGAAAGTATACAACAGTAACGATAACAGCTGAAAACTCCCCCGGGAGGTAGAAGGGTCGGCATTTGCCAATCCGGTATTCCAAGATGGGTTAACAGTGGGTTGACACTTCCACCGCACTAGAGTTAGCACACCAGTGTATGTTGATGCAGATGCAAACCCCTCCCCGCATCGATTTCCCTGACTCCACTGTCCTTTCCGCCCAGTGAGTTGGATAGCCATGTGGGGTATCTTGTCCGAGAGCCATGTTTCAGGAAAGCAAAGAATATTGCAGTATCGAGAATCACGATGGTAGCAAATCCGCGATCGGAGGTCATCCATCTCATTATCAAGTGACTGTACATTGGCCAGTAGAATGGAGGGAAGTGGCTGGTTTTCCCCTCACCTTAATCTCAGCAGGATCCCCCCTCTTGCCTTTGTAACAACGGCATTTCCTCTTGGGTGGCCTGAAAATTGGGTCGTAATTACATATAGAGCCCCTGGCAGATTAATCGAAGTTGAAGCTGAAATTAGGGTAAGTAACTGTCGATCTGATGTTCAAAAGTTATTGTCGGTTGTAAGAAATAATAGTGGATACATATCGTGAAAATAAAGTAAAGTAATTTCGTGAAAATAAAGGGTCGGAGATTGCAAAACGGCACCATCTTAATCATGCAATGTACCCATTAAACGTGTCTATAACATTAATATCTTAAGTTCTGAGAACATGGTAATCCGATTCTGGGTAAATTCTAATTGACATTAATGGTCTCCGGAAAACATTCCTTGCTCATAAGGGAAACATTCATGTTAAAAATCTGACTCTTAAGTGAACGTTGTGGAAATATTTGTTGAAACCTGAGAAGTCAGTCAGTCCCTCAGTCACTAATTCAGCCAGGCAGTCACTCAATCAGTCAGTCAGTCTCTCAGTCATTCATTCAGTCAGTCAGTCAGTCAGTCAGTCTCTAAGTCAGTCAGTCAATCAGTCAATCAGTCATTCAATCAGTCATTCAGTCAGTTAGTCAGTCAGTCCATCAGTCACTAAGTCAGCCAGTCAGTCACTAAGTCACTCACTCACTTAGTTACATTCAATTACATGCAATGCAATGCAAGCCATCTGCAAAGAAAATATTTATAGCTATTACTGTATTACATAACAGCAGACTGCGGTCTATTTGGAGTGTGCATACTGATTGCTCTGTGGCAAAGAGCTTGCAGGAATGAGCAGTTCTCAGAACAGTGCTCTCTCAGGCTTCAATCATTTAACTAGATCATCTACACCCTTCCATTCTACCCTGCCCACCACCCCTTCCAACCCTCTCCCTCGCCCACCCCCAGCCTGTGGTGTGCTGCTCCCAGTGCCCTCGTTGTTTCTCCATGGCAACCGGAGCACTATAAGGCAGGGGAACTGGCAGCTAATCCTCAGGAGCTTACACAATTCTTACTTCTTCTCATAAGAGGTTTTTACCGATGCAAGGGATTCTCCGAAAACAACACAAACCCTTCCTCTCCATCCACCAGAGTAAGGAAACAAAAGGTAGAGAGGGAAAAACGGTAGGTAGCTAGGTCTCTTCATGTTTCATGAAATGTTTTGTTTCATCTTTTTCCAATGGTAGTTTTGGATGGGTATACCGTTTTATACGGTCTTACAGAAGTGTGTGTTGTTCAGATTTGTCTGACATGCAGGGTACATTGTGTGTAGGAGGATGTTGCGAATGCGTTCAGAGGTAGTGTTGGCGTGCGTGCACTTGTGCGTTTGACCTGTGGTGACTCAGGGACCGTACAGCACAAATACAGCAAAAATACTTCTATGTTAATGTCTGGGGATCTGCTTCGGGCATCTGGGACAGTTACTCAGCATGCCCCTTCCTGTATTAGTACGTCCTCATGTTGTGGGATTCATCTGTGTTCTACAGCTATTTATTATTGTTTAGATGCGTGATGGTAATCTGACTCATTGGTGAGCAGGTGGACATCCAGTGGGATTTTCAATTAGAAAAACAACTTGAACATCTATTTCTATACAGTAAGCGTGCATGTGTTCATGGAAAGTGTTCCACCAGAATGTGTTATAGCCTCTGTGTTCTGGTAATATGGCTTAACTCTCTAATCTGCAACATTTTCCTTCGGAGGAATGTTGTTGTTCAGATGTGAGGCCAGGAGTTTAGAAAATCCCTATGTCTGTCTGATCTGCAGCTAATAGTCCACGCAGAGGGAACTTTTTCCCCCAAAACATGATACACACGTTAACTGCTAAGTGCATCCACTCAGGAGAGTTTCTCCAGCCATTTGGCCCTTGTCTCATTACCAACATGCTGTATAGCAGGCTCTGTCCATATGGAGCAATTACTGTATTTAAACTCAAAGTCCTTCCCTTCATGCTCCCTCCCCTGCCCCCTTTTTCTTTCTCCCCTTCTCGCACCCACTCCCTGCCCTTAGTTCTCTCTCACTTGCTTGCACTAATCCCTTTGTTGTGGAGTATTGAGGGGCCAGGGCTCTTGGCTGACTGGCCATCCCTGTGTAATGGGGGCTAATTCGGGTGAAGGGTGCCCAGCCAGCCCTCCTGCTGGCCATCCTCCACTAGATTAGGCGGGGCGGGTACATTTTTAAGGCCTCCCTCAGCCCAAACACATTCTCCCTCTCGTTGCTTCTAGCCTCGCTCTCTCTCTAACTCTCTTTCTCTGTCTGTCTTTCTCAATCCTATTTTCCCTGCCTGATAAAACTTCTCTCTTCCTCTCTGTCTTCCTCGAACTCTTCGCTGCACTCTCTCCTTCTCTTTCATTTCCTGTCCTCCTTGTCATCTCTCCATCCAGCCCTAAGTCAGTGGCAGGGGTCCCAGCAGGGAGATGGGGGTCCCAGGTGGGACCATGCGGTTCTGGAGCCATGCTGTCCCCACATTGCTCCTTTTACCCCTGTGTTTGCTGGGGAGGATCGTGGAGGGCCAGGCCCCAGAACAGGGCAAGGAGAGGGGCTACCTGCAAGAGGCCATCAGGGCTCTACAACTAGGGTCTCAGACCCAGCTCCAGAGGGACCAGACAGGGTTCCTACTCTCCACTGTCCTCCAGGCTGTGCACTGTGCAGAACGGATTGGGGGATCACAGGAGCTCTGTGACAAGGTAAGGCCTAGAACATTCTATGACATCCAACTGTTACTCTCTATCTGCTATGGGGTTCTATGCATAACATTCTACTATATGACACTTTAATTCCATTTAAGGTTTTACTCCAAAAAATAACATTAATGTTAACAGCAATTACTACCACAGTAGATACGATCTGCATTCACTCCTGTCTGTTCATTCTTTCAACCCTGCTTGTCATGGTTGGAATGTGAGTGTGTGGAGGCTTAAGGCCTTGCCCTCTATGCAGCACTCATGCTGAGTGGCTTTAGAGGTCCCTCAAATTGACAGAACACTACATAAAAATGTGGTCTGTGAGGCACAGGGTTTCTGTGTGTTTGTATGGGTGGGATTACAGTGTGTGTGTGTGTGTGTGTCTGTGTGTGTGTGTGTGTGTGTGTGTGTGTGTGTGTGTGTGTGTGTGTGTGTGTGTGTGTGTGTGTGTGTGTGTGTGTGTGTGTGTGTGTGTGTGTGTGTGTGTGTGTGTCAGAAGCCCTGAATGGAGGTCTCATTTGAGCAGGGGTTTTAGAAATTAAGAAAGCAACTCATTCATTAGAAACTGACTCTTATGACCCTGAAACATTGTGCATTGAAAATATTTGCAAAGGTTAGTGCCTTGCCCACTCTCTTCCTCTAGTGTGTGTTCATGTGTTTGTCTGGCCAGGACTGTATTCACACTAACACAAAGCTCCCCATTTGGGTAAAACAGGCCTATTATCAAACAATGAAGGGAGTTAAAGAATTAAAAAAATATCTGTGAATTATATGGATTCAATTGCCTTGCACAGGGGAAAAGCATATTGCCTCTTAATTTATATGATCTCAACACAAAACAAAATGTTAACTGTAACAAAGAACATGCCTTAGATCGTTAGCACAAAGTGTTTGTTTGATGGCTTTAAGTCCTTTTAGTCAAATTGGCAGATTTCTTATTAATCACTCTATTCGCATTCACTGATGGCTGGCCAATTTGACCTGGATGAAAATGAGTTACTGTAAATCCATTTGTACTGTTTCCATAGCACAGGGTGTATGAGTTGATATATACAGTACTTGTCAAAAGTTGGGACACACCTACTCATTCAAGGGTTTTTCTTTATTTGTACTATTTTGTGCATTGTAGAATAATAGTGAAGACATCAAAACGATGAAATAACACATATGGAATCATGTAGTAACCCAAAAAATGTTAACAAATCAAAATATATTTTAGATTTGAGATTCTTCAAAGTAGCCACCCTTTGCCTTGATGACATCTTTGCACACACTTGGCATTCTCTCCACCAGCTTCATGAGGTAGTCACCTGGAATGCTTTTCCAACAGTCTTAAAGGAGTTCCCACATATGCTGAGCACTTGTTGGCTGTTTTTCATTCACTCTGCGGTCCAACTCATCCCTAACCATCTCAATTGGGTTGAGGTCAGGTGATGGTGGAGGCCAGGTCATCTGATGCAACACTCCATCACTCTTCTTTTTGGTCAAATAGCCCTTACAGGTATGTTTTTGGTCATTGTCCTGTTGAAAAATGAATTATAGTCCCACTAAGTGCAAACTAGATGTGATGGCGCATCGTTGCAGAATGCTGTGGTAGCCATGCTGGTTAAGTGTGCCTTCAATTCCAAATAAATCACTGACAGTGTCACCCCCACACCATCACACCTCTTCCTCCATGCTTCACGGTGCGGAGATCATTCCTCCATGCTTCACATTGTGGATGCGAAGATCATCCATTCACCTACTCTGAGTTTCACAAAGACACAGTGGTTGGAACCAAAAATCTAAAATTTGGACTCATCAGACCAAATTGAGTGGCTTTAGATTGGCTGACTGGAAATGCATTCCAGGTGACTACCCCATGAAGCTGGTTGAGATAATGACAAGATTGTGCAAAGCTGTTATCAAGGCAAAGTGTGGCAGCTTTGAAGAACCTCAAATATGAAATATAAAGAAAAACCCTTGAATGAGTAGGTGTGTCTAAGTTTTTGACTGGTACTGTATACTGAACAGACATACTGTGTAAATGCAACATGCAAAATTTTTCAAAGATTTGACTTACTTATAGTTCATAAGGAAATCAGTCAATTTAAATAAATTCATTATGCCCTAATCTATGGATTTCACATGACTGGGTGGCTGTGGGTGAGCCTGGGATGGCATAGGCCCACTCACTTGGTATCCAGGCCCACCCACTGGGGAGTCAGGCCCAGCCAATCAGAATTTGTTTTTCCCCACAAAAGGGCTTTATTACAGACATAAATACTCCCACAGGCGAAGAAGCCGGATGTGGAGGTCCTGGGCTGATGTGGTTACACGTGGTCTGTGGTTGTGAGGCTGGTTGGACGTACTGACAAATTCTCTAAAATGACGTTGGAGGCAGCTTATGGTAGAGAAATTAACAGGACAATTTCTGGCAACAGCTTTGGTGGACATTCCTCGAGTCAGCATGCCAATTGCACACTCCCTAAAAACTTAAGACTTCTGAGGCATTGTGTCATGTGACAAATCTGCACATTTTAAAGTGGCCTTTTATTGTCCCCAGCACAAGGTGCACACTTTGGAGAAAGGAGAAATGCTCACTCACAAGGAGAAATGCTCACTAACAGGGATGTAAACAAATGTGTGTACAAACTTCAGAGAGAAATAAGCTTTCTGTGACTATGGAAACAGTTCAAAGATTTTTTTTATTTCAGCTCATGAACACTGTAGATGTTGCGTTTATATATTTGTTCAGTGTAGCATTCACTTTTTATATCAGTGTCCATATTGTCCATGTGTTTCTAGTAGATAGACGATATGGTTCAAGAGAAAATAGCTAAATGAATGAAAAAAAGCATCTAATCAAACAAAGGCATTATTATCATATAACTGCAACTCTTCCAACTATTGACGTCTTTTACAACTGCCAACAGTTTGACAGTAAAACATTGACAACAAATACATACAGACATAGTAAAATAAATACTAAAAAATGGTGATCATTACAGACACCTGTACAAATATGAAGTACCCAAAAGGGCCACTAGATGTCTCGTGATATATTAAATCATTCTGATAGAAGGTTTCCAGTAATATACCCCCCTTTCACCCCTAATTCTGCCTGACTCATTCTGTAAGCTTCCAGTAAAGGTTTTACTTCATTTCCAAGCAGCTGAAATGTTTACTTTGCAACATATCCCCTACGTCACACACACTGCATAACATGTTTGATTGCTATGTTTACAGTGCCTCACTCCAGACCTTGTCCTCTCTGTCCTGGAGGATGATAGGAAGGCTTACCTCACCGAGGATGACTACCATAGAGTCTCCACCGTTTTGCTCTACTACATGATCAACATGGAACACCTGTGTGCCACCAACCCCTCCCCTTCCTCCTTTTCCTCCTCCTCCTTGTCACCTAGCTACCAGTACTACCTTCTGGCCCTGACCAACCTCCAACCTACAGAAGAAAGAGGCTTCCTCTCCTCCAATGAGATAGAGAGCATTCTGCAGCTCATCAACCAGAACTATCAACCACCTGCTCCAGAGACATCTGGCTCCTCCCAATCACAGGTAAGACTGCTGCACCTCTAGCATAAAACGTCACATCAACCAAAGGCACAGTTCTTCACATCACCAGAGAATCATCTCAATCTCCACACAGTGAAATAGCCTCAGACTGTTAGAGATGGACCCTGGCGAGTTACAGGAAGATATTCCCAGTTGTTAACCAGTAACACATCATCCTCCTTCAGTGTATCGATGCCTCCCGTCTACTGGATGAGTTGGGGATCACAGATAGCCAAGGTGCTGATCCATCCTCAGTGGCCACACTGTCTGCAGCCATCATCACCCACACCCTGCAGGGCCACTGTTTCAGCAAGAGGAACCTGCCCTCCCCTGCCTTCTTTACAGATTACATCTTCCAGTCCCTCAACCGCACCAGCAACCTACATGTCAGGGGTAAGTTTAGGAGTCCTTCCTGTGAGTGATTTGACCATAGAGTTGTATAGAGGGCCCAAAAAGCTATTTAGTACATCTCTATAGATTTGAGTTGTATGTGGTGATGTAAGCACTGTTTGATGTCAGTGCTCTGGCTGTTGCATAGATTTGGAGGAGCTGTTGCACCAGCTTGGTGTGGGAGGTGGTGGTGGAGGGGCCTATCACTCACACTGCAGAGAGAAGCGGAGCATCTCAGGCCCCTCCCATATAGGGTGTGTCCATGAGCCTTTGGGGATCAACACAGACTGGACACAGGTGAGACAGAAACTCAAGACTCCACATTTAGTGGTCAAAACTGATTTGAGCTGAAAAGGCTCACGGTTCAATATTTTCTATTCTTTTCTATTTGATTAGGTATGCTACTCAGCCAATCAGCTGGTGGATATTTTTGTTCTGGATCCACATTTGCATATTTCCCGGGATCACTTCAGACAAATCTGCCCAGCTGTTATCCAGCAGTTGCTAGGGAATGCCTGTGAGTCCACAGAGCCAGCTACACGAGGATCTCCACCCAGTGCCATTGAGAGTAAGACATTGTACCTCACAACCCATCATTAGAAATCAACATCTTGTCTACACTGTCCTTTGGCTGATGTCAATGTCTAGCTATGATGTTCAGCATGCCCCCATTTGTCACTATTTGTCCTGAGTAGAGTCTAAAACATGTGTAATCCATCTGTTGAACAATGCCGTTTATGTACGGCTTCAACACATAAAGCTGCTGTAGTCTGTCTCTTAACTATTGATGTTATCTCTGCTATAGTTCTGAACACATCTCTGTCTCTGCTCTCTCTGTAGAATATGGCTACAGTACGGCTGCTGTGTTACTCATCACCGTGGGCTCCATGTTGGGCATCTGCCTGATCTTCTTCAACTCCTGCCAGGAGACCTACGCCCTCATCCTGCAGCTCTTTGTGGGCCTGGCCGTGGGAACCCTCTCAGGGGACGCCCTCCTGCACCTCATACCACAGGTATAGGGCACAGAGGCCATACTCGTCCCACAAGTATAGGGCCAAGGTCACACTTAATCCATAGGTAAAGGTCACAGAGGCCTCATAAACCTCAAAACACAGGTATAGGGAATGGAGGTTATACTCATGCCACAGGTATAGGGAATGGAGGTTATACTCATACCACAGGTATAGGGAATGGAGGTTATACTCATACCACAGGTATAGGGAATGGAGGTTATACTCATACCACAGGTATAGGGAATGGAGGTTATACTCATACCACAGGTATAGGGAATGGAGGTTATACTCATACCACAGGTATAGGGAATGGAGGTTATACTCATACCACAGGTATAGGGAATGGAGGTTATACTCATACCACAGGTATAGGGAATGGAGGTTATACTCATACCACAGGTATAGGGAATGGAGGTTATACTCATACCACAGGTATATGGAATGGAGGTTATACTCATACCACAGTTATATGGAATGGAGTTTATACTCATACCACAGGTATAGGGAATGGAGGATATACTCATACCACAGTTATAGGGAATGGAGGTTATACTCATACCACAGGTATAGGGAATGGAGGTTATACTCATACCACAGGTATAGGGAATGGTGGTTATACTCATACCACGGGTATAGGGAATGGTGGTTATACTCATACCACAGGTATAGGGAATGGTGGTTATACTCATACCACAGGTATAGGGAATGGTGGTTATACTCATACCACAGGTATAGGGAATGGTGGTTATACTCATACTACAGGTATAGGGAATGGTGGTTATACTCATACCACAGGTATAGGGAATGGTGGTTATACTCATACCACGGGTATAGGGAATGGTGGTTATACTCATACCACAGGTATAGGGAATGGTGGTTATACTCATACCACAGGTATAGGGAATGGTGGTTATACTCATACCACGGGTATAGGGAATGGGGGTTATACTCATACCACAGGTATAGGGAATGGTGGTTATACTCATACCACAGGTATAGGGAATGGTGGTTATACTCATACCACAGGTATAGGGAATGGTGGTTATACTCATACCACAGGTATAGGGAATGGTGGTTATACTCATACCACAGGCATAGGGAATGGTGGTTATACTCATACCACAGGTATAGGGAATGGTGGTTATACTCATACCACAGGTATAGGGAATGGTGGTTATACTCATACCACAGGTATAGGGAATGGTGGTTGTACTCATACCACAGGTATAGGGAATGGTGGTTATACTCATACCACAGGTATAGGGAATGGTGGTTATACTCATACCACAGGTATAGGGAATGGTGGTTATACTCATACCACGGGTATAGGGAATGGTGGTTATACTCATACCACAGGTATAGGGAATGGTGGTTATACTCATACCACAGGTATAGGGAATGGTGGTTATACTCATACCACGGGTATAGGGAATGGTGGTTATACTCATACCACAGGTATAGGGAATGGTGGTTATACTCATACCACAGGTATAGGGAATGGAGGTTATACTCATACCACAGGTATAGGGAATGGTGGTTATACTCATACCACAGGTATAGGAAATGGTGGTTATACTCATACCACGGGTATAGGGAATGGTGGTTATACTCATACCACAGGTATAGGGAATGGAGGTTATACTCATACCACAGGTATAGGGAATGGTGGTTATACTCATACCACGGGTATAGGAAATAGAGAATATCTCCTAAATGGTGACACCTCCCAAGTACATCAAAAATGTTGTTATAGCTGTTTCATGTAAACACGCCAACCTATTTGGTCTAAGATATTTTCTAAGACTGCATAACAACATTTTAACCACTGTTAAACAAACAGTATGGTCAGTGACATTACCCATTGGGATTTCCTTTCTATCTTAGCTCCCCCTTTTTTTCTATAGTCATCATGAGTCATGGCTACTGGACTGATTACAAAACATATAAGAATGCTTTCAGTGTAGATTAAATGTCTCATTGTTTTCTCTCCCTGTCTCCTCTGGAGATCCTTGGCCTCCATGACGACAGTCACCATTACGATCATCACTTTACTGAGGGAAAGGAATATCTGTGGAAGATTTTGGGAATCATCGCTGGAATCTACGGCTTTTTCCTCATCGAAAGGATCTTCTCCCTTGTGATGCCATCAAATGGCCATGTAAGATGATAGTTTTTACTAAAGTATTTATTTCTGTCTCTTGGCATGTTCATCTTCCTGTTTAAAACAATGAATATGCAGTTTGTTACCCACCAACATTGAACTACAGGCCTGAAAAGGAGATAACAATAACAACAATTACTGTTAGCAGGCTGTTTCATGTCCAAATCTGAATGTTATCTATCGAAATCCATAAAAATACAAATAAACGTTATTAATGACTATTTTCCCATTGGTTCCCATTGGCCCTGGCTGAAACTCGGAATGAAGCTGCATCCCTATGGCTTCTGGTCAAAAATAGTGCACTACAAAGGGAATAGGATGCCATTTGTGACAGAGCCTGAGCTGAGCTGACTGTGCAGGTGGCTGTGGCTCTGGCTGGTGGCCTCTGGAGTGACTGGAGGCTGATGAGTCTCTTTTTCTCTGGCAGGGTCACGGGGGCCTGGGCAATTCCCATGACCTCCCCCTGGAGCTCAACTGCAACGGCCAGTCACAGAGGGGCATGTCTATCTCAACCATGCAGCTGGTGAGTCTGTTTGTCCCTCTCTGGCACATATACAGTAGTGTAACAGGCAGCACTTTAAAAATAAAACAGTGATTGCATCAATGGACAGTTGAAGCAATATGAAACCTATTGGTGACCCTTGAACTTCCTCATATGAGAGCAGAAATAGAGAACTCAATTGAAGGTGCATCCTCACACAAGTGTCCCCTAGGCTTGTTTGGACATGAGCTGTCTGTGAAAGGGAAACAGTCCTTTTTGAGCGCTTTTAAGGTTTCTGCTTTGAAGAGAGACAAACAGCTGCAGTGGTATAACTGTGTCCCTGTGTCCACTGATGCTTCAAATTAGAGCTGATGACAAATCTGTCAACCCTCTTTGAACTGGTTGAACACAATTGGCGTGATGCCATAGATTACTGTTCTCAATATTAGGAAATATGTGTCATTTCAACAAAGGCCTATCAACAACAAGAGAAAACATGGGTGAAGGTGGCAGAGGTTTGGAGTGAAAGTGGGAGAAATGATCTGCCAATGTGCAGTGGGAGGCTAATATAAAAGCACAGGAATTCAAAAGAGGCTTATAGGATTCAAAAATATTTGGTCAACATTTTGAACAGTTTGAACTCTGATGTTGACGTGGACAGAATGTTGCATTGCAGGGAAAGTGAAGAGGAGTGTGGGCGAGAGTAAATCTGTAACAGGCCATGGTGTAGGAGACCTTGATGCTGCTGTTGAATAATTCATGCCTTAGAGAAACTGAGCAGTTTTGGCAACTTTGGCAGACTGTTCATGACATAAGCAGGGGGAATTGTGGTCACTCGTGTGCTGCTTTTGCCATGGACCGGAGTAATATCATTGTAATGCAGTGTAATGTAAGGAAAAATCCTCCAATGTATTTGTCTCTCGCCTACAGGGAACTGTGGAGGACTTAGAATGCACAGAAATCCCATCAGAGGAGGCTGAACCAAGAACCCCTACGCATCAGACGAGTAAGTAAGATATTTCATCGTCCTCCTTTATCTTCACTCCCTGTCCCCCAGTCCTCAGTTCCCTCTCTGTCTAGTTTGATCCTCTTCTGTTTTGTCCTGTCTAGTGTGCTGTGTGTAATTAGTGTGGCTAGGACTGGGACTGGGCTAGGGAACGTAGCAGATGGGCTATCAGGACAGAGCCGCCACACAGACAGACTTTCTTTGTGTTCCCAGGACAGGGTATTCCTGTACTGGCTGTGATGGTAATCGTGGGAGACAGCCTCCATAACTTTGCTGACGGCCTGGTGGTGGGGGCGGCCTTCTCCTCGTCCACCGAGACAGGCATGGCGACCACCGTGGCCATCCTCTGCCATGAAATCCCTCATGAAATGGGTGAGGTCACAAGTCACAGAGCAGCTACTGAAAGGTCAAAGGTTGTTGGCATGGGGTGGCAGTGTTTCTTGTTCTTCTTTGGGTTCTTTTGTCAAACAGAAAAGAAACATGTCTTGAGTCATTTGTGTCCCAGTTTTGGAGAACTGAAAACACTGGTTCCAAATGACCTAAAATATGTTCTTCTTCTTCTTACTTTGTTCTTCTTCTTTTCTCTTCATCTCAGGTGACTTTGCGGTGTTGCTAAGCTCAGGTCTCTCTGTGAGGAATGCAGTGATGATGAACCTCCTCAGTGCTCTGACGGCCTTCATCGGCCTCTACATCGGCCTCTTTGTCTCCTCGGAACCAGAGGTCCAGCAGTGGATCTTCACCGTTACCGCGGGGATCTTCCTCTATCTGTCGCTGGTAGAGATGGTGAGGCTGGGCTACTGCTGTTCTTCGTAAAACACACACTGATAGATAGGGACAGGAGTTTAACCAGACAGTGTGTCCCCTTGATCAGTCAGCTCGCACAGTCAGGAAAATCTTCTTTCCCTATTTATAAGTAATAAAATTGTTGCAATTCACAGGTGATTTGGGATAGAGAGAGATTTACCCAATAATCAAACTCCCAGACCCTAATTTCTCCCTCTTCTCTTCTCTTCCTCCCGTTTCTTTCTCTCAGCTCCCAGAGATGAGTCGTGTGAAGACCAACAGGCCCTGTATCATGTTCCTCCTGCAGAACCTTGGCCTCCTAATGGGCTGGGCCTGTCTTCTGCTCCTTGCACTGTTTGAGCACAAACTTAAGTTTTGATGACAGGACACACACACATCATACTATGGTATCTGCCATGCAAATGTGTAATTGATGGCAATGTTGACGGTACTTTGTGGTCTTGCTTTTTTGTTGTCATTTTGACATCTTGTTTATTGATTACAGCATTATTTACTGACACACCATATGAAGACAGTGAACAGCACATTTAAAATGTCACAAAGCAAGAAACATGTCATAAGTGACCGGATAATAGAGTGACGTGAATAGTAGCAGTGACGATGTGAATCAAATGTCATTTTAGATCCAGTGGTTACGCAGAATGTGTTAGAGCTGGATGAATCCACTTTTGTATGAATCAGATGCCTAAATGTGATCTTTAGGACATGAACACATCTTCTGTGTGATGATTTATTTTTGTATGACGTACTGTGTAACATAGGGCACATAGCTAGCTTGCAGTCTGTCTGTCACATCTGTGTCTGGACATGATAGTGGCAGATGTCTAGTCTACAGTGCCAGACGAGATCTTTATATACAGATACCTTGCTTGTATGTGTATATTTGATGCCAAGAGTCAATATTTGCAGTGTTGACCCTTCTTTTTCAAAACCTCTGCAATCTGCCCTGGCAAGCTGTCAATTAACTTCTAGGCCACATCCTTACTGATGGCAGCCCATTCTTGCATAATCAATGCTTGGAGTTTGTCAGAATTTGTGGGGTTTTGTTTGTCCACCCGCCTCTTGAGGATTGACCACAAGTTCTCAATGGGATTAAGGTCTGGGGAGTTTCCTGGCCATGGAACCAAAATATCGATGTTTTGTTCCCCAAGCCACTTAGTTATCACTTTTGCCTTATGGCAAGGTGCTCCATCATGCTGGAAAAGTCATTGTTCGTCACCAAACTGTTCCTGGATGGTTGGGAGAAGTTGCTCTCGGAGGATGTGTTGGTACCATTCCTTATTCATGGCTGTGTTCTTAGGCAAAATGGTGAGTGAGCCCACTCCCTTCACTGAGAAGCAACCCCACACATGAATGGTCTCAGGATGCTTTACTGTTGGCATGACACAGGACTGATGGTAGCGCTCACCTTGTCTTCTCCGGACAAGCTTTTTTCCGGATGCCCCAAACAATCGGAAAGGGGATTCATCAGAGAAAATGACTTTACCCCGGTCCTCAGCAGTCCAATCCCTGTACCTTTTGCAGAATATAAGTCTGTCCTTGATGTTTTTCCTAGAGAGAAGTGGCTTCTTTGCTGCAATTCTTGACACCAGGCTTTCCTCCAAAAGTCTTTGCCTCACTGTGCATGCAGATGCACTCACACCTGCCTGCTGCCATTCCCGAGCAAGCTCTGTACTGGTGGTGCCCTGATCCCGCAGCTGAATCAACTTTAGGAGACGGTCCTGGCGCTTGCTGGACATTCCTGGGCGCCCTGAAGCCTTCTTCACAACAATTGAACCGCTCTCCTTGAAGTTCTTGATGGTCCGATAAATGGTTGATTTAGGTGCAATCTTACTGGCAGCAATATCCTTGCCTGTGAAGCCCTTTTTGTGCAAAGCAATGATGATAGCACGTGTTTCCTTGCCAGTAACCATGTTTGACAGAGGAAGAACAATGATTCCAAGCACCACCCTCCTTTTGAAGCTTCCAGTCTGTTATTCGAACTCAATCAGTATGACAGAGTGATCTCCAGCCTTGTCCTCATCAACACTCACACCTGTGTTAACGGGAGCATCACTGACATGTCAGCTGGTCCTTTTGTGGCAGGGCTGAAATGCAGTGGAAATGTTTTTTGGGGGATTCAGTTCATTTGCATGTCAAAGAGGGACTTTGCAATTCATTGCAATTCATCTGATCACTCTTCATAACATTCAGGAGTATATGCAAATTGCCATCATACAAACTGAGGCAGCAGACTTTGTGAAAATTAATATTGTGTCATTCTCAAAACTTTTGGCTACAACTGTACACACAATACCCCATAATGACAAAGCTAAATTGTGTTTTTAGAAATTTTAGCTCATTTCATTAACAAAAACTGAAATATGATATTTACATAAGTATTCAGACCCTTTACTCAGTACTTTGTTGAAGCACCTTTGGCAGTGATTGCAGCCTTGAATCTTCTTGGGTATGACGCTACAAGCTTGGCACATCTGTAATCCTGACCAGTCTCTCAGTCCCTGCCGTTGAAAAACATCCACCCAGCATTGTTTCCTCCAGACGTGATGCTTGGCATTCAGGCCAAAGAGTTCAATCTTGGTTTCATCATAGTCTGAGAGTCTTTAGGTGCCTGTTGGCAAACTCCAAGCGGGCTGTCACATACCTTTTACTGAGAAGTGGCTTCCGTTTGGCCACTCTATTTAACCTTTACTTAACTAAACAAGTCAGTTAAGAACATATTGTTATTTACAATGACAGCCTACACCGGCCAAACCCCAATCCGGACGATGCTGGGCCAATTGTGTGCTGCCCTATGGGTCTCCCAATCACGGCCGGTTGTGATACAGCCTAGAATCGAACCAGGGTCTGTAGTGACGCCTCTAGCACTGAGATACAGTGCCTTAGTACGCTGCACCACTCGGGAGCCCAAAGGCCTAATTAGTGGAGTACTGCAGAGATGGTTGTCCTTCTGGAAGGTTCTCCCATCTCCATATAGGAACTCTAGAGCTCTGTCAGAGTGACCACCTCGCTAAACACTTATTGCAGAGGGCCTTGTGTTTGGCCCGGTGGCCATCTCTAGGAAGAGTATTGGTGGTTCCAAACTTCTTCCGTTTAAGAATGATGGAGGCCACTTTGTTTTTGGGGACCTTGAATGCTGCAGAAATGTTTTGGTACTCTTCCCCAAATCTGTGATCCGACACAATCATGTCTCGGAACTCTACGGCCAATTCCTTCGACCTCATAGCTTGGTTTTTGCTCTGACATGGACTGTCAACTGTGGGACCTTGTATAGACAGGTGTGTGCCTTTCCAAATCATCTCCACTCAATTGAATTTACCACAGGTGGACTCCAATCAAGTTGTAGAAACATCTCAAGGACGATCAATGGAAATCACAGGATGCACCTGAGCTCAATTTCGAGTCTCATAGCAAAGGGTCTGTATACTTGTGTAAATAAGGTACTTCTGTTTTTTGGTTTTAATAAATGTACAAAAATGGACAAAAACCTCTTTTTGCTTCATCATTAAGGGGAATTGTGTGTAGATTGTTGAGGAAATTATTTTATTTAATCAACTTTAGAATAGGGCTGTAATGTAACAAAATGCGGAAAAAGTCAAGGGGTCTGAATACTTTCAGAAGTAAATACCAAAATAAAGGAACCACCAACCAAGTGTCTTAAGGGTGTTGGGCCACCACGAGCCGGCAGAACAGCTTCAATGTGCCTTGGCACATATTCTACAAGTGTCTGGAACTCTATTAGAGGGATGCGACACCTCTCTTCCACGAGAAATTCCATTATTTGGTGTTTTGTTGATGGGGTTGGAAAATGCTGTCTCAGGCACCGATCCAGAGTCTCCCATAACTGTTCAGTAGGGTTGAGACCTGTTGAGTGGGAGAGACTCAAGTGTTTCCTTTATTTTGGCATCTTACCTGTATGTTCATTATGATATAAGGCTGTTGCTGTTGACAATCAAACCATCCATTGATCCCCATTTGATTAGGAAAACAAACCAAGTCTCAACCTTATTTATTTCACTAACATAGATGATCAAAACTAAAGATAATATATTTGAAGTAAATACTTGGAACACAAACTCCATTACTGAATATCTATAATTGGTTGTCAGTATAATACTCTGAATACAGCACTTTGGGGTCTCAATAAGTGATCTTAGTAAGCAGCTGATATTTTCCAGATATCTAGAAGCGCAAGCAAAAAGATAGAATAAACGATTGTTGTTTACTCAGCCCAATTCTTATTGATTCGGAGATGGATGCCTAATGCATAGGTTGCGGCCAAGGTTTATCATCTCTATCGCCTTTAAAAAAAATTGCTAATGTTGGGGAGGGACGGTTGGGAAATCACCTCGTCTCAGTGTGTAAACAAATGTGGCAACCAATAAAACAAAACATTTCTTCAAACATACTGTATCTATATATAATAATATATGCCGTTTATCAGACACTTTTATCCAAAGCGACAAACAGTCATGCATGTATACATGTTTTACATATTGGTCACAGGAATCAAACCCACTACACTGGCATTGCAAGAGTCCTTCTCTACCAACTGAGCCACAGAAGATCACTGTAGCTCACCCACTATGTTAAACACATCATCTACCAATTTTCTGCTGCTGGGTATTGACATTGTAATGGATGTGCTGCCCCTTTCTTGTCTGGCATGACCAGAATGGAAATCAGAGTTTGTTACTGCACTTTTGTTCTGTTATACAGTATGTAGAATTTGTTCTGATCAGCTCTAGTCAGGTCTAGCCCTGTTTGGTGGTATTTTGGTACTGCTCTGCTCTGTTCAGTTATAACCAATGTCAGGGAATTTGGTTCTGTACTGCTGTTTACATGATACGCCTTCTAAATCAATTATTGTCTCTATGTGGTTATACAATAACACTGCCTGTCAGCTCTCTATTTTGGAGACATGTATTCTCAGTCCTGATCAGTGAACACTGTGTGTGGTCAAACGGGGGGCAGTTCCACCCACCTGAGCAGCCTGTACTGTTCTCTTCATCCAGCAGAAAGCTCTTGGTCTGGGCTGACTAATCCACACTCACCAAGCTGGAGACTCCGGAGGGCTCCTGCCCACACAGCGCTGTACTGTGCTCCCTCTCTCAAAGGCCAGAGTGGGCCTAGAGAAGGAGGGGAAGGAAAAGGTAGAAGAGGGGCATGAGAGGGGAAAAAGAGAGAGACGCATACTGTATACAAAATATTCACTTAGACTATATTCATGAGACAATGGATACATTTGTGATCTTGAATCGGCTGTATAAGGCCACAACTATGATTCGATATTATACAAGAGACGTTTATGTACAATTCTGATGAGAAGCTCTCTTTAAGCAGTAACTGGTTCATGTTGAGTACTCGATACAGTACAGTAACATCATTTCACAAAAGTCTGGTCCACAAGCTGGAGGTAGTCATCTGCCAGTAACTATACAACAAGGACAATATGTTTATTCATAATAACCACAGTATAACCTCAGATCTGAAAATACTGTAGATAGTGCTTAGAGGATTTGGCTTATGGTTGGTGTCAAAGTCGTGAATATTCTGCTGACTCCATTTATTAGAGCTTTCCGAGTCATTCCACAACAATGAGAGGAAGTTCACAGCATTTTCTCCTATACTTCCAATTTATTGTGCTAATTTTGGGAATGCCATCCCCTTTGGAATTTCCAGGAAAGCTCCAGGTTTATTGGTTTGTGTGTGTGTATGTGTGTGTGTGTGTATGTGTGTGTGCGTGTGTGTGCGCGTGTGTGTTGTTCTAAAAGACCCTCTTTGACATGCTTGTGTGTGTGTTTTGAAAGGTGTTCGCTGCCGGGATGTAGGAAGGAAAGGATTTTTATCTGGGCTGTGAGTGCACTTCTGTATCCGCAGCTATCCTCACTCACTCAGCAAAGAGCCCCCAAAGCAGAGTAACGGTCAGGGGTCAGGAGGACAGAGGGAGCATAGACGTGAGCTAAGGGGAAAGGCTAAGACAGATATACAATGGGATATGTCAGCGATGCACTCAGATGTTATCCTTTTGGATTTTAAATCGGGTGACTGCTCTGACTCAATACATAACCCATTGTGCTTCATGTATTGTAATTGCCAAAGCTACGTGCTAACCCACTTGTAGATGTTGACCTGCGTGTCTTGTGTGTGAGGTTAGAGTCAGGTTTTGATGTGTCAGGAGTTATGGTATTGAGCCAATGGTAAGGAGTTAAAATGTGCCTATTAACCCATAAAATCCCTTTTCCACCGATGTCTACATTTCTTACTCTGAAACACCGAACTTTCGCAGGAAAACACAATTACAATATGCTGCAGAGTATAGGCCTACTGTAATTATTGTTTGTAAGTTGCTGTATATGGATCATAATACAAAGACCAGTCTAAAGGCAATCTGATCAGAACAGACTCTACTTTCATGCAAAATCTTGTCATTAATTAGGGTAGCAACTCCCAGAGTGTATCTCAATGATTTGATTCCTCTCTTTCCTCTCTCTTCCCCTCCTTCTCAAAGAGCATTGGCATAGTAGATTCAAGGTCCCTCCCCTAGGACCTGTTCCTCCAATGAGTTTTAAGAAGGAGATTGGGAGAGAGGACACAAGGAATCAAGGAAAGAGGAATTGGAAAAGAGATCAGTTTGTTGAACCAAATAAAACCACTAGAGGGCAATGATGAATAATAAAAGCACTGAGTTTTGTCCTACCAACAACCAACAACATACTGCTAGAGGGGGCGTTTGGGGGCGGTTTACAAGAGGTATCAGTCATTTTGCCCATGACAAAGGCAACTGTCATTGTGTATTAGAAAACGTTTTAGTGGTGACATTTTGCTTTGACAGGAATAGGATTCCTGGTGATGAAGCATGAAAAGACAGATAGAGTGAAGATAAATCATATATGTTTTACATTCTATCTCCCAGCTTCTTAATAGCTTCTACCCCCAAGCAATAAGACTCCTGAACAGATAATTAAATGGCTACTCAGACTATTTGTATTGACCCACCCCTTCTTTACTACACTGCTACTCGCTGTTTATTATGTATGCATAGTCACTTTACCCCTACCTGCATGTACATACGGTATTACCTCAATTACCTTGACTAACCTGTACCCGTGCACATTGACTAGGTACTGGTACCCCCTGTATATCCTCGTTATTGTTATTTTATTGTTGCTCTTTTATTTTGTAACTTTAGTTTATTTAGTAAATATTTTCTTAACTCTTTTTCATAAAACTGCATTGTTGGTTAAAGGCTTGTAAGTAAGCATTTCACGTCTATACCTATGGTATTTGGCGTATGTGACAAATACAATTTTTTTTGTGTGTGTGTGTGTGCAGTGAGCAAATTATATTGTGGCATTCGTGGGGGGCTTGTTTCACAGGACTTTTTATTTGTGCACAAAACATTTTTATGGGCCTAATAGTGAAGCAGTATTTTAACGGTAAAAATGTATTACTTTTTAATGTGGCATGAACACAACCAGTCATGATGTTTTCATTGTATTGTCAAACAAATCACTTAAAAAGGTAGGCTACCTGCGCACTCCAATAATTCCAGCATCCAAAGAGTGCACTATGCACCAGCAATTTGGGACCCAGTCGAGATACAATGTTGCAAGTTCACTATGGAAAGCTTAAGACAGACAGAGAGCAAGGCTGACAGGTAGCATGGCTGCCTCGACCCACGACTTACAGAGCAGGGAGAGCTGTGACACACTGATCCCTTAAAGCGCCAATCCCTTTAGCGGGATCGATTTGACAACATCCGGTGAAATTGCAGAGCGCCAAATTCAAACTACAGAAATATCAATATTCAACATTCACGAAAATATAAGTGTAATACATCAAAATAAAGCTTAACTTCTTGTTAATCCAGCCGCTGTGTCATATTTCAAAAAGGCTTTACGGCGAAAGCACACCATGCGATTATCTGAGGACATCGCCCCGAAAAACACATGAAAATCATTTTTCAACCAGGCAGGTGCGACACAAAAGTCAGAAATAACGATATAATAAATGCCTTACCTTTGAAGATCTTCTTCTTTTTGCAATCCCAAATGTCTCAGTGACACAATGAATGGTCGTTTTGTTCGATAAATTCCTTCTTTATATCACCGAAATGTCCATTTATTTGGTGCGTTTGATTCTGAAATACACCCTTTCAAACTCGCCCAACATGACTACAAACTATCTAATAAGTTACCTGTAAACTTGATCCAAACATTTCAAACAATGTTCCTAATCCAACCTCAGGTATCCTAAAATGTAAATAATCAATCAAATTTAAGACGGGATAATCTGTTTCCAATACCGAAGAAAAATAACACGGAGCACGCTCCTGTTCACGCGCAACAAAAGACTAGGGACCTTCAGATTGACACGTACAAAGAACAGCACTACTTCTTCATTTCTCAAATGAAAAACATCGACCAATTTCTAAATACTGTTGACACCTAGTGGAAGCCATAGGAACTGCAACCAGGTTCCGAATAAAATAGGGTTTCCCATAGAAAATCTTTTGGAAAATCCTATGACTTCAATTTTTTCCCCCCTGGATGGTTTGTCCTCTGGATTTTGCCTGCCAAATCAGTAATTTTATCAGTTTTTTTTACAGTTTTAGAAACTTTAGAATGCTTTCTATCCAAATCTACCAATTATATGCATATCCTAGCTTCGGGGCCTGAGTAACAGGCAGTTTACTTTGGGCGCGCTTTTCATCCGGACTTCAAAATACTGCCCCCTAGCCTTAAGAAGTTTTAATGCATTATTCGCTCGATTTGATTGGTTCGCTTAAATATTTTTTTTCACAAGGGTTGAGACCTTTTGTTGTTTGTATTTGAAAACCGTTGTAATGGAAGAGAGCTGCGCTCAGGTTCTCTGTGTGGCTGTGCATGTAGGCGTTTGAGCGAGAAAGACACAAGAGCCAACCAGTAAAAGCCCAGCCCCCTTCATTATTGACTCATTGTGCCAATATCAAAGAGCCATTACAGCCATTCCAGACTCTGAAGTCCGGAGGAATTTGAGAGTTAGGTGTTAGCCAAACTAGCAGACAGGTGGAGTAGAGAGATTAATTCAATTGAAAGGTTTAAATCATGACATAGTGGTGGGAGTGTTCGTTTAATTTGGAATAAGCTTTTATTTTCATATTTAACACTGTAGCAGTGCAAAAAATTAGAGCCACCCCCCACCAATGTTGGACTTTTGTTACATTTAGGGGAGCTAATGTCTCATTCCCTGGCCCCCATAATTTGCACATTGTGGCATGTAAATGTGCTATAGTGCAAAGACAGTAGCATGTCCTTTTAAGTAAGGCTATTTATTGCGAAACATAAACATTTAATGTGTTTTTATCCAAAACAACTCTTACTGTGAAATGAGTCAATCACAAACTAATCTCATCCTCAGGACAATTGTGCATGAGTGGGAAGTGTCTGGTGAACGAGCTTTACTAGGCTACAAACAATTATCAACGTGCGACGCTTTTAGATTTCCCCCTTTCCATTATGTTCGAACCCCATCATAAAAGTAACTATTATTTTACAAAATAAAGTTAAAATCATTGCAAATGTTAACTCGAGCAACCAGAATTAATCTAGATGTCCCTTGCTTGAGACAACGCTTGCACCTGTGCCTTTGCTCGATAGAGCAACTCTAACCAGTTGAGTGCGAACGTGGGGGAAGGCTGATAGTGAATTAACGTGGGAGTGAGGGCCAGATACTCGCTAAGTGACTGAGCTGTTCAATGACATGCAGTCTTATTCTTTCTTTCTTTTTCACCTAAAGGGAGGAAACAAGCCCATTAGAAAAACGTTTTTTTTTGTGTGTTTTAATTTTGACTTTTTTTTTTTTTTTTTTTTTTTTACCGCAAACTGCTCCTCCCTTCCTAAGTCTTCCCGGTTGTGGTCTGACTCAAACTTCAAGACTGCATGGCAGAGTGGGCTGAGGAAAATGGCCTAGTCACTTTAACTCCTCCGTCGCAAAAGTCTCTTCCACGCAACTATTTGTATTCATTGGGACGTAAAGTCGTGTCAAACAAAAATGTCTGCTCTAAATGTTGAAGAGAGCGGGAGTCACGCTTGACCACCGACCCTTGAACAAGTTGATTGTCTATCTCAACGATCGATCGACGGTTGGATGTCAAATGGTCCATAATAACTTGCAAAAGACGCACTCACTTTTGGACAGACATATGGATTCGCTCGAAAACCCTGGGCTACAAGTATGTACAGTTGCAACATTTTATAATGTCTATGTCTATGTCGCACGCGTACAGTGATAAATAACTTGCCATTTATGAAGTTATCCAACAAAAATAGATGCAAATATCTCATTTCCAATACCATCTTGGCTTGACGCCAAATGTAACGAATCAGTAAACCATGACCAAAACGTTGGAGGAGCCTGCGTTATGCCAGGTAGTATAGCCTACCTTTTGGATAATAAGGACGAATATTCTTGTAAAAAGTGAAACAACTAGGCTATTATTGTTTCAGGTGTGTTACATTGTTATAGCTGTCATTCGTTTGAAGACAATTGAATTTGCAGCAGCCTGATTATTTTACCTGGTGATCCTATCCAACTGGTTTATTAGGCAATACGTTTCTTACATTTATGCATCAGTAAATATTAGTTTTTTTTTTGCATGGCCAGTCCAGTACGTTATTAGCCTTGGGGGTTGGGTATGATGTCCACACAGTTAAAATGGGGTTTGCTTTGATGTGATTAAGAAAATATTTAGATGATCTCTTGACCAGTTCAGTGGTTCAGTAAGATGTCTGAATCATTTTACATTACAGGATTCAGTAATAGAGAGCAATAGTAAATGTGTCGTTTCGTAGGCATTAACTCCACCGTGACTCGTTGGCCAAAGCCTATAGGGAAATGAATTATTTAAAAAATAAATAAAAGGTTTTTGGATTAACTCTGAAAATAAGGTCTGTGGTTAACACAGGCGTCGGGGGTCTTATACGTTTTCTTCTCTGATATAACGTCATCAGCTAACGTCACTTTTTGTGAATTTTGAAGCATTTATGTAAATCAAAACAAGAACATAAAGCACATAAAGGCTATATAATTCATAAAGGTCATGTTAACTGACTGATAGGATCTCAGATCTTATTTTCGGCATTCCTATAATGGCTGAACAAACCAGAGGAAACTCATTTCCATTTTTTTGTACTACAAGCTGGCAAGCTCTACACTCTTAGAAAAAAATGGTTTTAAAATAGTTATTTGGCTGGCTCCATATTTGGTTCCAGGTAGAATCCTTTTTAGTTCCATGTAGAACCTGCGGTACAAATGGCTCTACATGAACCCAAAAGGGTTCTACCTGCAACCAAAAGGGTTTTTACCTGGGTTCTCCAATGGGCAGTATATAATAGCCTTGGTTTTGAACTACTAAAAAGAGCAGATTGCAATTATGATAAGTACTGGATGTTGTACTATTTCCACTTGCCAATCTGTTTCTGAATGTAGTGAATTCATAATGAATGATCAATGACAACTAGGCTGCTCTAATAAAAAAAGATATAGCAAATATATGCATCCAGAAATGACATTCAACGTTGTCTTAATGTCACTGCATATTGAGTGCCTGCACCAAAATGGGTATTTTAGAGTAAATAGACTAGACATAATAACATTTGAATTGGTTTGATTTGGATTTGGTTTCTAAGTAACCAACAGAATAGCTTTCTTTTTATATTCATAATTTACATGTCCTGGGGGAATGTGTTGGAATAAAAGCAGATTTGGTGTTTTGTCAGTTGCTACTAGCAACACAGCACTTCAGCCCTGTAGTGCAGTTTCCCTAGGTGTAGCCTATTATGATCACAGATAGTATATCAACTATTGATCATATGAGCCCTGTGCAATAATGTCCATTGTTTTTATTTTCAAATGACTTGAGAACTAACTTCAGTGCCACCAGAATCTTTTCCCATAGTAATACACTCTCGTATAATACACATAGTAACACACTCATTGTTTCCCCTATATTCCCTGCCACACTTCCCCCAAAATAAAATATTAAAAATAATCTATATTTTTATTTTCTACAATTTCAAAAAATTTCTGCTGACACATGCTTTTAAGATCAGAGTGACAAGTTACAACAACTTACATATAGGAAGAGAACATAATTACATTTTCATGCATTTTAGAGTTAAAAAACCTTCTCACAGTCGTTCAACAAAACAAAATCTCCTGGGAAGACACCCCCACCCCCCACAACGAAGACCCCAGCTGCTACGAGCCACATAAGATGTCATACCCCATATGTCAACACGTCATACCCTTTGTTCTCCAGGTTTTAGTGTTACCTGCTGATAATGGTCTTTGAAAAAAGAATCATTCTGTTTTCTCCCCTTACTGAAGTCACATGGAAAAGGAGCACGGAGGAAAGGCAGATTCAAAGGATCAGATGGAAGCACCTCTTCAGATACAACAACCAACAGCTTTGTGCGACAGGTAAGGGGAACAAGCATGCAGCGTTTTAGGTTACCTAAAAGGTATTTGTCACCTCAGTATCTTGGAAGGTCTATGGATTTTCTGCACAGCCAGTGATCCCAGTGGTTGGCAGTGAGAATCTGATTTAGGAAGTGCGGGTGGGAGTGTGAAAGTAATCCTGAGACAGTACCCTTTTCTGACTTTGAATGCTTCGGCGAGGGTCATTAGGTCACTATAATGGTATGAATGTGATAATATCTCCAGGCGTTCTGTATGCGCTAGAATATCTGGCCACCGGACACTTACGACATCACCTCTGCACTGGATGTTTACCGCATATAATTAGAACGTTCTACGTCTATGGTTTACAGTACATAGCCAGCAAAGTTCATACTGGCGTAAGAGTGAAAACAGCCAAGTCATTGATATAAATCATTGCATGTTGCAACGAAAGCCCCTTTGGTAAACAGTGCTTGGGCACAGTATGTTAACGATCTTTGTGAACTGCCGGCACCGGTGGCCCTGTAGCTCTGCACTCAGTGGCTTGAGTGTGGCTGGCGAGACTGTGGCCTATTATAAAAGCAGACCCTCTGAGGTACACGGTGTGTACGTGAAGCACTCGCGGCATCTGGTTTTTGTTGGAGCAGCGGACCAGCGGGCGACCGACAGGGAGAGGACGGGTTAAGGATGGGCTCCTCGGCAGAACTGTTTCTTCCTTTTTTGGAGGAGACACAGATCGCCTCCTCTTTAGCAGAGCAGCGGTGAAACCAGAGTGGGATCAGAACAATATGGCACGTTGTGGAATTGCCGTCTGCTTTCTCTCAGGCACAGAGAAGGTGTTTGAGTTGAGGCTAAGGGGAGCTCACATTTGCTTTCACCGTGTGTTTATACGATCAGTGAAGAGTTGCTGTGTGGATTAGGGTGGTGGTGAGGGTCTTCTCAGCAGTGATATGTCATGGCTACCCTCCTTCCCCTCAACCCCCCTCCCACTGGGTATGCCAACAGACTCATTAGGCCGACCACCTCTGACTGACTGTCGTCATCCTCTACAACGCTCTCAGTCTTCGTGACCAAACTCAATTAGACTGAGCGCGACTACAGTAACTTACATCTGAGACACGACACTGCGGGAGACGCCGAGACATGAGCGGGAAGTTAGGACAGGGAAGGAGCGTCAAGTAGAGGGGAGAGAGAGAAAGGGAAAGAAAAAGGGAGCGAGGGGGAACGTATGAGGGTCAGACAAGCAACCACAGTACGTCTGAGACACAACCCTGCTGAGAGAGATACCCAGACATGATGTAGGATGTGAGAGAGAAAGTAGAGAGAGAAAGAAAAAGAGAGAGAGGGGAAAGGTTGTTCCCGGGGTCAGACTGGCAAAGCTAAGCGCAGATATAGTATCCCCTTTTAGATGTTTGCTGGAAGAGGACTGCAGGAATAGCAGCCCTTTCAGGAACTCTGCTAGGAACTAAAGTAACTACACTGCTTTTTGAATTGTTTTATCATAACAGCGGGTTAAGCTGACCTTCTTTCTTAGCAGATGTTAATGCGAGTGTAGCGAAATGCTTGTGCTTCTAGTTCCGACAATGCAGTAATAACGAGCAAGTAATCTAACTAACAATTCCAAAAAAAACTACTGTCATACACAGTGTAAGGGGATAAAGAATATGTACATAAGGATATATGAATGAGTGATGGTACAGAGCAGCATAGGCAAGATACAGTAGATGATATCGAGTACAGTATATACATATGAGATAAGTATGTAAACCAAGTGGCATAGTTAAAGTGGCTAGTGATACATGTATTACATAAGGATGCAGTCGATGATATAGAGTACAGTATCAACGTATGCATATGAGATGAACAATGTAGGGTAAGTAACATTATATAAGGTAGCATTGTTTAAAGTGGCTAGTGATATATTTACATCATTTCCCATCAATTCCCATGATTAAAGTGGCTGGAGTAGAGTCAGTGTCATTGACAGTGTGTTGGCAGTAGCCACTCAATGTTAGTGGTGGCTGTTTAACAGTCTGATGGCCTTGAGATAGAAGCTGTTTTTCAGTCTCTCGGTCCCAGCTTTGATGCACCTGTACTGACCTCGCCTTCTGGATGACAGCGGGGTGAACAGGCAGTGGCTCGGGTGGTTGATGTCCTTGATGATCTTTATGGCCTTCCTGTAGCATCGGGTGGTGTAGGTGTCCTGGAGGGCAGGTAGTTTGCCCCCGGTGATGCGTTGTGCAGACCTCACTACCCTCTGGAGAGCCTTACGGTTGAGGGCGGTGCAGTTGCCATACCAGGCGGTGATACAGCCCGCCAGGATGCTCTCGATTGTGCATCTGTAGAAGTTTGTGAGTGCTTTTGGTGACAAGCCGAATTTCTTCAGCCTCCTGAGGTTGAAGAGGCGCTGCTGCGCCTTCCTCACGATGCTGTCTGTGTGAGTGGACCAATTCAGTTTGTCTGTGATGTGTATGCCGAGGAACTTAAAACTTGCTACCCTCTCCACTACTGTTCCATCGATGTGGATGGGGGGTGTTCCCTCTGCTGTTTCCTGAAGTCCTCGCCTATTCCGTGTGAATACTCATATCGCACGTTGTTTGAGTGCCTTCCACTCTTCTCCCATCTCCCCAACACCACACCTGTTGGCACGGTGACTCAATCCCAGTGTTCATGTGGGCGAGTGTTCAGAGTGTTCAGAGGCTCATCGGGGTTACTGTCCGCCCGATCCATTACACCTCTCATCTCTCTGTCCTGCAGTCAAACTGCTACGTAGAGAACGGTCTTACACAGAGAGAGGGCAGACAGAGACAGGGGACGAGAGAAGGGGAATAGAGACGGAGAAATAAAGAGAGAGAGAGAGAGAGAGAGAGAGAGAGAGCGAGAGGGAAAGAGGAAAATAAATAGAGAAGTGCCCTGTGACTCTTACTGCCCGTGGGGTTTACGGTAGGATGGAGGAGGTTAAGAGCAGTGGTGGTCCGGACCACTCAGTCAGCAACCAGTGGGAGTAGTGGTGGTGCGGTCACTCTCTGCTTTAAGTCCAACGCTGCAAGAAGATGGAGTAGTCTCTAAAGGACTACGACTGCGTCATGGACTCCATAAATAATGTTGAACCGAGCTGAATGTCATTGAGGGGATGGTAACTGATACTGTATAATTGCAGGGATAAAAGCTTGAAGGGCACTGCAGTCTAATTTGTTTAAGATTTTAGGCCCTCTGTCCAAAATGGAATCGTTCCCAGGTTACGTCCCAAATGGCACCCTATTCCCTATGTAGTGTACTACTCTTTACCAGAGCCCATGAAAAGTAGTGCACTATATAATAATTTGGGTGCCATTTGGGATGTATACACAGTGCTGCCAAACCCTTTGTAGGATTTATCAGATTACCATGCATCTCCTGAGGCCTTATCTAAGTGCTCTGGACATTTATTAATAGTATAACAGGAGAATAGAATGAGATGCATCCAAACAGCCATAAATGTACACGTTTTTAATGCCCAACATCCACTGCTGGAGTTTTAGTTATGTGATTTCTGCGGCAGGTCTTTGCATTGACTGATGAGGCATTTTACACCAGCCTGGCTATACAGCATCTGCCATTTCTCAAACTCTGGTTTACATAAGAATTATGTAATATCTCCTGCTGCTGCTTCCCACTCTCTGCTGTGTTTATGTGAAAGGTCTCACTTGGCTTCCCACTCTCTCTTCCTCTCACTCTCTCGCCCACCTCCTCTCTCTCTCTCTCTCTCTCTCTCTCCCTCTCACTCTCTCTCCCTCTCACTCACTCACTTTCTCTCTGTCACACACTTTCTCTCACTCACACACTCACGTTCTCTCACTCATACACTCACATTCTCTCACTCACACACTCACTTTCTCTCACTCACACACTCACATTCTCTCACTCACACACTCACTTTCTCTCACTCACACACTCACTTTCTTTCACTCACTTTCTCTCTCTCACACTCTCACTTTCTCTCACTCACATTCTCTCACTCACACACGCACTTTCTCTCTCACACAATCACTTTCTCTCACTCACATTCTCTTACTCACACTGACTTTCTCTCATTCACACACTCACTTTCTCTCACTCACACAATCACATTCTCTCACTCACTCACTCACTCACTCACTCACTCACTCACTCACTCACTCACTCACTCACTCACTCACTCACTCACTCACTCACTCACTCACTCACTCACTCACTCACTCACACACTCACTTTCTCTCACCCACACACTCACATTCTCTCACTCACACACTCACTTTCTCTTACTCACATACTCACATTCTCTCACTCACACACTCACTTTCTCTCTCTCACACACTCACTTTCTCTCACACACTCACTTTCTTTCATTCACACACTCACTTTCTCTCACTCACACGCTCTTTCTCTCTCTCTCGCTCGCTCTCCCCCTCTCTCTCTCTCTCTCTTCCCCCCCTCTCTCTCACGCTCTCTCTCTCTATCTCTCTCTCTCTCTCTCTCTCTCTCATAATGCCATTTGGGACACTGACTCTCTCCATAGGGATAGGGGTAGAGGTAGTGGTGGTGTGGTGTTTGAAAGAAAGGGTGTGGTGGGGTCTGCAGGGGCAGGAAACCCCCTTTTCATTCTCTTGATTAGAGACTTTTTTATTTTCATCCGCAAATGATGTTTTCTCACGTTAATGGAGGGAAGGGGTTACGTAAGCAAGTTATTGGCTGTGCCACCTATCAAATCTGGCAACCGCAGGGGGGGGGGGGGTTATGTAACTGATACTACGGACATAGACAGGATATGGAGTAACCTAGTTGCCTCTGTTCAGGCCACTGACAACCTTATAGACCTGGGTCCTGCAGACATTTTTATTAAGGACGCCCCAATATGTGGAGAGGATGTGCCTCTGTTCAATGTTTCCAACAGTGCATGTTTTCTGTCATCTATGAGCCATAGGCTGGCAACTGAATCAAGCATTATGCTTGTTGTTGGCTACTTATGCAATGCTCATAATTTGTAAGAATAATAGAATAACCATTCATGTTAAATGGACTTGAATACTAGATGAATGGTTTGGACCTATGGGGTGGCTACTGTAAGGCAGTTAGTTTATGGTGGCGCATCACTTGTCTCCTCTGTTTGAGCTAGTGGCACAGAATAGCAAGACTGCCATCTGGTGGTAAGAAATGAAGAGGCACTTCCCCATCATGAATATGAGCTACTGCATTGTCAGTCAGTGTTGGCATGCATGTCCTTGGAGTTGAAGTTATGTGAATAGGTACTAACCTATAGGACTCAAAATGAAAAGAGAAAAGGTTTTGCTTCTGTTGTAGTGTTGTAATAGATTGTTTTTATGTTAATAGAATACTCATTCAAGCCCACGAACTGCATAGAATCACATTATGTCCCAAACAGTTGTTCATCCTTTTAGGGTAATATATCCAGGAGTGACCTTGTCTTGTTTACCTGAGGGGAAAATGTAAGATGGATGCCTGTATAATCTCCTCCATTCCCCTGTCCTGTCAGGAGGAGAAGCATTAGAAAGCAGTGCCCTCTGTTACAAGCAGGGCAGTCTTTGTCTTCAGGCACCCACTCTCTTAGGATGGCTCCCAAATGGCACCCTATTCCCTATATAGTGCACTATTTTGGACCAGAGCCCAATGGGTCCCGTCTCAAAAGTAGTGCAGTGTGTAGAGAATATGGTGCCATTTTGGATGCGCGCTCAGTGATTAAATGAGAACGTCTGCAGGACAGACAGTGGGGCTGAGACCTGCCAAGTCGCTTTGTACTTTCCTCAGGGAATAGACAATGATATCATTGTATCTGAATCCTCTGTGTTGTTTTTGTTTTTTTGTCACTGTGAATCATTACTTTACATTTCTGATAAATAGTGGTGTGTTGGTATTATCATTAAACCTTAAAGTTTTGATACATTACAGGAGACCTAAAGTAGTGTAGTATAGTCTAGTTTAGAGGTCGACAGATTAATCAGCATGGCCGATTTAATTAGGGCCGATTTCAAGTTTTCATAACAATCGGTAATCGGCCTTTTTGGACGCCGATTATGGACGATTACATTGCAATCCACGAGGAAACTGCGTGGCAGGCTGACCACCTGTTACGCCAGTGCAGCATCAAAAGGACCTTGTGGCTGCAAGGAGCCAAGGTAAGTTGCTACAGTGCCTTAAAAGTATTCGGCCCCCTTGAACTTTGCGACCTTTTGCCACATTTCAGGCTTCAAACATAAAGATATAAAACTGTATTTTTTTGTGAAGAATCAACAACAAGTGGGACACAATCATGAAGTGGAACGACATTTAATGGATATTTCAAACTTTTTTAACAAATCAAAAACTGAAAAATTGGGCGTGCAAAATTATTCAGCCCCCTTAAGTTAATACTTTGTAGCGCCACCTTTTGCTGCGATTACAGCTGTAAGTCGCTTGGGGTATGTCTCTATCAGTTTTGCACATCGAGAGACTGAAATTTTTTCCCATTCCTCCTTGCAAAACAGCTCGAGCTCAGTGAGGTTGGATGGGGAGCATTTGTGAACAGCAGTTTTCAGTTCTTTCCACAGATTCTCGATTTGATTCAGGTCTGGACTTTGACTTGGCCATTCTAACACCTGGATATGTTTATTTTTGAACCATTCCATTGTAGATTTTGCTTTATGTTTTGGATCATTGTCTTGATGGAAGACAAATCTCCGTCCCAGTCTCAGGTCTTTTGCAGACTCCATCAGGTTTTCTTCCAGAATGGTCCTGTATTTGGCTCCATCCATCTTCCCATCAATTTTAACCATCTTCCCTGTCCCTGCTGAAGAAAAGCAGGCCCAAACCATGATGCTGCCACCACCATATTTGACAGTGGGGATGGTGTGTTCAGGGTGATGAGCTGTGTTGCTTTTACGCCAAACATAACGTTTTGCATTGTTGCCAAAAAGTTCAATTTTGGTTTCATCTGACCAGAGCACCTTCTTCCACATGTTTGGTGTGTCTCCCAGGTGGCTTGTGGCAAACTTTAAACAACACTTTTTATGGATATCTTTAAGAAATGGCTTTCTTCTTGCCACTCTTCCATAAAGGCCAGATTTGTGCAATATACGACTGATTGTTGTCCTATGGACAGAGTCTCCCACCTCAGCTGTAGATCTCTGCAGTTCATCCAGAGTGATCATGGGCCTCTTGGCTGCATCTCTGATCAGTCTTCTCCTTGTATGAGCTGAAAGTTTAGAGGGACGGCCAGGTCTTGGTAGATTTGCAGTGGTCTGATACTCCTTCCATTTCAATATTATCGCTTGCACAGTACTCCTTGGGATGTTTAAAGCTTGGGAAATCTTTTTGTATCCAAATCCGGCTTTAAACTTCTTCACAACAGTATCTCGGACCTGCCTGGTGTGTTCCTTGTTCTTCATGATGCTCTCTGCGCTTTTAACGGACCTCTGAGACTATCACAGTGCAGGTGCATTTATACGGAGACTTGATTACACACAGGTGGATTGTATTTATCATCATTAGTCATTTAGGTCAACATTGGATCATTCAGAGATCCTCACTGAACTTCTGGAGAGAGTTTGCTGCACTGAAAGTAAAGGGGCTGAATAATTTTGCACGCCCAATTTTTCAGTTTTTGATTTGTTAAAAAAGTTTGAAATATCCAATAAATGTCGTTCCACTTCATGTTTGTGTCCCACTTGTTGTTGATTCTTCACAAAAAAATACAGTTTTATATCTTTATGTTTGAAGCCTGAAATGTGGCAAAAGGTCGCAAAGTTCAAGGGAGCCGAATACTTTCGCAAGGCACTGTAGCTAGCATTCAACTTAAACTTATATAAAAAACAATCAATCTTCACATAATCACAAGTTACCTACACGTGGTTGATGATATTACTTGGTTAACTAGCTTGATATTACTAGGTTAACTAGGTTGATATTACTTGGTTAACTAGCTTGATATTACTAGGTTAACTAGCTTGATATTACTAGGTTAACTAGCTTGATATTACTAGGTTAACTAGCTTGATATTACTTGGTTAACTAGCTTGATATTACTAAGTTAACTAGCTTGATATTACTAGGTTAACTAGCTTGATATTACTTGGTTAACTAGATTAACTAGCTTGATGTTACTTGGTTAACTAGCTTGATATTACTAGCTTGATATTACTAGGTTAACTAGCTTGATATTACTAGGTTAACTAGCTTGATATTACTTGGTTAACTAGATTAACTAGCTTGATGTTACTTGGTCAACTAGCTTGATATTACTAGCTTGATATTACTAGGTTAACTAGCTTGATATTACTAGATTAACTAGCTTGATATTACTTGGTTAACTAGCTTGTCACGCCCTGGTCTTAGTATTTTGTGTTTTCTTTATTACTTTGGTCAGGCCAGGGTGTGACATTGGTTTATTATGTGGTGTGTTTTGTCTTGGGGTTTTTGTAGGTATTGGGATTGTGGCTCAGTGGGGTTATCTAGTATAGTCTATGGCTGTCTGGAGTGGTTCTCAATCAGAGGCAGGTGTTTATCGTTGTCTCTGATTGGGAACCATATTTAGGCAGCCATATTCTTTGAGTGTTTCGTGAGTGATTGTTCCTGTCTCTGTGTTAGTTTGCACCAGCATAGGCTGTTTCGGTTTTTCACGTTGTTTGTTTTGTATTATGTTCATGTTTGAGTTTTCCTTTATTAAAGAACATGAACACCAACTACGCCGCATTTTGGTCCGATCCTTGCTACACCTCCTCTTCAGAGGAGGAGATAGAAGAAAACCGTAACATAGCTTGATATTACTAGGTTAACTAGCTTGATATTACTTGGTTAACTAGCTTGATATTACTAGTTTAACTAGCTTGATATTACTAGGTTAACTAGCTTGATATTACTTGGTTAACTAGCTTGATATTACTAGGTTAACTAGCTTGATATTACTAGGTTAACTAGCTTGATATTACTTGGTTAACCAGCTTGTCCTGCGTTGCATATAATCAAAGTGGTGCCTGTTAATTGACCATCGAATCACAGCCTACTTCAACTTCGCCAAATGGGTGATGATTTAACAAAAGCACATTTGCGAAAAAAGCACAATCGTTGCACAAAGGTACCGAAACATTAATATCAATGCCTTTCTTAAAATCAATACACAGAAGTATTTTTTTTTAAACCTGTACATTTAGTTAAAATAAATTAATGTTAGCAGGCAATATTAACTAGGGAAATTGTGCCACTTCTCTTGCGTTCCGTGCAAGCAGAGTCAGGGTATATGCAGCAGTTTGGGCCGCCTGGCTTGCGAACTGTGCGAAGACCATTTCTTCCTAACAAAGACCGTAATTAATTTGCCAGAATTTTACATAATTATGACATAACATTGAAGGTTGTGCAATGTAACAGCAATATTTAGACTTAGGGTTGCCACCCGTTCGATAAAATACGGAACGGTTCCGCATTTCACTGAAAGAAAAAACGTTTTGTTTTCAAAATGATAGTTTCCGGGTTTGACCAGATTGACCAAAGGCATGTATTTCTGTGTGTTTATTATAATGAAGTCTATGATTTGATATTTGATAGAGCAGTCTGACTGAGTGGTGGTAGGCAGCAGCAGGCTCGTAAGCATTCATTCAAACAGCACTTTACTGCGTTTGCCAGCAGCTCTTAGCAATGCTTGAAGCATAGCGCTGTAGTTGTTCCCCTTGCTCTGCATGGATAACGCTGCTTTGATGGTGGCTGTTGTGTTTGATGGTGGTCGTTGTGTTCCTGGTTCGAGCCCAGGGAGGAGCGAGGAGAGGGACGGAAGCTATACTGTTACACTGGCAATACTAAAGTGCCTATAAGAACATCCAATAGTCAAAGGTATATGAAATACAAATGGTATAGAGATAAATAGTTCCTATAAAAGCTAAAATCTAAAACTTCTTAACTGGGAATACTGAAGACTCATGTTAAAAGGAACCACAAGCTTTCATTGTGAGAACAAAAACTTTAGCTTTTTTACATGGCACATATTGCACTTTTACTTTCTTCTCCAACACTGTGGTTTTGCATTATTTAAACCAAATTGAACATGTTTCATTATTTATTTGAGACTAAATTGATTTTGTTTATGTATTATATTAAGTTAAAATATAAAAGTGTTCATTGTTCATTCAATATTGTTGTAATTGTCATTACTACAAATATATATATAAAAATCGGCTGATTAATCGGTATCGGCTTTTTTTGGTCCTCCAATTATCGGTATCGGCGTTGAAAAATCATAAACAGTCGACCTCTAGTCTAGTCTAGTATACACTCTTAAAAATGTTGGGTTAAAAACAACCAAGTGCTGGGTAAATAGTGGACCAAACACATATTGGGATTTATTTTATTTTTTAAAAACTTTTTCTCACAGCATCAACAACCCAACTTAAACAAATCAATGAGTTGTTTGTGACCAGTTGTATATACTGAACAAAAATATTAACACAACATGGAAAGTGTTGGTCCCATGTTTCATGAGCTGAAATAAAAGATCCCAGAAATGTTCAATACGTGCAAAAACTTTTTTCTCTCAAATTTCGTGTACACATTTGTTTACATCCCTGTTAGTGCGCATATCTCCTTTGCCAAGATAATCCATCCACCTGACAGGTGTGTCATATCAAGAAGCTGATTAAACAGCATAATCATTTCACAGGTGCACCTTGTGCTCGGGACAATAAAAGGCCTGCATGCTGACTGCACGAATGTCCACTAGAGCCGTTGCCAGCGAAGTTAATGTTTATTTCACTACCGTAAGCTGCCTTCAATGTAGTTTTAGAGAATTTGGCAGTACGTCCAACCGCCCTCACAACAACACACCACGTGTAACCATGGCCAGCCCAGGACCTCCACATCCGGCTTCTTCACCTGCGGGATCATCTGAGACCAGCCACGCGGACAGCTGATGAATCTGAGTTGTATTTTTGTCTGCAATAAATCCTGTTTGTGGGGAAAAACACATTCTGATTGGCTGGGCCTGGCACCCCAGTGGGATGCCTTGGCTCACAAGTGGGTGGGCCTATGTTTAGATTAGGGCTTAATTTATTTATTTCAATTGACTGATTTCCTTATATGAACTCTAACTCAGTAAAATCGTTGAATGTTGCGTTTATATTTTTGTTCAGTATCGTAAAGTATACTGTAGTATAGTACCTATTAGGTCCATGTCCCTGAAAGATCTCTGTACCCTCACAGCACTACTCATTTACATGTGTTCTCATTCAGATAGTACAGATTTTGTTGTGGAGCGGTGTATCACAGGCCCACAGCTATTTGTCATGGTAGCTGCGTAAGAAACGAGTGAATGATGATCACTTCTCTGATACAATGGTATGGTAGTCCCCCTCCCATTGCCTCTGTGAAAGGTCTCTGCCTGTAATGATGCTCCTCCATCAAAACAGTGACGCCTGTCACACCTACACCAGAATGAGGCATTGATGTGACACTCCGATTTATCAAGGCAGAGAGGAAAGAATGTGCCATATTTTTTGTTTGTTTTTTCTAACTAGTGGGCTCTAAAAAAAGTTCCCGCTTGCCCAGATAGGAGATGAATATATATTGATTCATTACAGTACATATGAAAGCATCACTGGAGGCTATCTGTAAATACTGTAAGAGCCTGTTCCCTTCCCAAATGATGGGCCTATGGACTCTGGTCAAAAATAGTCCACTATATAGGGTAACAGTTGGGACGCACACTCTGCTTTGGTCAAACTGGCCTTGCCTGGCCTCGAGAGTACGGGGTTTGCCCTCTTGTCCGAGCTCAGCTCACTAGCCGACGATCTGACAGTAGACGTCACGTTACGATTGTGACAAATAGCTCTCTGGAACCTGTGGCGCGTACTAGATGGAGCAGAGAGCGGAGAGCAGCATGAACAAGGAGAGGGGAGCGTCTCTACTGGCACCCCTTTCCCGTATATAAGGCTCCTGTTAAAAGTAGTGCACTACATAGGGAATAGGGTGCCGTTCGGGACGCAACATATAATAGCAGCAGCAGCGGAGGGCAGGAGGGAGAGACACCGTCAGCGGCTGCCCTTGCCCCGTGGAGCGGTGGTGAGGACACTGCCGTCTGTTTTAGTCACAGCACAGCAGATGCCAGAGTATCAATGTCATCTCTGTATACAATTAATGCCTTAAAGGGATACGTCGAGATTTTGGCAACGAGGCCCTTTATCTACTTCTCCAGAGTCGGATGAACTCGCGGACACCATTTTTATGTCTCTGTGTCCAGTATGAAGGAAGCTAGAGGTACTTTCGTGAGCCAAGGCTAACTAGCATTAAAGGCAATACTAGCAGATACCCATAGACCCCCAGTCACTGTGCAAACGCTAGTTAGCAATTTCCTTTAAACTGCACACAATGCTTCAATGCCAAAATCCTGAAGTATCCCTTTTTGAAGCCTGTATTAGCGGGATCAAACGGAGAGCCACATTGTGCTATAAGGACGACAGCCATTGAAATGACTCAAACTTTCCTCGGCAGAGGGGAAAAAACACTGAGGCTGCTGTAGAGTGTTGGAAGAAATGCTGCTGCTTACCCAATGCAGCTTATGATGTAAACAGCACAGCTCTCCCCGGGAGAGGGAAAGTACTCATAAATACCAGCCTTTGAGACACTGAAAAGGAGAGGATTCCAATCAGTAAGAGTGAGATAGGGAGAGAGAGAGAGAGAGAGTGAGAAAGAGACAGAGACAGAGAGTGAGAACAAAAAGGAGAGCGGGAGAGACAGACCGAGGAAGTGAGAAATAATGAAATAAAGTTGGTTTTGTCGGGAGGGAGAAAGGGAGAGAGCGTGAGGGTAAAGCCTATGTTCTAAGCCAGTATAGTGCCGGTGGCCAATTGAAATTCAGACTGTGTATCATCCATCCCTGTGTACTCAGACAACAGCACCTGCTCTTCAATGCAGCGAGGAGACAATGGTAAAGATAGGACAGCCAGTCTCTCTCACACTCCTCTATCCTTCTGTTATACCCCTCTCCTCTCTACCCTTCTCCGACTACGACAGGACACTGAGAGAGGAGGTGACTGAGAGACATTACACACCCTTGCAAGGAGAGAGAGCGGTGGGAAGGGATGGTAGGGTGAGCGAAGGGGCGGAGAGATGGAAGGCTTGATTGCAGCAGAGACACAGCAGTGAGTACATTAAGTTCTGGATTCAATCATCTGTTAGGCTGAGTGCACTGGGCAGGGCAAGGCAAAGAGCAGGAGAGACAAGGGGTGGGGTGGGGAGGAGAAGAGGGGAGGGGAGGAGAGGAGAGGGGGAAAGAGAGGCGATGAAGCCAGTGTTCCACTCAGCGCTCAGACATGACTGAGCCAGGGACCACAGGGAAAGAGAGAGAGAGTCCTGCTACTGCTGCTGCTCTCTGCACCAGACACAGACACAACCAGACACAGTCTCTGTTCTCACCAGCTAGCCCAGCAGCCAGATCTCTGTCTGAGCCTCTGCACTACCTTGCCTGAACACTGCCCTGCAGTGTTCTCTGTTTTCCAGCAACAAACTTTCTACAGAAGACTTAGAAAGAAAAGGAAGATTAGAGAGAAAGAGTCCTGTTGACTCTTTCCTGTCCGTCCATCTGACTGAACCCAAGGTGGAGGCAGAGAGAGAGAGAAGAGGCGTGGCGTAAGCGGCGAGGGCAACGCCCCCCCCCTACTGGAAGGACAGTGGTAGCTCCGCCTCCACTTCTGAGTCAGGACCCCTCTGCACCGTGTGTCCCCCAGGCGCCTCTACAGGACAAGACGGTACACACACACACATGAGGAGCTGAACCAGAACCAAGGGAGCCAGCCAGACAGCCAGACAGCCGGTCAATCAGGCAGACAGCCACCGTACGGAGCTGATGAACAGCAGCAGTACTGCAGTGGATTTGGTTGAAAGCTAAATAGAGGAGCAGCCCCGCGGAGCTGAAGAGGATAAGGATTTGGGTTGGGGTAACAGGCAGTGCTGTAACAGACCTGCGCCTCACTCAGAGGCACTCTACTCTCTTGGCCTCTGCTGCGCTTTGGGACATGGGGGCGGGCTGGAGGGCTGAGGCGGCACTGGAGTCAAATTCGCTGTGGAAACTGCCCTGCCGAGAGTTAGATTAGATAGTGCTTGGGTCTGACTGTGAGGATCTGATTGCACGTGTGGAGGGGAGGGGGGCTCGGCGTGGATACGGCTCTCTCCTTCTACTCCGTCTCCTACCTTCGTTCCTATTCTCCCTTCCACCCCCCCTGCGGGCCGAGTGTTTAGCCATGGACCGAGGCTGAGTGGATGCTGCTGCCTGACAGGGTGTCTGTGAGGCGGCTGCCGTCTGTTCCTGAACCCCCCTGATCCCCCTTCATGCCGTGCTGTGGGCTGGGCCATCGCCGGAGAGCACAGCTTCCATACGTGAGTCTGTTGCCTAATTCTATCAATTTAGCACCGAGAAGAGATTTTAATAGAGGGAGAAGGGAGAGGGAGAAAGTGTAATTGCTTTTTCCACTGAGAGGGCAAACAGAGGCGTCAGGTATTAGTCTTGGTAATGTTGTACTGTGTTCAACACCACATACGCTAAGAAAGCGTTTCCGTTCAGGATTCCTTCTAGGAATACCTGTAGCTCGTTCGCAGTCGTGTGTGTGTGTGTGTTAAATCAAATCAAAGTTTATTGGTTGCGTACACAGTGTAAAAGATGTTATCGAGGGTGTAGCGAAATGCTTATGTTACTAGCTCCTAACAACGCAGTAAAATGTCCAACCAGAACACAAATAATATATCCCCCCCCCAAAAAAAATCTTATCAAGAAATGTTTTAAATGTCAGAAGGAATCCAATTAACCCAAGTAGCACTGTAACAGTAATGCAACTGCAATCTATACATATATACACCAGAAGAATTGACACAAGATATACTCAGAATGACATGTACAGCAGTAGATATTAGAGAGGGCTATATCATGAATCCAGTATGTAAATAAATATGTGGTGTGAATAAACAGTGCAACTAAAATGGGTATAGTAGTATAAATAATAGAATGAGCTATGTCGAGAATACGGTATTTAAATACACAGTACATTTGCAAGAATTTAGCTTCCGGACTTGAGTCTGGAATATAAATGATAAAAAAAAAAAACGTAGTACAAAATATGTTTTATTGTCACATACACCGGATAGGTGCAGTGAAATGTTTTTTTGTTTGTTTCTACCATAGTAGTACGGCGTCCCTAGAGCAAATGAGGGATAAGTGCCTAGCTCAAGGGCACATTGACAGATTTTTCACCTTGTCAGTTCAGGTATTTGAACCAGGGACCTTTCGGTTACTGGCCCAACACTAACTGCTAAATATGTATGTGAAGGGTGTGTATGGACAGTGTGTGTGTGCGCGCGTGCGTACATTCCTATATGCATGCAGGCACGTGCAAATGTTTGAGTGTGTGTATATATAATAAATAAAAATAGGATGCTTCATTTTCACATACACCAGATAGTAGGTGCATGTATGCCTGAGAGAGTGAACACAGCAACAAGCACACACACGCGCGCACACACACACACACACACTTTCTCTCTCTCTCTCTCTCTCTGTTTATCTGCAAGCTTAATTGTTTCTCTGTTCCGGCTGCACCCTCCCTGAGACTGCAGGGTCTTGCTGCGAGAAATCTTAGCGCTCGACTCTTAGGGGACTGCCAGCTTTCGACCCATCCAGCCAGCCACACTAGGAGGCAGCTGATGCATCTTTTATTTCATGTTTATTTTGGGGATTGGACATTGTCGTCAGTGGGGGGCATAGAGCGATGTCCTCAGACTCCGCGCTGCAGACGCCGGTCACATCCCACTGGGCACAAACGTCAGTTCAACGTCCAGTTTTGATTTACATTTGGTTCAGTTTATTCGTGTCCGGTTATAGACTGAAGAGATAGAAGTCTCTTGGCTGGCTCTGCACTCTCTCTCCCTGCAGTGTACTGTGAAACAGTAGCTACTGTTTCACACGCACACGCACACACACACACACACACACACACACACACACACACACACACACACACACACACACACACACACACACACACACATAACACAGGGACTGCTATCACCACTAGATGTCCCTGTAACCCCTTTCAGATCAGATGTTACACACACACACGCACACACACACACATACACACACACACATTTTACACATGCACCCAGCAACGCAGATTTTATGGTACTATAACCAACTCATGAAGCATTAGTGCAGTAGTGTTTTAATCAGGTTCACCTTTGTATGAATTATGATGTCACCCCAGATCTCAATTATGATGTCACCCCCAGATTATGATGTCACCACAGAGCTTGGTTGTTAATGTGTACAGAATGTTCTCAGATTTGGCCTGTAGTTTGATATCATTCCATTATGACGTTTCGCTGGTCTAAATCAAAGCCAGCCATAACTAAATGCTTACAGTAGATGCAGGTTTTTTTCTGGATCAAAATGGGGCTTAGGTGGTGGGTGTGACAAGAGCATGGCCATGGGCGTGGCCAATGGAGTGGTCGCTGACTGAACATTTCAGAGGCCCTCCCGTTGGCCGCAGTGACAACATTTGTCTGTTTTAAAACTAATGTCCTGTAATTCTACTAATTTTCCATATGGTGGAGATACCATTGTGCAGTTTGATAGCAAAATTCCTGCAATTCTACAGATTTTCTCATGGGGCTAAGAGAAAATGTGCAGTTTTAAAGCTACACTGAACAAAAATAAAAACGCAACATGTAAAGTGTTAGTCCCATGTTTTTCATACAAACAATTTGGGCACAAATTTGTTTACACCCCTGTTAATGAGCATTTCTCCTTTGCCAAAATAATCCATCCACCTGACAGGTGTGGCATATCAAGAAGCTGATTAAACAGCATGATTATTACACAGGTGCACCTTGTGCTGGGGACGATAAAAGGCCTCTCTAAAATGTGCAGCTTTGTCACACAACACAATGCCACAGCTGTCTCTAGTTGTGACGGAGCGTGTAATTGGTATGCTGACTGCAGGAATGTCCATCAGAGCTGTTGCCAGAGAATTTAATGTTTTTCTCTACCATAACCTGCCTCCAACGTCGTTTTAGAGAATTCGGAAGTACGTCCAACTGGCCTGGCCACACAACCACAGACCACATGTAACCACGCCATCCCAGGACCTCCACATGCATTATGCTGCCAGTAGTACGGCTGTTATAGCTGCTACTATGTCAGACTACTTAAGTCTTTTAGCTGACATAATGGTTGTAAATTATCCTCTGCGACGACGACAACAACAAAAAATCCTAATTTACCGCTCTTCCACAGTGGTTTCTGTATAAGTCTAGGACCTCTATACCAGGCGGTGTCAGAGGAAGGCCCTAAAAATAGCCAAAGACTCCAGCCACCCTAGTCATAGACTGTTCTCTCTGCTACCGCACGGCAAACGGTACCGGAGCGCCAAGTCTAGGTCCAAAAGGCTTCCTAACAGCTTCTACCCCCAAGCCATAAGACTCCTGAACAGCTCATCAAATGTCTACCCAGACCTGTTTATATCCATGCATTGTCACTTTACCTCTACCTACAGTACATGTACATATTACCTCAATTACCTCGACTAAACTGTGCCTCCGCATATTGACTCTGTACCGGTAACCCCTGTATATAGCCTCGCTACTGTTATTTTATTGTTGCTCCTTAATTATTTGTTATTTTAAAAATGTTCTTCTTTATTTTTTATTATTTTTATTAAATGTTTTATTTTTTATTTATTTACCGTAGTTTATTTTAGTAAAGACTTTCTTAACACTTATCCTTCTTAAAACTGCACTGTTGGTTAAGGGCTTGTAGGTAAAGCATTTCACTGTAACGTCGACCTACGCCTGTTGTATTCGGAGCCTTTCAACAAATACAATTGGATTTGATTTGAAGTCACTTTGGCCATGTCTGCCCGGGACTCACACTCATGTTGCTGTGGTCTGGATTAACACTTACAAAAGAGCGGATTTTTAATCTGAATGATGAGTGGATTAGTGCAGGGCTGCAGGCTGCAGGGGTTAGGCTTACTGCCCCTGTGCAGCTGGAGAGATGGCTGTTGTTCTACTCACGGCACGGCATGCTGGACACTCTGAGCAGGGACCAAGAGCTCTCTGTGTGTGGGATGCTTTTGAAAATGAAGAAAGACGTTCTTTGTGGAAGAGTGACATGAATAAACATGTATGGATTTTTATTTGTGTGTATATATGGCTATTTTACTACTGTAGACTACAGTATATGATGTGGTAAGAGCCCAAGCATGTTCAAATGATTCTAGCTGCCTTTTGAACTTCCGAGACTGCTTCCTTCCGTGACACACCGCTCTTTCTATGTCACTCCTCTCACATGTTTCCAATATGGAGGCCCAAACTGCCGTTTTACGTCCGAAATGGGGCGGAACGCAATTACGCTTGCGTTGGAATTTGGAGCGCGAAAAGGGAGACCTTGCCTGGATGGGACTCTTGTCTGACACTGACAAGTTGCAGAAGGAAGGGCCAGGGCGGTGTTAGACACTCTGCACGGAAACGGGGCTAATTGAAGACAGCAGGCCCGGTCAAACTCCCTTTATTTTGTTTGCTTTTCCTGGTTCCCGTTACGCAACAGGACCGGAGAGTAGTGCATTTGTAGCAGCGGAGGCTGCTGAGGGGAGGACGGCTCACAATAACATCTGGAATGGAGCGAATGGAATGATACCATTCCTCCGCTCCAGCCGTTACCACAAGCTCGTCCTCTACCAATTTAAGGTGCTCCCAACCTCCTGTGATTTGTAGCCTGTGTACGAGTTTAGCAACACAGTGAGTGTAGTAGCAACAACAGAGTAGACACAACTCCATAGGGGCAGTTTCCCGGACACGGATGAAGCCTAGTCCTGAACTAAAAAAGCATTCTCCATTGAAAATTCGTATTTGTCCAGGGCTAGGCTCAATCTGTGTCTGGGACACCACCCCTTACTGTCTTTGCAGGAAGTGTGAGGTGTTTAGTACTGTAGGTGGTTTGGTGTGTGTGTGCTTGTGCCTTTTAAGAGTATGCAAGGTCAGCGGTTGCGCAAGCTGTTTGATCATGATGTATTGCTATTCAATGCACTACTCTATGTGTGTCCATGTCAGTATAGAATCTATCTACTCACTGTCCACTCCTGGAAGAAATCCAGTGTTTCTTCACTTTTTAAGAGGTTATACTAAAACGATGCAGTCATTTTCTTCAAAGTATGTCACATTGGCTGGGTATGTGATGAAAGTGAACCAAATAAAGAGTGAGACACGAGACAAGCGTCAGAGCATTTCATGGAATACTTTATTTTTCCCTGAAACATAAAGTTGAGCTGCTAGTGGTGAGATAATCTCCCCTGGCGAATGTGTGACCTGGAATTCCCAGTTTTCCACGCGTTGGGATGAGAGCCCAGAGCCGGAACGTCGGGCCAGAACAGACACTTTGTATGGAGCTGGGTTTCCTTGGCAATGGATGAACGTTCCTCCACTTTTCCCAAGAGTGGTAGGGAAACGTCCGGAAAAATGGGATGGCTAATTGACCACAGAAGAAGACCCCAGGAATATCTCAGTTTCACGCAGGATTTTACAGGCTTTTTACATAATCTGTCATCTCGCCCTCGGAGTAGTGGAAACTGTGATATACGTCTGCGGAGGCCTTGTATCATAACTCACTGGTCTGGAAACACTGATCTCAATGAGACCCAGTGGTGGGTGTGATCAGAGACAGATCTGTAGGGAGTTAGGTACTGCTGTTTAAAAACACTCACCGGGCTGGGTTGTATACTTTAGTGCACATGGCAGCAAAAAAAAATTGGGAAAAAAAGGTATATTCTTTTCTTATTTGAGAAATTCAGGATAGCCCCCCTCCCCTCCCCCTGTTTTGGCGGAAGAGAGGAGGGCCTATCCTGGAAATAGTGAAGATGGTGAAGTGGCACCACTCTCCTTCGGCTCGTCCTTCACTACTGTAGATTGATGCTTAAGATCTTCACTTGTGTAACAGCATACTGGTGGTGTCTGGTCAGGCTCCTATCAAAATACACCTTTCCTCTCTTTCTTATATCATTATCAACTCATCCTTAAATGGATTCTCCTTAGAAAAAAATGAAGAATATAGTCACAAGTGCTTGTCGTCATTTATATTCCTGTGTATACACGACATTTTCAGTTCTGTGAGTTCTGCAGTAGGGTTGCAAAATTCCCATAACTTTAAAAAAAAAATCCAAGGTATTCCACAAATCCTGATTGGAACATTCCCGGAATCAAGAGGGAATAAAAAAGGAAATCCGGAATCCTCTAACCATGATTTCTGGAAAACCTGAATTTTGGACAAATTACCGGAATGTTGCAATCCTACATCCATGACATGCTTGTTGGTTGGTAACATATGATTCATATGCAGTTCTTTTCATCACCCAATTCATTTCAGTCATGTCTCTGACTACTGACACATGTTAGGTTGGATTGGTGCTGTCACCAGAAAGAGCAAACTCTACCAAAAAATGCTATCTGACACATTCTCTATTTTCCAGCATAATAATGACATCCAAACAGAGCTGATGGGCAAGATAAATATCTACAATAAATACTCATTCCCCTTTAGTATTGGGTGCGAATGAAGAACCTCTGTGTCATATCTGAATACAGTCGGCTATAGGAAGTTCATGTGTGATGACTATCTTCAGACAAAATAGATGTGTATACGCTCTTAGAAAAAAGAATGGGTTCCAAAAGGGTGTCTTCGCCTGTCCACATAGGAGAACCTCGTCTGGTTCCAAGTACAGTAGCACCCTTTTTGAGGTTCCATGTAGATCCCTCTGTGGAAAGAGTTCTACATGGAACCAAAAAAGGGTTCATCAAAGATTTCTCAGAGTAACCCTTTTAGGTTCTAGATAGCACCTTTATTTATGAGAGTGCACTTATGTGTTGATCAAATGCCTGGAAGATCATGGAGGCTCCGCTGTTCCATTGCTCCACCTTGATAGTCACATTTGTTCAATCAAGTCAGTACCGGAACAGTGCAAAGTACATACAGTATTCAGATCCCAATTCCAATTTCAGAGCTGAATTAAATCCACTCAGTTGAATTCCATTTCATGCCATCTACACTGACTCCTCCACTGTATATGACACCCCCTCTGGCTTGTGCGTCGACGACCTATAAAGCCCATCTCTATAAAACACACAGAGAAATGGCCCATCATCAAGATACCATTACGCACTTAGGGAGCGCCAGGCACGGCCCATGCCAATTTAATAACGGGCACCTCAGACCGCCTGTGCATCCACACTAAGTCAGGCGTCTCGTAAAAAAGGGAACAGATGCTTCTTAGCATCCAATTAAGAGTGGGGATGCAGAAGACTCCCTCTTCTCCTTCTCTTCCCTCTCCTCCACGCACCAGGAGACGGTCATTAGCCCATATGGATACTTGAGCACAGTTAATTTGAGTGACAGACGTTAGAATTGTATTAGGGCTACATAAAATGTTACGTAAAGGCTACCATTAATTCTCAACCTGAACCTGTTAATTGTTTGTTCATGATTATGTAGGTCTAGGTTGTTTGGAAGGTGTGTGTGTGTGTGTGTGTGTGTGTGTGTGTCCATGCATGCCACTGTAGAACAATTCCTATCCAATATAAATGACCTACCTCAAAACGGCATCAAAACAGCAGTGATAGTTCCAAAACTAAGTCACAATCTTTTCAGTTGATCTGGATTGACATGTTGTATAAACAAATAGACAGGCGGCAAATGGAAAGAGAGGGGCAGGAGGTTGAGTGAGAGAACTTGTGAGCGTGAGAGAAGTTTATTGAGTAAGAGAAGGAGTGAAAGTGAGAGAGGTGGGCGAGATTGAGTTAGAGGGGTAAGAGTGAGTAAAAAACGGAGAGAAGTTGAGATCGTGGTCAGATAGTGGGAGACTGGGTGTAATTGTGTGGATAGAGGATAGTAAAGGAAAAGGCTGAAGGGTTGGGAATGATAAGAGAAAACAGAATAAAAACCTCATTCCTAGTTAGTTTACCCTCACCCCATTGGCTTGTCAGAGTACCTATCTCTGCTTGGGTGCCCTGGCAACAGGTGCCAGCCAGGCGAGAATACATACAGTACCCTAGAGAGAGGGGGGAGAGAAGGATGGAGGAAGGGGGAGAGAGAAAACGAGTTTGACGTGGGAGAGAAAGAGATGTGAGATCGAGGAGCTTCAGCAACACAAGGTAGGGTGAGGATTGACCTGAGAGAGAGAGAGAGAGAGAGAGAGAGAGGAAAAACCTAGACAGAGAATTGTCAGTAGATTTCCATAGCGAGTTACCAGGTCAGGTATTCCAGCGGATGCTCTCTTGACTCTCTCACCCTCTGGGAGTGATGCTGATCTGTGATCTGCCTGTCTGAGGATAACTTCATAACTCCGCCCTCTGTTACCAGCAGAATCAGTGTTTTCCTCCTAATGCTTCCATAAGCCCACCCGTGGGAGCCACCGGCAAGGACCTGCTCAGCGATTGGACACTTGCTACGGTACAGCAGGAGGGCGGGTTATAAACCTGCCGGTTAGGGCGTTGCATATTCATCGCCAGCCATGAATACATAATCAGTCCAGGAGGTTACTCTGGACTACCGGGAGGAGGAAGAAGTGGATACAACTTTTGGAGGGAATTCACTCTACTTTCTCAGGTCTTGACAATGGCGACGATTGCGCTGCTTGGAGAACCGGAAAGGTGTTGACGCCTTGTTTTCTACTTGCCTTTCTTCTTCCTCTTTTCCTGTGGGTGTGTTTGCAGTGCTGCGGTCGGATGTGTCCGCCACTCCTGACAGATGTTGGAGTCGTCTAGAGCCGAGGAGGATTTTAATTTGACAGTTCGGAGGGCAGAAGACCCATGGCTGAGCTCCACCGCGGCCCCTTGGCCCTTACCCCCTGTCCCGCTCTCACCTGCCCGCCGAACTTGCTCCTACTGTGGGGCTAAGAGCCGCTAAGGAGGGGCTCCTCTCTCTCCATCCATGCTGCCAGGCTTCTCCTGTTGCCATGCTCAAACCACCCAAGAATAAAAATGTCTCCTGGGTAAGTGGGGTATGTGCAGGCGGTGCTCTGGTATGTAGGGCGTTTTCAGGGGAGGGCGGAAGGGGATGGAGGTTCAAGATACCCTACCCATTACTTACCTCTGTGTTTTGACTTGGCGCTCTAGGCACTCTTCAAACCCATGAACAATCAGTTGTTCTACATTTGCTCTGTCAGATATCACATTGAATCATAGCAATAGGAACACATGGATATTTCAAAAGTATTTCATTGTAAATTGTGACAGAATTGATTGTCAGGAAAGTGTTGCTCATTCAGTGTTCATTCTAATAGCGGCATTTGCGAGTTTAATGTTTGTTGAGCCGTTCCCTCCACCAAGGCAGAAGTCTATCATGTTAAAGGTGTTCTAACACCGTCAGAAAGCAGATGATTCACGTATAGTTTTCTTCCAGAACAGGAAGTTCTATGCTTTTATTTTCCTAACCTAATTGAAAAGGCCCCGTCGCTGAAATGACATTGTTTGTATGTTAGTCCATTTCGTTCGTCGCCAGCTGTTATCTAAGCATGGAGTACTAATGAACAAAAAAGCATTCTGCAGTTGACATAGGCATTATTTCAATCTTCTAGCCCAGATTGGGGTTATGACAAAGTGACAAACAACAATAACATTTGTTTTGGGGATTTGTCAAGCATTTCTGTAATCTTCGGATTTGATTTAATCTGAAGGAGTTGATTTGAAAAAAAAAATGAAAAAACAACTTGAGATTCACACCGGCACCCTGGGGGTAGTTGATAGTGGCAGGACTGGAGTGCAACCTGGGATAGAAAAGCCGTGGTTTTAGTTTTCTCCTGAGCCATTCAATGGCTATTTCAGGGGAGGCTTTAGGGATTTAGGAATTATGTAACTACTACATGCCCACTTTATGAGATCTGGCCATGCCCAGCCCAGATAACAATCAATCAGTCCATTACTTTGTCTTTTCATGACAGCAATGTTTGTTGTAAAAAAAAATAAAGAATGTTATGTCAACTTGAAAGTCAGTGACGTTGGAGATGCATGTGTGTTTGTCTGGAGAAAGCATTGTCTCCATTAGCTGATGAGTATAACCGGGAGGGACTCAGAAAGTTTACCATGAGCCCCATGATAAATAATCCAGTCATGTGATTGAAATGCCATTCTGGAAGCACAGGTTTTTTATGTATTTTCTGTAAGCGGTAGACTACAGGTATTATTGCTTTGAGGTAGACTTTAAGTCATTTTAAAATGTTCATGTCTGCAGGACGGACAATGGGAAGGTATTGGGCGTATGCGTATACCTATTAGCGGTCGACCGATTAATCGGAATGGCCGATTAATTAGGGCCGATTTCAAGTTTTCATAACAATCGGAAATCGGTATATTTGGACACCGATTTGGCCGTTTTTTTTTTTTTTTACACCTTTATTTAACTAGGCAAGTCAGTTAAGAACACATTCTTATTTTCAATGACGGCCTAGGAACGGTGGGTTAACTGCCTTGTTCAGGGGCAGAACGGCAGACTTTTACCTTGTCGGCTCGGGGATTCAATCTTGCAACCTTTCGGTTAACTAGTCCAACGCTCTAACCACCTGCCTTACATTGCACTCCACGAGGAGCCTGCCTGTTACACAAATGCAGTAAGAAGCCAAGGTAAGTTGCTAGCTAGCATTAAACTTATCTTTAGTTTATCTAGTTTATCTAGCGTGTCTTGCGTTGTATATAATCGATGCGGTGCGCATTCGCAAAAAAGGACTGTCGTTGCTCCAAAGTCTACGGATCCATAAATATCCATGCCTTTCTTAAAATCAATACACAAGTATATATTTTTTAAACCTGCATATTTAGTTAATATTGCCTGCTAACATGAATTTATTTTAATTAGGGAAAATGTGTCACTTCTCTTGCAACAGAGTCAGGGTATATGCAGCAGTTTGGGCCGCCTGGCTCGTTGCGAACTGTGTGAAGACTATTTCTTCCTAACAAAGACAGCCAACTTCGCCAAACGGGGGATGATTTACCAGCAGGCGCATAAACATTCATTCAAACAGCACTTTCGTACATTTTGCCAGCAGCTCTTCGCTGTGCTTCAAGCATTGCGCTGTTTATGACTTCAAGCCTATCAACTCCCGAGATGAGGCTGGTGTAACCGATGTGAAATGGCTAGCTAGTTAGGTGCACGCTAATAGCGTTTCAAACGTCACTCGCTCTGAGACTTGGAGTAGTTGTTCCCCTTGCTCTGCATTGGTAAAGCTGCTTCGAGGGTGGCTGTTGTCGATGTGTTTCTGGTTCGAGCCCAGGGAGGAGCGAGGAGAGGGACGGAAGCTATACTGTTACACTGGGAATACTAAAGTGCCTATAAGAACATCCAATAGTCAAAGGTATATGAAAAACAAATCGTATAGCGAGAAATAGTCCTATAATTCCTATAATAACTACAACCTAAAACTTCTTACCTGGGAATATTGAAGACTATATTGAAGAATATTGAAGAGAATATGTTAAAAGGAACCACCAGCTTTCATATGTTCTCATGTTCTGAGCAAGGAACTTAAACGTTAGCTTTCTTAAAAGTGCACATATTGCACTTTTACCTTCTTCTCCAACACATTGTTTTTGCATGATTTAAACCAAATTGAACATGTTTTATTATTTATTTGAGGCTAAATTGATTTTATTGAAGTATTATATTAAGTTAAAATAATTGTTAATTCAGTATTGTTGTAATTGTCATTATTACAAATACATTTAAAAAACCGTCCGATTAATTGGCATTGGCTTTTTTTGGCCCTCCAATAATCGGTATCGATATCGGCGTTGAAAAATCATAATCGGTCGACCTCTAATTCCTATGCTTGTTATTAGCTTACATGTATGCCCATTCACTGTAGTGATTGTCCTTAGAGTATGCATGTGTGCTTGCACGGTATTTGTAGGTTTGCACAATTGTTATCTGAATGTGCATTTACAAAACTATGTATGTCAGGCCTATTATGTTTGTGTGTGGGGGAGTGTGTTTCATTTCTGACTCTGGGCCAGTGCAGATGGATCAGGGGAGATTAGAGAGAGAGAAAGAGAGAGAGAGAGAGAGAGAGAGAGTGGTTTTGCTCAGATGAAATCAGCTAGATGGGGAGGGGCTTAGTCTGGTGCCCGGTTACCCACGAGCATCTCTGTTCTCCTCAGACTCTTCACCTATTTCTCTCTCCCAGTGTCTGTCTGTCTGTCTGTCTGTCGCTCTCTCTCTGCTTCTTTCTCTATTTCTCTGCCTGTCTCTGTTTCCGCAGGAGGCCAATAATGAGGCAGAGATAGCTATGATACCACAATCTCAACTCAAAACTTCAAACTCATTCATCTTTTCAATTATGTAAATAATTATTACCTCAATTAATTGTAACTGGGTGAAATGATATGGAGAGGTTAGATCTAGGGAACCTGAGGCTAGACCAGCTGTATAGCATCTGATTTATGCTTTAAGACATGCAGTCTTGTTTTGTGGTACATCATTATGTTAGTTCACACTCTTGTGTGTGCTTTTCGCAGGTTGACATTTATTGGGATGAGTCTCGTTCTGGAGGCAGAACTGAGCAAATACCGTTAGACGTGCCAGCTGCAAAGTCAAAATTGGCTATATTGTAAAAATGTATGAAAACAAAAATGTGCTTTTTGGTGTTAATTTAAGGTTAGGGTTAGCCATTACATTTATTTTGTCCCCCTACACCAAACGCGATCAGGTTGAAATATCAAAACAAAACCAATGACATTAATTTGGGGACAGGTCGAAAAGCATTAAACATGTATGGCTAGTTAGCTTGCACTTGCTAGCTAATTTGTCCTATTTAGCTAGCTTGCTGTTGCTAGCTAATTTGTCCTGGGTTATAAACATTGAGTTGTTATTTTACCTGAAATGCACACGGACCTCTACTCCGACAATTAATCCACACATAAAACGGTCAACCAAATCGTTTTTAGTCATTTTTCCTCCTTCCAGGCTTTTTCATCTTTGAACTTATATGGTGATTGGCATCTAAACTTTCATGGTATTACCACGACAACCGGCAATCACCCATGTGGGTATAACCAATGAGGAGAGGGCACGTTGGTACCTGTTTCTATAAATGAGGAGATGGGAGAGGCAGGACTTGTAGCGCGATCTGCGTCAGAAATAGAAAGGACTTCTATTTTAGCCCTTGGCAACGCAGATGCTCGTTGACGCACGCGAGCAGTGTGGGTGCAATAATTTAATAATATAGATTCCTCAAATGTATTTTGCAACGCTCACGCACCCCAAAGCGAGCAGTGTAGTCAGGGTATTAGGGTTAGCAGTGTGGTTAAGGTTAGTGTTAGGATTAGGTTCAGATTTTATGACTTTGTGGCTGTGCCAGCTCGTGACCACTCTTGCAGAGCTGCCTCCAGAACACGATTCATGACGTAAATCTTACCTGCTGTGCTTTTCCCCTCTGAAACGTATTGTGAGTGTGTGCATAAACATTGGTGTATTTTGTGTGTTTTCCTCCAGATGGAGGAAACCTATTGTGAAAACATGCGTCTTGGTGAGAGGTGTAGGAGTCAGGCGCAGGAGAGCAGGGATGTCTGAGAAGCGTGTTTAATAATATAGTCCACCAATACAAAACGGCACAGACAAAATCCCAAAACTACGCTCTCGAATACTCAGAAACTCGTGCAAAGGCACGGAGGAACAAACACAGTTCCGACACTTTACATACACGTGCGTAATAGCGAAAAAACAACAAACATCAAATACAATCGAGCGCAATACACACAAGTCTAATCCTGCACGAATTACGGCAGGTAACAGGTGCCCTATATACCCACAGAAATCAGAGCAATTGAAAACCAGGTGTGAAAAGGAACACAGACAAAACAACCAGAAAAAGAAAAAGGGATCGGTAGCGGCTAGTAAACCGGCGACGCCGAGCGCCGCCCGAACAGGGAGAGGAGTTACCTTCGGTAGAAGTCGTGATACCTATATGGTGTGTAAATGCTGCTTTCTGCATTCTATCCTCGTGCTGCACCTGAATGATATGGAACAGTGCTGTAACATTTGAATCTAGTATTGGGTGGAGTCTGATCAAGTTGGCAGTGGAATCCCTAGGCCATAGACGACAGTAGTCAACCTGGAGAAATCTACAATAGAATCAGGAACAATCTTCAATAGGATCATCATCAAATCCGCCATCGAGCCAAATACTCCAGGTGAGCATCCACAGATAAAACAACAGCAAATGAACGAGCCATCAATTATGGCTGCACCCTTTCACTAACTGACCTGACCAGCAAACCCTTACTAACGCTAGACTGCGTTATTACCTCATGACAAAAGTTATTTCGGACCGGTTACCCTGACCTTCATGGACAGACCTGATGCAGTACACAATGAAATGGTGAGTTAAAGGATCTCTATGTGATGCAATCGGAATAATAGTTACAATACAGATGCTGTGATGTGATGGTACCCAACACTGATGGCCAGCCACATCAATAGCACTAACGAGGGCCAGGGAGGCCAGGCGGGGCCATGGATAGGGCTCCAGATGGTAGTGACGGTCTGTCGATTAGCGTCTAGCACGATTTAGCTAGAACTTACTAAGGAAAGACAAACTAGCTGTTTGCAGATGTAAGTACCACAAACTAATAGTGTGATTATATACCACTTTGTGGATTGATATTATTAAGAAGCATTAAGAAGTGGAAAGGTCATCGTTGTCTTCGACATTGTTGCATGTCCTGCGTTGACCATGCAGACTGAACACAAGTGTCTCGTGGTCGCGGAACCACAAATGCGCTCCTTGAGTGACGGGGCGGGGCTAGTTGAGAGAGAGAGCGGAGAGGGATGACTCAAGTAGCGGGTGTAAACTATAAAAATGGACGGAACGCAAGGCTTAACACGTTTAACAAACCAAACATTCAAATACCGCTATAGAAGGTCAAGTAAAAACCCAAACCGGACCGTGCAACAATACCGGTATATCGTAAAATATGGTACACCGCCCAGCCCTAGATGGGATACATCTGTGTGATGAAGGAGTGAGATGTGTGCGTGTGGTGAGAGTGTAAGATGTGTGTGTGAAGACTGTGAGAGATGTGTGTGTAAAGACTGTGAGAGATGTGTCTGTAAGAGATGCAAGACGTGTGTGTGTGCAGTAAGGGAGCTCAGGCCGGCCTGTCAGCCTGAGGTCCAGCCCAGGCGACAGATGTCACACTATCAAATTAAAGCCTAATTCCCAGGGAGCTGAAGAAAAACCCTGGAGCGAACCATGACACCGATGATGTCTATCACGGCTGCCGAGCTCCATGTGTGTGTTTGTGTGTGTTTGTGTGTATGGGTATGCTCACCCACACTGCACAGATGCACCGGCCCGTGGTGTGTGTGTGTGTGTGTGTGTGTGTGTGTGTGTGTGTGTGTGTGTGTGTGTGTGTGTGTGTGTGTGTGTGTGTGTGTGTGTGTGTGTGTGTGTGTGTGTGTGTGTGTGTGTGTGTGTGTGTGTGTGTGTATCTGCCCCAGAGATCCTCAGATGGGCTCAGTCAACAACAGGCGTGTAATTTCCAGTTGAAGACGTTCCTGAGAACAGACCTTGCCGGGGCTGACAACAATCTCCTTTCCTTTCCTGGCTATGGAAGCTAACTGGCCAGACAGCAGAGCATCCTTAGTTTTGGGATTGGTCGATCGGTTTAATGGAGAGCGACTTGTCAGTAGAGCTTAACTTTTTTTTAGCGTTTAATTCCATTTTGACTGAGGGTAAATAGGTTGGGTATTTTTTATATAAGGCGTCAGCTGCTTGTACCCCTGGGTCATGGTACTCTGAACAAATCCATGGGATTTCCATAATTCATCGCTGTCGCGTTGGAGCAGAGAGGTAGCGACACAGGTGTCTCGGGCAGTCTGGGACCGCGAGCATGTCGAAGAAGCCAAAGGTAAAATATCAACAGCTATTCAGAATGGTGGACCCCTGTCTTTGTGTTTAGTGAGATGATTTGTTTCTGGCTTAGAGAAGTCATTGTTTTGTCTTTTGTACTGTTTACTTTGTAGGCTACAGACTTCTTTGTTTCATGTGTTTGTTTCAGTACCTAGCTTTTGTGTAGTTTGGCCTGGGTGTATGCAGGTGTGTCTATGTGGCTAGAACATGTATTTGAACTCTGTAACTTCTATAGGAAGAAGACAGACTCAGATGACAGGCAGTTACTATAACTATAGTTCTTCCTTATGCTGGAGTGTCTCTCATCCTACCACTGGGTTGTATTCATTAGGGCATGCAATGGAAAACATTTTAAATATTTTGCAACAGAAGACGGAAATGTGCATTTCTTATTGGACAAATCCATGTAGTCCCTTCCTGTTTTAGTCCGTATTCCTCCGGTTTGGTGCCTCATAAATTAGACCCAGGTATGAATGAGACCTCTCTTTGGCTGAAAGATCTGTAGGCTATTTCCGTAACATCACCAGTGGACTTGGTGTTTCCATACATTTTCTTATAGGCCTCTATTATAGTTGCCATTGTTTTATGCGAAATGTATCAGAACCAAAACACTGACAACCAGCGTTTGTCCGCCAAGAAGAAGGATGTGGATAGTTTCTTTCTCGGTCAATCCTGGATTGGTGCAAGACGCTTTAAACCTCCATTCCGCGAAGCAATCATTACAAAGTGAGAAGGAGATCAAATAGACATGGAGCCATTGCACTCGTGGGTTGTTGCTCTTCTACAGAGGCTAGAGTTTGACACATCATATGACTGCCCTGTATCATATTCTGTGTCCTCTATTTCAGAGTTGGTTGATGCTAAGACACTTTGCCTATGGTACCCTTAAAATGGACTTTTAAAGACTCTTATTTGTGTGCGTGTGTATGTGCATGGGTGTGTGTTTGTGTGTGTATTTGTGTGTGTGTGCCTGTGAATTTCACGTCATAGCAGCATAACAGAGACATTCCTTCCACTCATCCAGCTAATTAATGAGGACAGTGCCATGGTACCCTGCCCTCAAACCACTGGGGGGATAGGAGTCTGTCTGTCTGTCTGTCTGTCTGTCTGTCTGTCTGTCTGTCTGTCTGTCTGTCTGTCTGTCTGTCTGTCTGTCTGTCTATCTGTCTGTCTGCCTGCCTGCCTGCCTGCCTGCCTGTCCGCCTGCCCGTCCGCCTGCCTGCCTGCCTGCCTGCCTGGCTGGCTGCCTGCCTGCCTGTCTGCCTGCCCGCCCGCCTGGCTGCCTGCCTGCCTGCCTGCCTGCCTGGCTGCCTGTGGGCGATTCCATGGCAGTGTAAGCGTAACATATTTTTTGTATCTCAAATTGTTCTAGCCAACTCTCACATAGAAAGTTAATTGGGATGTTTGATATGCTTTTTACATTTGAATCACAAATTATTTTGGAGAAAATCATGACCTAAGTAGCCATATTAGGTCCTTTTTAGACCGACACATTCCTTTTGTAACACCCTATGATCTGTGAACCGTACATGGTACGGACAGCATCGCGGTGCCATTAAACTCGTTGCAGTGTGGAAGGACTATGTTTAGATTCTGAATGAAAACAATTCACATTCATTTATTCAAGAAAGTACCCTTTTTGATTGTGCTTATATTTAGACTGGAACTTTTGGATGTATTACCTATTTTATACATAGAAACGGACATTATTAGGTCATTAACCAATCACAGCCCTCCTTTACATTTAGCAAATTACTAGCAGAGGACGTTCACTTTCAATCTAATTTCCCTGTGTTGGTGGTGTTCATCAACTGTATAATAACTACTTAATAAAGTAGCAGAGAGCCCATCTTGGACATGTGATGTACATGTAAAGTATATTATTCCAAAGAATATGACTTCAAATAAGCTAAATCAAAATGGGTACTTTTGAGATGTTCATTTTAATATGTTTCATCGTGAATAAATGAACGTGAAAACATTTCTTTCAGAATCTACACATAGTCCTTATTTCTAATTGCTAAAATATACTTAAGTATCAAAAGTAAAAGTATGAATCATTTCAAATTCCTTAATGTAGGCCAACCAGATGGCACCAAATACTTTAACATTTTTTATTTATTTACAGCTAGACACACACCAACATTCAGACATCATTTACAAATGAAGCATGTGTGTTTAGTGAGCCCGCCAGATCAGAGGCAGTAGGGATGACCAGGGATGTTCTCTTGATAAGTGCACGAATTGGACCATTTTTCTTTCCTGCTAAGCATTCAAAATGTAACGAGTACTTTTGGGTGTCAGGAAGAATGTATGGAGTAAAAAGTACATTTTCTTTAGGAATGTGGTGAAGTAAAAGTTGTCAAAAATATAAATAGTTAAGTACAGATATCCCAAAAAACGACTTAAGTAGTACTTTAAAGTATTTGTACTTAAGTACCACTGTGAAGATGTTGTCGGTATCATGTACGGTTTACAGATCATAGGGTCTTACATGAGGCATGTATAGGTCAAAACATTTTTGACCTATACATGCCTCATGCCTCAAAACAAATAGCCACTTTCATCATGATTTTTTATTTGTATTATTTGTTATACAAATGTCAAAAGCATGTCGAACCTCCTTCCTCCCAATTAAGTTTCTATGTGAGAATTGCCCGAACAATCTGAGGAACCAAATATATTTTATGCTTATGATGGCGTGGAATCACCCGTCTGTTTGTCTGATGGTAGTGTCTGTCTGCCTGCCTGCCTGTCTGTATTTCTGTCCATCTGTCAATTCCCTCCATTGCAGTGTGTGTGTGTACGTGTGCATGCGTGTCTGGCATGCATGCGTACGTGCGGCTTACGTTTGTTGGCATGCCTGTCTGTGCCTGACTATATCGGGACAGCAGTCCTAGCTAATTTACCCGGCCGAAGAGTTTTTCATAGGCGTCCATGTGGGACAGCCAATGTGTTCAGGAAGCGTAAAGTGACTCAGTGTTCACTTTAGCACATAGACACTTCTACACTGGTGCAGTGATCTGCATAGCTGTCTGTTGTCTGGGCTAGTATGTGCTAATCTGTTCTTGTGGTGGTAGCCTAGTCTCTATTCATAAAGCATTGGGGCACTCTCTTATCTGTGCTCATGATTCTGATTCCCCTTGGGATGCTGGACAATCCTGCAATAGAACCAAAGCCTCCAAAAAGCAAACACCTGGTTTTGAGGGTAAGCTTTCCTTTCTGATTTTCATAATGAACGTAGGTATTGAGCTTTGCATGGCTTTTCTGGTTGGGCTCAATTGCATATTTCAATTCAGTCAATCCGGGAAGTAAACTGACATTCCAATTCCATTGAAAAGCATTGAGGAGAATTGGACCCAACCCTGTTTCTGGGTAGACGACACATTCAGGAGAATACTTTTTTTCTCATAGTGTGTCTGGCATACCTCACAGTGAGTGTTGAGTTCAAATGTTCTCACAGAGGTGGGCTCTCTGTGTGGCTCTCCTCCCCTTCTACGTGTTTGTACAAGAGGTAACTCGAAGTAGAGATACAGACAAAGATCTTTTTCACTAGGCCTAATGAAGGGAATATAGATTTGATTAGACAGCCCTTAGACCCCCCCCAGTATTTTGTAAGATTTGACAGATGAGGAGGGTTGGCACATTCATGTGTGCTATTTGTTACCAGGTTTATTTAGCGCCTATGCTCAGCACAGCTCTTTAGTACAGTGCAGTGCAGTGAGCAGCTGGGTCTCGCTCTCCATTTTCCATATCGCTCTTCCTATCTCTTAACCTTCTCCCTCCCTGCCTCCTCCCTCTCTCACACACTTCCGCCTCTATATTTCTGCAATTAGAGCTAATCAGTCCTGGGGCGCCAGGGCAGTGCCCATGTAACTAAGGTAACCCCTCTCAGATGCTGCTCTGCTCTGCCCCGGGGGGGTGGGGTGGTTCATTAGGACTCACTGTACTCCAGTCAGAGGATAATGAGCATATGCTCTTTGGGTGCAGCATTACATTGCTTTACTCAGAGAAACAATCATAGGTTTTTTGGTTTCACCGGCATAGCACATAAGGGGGTTCTAAAAACCCAAGAAAAGCCCATTAGGCATATATTACCAGGATGCTAACAAAACGAGCACAAACGCACAAATAGCGAAATCACATAGACGCTGTAAGCTAAATGCTAACGAGCAAAAAACAAACAAGCTAATTGCAAAGACAGGCAAATCCAGCTCATAAAGTTATATAAGCATAGCTAGTAGCTACTATTTTCGGGGAGTGTGGACATTTACAAGCGAAAGTGAACGAGAGAAATTGTGCAAATGAACAAAGTTGTAATGCATGCTTTCTGAAGGAAGAGCAACATGTGTACATGGAGCAGATGAAAAGAAGAATGGAGAAAATAACGCTAGTAGGAAGCACAGGGGGGAAAAATGGCAGCCGTACAGAAAACTCAACCAGACCTCTATGACTTCTGGCAGAAAGCCATTGTAAGATATCTGTTGGCAAACATATGCACACAAGTGTTACTTCGTCACCTCAGGTGCGCCACACGACAGACACTCACTGATAGATATAGAACTTTGCGAACTCACCAGCTCGCTTTCTCCCATTGTGCTATTTACATTAAAAAAAAAACATGTCTGGCTCAACTGTTCTAGGGAACAACGGTAAGCTTCATCATTTAAAATAATGTGACCGGTGAAATATCTCCTAAGATATTGCACAAGTTGACGGCAGGTAATAACTTACGTAGCTACAAATATTTAAAATGTATTGAAAAATGCCAAATAGTTTTGTTGGTATTTGAGAGCACTGAAAAACCATCCTGGGGCTTTTTCAAAATACCCCGGTGTACGGTATATACCGTATACCGGCCATGCCTACTGGGAAGTGTGTAGTAGTTACTGTACTTGTACGTAAAACATCCTCCACAGATTTGACCATTTCACTAGGGATGCACGATATATCGGTAAGCATATCGGAATCGGCCGATATTAGCTAAAAATGCCCGATGTCTAGCTTAACGGCGATGTCAAAGCTGACATGCACACATATACAATGTAGGTAGATGATGTAATGACGCCACAAAAAACATAGCGCTACACGTGCAACACAGCATTCCTAACCTAGCCCACAATGTCTGCTGTGTGGATCGAGCAGTCAACAGGTCGAGCAGTAAGAACATTTCAGCGAGGTAACTCAAAGGCGAAATCCATTTCATTTCCCTTGACAATCAACCGTTCTCTGCCGTGGATGATGTTGGCTTTCGCCGACTGGTCGAGCACCTCGAGCCCCGGGACACACTACCAAGTAGGCGCTATTTTTTTCAGATGTTACCCTACCGGAGTTACACAGTATTTTTGAAACACACATCCATTAGCTACTTGCTATGGGCGTCACTGCTATTAGCTTCACGACTGACATTTGGACCAGCGATGTCAGACTCATGAGCATGGTGAGTCTGACAGCACAGTGGGTTGACAATGATTTCGTACTGAGGAAAGCATTACTGCATGCTCAAGAATGTGCTGGTTCTCATCCTGCTGCTGCCATTTGAGAACATGTTTGAAACTTGTAAACATGAACACACTCCTAGCGCCATTCGAACAACTGAGTCGAGAAATATGGTCATCAACTGCGTCTGCAGCAGACGTGATACCCTCTGTCATGGCATTGAAACTCCTGCTCAACAGAAATGCCAACACAGACTGTCGGGTTAACTTGGAAAAGTACTTTACTAGATGCTGTGAACAAGTGATTCGGTGGCATTCTCTCTGAGCCTCTTTACTGTGTCGCCACTATGCTTGATGCTAGGTACATGGGCCGCTACGTCGATGCAGATAAGAAACAGGGTTTATGTTAAATGTTAGACACAGATGGACAAGATGAAACGGACACAGTGACAGTGCGCACCGAGTAAGAGAGGCCACGGGCAGGCAGCTGAAACTTCACTGCTTGACATGTCTGATGAAATCCTGGTTGAGAATGAAACAACTGAACAAGTAAGAGAAAGAAATAGGTTTTGATTATGTTTTACTGGTAATGGGGACATGTGTAAATGCCAACAATATAACATTTTGGTCAGTGTGTGTGTGTGTGTGTGTTGTGTGTGTGTGTGTGTGTGTGTGTGTGTGTGTGTGTGTGTGTGTGTGTGTGTGTGTGTGTGTGTGTGTGTGTGTGTGTGTGTGTGTGTGTGTGTGTGTGTGTGTGTGTGCGTGCGTGGGTGTGTGTGTTTCAACCATTTGACTGTGATAGAATGCTTAAAAGGCCGCTAAAATGTTTAAATATCGGGTATCGGACAAAAATGTAATATCGCTGCATCACTACATTTCACTATTGTTTTTATTCACCCCTTCAAGTATTTGACTGATAAAAAGTTATATGTTGTTCTTTTGTCCTAGGAATTCAGAGAATTGGACAATTGGAAGTGTTGGTTGGGCTTTTCCCCTAGCAATTCAGAGAATTGGACAATTGGAAGTGTTTGTGGGGTTTTTCTCCTAGGAATTCAAATTGATTACACTGAGTGTAATCTTGGAGCATTTCATTTGTCTAATAGGATTGTTGGCAAGAGAAAACCCCCTAGGAAGAAGTGCTACAGATTGGAGAAAGCTCTTTAATAATCTAATCGTGGCTTATTCTAGCCCATTAGTGTTACACCAGTGTTCTTGTTGACTTTACAAAAATGTCCACTCTCATTTAATGGGATTTTACAGATTAACAATGGAAGAAGTGAACATACTGTAAGAATACAGTCATACTGTAGTTTTTTTCATTATGATTTATTATATTGTTCCACAAAGGAATGTGCAATTGATTAATTAGGCTGCGTTTACATAGGCAGCTCAATTCAGATTGTTGACCTAATTATTTGCAAAAGTGCTGATATGATTTATTAAAAGACCAATTAGTGGAAAAAGATCAGAATTAGGCTGCCTGTGTAAACACAGCCTTAGAGCTCTTTGGGCCTGTATGGGTGGTTGAATAGGATCGATTTGATGTTTGCTCAGTGCCCGTATTCACAAATTGTCTCTGAGTCTGATCTAGGATCAGTTTAGCCTTTTAGAACATAGTGAATGAGATTACACAGACTGGGGACCTGATCCTAGATCATCACTCATACTCTGAGACGCTTTATGGATATGGTCCCTAAATCAAATCAAATCAAATGTATTTATATAGCCCTTCGTACATCAGCTGATATCTCAAAGTGCTGTACAGAAACCCAGCTTAAAACCCCAAACAGCAAGCAATGCAGGTGTAGAAGCACAGTGGCTAGGAAAAACTCCCTAGAAAGGCTAAAACCTAGGAAGAAACCTAGAGAAGAACCAGGCTATGTGGGGTGGCCATTCCTCTTCTGGCTGTGCCGGGTGGAGATTATAACAGAACATGGCCAAGATGTTCAAATGTTCACAAATGACCAGCATGGTCCAATAATAATAAGGCAGAACAGTTGAAACTGGAGCAGCAGCACAGCCAGGTGGACTGGGGACAGCAAGGAGTCATCATGTCAGGTAGTCCTGAGGCATGGTCCTAGGGCTCAGGTCCTCCGAGAGAGAGAAAGAAAGAGAGAATTAGAGAGAGCACACTTAAATTCACACAGGACACCGAATAGGACAGGAGAAGTACTCCAGATATAACAAACTGACCCTAGCCCCCCGACACATAAACTACTGCAGCATAAATACTGGAGGCTGAGACAGGAGGGGTCAGGAGACACTGTGGCCCCATCCGAGGACACCCCCGTAGAGGGCCAAACAGGAAGGATATAACCCCACCCACTTTGCCAAAGCACAGCCCCCACACCACTAGAGGGATATCTTCAACCACCAACTTAGCATCCTGAGACAAGGCCGAGTATAGCCCACAAAGATATCCGCCACGGCACAACCCAAGGGGGGCCGCCAACCCAGAAAGGAAGATCACATCAGTGACTCAACCCACTCAAGTGACGCACCCCTCCCAGGGACAGTATGAAAGAGCCCCAGTAAGCCAGTGACTCAGCCCCTGTAATAGGGTTAGAGGCAGAGAATCCCAGTGGAAAGAGGGGAACCGGCCAGGCAGAGACAGCAAGGGCGGTTCGTTGCTCCAGAGCCTTTCCGTTCACCTTCCAACTCCTGGCCCAGACTACACTCAATCATATGACCCACTGAAGAGATAAGTCTTCAGTAAAGACTTAAAGGTTGAGACTGAGTGTGCGTCTCTTACATGGGTAGGCAGACCATTCCATAAAAATGGAGCTCTATAGGAGAAAGCCCTGCCTCCAGCTGTTTGCTTAGAAATTCTAGAGACAATTAGGAGGCCTGCGTCTTGTGACCGTAGCGTACGTGTAGGTATGTACGGCAGGACCAAATCAGAGAGATAGGTAGGAGCATTTGGGATATTGAGTCGATATGTGAACTGAGTTCAAGGGGATAGTAGAAAAATGCCTTTCATGATTTAAACAGTAGCTCATATTGATTACCAGAGTCTCTTCCAGGGGTGAGGCACTGTTTCCGGGCAGGTTATTTTGGGAGGGAATGGAAGCTGAGTGGTTTGAAAACCATGGTTATTTTTATTTGTTTCATTTTTTATAGTTTTGAACCTTTTTTGTGAATGTAATGAATTTAGAATGCCACAGGGCACGTCCACTTGTTCACATTCTTATTTTAGCCAATGAGAGAATGTGGGTTTTCCATCTCCCACAACTACCAGTCAGTCACCGCCTACTCTCTCAGGCTTTGTCCCAAATGGCACCCTATCCCCTATACCAGGGTTCCCCAACTGTCAGTCCGCGCCGCGGGTGGTTTGATTTGGCCCCAAGTTTTCTGAGCAAAAAAAATTATAAATATATTTTTGTTCATTGTTTGAAATAAAAGACTGGGAAAAACACCAGGAAATCTGCTCCAAGTGATCTTTGTTTAAGAAATCAGTTCCCAAGTATTGCCATGCATAATAGAAATACACATTATTATGTTTTAGTCAAACATATATTTTTGGACTTTTTGCGGTCAATTTGCAGTCTACAAATTATTTGTAATTATGTTCCAGCCCCCGACAATCCGCTTAAGAAAAAAAACGTCCCGTGGCTGAATCTAGTTGATGATCCCTGCCCAATACCCTATTGCCCTGGTAAAAATGTGTCCACTATATAGGGAATAGGGTGCCATTTGGGACGCAGGCTCAGTATTGATGCTGATGTAACCGGGACAAGTCTTCATTTTACATATGCTTTAGGGATGATGACAACGTTATGCCAGTTTGTTCATGAGAGGTCATATTTTGTAGATATGGCAGAACAAGAGGACAATTGATCTGTTCAAACCTTGGCTCAACCCACCCCAATTACTGATATCTGTCGCACGCACGCACACACTCCCACACACAGACACACACAAATTGCACCATTGCTCCTAGTTAAATGATCACAGAGAACACACTCACATCCTCCTCATTAAAACCCAAGAATTAACTAATAAACCATCAGTACACTGGCTATCAATGAACAGCATCTTCCATACCTTCTGTGCTTCTACACCTGCATCGCTTGCTGTTTGGGGTTTTAGGCAGGGTTTCTGTACAGCACTCTGAGATATCAGCTGATGTAAGCAGGGCTTTATAAATTCATTTGATTTGATCTTATAATGAGGATAGAAAATGGACAGAAGTTTTTCTCCGTCACATGAAAGGCTCTCTAAAATGGATAAATCAACATATCCCCAAGCAACTGGGAGAGTGTGAGCACTCAGCTTTGTACAACAGTGAACCAATCAGTTGGTAAAGTGGCGTGGCGACACGAGTCCAACAAGCCATGGCTTCTCCCAGAAGAAAAGACAAGGTGCAACTTTGGAGATGCAAACGAAAGTAATGAACAGTTAAAGACTTTCCAGGAAAACATGCTATCAATGCACACCAAAACAAACTAACTGCTACAATCTGTTACTATTACAAAAGTAGATTCCCTCGAAAAGAAATCCGAGCCTACTGTGTAAGACACACAAACAGGGAGTGTGCATTAACAAACCAATAACCAAATCAGCCTTTTGAAAACAAAGTTGCAAAGTTTCGAAGATGAATTGAGAATATTGTCCTAAACGGAAGATGAGGAAAAAGGAGACCTTTCCGGCTATGCGATATCAGAGGAACCTGACATGGATATGTCACCAGAAGATCTGTAACGATGCCATAGGATCAGCTTGAAACAGAATAATGCTAAATACCCACGCTTGGTAATCTTCAGATTGTGGAACTATCAGACCAAAAGAAACATTCTGAGAGCACAGTGGGAAAGGAGATCAAAATCCAGGGCCGGTCCATTCGATTCATCCAGGACCCGTCTGCTAAGCTGAGAGAGAGACGCAAGGAATACATTCTGATCAGACAGTCACTGGAGGAAAAGGGGATGAAGTCTCAGCTCCGCTTCCCGGCAGTGCTGTGGGGATGGAAGGGGAAGAAATAATGGAATTCACAAACGCAGATGAAGGCTTAATCAAGCTACAAGAAACCTTCCCAGTCGAAGGAGGAGAGCCCCCTGCTATGAGAAAAGGGCAAAGTAGGAAAAACAATGAGCGCATTAGGCTATATGCCTAAGACCTGCTTATTGTAAATTGAGACAATATCCTTTTCCCCTCCCCTAATACAATCTATACTATAATTTCCCAAAATAACTGTTCTTCTCTATGAAGTAATGAGAGAAGTAGCCAATGTCAATGGGTTAAATGGATGCTTAAAAGACAATTCAAAGGGGGAAATATACCATGTATGTCAACTGTACTATTGATGTGCGCTTGTGTGGGAGTGTAGGTGTGTATGTGCATATGAATGGGAGTTTGAGGGATGGTGAATATGAATATGTGTAGGAGGGTGGGAGAGAAAGGGTGTGTGGTGGCAAAGGGTATACAGTATAAAACATTTTTTGTTTTTCCCCCATTTATTTAACGAGGTAAGTCAGTTAAGAACATATTTTTATTTTACTATGACGGCCTACACCGGTCAAACCCTCCCCTAACCCGGATGATGCTGGGCCAATTGTGTGCCGCCCTATTACTCCCGATCACAGCCGGTTATGATACAGCCCGGGATCGAACCAGGGTCTGTAGTGATGCCTCTAGCACTGAGATGCAGTTCCTTAGACCGCTGCACCATTCGGGGGCCTTAATATAATTAATTTTCGCATCTATCTAATCACTCTCCTCCTCTCAACTTTTTCCTTCGCTTGTGGACTTCAGTGCACAACACATCAGCTGTCTGTGGCTAGGGCTATTGCGGTGACCGTATTACCGCCACACCAGCGGTCACGGGTCATGAAGGCAGTCAAATTCCACGTGACCGTTTAGTCACGGTAAGTAGGCTTCTCCAAGCTCTGATGCTGCTGATGGTCATCAGTAGCCTACCAAACTTGCTAACTGCCTGGTACACAGCACTCTATTGTCCCTCTAATCACTCTCAGATCAATGCAAATGTATTCAAAAATCTAATCAAACACTTCATGAGAGCCCATGAGCTCATTTTGCACAACATTTCAGTGATGGCCTTTACTAAAAAGAGGAGAATCCCATTAGCTTTCTATAGGCTAAGCCTACTATATTTATTTCTCAACTTTCCGAATTTGAAGCCTAGCCTACCTGGCTGGCATTAAAATAAACCACGGGGAAAAGCGTCCTCCATTCGCTATTTAAATCAAATAAAAATCCCCCGTTGACCCTGTTTCGATACAGGTGCATGACGTATATTATTTAGTGTATGTAAAGACAGGATTTAATCAAGAATAGTCTGATATGTGACAATATTAGTCTGTCACTTGTGAATTATGTATTATAACTTGAGAATGATGCCCAGCATAAGAAACAATGCCTTTTTTGAATCACAGTCGCACACCTCATTTAGCCCAGCCTATAGAACTATATGTTTTAATAAGGTTTGTATCACAACTAAAGTGGCCAAATAGCATCTTAAAATTAAGCATACTAATCCGCTTTACAAGGGGTGTAGAGCCTAACTGGCAGCTTTGTTCAGTTGTATTCTTCATACTATTAAATAATGCCACGGAATTCTAAGCGAATCTTGTTTGCTAAATGATCTAGTGTAGCCACAGCCATTCGGCATAGCCAGATCAGGACCTAACATAAGGACAACTCAGAGTATGCTATTCTGTTCTTCTGAAATAGATGACATTTTCTTCATATCATGCTTCTTTAGAACTGTCTAAAATAAGAAATGTATTTATTGTGAAGGTGTAGGCTATATCACATGGATTTATTATACTTTTTATTATGTATTATGTTCCAAAGATCTGCATCAGTGGCTTGTAGGCTATGTGTGGAAGCCACGAGATGCTAAATGTGTTTATGTAAATGAACGTTCAATTACTGTGAGACTGACAGTTATTTGCTTGACAATCACCAGCTGTCTAAATTTTGTGACCGACACAGCCCTATCTGTGACCAGGCGAAAAAAACTTTCCATGCCAAACCTTTATATCATGACCACTAACCGCTGCACACAGCCTTCATTGTTGTCACGTCATAGTCAACATACTGTATATACTAGAACTAATGCGTTAGTCAACCCGCTATAATCATGCAGAACAGTGTACAGTCAGCAGCAAGCAGTTTAGCAGTTACACCAGTGGGCCCCGGTGGCAATGCATTTATAAAACCAAAAGCTTACCTTGAATTGGAAGCGTTCCAGTGTTGGATAGCCATAGCCAGCTAGCTAACATAGCATCCCTCACTGTTTAAGCCGGGTGTTTGAGTCGGCTTAACTAGATAGCTGCATTCGATGCTAGCTAAGTAAGTGAAAGTGAAAAGAAATATTCTACGAAATATAGCTAGCTCTCTCTTGCTTTTCCTTAATTTTGTAAAAAATGTATTTGTTCAAATCTGTTCAACTATTGTCTTTCTCTCTCTGATTCAACTACTCATCACATGTTATGCACTGCAGTGCTAGCTAGCTGTAGCTTACGCTTTCAGTACTAGATTCATTCTCTGACCTTTTGATTGGGTGGACAACATGTCAGTTTATGCTGCAAGAGCTTTGATAGGTTGGAGGATGTCCTCCGGAAGTTGTCATAATTACTGTGTAAGTCCATGGAATGGGGTGAGACCCATGAGCCTCCTAGGTTTTATATTTGTTTTGTTATACCAGATATATAACCTTGTTACCAGGCGTGTTCTGTAGAGTAGGGGCTTAGGTGGTGGTCGTGGATCACTGTCCTGACGAGGCAATAGTCTCTAACACTGCCCAACACACGCTCTGGATTATAATCTTTGGAAAGGGGTTAGTGCAGAGCAAACATAGTCACATAATCTAGTAGGATTTACCCACCAAACACGTGGTTCTCTCAATGTCTCTCAAACATCTGGGGTGTATTCACTAGGAACCAAACAGAACCCAACAGGGAGGGACCTACCTGAATATGTCAATTAGAAACTCATTTTTGTTGCAAAACATTTTGCAACTGTTTGATAGGGTTTGGACTAACGATTACACCACTGGGCAATGCCAGGTGGCTGAGGAGGAATAGGCCTGCTTATCCCACTTCTGACACCATGATGCGTTAAAGTTGTATGGATGAGAGAGTGAGACGTGAGTCAAGTGAACATATTTAATGAGAAAATATATTGGCAACAACACTTGAACTTGACCAATCCAGAATTGACACGTATGTTTGCTTATAGTTTAAAGGAGAAGGTCTTTCTGTGACCCTGTAGTGTAGCCTAACTCATATGGACTCTATTTGTGGCGGTGGCTCCAGCCTTTTGCCCCGCTTCACACACAGTGACACAGCGGGGGGTTGGTGTTCTCACGCTTTAACACATTATTTCACCTTTAACCTTTCTGCTACATGAGCGCTGAGATGATATTATCACAATTTCAAAGACACAGAAGCACACATTGCACCGAACGCACTCAGGGGGCCTCTGATGTGTAATTATGAAGAGATGGTTTCCCTAAAGCATCTTGAGGCTAAATTCACCATTAGAACCATAAGATGCTTTTGGGAAACGGGGCCATGGTCGTTTGAAGTTAGATGACTTCTATCACAGTAACCACTACAGTCACCCAGTGGACCCCAATAAACTGAATGAAGAATGTTCAAAGTACGTGTATCCGTTTTTGTGGCCTATTGGGCATTGATCAAGCCTCTGTACGTAATCTGCGTATGGCATATTTTCAAGATAGTAAAGATAATTATTTCCTGAACTTTGGTTTTTTAGGAACATGTGTTGGGCTTCTAATGTACAGTAAGTCTGAGTCTTTAACCTTCCTCTCCTCAAAGTGTAACCTCTTCAAGGCATAGCCGAACACATGTAAACTCTCAGGATCACACACTCACACAGAAATGAGAAGCTGCTGCAGCTGCTTTTGGTGGATTCTGGAATTTTCAGGCCTGCCCTGTTGGCCAGAGTTCTTACTTCCTAACTGGCTATGTGTGTTTGTTCAGGCTATGTATGTGTGTGTGGGAGGGGTTTGGGGGGGGGGTCTTGTTTTTGGGGGCTGGAGAACGGTCGCAGCTCACTGAAGGAGTGTTTTCCCAGCGTGGGAAAGAAGAGGCTCGTCTCTCTTTCAGCCGGTATAGGACAGGACTGGGCCATACAAGGGCTGAAACTCCCAATGCCAAACTCCAAACTTCAAACTTTTTGTGGGTTACTTTGCTGTAGTTAATGTAGTTTCGGTGTGTTTTACTGAAAGGAGCCAAGGAGTGCAGTAGTAGTAGGAGTTCTCTGTGCTGGGACTGGGAGGAGATGGGCAGTAGCTGAGGAATATTTCTCCCGGACCGGGCAGAGCAGGGGCGACAGCAGAGCCGGGTAGGGCAGATATGTATCTTTCGGGCAGTGAGGAGTCTGACTTGGTGAGTAGACACAACATCACAAACACATACTGTAAACATACTTAGCCTACACATTCTGAGGCTATCTGTCTGTATGCTGCACAGATTCAGCAGTTGTTATCTCATTCTCTCTTGTTCTTTCTTACTCTCCGCTCTCAACAATGGAGAAGAGTTCTGGAATCCTGAAGAATTTTGTTTTTACACCAAATTCCAAAGGGCATAATCTTGGGCTTCCTATTTTGTCTCCTTAGAACTTTTCCTGGAAATCAGTGTGTTGCTCGAGAGTGTCGCGGCTCTGGCTCTTATGTAGCCTGCCTACAAGGGTAATTTTAGGGGTAGCGGATTATTTGGGCATCTTGTCTGAATTTGCGACTCGAGGTTACTAGCCTGAAGTGGAAAGCTGCGACAGTTGTTAACGGCTCATGTGACGTTAGGAAAATAAACACCTGGGACATGAGAAATGCCTGGTCCTCTGGTTACAGAGACTGTTTAGTTAGTGAACACATAGCATTTACAAGGCCCACTTTCTTTAGCCATGGCTATTCAGAACTCTGTTTTTTTTTCTCTGCCTTTGCTTATCTGCCTCTTTCCGACTGTAAAGATCTTTGTATCATATTACTTCTGACTCAAGGCTATTTATTTGATGGAGGCTATGAAAGCAACATAATTTGATTTAAAACATGAACCGACCATTTCAAGGTTTACTACATAGTTTTCTGTGCATTTTCTTAATACTCTAGTTCATCTAGTTACCTCTTTCTTTGAACCCCTTAAAGGGATACTTCGGGATTTCCCGATTTTGGGTAATATTCTACTTACCCAGAGTCAGACAAACTCTTGGATACCATTTTTATGTCTCTGCATGCAGTTTGAAGGAAGTTGAAGGTAGCATATCGTTAGCTTAGCGCAATTGCTGAAAGTCAATGGGCAGGTACGAGCCAGCTCCTGTCAAAAGCAGGGAAGTAGACCTTTTAACTACTCTAAAACTGAGTGACTAGCACTTTGTACTCTAAGTATTCTTTACAAGTATATATTAAATCATAATATTTTGATTTATAGTTGTTTTTAAACCATTGCTTTTTTCTTTTTTCCCCCACCAAACTATGCATTTCAGTCAACCGCTGTGACGTTGGGCACATTGGATGCAAGAATAGGTTGTGCGGTAGTGTAAACACAGCTGGCCAGCTGAGACAGCAGGACAGTGGCAGTTTTGAGCGAGTTCGCTAGATATCAAGTAAGCAAACTGTGAGAAGAGTACAACAACAGACTGTCATTGCAAAATTAAAATCACTGTAGTCATCATAAAACTACCACTACAATCGCAGTACAGTTATCACAAAACTACCACTAACCGGTCCCGAACATCATCATAAAGGGAATAAATGTGAATTAAACAAATACCCAGTGCAACAATGCTGTAAAGTTAGGAGGAGATATGCACCTTTAAATGTATTTGTCACGGATATAAAGCGCTCCGCACGTCATCCTTTGTCAACAGTATAAAACAAAAAGACAGGAAAGCGACAGCAACAAAATCCTGTATGGTAATACTTGAGCTACAGTGGCAGTGCAGGTGCAATGCTGAAAGGGAGGCACCGCGAGACCCAACCCGTTGCTGGCAGCAGTTGCCCGAATGGCATATCTATAACTGGACTACAAGATGTAGAAAAACCTTGATGGCCCCAATGAAGAAATTGTTCAATGATTGATCTGTAAGTAGTCCTACAAAGTGCACGCTCTCAAATACCATACGCGGTGCAAAAGATTGTTGGACTTCTATGACTGCGCTGTCATACGTCACATTGATGAGAAGTGGGACATGAAGTCCCATGTACTACAGAGAACTGAGAACGTGAAAGAGAGGCACACAGCAGAAAACTGCATCATTTTTTAAAATTTAACTAGGCAAATCAGTTCAGAATGCATTCTTGTTTACGGCCTACCCCAGACAACATTGGGCCAATTGTGCGCTGCCCTATGGGACTCCCAATCACAGCTGGATGTGATGCAGCCTGGATTTGAACCAGGGTTAGGCATAAGGTTAACAGTTTATAACCACATTTTAAGAAAATGAATTGTAGAAATAGGCAGGGTAAATGACTTTGTAGGCTGTGGTAACTAGTGACGACCATCTGGTAGGTAGCCAGGTCTTGGGTAGATTGAACTGCATTACACCTTAGAGGTCATATGCAGGACCATATCTGAATTGTGAATTCATGTCATTTTCATTAAATGGCAGTTTAAAGGTTAAGAACATTTGTCACATCCCTAATGTAAGCGTGTGTATGCGTGTGTATGCGTGTGTATGCGTGTGTGTGCGTGTGTATGCGTGTGTATGCGTGTGTGCGTGTGTGTGCGTGTGTGTGCGTGTGTATGCGTGTGTATGCGTGTGTATGCGTGTGTATGCGTGTGTATGCGTGTGTATGCGTGTGTGTGCGTGTGTATGCGTGTGTGTGCTGTGTGTGTGTGTGTATATGTGTGTGTGTGTGTGCGTGTGTATGCGTGTGTATGCGTGTGTATGCGTGTGTATGCGTGTGTATGCGTGTGTGTGTGCGCGTGTATGCGTGTGTGTGCGCGTGTATGCGTGTGTGTGCTGTGTGTGTGTGTGTGTGTGTGTGTGTGTGTGCTGTGTGTGTGCTGTGTGTGTGCTGTGTGTGTATGTGTGTGTGTGTGTGTGTGTGTATGCGTGTGTGTGCTGTGTGTGTGCTGTGTGTGTGTGTGTGTGTGTGTGTGTGTGTGTGTGTGTGTGTGTGTGTGCGCGTGTGTTAAATGGTGTTTGATGTAGAGGTCGACCGATTATGATTTTTCAAAGCCGATACCGATACCGATTATTGGAGGACCCGAACAGCCGATACCGATTAATCAGCCGATTTAAAAAAAGAAAATGTATTTGTAATAATGACAATTACAACAATACTGAATGAACACTTATTTTAACTTAATATAATACATCAATAAAATCTATTTAGCCTCAAGTAAATAATGAAACATGTTAAATTTGGTTTAAATAATGCAAAAACAAAGTGTTGGAGAAGAAAGTAAAAGTGCAATATGTGCTATGTAAGAAAGCTAACGTTTCAGTTCCTTGCTCAGAACATGAGAAAGCTGGTGGTTCCTTTTAACATGAGTCTTCAATATTCCCAGGTAAGAAGTATTAGGTTGTAGTTATTATAGGAATTATAGGACTATTTCCCTCTATACCATTTGATTTGTATTTCATTAACCTTTGACTATTGGATGTTCTTATAAGCACTTTAGTATTGCCAGTGTAACAGTATAGCTTCCGTCACTCTCCTCGCTCCTCCCTGGGCTCGAACCAGGAACACAACAACAACAGCCACCATCAAAGCAGCGTTATCCATGCAGAGCAAGGGGAACAACTACTAGAAGGCTCAGAGCGAGTGACGTTTGAAACGCTATTAGCGCACGCTAACTAGCTAGCCATTTCACTTCGGTTACACCAGCCTCATCTCGGGAGTTGATAGGCTTGAAGTCATAAACAGCGCAATGCTTGACGCACAACGAAGAGCTGCTGGCAAAACGCACGAAAGTGCTGTTTGAATTCATGTTTACGCGCCTGCTTCTGCCTACCACCGCTCAGTCAGATACTTAGATCAACCATGTGTAGTTAACTAGTGTTTATGATTGATTACTTTTTATAAGATAAGTTTAATGCTAGCTAGCAACTTACCTTGGCTTACTGCATTCGCGTAACAGGCAGTCTCCTTGTGGAGTGCAACAAGAGAGAGGCAGGTCGTTATTGCGTTGGACTAGTTAACTGTAAGGTTGCAAGATTCGATCCCCCGAGCTGACAAGATGAAAATCTGTCGTTCTGCCCCTGAACGAGGCAGTTAACCCACTGTTCCTAGGCCATCATTGAAAATAAGAATGTGTTCTTAACTGACTTGCCTAGTTAAATAAAGGTCTAAAAAAATAAAAAATAATAATAATAGATTTTTTTTAATCGGCAAATCGGTGCCCAAACATACCGATTTCCGATTGTTATTAAAACTTGAAATCAGCCCTAATTAATCGGCCATTCCGATTAATCGGTCGACCTGTAGTTTGATGTGTGTGACTGAGTAGACAGTGCTGAGATCTGAGCCCTCTGTGTGTTATTGACAGTCAGAATGAGATGACTGTCATGAGCTATCCTCACTCCCATAACCAATCCTACTTCAAACAGTAGCCTCACATATGTGCATTCTAAATGGCACCCTATTCCCTATTTGGTGCACTACTTTTTACACCTAATTAACTCTGTCCATGTGAAAGGTTGGCCTTAAAAAGGAACTGAAAATGTTTTAACTACTTTGCCGATATGAAACAGACAATCAGAATATCAGTCAAAAGTAGGTTCTATTTGACTCAAAATTCCATGGAATCTGACCAAAACAATGGAAATGCCATGGAAATGCCATGGGGGGAATCATCCTGAATCTTCTCATTGCCCCCAGCAAAATGATCCTATATTTAGGCTGTTGTTTATATGTGTATTTCACACCATGTTGAGGTGAAAATCTGTGTATAATGCGTGTATGGATGTCAACCTCAATACATGTTCATGTCATCGTCACCAATCAACTTTGACTACCAACACCGATTTCGGTATGCTAGCTATGCTAACAGCTTATACGAATGGGAGTCATCGTTTAGTAGTTACTTCTTCTAAACCTGAAAAGGGACATCTTCTACATATTTTGCATCTAAAACCGGCAAATATATCCAAAAAGGGGCTTTATTCCGCATTCAAAACAACTGGGAACTAGGAACTCTGAAATCTCCGACTTCCGAATTCAATGTGTTCAAGAACACTGGGAACTCGGTAAAAACTAGCTCCGACTGATTATTTGGGGAATGGTCATCCTACTCGGAATTCTAAGTCAGAAACTCGGGCATGTTTCTTGAGGTTCAGCTTTCCAACCTGAAGATCACTGATGTCATAAAACATGTTTTAGTCCCTGGTTGTCTTGAAAGCACCTCAAGTAATCACATTGTGGGCCTGTCACAATGCATCAATCATGACATATTTTATGAATGTCCACTTTGTTAGATCAGATTTGTTGAATTTGTGCCAATTCCGACGTTCTTCTATCTCCTACTTTCTGTTTTCCATGTATTGAACTGGATGCAGTTCAATACATGATTCATATAATTCACCAATACAATTCTTGGTAGTCAAACAAATATTGCTATCAGGATGTAAATCACAGCTGGCCAGGTACATTGTTTGCTACCTCCAGCCATTGGCATGCACTTTTTCAGTTTCAATTACACAATATTTTGGACAAAATCTGACAAAATGTCAAAGGCCTGGAATGTCAGTACAACCAAACTAGCCAGGGCAATGATTACAAGTCAGTCATAACGTGGCTAATAGGTTAGCTTATTATATTTATTTAGCTATTTATATTGCTAGCTTAAAAGCACAGAACTTACGTTGGACAAGTGGGTGAGTGGCTGACTTTTTCACCCCATATCTTTTTACAGTGGCTACAGAGATGTAGGTCATGTGTCATTTGGTTAGCAAGCAAGAAATGTCAATCACTTCGCTAACTAGCTATGCTGAACTTGAATGACTGTTATCCACAGTTAGCTTACGGGGCTCCCGAGTGGAACAACGGTGTAAGGCACTGCATCTCAGTGGAGTCACTACAGACCCTGGTACGATTCCAGGCTGTATCACAACTGGCTGTGATTGGGAGTCCCATAGGGCGGCGCACAATTGGCCTAGTGTCTTCCTGGGTAGGGTCTGGCCAGGGTCGGTCGTCATTGTAAATAAGAATTTGTTCTTAACTGACTTGCCTAATTAAAAAAATAACAAAATAATAATATATCTTAGTTGTCAATCAAATGTATTTGCCATCGATCAACTGGGCAGGCAGCATGGGGATTAGGACAATCAGACATTGGCAGGCAAGCTGCAGAAGGGTGAGCAGGCTACGATTCAGTGCAATTTTGACAGCCAACTACAAGTTTTTTTTAAGTTTGAGAAGGTTTACCTACTGTTCCCTCATTAGATTTTAGCTCATCTTGCTTTGGCTAATATTAGTTGTATATATGTAAAGACACCTGTTCACCCACGACTGCGTGGCCAAATACGACTCCAACAACATCATTAAGTTTGCTGATGACACAACAGTGGTAGGCCTGATTACCGACAACGATGAGACAGCCTATAGGGAGGAGGTCAGAGACCTTGCAGTGTGGTGCCAGGACAACAACCTTGCCCCTCAATGTGAGCAAGACAAAGGAGCTGATCGTGGACTACAGGAAAAGGCGGGCCGAACAGGCCCCCATTAACATCGATGGGGCTGAAGTGGACCGGGTCAAGAGTTTCAAGTTCCTTGGTGTCCACATCACCAACAAACTATCATGGTCCAAACACACCAAGACAGTCGTGAAGAGGGCACAGCAACACCTTTTCCCCATCAGGAGACTAAAAAGATTTGGCATGGGTCTCCAGATCCTCAAAAAGTTCTACAGCTGCACCATCGAGAGCATCACTGCCTGGTATGGCAACTGCTTGGCGCTACAGAGGGTAGTGTGTACAGCCCAGTATTTAGTCAGCCACCAATTGTGCAAGTTCTCCCACTTAAAAATATGAGAGAGGCCTGTAATTTTCATCAAAGGTACACTTCAACTATGACAGACAAAATGAGAAAAAAAATCCAGAAAATCACATTATAGGATTTTTTATTAATTTATTTGTAAATTATGGTGGAAAATAAGTATTTGGTCAATAACAAAAGTTTATCTCAATACTTTGTTATATACATTGCCCTTTGAGGCAATGACAGAGGTCAAACGTTTTCTGTAAGTCTTCACAAGGTTTTCACACACTGTTGCTGGTATTTTGGCCCATTCCTTCATGCAGATCTCCTCTTGAGCAGTGATGTTTTGGGGCTGTTGCTGGGCAACACGGACTTTCAACTCCCTCCAAATATTTTCTATGGGGTTGAGATCTGGAGACTGGCTAGGCCACTCCAGGACCTTGAAATGCTTCTTACGAAGCCACTCCTTCGTTGCCTGGGCGGTGTGTTTGGGATCATTGTCATGCTGAAAGACCCAGCCACGTTTAATCTTCAATGCCCTTGCTGATGGAAGGAGGTTTTCACACAAAATCTCACGATACATGGCCCCATTCATTCTTTTCTTTACACGGATCAGTCATCCTGGTCCCTTTGCAGAAAAACATGTTTCCACCCCCATGCTTCCCAGTGGGTATGGTGTTCTTTGGATGCAACTCAGCATTCTTTGTCCTCCAAACATGACGAGTTGAGTTTTTACCAGAAAGGTCTATTTTGGTTTCATCTGACCATATGACATTCTCCCAATCTTCTTCTGGATCATCCAAATGCTCTCTAGCAAACTTCAGACGGGCCTGGACATGTACTGGCTTAAGCAGGGGGACACGTCTGGCACTGCAGGATTTGAGTCCCTGGCGGCATAGTATGTTACTGATTGTAAGGCTTTGTTACTTGGTCCCAGTTCTCTGCAGGTCATTCACTAGGTCCCCCCGTGTGGCTCTGGGATTTTTGATCACCGTTCTTGTGATCATTTTGACCCCACGGGGTGAGATCTTGCGTGGAGCCCCAGATCGAGGGAGATTATCAGTGGTCTTGTATGTCTTCCATTTCCTAATAATTGCTCCCACAGTTGATTTCTTCAAACCAAGCTGCTTACCTATTGCAGATTCAGTCTTCCCAGCCTGGTGCAAGTCTACAATTTTGTTTCTGGTGTCCTTTGACAGCTCTTTGGTCTTGGCCATAGTGGAGTTTGGAGTGTGACTGTTTGAGGTCGTGGACAGGTGTCTTTTATACTGATAGCAAGTTCAAACAGGTGCCATTAATACAGGTAACGAGTGGAGGACAGAGGAGCCTCTTAAAGTAGAAGTTACAGGTCTGTGAGAGCCAGAAATCTTGCTTGTTTGTACTTATTTTCCACCATAATTTGCAAATAAATTCATTAAAAATCCTACAATGTGATTTTCTGGATTTTCTTTCTCATTTTGTCTGTCATAGTTGAAGTGTACCTATGGTGAAAATTACAGGCCTCTCTCATCTTTTTAAGTGGGAGAACTTGCACAATTGGTGGCTGACTAAATACTTTTTTGCCCCACTGTATCTATGGCAGCTATTAGTCTACTATAGCTCAAATTGGCTTGGTTGGTTGCGGTCTCTCGTCTCTCCCTCCCTCCCTGTTCCCATGTCACTCGCTCACACTCACAGTAGCCTAGACACACAGCACAGCCTCTGCTCTCGACCTGCTCTCCCTCAAGCTTTGTCAGCTCTGGTTAATTAAGTAGCATAAAAATGTACTTTTCTGTTGCTTCCCTCACTTGGATCGGACCGGGTTTGGATCCGACCAGGTCTATACGGAACGGGTGTAGTTGTCCTCGGTCCTTCAGAATGGGTCTCTATATTGTAAAATGTATTTATGCATATTGGGTCCGGATAGGAAAGCCCAGGTCCATTTCGGAACTCTTTGCATCCGTGAAGTCCTCTAGCGTGTCCGTCTGTCTGTCTGTCTGTCTGTCTGTCTGTCTGTCTGTCTGTCTGTCTGTCTGTCTGTCTGTCTGTCTGTCTGTCTGTCTGTCTGTCTGTCTGTCTGTCTGTCTGTCTGTCTGTGTGTATGTGTGGATATCTCTGTGTCTGTATCAGTCTGTCCTTATGAGTCTGTGACTGTGTCTGTGACACTGTGTGTCTGTGACAGATGCTGTTGTCTATCTCCTTGCTCCCCAGTTGACTCATTTGGGGTGTGAGAGAGAGCTGGAGACAGACAGCCCAGCAAACCGGGAACGTTCCCAGGACATTAGCTAACATTCCCATTAAGTTCTAGTTAGGGTTTTATCTAACATTAGGATGATAACATCCAAAAAACATTCAAATAATGTTTTTGATAACAAAATGTGTTATTTGTTCTCCTAACATTTACCAAATGGTTGTGCACAACATCTGTAACAACCACCACAGAACATTCCCCTAAGGTTCTTATTCGGTTTCCAGGTAATGTAATAACAAAATGTGTTCTGGGAAAGTTTTTGCAAAATCTGGCAACTGTTTTATACAAACATAGTATAATCATCCGCACACGTTTGGGGCAACCTAATCAATGTTCTGGGAACATTCACAGAACCAATTGTTGGTTTGCTGGGAGACGACCTGACCAGCTGTCTCCTCCCAATCGTCTGCTGTTTGCTGTTCCAGTCCTACTAGCCTGCAAATACCAATGACACACATACTGACACATGTATAGAAATACTTTTTATTTTGTATTTATGTACATGGGTGGGACAGAAGAGAGGGATATCGCATAGAAAGTGAGTGGCAGAACAGGTGATTAAACGCGTTGCGTCCGCGGGGAATGTGTGGTCTGGGGATGCGAGCACCACCTCTAGACAAGCCCCCCAGCACATCTATACTCTGTTCACAAAGCTGGATTTAAAGTATCTGTAGGATTTTTTTATCATGGACACGTCTTTGTAGTTCTTACTGTTAACAGGAGGTGGATGTGCTCTGGAGTTTTGTATCGACACATTGATCTGAGTTACAACACTGAGAGACAGCCACAGAGCCAATCTCTTATGTGCTTGTGTGCGTCCCGTGTGCACGCGCGCGTCCGTCCTCGCGTCCGTCCTCGTGTCCGTCCTCGTGTCCGTCCTCGTGTGCACGCGTGTGTAATCTGTCTGACTCAGCCGGTTGAGGACACATCTCTGCGTAAATGAAATGGAACGTGACCGGTGCCTATTTCCTGATGCCTTAAGTGACAGAGAGCAGACTATAGTAATTCTGATATGGACACGTATTACATTGCAGGGTTGTTACTAAACAACACAACTGACTGCGGAGGAGCAGAATGACCCTAGACAGTGGTACAGAGTGTAATTCACACTGAGTCCAGACTGCTAGGACACACACTCACAGTACTGGCAGTCGTGTTAATGGGTCTGGTGTTCTGGCATTGTCTGTTGCTGCAGTTATTAAGATGGACAGGGATGGACTGGGACCAGAAAACTGCTCATATTTTTTTTTTCTCTGCGCCCCAATTATTATCCAAATAATGATCATTCTGCACAAAAACCCAAGTGTAGCCACTGGGCTAAATATGGACCAGCCATCTGGCATTTGCCCAAACTTCCCTATGGCCAATTTGTTTCTGAGGATGGAGCTAAAAGTCTCACCAGACAGTCCTCTCATAACCAGCCCGGTGCTCATCAATCATCCACAGACACCGCCTGCCTCCTACACCCAGCTCCTGACACAATATTAATGACGCAATCACAATGAACGAGTGCAGCACACAGCCCCATGGCTCGTTTCATAACCATATTCCATGAATCAAACCACATTCCTTCATCAGCTCCCTGCCTATTGAGGTGGGTTGATTATTGCCTCTATGGTGCCCCTAGTGTTGTGTTACTGCATGGTCCCCTCCTCTCTCATTTCAAAGCAGTGTGCTCCTAAGCAACCCCCCTGGCTTTTAACCATCCCTTTAACCCCATGTAGTGCACTGCTTTTGACCGGAGTCCTATGTGCTACATAGGGACTAGGGTACCATTTGAGACACAGCCCTGCTCCCTAGGACAGTGTGGTTTGATTGACAGCCGGAGTGTCCATCACCTCAATGGGATGATGCACTTATCTAACGCACAGAGGAAGACACTTGGCATGTGGGATGCTGGGTAAACACTTTCCCTTGTTCGTCCCGGGTTCCCCCTCGAGTGTCACCTTGAAGTCCACGCAGCCAATCCTGCTCCCCGCTCGGCTCCCCACGCCAGAGAAGCCATTACTTAGTACCCCGACCTGCGTACTCACCCTCGGACACAGATATGGAAACACGTGCGGATGTAGGAATGCACGCACCCTTCGTTCATTCAATCATTCTAGCAATCTCTATCTTTACACACTCCCATTTTCTTTTTTTCTCCTTTTTCTCTCTCATTTTCTCTTTCTCTCGCTCTCTCTTTCTCTCTCTCTTTCTCTCTCTCTCTCTCTCTCTCTCACACATACACACACACACACACTTCCTCTCTGTTTCCATTCTTCGTTCATCAGTTCGAGTGGGAAGCAGTGACAGAAGTCAACCATGTGCTCTGACAGAACATCTCTTGTCATGTCTCGCGTTGTGTGCTATTGTCTTTACTCAGTGGAAGAAGACAGTAGTCATAGTGTAATCTATGGGACGATGATTTAATAGACTTTCTGTTGCTGTGAGGGATGTGACATTGACAGGCAGGTGGCTATAAAGCAGCAGCCTCTTGTTCCAGCTTAGAATGAGCACAGCAACTGTCACAAACCAACCACAGGCTCACTGTGGAGTGCGTCCCAAATGGCATCCTATTCCCTGTACAGTGCACTACTTTTGGTATCTGGTCAAAAGTAGTACACTATACAGAGAATAGGGTGCCATTTGGGATACAGGCAGTGTTCCTGAATGCCCACACTTGGGTAGTTCCACCAATTTGTTGCCCTTTGAGAAGTGTGACTTGGTAAAAATAAAACGTTAGATTGCACCAAATTTAAACATTCTGTCATAAAGAGAACATGTACAATGTCACAAAAAACAAGTTTTCCCATTTTCCCATCTAAAGAGGTTAAAGTGGTAATATCAAATCAAATCAAATCAAATTTATTTATATAGCCCTTCATACATCAGCTGATATCTCAAAGTGCTGTACAGAAACCCAGCCTAAAACCCCAAACAGCAAGCAATGCAGGTGTAGAAGCACGGTGGCTAGGAAAAACTCCCTAGAAAGGCCAAAACCTAGGAAGAAACCTAGAGAGGAACCAGGCTATGTGGGGTGGCCAGTCCTCTTCTGGCTGTGCCGGGTGGAGATTATAACAGAACATGGCCAAGATGTTCAAATGTTCAAATGTCCAGCATGGTCGTATAATAATAAGGCAGAACAGTTGAAACTGGAGCAGCAGCACGGTCAGGTGGACTGGGGACAGCAAGGAGTCATCATGTCAGGTAGTCCTGGGGCATGGTCCTAGGGCTCAGGTCCTCCGAGAGAGAGAGAGAGAAAGAGAGAATTAGAGAACGCACACTTAGATTCACACAGGACACTGAATAGGACAGGAGAGGTACTCCAGATATAACAAACTGACCCTAGCCCCCCGACACATTAACTACTGCATCATAAATACTGGAGGCTGAGACAGGAGGGGTCAGGAGACACTGTGGCCCCATCCGAGGACACCCCCAGACTAATATGTAACTTTTTGGGCGAACATACCAAATTCACATAGAAACATGAGTTATAGATCTATGATTCTACTTGAAAGCAAGTCTAAGAAGTGATAGATCTGTTCTATGTGCGCTATTTCTATGCTTCTTAAGTTTTGTTTTTGCGTCTTTTACTTTCGGTTTTGTACACCAGCTTCAAACAGATGAAACAACATTTTGGGTTATGTTAAAGATATTTGACAGCGGTTTAGATGGTACAATGGTTCTCTACACTATACTATCTTATTTTGTCACATAAACTGAAATTAGGTGAACTATTAGAGTGTTATCAACCAGGAAATGGTGAAGCGATTTCTGCGTAGTGCAACTTCAAATAAATAAAAATACTATAAAATGCCAAATAAAGTAACAGGGTTGACCATAACAGGGTGGATGACTTCATCTTAAATCAGCCATAAATCCCCTTGTGATAGGGGGGATGTAAGCATGTTATGTGCAACAGAAAGGGCAACTGAATGCATGCTTAAAAAGACATGACATTTTTGAAACGTTTCAGTTATTTTTACCACAGAACACCAGGAACATTTCCAAAAATAGTAGAACCAGCTCACCTGCTTTTACTATTAAATGTTCAATGTTTCTTTTGAAAAAAAAAATATTTCAAAAGGAATAGATTCACCATATTAAAATGAGAATTCAGTTCACGTAACAGGGTTGACCTTAACACGAGGGACAAGTGTAAATGAATCACATGAAATAAATAATGATCTTCAGAAATTACTTTGTCAAAGTATAGAAGCATTCAATGATGGTTAAAACTCTGAGAAATGTTGGGTTAGCTAAGTGGGTTACAATCTTCCTATAAGTCACAGGGGGTGCACGGAGGGTCAAAAATGCGGAATTCTGGCACTTCTGCAAGTCTTCATTCATATTGAAAGTCTGATTGAATATTCCATGTGGTCTATATTAAAGGGCACTTCATTTAGTTTAACAGGCTTTTGAAATTGATATTGGGGCACAATTTCTACTTAAAGCATCAAAGGGATGTAAAAGGCACTAACTTAGTCTGTTGCTCGAGATTAGAAAACCACATTCTAAGAAATCTGATAATATGGACCAGAAAAAGTTGCGAGAAGGTCATCTCCGCCTTCATAGTACTGCTTCTAAGAATAGGATTTACTGTAACCACAGTTAGAATTATATTTATGTTGCTGGCATCCAATTCAACCTTTGCAAACTCTGTTATTGCCAGGAAGGTTACAAAATTGCTCCAAGTAAAATCAGTGCATTGTTAGATTCCCACGGTGACACGTTATTCCTAACATATTCATGAGCAGAAAACTGTCACTTTGGCTCTTCTCTTTCTGAGGAATATCGGGAAGGCTAGATAATGACTGACTATCCCATGAGAGAGAAGAGGAGAAGGCAGAGGGCAGGGCTGCGACGGGAGGGTGATATAATGTGGAGAGAGAGAGAGGGAAAGTGGGAGAGAGAGAGAGAGAGAGGGAAAGTGGGAGAGAGAGAGAAAGTGGGAGAGAGAGAGAGGGAAAGTGGGAGAGGGAGAGGGAAAGTGGGCGAGAGAGAGAGAGAGATAGGGAAAGTGGGAGAGAGAGAAGAGAGAAAGTGGGAGAGAGAGAGGGAAAGTGGGAGAGAGAGAGAGAGAGAGTGGGAGAGAGAGAGAGAGAGTGGGAGAGGGAGAGGGAAAGTGGGAGAGGAGAGAGAGGGAAAGTGGGAGAGAGAGAGAGGGAGAGAGAGGGAGGGAAAGTGGGAGAGAGAGAGAGAGGAGGGAAAGTGGGAGAGAGGGAAAGGGAAAGAGAGAGAGAGGAAAGTGGAAGAGATAGGGAAAGTGGGAGAGAGAGAGACAGAGACAGAGAGAGAAAGTGGGTGAGAGAGAGAGAGAGGGTAAGTGGGTGAGAGAGAGAGAGAGAGAGAGGGGGAAAGTGAAAGAGAGAGAGAGAGAGAGGGAAAGTGGGAGAGAGAGAGAGAGAGAAAGTGGGTGAGAGAGAGGGAAAGTGGGAGAGAGAGAGAGAGAGAGAGAGGGAAAGTGGGAGAGAAAGAGAGAGAGGGAAATGGGAGAGAGAGAGAGAGAGAGGGGGGGAAAGTGGGAGAGAGAGGGAAAGTGGGGGAGAGAGAGAGAGAGAGAGGGGAAAGTGGGTGAGAGAGAGAGGGAAAGTGGGTGAGAGAGAGAGAGGGAGGGAAAGTGGGAGAGAGAGAGCCAAAGTGGGAGAGAGAGAGAAAGAGGGAGAGTGGGTGAGAGAGAGAGAGAGAGAGGGAAAGTGGGTGAGAGAGAGAGAGAGAGGGGGAACGTGGGAGAGAGAGAAGGAAAGTGGGAGAGAGAGAGAGAGAGAGAGAGAGGGGAAAGTAGGTGAGAGAGAGAGGGAAAGTGGGAGAGAGAGAGAGGGGGAAGTGGGGGGGAGAGAGAGAGAGGGGGGAAAGTAGGAGAGAGAGGGAAAGTGGGAGAGAGAGAGAGAGAGGGGGAAAGTGGGAGAGGGAGAGGGAAAGTGGGAGAGAGAGAGAGGGAAAGTGAGAGGGAAAGAGAGAAGGAGGGAAAGTGGGAGAGAGAGAGAGAGAGAGGGAAAGTGGGAGAGAGAGGGAAAGTGGAAGAGAGAGAGAGAGGGAAAGTGGGAGAGAGAGGGAAAGTGGGAGAGAGAGAGAGAGAGGGGGGGAAAGTGGGAGAGAGAGGGAAAGTGGGAAAGTGGGAGAGAGAGAAAGAGGGAAAGTTGGTGAGAGAGAGAGGGAAAGTGGGTGAGAGAGAGAGAGAGAGAGAGGGAACGTGGGAGAGAGAGAGAGAAGGAAAGTGGGAGAGAGAGAGAGAGAGAGAGCGAGGGAAAGTAGGTGAGAGAGAGAGGGAAAGTGGGAGAGAGAGAGAGGGGGAAAGTGGGAGAGGGAGAGGGAAAGTGGGAGAGAGAGAGAGAGAGAGAGAGGGAAAGAGGAAGGAGAAAGGGAAAGTGGGAGGAAGAGAGAGAAGGAGGGAAAGTGGGAGAGAGAGGGAAAGTGGAAGAGAGAGAGAGGGGAAAGTGGGAGAGATAGGGAAAGTGGGAGAGAGAGAGAGAGAGAGGGGAAAGCGGGTGAGAGAGAGAGAGAGAGGGGGAAAGTGGGAGAGAGAGGGAAAGTGGGAGAGAGAGAGAGAGAGGGAAAGTGGGTGTGAGAGAGAGAGGGAAAGTGGGTGAGAGAGAGAGAGAGAGAGGGAAAGTGGGAGAGAGAG